>NC_044316.2:39355380-40809593 GCF_007474595.2 Lynx canadensis
AAACAGCAACCATAAATAAGGCTGTAATGAGCTACTTGAGGACAAGGATGAGGCTAGCTAACAAGGCTAGGACTAGAGTCCCCAACTCACCTGGTTTTGCCCATACTGTCCCCGCCTTTATGCCCCTGAAAGCCCCACATCCTGTGAAAGCATTCGATCCTAGGTATATCTGGGTACTGGTCAATCCCCACCTGCTTTGCTTCTGCCTGGCCATGTGCCAGAGAAAACCCCAGGCATCGGCTATGCAAGGGTCTTTGATTGAACTGAGATACACAGGTGGGGTTGGGTGCTACAGGCGACCGATATGCCTATGGGAGTCTTGAATCCGAGTTCTGTCGGGAAACCTACCTGGGCCCTGGGATCTACCATATTTGTCCCAGTGAACATATCAGCATCATGCCCCTCACCTCAGAGATACTCGCAATCCTCATACAATCTAAGGGCAAAGACTGGGGAGGGAAAACTGCTGTGACCCTAGCCACCCCAGCAGAAGGTCATCACACGATGGATGCCATGATCACTGAAACAAGAACGATGCTGCTGATGTGTCCACCTTCCTCTCGTTGGAAAATGTTTCTGTGAGTTATTCTCAAATAGGAAACCATTAAACACATATTTCTAACGATTCCTAACATTTAGGAAACAACTTCCTCATTTATGATTCCCCAGCGACTACGGAAAACTATGTAAACACCAACAAGGAAAGTCCTGCCCATTGGTCTAAAATTCGGGGTCCAGCGCATAAAAGCCCCAGAACCGGAGAAGGCACCAGAATCTGACAACCTCACCTCCAGACAGGACCTGCCCACCTTCCACCACTAACACCATGACCCATTCGTGCTGCTCCTCTTGCTGCCACCCTACGTGCTGCAGGACCACCTGCTGCCGGACCACCTGCTGCCAGCCCACATGCTGTAGGTCCAGCGGCTGTGGGTCCGGCTGCTGCCAGCCTTGCTGCCGCCCAACTTGCTGTCGGACCACCTGTTGCCTGCCCTGCTGCTGTGGGTCCAGCGGCTGTGGACACAACTGCGGTGGGTCTAGTGGCTGTGGGTCGAGCTGCTGCCAGCCTTGCTGCCGCCCAACTTGCTGTCACACCACCTGCTGCAGGACCACCTGCTGTAGGACCACCTGCTGCCAGCCCAGCTGCTGTGGGTCCAGCGGCTGTGGACACAACTGCTGTGGGTCTAGCGGCTGTGGGTCGAGCTGCTGCCAGCCTTGCTGCCGCCCAACTTGCTGTCACACCACCTGCTGCCGGACCACCTGCTGCCAGCCCAGCTGTTGTGGGTCCAGCGGCTGTGGGTCCAGCGGCTGTGGACAAAACTGCTGTGGGTCCCACTACTGCCAGGCAGTTTGCTGTACCCCCGTGTACTGCACGAGAACCTGCTACCACCCCACCTGCTGCTGCCTGCCTGGGTGCCTAGCCCAGGGCTCTGGATCCTGCGGCCAGCCTTCCTGCTGCTGATTGCCTCGCCAAGAACCACCATCTGACTTGCCACTTGGGAACTGGTCACCGCCAAGCGTTGCGGAAAGCCAGCCCGCAATCCCCAACATCTCGGTTAGTCGCCTGCCTGTCTACCATCTTGTGAACCGGCCTGGTGAAGTTGTGGGCCGCTTCTCCCTGATTCGCTTCTTCTTTCCTTCCTCTGGGTCATGTGCCAGCTTCACCCATCCTGATACAGAGTGAGGATCTCTGTTTGGTCTCCATAGTCAAGAACTTTATCCTGTCCCTCTAAATACGTCAGCGAAACAACTCCTCAGGAATGACCTATAACTCGTGGAAACTGCTGAAAGCCCACACGGGTATGTTTCCTTTCTCGGTGTACTCGTGAAGCTTGTACGCCTCTTGCTGCCTGTCATGTTCCCTTTCAATGTCTCCCTAGACGCGGGGAGTCTCACCTGTATCTCTTAATAAATCCCAATCATTTGGAATCCCGTATTGTCTATGTGTTTTTGTACCCTGTTTCCAATGCGAGGTTTTGTACGTACATCTTACATCACATGCAGTGTCCGTGTGGAGCCATACACAGTCCTCCACAAGTCATTATGCGCATTTTCAGCTGAGGAGATTTCACGGTGGAATGTCCCACAGCTGACATGGACACACTCGGATCCAAGACTGTGGTTCGGGCGCTTGCTGAAGCGCACTTACGTTCAGATCTCCAGACGTGGTAGCACACACCCTTAGTCTCAGCACCAGCAACATGTCCGTCCGAGGCCTTCTTTGACCGCACAAGTGTTATTCTCCTGTACAGGCGGGCCATCACTGGCACTACGTTGTAGACATCAGTGTCCTACAACTCAGCCACAGCAGCCATAGGTGAGGACAGCGGGACCTGCCCTTTAGAGCCCTGGGGAACACAGGATGCTCCTGTTGCCTTGGGTGGCATCCAGCCCCTCAGCACTCTTCTGCCTCACATACAGGTGAG
Source organism: Lynx canadensis (assembly GCF_007474595.2). Classification (NCBI taxonomy): domain Eukaryota; kingdom Metazoa; phylum Chordata; class Mammalia; order Carnivora; family Felidae; genus Lynx; species Lynx canadensis. Next base: position 39,357,807 of record NC_044316.2, read on the forward strand.
CCTGCGGTGTCCTCGTGAGCAACAGAGGCAGCTGAACACGCTTGTGTTTGGGTCGTGCATATCACATTCTTGTTTGGCCTCCTCGTCCCCAGGACCTAATGGTATAGCAAAATGGCATCATGTGATTTTCTGCCAAACCTATGTATCTCCCCTCCCGTGAGGCAGTTTGTCACGGTGATCAAAATGTTGCCCAGAGAGTTGATGAAGCATGGTGTCAGGGCCAGAGAGATCGTGCAATGGGCATGTAGGACTTTGAGTAATCCATGCGCTCTGAACCATCTAAGGAAACAGAATAAGCTCTGGTATATTGTGGAGGAAGTGTGAGCAAACGAGGGGGGGGGGGGGAAACGATGCCTGCTCCGTGGGGGTGAGTTGAATGTGAGGAAGAAAAAAGAGACAACAACGTGTGCATTCCTAGGAGTCAAGGACGCAGGCTGGTGCTCCTGGTCCAGAGGCACTGGTGCCGCGTCAGCACTCAGGGCTGTGAGGCCGATTCAGGCTCCGAGACGAATAGGAGACAGGGCCCCGGGTCACTTCCTGGGAGCAGCGGAGGGACCTCTGATGAGCTTCGAAGGCCCCTATGCAGGACGCATGCCACCATTGGAGACTAGGTACCCAGGATGCTCTGGAGAGACTGCCAAGGCCAAACGTGCCTACCGCTGCTGGTTCTCAAGAGCGCCATGTTGGCAAAATGAGAGGAAAACCTGACACGACCCATGTTTCCGAATATTTGCTGGATGTTGACTAAATCCTTCATGAGCATTCCCTTTAATTCTTGGAGGGATTTGCAAAGTAGGTATTAAGGTTCCCATTGTAGAGGTGAGGAAATTGAGACTGAGTGGGGTAAAGGAATGTCAGAGTTTGGTTTTCCAGAAGCTCCTCTTAAGGAAAGAGTCCAGGAATGTGGATTCTTTGGGGAGGTCATATGGCACTGGTCCGAGTGTGGGGAAGTGTCACAGGGAAGAAACACTTTGAGGCCAGCATCACAGTTTGCAACCAAAGCTTTAACCTGAAAGGTATCTCAGAAACGGTACAACTCCAAACACGCACACACGCGCGCGCGCGAGCGCGCACAAACACGCACACACGCACGCGCACGCGCGCGCGCACACACACACACACACACACACACACACACACAGGGTGAGATTCTCTTATTTCAGCCGTGAGGGAGCTGGAGGCTTTATAAACCCACTCTCCAGAAGCAAGGGTTGAGTGTGTTTTCTCCGTGTGGCATGCTCAGGCAGCCTGACATTCTGCTGCGCGTGCAAAGGGCACTTAGGCATTGAGGTGCAGAGCTGGTAGGCAGAAGTTGTCCCAAACACACCAGTACCCAAGAGATAGGTTTGGTGGCTTCAGACGTCTTTGGCCGACTATGGTTGTCACCATTCATTCCACTGTGTTCTTAATTAGCCGGGCGGATGGAGAAAATCATTGGAAGAAACAGAAGAAGATGGTGGAATATGAATGGGGGGATGAGGAGAGGAGTAGGGAGAAAAGGAGAAGGGAGGGAGGAAGAAAGGAAGCATAGAAGGAAGGGGGTAGAGGGAGGAAGAGAGGGAGAAAGGGAAGAGAAGAAAGAGAGAAACTAAAGAATGAAGGGAAGGAAGGAAGGAAGGAAGGAAGGAAGGAAGGAAGGAAGGAAGGAAAGAAGGCACGGTGCGAGGAAGGGATGGACAGGCATGCAGGGAGGAAGGGAGAAAGGCAGAAAAAGAAAGACAGCCTGACAGAAAAAAGAAAGAGCAACCATAAGTAAAGATGTAATGAGCTACGTGAGGACACTGACGAGGCTAGCTAACAAGGTTAGGACTAGAGTCCCCAACTCACCTGGTTTTGCCCAGACTGCCCCCGCCTTTATGCCCCTGAAAGCCCCCCCTCCGGTGAAAGCGTTCGACCCGAGGAAAATCAGGGGTCCTGTTCAACAAGGACGCATATTGACTGATGCTTGCTTAGTCCCAGAGTACTGCTGCTGCTTCTCCCCACCTGCTTTGCTTCTGCCTTGCCATGTGGCAGAGAAAACCCCAGGCATCGGCTACGCAAGGGTCTTTGATTGAACTGAGATACGCAGGTGGGGTTGGGTGCTACAGGAGACAGATACGCCTGTGGGAGTCTTGAATCCGGCTTCTGTGGGGAAACGGAACTGGGCTCAGGGATCTACCACGTTTGTCCCAGTGAACATATCAGCATCATGCCCCTCACCTCAGAGATACTCGCAATCCACTTACAGTCTAAGGGCAAAGACTGGGGAGGGAACACTGCTGTGAGCCTAGCCACCCCAGCAGAACGTGATCACACGATGGATGCCATGATCACTGAAACAAGAACGATGCGGCTGATGTGCCCACCTTCCTCTCGTTGGAAAATGTTTCTGTGAGTTATTCTCAAATAGGACACCATTAGACACTTATTTTGTAACGATTGCTAACATTTAGGAAACAGCTTCCTCGTTTATGATTCCCCCAGTGACTACGGAAAACGATGTAAACACCAACAAGGAAAGTCCTGCCCATTGGCCTAACCTTCGGGGGTCCAGCGCATAAAAGCCCCAGAACCGGAGGAGGCACCAGAATCGGACAACCTCACCTCCGGACAGGACCTGCCCACCCTCCACCCCTGACACCATGACCCACTCGTGCTGGTCCTCTTGCTGCCAGCCTACGTGCTGCAGGACCACCTGCTGCCGGACCACCTGCTGCCAGCCCAGCGGCTGTGGGTCCAGCGGCCATGGGTCCAGCTGCTGCCAGCCTTGCTGCCGCCCAACTTGCTGTCACACCACCTGCTGCCGGACCACCTGCTGCCAGCCCAGCTGCTGTGGGTGTAGCGGCTGTGGACACAACTGCGGTGGGTCTAGCGGCTGTGGTTCCAGCTGCTGCCAGCCTGGCTGCTGCCCAGCTTGCTGTCACACCACCTGCTGCCGGACCACCTGCTGCCAGCCCAGCTGCTGTGGGTCCAGCGGCTGTGGACACAACTGCGGTGGGTCTAGCGGCTGTGGTTCCAGCTGCTGCCAGCCTTGCTGCTGCCCAACTTGCTGTCATACCACCTGCTGCCGGACCACCTGCTGCCAGCCCAGCTGTTGTGGGTCCAGCGGCTGTGGACAAAACTGATGTGGGTCCCGCTGCTGCCAGCCAGGTTGCTGAACCCCCGTGTACTGCACGAGAACCTGCTACCACCCCACCTGCTGCTGCCTGCCTGGGTGCCTAGCCCAGGGCTCTGGATCCTGCGGCCAGCCTTCCTGCTGCTGATTGCCTCGCCAAGAACCACCATCTGACTTGCCACTTGGGAACTGGTCACCGCCAAGCGTTGCGGAAAGCCAGCCCGCAATCCCCAACATCTCGGTTAGTCGCCTGCCTGTCTACCATCTTGTGAACCGGCCTGGTGAAGTTGTGGGCCGCTTCTCCCTGATTCGCTTCTTCTTTCCTTCCTCTGGGTCATGTGCCAGCTTCACCCATCCTGATACAGAGTGAGGATCTCTGTTTGGTCTCCATAGTCAAGAACTTTATCCTGTCCCTCTAAATACGTCAGCGAAACAACTCCTCAGGAATGACCTATAACTCGTGGAAACTGCTGAAAGCCCACACGGGTATGTTTCCTTTCTCGGTGTACTCGTGAAGCTTGTACGCCTCTTGCTGCCTGTCATGTTCCCTTTCAATGTCTCCCTAGACGCGGGGAGTCTCACCTGTATCTCTTAATAAATCCCAATCATTTGGAATCCCGTATTGTCTATGTGTTTTTGTACCCTGTTTCCAATGCGAGGTTTTGTACGTACATCTTACATCACATGCAGTGTCCGTGTGGAGCCATACACAGTCCTCCACAAGTCATTATGCGCATTTTCAGCTGAGGAGATTTCACGGTGGAATGTCCCACAGCTGACATGGACACACTCGGATCCAAGACTGTGGTTCGGGCGCTTGCTGAAGCGCACTTACGTTCAGATCTCCAGACGTGGTAGCACACACCCTTAGTCTCAGCACCAGCAACATGTCCGTCCGAGGCCTTCTTTGACCGCACAAGTGTTATTCTCCTGTACAGGCGGGCCATCACTGGCACTACGTTGTAGACATCAGTGTCCTACAACTCAGCCACAGCAGCCATAGGTGAGGACAGCGGGACCTGCCCTTTAGAGCCCTGGGGAACACAGGATGCTCCTGTTGCCTTGGGTGGCATCCAGCCCCTCAGCACTCTTCTGCCTCACATACAGGTGAGCCTGCGGTGTCCTCGTGAGCAACAGAGGCAGCTGAACACGCTTGTGTTTGGGTCGTGCATATCACATTCTTGTTTGGCCTCCTCGTCCCCAGGACCTAATGCTATAGTAAAATGGCATCATGTGATTTTCTGCCAAACCTATTTTCTTCCCTCCTGTAAGGCAATTTGTCCCTTCTTCATAAATCTGGACCACTGGTTATCCAGGAAGTATATTTATTGATGTTTTCTTAGTCTCAGTGTGCTCTGTGGCTTCTATCTTCCTCTTTGGTTCTGCTTTCACATTTGAAAAACATGTTGTCAAACATCCTCCACTCATGTGTCTTTGATTGAAATGGGGTACCAAGATGGACTAGGGTGGTACAAGAGGCAGATGACTGTGAAAGGGTTCAATCAGGCTTTGTGAGGAAACAGACTTAGTCTCAGGCATGATTTTAATTCATTACTGTGAACATATCAACATGATGTCCCTCACTTCAGGAACATCCCAATCTGTGTTCAACCTATGGAGCAACCTGGAGATATCTACTGACCTCTCCTACCAACCACACCCCAGGCCAGTAGGAACAATATCACATGATGAAATTATTGTAGCAAGAGTGTTGCTCCTGATGTGATCACCTTGATTTTATCTGCGTATTTATTTTCTTTCCTTCTCTCTTCTTTTTTTTTTTTTTTTTCATAGGCATTGTGCCCAACATGGAGCCCAATGTAGTTCTTGAGCTCATCTTCCTGAGATTAAGACCTTAGCTGGGATCAAGAGTTGGACATTTTTCCAATTAAGCCAACCCGTAATCCTATATCTGAAAATTTTTCTATGAGTCATTCTCAAATAGGAAACACATTTAACACTTATTTTCTGAAAATCATAACATTTAGGGAACAGCTTCCTCATTTTTTCCACACCTTTCCCAGTGATCTTCGAAATCAATGTAAACAATAACAACAACAAGAAAAGCCGTTCCCATGATCCAAACTTCAGGGGTGTATGGCACAAAAGCCTTAGAACAGGAAGGGGCACTAGAATCTGAGAAACTCACCTCTGAACAGGACCTGCTCACCCTCTACCCCTGACACCATGACCCACTCATGTTCCTTCTCTTGCTCCCAGCCTACCTTCTGCAGGACCACCTGCTGTAGATCCAGTGGCTGTGGGTCCAGCTGCTGCCCCAGTTGCTGCTGTACAGCTTGCTCCCAGCCAGATTGCTCTATCCCTGTGTACTGCAAGGGAACCTACTACCACCCCACGTGCTCCTGCCTGCCTGGGCGCCTAGCTCAAGGTTGTGCATTCAGCTGTTGTCAGCCTACTGCCGCCCAACCTGCTACCACAGCCCCTGCTGCAGGACTACCTGCTGCTGCACTGTGTGTGTGTCCAGCTCTTTCTAGCCTTCCTGCTGCTGATCGACTTGTTGTAGACCCACCACTGACCGAAGATATATTTCTAGACCAGTTCACCAAAGTTGCTGTTCCTGTAAGAACTTTCTCCCTAAACTTTACTGGGAACACATGCTTATTCTTCACTTTCATCATCTTTTACTGCAATGCTTGTGATTCTATTAAGGGAATGAAGTCTACTTAAATTTGATCTTATTCTTATTTTCTCTTGATCACTGTAAGAATTGCTGATCTACTCCATCTGGTCAACTCCAGATGCTGGTCAACATCTGTTGATTCATAGTTTCAGCCTTGGAAACGTGACCATCACTTTTCACTTCTATGGCATTTAAATTGTCTTTTTATTTTATTTTTTGTTTACATTTTATTTAGTTAACATATAGTGAAATATTGGTTTCAAGAATAGAATTCAGTGATTCACCACTTACATACAACATCCAGTGCCCATCACAGCAAGTGCCCTCCTTAATACCTGTTACCCATCAAGCCTATCTCCCTCCCTCCTCCCTCTGTCAGACCATAGTTTGTTCTCTATCATTAAGAGTCTCTTGTGGTTTATTTCTCTCTCTCTTCTCTTTTTTACCCTCCTCAATGTTCATGTGTTTTATTTCTTAAATTCCACATATGAGTGAAATTATATGGTATTTGTCTTCCTCTGAATATTTCACTTAGCAGAGTACATTCTAGATCCATCCACATCATTGCAAATGGCAAGATTTCATTCTTTTTGGTGGCTGAGAAATATTCTATTGTATATATATACCACATCTTCTTTATCCATTCATCAATCGATGGACTTTTGGGTTCTCTCCATAGTTTGGCTATTGCTGATAATGCTGCTATAAACATTAGGGTGCATGTACCCCTTCAAATTTGTATTTTTGTGTCCTTTGGGTAAATACCTAATAGTGCACTTGCTGGGTCATAGGGTAGTTCTATGTTCAGTTTTTTAAGGAACCTCCATACTATTTTCCAGAATGGCAGCATCAGTTTGCATTCCCACAAACACCTGTTGTTTCTTGTGTTGTTAAGTCTAGCCATTCTGACAGGTGTGAGGTAATATCTCATTGTGGTTTTGATTTGTATTTCCCTGATGGTGAGTAATGTTGAGCATCTTTTCATGTGTCTGTTAGCCATCTGGATGTCTTTTTTTTTTTTTTTTTTGAGAGACAGAGACAGAGACAGAGAGACGGAGCACAAGCAGGAGACGGGCAGAGAGAGAGGGAGACACAGAATCCGAAGCAGGCTCCAGGCTCTGAGCTATCAGCACAGAGCCCAACATGGGCCTCAAACTCATAAACCACGAGATCATGACCTGAGCTGAAGTCAGTAGCTTAACTGACTGACTGAGTGAGCCACCCTAGCAGCCCGGATGTCTTTTTTAGAAAAGTGTCTCTTCATGTTTTCTGCCCATTTCTTATCTGGATTATTTGCTTTTTGGTGTTGAGTTTGCTAAGTTCTTTATGGATTTTGGATACTAACCCTTTATCAGATATATCATTTGCAAATATTGTCTCCATTCTGTAGTCTGCCTTTTAGTTTTGTTGGTTGCTTCCTTCACTGTGCAGAAGGTTTTTATCTTGATGAAGTCCCAATAGTTCGTGTTTGCTTTTGTTTCTCTTGCCTTTGGTAACGTGTCTAGTAAGAAATTGCTCTGACTGAGGTCACAGAGGTTGCTGCCTGTGTTCTCCTCTAGGATTTTGATGGTTTCCTATATCATAGGCCAGTATCCCTGATGAACATGGATGCAAAAATTCTCAACAAGATACTAGAGAATCTAGTTCAATAGTACATTAAAAGAATTATTCACCATGATCAAGTGGGATTTGTTTGCAGGACTGGTTCAGTATTCACAAATCAATGTGACACACCACATTAGTAAAAGAAAGGATAAGAATCATAAGAATCATCTATCATCAATAGATGCATAAAAAGCATTTGACAAAATACATCCATTCTTTATAAAAACCCTCAACAAAGTAGGGTTAGATGACACATACCTCAATGTCATAAAGGCCGTATATAAACTACCCACAGCTAATACCATCCTAAGTGAGGAAAAACTGAGAGCCTTTCCTCTATGGTCAGAAACAAGACAAGGATGTCCATTCTCACCATTACTATTTAACGTAGTGCTGGAAGTCTTAGCCTTAGAAATCAGACACAAAAAGCAATAAAAAGCATCCAAATCAGCAAGGAGGACATCAAACTTCCACTGTCACAGATGACATGATACTCTATGTAGAAAACCCAAAAAACTCCACCAAAAAATTGCTAGAACTAATATGTGAATTCAGCAAAGTCACAGGATATAAAATCAACATGCAAAAATCTGTTGTATTTCTATACACCAATAAATAAGCAGCAGAAAAAGATATCAAGGAATCGATTCTATTTGCAATTGCACCAAAAACAATAAGATATCTAGGAATAAACCTAACCAAAGAGGTAAAAAATCTGTATTCTGAAAACTATAGAACACTTATGAAAGAAATTGAGGACACAAAGAAATGGAAAAGCATTCATTGCTCACATATTGGAAAGACAAACACTGTTAAAATGTCTATACTACCAAAAGCAATCTACACATTTAATGCAATCCCTATCAAAATACCACCAGCATTTTTCAAGGAGCCAGAACAAACAATCCAAAAATTTGTATGGAACCACAGAAGACCCTAAATAGCCAAAGCAATCCTGAAAAAGAAAAACAAAACTAGAAGCATCACTATTCCAGATTTCAAGCTATATTACAAAGTTGTAGTCATCAAGATAGTATGGCACTGGTACGAAAACAGACACATAATGCAACAGAATAGAAAACCCAGAAATGGACCCACAACTATATGGTCAACTAATCTTTGACAAAGCAGGAAAGAATATCCAATGGAAAAAAGACAGTCTCTTAAACAAAAAGTGTTGGGAAAACTGGATGAGGACATGCAGAAGAATGAAACTGGACCACTTTCTTACACCATACACAAAAATAAATTCAAAATGGATGAAAAACATAAATGTGAGACCAGAAACCATTAAACAAATTGTTTTTAAGTTTGTTTTTGGTGGGGGGAGGGAAAGAGAGACAGAGAGAGAGAAAATGTGAGTGGGGAGGAGCAGAGAGAGAGGGAGAGAAACCCAAGCAGATTCCATGCTCTCAGGGCAGAGCCCAATGTGGGCTCAAACTCGCAAACCATGAGATCATGATGTGAGTCAAAATCAAGAGTTGGAGCTTAACTGACTGAGCCAGCCAGGTGCCCCTAAACAACCTCTTACATGTGTATATTTAGCTCTCCACAGTGATCATTATTGATCATCTTTTTAGATATATGCATTATATTTAGTAGCTTCTCCCAGGTTACTAAACTCTTCACAATGACTGAATTTTCTTCTTTCCATTCTTTCCTAATAAAATCTGTATTATCCTGCATCCAATGTTTGTGTGTTTGTGCGTTTGTGTGCATTTCCTTTATGAATTCCTTTTTGAAGCTTTCCTTTGGGTTTCATTCTTTTTTGGGGGGGGGGGGTCATTCTATATTTAATATCTCATTCAGTTATCACTATAGTCCTACAAATTAGGCAGAGCCAAGATTATAATTCCATTATCATTCTCAGTTCAAGGATCAGGAAATTATTTGCCATACAGCTATTAATTGACATAAGCAAGTCCTTTTATTTCAGGTCAAAGATATTTTTATTTACCTTTCCATAAGTAGAAATAACACTAGTGATGGGGCATGGGGAAGACATACATTTTGAATTATTTCTCTAACAATGGAAATAAAACTACTTCAGTCTACAAAGACCTTCCTAAATATTCTTCCCACCTTTATTACCAGTAAAGACTGCCTTTAAGAGTTTTAGTTAATGAAGGGAGGCTTTACATCTCTGGGTTCTAATCTGCCACTAGTGCAATCTGTCACCAAAAGTAACCTGAGTATCATTGGCCCCAAAAGTGTTCCTGGCCTTATTCTTGACTAAAGGACCCTCTTCTTTGATGTTATGGATTGGCATACTGGTATCATTTCATTCATCCTAACAGAAATTGGGATGAAGAATTACACTGGGAAAGAACACAAGCTCAGGCCACAATTCCTCGTCTCCCAAACTTTGAGGCAATTTGGTCTCCTCACCTGGACATTGTTAACAGATAAGTTTGTAGAGGCCTGAGAACTGAAGTACCCTGCAATATGCATATAACCCTTTTACCCCATCATAATTTTTGAGCTGTAAATGGAAAGAGAACAATTTATTGTGTTCTATGAGATAAAGACACATAAGCTAAAGGAAATCAAAATCAGAATTTTCAGGAAAAAGAGGAAAAAAGAGAAATGAAAAAAAGGAGAAGAAAGAATGCACTATCCAAACCCAAGATGGACATTAAGTTAGTTCCCAAGTGGAAGAAACCTGGATTTTTGTATTAAAAGCTGAATAATAAAGACAATAGCTAAGGCACCCAGCAGTACAAGGGTTAATATGGCTCTGTACAGAAAATAAGCAATTTTAATTATAACCATCTTCTTAAGAGATATAAAAATTCTTTGGATTAGTTAACACACTAGATGTGACAGAGAGTGTGATCTTCCTAGAGGGTATATTGAATATTTTGCCAGATTACTAAACTTTACAATGTGGAGAATGGATGGGAAGAATTAGTAACATTTCCTGAGGGCCTACCACACACTGGCTACTGAGATAGATGCTTTATCTGCACTATCTTTCATTCTCACACAACCCTGAAAAATGGGTATTATTGCCCCCCATATTAGAGCTGAGGAAATCAGTGTTGAATAATGTAACTTGTAGGAAATTGCATGAACATCAAAACCATCTTGGCTTCAAAAACAAAGTTTTTCTGTGGGGTACAGATGAAATCATAAAGATATAAATCAGTGGAACCCAATTGAGAGTCCAGAAAGAGACACACACTTATTATGCATTGATTTTTGAAGAAAGGTGCCAAGTTAATATGCAGAGCAAGTGTGATCTTTTAAACAAATGGTGCTGGAACAATTAAACATCCACAGGCAAAAAAAAAAAAAAAAAAAAAAAAGAATTTCAACCTGTAGTTTGTATCATATACAAAAGCCTATTCAAATGGATTGTAGACCTAAATTTAAAGCCCCAAACTACAAAACTTCTGGACGGAAACAGGAAAAAATTCTGTAGAGCTTCTAGCTTCCACCCCCACCCCATTAAGGAACCTGCTTTTGTCATGTCACTTGTAAGATGCTTCTAGTTTGCATTATCCATTTGCTGTACTAAGATCCCTCGACAATTGTGCAACTATTCATCTCCAATTTTATCTTCAACTGTAAGTTCTTTATCATGGAAGAGAAGATGATAGATCTTGATTATGAGAATTAGAATCATATAGAAGAGTATTCAAATTCCGGTTCTGCTACTCACTAGCTATGTGTTTTGGGGAAAATATAGACTATGTTTATGCCCCTTTATGAAAGTTTCTCCTGTATTTTGTGTCATCTGTCCTTTATGTATCTTTATTTTTCCCACTTCCACCTTAAATAGTATGTCCACCCATGGATTAGTCTGGAATCATTTCTTTCTCTTTTTTCCCCTCCTTTATTTTTAAAATATTTTTGAATGTTTATTTGTTTTTGAGAGAGAGAGAGAAACAGAGTTGAGCGGTGGAGGGGCAGAGAGAGGAAGACACAGAATCTGAAGCAGTTCCAGGCTCTGAGCTGTCAGCACAGAGCCCAATGTGGGGCTTGAACCCACAAGCCATAAGATCATGACCTGAGCGGAAGTTGGACGCTTAATCAACTGAGCCACCCAGACGCCCCTTTTTCCTTTCCTTTATTATGTCAGCCAGTCTTTAGGCAGATATCTCTATAAGAGATCACAATTCTTATGTTTTCAAGGAATACAGCAGAAATAAATCTTATTCAAAATCCTTAAAAACATAGAATGTATCTTTCTTTCCCTCAATAACCTTGGTTCTGCCTCCTTTATTTATCCTTGTGTCCATGACTTAGCATAAACTATACCTCAAATTTATAAATTAAACCTCCAGATCAAGGCACTATCAAGAAACAATATCACATCCAGAGTTTGGTGCTGACTTCAGTGATACATGACTAAAGGGTACATGATTTGTTTACAAGCACATTTGATTCCTGTGGAAACCTAAAGTAATATGACATATGATCATGGAATACCTTGAATTTTATCAACTGATAGACTTGGTAGCAGCTATTATGCCACATACAGAATTTTTACTACAACAGATCAACAATTTCTGGCCTGAAAAGGCAGTGGAGAGTGGATATACTCCCAGTGAAAAGAACTGTGAGCAGCACACATGGCTATGCATTTTGTTTGAAGGAAAATGGACTGAGGGAATGGTGTTCATGGCCTGTTGGCAAGTGGTAAAAAGCTTGATTGCTTGGTCTGAGATCTGAAAGCAGCAAGGTTGAAAGATTAGAGAATCACTAGACAGAGTTGGGTGTGTGGACATAAAGTGTTCCCTCTCTATGTCCCCAAATCACTGCCCACCAGAGAGTATCCATCTCTTGAGAGGCTTTGGATGAGTCTGGGATAATGTGCCCCATTTCTCTCCTCAGATGCTCCAGTACTTACACAGGAAACCATGAACTGAGTAGCCACATTGGCATGAATAGAGGCTTTGCATGGAACCAACAGCATGTGCTCTCTGTTGCCATGACTGTCTCTGCTGAATGTGCTGTTTTTCAGCAGCAGAGACTGATGTCAAGCCCTTAATTGGATAACATCCCTCCTGAAAATGAACCATACCACATTGAAGCAAGTTGGTTTAAAGTTTAAAGGATGCTACAGGATCTGTGTTTTGCAGGGAATTACTTAATTCTTTTTTGCTCTAAAAAGGTACTCAGGAGAAGGAAGCCTTACAAGAATTTGATTTACGTGATACCAAAGGACAAATCCAATAAATGAGTCTCTCTCTCATGAGGACACAATGGATGCTCAAAATTATTTGATGCAGAAGAATTACCCAAGGGTCAAGCCTGAGACAGAAGATTTCCCTGAATGCATGAGAGCTCTTAAAGGCAGCCACTGCTTGTCGACTGAAACATCTGCTCATTGATGCACACTGAGGTATGGGGCACTGATTTGGGAAGAACTTGGTAAACACAAGTATTATCTGCATACATAAGGGAATATTCCTTCCATTGTTAGGAATCAGGTGAAATGCATACCTTGCTGGTATTCAGTCCCAGTTTCACCTCAACTTGTCCTGATAGGTAAATGTATGTGCTCTTGAATAGGAGCAGAAAAGCCAGTCTTTAACTTGAATCTGTTCATTTTTACCTACATACCATCACACAGTGAAATTTTCTCTTCTGAAAAATGGAAAATCTTACTTGAGAGATGCTGTCATAGGGCCCAGAATAGACAATGCATGAGATATGCAATATGTATATAGGTCCCTATGTCAGGAATGCTGCACAGTAAAATGAAACACAACTTGGGATGAAAATGACACAGATTTATTAAGAAATATAGGAAAGAGTTCCTGTGTCTATGAAGAAAATTCCAAGTGATCATGGAAAGAATAAAGTGGATTATATAAATCATAAATACATTAAAATGAAACATGATAAGATGATTATTATGAAGATAGTTGCAGAAACCTAAGAAAAACTCATGAGATTTGTTTGAGTTACATGGAGGGGGAAGATGAAGATCATGATTCAGTGTCAAAGCAGAGACCAATGCTTCATATTGAGGATTCACCAAAGTGGCACATGATTCATCTACACAGGAGGAAGAGAACTGGAGAAAGTACTCTGCACTCTATCAAGCTGATTCACAAGTTCTCAAACAGACATATGAGTAACAGGAATTAAGGTGATAGTATGCTGGTTCTCAGCAAAGTCTAGGAAGTGAATTTGTTCTCCAGAGCAAAGTTGGTTAACAAAGGTTCTGTGCAGAGGAGAGTGGTTTGTGAGGAGGCAGTCAGTGGCAGGAAGGCTGGCAGCAGTTAGACACACAACAAGGACCCCAGCAGGTGGTCCTATGGCAAGTGGTCTGACAGCAAGTTGGGCGGCAGCAAGGCTGGCAGCAGCTGGACCCCCAGCACGTGGGCTGGCAGCAGGTGGTCCTGCAGCACGTAGGCTGGCAGCAAGAGGAGCAGCACGAGTGGGTCATGGTGTCAGGGGTGGAGGGTGGGCAGGTCCTGTCCAGATGTGAATTTCTCTGATTCTGGTGCCTCCTCCTGATCTGCGGCTTTTATGCATTGGATCCCCCAGAGTTAGAACAATAAGTAGGATTTACCTTGCTGTTGTTCATGCTGTTTTCAATAGTCACTGGGGGGATAATAAAAGAGGAAGCTATTCCCTAAATGTTATTATGATCTTCAGAGAATACATGTTTAATGTGTTTCCTATTTGAGAATAACTCATGGAAACATTTTCAGATGAAAGCAAGATGGTCACATCAGCAGCAACACTCTTGCTACAATAATTTCATTATATGATATAGTTCCCACTAGCCTGGGATGTGGTTAGTGGGTCAGTTCAGTGGTCTTTCCCCAGTGCTGGTCCTTACATTGCATGTAGATTGGGAATATTTCTGAGGTGAGGAGTGTGATGTTGATGCGCTCACAGTGATGAATTAAAATCATGCCTGAGACCAAGTCTGTTTCCTCACAAAAGCCTGATTCAATATTTTCACAGGCATCTGTCTCTTGTAGCCCCCTAGTCCATCTTGGTATCCAACTTCAATCAAAGACACGAGTGGAGGATGTCTGACATCATTTCTTCCACATGTCCAGGCAGAATCAAGCAGATAGATAGAAGCCACAGTAGTACACTAAGACTAAGAAAGCATCAATCAACATACTTCCTGGATGACCAGTAGTCCTGATTTGCCCAGAAATGAAGTCTTTCCCAGGATATGGGACTTTCAGTGATATAACTGGAGCAGTTTGGGAAAACCAGGATGAAGTGACATGACAGCATCCTTCCTTCCTTCCTTCCTTCCTTCCTTCCTTCCTTCCTTCCTTCCTTCCTTCTTCTTCCTTCCTTCTTTCTTCTTTCTTCTTTCCTTCCTTCTTTCTCTCTCACTCTACCTTCCTCTCTCCCTGCCTACCTCCTCCTCCTCTTTTACCTCTTCTCTTTTCCTCCTCTGTCTTCTCCTTATAAAAATTGTATCTGTCCACCATCCTTCAGAGTAAATATTGGGTGTGAGGGAAGAAAACTGTAGACTACAGATGATGTCTTGAATATGCCATCATTATAACTTGTATATTAGTGTGTTTGGGACAATTTCTACACACCAGATTTGCATCTCTATGTCTAAGGGCTCTTTTCATGACAGTAGAATGTCATGCTGCCTGTGGGTGCCACACTGAGAAAACACTTAGCCCTTGTTCTGGAGATTTGGCTTATGCGACTTCAGGTCTCTTGCTCCTGAAATAGGGGAATCCCTACATGGGTGTTTGACATTATTTCTGATATATTTCTCAGGATTAAGCTTCATTTGAAAACTGTGACACTGGCCTCCTCTCCATGTCACTACCTCACACTCCTACCTGTGTGATCTGACCTCCCCAAAGAAACTACATTCACTGGATCTTTTCTTCAGAGTAGCTTCTGGGAGAAACCAAACTCTGACATTACTTTACCCTGCTCAGTCTCAATTTCTGATCTATACAATGGGAGACTTAACCTACTGTGACATTTCCTTCAAGAATTAAAATTAATGTAAATGAAGCATTTGGTCAATACCTAGCAAGTAGTAGGCAACATGAGTCATGTCAGTTCTTCAGCTGGTCATGAAAACACCCAGTTCTTAAGAACCAGTAGTAGGCAAGTTTGGTCTTAGCAGTCCCTCCAGAGCATCCTGGATACCTAGTCTCCAACATTGACATGTGTCCTGGACATGAGGCTTTACAGCTCATCAGAGGTCCCTCCACTGCTCCCAGGAGGTGACCCAGGGCATAGTCTCATATTCCTCTCAGAGCCTGAATCAAGAATCACATTCCTGAGTGCTGAGGTAGCACCATTAGTTCAGGAACAGAAGCACCAGCCTTCTGTCTAAATGACTTCTATGAATGCCCACCTTTTTTTCTCTTTCTCCTTCCTCACATTCTTCTCCCCCCTGCAATAGGCATCTTTATTTTCCTCAAATGCTTCATAGTTCCTTCACAAAATAATGGAGGGTGTTTGTTCCCTTAGATGGTTCAGAGCTCATGGATTACTCAAAGTCATACATGCCCATTCCATGGTCTCTCAGTCCTTGATTCATCCTTCCTTAATTGTCTGGGTAACATTTTGATCATGATGACAAATTGCCTTATAGTTGGGAAGCATAATATGTTTGGCAGAAAATTACCTCATACCTTTGTACTCTGCAATTAGGTCCTGAAGACCCAAGGAGTCATATAAGAATGTGATTTCCACAATCCAAAAACAAGTGTGTTCAGCTATGTCTCTTTCTCAGGAGGATGCCACATCCTCACCTGTATGTGATGCAGAGGAGTGCTGAGAGGCTGGACGGCACCCAAGGCAACAAAGGATCCTATGATCATAAGAGCTGTAAAGGGCAGGTCCTACTGCCCTCACATTGGCTGCTGAAGGCTGATCTGTAGGACACTGATGTCTGCAACTTAGTTCCAGACATCACCTGCATATATAGGAGAACAATACTTCCATGGTCAAAGAAGACACTCGAATGAACATCTTGCTGGTTTTAACACTCAAGGTGTTTTCTAAATCATCTGGAGTTATGAATGTAAGTGCACTTAAGCAAGGTTATAAGACGCAGTCTGAGATAGAAGTCTGTCCATATCAACATATGATATTCCCCTGTGAAATACATTCATCTGAAAATGGAGATTAAAATGTGTGGGGGCCTGTATCAGACTCCAACGGACACTGCATGTGATATGCAGTCTATGTATGAATCCCTATATTGGGAACACTGCACAATAAAACAAAGACAATATGGGATGCCGTATGGTATAGGATTTATTAAGAAATATAAGTGAGACTCCCTGCATCTAAGGAGACATTGAAAGAAACCATGACAGGAAGAAAGCAGCATACAAGAACCAAGAGTACACTGAGAAAGAAAACATATTAGAGTAGACTTTTCATAGTTGCAAAAACCTGTATGTCAATTATGAGGATTTGTTTCTCTAAGGTACTTTGAGGGACAGGATGAAGATCTTGACTATGCACTCAAAACAGGCCTCATGACAGGATCAGAATGCATGAAGCTGGCAGGTGACCCATAAGAAGATGGAAGAAGAGAATCAGGGAGAGGGAGTCCACACTTTATCAAGCTGATTCACAAGCTTGTAAAAAAGAGAGATAAATAACAGAGATATTGGGTATTGCATGCTGGCTTTCTGTAACGTTGAGCAGTGACTATTTCCCAAATGGTAAATCAGATGGTGGTTCTTGGCGAGGCAATCAGCAGCAGGAGGGCTGGCAGCAGGATCCACAGCCTTGGGCTAGGCACCCAGGCAGGCAGCAGCAGGTGGGGTGGTAGCAGGTTCTCGTGCAGTACACGGGGGTACAGCAAACTGGCTGGCAGCAGTGGGACCCACAGCAGTTTTGTCCACAGCCGCTGGACCCACAGCCGCTGGACCCACAACAGCTGGGCTGGCAGCAGGTGGTCCGGCAGCAGGTGGTGTGACAGCAAGTTGGGCGGCAGCAAGGCTGGCAGCAGCTCGACCCACAGCCGCTAGACCCACCGCAGTTGTGTCCACAGCCGCTACACCCACAGCAGCTGGGCTGGCAGCAGGTGGTCCTACAGCAGGTGGTCCTGCAGCAGGTGGTGTGACAGCAAGTTGGGCGGCAGCAAGGCTGGCAGCAGCTGGACCCACAGCCGCTGGACCCACAGCATGTGGGCTGGCAGCAGGTGGTCCGGCAGCAGGTGGTCCTGCAGCACGTAGGCTGGCAGCAAGAGGAGCAGCACGAGTGGGTCATGGTGTCAGGGGTGGAAGGTGGGCAGGTCCTGTCCGGAGGTGAGGTTGTCAGATTTTGGTGCCTCCTCCGGATCTGGGGCTTTTATGGCTGGACCCCCGAAGGTTAGACCAATGGGAAGGACTTTCCTTGTTGGTGTTTACGTTGTTTTCCATAGTCACTGGGGGCAATCATAAATGAGGAAGTTGTTTCCTAAATGTTAGGAATTGTTACAAAATAAGTGTTTAATGTGTTTCCTATTTGAGAATAACAGAAACATTTTCAGATTAAAGGAAATTTGTCACATCAGCAGCATCATTCTTGCTTCAATGATCATTGCATCCATCATGTGATCAAGTTCTGCTGGTCTGGGTAGGGTCAGAGCAGTGTTCCCTCCCCAGCCTTGATCCTTATATTATATTTGGTTTGGGAGTATCCCCAAGGTGAGGGGCATGATGCTGATATGCTCACTGGGACAGATTTAGTAGATCCCTGATCCCAGGTTGGTTTCCCCACAGAAGCCTGATTCAAGACTCCCACAGGCATATCTGTCTCTTGTAACACTCTACCCCACCTGTGTATCCCAGTTCAATCAAAGACTCTTGGGTGAGATGTCTGGCATCATCTCTTTCATATGGCAAGGTATAACCAAAGTAGGTGGGTAGAAGCAGCAGCAGTTTACTGGGACTAAGCAAGCATCAGTTAATGTATCTCCTCATGACCAGTAATTTTGATTTATCTTGGAACAAATGGTTTCCCAGGATTTGCAGACTTCAGTTAAATAACTGGGTCAGTGGGCCAACCAGGATGAGTTGGCAACTTTACTTCTAACCTTGTTAACCAGCAGAGTGTGTGGCCTCACCTCACTGATAGCACATTTTCAGTTAATATTTGTTGTTTATATTTCTTTTTTATTTGCTTTCATTTGATATGGGAATTGGATTAGTTAAGGTGATACTTATTTTATCTTTTGGATCTAACATGTTTAAAAATTTTTAGGTATACCATTCATTTAAAAAGTATGCAAGTTATTAATCCATCTTGATAGATTATCACAAAATGAACACACCCATATCAATATGACCAGAATAAGAAATAGAAATTAAATCCAGTCTCTCTAATTTATACTTCTTCACTTATCCCCAAAGGTGACTAATCACTGTGTTGACTTGTAACCGTATAGGTCAGTTTGGGCTTTTTAAAACCTTCATATATATATGAAACAGTATAGAATTGGCTCCCTTTACATTATGATTGAGAGACTACCAATGTAATTATTTGTTGTTTATTCTTTGTCATTGCTGTTTCTTTCACTGAATGAATATGACATAACTAATTTCTTGACTTTCTTGTTGATAAACATGTAAGTTTTTTGAAGTTTGGGACTATTAAAAAATAGTGCTTCTATGAATGTTTCTTTGCAGGTTGTTTGGTAAACATATATAAACCTATCTTTGGAATCCACCTAGGAGCAGATTGCGGATAGAATTGCTTGGTCAAAATATTTATCTCATTTCTGTTTCATGTGCATGTCAATCTTTTGATTTTTCTGGAAATTTTTCTTATTTCTTTCCCATTATGGATGGGTGAAGTTGAAGGCAGAAACCTTCTTTAAAAGACCACAATTATTATATTTTCAAGTTTTACCACAAAACACATTGAATCCATTGTGCTTATTTTTTTTTAAATCTTTTTATTTTTATTTTTTTTTATGAAATTTATTGACAAATTGGTTTCCATTCAGCACCCAGTGCTCATCCCAAAAGGTGCCCTCCTCAATACCCATCACCCACCCTCCCCTCCCTCCCACCCCCCATCAACCCTCAGTTTGTTCTCAGTTTTTAACAGTCTCTTATGCTTTGGCTCTCTCCCACTCTAACCTCTTTTTTTTTTTTTTCCTTCCCCTCCCCCATGGGTTCCTGTTAAGTTTCTCAGGATCCACATAAGAGTGAAACCATATGGTATCTGTCTTTCTCTGTATGGCTTATTTCACTTAGCATTACACTCTCCAGTTCCATCCACGTTGCTACAAAGGGCCATATTTCATTTTTTCTCATTGCCACATAGTACTCCATTGTGTATATATACCACAATTTCTTTATCCATTCATCAGTTGATGGACATTTAGGCTCTTTCCATAATTTGGCTATTGTTGAGAGTGCTGCTATGAACATTGGGGTACAAGTGCCCCTATGCATCAGTACTCCTGTATCCCTTGGATAAATTCCTAGCAGTGCTATTGCTGGGTCATAGGGTAGGTCTATTTTTAATTTTCTGAGGAACCTCCACACTGCTTTCCAGAGCGGCTGCATTGTGCTTATTTTTAGTAGAGAGTAGTTTCTTCTCCCTTCATTCTTCCTGTGATAATCTGGCATTTTGTTTGTGTTGTTTAACTCTATATCCCTGACTCAACATAAATTGTACTTCAAATTTACAAATTATAAGCCTACATGTTCTCATTCTCCCTCCCAAAGTCCATATATTATAGAGAAAGGATAACAGTATGTGAAAACAATAGTCATTCATATGTCATTGACCATAACATTTTTCCCCTTGGCCTTTTTATGGCATTATATGTAAGCAAGTGCCAAGGTTAACCTCACTAGATAAGGTGTTTTCTAGAAATGCAGTGTTTTGTAGTGGCCTACAGAACATAAACTGAGGATTCTAGAACTGTCTGGTAGACTACTGTGAATAGAGTCAAAAGGTTCAGAGAAACATATATGTTAGAATGGATTTATTTCATATCAGCCCACAAACTAATCATGTTCCCTGAGAGGTCCCAAAAGAGATTCCTTCACAGAAGCAGTAAAACATATGCATCATTGAAAAGGTCAGTGGTGGTAGTCATCTGTGGCCAGGATTGATGGTATAAACTGATGATGGAGAACTGGGAAATGGGGGATGACAGAGAGCAGAGTTGTGGTAGATATAATTACTAAAATAGGAAGAAATGTCAATCAGTGGTCCTTGACTCACAGAGATCTGACTAATAGACTATGGCTTCCTTAAGGGTGAGGTAATTATGCAGCCAACAAGAGTATTACCCTGACACCAGTATATACACTGGAAAAGGATCAAGGACAGGTGAATCAGAGGCTGCTGTTAGTGACTTCAATAGAAAATGATGACCTCCCATTCAGTTTCCAGACCCAAGTCAGTTCTCAGACTAGAGCCCTTCGATTGAAGGAGAGGGTTAGTCTTCTTGAGAAAGATACTGCAAGAATGAAGTGTGTGTGTGTGTGTGTGTGTGTGTGTGTGTGTGTGTGTAGAATTGTTTCCCCCCAGTCCTTCCACAATGGATTTATAATCATATGCCAGAGTAACTGTACACTTGGGAAAGGTGAGAACCCAGATATATCTAAAGGTGTTGGATTCAGAGTTTGAGCAGACACTGATACCAGGACTCCTTGTGTTAAAATGCATGCATATGGAGGCCAGGTAATAAATGGAGTTCTGATTCATGTCCATCTCATGTGGGTCTAATTAGTATTAAGGTCCACTTTATACTCATTTCCCTTCTACTTGAGTAGGTAGTGAGTGACAGAATCCTTCCATTGTGTATCATTTGGGTCCTCTGAGAATCAGACACTGAAACAGTGGTAAGAATGTAAGAAATTCACTGGGGAGTGATGCCTACGAAAGGTTTAAAAAGAATGGGGGAAATAAGGTGGATTAGACAGCAAAAACCTACAGACTGCCATGTAGATGTAACATCTTTCAAAAAAAGTACGAAAGAGGCTGCATTAGGCAAGGAGGATATAAGACTGCCATGCAGGTCTAACAAAACATTGGTCAACCCAATGGAGATATCCAGAGCAAAGATAGCCATTAACAAGTCTCATGTTGGGAAGAAAATGCTAGGCCCTAGTACCTTCATGGTGTGCAATTATCTAGGAGTTTACAGAAAGAACAGGGCCTTATCTGTAAAGCTGATGTAGATCCTGAAGTTGCTAACAGTTGGAAACTCAGCTACCTGCACTCTTTGCAGCAGAAGTACATCTCCAGACATGTGAAATGAAAACCATAATAGAAACAAAGGCGAAATAAGAGCCCCTAAAAATTCCTCGCTTCCTGATCAATGTATTAACCAGAAGCAATAGCAATCCATGGAGTTTAGTGCTTCCTCAAAGACTTAAAGAATACAGGGATGGTAGCTCCCAGCACAACTGTATTTGATTGCCTGTCTGGCCCCTGCAAAAACCTAAAGGATCATGGTATATAATAATGGAATACCTTAAATTAAATCAATTCATAGACCCATTAATAGCTATTTTTTTCTACAATAGTTCACCTTCTAACTTATGAGGATAAGGCCCCAATAATAGGGTTGATACTCTTTTAATAAGAGACAGAGACCAAAGCCCTCTCACTCTCTCCTTGCCATTTGAAGATACAGCCATAAAGCAGCCATCAGCAAACCAGGAAGAAGGTCCAACCAAACATGTAATCAGCCAGCACTTTGATCTTTGACTTATCAGCCTCCAGAACTGTGGCATATAAATATTACTGTGTGATCCAACCAGTCTATGGAAGTTCATTATAGCACCTGAAACTGACTGGCACAACTAATCATGTATCTTTGATCTCAGTGTGCTCAAGCCAACTTCCAGTTGCCACATACACATCTCTGTGTCTAAGGGTTCTCTTCATGCAACAGCAGAAAGTTATGCTGTCTGTGCATACCATGTTGAGAAAAACCCAACCAATGATTCTGGAGAGTTGTCTATGAAGATTCCATCTCCATTTTCATCAAGTAGGGTAACTCTAAAATGTATATTTTACATCATTTCTGATAATTTTCACTCAGGTATAATCAGTTGCAAACAGTGATAGTAGATTCATGTGCACCCTTACTCACCCCATTTCTTCAATTCTCTGTTAGTGTGCAGTGCACATCCTAAACAAACTGTATTTTATTCTTTTTCTCAAAATATATTCTCTGAGGTTACAAACTATGACTTTAATTTACCTCTCTTGGTCTTAATTTCTTCTTTTCTAAAATATTTAGAATATTTACACTTCCTTGAAAGTTTATTCAGAATTAAAGATAATGTACATAGAGCATTTGTTTAATACCTAACAAGTAGTAGACAACACACGTTGTGTCATTTCCTCATCCCATAACCTAAACACCTAGCTCTTAAGACCCATCGGTAGATACGTTTCACTTTGTCAGTCTTGCCAGAGCATCCCAGATACCTAGAACTCAAACATTGGCATGTGCCCTGGATATGAGGCTTCACAGCTCATCAGAGATCCCTCAACTGCTCCCAGGAGGTGACTCAGGGATTAAGTTACCTATTCTTCTTAGAGCCTCAATCAAGCCTCACATCCCTGTGTGCTGAGGCAGCACCATTAGTTCAGGACCAGAAATGCCAGCCTTCTATCACAACCCCTATGAATGTCCACATCATTTTCTCTTTATCCTTCTTCACATTCTTCTCACTTCCCTGGAACAGGCATCTTTTTCTCCCCTCAAATGCTTCACAGTTCCTTCACAAAATACCAGAGGTTGTTCTGTTCCCGTAGGTGGTTCAGAGCTCATGGATTACTCGAAGTCTACATCCCCAAGCATGACCTCTCAATCCCTGACATCGTCCTTCCTTAATTGTTTTGGTAGCATTTTTTTAAAATATGAAATTTATTGTCAAATTGGTTTCCATACAACACCCAGTGCTCATCCCAACAGGTGCCCTCCTCAATACTCATCACCAACCCTCCCCTCCCTCCCACCCCCCATCAACCCTCAGATTGTTCTCAGTTTTTAAGAGTCTCTTATGGTTTGGCAGCATTTTGATCACAATGACAAACTGCTTTACCGTTGGGGAGCAAAATATGTTTGGCATAAAATTACCTGATACCTTTTTACTCTGCCATTAGGTCCTGAGGACCAGGAAGTCATACAAGAATGTGATTTCCATGACCCAAACACAATTGTGCTCAGCTGTGTCTCTTTCTTGTGAGGACACTGGATGCTCACATGTATCTGATGCAGAGGAGTGCAGAGGGGCTGGACAGCACCCAAGGAAACAAAAGGATCCTGTATTCACAAGAGCACTAAAGGGCAGGTCTCGCTGCTCTGACACGTGGCTGCTATTGGATGATTTGTAGGGAACTGATGTCTACAACTTAGTGCTAGATGTCACCTGCATATATAGGAAAACAGTACTTTCATGGTCAAAGAAGACACTAAGATGAACATCTTGCTAGTGCTTAGTCCCAGGGTTTTTCTAACTCATCTGGAGATATGAATGTAAGTGCACCTCAGTAAGGGCCAAAGACAGAGTCTGGTATCTTAGTCTGTCCATATCGCTTATGACATTCCACTGTGAAATTTCATCACCTGAAAATGGAGATCATGATTTGTGGAGGACTGTATGAGGCTCTAATTAGACATTGCATGTGATATTCCACCTGTGTATAAATCCTTATATGGGGAACACTATACAAAAAAAAAAAAAAAGACAAGTGGCGCCTTGGTGGCTCAGTAAGTTGAACATCCAACTCTTGATTTAGGCTCAGGTCATGATCTCATGCTCAGCCTGGACCCTACTTCGGATTCTCTTTCTCCCTCTCTCTCTGCCCCTCCCTCGGTCTCTCTCTATCAAAATAAATAAATGTTTAAAAAAAAAGACTTGAAAAAATAAAATACATTTTAAAAATTAAAAAAAAGACATTATGAGATGACAAATGGATTTATTAAAAAATATATGTGAGGCACCTAGGGAGACAAAGGGATCATGACAGGAAGAAAGCAGCATACAAGAACCATCAGTGCACCAAGAAAGAAAACATATTAGTGCACACTTCCCATTTTTGCAAAAACTTAAGTGTCAGTTATGTGGGTTTGTTTCTCCAAAGTACTTGGAGGGACAGGATAAAAGATCTTGACTACAGAGTTAGGCAGAAATCATGGTTGTATGAGGATGTGTAAAGCCGGCATGTGAGCTTTAAAGAGGAAGGAAGAAGATAATCAGGGAGAAGTGGTTGACTTTCATCAAGCTGATTCACAAGCTTGTAAACAGGCAGATGAGTAACAGAAATGTTTGTGATTGCATGCTGGTTTTCAGCAATGTTTGACAGTGACTTTGTTTCCCAAACAAAAATCAGTGTTGTGACCAGATGGTGGTTCTTGGTGAGGCAATCAGCAGCAGGAGGGCTGGCAGCAGGATCCACAGCCTTGGGCTAGGCACCCAGGCAGGCAGCAGCAGGTGGGGTGGTAGCAGGTTCTCGTGCAGTACACGGGGGTACAGCAAACTGGCTGGCAGCAGTGGGACCCACAGCAGTTTTGTCCACAGCCGCTGGACCCACAGCCGCTGGACCCACAACAGCTGGGCTGGCAGCAGGTGGTCCGGCAGCAGGTGGTGTGACAGCAAGTTGGGCGGCAGCAAGGCTGGCAGCAGCTCGACCCACAGCCGCTAGACCCACCGCAGTTGTGTCCACAGCCGCTGGACCCACAGCAGCTGGGCTGGCAGCAGGTGGTCCTACAGCAGGTGGTCCGGCAGCAGGTGGTGTGACAGCAAGTTGGGCGGCAGCAAGGCTGGCAGCAGCTGGACCCACAGCCGCTAGACCCACCGCAGTTGTGTCCACAGCCACTGGACCCACAGCAGCTGGGCTGGCAGCGGGTGGTCCGGCAGCAGGTGGTTCTGCAGCACGTAGGCTGGCAGCAAGAGGAGCAGCACGAGTGGGTCATGGTGTCAGGGGTGGAAGGTGGGCAGGTCCTGTCCAGAGGTGAGGTTGTCAGATTCTGGTGCCTCCTCCGGATCTGGGGCTTTTATGCGCTGGACCCCCGAAGTTTAGACCAATGGGCAGGACTTTCCTAGTTGGTGTTTACATTTTGTCCATAGTCACTGGGGGAATCATAAATGAGGAAGTTGTTTCCTAAATGTTAGGAATTGTTACAAAATAAGTGTTTAATGTGTTTCCTACTTGAGAATAACTCATACAAACATTTTCAGATGAAAGGAAAGTGATCACATCAGCAGCATTGTTCTTGCTTCAATGATCATCACATCATGTGATCTAGTTTCTGCTGGTCTGGGTAGGGTCAGAGCAGCTGTTCCTCCCCAGCTTTGGTCCTAGGTTATATGTGGTTTAGGAGTATCCCTGAGGTGAGGGGCATGATGCTGATATGCTCACTGGGACAAATTTAGTAGATGTGTGAGCCCAGGCCTGTTCCCCCCCAAAAGCCTGATTCAAGACTCCCACAGGCATATCTATCTCCTGTAACACCCTACCCCACTTGTATGCCAGTTCAATCAAAGACAATTGGGTAGCAGATATCTGGCCTCATCTTCTCCATATGGCAAGGCATAACCAAAGCAAGTGGGAAGAGGCATCAGCAGTACACTGGGACTTAGCAAACATCAGTTAGTGTACCTCCTATTGACCAGTAGTCCTGATTTACCTAGGCCTGAGTGTTTTCTCAGAATAAGGGAATTTCAGT
Organism: Lynx canadensis; assembly: GCF_007474595.2. Taxonomy (NCBI): domain Eukaryota; kingdom Metazoa; phylum Chordata; class Mammalia; order Carnivora; family Felidae; genus Lynx; species Lynx canadensis. The sequence continues at coordinate 39,383,763 of NC_044316.2, forward strand.
GGTATAACTAAGGAAGTATGGGCATACCAGGGTGATTTGGTGATGCTAGTCCTAACCTTGTTAACTAGCCTGCACAGTGCCTTCACTGATGTAACAGATTACCTCTTTATTTATGTCAGTTCTTTTTCTTTCTTCCTCCCTTTGTTCCTTCACTTGTTTGTTTGTTCCTTTCTTCCTTCCTTCCTTTCTTCCTTCCTTCTTCCTTCCTTCATTCCTCTCATATCTTCCTTCTTCCTTTCTTTTGTTCTTTTGTTCTTGCTTTTTTATTTCTTTTCTTTCTTTCTTTCTTTCTTTCTTTCTTTCTTTCTTTCTTTCTTTCCTTCTTCCCTTCCCTCCTTCTTCCTTCCTTCCTTCCTTCCTTCCTTCCTTCCTTCCTTCCTTTCTTTCCCTTTCTTTTCCTTCCTTCCTCCCTCGTTCCCTCTCTTCCTCCCTTCATCACTCTCTTTCCCTCCATTCCTTTCGTTCCTGCAAACTGTTATTTCCTTTCTCCAATTTTCCTTTTATACCTTTCATTCCTTCTTCCTTTTTTGTCTTTCTTCCTTTTCCTCTCTTTTCTTTTCCTCCGTCCTTCCTTTTCCTGTGTTTCCTCTTGATGCCTCCCTACTCCTGCTTCTGCCCTCCATCTTCTATTGTCTTATTGTTCTGTGTCTTCAAGAAATTGCATCTGTCCACCAATAGAATTAAGAAAATGTTGAAATGAGTGGTGAAAATGATAGATTGCCAAAGGTGTCTTGACTACACCAGGGCTATGTCTTGGGTATTAGTATGTTTAGGATAATGTACCTACCATATCTGCACCTCTATGCCTAAGTGCTCTTTTCATGCACAGCAGAATGTCAGGCTGCCTGAGCATGCCACATGGAGAAAAACACTCCACCCGTGCTTCTGGAGAGTTGGTTTATAAAGACTCCTGCTCCCTCATTGCTGAAATAGGAGAATCTCAACGTGTGTGTGTGTGTGTGTGTGTGTGTGTGTGTGCGTGTGTGTGTGTGTGTGTGATTTCTGAGATATCTTTCAGTTTAGCTTTAGTTGCAAACTGTGATGCTGGTCTCAGAGTGCTTCTTCCCTGTGACATTTCGCTACACTCCGACCAGTGTGATGTGACCTCCCCAAAGAAACCACATTCCCAGACTCCTTTATTCAGGGTAGTTTCTGGGAGAAACCAAACTCTGACATTCCTTTACCCCACTCAGTCTCAATTTCCTCACCTCTACAATGGGAACCTTAATACCTACTTTGCAAATCCCTCCTGAATTAAAGGGAATGCTCAGGAAGGATATAGTCAACATCCAGCAAATATTCGGAAACATGGGTCGTGTCAGGTTTTCATCTCATTTTGCCAACATGGCGCACTTGAGAACCAGCAGCGGTAGGCACGTTTGGCCTTGGCAGTCTCTCCAGAGCATCCTGGGTACCTAGTCTCTAATGGTGGCATGTGTCCTGTATAGGGGCCTTCGAAGCTCATCAGAGGTCCCTCCGCTGCTCCCAGGAAGTGACCCGGGGCCCTGTCTCCTATTCCTTTCAGAGCCTGAATTGGCCTCACAGCCCTGAGTGCTGAGTTGGCACCAGTAGTTCAGGACCAGAAGCAGCAGACTTCGTTCCTGACTCCTAGGAATGCCCACATTGTTGTCTCTTTTTTCTTCCTCACATTCTCCTCACCCCCACGGAGCAGGCATCATTTTTCCCCTGGTTGCTCACACTTCCTCCACAATATACCAGAGCTTATTCTGTTTCCTTAGATGGTTCAGAGCTCATGGATTACTCAAAGTCCTACATGCCCATTGCACGATCTCTCTGGCCCTGACACCATGCTTCATCAACTCTCTGGGCAGCATTTTGATCACGATGACAAACTGCCTTATGGGAGGGGAGATACATAGGTTTGGCAGAAAATCACACGATGCCATTTTGCTATACCATTAGGTCCTGGGGACGAGGAGGCCAAACAAGAATGTGATATGCACGACCCAAACACAAGCGTGTTCAGCTGCCTCTGTTGCTCACGAGGACACCGCAGGCTCACCTGTATGTGAGGTAGAAGAGTGCTGAGGGGCTGGATGCCACCCAAGGCAACAGGAGCATCCTGTGTTCCCCAGGGCTCTAAAGGGCAGGTCCCGCTGTCCTCACCTATGGCTGCTGTGGCTGAGTTGTAGGACACTGATGTCTACAACGTAGTGCCAGTGATGGCCCGCCTGTACAGGAGAACAACACTTGTGCGGTCAAAGAAGGCCTCGGATGGACATGTTGCTGGTGCTGAGACTAAGGGTGTCTGCTACCACGTCTGGAGATCCGAAAGTAAGTGCACTTCAGCAAGCGCCCGAACCACAGTCTTGGATCTGAGTGTGTCCATGTCAGCTGTGGGACATTCCACCGTGAAATCTCCTCAGCTGAAAATGCACATAATGACTTGTGGAGGACTGTGTATGGCTCCACACAGACACTGCATGTGATGTAAAATGTACAAATCCTTGCATTGGAAACAGGGTACAAAAACACAAAGACACTGGATTATCTGTTTTTCGGGTGTTGAGTTTGGTAAGTTCTTCATAGATTTTGGATACTAGCCCTTTATCCAATGTGTCATTTGCAAATATCTTTTCCCATTCCATCGGTCGTCTTTCAGTTTTGTTGATTGTTCCCTTTGCGGTGCATACGGGTTTTATCTTAATGAGGTCCCAATAGTTCATTTTCGCTTTGAATTCCCATGCCTTTGGAGATGCTTTTAATAAGAAATTGTTGTGGCTGAGGTTGAAGAGGTTGTTGCCTGTTTTCTCCTCTAGGGTTTTGATGGTTTCCGGTCTCATATTTAGGTCTTTCATCCATTTTGAGTTTGTTTTTGTGTATGGTAAAAGAAAGTGGTCCAGTTTCATTCTTTTGCATGTTGCTTTCCAGTTCTCCCAGCACCATTTGCCAAAGAGACTGTCTTTTTCCCACTGAATACTCTTCCCTGCTTTGTCAAAGATTAGTTGGCCATACATTTGTGGGTCCAATTCTGGATTCTCTATTCTGTTCCATTGATCTGTGTGTCTGTTTTTGTGCCAATACCATAGTGTCTTGATGATTACAGCTTTGTAGTAGAAGCTAAAGTCTGGGTTTGTGATGCCTCCCGCTTTGGTTTTCAGGATTTCTTTTCAGTATTACTTTGGCTCTTCAGGGTCTTTTGTGGTTCCATACAAATTGTAGGACTGTTTCTTCTAGCTTTGAAAAGAGTGCTGGTGCAATTTTGATTGGGATTGCATTGAATGTGTAGATTGCTTTGGGTAGTATTGACATTTTAACAATATTTATTCTTCCAACCCATGAGCATGGAATGCTTTTCCATTTCTTTGCATCTTCTTCAATTTCCTTCATAAGCTTTCTCTAGTTTTCAGCATACAGATCTTTTACCTCTTTGGTTAGGTTTATTCCTAGGGATTTTATCGTTCTTGGTGCAGTTGTAAGTGGGATCAGTTTCTTTATTTCTCTTTCTGTTGCTTCACTATTGGTGTCTAAAAATTCAATGGATTTCTGTACATTGATTTTGTACCCTGCGACTTTACTGAGTCATGTATCAGTTCTAGGGGGTCTTCTTTTGGAGTCTTTTGGGTTGTCCATGTAGAGTACCATGTCGTCTGCAAAAAGGGAAAGTTTGACTTCCTCTTTGCCAATTTTCATGCCTTTTATTTCATTTTTGCTGTCCGATTGCTAATGCTAGGGCTTCAAACACTATGTTAAACAACAGTGGTTAGAGTGGACATGACTGTCGTGTTCCTGCTCTCACGGGGAACACTCTCAGTTTTTCCCCATGGAGGATGATATTAGCTGTGGGCTTTTCATATATGGCTTTTATGATGTTTAAGTATGCTCTTGACACAATGGACAGAAGACACAAATAGACACTTTTCCAAAGAAGATATCCAGATGGCCAACAGACACATGAAAAGATGCTCAGCATCACTCCTCATAAGGGAAATACACATCAAACCACACTGAGATACCACCCCACACCGGTAAGAGTGGCTAAAGTGAACAAATCAGGAAACTACACATGCTGGCAAGGATGTGGAGAAACGGAACCCTCTTGCACTGTTGGTGGAAATGCAAAGTGGGACAGCCGCTCTGGAAAACAGTATGGAGGTTCCTCAAAAACTTAAACATAGAACTACACTATGACCCAGAAGTAACACTTCTAGGAATTTACCCGAGGGATACAGGAGTGCTGATGCTGGGGGCACATGACCCCAATGTTTCTAGCAACGCTTTCAACAGTAGCCAAAATATGGAAAGAGCCTACATGTCCATCAACTGATGAATGGATAAAGAAGATGTGATTTATATATACAATGGAATACCACTTGGCAATGAGAAGAATGAAATCTGGCCATTTGCAGCAACATGAATGCAACTGGATGCATTACGCTGAGTGAAATCAGTCAGTCAAAGAAGGACAAGTCTCCTACATTATCACTCATATGTGGATCTTGAGAAACTGAACAGAAGTCCGTGGGGGAAGGCAAGGGCAAAAACAATAGTTACAAACAGAGAGAGAGGGAGGCAAACCACAAGAGACTCTGAAATACAGAGAACAAACTGAGGATGGATGGCAGGGGTGCGGGAGAGGGGAAAATGGGTGATGGGCATTGAGGAGGGCCCTTGTTGGGATGAGCACTGGGTGTTGTATGTTAGCCAATTGGAAAATAAACTATATTAAAATAATAAAATAAAATAAAATAAAATAAACCAAAGACAATAGGTGATTCCAAATGATAGAGAATTTATTAAGAGATACAGGTGAGACTCCCCGCGTCTAGGGAGACATTGAAAGGGCACATGACAGGCAGCAAGAGGCATACAAGCTTCTTGAGTACACCGAGAAAGAAAACATACCCGTGTGGGCTTTCAGTAGTTTCCACGAGTTATAGGTCATTCCTGAGGAGTTGTTTCGCTGACGTATTTAGAGGGACAGGATAAAGTTCTTGACTATGGAGACAAACAGAGATCCTCACTCTGTATCAGGATGGGTGAAGCTGGCACATGACCCAGAGGAAGGAAAGAAGAAGCGAATCAGGGAGAAGCGGTCCACACTTCATCAGGGTGATTCACAAGATTGTAAACAGGTGGATGAATAACCGAGATGTTGGGGATTGTGGGCTGGCTTTCTGCAACGCTTGGCGGTGACCAATTCCCAAGTGGCAAGTCAGATGGTTGTTCTTGGCGAGGCAATCAGCAGCAGGAAGGCTGGCAGCAGGATCCAGAACCCTGGGCTAGGCACCCAGGCAGGCAGCAGCAGGTGGGGTGGTAGCAGGTTCTCGTGCAGTACACGGGGGTACAGCAAACTGGCTGGCAGCAGTGGGACCCACAGCAGTTTTGTCCACAGCCGCTGGACCCACAGCCGCTGGACCCACAGCAGCTGGGCTGGCAGCAGGTGGTCCGGCAGCAGGTGGTGTGACAGCAAGTTGGGCGGCAGCAAGGCTGGCAGCAGCTGGAGCCACAGCCGCTAGACCCACCGCAGTTGTGTCCACAGCTGCTACACCCACAGCAGCTGGGCCGGCAGCAGGTGGTGTGACAGCAAGTTGGGCGGCAGCAAGGCTGGCAGCAGCTCGACCCACAGCCGCTGGACCCACAGCATGTGGGCTGGCAGCAGGTGGTCCGGCAGCAGGTGGTCCTGCAGCACATAGGCTGGCAGCAAGAGGAGCAGCACGAGTGGGTCATGGTGTCAGGAGTGGAGGGTGGGCAGGTCTTGTCCAGAGGTGAGGTTGTCAGATTCTGGTGCCTCCTCCGGTTCTGGGGCTTTTATGCGCTGGACCCCCGAGGTTTAGACCAATGGGCAAAACTTTCCTTGTTGGTGTTTACATCGTTTTCCATAGTCACTGGGGAATCATAAATGAGGAAGTTGTTTCCTAAATGTTAGGAATCGTTACAAATAAGTGTTTAATGGTTTCCTATTTGAGAATAACTCACAGAAACATTTTCAGGTGAAAGGGAGGTGGTCACAACAGCAGCATCATTCTCATGTCAATGACCATTGCATCATGTGATCTAGTTCCTGCTAGTTAGGGTTAGAGCAGTGGTCCCTCCCCAGCTTTATCTTTAGGTTGTATGTGGATTGGGAGTATCCTTGAGGTGATGGGCATGATGCTGGTATGTTCACAGGGACAAATTTAGTAGCTGCATGAGCCCAGGTCTGTTTCCCCACAAAAACCTGATTCAAGACTTCCACAGGCAAATCTGTCTCCCATAGCACCCTACTCAACTTGTATCCCAGTTCAACCAAAGTCTCTTGGGTAGAGGATGTCTGGCATCATCTCTTCCATGTGGCAAGACAGAACCAAAGCAGGTGGGTAGATGCAGCAGCACTACACTGGGACTAAGCAAGCATCAGTAAGTGTGAGTCCTTTTTGACCAGTACTCCTAATTTACCTAGATTGAATGCTTTCACAGGATGTGGGACTTTCAGGTGTTATAAGTGGGGCAGTATGGGCAAACCAGGGTGAATTGGTGACTTAGTCCTTACCTTGTTAGCCAGCCTTGTCAGTGTCTTCACGTAGCTGATTACACTTTTATGTACATTTGCTCTCTTTCCTTCCTCCCTTCCCTTCCCTTCCCTTCCCTTCCCTTCCCTTCCCTTCCCTTCCCTTCCCTTCCCTTCCCTTCCCCCTCCTCTCCTCTCCTCTCCTCTCCTCTCCTCTGTTCTGAAGTTTCTTTCCTTTTCTTTTTCCTTTTCCTTTTCTTTTTTCTTTTCTTTTCTGTCTCCTTCTTTCATTTCTTCCTCTCTCCTTGCCTCCTTACTCCTCCTCCTCCCCTTCCCCTTCATCCTCCTCCATCTTATCTTTGTTTCATCCAGAAAATGTATCAGCTTATTAATCAAATTAAGAAAATGTTGGAAAGAGTGATGAAAACCATAGATTGTCCAAGATGTATTGAATACACCAGCCATATATCTCAGAAATTTGTGTGTTTAGGACAATTTCTACCCACCAGATCTGCATCTCTGTGCCTATGGGCTCTTTTCATGGACAGCACAATGTCATGCTACCTGTGTGTGCCACACTAAGAAAATACTCAACTCTTGCTTCTGGAGATTTGGTTTATAAAGACTCCAGCTCTGGGGGCGCCTGGGTGGCTCAGTCAGTTAAGTGTCTGACTTCAGCTCAGGTCATGATTTCATGGCTCGTGGGTTCGAGTCCCACATCGGGTTCTGTTCTGACATCTCAGAGCCTGGAGCCTGCTTCAGATTCTGTGTCTTCCTCTCTCTCTCTTCTCCTCCCCCACTTGCACCCTGTCTCTCTCTCTCAAAAAATAAACATTAAAAAAAAAAGAACCAGCAGTAGGCAAGTTTGCCCTTGACAGTCTCTCCAGAGGATCCTGGATGCCTAAGCTCCAACGTTGGCATGTGTCCCAGACATGACCCTTTGTAGCTCATCAGAGGTCCTTCCACTGCTCCCAGGAGGTGACCCGGAGCATAGTCTCATATTCCTCTCAGAACTCGAATCAAGCCCCACATCTCTGAATGCTGAGGGAGCACCATTATTTCAGGACCAGAAGCACCAGCCTTCTGTCCATCATGACTCCTATGAATGCCCACATTTTTTTCTCTTTCTTCTTTCTCACATTCTTCTCACTTCCCTGGAACAGGCATCTTTTTCCCATCAAATACTTCATGGTTCCTTCACAAAAAAAATGGAAGGTGTTCTGTTCCTTAGATGGTCCAAAGCTCATGGATTTCTCAAAGTCATACATGCCCATTGCATGGTCTCTCAGTCTCTGACATTGTTTTTCCTTAATTGTCTTGGTAACATTTTGATCATGATAACAAATTGCCTTACAGTTGGGAAGCATAATATGTTTGGCAGAAAACTAACTAATACCTTTTTACTCTGCCATTAGGTCCTGAGGACTAGGAAGCCATACAAGAATGTGATTTCTTGCATGTGATTTTTGCTTCACATGCAAAAACAAGTGTGTTCAGATGTGTCTCTTTCCCATGAGGACACCGCCTGCTCACCTATATCTGATGCAGAGGTGTGCTGAGGGCCTGGGCAGCACCCAAGGCAACAAAGCGATCTTGTGTTCACAAGAGCTCTACAGGGCAGGTCCCGCTGCCCTCATATATGGCTTCTGATGTCTGAATTGTAGAACACTGATGTCTACAACTTTGACCCAGAGTCACCTGCATATACAGGAAAACTATACTTATGTGGTCAAAGAAGACACTCAAATGAACATCTTGCTGGTGCTCAGACCCAGGGTGTTTTTTTTTTTAATGTTTTTTTTTTTTTTTTAATTTACACCCAACTTAGTTAGCTTATAGTGCAACAATGATTTCAGGAGTAGATTCCTTAATGCTCCTTATCCATTTAGCCCATCCCATCTCCCACAACCCCTCCAGTAACCCTCTGTTTGTTCTTCATATTTAAGAGTCTCTTAAATTTTGTCCCTCCCTGTTTTTGTATTATTTTTGTTTCCCTTCCCTTATGTTCATCTGTTTTGTCTCTTAAAGTCCTCATATGAGTGAAGTCATATGATTTTTGTCTTTTCTGACTAATTTCACTTAGCATAATACCCTCCAGTTCCATCCACGTAGTTACAAATGGCAAGATTTCATTCTTTTTGATTGGCAAGTAATACTCCATTGTATATGTATACCACATCTTCTTTATCCAGTCATCCATCGATGGACATTTGGGCTGTTTCCATACTTTGGCTATTGTTGATAGTGCTGCTATAAACATTGGGATGCATATGTCCCTTTGAAACAGCACACCTGTATCCCTGGGATAAATGCCTAGTAGGGCAATTGCTGGGTCATAGGGTAGTTCTATTTTTAAGTTGTTGAGGAATCTATATGGTTTTCCAGAGTGGCTGCACCAGCTTGCATTCCCACCAGCAGTGCAAAAGGGTACTTCTTTCTCCGCATCCTCGCCAACATCTGTTTTTGCCTGAGTTGTTAATGTTAGCCGTTCTGACAGGTGTAAGGTGGTATCTCATTGTGGTTTTGATTTGTATTTCCCTGATGGTGAGTGATGTTGAGCATTTTTTCATGTGTTGGTTGGCCATCTGAATGTCTTCTTTGGAGAAGTGTCTATTCATGTCTTTTGCCCATTTCTTCACTGGATTATTTGTTTTGGGGGTGTTGATTTGATAAGTTCTTTATAGATTTTGGATACTAACCCTTTATTTGATATGTCATTTGCAAATATCTTCTCCCATTCCATGGGTTGCCTTTTAGTTTTGCTGATTGTTTCCTTTGCTGTGCAGAAGCTTATTTTGATGAGGTCCCAGTAGTTCATTTTTGCTTTTGTTTCCCTTGCCTCCGGAGACGTGTTGAGTAAGAAGTTGCTGTGGGCAAGATCAAAGAGGTTTTTGCCTGTTTTATCCTCAAGGATTTTGATGGCTTCCTGTCTTACATTTAGGTCTTTCATCCATTTTGAGTTTATTTTTGTGTACGATGTAAGAAAGTGGTCCAGGTTCATTTTTTCTGCATGTTGCTATCCAGTTTTCCCAGCACCACTTGCTGAAGAGACTGTCTTTATTCCACTGGATATTCTTTCCTGCTTTGTCAAAGATTAGTTGGCTATACGTTTGTGGCTCCATTTCTGGATTCTCCATTCTGTTCTATTGATCTGAATGTCTGTTCTTGTGCCAGTACCATACTGTTTTGATGATTACAGCTTTGTAGTATAGCTTGAAGTCTGGGATTGTGATGCTCCCTGCTTTGGTTTTCTTTTTCAAGATTGCTTTGGCTTTTCAGGGTCTTTTTTGGTTCCATACAAATTTGAGGATTACTTGTTCTAGCTCTGTGAAGAATGCTGGTGTTATTTTGATAGGGATTGCATTGAATATGTAGATTGCTTTGGGTAGTATTGACATTTTAACAATATTTGTTCTTCCTACCCAGGAGCATGGAATCTTTTTCCATTTTTTTTGTGTCTTCTTCAATTACTTTCATAACCTTTATATAGTTTCCATTGTATAGTTTTTTCACCTCTTTGGTTAGATTTATTCCTAGGTATTTTATGGTTTTGGGGGCAATTTTAAATGGGATCGATTCCTTGATTTCTCTTTCTGTTGCTTCATTGTTGGTGTATAGGAATGCAACCAATTTCTGTGCATTGATTTTATATCCTGCAACTTTGCTGGATTCATGAATCAGTTCTAGCAGTTTTTTGGTGGAATCTTTTGGGTTTTCCATATAGAGTATCATGTCATCTGCAAAGAGTGAAAGTTTGGCTCCCTCCTGGACGATTTGGATGCATTTTATTCCTTTGTGTTGTCTGATTGCTGAGGCTAAGACTTCCAATACTATGTTGAATAACAGTGGTGAGAGTGGACATCCCTGTCGTGTTCCTGACCTTAGGGGGAAAGCTCTCAGATTTTCCCCATTGAGGATGATATTAGTGTTGGGTCATTCATATATGGCTTTTAAGATCTCAAGGTATGATCCTCCTATCCCTACTTTCTTGAGGATTTTTATCAAGAAAGGATGCTGTATTTTGTCAAATGCTTTCTCTGCATCTATTGAGAGGATCATATGGTTCTTGAACTTTCTTTTATGATGAACTTTGATATGATGAATCACATTAATTGTTTTACAGATATTGAACCAGCCCTGCATCCCAGGTATAAATCCCACTTGGTCGTGGTGAATAATTTTTTTAAGTATTGTTGGATCCAGTTGGCTAATATCTTGTTGAGGATTTTTGCATCCATGTTCATTAGGTAAATTGGTCTATAGTTCTCCTTTTTAGTTGGGTTGGTTTTAGAATCAAGGTAATGCTGGTTTCATAGAAAGGTTATGAAAGTTTTCCTTTCATTTCTATTTTTTGGAACAGCTTCAAGAGAATAAGTGTTAACTCTTCCTTAAATGTTCGGTAGAATTCCCCTGGAAAGCCATCTGGCCCTGGACTCTTGTTTTTTGGGAGATTTTGATTATTAATTCAATTTCTTTACTGGTTATGGGTCTGTTCAAATTTTGTTTCTTCCTGTTTCAGTTTTGGTAGTGTATATGTTTCTAGAAATTTGTCCATTTCTTCCAGATTGCCCATTTTATTGGCATATAATTGCTCATAGTATTCTCTTATTAATGTTTTTATTTCTGCTTTGTTGGTTGTGATCTCTCCTCTTTAATTCATGATTTTATTTATTTGGGTCCTTTCCTTTTTCTTTTTGATCAAACTGGCTAGGGGTTTATCAATTTTGTTAATTCTTTCAAAGAACCAGCTTCTGGTTTCATTGATCTCTTCTGCTTTTTGATTGCTATAGCATTAATTTGTGCTCTAATCTTTGTTATTTCCTGTCTTCTTCTGGTTTTGGGTTTTATTTGCTGTTCTTTTTTCAGCACTTTAAAGTGTAAGGTTAGGTTGTGTATCTGAGACCTTTCTTCCTTCTTTAGGAAGGCCTGGATTGCTATATACTTTCTTCTTATGACCATCTTTGCTGCATCCCAGAGGTTTTGGGTTGTGGTATTATCATTTTCATTGGATTCCATATACTTTTTAATTTCCTCTTTAACTTCTTGGTTAGCCTATTCATTCTTTAGTAGGATGTTCTTTAGTCTCCAAGTATTTGTTACCTTTCCAAATCTTTTCTTGTGGTTGATTTCGAGTTTCATAGTGTTGTGGTCTGAAAATATGCACGGTATGATCTCGATCTTTTTGTGCTTGCTGAGGGATGATTTATGTCCCAGTATGTGGTCTATTCTAGAGAACATTCCATGTGCACTGGAGAAGAATGTATATTCCACTGCTTTAGGATGAAATGTTCTGAATATATCTGTTAAGTCCATCTGGTCCAGTGTGTCATTCAAAGTCATTGTTTCCTTGTTGATTTTCTGATTAGATGATGTGTCCATTATTGTGAGTGGGGTTTTGAAGTCTCCTACTATTATGGTATTACTATCAATGAGTTTCCTTATGTTTGTGATTAATTGATTTATATATTTGGGTGCTTTCACATTTGGCGCATAAATGTTTACAATTGTTAGGTCTTCTTAGTGGCTAGACCCCTAGATTATGATATAATGCCCTTCTGCATCTCTTGATACAGTCTTTATTTTATTTTATTTTATTTAAAATTTTTTTAACGTTTATTTATTTTTGAGACAGAGAGAGACAGAGCATGAACAGGGGAGGGTCAGAGAGAGGGAGACACAGAATCTGAAACAGGCTCCAGGCTCTGAGCTGTCAGCACAGAGCCTGACGCGGGGCTCGAACTCACGGACCGCGAGATCATGACCCGAGCCGAAGTCGGCCGCCTAACCGACTGAGCCACCCAGGCGCCCCATACAGTCTTTATTTTAAAGTCTAGATTGTCTGATAGAAGTATGGCTACTCCGGCTTTCTTTTGCGTGATAGATGGTTCTCCATCCCCTTACTTTCAATCTAAAGGTGTCTTTAGGTCTAAAGTGGGTCTCTTGTAAACAGCATATAGGCGGGTCTTGTTTTCTTATCCGTTCTGTTACCCTATGTCTTTTGATTGGAGCATTGAGTCCATTGACTTTTAGAGTGAGTATTGAAAGATGTGAATTCATTGCCATTATGTTGCTTGTAGAGTTGGGGTTTCTGGTGGTGGTCTCTGGTCCTTTCTAATCTTTGTTGCCTTTGGTATTTATTTGTTTGTTTGTTTGTTTGTTTATTCATCTTTTCTCCCCTAAGAGAGTCCCCCTTAAAATTTCTTGCAAGGCTGGTTTAGTGGTCACAAACTCCTTTAATTTTTGTTTGTCTGGGAAACTTTTTATCTCTCCTTCTATTTTGAATGATAGCCTTGCTGGATAAAGAATTCTTGGCTGCATATTTTTCTGATTCAGCACATTGAATATATCCTGCCACTCCTTTCTGGCTTGCCAAGTTTCTGTGGACAGGTCTGCTGCAAACCTGATCTGTCTTCCCTTGTAGGTTAAGGACTTTTTTTTACCTTGCTGCTTTCATGATTCTCTCCTTGCCTGAGTATTTTGTGAATTTGACTATGATATGCCTTGTTGGTGGTCGGTTTTTATTGAATCTAATGGGAGTCCTCTGTGCTTCCTGGATTTTGATGTCTGTGTCTTTCTCCAGGTTAGGAAAGTTTTCTGCTATGATTTGCTCACATAACTCTACTACCCCTATTTCTTTCTCTTCCTCTTCTGGGATCCCTGTGATTCTGATGTTGTTCCTTTTAAATGAGTCACTGATTTCTCTAATTCTTAAATCGTTCTCTTTTGCCTTAATCTCCCTCTTTTTTTTTCTGCTTCATTATTCTTTGTAAGTTTGTTCTCTATATCGCTGATTCTCTGCTCTGCCTCATCCATCCTTGCTGCTGCAGCATCCATTCGAGATTGCAGCTCAGTTGTAGCATTTTTTACTTCATCCTGACTAGCTTTTACTTCTTTTATCTCTGCAGAAAGGGATTCTAATCTATTTTCGACTCCAGCTAGTATTCTTATTATCATGATTCTAAATTCTGGTTCAGACATCTTGCTTGTATCTGTGTTGGTTAAGTCCCTGGTTGTCGTTTCTTCCGGCTGTTTCTTTTGGGGTGAATTCCTTCATTTCATCATTTTGAAGGGAGAAAAGCAATTAACGAGGTAGAAAAAATTAAAATGAAAATAAAAAAATATTAAAATTAAACACACAGAAACACAAATCAAATAAATGATGGTAGATCCTAGATGTGTTTTGGTCTGGGTGTTGCAAGTGGCTTGATAAATTAAAGAAAAAAAAGGAGAAAAAAGAAAAAAAATAAATTGTTTGAAAATTTGAAAAAATGAATACACTGAGGTAGACTAAAATGAAATTATGGAAATAAAATATATTTTGAAAAACTTTACAAAAGGTAAAAACTATAGTAGAAAAAATTAAAGAAAAATATGTTTAATAAAAATTGAAAATAAAAATGAATTTTTTCCCTTTCTGTATTTAAGAAAAATAAAAGAAATGAAAAAGAGAGAAAAAAAAAAAGAAAGAAAGAAAGTTGAATAGGTGGACCAGCTAACAGACTGAAATATGACTGAAATTACTTCATTTTTCCCTAGAAGTCAAATTATGAAGTACTTCATAGTCCATGAACTTAGCAGGCGGTGAGACTTGTGTTCTTGGAGAGCGAGGTTGGCCCAGTTGGGCGGGGCTTAGTGTAATGGCTCCGTTCTCCACTAGATGGCGCTGCTAGCCTACTGGGGTGGATTGTGGTGCTTGTAGGTACGTATGCGCATGGGCGGGAGCAGTGAAAATGGTGTTACCCAGCTACCCAGTCTCTAGTATGGGAACTCTGTCCTTCGTCTTTGGCTTCCGTCCACTCTCCGCTTCCACACTGTCTATGACTGAGCCCCAGGCAGCACCTCCCTCCTGAGTTTTGTCTCAGATGCGGCTGCCTTCCCTGGCCCCCCACTTCTGAGGGACTGTGGCTTTGACCCTCCACGGAGGATCTCACCAAGCAATGGCTGGGTGCCAGCTGCACCCAGGGACGCTTGCAGGACTGTGCTGCTGCCAATGTCCAGAGACTGGGGCCAGGTGCCAGCCCACCCCAGGAAAAGTTCATGAGACAGTGTAGCAGCACCACCTCAGGGATTATGGCAAATCACAACACACATCTGGCACCAGGCTTCACCCCCAATGACATCGTTCCAGCATCAGCGAATGTGGCCATTCTCTGGGGTCTGCTGGGCCCAGGTGGCCTCACAGCCTCTACCAAATGTCCTTCCAGCAGTGGAACCGCTTCTCCCCATGTGGCGCACTCTGCTCCTGAGGATTCGCCCTTCCCACCAGAGCACCTCCAGGTATTGAGCTGCAGAGTTTCAGACTCTGCACACCCCTGTTTACAGTCTTAATGGAATTTAAACCCTCTTCTTTCTCCTTTCTCCCTGTTTAGTTCAGTCCTTGCAGCTGTTTCCACTTTTCCACTTTCTCTCCAGCTGCTTTTGGGGAGGGGTGCTTTTCCCGTATCCACACACCCCCTGCTGTCTCCATCCTCTCTCCACATGCAAAAGCTGCTCCCTGCCCTCCAAGGCTTCTCTTTCCCCAGGTTCACCTCTCCACACTGTGTACCTGCTGAGTTCTGTGGTTCAGGTTGTGCATATTGTTGTGTTAATCCTCAGATTGGTTTTCTAGGTGTGCAGGATGGTTTAGTGTTGGTCTGGCTGTATTTCATGGATGCGAGACACACAAAAAACTTCCATGCTGTTCCGCCATCTTGGCTTCTCCACCCAGGGTGTTTTCTAACACGACTGGAGATATGAATGTAAGTGCACTTCAGAAAGGGAAGGAGATGTAGTCTGGGATCTGAGTCTGTCCATGTCAGCTACGACATTCTGCTGTGAACTTTCCTTATCCAAAAGTGGAGATAATAATTTGTGGAAGACTATATGAGGCTCCAAATGGACATTACATTTGATAGGCAACTTGTGTATAAATTCTCACATTGGGAGCACTTGACAAAAAAAAAAAAAGAGAGACAAAATGAGATTCAGAATAGAACAGGATTTATTAAGAAATATAAGTAAGACTCTCTGCATCTAGGGAGATATTCAAAGTGATCATGACAGGTAGAAAGCATCATAGGAGGACTGAAATATAAAAATGATATGAAGTCTTTCATTATTTGCTGACACCCATGTATGAGTCATAAGGATTTGTTTCTTTATCTAGATACTTAGAGGGACAGGATGAAGACATGAGTCAAAGACCTGGAGTCAAAGCAGAGATCATGGCTCCATAGCAGGATACATGAAGCAGGATACAGGGCATGTGATTCACAGGACATAAGGAAGAATATAATTTTAAAAAAGTGGTCCATACTTCATCAATCTGATTCACAAGCTCTTAAATAGGCAGATGAATAACAAAGAAGGCTTGCAGCAGCTGGACACAGCAAGGGCAGCAGCATGTGGTCCTACAGCAAGTGGACTGACAGCATATTGGGCAGTAGTCAGGCTAGCAGCGGCTGGATCCACAGTCCTGGGCTAGGCACCCAGGCAGGCAGCAGCAGGTGGGGTGGTAGCAGGTTCTCGTGCAGTACACAGGGGTACAGCAAACTGCCTGGCAGTAGTGGGACCCACAGCAGTTTTGTCCATAGCCGCTGGACCCACAGCCGCTAGACCCACAACAGCTGGGCTGGCAGCAGGTGGTCCGGCAGCAGGTGGTATGACAGCAAGTTGGGCGGCAGCAAGGCTGGCAGCAGCTGGACCCACAGCCGCTAGACCCACCACAGTTGTGTCCACAGCCGCTGGACCCACAGCAGCTGGTCCGGCAGCAGGTGGTGTGACAGCAAGTTGGGCGGCAGCAAGGCTGGCAGCAGCTGGAGCCACAGCCGCTAGACCCACCGCAGTTGTGTCCACAGCCGCTGGACCCACAGCAGCTGGGCTGGCAGCAGGTGGTCCTACAGCAGGTGGTCCGGCAGCAGGTGGTGTGACAGCAAGTTGGGCGGCAGCAAGGCTGGCAGCAGCTGGAGCCACAGCCGCTAGACCCACCGCAGTTGTGTCCACAGCCGCTGGACCCACAGCAGCTGGGCTGGCAGCAGGTGGTCCTACAGCAGGTGGTCCGGCAGCAGGTGGTGTGACAGCAAGTTGGGCGGCAGCAAGGCTGGCAGCAGCTGGAGCCACAGCTGCTAGACCCACCGCAGTTGTGTCCACAGCTGCTACACCCACAGCAGCTGGGCCGGCAGCAGGTGGTGTGACAGCAAGTTGGGCGGCAGCAAGGCTGGCAGCAGCTGGAACCACAGCCGCTAGACCCACCGCAGTTGTGTCCACAGCCGCTACACCCACAGCAGCTGGGCTGGCAGCAGGTGGTCCGGCAGCAGGTGGTATGACAGCAAGTTGGGCAGCAGCAAGGCTGGCAGCAGCTCGACCCACAGCCGCTAGACCCACCACAGTTGTGTCCACAGCCGCTGGACCCACAGCAGCTGGGCTGGCAGCAGGTGGTCCGGCAGCAGGTGGTCCTGCAGCACATAGGCTGGCAGCAAGAGGACCAGCACGAGTGGGTCATGGTGTCAGGGGTGGAGAGTGGGCAGGTCCTGTCCAGAGGTGAGGTTTTCAGATTCTGGTGCTTCCTCCGGATCTGGGGCTTTTATGCGCTGGACCCCCAAAGTTTAGACCAATGGGCAGGACTTTCCTTGTTGGTGTTTACATTGTTTTCCATAGTCACTAGAGGAATTGTAAAAAAGGAAGTTGTTTCCTAAATATTATGAATTTTTACAAAATAAGTGTTTAATATGTTTTCTATTGGAGAATAACTCATAGAACCATTTTCAGATGAAAGAAAGTTATTCACATCATCAACATTGGTCTTGCTTCAGTGATCATCACAGCATGTGATCAAGTTCCCACTGAGCTGGGTAGGATCAGCACAGTTGTCCTTCCCCAGGTTTGGTCCTTATGTTGTACATAGAATGGGAATATCTCTGGGTTGAGGGGCATGATGCTGACATGTTTACACAGATGAACTGAATCATGCCTAAGCCCAAGTCTGTTTCCCCCACAGAGCCTGATTAAAGACTCCCATAAGCATCTGTCTGTTGTAGTACCCTCTGCTACCTACATATCCCAATCCAAGGATCTTTGGGTACAGGATGTCTGGCATAATATCTTCCATATGGGAAGGCAAAACCAAAGCAGGTGGGTAGAAGCAGCAGCAGTACACTGGGACTAAGCAAGCATCAGTCAGTTAACATCCTGAGTGATAAATGGTCCAGAACTGAGGGCTTTCCCAGCACGTGGAATTTCATTGATATAACTGGGGTGGTTTGGGGAAAGCAGGGTAAGTTCATGACTTAATCCTAATTCATTTTTTACATAGTCATTGACCTCATATAACTCATTATATATTTTTTTCTCCTACTTTCTTTTAATTGAAGGAGTAGTCTAGGTAAGATGACACTTAAGGTATTTGTGAGTTCTAAAATGTGCAAATGTTTTTAGAGCTTAATATTCATCTTATTTATTTTTTATTTATTTAAGTCCAAGTTAGTTATATATTGTAATACTGGTTTTAGGAGTAGAATTTAGTGATTTGTCACTTACATATTACATCCAGTGCTCATCCCAACAAGTGTCCTGATAAATGGGTCATGGACATTAACATTAATTTTAAAAAGTACTTCAATTGAGATGCCTGGGTGGCTCAGTTAGGTAAACAACTGACTCTTGATATCAGCTTGGGTCGTGATCTCTCTGTTGTGATCTCTCTGTCGTGATCTTGTGGTCATGAGTTGAGCCCCACATCGGGCTCTGCTCTGAGCATGGAGCCTGCTTTGGATTCTCTCTCTCCCTCTCTCTCTTTCTCTGCCCATCCCCTGCTCATACTCTTTTTCTCTCTCTCAAAATAAATAAACATTAAAAACAATTTTAAGTTCTTCAATTTTTAAATTATAATGCATTAAAGTTAATCGTTTTAAATATGATAGAATATCACCAAATGAACATCCATGTCACTAATACCAGGTTAGCAAATAGAATTTTACTTCATCCCCTTCAAATTATATCCTTCATCATACCCAAAGGTAGGTTATCAGTCTATTGACTCACACATTGTATATGTTAATAGTCACTTCAAATGTTTTTAGATTTTTTTTATAAAGGAAACATAGAATTGGCTACTTTTACTTTATATTATGAATGTGAGATTTATATAGGAAATTCCTTCAATTCTGTTTCTTTATAATTTTCCAATGAATAAATATGATATAATGTATTTGCTTATCTACCATTGATATATATTGTGGTACATATATATGTATATTTATACCATTGATATATATTGTGATATATATTGTTGCAGCTGGGAACTATCAAAAATATTACAAATATTAAAATGTTCTATTAATTCTATTGTATGAGTCTTATGATATATATTCGTTATTTTTTATTATTTTAAAGTTTTATTTATTTAAATTCAAGTCAGTTAACATACAGTGTACTGTTGGTTTCAGGAGTAGAACCAGTGATTTGTAACTTACAATATAACACCCAGTGTTCATCCCAACAAGTCCTCTCCTTGAGACCCATCACCCATTCAGCCCATCCCCCCACCCACCTCCCCTCCAGCAACCCTCAGTTTGTTCTCTGTGTTTAAGAGTCTCTTATGGTTTGTTTCCCTCTCTGTTTTTATCTTATTTTTCCTTTCTCTCCCCTATGTTCATCTGTTGTGTTTCTTAAATTCCACATATGAATGAAATCATATATTTGTCTTTCTCTGACTGACTTATTTCACTTAGCATAAGGGAAGTTCCATCCACATTGTTGCAAATGGCAAGATTTCATTTGTTGATTGCTGAGTAGAATTCCATTGTACATATGTATACAATATATACATATATGTATAGATATGTATATAGATATGTGTATATATGTATAGATATGTATATATCTATGTATGTATCTATATCTATATCTATGTCTATATCTATCTATCTATCTATCTATCTAATCCATTCATCAATTGATGGACATTTGGGCTCTTTTCATAATTTGGCTATTTTTTTTAAGTTTATATGAGAGAGAGAGAGGGAGAGAGAGACAGAGAGAGAGACTCCTAAGCAGGCTCTGAACTATCAGTGTGTGAAGCCCAACGCAGGGCTTGAACTCATGAACCATGAGATCATGACCTGAGCTGAAATCGAGTCAGATGCTTAACCAACTGAGCCACACAGGTGCCTCCATAATTTGGCTATTGTTGATATCGCTGCTATAAACACTGGGGTGCATGTGCCCCTTCAAATCAGCATTTTTTAATCCTTTGGATAATTACCTAGTAGTGCAATCACTGGGTCGTAGGATAGTTCTATTTTTAATTTTTTGAGGAAACTCTATACAATTTTCCAGAGAGGCTGCACCACTTCGCATTCCCACAAACAGTGCAAAAAGGGTTCCCCTTTCTCTGCACCCTTGCCAACATCTGTTGTTTCCTGAGTTGTTCATTTCAACCATTCTGTCATGCTTGAGGTGGTATTATGGTTTTGATTTGTATTTCTCTGATGATGAGTGATGTTGAGCATCTTTTCATGTGTCTGTTAGCCATCTGGATGTCTTCCTAGGAAAAGTGTCTATTCATGCCTTCTGCCCATTTCTTCACTGGATTATTTGTTTCTGGGGTGTTCAGTTTGAAAAGATCTTTATAGATTTTGGCTATTAAGCCTTTATCTGGTATGTCATTTGCAAATATCTTTTCCCATTCTGTTGGTTGCCTTTTAGTTTTGTTGATTGTTTTCTTCACTGGGCAGAAGCTTTTTATCTTGATGAAGTCCCAATAGCTCCTTTTTGCTTTTATTTCCCTTGCCTCTGGAGACATGTCAAGTAAGAAGTTGCTGCGGCTGAGGTCAAAGAAATTGTTGCCTGTTTTCTCCTGTAGGATTTTGATGGTTTCTGTCTCACATTTAGGCCTTTCATCCACTTTGAATTTATTTTTGTGTATGGTGTAACAAAGTGGTCCAGGTTCATTCTTCTGCATTTTGCTGTCCAGTTTTCCAATGAAACTAAAAGCTGGTTTTTTGAAATAATAAACAAAATTGATAAACTCCTACCCAGACTTCTCAAAAAGAAAAGAGAGAGGACCCAGATAGATAAAATCACAAATGAAAGAGGAAAGATCACAACCAACACCACAGATGTACAAACAATAATAAAAGTATATTATGGAAAACTATATGCCAACAAACTGGACAGTCTGAAAGAATTGGACAAATTCCTAGAAACTAACACCTACCAGAGCACAAACAGGAGGAAATAGAAAATTTTAACAGGGCCATAACCAGAAAATAAATTGAATTAGTTATCAAAACTCTCCCAACAAATAAGAGTCCTCAGCCAGTGGCTTCCCAGGAGAATTCTACCAGACATTTAAAGCAGAGTTAATACCTATTCTTCTCAAACTGTTCCAAAAAGTAGAAATGGAAATAAAGCTTCCAAACTCATTATGAAGCATTACCTTGATTCCAAAACCAATCAAAGACTCCACTAAAAAGGAGAATTATAGGCCAATATCTCTGATGAACCAGGATGCAAAAATTCTCAACAAGATACTAGTAAATCGAATTCAACAGTACATTAAAATAATATTCACTGTGATCAAGCAGGGTTTATTCCTGGGCTGCAGGACTGGTTCAATATTTGCAAATCAATCAATGTGAAACACCACATTAATAAAAGAAAGGATAAGAACCATATGATATTTTCAATAGATGCAGAAAAAGCATTTGACAAAATACAACATCCTTTCTTGATAAAAATCCCTCAAGAAAATAGGGATAGAAGAAACATGCCCTAACATCATAAAAGCCCATATATGATAGGCCCACAACTAATATCTTCAATGGGGAAAGACTGTTCCTCCTAAGGTCAGGAACACAACAGGGATGTCTCACCACCTTTGTTTAACATAGTGTTGGAAGTCCTAGCCACAACAATCAGACAACAAAGAGAAATAAAAGGCATACACATTGGCAAAGAAGATGTCAAACTTTCACTCTTTGCTGATGACATGATACTCTACATGGAAACCCCAAAAGACTCCACAAAAAAACCTGCTAGAACTGATGCGTGAATTCAGCAAAGTCGCATGATATAAAATCAACATACAGAAATTGGTTGCATTTCTATACACCAATTATGAATCTGCAGAAAGAGAAATCAAGGGATCTATCCCATTTACCATTGCATTATATATTCATTATATATGTACTTATTTATTTATTTACATGTTTTTGTTGGAGAAACACCAACAGGTGAATTGCTTATGTTATTTCTCTATCAGAATGTTTATATTATAGGAGCACCTAAAAATACGAAGTGAATATTAACATACCTAAAGGGAGGAATATACAACAATACAATAATAGTAGAGATCTTTAATACCCTACTTTTACCAATGGGTAGAAGATCCAGACAGAAATCAGTACGGAAACATGGGCTTTAAACAATGTTACAACAGATGGAGTTAACAGACATATATAGAACATTCCATCCAAAAACAACAGAACACATATTCTTCTCAAGTGCACATGGAATATTATCCAGGACAGATCATATATTAGACCACAAAGCAAGTCTTAATAAATTTAAGAATATTAAAATAAGGGACACGAAGGTGGCTCAGTTGGTTAAGCATCCTGACTCTTGGTTTCGTCTCAGATCATGATCTCACAGGTTGGTGAGTTGGATCTTGCACTGACATGGGAAGCCTGCTTGGGATTCTCTCTTTCCCTTCTCTACCCCTCCCTTACTCATGCTGTCTCTGGCTCTCTCAAAATCAATAAATACAACTTAAAAATTTTATTAAAAAAGAATATTAAAATCATAGCAAGCATATTTTATGACAAGAGTCGAAACTGTATAAATCAATTAGAAAAAGAACACTGCAAAATTCACAAATACGTGGAAACCAAGTAACATGCAGTGTACAACCAATGGGTCAAAGAAGGATTCAAAACAGAAATCAAAAACTACCCTGAGATAAATGAAAACTGAAATACAATGGACCGAAAGTTCCACGATGCAGCAAAAGCAGTTCTTAGAGGAAGTTAATAGTGATAAATGCCTACATCAAGAAACAAGAAAAATCTCAAATAAACAACCAATTTTACACCTCAAAGAACTTTAAAAATGAACAACAACAACAAAAGCCAAAGTTACAATAAAGAAGGAAATAACAAAGATCAGAGAAGAAATAAAGGACACTTCCCATCTAACTATGCCCAAAGGAACATAGCAGGCAAAGGACAATTGTTCTGACCTTTGCTAAGCCAGCAGAAACTATCACATGACCACATCATGTCAAATGACCAGAAATGTAGCTGGTGTTGATTCCTGACTTTCTCATTTCTGGAAAAGGTTCTTATGTAGTATTCTCAATTAAGAAAGTGACAAAGACTAAATTATTGAAGCCTCAAAACACTTTAAAGGAACAACTTCCTCCTTGACAATTCTCCAGTTACTACAAAAACAAACAAACAAAAAAAAACATGTAAACAACACGGAAAGTCCTGTTCATTGGTCCGAACTTTGGAGACACCAGTGCATAAAAATCCCAAAACAGGAGGAAACATCAAAATCTGAGAAACTCACCTCTGAACAGGAACCCATACTCCATGCCTGACACCATGACCCACTTGTGCTGCTCCCCTTGCTGCCAGACTACATGCTGCAGGACCACCTGCTGCAGGACCACCTGCTGCCAGCCCACATGCTGTGGGTCCAGCTGCTGCCAGCCTTGCTGTTGTGGGTCGAGCTGCTGCCAGCCTTGCTGCTGCTCAACTTGCCATCATACCACCTGCTGCAGGACCAGCTGCTGCAGGACCACCTGCTGCCAGCCCAGCTGCTGTGGGTCCAGCGGCTGTGCACAAAACTGCTGTGGGTCTAGCGGCTGTGGGTCCAGCTGCTGCCAGCCTTCCTGCTGCTGATTGTCTTACCAAACACCATCTGCACATAACACCCTCCTGTTAACTGGCTTGCCATTTGGGGGCCAAATTTCCTTTCTAGATTTTGGTGAAAGCCAGCATGCAATCGCCAACATTTTTGTTTCTCATATATGTTTATAAGCTTGTGAATCAGCTTGATGCTGTGCAGAGGACTTCCTCCAAGTCTCTCTCTCCCATGTATGTGGCTCATGTGCAGCTTCAGAAATTCTTGGTACTAAGTTATGGCCTTGGCTTTGATTCTGAAGTCAGGATCACCTGCTCCCTCAAAGTAACTTAAGAAAACAAGTTTTCATGTTTTTTTCATAGATTCCTGCAACTGATTAATAAACTTCATAATCATATTTTCAATGTACTTATGATTCTTTCTCCTACTTTCATTTTTTTATAATCATTTGAGTCATCTCGTTAGATGCAAGTGTTTTACATGCCTTATATGCTTCTTAATAAAGTCTATACCCTAATTCTCCCCATATTGTTTTGTTTTACTGTATTGATATCAGAACTTGTATACATATTGGGTACCACATGTATCATCAAACATGAGCTACACAACAGCCTAACATGAATTGTATTCCACATTTTTAGGTGAGAATATTTCACTGTGTAATTTCATATAGCCAATAATGGACAGACTCAGATTCAGGACTGGATATTTTTTTTTTTCCTGCTCAAAGGCAACTACTTTTACATGTCAGTAAAAGTAGCAATAATATTTAGTACTGAGGACTAGTAAGCTGTGCAAATGAATTTCTCCTTTAACAATGGAGGAAATAACC
Organism: Lynx canadensis; assembly: GCF_007474595.2. Classification (NCBI taxonomy): domain Eukaryota; kingdom Metazoa; phylum Chordata; class Mammalia; order Carnivora; family Felidae; genus Lynx; species Lynx canadensis. Next base: position 39,407,894 of record NC_044316.2, read on the forward strand.
CCTCATATATGCAGATAACATCTGTTCAAAAATCAGTTTCTCACAACTCAGCAAGCAGCAGATACATGTGAGGGCAGGTAGGACTGCATTTTGGAGCTGTCAAGAAAACAGGGAGCCTTTCACATCTCCATATGTTCAGCCACACGTGCAATCTGTCACCATGAAATCTTGTTAGCATCCATTGCGTCCTCACAATAGAGTCTCATCTAAACTGACTAATATCTTTGTTTCGTGCAAATCCAATTCAGAATAACCTCCTTCTACTAAACATCTACCACCAGAATGAGAAAATAAGTAATTCCCTGTAATAAAAAAATGGAGCATATATTGCACTCTCCTTAATGTTATGGCCATTTGTCATCCTGACCAAAATGCTATTAAGAAATTTAAGAAAGGGTCACCTGGATGGCTCACTCGGTTGAGTGCCCGACTTCAGCTCAGGTTATGATCTCACGGTTTATGAGTTTGAGCTCTGCATTGGACTTGCTGCTGCCAGGACAGAACCCACTTCAGCTCCTCTGTCCTCCTCTCTTTCTGCCTCTTTCTCTCTCTCGAAAATGAAAAAACATTAAAAAAATTCTTAAAGAAATTTAAGACAAAATTAAAGACTCAAAGACTGTGCAATGAGCACATATGATTTTCTGAACCATCCAAGAAACTAAACAACCTCCTGTATTCTGTGAGGCAACTCTGAAGGATTTGAGGGGAATTAAGAGTGTGTTCCAGGAGGGTGAGAAGAATGTGAGGAAGAAGACAAATAACACAATGTGGGCATTCATAGGAGTTATAATAGAAAGTTGGCACTCTGGTCCTGAAATAATGGTGCTTCCTCAGCACTCAGGGATGTGAGGCTTGATTTGGGCTCAAGACTTAGGAACATTAGGCCCCGAGTCACCTCCTGGGAGCAGTGGAGGAATCTTGATGAACCGTGAAGGTTCATTTCCAGGACACATGCCAACATTGTAGACTACATATCTGGGATTCTCTGAAGAGACTGCCAAGACCACGCGAGCCTAATACTGCTTCTTAAGAGCCAGATGATTGGGTGATGAGATGAAGAACTGACACAACCTAGTTCCTACTACTTGCCAGGTATTGACCAAATCCTTCATGTACGTTATCTTTAATTCTTTAAGAAGAATTGAGAATTAGAAATTAATAATTTCTATGAAGAAATTTTCAACATAGGTATTAAGGTTCCCATTATGGAGATGAAGAAATAGGACTGAGAAGGGTAAAGTAATGCCAGACTTTGGTTTCTCCCAGAATCTACTCTGAAGGATAGAGTCCAGGCATGTAGTTTCTTTGGGGAGGTCAAATCACACTGGTAGAAGTGTGGGGAAATGACACAGGGAGGGGGCACTTTAAGGCCAGTGTCACAGTTTGCAAATGAACCTTAAACCTGAAAAATATATCAGAGATGATGTAACACACACATGATGGGATTCTCCTAATAGCTACAAGGGAGCTGGAGTCTTTTTAAATCAACTCTCCAGAATCGTTGGTTGAGCATTTCTCTCAGTGTGGTACACATAGAAAGCATGGCATTTTGCTGTTGCATGAAAACAGCCCTTAGGCATAAAGATTCAGGTCTGGTAGGTAGAAATTGTCCCCAACACACTTAGATCTATGACATACAGTGGACATATTCAAGATATTGAGAAACTATGGTTTTCACCAGTCACTCCAATATTTTTTTCATCAGAGTGGTGGACAGACACAATATCTAGAAGAAAAATAAGACTGAAGAGAAAACAGAGGAGGAGAAGCAAGAGGAATTGAAAGGGTAGAAGGAAAGGAAGGAAGGAAGAAGGAAGGAAGGAAGGAAGGAAGGAAGGAAGGAAGGAAGGAAGGAAGGAGAAAGCAAAGAGGGAAGAAAAGGGAAGACAAAAAGGGAAATAAGAGAGAGATGGACACAAAGCAGAGAAAGAAGAAGGAAGGAAGGAAGGAAGGAAGGAAGGAAGGAAGGAAGGAAGGAAGGAAGGAAGGAAGGAAGGGAAGAATTAAGAATTAAAAACAATTCAGCACAATAAAGATGTACTCTAAACATGAAGTCACTGACTAGGCTAATTAACAAGGTTAGGACTAGAATCACCCAACTCACACTGGTTCGTCCATACTGCCCCAGTTACACCCCTGAAAGTCCTACATCCTGAGAAAGCACTCAATCCTAGGCAAATCAGCACTACTGGTCAACAAGGATGTACATTGACTGATGCTTGCTTAGTCCCAGTGTACTGCTGCTGTTTCTACCCACCTGCTTTGGTTATGCCTTGCCATGTGAAAGAGATGATACCGGACATCTCTACCCAAAGGTCCTTGGTTGAACTGAGTTACTACAAGAGACGGATATGCCTGTGGGAGTCTTGAATCAGGCTTTTGTGGGGAAACAGACCTGGGCTCACGCATCTACTAAATTTGTCCCCATGAACATATCAGCATCATGTTCCTCTCCCCAGGAATACTCCTAATCCACATACAACCTAAGGACCAAAGCTGGGGAGGGATCACTGCTCTGTCACTACCCAAACTGGAAATGAATACATGATCTGATGATCATTGAAGCAAGAACGATGCTGCTGATGTGACAAATTTCCTTTAATCTGAAAATGTTTCTATGAGTTATTCTCAAATAGGAAACACATTAAACACCTATTTTCTAAAGATTCCTATCATTTATAGAATGTCTTCTTCTACAAGCCCCCAGTGACTATGGAAAACAATGTAAACACCAACAAGGAAAGTCCCACCCATTGGTCTAAACTTCGGCGGTCCAACACATAAAAGCCCCAGATCAGGAGGAGGCACCAAAATCTGAAAACCTCACCTCTGCACAGGACCTGCCCATCCTCCACCGCTGACACCATGACCCACTCATGTTTCCCCTCCTGCTGCCAGCCTATGTGCTGCAGGACCACCTGCTGCTGGACCACCTGCTGCCAGCCAACATGTGTGACTTCCTGCTGCCAGACCACATGCTGTGGGTCCAGCGGCTGTGGACAAATTTGCGGTGGGTCTACCTGCTGCCAGTCATGCTACCACCCAACTTGCTACCACACCACCTGCTGTAGAACCACCTGCTGCCACCCTTGCTGTGTGTCCAGCTGCTGCCATCCTTCCTGCTGCTGATTGCCTTGCCAAGAACCACCATCTCCATGCAACATGGTTTGCCATTTGGAAAACAAAGTCACTGCCAATCATTGTTGAAAGTCAGCATGCAATCGCCAACATTTCTCTTATCTGCCTGTCTACGAGCTTATGAATCAGTTTGATGAAGTGTGGACCACTTCTCCCTGATTCTCTTCTTCCATCATCTTATGAGTCATATGCTAACTTCATGCATCCTGATACCGAGTCATGATCTCTGCCTTAACTCCACAGTCAAGATCTTCACCCTCTCCCTATCAGTAACATAGAGAAAGAAATCCTCAGGATTCATACATAGGTGTCTGCAACTACTGTAAGTCTTCAAATTATGTTTTCTTTCTCAGTGTACTCACGGTCCTTGTATCCTGCTTTCTTCTTTGCATGATCACTTTGAAGGTCTCCCTAGATATAAAGGATCTCATCTATATTTCTTAAGAAATTCTGTACCATTCTGAATCCCATATGATCTTTGTTTCCTTGTACAGCATTCTCAATGTAAGGATTTATACACAGGTTGCATATCACATGCAGTATCTATTTGGAGCCTCGCACAGTCCTCCACTAATTATTGTCTCCATTTTCAGATAAGGAAATTTCACAGTGGAATGTCATGTACCTGACATGGACAGACTCAGATCCCAGACTGTGTCTCCTGCCTTGATGAAGGGCACTTACATTCATCTCTCCAGACAAGTTAGAAAACATCCTGGGACTGAGCACCAGCAAGATGTTCATCTGAGTGTCTTCTTTGACCACAGAAGTAATATTCTCCAGTATATGCAGGTGACATCTGGGACAAAGTTGTAGACATTAGTATCCTACAGTTCAGCCATCAGCAGCCTCATGTGGGGGCAGTGGGACCTTCCCTTTAGAGATCTTGGATCTTTTTGCTGCCTTGGGCTCCATCCAGCCCCTCAGCACTCCTCTGCATCAGATACAGGTGAGCATGCGGTGTCCTCATGAACCACAGACATGGCTGAACACACGTTTGTTTGGGTTGTGGAAATCACATTCTTGTTTGGCCTCCTAGTCCTCAGGACCTAATGGCAGAGTTAAAAGGTATCAGACAATTTTATGCCAAACATATTATGCTCCCCAACTGTAAGGCAATTTGTTATTGTGATCAAAATATTACCAAGACAATTAAGGAAGGACAATGTCAGGGACTGAGAGTCTGTGCAATGGGCATGTATGACTTCAAGTAATCCATCAGCTCTGAACCATCTATAGAACAAACACTATCCATTATTTTGTGAAGGAACTATGAAGCATTTGAGGGAAATAAAGATGCCTGTTCCAGGGTGGTGAGAAGAATGTGAGGAAGAAAAAGAGAAAACAAGGTGGACATTCATAGGAGTTGTGATAGACAGAAGGCTGGCGCTTCTGGTCCTGAACTAATGGTGCTGCCTCAGCACTCAGGGGTGTGAGGCTCGATTTAGGCACTGAGAGGAAAAGGAGAATTAAGCCTTGGGTCACATTCTGGGATCAGTGGAAGGACCTCTGATGAGCTGTGAAGGCTCATGTCCAGGGCACTTGCCAACGTTGACGCCTACGTATCTGGGATGCTCTGGAGAGACTGCCAAGACTAAACTTGCCTACCTCTGATTCTTAAGAGCTGGGTATCTGTGTGACAGGATGAAGAACTGACATGACCCATGGTCCTACTACTTGCTAGGTATTGACCAAATGCTTCATGTACATTATCTTTAAATCTTTCCTTTTATTAAGTTTTTATTTTAATTCCAATATCGTTGATCTACCATGTCAAATTCATTTCAGGTGTACAATATAGTGATTCATCATTTCCATACAGCACCCAATGCTCATCACAAATGCACTCCTTAATCCTCGTCACCTATTTCAACCATTCCCCCACCACTGTCTCCTCTGGTAACCATCGGTTTGTTCTCTCTAGTTAAAGAGTCTGTCTCTCTTTTCCTTTGCTCTTTCATTTACTTTTCAAAATTCCACATGAGTGAAACCATATGGTATTTGTCTTTCTCTGACTGACTTATTTCATTTAGCATTATACTCTCTAGTTCCATCCATGTCGTTACAAATGTAAGACTTCATTCATTTTTATGGCTGAATTGTATTCCATTGTAGATATATACCACATCTTCTTTATCCATTTGTCTATCAGTGGACACTTGGGCTGCTTCCATATACTGGCTATTGTAAATAATGCCGCTACAAACATAAGGTTGCATGTATCCCTTTGAATTAGTGTTTTTCTATTTTAGAGGTAAATACCCAGTAGTGCAATTACTGGATCATAAGGTAGTTCTGTCTTTAACTTTCTGAGGAAACTCCATACTGTTTTCCACAATGGAGCCACCAGTAGTACAGGAGAGTTCCCTTTCTCCACATCCTCACCAACAGCTGTTGTTTTTCTGTTGTTGGTTGTAGCCATTGTGACAGGTGTGAGGTGCTATATCTTATAATTTTGAATTTCATTTCCCTGATGATGAGTCACGTTGAGTATCTTTTCATGTGTCTGTTGGCCATCTATAAGTCTTCTTTGGAGAAATGTCTGTTCATGTCTTCTGTCCATTATTTAATTGGGTTACTTTTTTGGAGGTGTTGAGTTGTGTACGTTCTTTACATAATTTGGATACTGACCCTTTTCAGATATGTCGGTTACAAATTCTCCCATTTCGTAGGTTGCCTTTTAGTTTTGTTGATTGTTTCCTTGGCTATGCAGACACTTTTTATTTTGATGTAGTCCTGATAGATTACTTTTGCTTTATTTCCCTGGCCTCAGGAGACCTATCTAGAAAAAATTTGCTATTATCAGTATCAGAGACATTACTGCCTGTGCTGTTTTCCAGAATTTTTATGCTTTCAGGTCTTACACTTAGGTCTTTAATCCATTTAGAATTTATTTTTGTGTATGGTGTAAGAAAGTGGTCTAGTTTCATTCTTTTGCCTGTAGCTATCCAGTTTTCCCAACACCATTTGTTAAAGAGACTGTCTTTTTCCCATTGCATATTTTTGCCTCCTTTGTCAGAGACTAATTGACCATATAATTCTTGGTTTATTTCTGGGTTTTCTATTCTATTCCACTGGTCTGTGTGTCTATTTTTGTGCCAGTTCCAAACTGTTTTGATTATTATGGCTTTGTCTTGAACTGTGATAACTCCAGCTTTGCTTTCCTTTTTCAAATAACTTTAGCTATTTGGGACCTTTTGTGGTTCCATACAAATTAGAATTATTTGTTCTAGTTCTATGAAAAATATGCTGTTGGTATTTTGATTGGGATTGCATTAAATTGGTAGTATCTTTAATTCTTGAGGAAATTTTCAACATAGGTATTAAGGTTCCCAATTGTGGAGATGAGGAAATCAGGACTGAGAAGGGTAAAGTAATGTCATAGTTTGGTTTCTCTAGCAAGCTACTCTGGGGAGGACAGATCACACTGGTAGGAGTGTGGGGAAGTGACACAGGGAGGGAGCACTTTAAGGCCAGTGTCACAGTTTGCAAGTGAACCTTAAACCTGAAAAATATATCAGAGATGATGTAACGCATACACACATTGGGATTCTCCTAATAGCAATGAGAGAGCTAGAGTCTTTATAAACCAACTCTCCGGAATCATTTGTTGAGCATTTCTCTCAATGTGGTATGTATAGGAAGCATGACATTCTGCTGTTGCATGAAAACAGCCCTTAGGCATACAGATGCAGATCTAACACACTTACATCTATGACATATGGCAGGCATATTCAAGATATCATTGACAATCTATGGTTTTCACCAGTCACTCCAATATTTTGTTCATCAGATTGGTGGACAGACACAGTATCTAGAAGAAAAATAAGACTGAGGAGAAAGCAGAAGAGGAAGAGCAAGAGGTATTGAAAGGGAGGAAGGAAGGAGGGAAGGAAGGAACGAATGAACGAACAAACGAATGAATGAGTGAATGAACAAAGGAGGGGAAAGGGAAGAAAAGACAGAGAAAGAGAGAGACAGACATAGCATAAAAAGGAAGAAATGAAGAATGAGAGACAGGGAGAGGGAGGAAGGAAACAAAAGAATTAAAAATTAAAAACAATTCAGCACAATAAAGTTGTAGTCAGCCACATTAAGTCACTGACTAGGCTAGTTAGTAAGATTAGGACTAGAATCATCCAACTCACCCTGGTTTGCCCATACTGCCCCAGTTATACCACTGAAAGTCCTATATCCTGCAAAAGCCTTCAGTCTTAGGTAAATCAGGAGTACTGGTCAACAAGGATGTACATTGACTGATGCTTGCTTAGTCCAAGTGTATTGCTGCTGCTTCTACTCACCTGCCTTGGTTGTGCCTTGCCATATGGAAGAGATGATCCCAAACATCCTCTACCCAAGGGTCATTGGTTGAACTGGGATATACAAGTGGGGTAGGGTGCTACAAGAGACAGATATGCCTGTGAGAGTCTTGAATCAGGCTTTGGGGGGAAAGAGATTTGGGCTCAGGCATGAATTTAATTCATCCCTATGAACATATCAGCATCCTGCTCCCCTACTCCAGGGATACTCCCAGTCTACATGCAACCTAAGAAACAAAGCTGGGGAGGGACCGCTGCTCTGACCCTACCCAGCCCAGCAAGAACTTGAATACATGATCTGATGATGACTGAAGAAGAATGACACTGCTGATGTGACCACTTTCCTTTAATCTAAAAATGTTTATATGAGTTATTCTCAAATAGGAAACACATTAAATATTTATTTTCTAAATATTCTTGAAAGTGTGGAACTTCCTCTTCTACAAGCCCCCAGTGACTATGGAACACCATGTAAATACCAACAAAGAAAGTCCTTCCCATTGGTCCAAACTTTGGGGTCCAGTGCATAAAATCCCCAGAACAGGAAGAGGCACCAGAATCTGAGAAACTCACCCCTCAGAAGAAGCCCACTCTTCACTCCTGACACCATGACCCACTCGTGCTGCTCCCCTTGCTGCCAGATCACTTGCTTCCACCCCACGTGCCATTAGCCCAGTGGCTGTGGGTCCAGCTGCTGCCAGCCTTGCTGCCACCCAACTTGCTGTCAAACCACCTGCTGCCAGCCCAGCTGTGGGCCCAACAGCTGTGGACAAACCTGTAGTGGGTAGAGCTACTGTGGGTCCAGCAGCTGCCAGTCTTGCTGCGGCCCAATTTTCTGTCAAACCACCTGCTGGAGGACCACCTGCTGTCAGACCCCCGTGGCTGTGGGTCCAACTGTTGCCAGCCCAGCTGCTGCCAGCCCTGCTGCTGCCCAACTCATTGCCACACTACCTGCTGTAGGACCACCTGCTTCCACACTTGCTGTGTGTCCAGCTGCTGCCAGCCTTTCTACTGTTGATCCACATACTAAATCATTGTGTGACAGAGACCAAAGTTCTCTCAATCATCAGTTCTCCAATTACTGTCCCAAAGTCTACTACCAGGCTTCATTGGCATCCAGCATGCTGCCACCACCTTTATTAGTCATACTCGTGATTAAAAGGCTCTGCTAGTATGCATGTTGCTGCAAAGAACTTCAGTCTTATAGCCTTCGTCTTTATTTGCTGTTTATCTCTGATAGCTGTAGGCATTCTTTCTCCTTGACCTACAGTCATTGTGGCAGCCTTGCAAAATGATCACCACTTACCCTCTCAATATCACAAAGCACAAATTTATGATTTTTTTTGTTTCTTCCTTGTTTACTATTTCATTATAATCATTTTTATATACTTATTCTTCTTCTTTCTTGCTTCCACCTTTCATAATTACTCTGCATTGTCTTCCCAGATGTGGGAAAGCTTTTCTGGTTCCTTTCTAATAAAGTCTTTGCTATCTTCCAGCCTATATTATGATTTTGCTTTTTGTAACCCATTTATTTTAATGCCAAGCATTAATAGTTCATTTCACAAGTATTTTCTATGCTAAGCCTGACAATGACCTCTAAACTGGCAGAACTAGAAAGATCACCTCCCTTTTACAGATGAGTAATGGCCATTTGGCTAGTTATGGACAGGATTTGGTCAAGGGCTATAGCCTCTAATTCTAGCTCCAGGGTCTTACATTTGCAATGTACAAGAAAAACAGTGGTCTGTGCATTGGAAAGACGTTTGTCTTGTATGGCGTGTATATTACTGAAAATAAACCTTTCTGTGTGCAAATGATTTTTCTGTTCACAAATGTATTTTCCCACCTATTCCCCAAAGCTCAATGACCACTTGTACATGTAAGGGCAGTAGGCAGGTTTTAAGAGCCATCCGACATGTTTAAGCATCCATTATATTGCTGGCAGTGTGCCAGCATACTGAAGCCTAAGGCCTATGTACAGATCCCTGTTGTTTGATGTCAGGGAATGGCATTCTGGCATGGTCTTTTTCATCTGGCCACATGTAGTGTAGAACATAGAAAAGAGATCAGGTAAAACCATAGCCTCAGCCATATTTCATGGACCTCTAAACTTCCATTCCATTTTTCCTCATATCCAGAACATGGACACAGCACTGGGAATTGAGCTAACCACACCATGGAAATTTTACCTTTGAGCCATCCACAATCTCTACAAAGCACCATGCTTGAGTTTTATCTGGTATTCTCTGAAGAGATGCCTGATTCATAACAGGGGACAGAGATAAATCAAGGTAACAATATTTGTTAATTACTTTTGTATGTTGGTCTCAATTAGTGTTCCTAAACCTTGGCACTATTGACATTTTGGGCCAGATAATTATTTGTTGGCAGAGTGGAGGTACTGCTTTCAGCTCTGAAGCATGTTTAGCCACATGCTGGACTCTACCCACTAGATGCCAGTAGCAACCCTTCTTACTTGTTTCAGACAGAGGTAAAATGGGGACAGAGAGTGGATAAATGGTAAAAACTCAAGAGTGGATTATTCTTCTATAAGAAGAAGAATTGTCTAAATGTATAAAACTAGATAATAATAAAACATGACATCAAAACTCATGGGATGCAATAAAAGCAGTGTTTTGATTCTTTTTTTTTTTTTTATGAAGTTTATTGACAAATTGGTTTCCATACAACACCCAGTGCTCATCCCAAAAGGTGCCCTCCTCAATACCCATCACCCACCCGCCCCTCCCTCCCACCCCCCATCAACCCTCAGTTTGTTCTCAGTTTTTAACAGTCTCTTATGCTTTGGCTCTCTCCCACTCTAACGTCCTTTTTTTTTTTTTTTTCCTTCCCCTCCCCCATGGGTTCCTGTTAAGTTTCTCAGGATCCACATAAGAGTGAAACCATATGGTATCTGTCTTTCTCTGTATGGCTTATTTCACTCAGCATCACACTCTCCAGTTCCATCCACGTTGCTACAAAAGGCCATATTTCATTTTTTCTCATTGCCACGTAGTATTCCATTGTGTATATAAACCACAATTTCTTTATCCATTCATCAGTTGATGGACATTTAGGCTCTTTCCATAATTTGGCTATTGTTGAGAGTGCTGCTATGAACATTGGGGTACAAGTGCCCCTATGCATCAGTACTCCTGTATCCCTTGGGTAAATTCCTAGCAGTGCTATTGCTGGGTCATAGGGTAGGTCTATTTTTAATTTTCTGAGGAACCTCCACAAGCAGTGTTTTGATTCTAATTTGTATGTTTAAATCTTTATATTAGAGGAGAGGAAACCTTAAAATTAGAGTTAAATGGCCTATCTTAAGAAGCTAAAGGAAAGCAATAGAATTGTCCCCAAACTACATAGAAGAAATTAAATACTTAAAAAAAAAGTGGAATTTAATAAAACAGAAAAGAAAACAAAAATAATGAAGTCCAATAAAGCTGAAAGTTTGGTCTTTTTTTTAAGTTTTTTTTTTTAGTTTATTTATTTATTTAGAGGGGGGTGAGGGGAAGGACAGAAAGAGAGGGAGAGAGAGAGAATCCCAAGGACTGACAGTGCAGAGCTGGACACAGGGTTCGAACTCACGGATCGTGAGATCATGGCCTGAGCCAAAATCATCTCAGAGCTCTTGTCGGACGCTTAACCAACTGAGCCACAGGTGCCCCAAAAGTTTGGTCTTTAAAAGGTGAACAAAATAGATAAAACTGTGGGAAGATTGATCAGCTAAAAAACGAACAAAAAAAAAAAAACAACAAAAAAATAAAAATGGTATGTAAGGAAAATTTTGGCATAAAATATAGATAGAACGGATTTTTATTTTTTTGATATAATTCATTGTCAAATTGGTTTCCATACAACACCCAGTAAGTACCCTCCTCCCTGCCCATCACCCACTTTCCCCTCTGCCCCACCCCCCATCTACCCTTAGTTTGTTCTCAGTCCTTAAGAGTCTCTGATGGTTTGCTTCCCTCCCTCTCTGTAACCTTATTTCCCCCCCTTCCCCTCCCCCATGGTCTTCTGTTAAGTTTCTCAGGATCTACATATGAGTGAAAACATATGGTATGTGTCTTTATCTGCCTGGCTTATTTCAGTTAGCAAAATACCCTCCAGTTCCATCCACATTGCTGCAAATGGCAACAAAATAAAATTATTTTAATTATCTGTTGCCATGTTACAAACTACTACTGAGGAACAACAATTGTTTACTATTTCTCATGACTCTGGGGCTGAATGAGCTCAGTTCTTTTGTCCCTCAGGGTATTGACTGGGAGAAAATATTCACAATACATACAAGGGACAAAGGATCAGTCTCAAGAACCTGTAAATAACTCCCACAAACTGGTACACATAAACAACCTCATAGAAAATTGGGTAATAAAATTTTTTTAATAAAATTGGGTAAAAGAAGTAGACAGGAATTTTATATTAGAGAAAATGCAAATAGTCAATAAACATGAAAAAAAATCAAAAGTGTAAGTGATCAAGAAATATAAATCAAGGGACACCTGGGTGGTTCAGTCGGTTAAACGTCCGACTTCAGCTCAGGTCATGATCTCACAGTCTGTGAGTTCGAGCCCCGTGTGGGGCTCTGTGCTGACAGCTCAGAGCCTGGAGTCTGCTTCAGATTCTGTGTCTCCCCCTCTCTCTGCCCCTCCCATGCTCATGCTCTGTCTCTGTCTCAAAAATAAATAAAAACATTAAAAATTTTTTTTAAAAAATACAAATCAAAACCTCAACAAGATTTCCAACTTACACCACTATATTGGAAAACAATTTAAAATAATCTACGTCAATCCCAAGAAGTAGAAAGGATGTGAATCCACAGAATCTCTTGCACGTTGTGGAGGGGGTGGAGGTGTGGATGTAGGTGACACTAATTTGTACCAGCCACTTAGGGAAACCAAGTGGCTTTTTCTACTAAATGATGGACCTGTCAATCAAACTTGCCAATAAACTCACTCCCTCAGCTTTGTTGACAACCAAACATTCTATTAATAATCTTGTTAAATCGTGAGCCTTCTTAGTGGAATGCAGCCTGCTTCGTTTTGATTTTTTCCTTCGGTATTTCCTGTGGATGCGTCTGCCAGCTGCTGGTCTGCTTCACATATCCTTGATGTAAAATCATGATCTCAGCCTTGGAAAATGGCTCATCCCCTTTTCCTGTAAGAATCATAAAAAGCAAATTCTTTGAACTGTTCTCTTAAGTTTCTGCAACTGATCAATCTTTACAAATGATCGGTATCAACCCTGTTACATCAAGACATTCATTATTCCTGTGCCCAGCTCCTCTCTTTCATGATCACGTAAAATCATCTTCCTAAAGTCTTTACTGTTGTAGACCATACACTGGGATTTTGTTTTATACGGCTATTCCTTTAAAGGTCCCTGCATGTGTATCGCATTTCATATTATTGCTTCTAATCTCACAGTAACCCCACAAAGCTGGGCAAAGCAAGAACCATCATTTCCATGGTACAAGTGGGAAGTCACTTGCCTTATGTCATACAGCTAGTAATTGACAGAATTAGGTCTCATAGCTAGATGGTCTGACTCCTGACTCAGGACATTTTATTTAGATTTTACTGCAAGTAGAAATAACTGTGGTGACTGAGGTTTGGGAAGGTGTACAATTTTAGTTTCTTGTCTCCTGATAGAAATAAAACATCTTCTACATGCAGGTCATTTATCTTCCTAAAACAGCAGTTTCCAACTCCACTTCCCACAAACCTAGGAACAATGGTAGTTGGTTTTAAGGACTAGGGTAAATGAAGTGAGCCTTTCGTTATCTCAGAGTTCTGGTCTGCCACTGGCCAATTCATCTCCACCAAGTATTTTTAGTATTCGGTATTTAGTTCCCGGCACTATTCCTAGGACATTAAGAAGGACGCTCACCTAAAAATGTTTTTTTCTTCTATGTCATGGAAATGGCTGTCTTGCTTGGTCTCATTCACTGGTGTCACAGTTTGTATTTTCCAAAATCGACCACAACAGTAGCTACAGTCCCCCTGACTCTCCAGAGACTTATCAGATTCTCCCTGTGAATCTCAGCAAGGGTTGTGATTGTTCTGATAAAGAGAGGATAGAAGAAGGATGGTATGTAACTTCCTGGCTAAATCGTTAGAAGGATGTCATTTTGTCCTGGCTATCTGCCTCTTTGAGGAAGCTCGCCCTGGGGGGAGCCAGCTACCATGCTATAAGGAAAGAGAACACATGGAGGAAAAACTCAGCTCCCTCCTCCCCCAGCTGACAGCCAGCACAAACTGCCACACAGATGAATGAGCAAGCTTTCAGATGTTTCTAGCCCCCAGACTTTGAGTCTTCTTTTAAAAGAAAAAATGTGGGTTTTTTTTTGAGAGAGAGAGAGGAAGAGAGAGAGAGACAGAGTGAGACAAAATCCCAAGCAGGCTCCCTGCTGTCAGCCCAGAACCTGATGCAGGGCTCAATGTCACAACTGTGAGACCATGACATGAGCCGACATCAAGAGTCAAATGCTTAACTCACTGAGCCAACCAGGTGCCCCTGAATCTTCTAGCTGAGGCCCCAGACATCACGAAGCATCACAGTCTGAATTTCTGATCTGCACAATTTATGAAGACAATAAGCAGTTGTTTGTACCATTAAGTTTGGGGGGGTAACTAGTTATGCTACTTTAGACTAAAAAAAACTCTGCAAAGCACTCAAGGTACATTTTCAGTGCCTCCAAACTCTACATCAATTTAACTTCCTGATCAAAGCATTCTAAGGAGGTTATACGTCTGTAGAATCCTAGGAATTGAAGTAACTGAGCAATGGGTGTATAACCCTCTGATCCAACCTGTTTCTGGATTTGGTGAGGCGAGAGATGAAGCTGAAGAGATTCAATATCAGAGTGTTAGCAGAAAGCAGGATTTGCTGAAGAAAAAAGGAAGCCATCATCCATGATGGGTGTAGTTCTCCAGAGTAGAAGCCAGACTTTCTGAAAAAGAACTGAACAATGAAGAGACAGCCAGATATTTGCTGGAAGAAGACCTAATATTGGCTCTGGGAGGAAAAGAATAGTTGTGGCCAGAGCCATCTCCTTCTGGTTAGGTCTTGTGAGACCTACCACTGCAAAGGGATTCTTGGAAGAGGCTACCAGGTTATCCAACTTGCTAAGGGCTGGTTTCCCTGATGCATGACTTTAGGGGAGGGATGAGCCGAGGGGTTGTCATTCACTGAATGACTACAAATATTAGACTTGATATTTCTCATCATTTCTGGTTCATAACCCAGCAAGTTTTAATTATCCGCACTTTATAGATGAGGAAACAGAGGCTGAGAGATGAACTAACTTGCTCAAAGAGGCACCACTTGCCAGTGGTTTACCTGGCCTCAAACACTGGGCTGTTTGTACCTGTGAAAATCAATATAAGGAAACCTTGTTTAAAATGAAGTCAACAACGGGGTGCCTAGGTGGCTCAGTTGGTTAAGCGTCCAACTCATGGTTTTGGCTCAGGTCATGATCTCACGGTTTCGTGAGTTCGAGCCCTGTGTTGGGCTTTGCACTGAGAGTGCAGAGCCTGCCTAGAATTCTCTCTCTCTCCCTCACTTTCTGCCCCTTCCCCACTCACACTGTCTCTGTCTCTCTCAAAATAAATAAATAAACTTTAAAAAAATAAAATGAAGTCAAGAGCACATGAAAAGATGCTCAATGTCATTCATCATCAGGAAAATGCAAACCAAAACCACAGTGAGATTTCACCTCACACCTGTCAGAATGGCTAAAATCAACAACACAAGAAACAACTGATGTTGTTAAGGATGTGGAGAAAAAGGAATCCTCCTGCACTGTTGGTGGGAATGCAAACTGGTCCAGCCACTGTGAAAAACACTATGGAATTTCCTCAAAAAGTTAAAAATAGAACTACCTCATGATCCAATAGTTGCACTACTGGGTATTTACCCCCAAAATACTAATTCAAAGGGATACATGCATGCTTTTGTTTATAGCAGTATTATTTACAATAGCCAAGATATGGAAGCCGCCCAAGTGTCCATTGACAGATGAATGGATAAAGAAGATGTGGTATGTATATATAATGGAATATAATTCAGCCATAAAAAAGAATGAAATGTTGCCATTTGCAACAACATGGATGGAACGAGAGAATATAATGCTAAGTGAAATAAGGCAATCAGAGAAAGACAAATTCATATGATTTCATTCATATATAGAATTTAAGAAACAAACAAAAAATGAGCAAAGGAAAAAAAAAGAAAGACACAAACCAAGAAATAGACTCAACTGTAGAGAACAAATTGATGGTTACCTGAGGTGGGGGAATAGGTGAACTAGGTGATGGGGCTTAAGGAGTGCACTTGTCCTGATGAACAATAGGTGATGTCTGGAATTGTTGAATTGCTATATTGTATGCTTCAAATTAATATAACGCTGTATGTTAACTATGCTGGAATTATAATTACGTAAGGTTAGGTAAGGTAAGGTAAAGTAAAGTAGAGTAAAGTAAAGTAAAGTAAGTAAAATCAAGTCAGGAGGCCATAGAGGGGAGTTCTACCACTTTCCATCAATTGCAAACCCCATAAGGGAAGAGACATATCTTGCAAGTACCTTGCAAATCCATACTTTAGCTACTTTACTACCCCAGCAGGAGGAAGAAAGGTTTTCCTACCTCCCACAGCAAGAGTCCAGCCAATGAGAGACCATCACGGTTCAGCCAATGAAAAGCCACTGTACTTAAAGCTCCCAGTTTGCTCTAATGTTTGCCTTTTTGTTTACAACAGCCCTCCCAACTTCCCTCTTTCTTCTCAGGACTTGGCTATGGTTTTGCCCTAGCTTACTTGTCCCAAATTACAATTTTGCTATATCTGAATAGACTCATTTTTGCTGGTAAGATAACTGACAGTATTTTTTTAAGTTTATTTATGTATTTTGAGACAGACAGAGACAGCGCAAGTTGGGGAGGGGAAGAAAGAGGAGATAGAGAATCCCAAGAAGGTCCCACGTTGCTAGCATGGACCCCAACGCAGGGCTCGAACTCACAACCAGGGAGATCATGACCTGAGCCACAACCAAAAGTCAGAAGCTTAACCGACTGAACTTCCTCTGACAGTTTTATTTTTAAGGTTAACGTGCCAAACTCACTGTGTGCCTATACTCTCTCCCCACCAGGCTGGGGAGAGAACATGGCCTATGAAGCCTTGAACATGAAAACAAATTGCTTGGTACTTTCACACATTGCCATGGAGTTACATCTAGATATTTATTTCAACAAACAAGAGTTACTTAGTATTTACTTTGTGTTAAGTGCTGTGTCAGGTCCTGGAACTACAGAAGTGAACAAGACATTCCAGGTCCTCACCCTCACTGTGCTTCTAATGGAATACAAACAGGAGATGAAATTTATACACCAGAAGTAGGATTGATGAGTCTTTGCCATGAAGGATATAGGAAGAATGGGTTGAGAGGTCTATACGTATGCAGGATTGTGTCTGGCCAACCCAGTCAGGAAGGGAAAGAGAAAAATTCCATATGGAACTCATGAATCAATTTACAATGTAGGACAGAAGGAGTGATATTGAAAGAAGAATTCAGGCACGACAGGAACTCCCCAACAATGTATATGCCAAAGACAATGAAAGATAGTTGGAATATATTAAGTAATTTTCCCAAAAGCCTACAGAACACTAATGATGTGAATACTCATCTACCTGATTTAAATCCTCATGGCTCAGCCTCTCCTGTCTTCTTCTGTAGTGGAGAAACTATGGATGAACATAGGAGAGATGCATAGATGGGTTCTCGTTATGTGGGCATGTGATAGCCTGCCTGGCCAGACAAAGAAAATTGATGATGCCTTGAATATTCAGATCACAAAATGGCTAGGAAAAGGGATACAAGGAAAAGGGATGAAGGTACATCCAAATCTCTGGGGATTGCAAGAGGGATCTCAGTGTAACCAAAACAGAATAGAAAATGCTTAAGCATCCAGATAAACCACTCTGAACTTGATTTTTAACAAGAAGGATGATCTGGTGGGCAAAGTTAATGATGATAAACGTGCTACAGAAGGACTATCTTAAAATATGTGATAACCAGTCAGGGAAATGTGTAGCTGACTGAAACTACATTCTACAGAGCAGAAAGATAATTGCCATGTTTAGAGGAAAAGGAACGTGATTTCCTGGCACAAGGCACTGAAATAGAGAGCAGAGCTAATAAGGGTGGGGAAGTGCTCAGAAATGCTATTCTGATTGTGCAGTCACAGATGTTTCCTATGCGGGAAAAGTGCAGAGAGCCAAAGTGAACATAACGTAAAATGTGGAGACACTCTCTAAAAGAACTTCCCAAGGATGGGATGGACCACCCTGGGTTTATGAATGTTTTATTACCAGACATTCAAGCATGGGAACTGACAACCACTTGGCAGCAAGTTTATCAGGATTCCTTCCATGCCGAAGATTCTTTGAGGTCCCTAAACACTCTCTGCCTTGCCCCATCATTATTTAATTGATTGCTCACTAACATGTTGTCCTTCTCTGAGGTCCACAATGCTTTAAAGAAAACACGCTCTGTGATAATAGGCATTCCTTTGGAGGCTGTTTTCCGAAAGGCATTCAGGGTAGAATTCGTAGCCTTGACAAAGTTAGCTATCAGGGACCTGCCTTGAGCCTTGCAGTCTCTAAGACCTGGACTTGTTTACATCCTATGAGTGAAGCCACCTCTTGGAGCAGACTCATGTTAGCAAAGCCCATAAAGCAAGGACGCCTATTTATGAACTTACAGAGAATTAACTGTAACAGGAATTTCTCAACCACCCCATGAGCAAGGAATCAGTACAGAAATTAAAGGAACTAAATGTCAGATGGCATTCGATGCCTCCATCAAATTTTTATAAAATTTTTACAATTTTTACAAAATTCACAGTCCCAGACGAACTCTCCATCTCCCTTTGAACAGTGCTTGGTGGCATACTGCCAGTGTTTGCTTCAGTGTTTGTCCTAACCCTTGAGTTTCCATGGTTCACCAACACCCTCAGTTAAGCTTCATATTTCTTACATCTTCAGTCAGATCTGAATCAGTTGCCCAGACTTTGAAGATATCCTTCTTTTAAAAAATTTTTTTAATGTTTATTTATTTTTGAGAGAGAGCAAGAGAGAGAGAGAGCACACAAGCAGGGGAGGAGCAGAGAGAGAGGGAGACACAGAATCCAAAGCAGGCTCCAGGCTCCGAGCAGTCAGCACAGAGCACAACACAAGGCTCAAACTCACGTACTGTGAGATCATGACCTGAGCCAAAGTCAGAGGCTTAACCAACTGAGCCACCCAGGTGCCCCAAAGATATCCTTCTTTTTAAGATGACTTCACGGGGCGCCTGGGTGGCGCAGTCGGTTAAGCGTCCGACTTCAGCCAGGTCACAATCTCGCGGTTGGCAAGTTCGAGCCCCGCGTCGGGCTCTGGGCTGATGGCTCGGAGCCTGGAGCCTGTTTCGGATTCTGTGTCTCCCTCTCTCTCTGCCCCTCCCCCGTTCATGCTCTGTCTCTCTCTGTCCCAAAAATAAATTTAAAAAAGTTGAAAAAAAAATTAAAAAAAAGATGACTTCACATAACAATGTAGATTCTGAGGCTCGGTGGTATGGCTTTGTAAGTCCTTGTTCATTCATCTTCATTTATATCACTGTATTGTGAGCATCCAAGATGACATTTCTGTTTTTGTTCACTTCTACCATAATATCTATTGGCTGTTTAAGATATGTCTAATTGTATTTCAGGATGACTTTGGATTTATCTGCCTTTCTCTTCTCTACCAATTGGGAAAAAAAGAATCCTCAGTGATGTACAGTTATCATTAAAATGTTGCATTGACTCTTATTTTTGTGTGTCTTTGTTCATTGGGTTATAATCTAGCATGACCAGCTTGCTATGAATGACACACCCATCGTATTCCTTCCTTCCCTTCTGTGAGTTACACCAGTGCTCACACTGTAGTTCATTTACTCTTCTTGCGATTTAGATAGAACATGAAAGCCAATCCCTAAGTGAGGCACTCTAGTGCAATGTAATACTGTTTAAGAAGGAACAGGGGTTTATTTCAGAAAAACAGTCTCAGTCTTTGCTCCATTCAAAGGAGGGGAAAGCTTGGCTCTTTCATCACTGAAAACCTTCTCCTTGGGATCTCTCCCTAATGGGATCATGGTTCAGAAATTGTACTTTAGGATTTTTTATGTGTTATGTGCTTGAAATTACAAAGAATGTTAGATCTGAAGCCCAAACTCTGAAATAGGTTTAATTTAAGGAGAACAAGAGAACTTTTAGAAACAACAAGAAAGAAGCGATTTAAAAGCCAAATTTGTCACAAAAGAAATAGGAAATCTTACAGGCTTGGAGGTAACTTACATAGAAAATACAAGATTAAGAATCAGAAATAGGGGTGCCTGGGTGGCTCAGTCAGTTAAGCGTCCAACTTCGTCTCAGGTCGTGATCTCACGTTCTGTGAGTTTGAGCCCCACGTCCGGCTCTGTGCTGACAGCTCAGAGCCTGGAGCCTGCTTCCGATTCTGTGTCTCCCCCTCTCTCTGCCCCTCCCCTGCTCATGCTCTGTCTCTCTCTGTCTCAAAAATAAATAAAAACACTAAAAAAAAACCTTAAAAAAAGAATCAGAAATAAAATTAAATGATTCCCACTTCAATAAATATAAACATTAATCTACGAAAATGAAGGGTATTCTTCAAAGAGAAAATACAGATTATTAAGAATCGTTAGTTGAAATTGATCAGAGAAATATTCACAACATTTTAGGCTTTATGTCGCCCCAGCTCAGGTGGTTAGAATCTTTTGTAAATGATGACAAAATCTACCGTCCCAATGAGATTCCAGCTCAGTATTTTAATATTTCCTTAAAAGCCATTTCTTAGGGTCTCCTGGGTGGCTCACTCTGTTAAGCATCTGACTCTTGACTTCAGGTCAGATCATTGTCTCGCAGTCGTGAGATTGAGCCCCACATTGGGCACTGGGGATGGAACCTGCTTGAGATTCTCTCTCCCTGTCTCTCTCTGCCCCTCTCCCATTTGAGCTAAATAAATAAATAAATAAATATTATAAGGACATTGACATTTAGAATGGATGAAAACAGTGACCAAAATAATAAAAGTAAATTAAAATAAAAATTAAAAAATAAAAGCCATATCTTCAAGGCTGATTGTTCAGGCCCTAGCAAGTGTAATTGCTCAACATTTCCACAAAACAATGTTTTCCTCAATTGCTTCACTATTCTTATTTCTGTTTTCCTTTCTCTTATCATAACTTTGAGCAGTCTTCCTAGCTATAGTTGGACTTTTCTGATTAATTTCCTAATCATCTCTACTTATCTTAAAAATTCCGACTGATATTAGCCCTGAGTAATTTATTTATTTGTTTATTTAAATTCCAGTGTAGTTAACATACAGTGTTATATTCATTTCAGGTGTACATTATAGTGATTCAACACTTCCATATCTCAGTGCTCATCAAGATAAGTGTACTCTTTTTTTAATTTTTTAATGTTTTATTTATTTTCAAACATGAAATTTATTGTCAAATTAGTTTCCATACAACACCCAGTACTCATCCCAACAGGTGCTCTTAATCCCTTTCACCTATTTACCCATTTCCCCACCCACCTACCCTCTAGTAACCATCTGTTTGTTCTGTATAGTTAAGAGACTGTTTTTTGGTCTGTCTCTTTTTGAACTCTGAGTCCTTTATTTTTTATTTATTTAAATTCAAGTTAATTAGCATATGATGTAATGTTGGTTTCAGAAGTAGAACCCAGTGATTCATCACATACATAAAATACCCAGTGCTTATTCCAACAGGTGCCCTTCTTAATGCCCATCACCCATTTAGCTGAACCCCTTATGCACCTCCCCTCCAGCAACCCTCAGTTTGCTTTCTACATTTAAAAGTCTCATATGGTTTGCCTCCCTCTCTGTTTTCACCTTATGTTTCCTTCCCTTCACCTATGTTCATCTGTTGTGTTTCTTAAATTCCACATATGAATGAAATCATATGATATTTGTCTTTCTCTGACTGAATATAAATCTAAAAAGCCTAAATTGTACAGTGAGAACTCAATAGGAAAAGCCTGCAGGCTTCACTTGCCCTTTATTCCCTCTGTGTTAGCAGGGGTCGTGGCTCCTCCCCTGGCCAGAAAACCTTCAGGGCCTCTTTCTAAACCAAAGCATTCTTCATCCAAGATAAGGGCCTAATAAGAACTAAGCAAGTGGTGCTGGGAAAACTGGACAGCAGCATGCAGAAGAATGAACATGGACCACTTTTTTACACCATACACAAAAATAAACTCAAAATGGATGAAAGACCTAAATGTAAGACAGGAAGCCATCAAAATCCTTGAGGAGAAAGCAAGCAAAAACCTCTTTGATCTTGGCTACAGCAACTTCTTACTCAACAATCTCCAGAGGCAAGGGAAACAAAAGCAAAAATGAACTACTGGGACCTCATCAAAATAAGCTTCTGCACAACGAAGGAAACAGTAAGACTAAAAGGCAACCCACAGAATGGGAGAAGATATTTGCAAATGACATATCAGATAAAGGGTTAGTATCCAAAATCTATAAAGAGCTTATCAAACTCAACACCCCCAAAACAAATAATCCAGTGAAGAAATGGACAACAGACATGGATAGACACTTCTCCAAAGAAGACATCCAGTTGGCCAACCAACACATGAAAAAATGCTCAACATCACTCATCATCAGGGAAATACAAATCAAAACCACCATGAGATACCACCTTACACCTGTCAGAACGGCTAACATTAACAACTCAGGCAATGACAGATGTTGACGAGGATGTGGAGAAAGAGGAACTCTTTTGCACTGCTGGTGGGAATGCAAGCTGGTGCAGCCACTCTGGAAAACGGTATAGAGGTTCCTCAACAACTTAAAAATAGAATTACCCTATGACCCAGCAATTGTCCTACTAGGCATTTATCCCAGGGATACAGGTGTGCTGTTTCAAAGGGACATATGCATCCCAATGTTTATAGCAGCACTATCAACAATAGCCAAAGTATGGAAAGAGCCCAAACGTCCATCGATGTATGACTGGATAAAGAAGATGTGGTGTGTATATATACATATACATATACATGTATATATATATATGTATATATATATGTATATATATACACACACATGTATATATATATGTATATATACACACACACGTATATATATATATGTATATATATACACACACATGTGTGTATATATATATACATATATATATATGTATATACACACACACACACACACACACACACACACAATTGAGTATTACTTGGCAATCAAAAAGAATGAAATCTTGCCATTTGCAACTACGTAGATGGAACTGGAGGGTATTATGCTAAGTGAAATTAGTCAGAGAAAGACAAAAATCATATGACTTCACTCATATGAGGACTTTAAGAGACAAAACAGATGAACATAAGGGAAGGGAAACAAAAATAATATAAAAACTGGGAGGGGGACAAAACAGAAGAGACTCATAAATATGGAGAACAGAGGGTTACTGGAGGGGTTGTGGGAGGGGGGATGGGCTAAATGGGTAAAGGTCATTAAGGAGTCTACTCCTGCAATCATTGTTGCACTATATGCTAACTAATTTGGATGTAAATTTAAAAAAAAATTAAATTAAAAAAAAACCCTAAAACTAAACTCTTAAGCTTCATTCAGATTCTTGCTTGGAACAAAGATTAAGATGAAAAGGGATAAATTTCAGAAGATCCTCCACCTTCTTCAGGTTGATTCCAAACAAAGTCAACCCAGTTCTTCCAAAGCACTTCCCTGTAATTGTCCAATGGTGAGAAACATAGCAAAGCATAAATATACTTAATATATAAAATGAACAACTAAGTGAGACTTAAAAAAAGAGTATTTTCCCCCACACAAATAGTTGACTGTAAGAAGAAATAAGACTTCATTTAAGAGTCACTGGTAAAATTATAATTATGACACAGAAAGGAAGTCTTCTCAATATTACTTATGTACGCAAAGGATCACATTTGAACAGAATTGTGCGGAAAGAAAATTGCAAAGAGGAATTGATGGCCCCAAATGGATGTAGACTGTATAGAGAAAATTTAGTTTCTTCAAATGAGTTCTAGTTTCTTAACCTTAGACAATGTTACTTTTCAAATACCAACACAACTTCCAAGTGAGAACACCAAACCCTTATTGGTAATATTTGAAAATTTGAAAAATCACGGGGAATCTAAGGCATAAAGAGACTGGATGGGTATTAACATCAGAGACAATTTTCACCTAGTCTGAGTGCTGGGAATAAGAAACAGTCTCTCTCAGGAAGAATGAGCATTTGCAAAATATATGCCAGGATTTGAATACAAGAACTGTTTTAGCTTGCTGATCATTAAAATAACTTACAATGTCTGTGAAGACTTTAATAAACAATCTATCTCTCTGCTATTGCACAATTAGCTATTATACAGGACATTTGTTGTTGGTTGCTGTTGTTTGTTATAGCATTTATAGGGTTTTCTGTATTTCAAATTATTGAGTCTTCATTCTGTTTAGTGCCTGAACTGCTGCTTTCTCTTTTCTTTAATCTGGCAAATATTAACTTCATTTATACAAACTTATTCTAAGAAAGGTATGCCTGGTGCATCCATGATAGTTGGACATCTTTGCATTGAGTGACTTCTTTCCCCCTCTTTTCCTGGTAGTTCAGTTCAATGGAGTTTATTCCTTTTCCCATGGTTTGAAATACTGTAAAAAAAAAAAAAAAAGGCCACTATGTTTATTCCTCTGGTGAAATACATTATGAGGGAAATAACAGGATTTGATTTAAGAAAACACATCCTAGTCTTCCTTGCCCTTGCTGAAAAGTTGGGCTTTATGGTCATTAGTGATAGTTTGGGTTTAGCTAATGAGTGTCATTAGGAATTGTTTATGCATAAAATTCTCCATCCCCATCCTCCACCCCTACTGACATAATAATTGGTCAATTCTCCATCTCTAATATGTCTTCCTTCCACACTTCTTTGTTGTGTTTATAATTTGTTTTCTATCCACTATGGTCATTTGATTTGTTTTCTTTGCAAGTAAGACATTTCCAAGTTTATCACCTAAAACTCTACTCATCTCGCATATCATTTTATGACCTAGATTATGTATAGTATGTCTTTCATAAGCCCTTATATTTAGAGGGTTTTTTACATTTTACAAAATTCTTTCACATCTATTCCCACACTACTCAGGCAAAAGCCCAAATTTTAAGACATTGGGCTAAGATTATGGACCGCATCCAGGGCTGCCTTAGAGTATAAGTAAGTGGCCCATCTAAAGAGCTGTTTGTTCATCTTATTTTGTTTGCAACAACTCTGGACTATTTATCATAAAATCTCTATCATTAAATATTTCTCCAGCTCCAGCTAGATTCAAGACATTGCTAAGAGATTCTGAGAAATTGGATTCTTAGAGGAAACCTACTTCCAGATGTCACGGGACTACTGTTATGAGATCAACCCATTTATATGGGCAAACTGGTGAGATTAACAAAAATGGTCTTTTATTTTTCTTCCATCTTTCAAACAGGAAAAACAACCAACCATCTGTAAAGGGAAAGAGAAACTCAAGATTAGGGCATAATAAACATAAATCAGTAGTCTGTTTTAGGAAGCAGGATGTGGGTGCGATGGGATATTAGGGGACCAGGGATTTCCATTTTTTGTTCATACATTATTTTCCCCCCAAGCATGAGATATTTTTATAGTAAAAAAAAAAAAAAAACAATGAAGATTGTAATGTTTCCTTCTGAACCAAATGAGAAAACCTGAAACAATGACAGAGAGGGATTTTAATTCCTTCTCATCTGAATAAGGAGAGCTACAACCACCAAAAGAAGTTTGATTTGAAGTAAACTCCTCAGTGCGATTCTACTAATTTTTTTCCCCTAATACATTAGTATCCACCCCTCGCTAAATAATGAACTGTCTACATGTTCTTATCTGGCAAAGAAAATCCAGGTTTATAAAAAGGGTCAATTCTCCTTAACTTGTGCTGGGACCTGGGAATGAAATAAGATCTGAGCTCTGCCTCTGGAATGTGGCCCAAAGAATGTGAGATTACACTAGAAAGACTCTTATTTGGCATCTGTCTTTTCAGACAGGGGAATAATCAAATTGGAAAAATGACTAAACATTTATAAGGACAACTAGATTTTACAAGCACCAGCTTCTCTAGATAAATTCATGTCACTGTGTGCTGTGCATATCATGGCCCAGAGCACTTAGAGACTGGAAGTAAAGCATATATTGGTATTTGAGGAGTCTTAGAGAACAAGCAATGCCGAATGTGTTGAGACAAGCAAATGCCATTCCATTTTCAGATTTCTGCAAATCTAACACCTATAAGTTTGATCTTGCGTCAGAAAAAGATCCTTTGTGAACCCCTAGAAAAAGACAGAACATAAGACCAGTTAAACCAAGTTGTGTCAAAGAGCTAGATTATTGACCAATGAAAATGAATAGAACATGAATCTGGATTTCAGCAGGATAATTGAAAAGGACTCTCAACTTATGAAAAGAGTGCAGAAGCATGGACTGATTTCAATGACAAATGCCAAGATATGCTCATTTCCAATGACAGCTTCTTTCTTCATATATTTATAATAATCACTTGACCTCAGATGCAAGCTGAGACTCTGGATAAGAGATGTACTAGAGAGGAAGTTGAGCAGACAGCTTGGGGCAGATCCACTGGATAGTATTTTCTGCAGATACTCAAAGCATGTGGAGTTTTCTAGGGAGGAGGCTCTATGGTTAACTCAGACTTACGTTAAAGAGCCATATATCTGAAGTCAATATCAAATGTGAACCTGAAGAACTCTCTCTTCCATGCAATTGAGGTAAAGACATCAGCATTCCTGGGATAGGAATATGAACTTAGCAACAGGCATGCCAAGGCAAGGAGCAGGGGATATCAATATAGGGACCAAGAAACCATTTGAGGAGTTACAGAAGTATCCCCTACAGGAGGACAGATGCCCCTCACCTCACTTACTCATAAAATCCCAGAAAATTTTCTGGTCAGGGCTGAGATATCTAACTTAGAGAATAGTATTTGATGACCTCATCACACAGACATGATCCAGGGGAAATACGGACTATAGTCAAAAGAGCAGGATGATTTCTCTGGGCAGGTTAGAAAATAACTAGGCCTTGACTTAGGTTCTGATCATGCCCTTTTTAAAGGAATATTGGATAATTGAAAAGTGTTTTGAAGAGAGCAACTATCCTGGGAATGGAACTGGAATTCAAATCACATCATGAAGAATGGAGGTATCTGGTCATAATTATCCCAGAGAAAATATCTTTGGGAGATAGGAATGCCCCAGTGTAACTAATATGGAAATATCTGTCTGCAGAAGACATATCTTCTGTTGGCCTTGTAGAATCAAGGAACAAGACCAATCATGGGAGCTCTAAATATTAATTTAGGCAAAAATAAGTGAAAGCTCACTCTTGGAGCTGCCCAGAGAAGCAGTGTTTCCTTGGGAGATGGTCAAACAAACATAGATTCAAATAAAAGTAATAGGAAGGTCACAGAGTGATTGTGTAAAATAAATGGCCAATTTATTGGCAAGATTCCTTAAGCTATAAGGATTTGATGAAGTCAATGATACTCAGGCGTCATTGTCCTGAATTTTGACCAAGGCACCAGTCAGATTAGAAAACCTACTCCTCACAGTGGCTTTGCCTCTAATGTCATTCTTCTCTTTCCTCCTTCAAAAAGCTTAGCTGCTTTGAAGTTCACGCCATCAGATTTACCACCATTACCCTACCTTTTGGATAAATTATATCTTTCCCTTTCACGAGGTCTGCAGATCTAGAACTGTACTTTGAAGCTGCACTAAAGGCATCATGCCTAAGGAGATTAGTCCACACTTGCGCCTGATTTCAGCGATGAGATTCTGGACTTTGAGCTTATGGTATAATAATATGAGATCTGGGAGGACCCTAGGAAGGAGTGAATGCATTTAGTACGTGAATCACTAGGGGGCTAAAAAGCAGAGTGCCGTAGGCAACCTTTAAGATGACTTCCAATTATCCCCACCTCCTGGTATTCATGCCTTTGTGTAATCCTTTTCACTTGAGTGTGGGCTGGATTTCCTGACTTGTCTCTAATGAATAGAGACCATGAATGTGGTGGGATGTCATTTCCAAAATGAGGCTATAAAGGATGTGTGACTTTCGTACCATGTGCTCATTGTCTCCCTCTTGGACCACTTGCTCTGGGAGAATCCAGCTGTTAGGCCATGAGGACTATCAGCCAGTGTATGGAGAAGCCCATGTGGCAAGAAAATGATATCTCTGGCCAACAGCCACGTGAGTGAGCTTGGAAGTGTGTCCTTCCCTAGCCAAGCCCCATAAGGACTGCAGCCCCAGCCAACACCTCAGCAACTGCCTCATAAGAGAATCTGAGCTAGACATGCCTAGCTAAGCCACACCTGGATTTCTAAATCACAGAAGCAGTGAGATAATCAATGTTTGTTGTTCTCTGCCACTAACTTTTGGAGTCATTTGTTATGCAGCAATAACTACTATAATGAAACAGGTCATGTATCAAAATGCAATGAAACATTATTATTCTAAATTCTTAATAATTAGTCAATTTAATTCTTGATAAAAGTCATTCTTAAAAGCAATAGTGAAGGAGAAAAATAAATGGTGTGATTTTACATGGTATATGTAAATTTTTAAATTTGTCTAAACTCTAGGTATTGTCTAAATACTTCATAAATACTAGTCATTGTTTTATCTTTACATAAACAGTAACTCAAAGTGTACACAAGGTTGTATCTGAGTAGGGACAAATGTAAATGTTTTGGAGCTGGAGAAGGGTACAAAAAGGACTTCAACTTTTTCAAAAATGTCTTATTTCAATTGTGGGGTTTTTTGGGGGAAGATCCAAAGTAGATATAAGAAAAAGGTTGTCTGTAATATTTTTCTCAAGACTTCCCTGTATTTTGCTCCCCTATCTGGGACATAAATGAAAATAAAGATTTAGTTATAAGCATGTTCAGGCTCTGCAGAACATTGTTTATAATAAGAGGTTCAGATGTTTTATGGACAAGTTCTAGCAAACCTAAAAGGATCTAATAAATGCTCAGTTATTTAAACTGTTGCCAAGTATAGGAAGAGATACACCATTTCCCAAGACACCTTTTACACTTGTGGTGTTGAAAACGTGCAGTTTGCCTGTTGGCAGGTGGCCAGTGTAAAACACTTGCCAGTACAACAGAGAAATCCACAATTGGAAAGATAAAGAGAATAACACACATTTAGCTGGGTCAAAAACTATTGCAAAATGGAATTTGAAATTCCAGCTATGTCAAGAATTCTGGTATTAGTAAGCAAATTGTTTAAGGAGATGTAATTTCTTAAACTTACAGTGTAAGAAATATTGTTGACAGTTCTGTCCAGGACTGAGGTAAGATGCATCACGCTTTCCAGAGCCTCCTGCTTCTTCTGGCATCACTGAAATCTCCATGGAAGATGTGGGAGAGAGGATTTAAATGGGCTATCCATTAAAATGTTATTTCTAGAAGACATTCCATCTATGGTAATTCTTTTGCAGTATCAAGGTCCCTCTCTTCTTCCGGTTTTTAATTTCCTTTTTGGACTTCAGTTGCAAATAACTGAGTTAATTATATTCCTTATGGCACATTATCATTTTTTTTTTAATTTTTTTTTCAACGTTTATTCATTTTTGGGACAGAGAGAGACAGAGCATGAACGGGGGAGGGGCAGAGAGAGAGGGAGACACAGAATCGGAAACAGGCTCCAGGCTCCGAGCCATCAGCCCAGAGCCCGACGCGGGGCTCGAACTCGCGGACCGTGAGATCGTGACCTGGCTGAAGACGGACGCTTAACCGACTGCGCCACCCAGGCGCCCCTATCATTTTTTGTCCTTGCAAGGCCTCGGTGCTATTTTTTCTTTACATACTTATATACAAATTAATTTAACTCCTGTTCTCCTTATGCCCCATTATCTTCCTACAGGCAGCTATTTTATTCTGTTTGGAGTATATTCTCCACCAAAAAGCCTTCAAACTTCTTCCCCACTGTTGGCTCTCCTTGATCTCTAGCCTGCAGATCCATACTACAGATTTGGACATACCAGCCTCCAAAATCACGTGAGAAAATTCCTCTTATTACATCTCTTTATATCTATCCTACTGGTTCTGCTTCTCTGGAGAATCAGACCAAGAAATACCTCATGGAAGGAATCACTGCTTGCTGCCTACCCACCCTCCCAGTAGTGGACACAGATTCCTTTAAAATCTTTTAAAATCTGTATGATCACAGAAATGTCACAGTGAGCATCTTCACATGTGTTCCTTCATGGACCTGTGTAGGAATGTTTTGAGTTTCAGACCTAAATCATTTCACAGACCCAGAGCCTTTGATGAAAGGGGAAGCCAGATCCCCTCAGAGAAGGATTTTACATCATTGCCACAGATACACTCTGCAAACCTCCTTATAATCTTTCTCCAAAAGAAAACCAGTCCAACCATTTTTCAAATGTTTAGATTTGATAATTACATATGAGGAATACTCACTCAGATGTTATCTTAGACTGTTATTAAAACTGTCTCTTAAAATGTCAAAGACATAAGCAAACAAACAACAAAAAATTTCTAATTTTACATTTTATTAAATTGGCCATTAGGTGAACGATCATTAAAACCAGTTTTAAGTGAATTAACCCTTAGCTATTCTCGTTGCCCCAAACCTATGTTTATTTTAACCCGTGGCTTCCCTGGACCATTTCTGTCTTTGGCTTCCCAAGTCTGTTCACTGTGGGAAAACGAAGGCCACTCAACTCAAAAGAGCTTTTGGTGGTATAAAGGTTGGAAGCCAGGGGATTATTTGCCCTTTCTCCCTTCCAGATTGAGCATCTATAATTGCAGACACCAGCCACCCATGCAGACCAAGGGGAACCACTAACTTAGAGGACCCAAGGTCATCGTGTTCAAATGTGACCTGAAGGAAATCTATGAAGAGGTGTACTGAAAGGAATGAAAGCATTCTGAGAGTTTTATTCATTATGCTCCACCACTCACATTTTTATTAGCAGTTGGCAGCAAAGGAGTCTTTTTAAAGACCTGGCTACATCAAAACAAAAGAGAGAGAGAGAGAGAGAGGGAGAGAGAAAAGAAATACTGGAGAGAAGGCTTTGCTGAGGTGAAATGAATTGACAACATGAGGAAATGTGAGCCATAGAGAGGACCATGCCTGCTGAAATGTCCTCCTTGGTAAAGAAGGATCTCTTAGTGGCTGAACAAGTCCCCTCATCAGCGCCTGGAGAGAATGTGGGGCTGGACTCAGAATGAAGTTAGCCCACAGATAGCATTTGTGCTCAGCAGGAAGAGGGCACCATAGGGTGGCTATGCACTTGTAGATAGTGGCAGACCTCAAAGGAGCTGTGAAGGGTGCTCCATCAGCGAGGTGCTGTCTTACAGACGTTGGACTCATGGTTGGGTTGGCAGGAAGTTGGCGAGCAGGTGCTGGCTTTGCAGACACTTGGGGCAGTTGGTTGGAGACCATTGCAGCCACCGCCGGATGATTTGCCTAAACCTGTTACACAGCAAGCTGGTTGGCAGGAAGGGGGTGTGCAGCCACCTTGGTTGCAGGAAGTGGATCCATCCCAAGTTGGTTGGCTGGAAAGCACGGTGCCACAGGAAACTGGTTTACAAGGGTTCTTTACAGAACGTGGGGGCTGGCAGTTAGCCACTGGCTGGCAGATGAAAGATATGGAAGGAGCTGGTTGGCAGCAAAGCGACCAGCAAGGGGACGATGCGTAGCATGTAGAATTGCAAGAACTGAACACACAAGTTGATGGCTGGCAGGGAACAGGCATGCAGGGAACCGATGGGCAAGTCTTGAAAATGTAGCAGATGGGTTGGTAATAAGTTAATTTGCAGGTCTGATCTTCACCATTGATGTGTTGACATGAACCTGGTTGACAGCAAGTTAGCTGACATGGACTGGCTGTACAGGTGGTTGGTGGGCAAGAATTTTCAGCACAGGAATTTACCTCAGAGCAGGATGGCTGTTGGGACCTAGCGTCACAGGAGACCGATTGGCCACAAGCTGATCTGGACACAAGGATAGGTTCTTGGCAGGAGCTTTGCTGGTCGAGGATGGCTTCACAGCAATTTGCCTGACAACTGGTTGGTTCCAAGCAGGAGGGTTCCAAATAAGGAGACTGACCAGTTCCAGATTCATAGCAGGCTGTGCGGGAGCAAATGGGTTGGCAGGCAAAACCAACACAAGAAGTTGCCGGAAGGCAGGTAGGTTGGCAGCAAGCAGGTCCACAGCCACTTGGTGCACTGCTGGATGGCTGACAGTTTCCTTGGCAGGTGACCAGCTGCCAAGTTCTGCTCCGGCAGGAACTAGGCAAACAGATACCGTTTTGGAAACTGCCACCATTTGAGCACGTGAAGGTGGGCACAGCTGGAATGGTCGTGGTGGTTCCGGGGCAGCAGCTGTCCACCATGGTGCTGATGTGAAGCTCACTAGGGAGTTGCAAACTCAGTATACCTGGGTGTGAAAGATATCTCTTATAGGGGCTTTTATAGCTCTTCAGGGGTGTTGGTATGACTTAGAGCATCTTTCCTTGTTGTTGTTTCTACTCATTTGTATACAAACATCTGATTAGTAGGCTTCGGGAGCCTGGAAGATATTGTCCCCAGTTTAAAAACTTGTCTGTTGAGTTGAGAGTTTTCTTTGCCGAGTTTGGATTCGTTGATGCTGCTCCTGCTCTGGAATGAGCTGTCTTTTTTACAGGTTGCTCTCCAGCCTCCCTGAAGTGGGCCTTTCCCTGTGCTAACCTCTCATCAGAAGGCCTCAGCCCAGCCAAAGCAACCTGCTCTTCCACCAGGAATGCAGTTCTGCACCATTTAGACAATCAGGAAATGAAGCCTTGACCCAATTGAAAGAGGGCGATGTCTGAGATGGTGACCCAGGCAGTACATCCCAAGGACACTTCAGTGTCTCCACCTCTTTCTAGAACCTTCCCATTTGGCTTTCCTGAAACCCAACTTTATTAGTAATACTAATACTAATACTAATACTAATACTAATGGCTTCCATTCCATTTATAGCATACTTACTATATACCAAGCCCTTGACTGCATTTTTCATTGAATCTTTGCAATGGTCCTCATTAGTAGCTGCAATTCTCACTGCTATCTTAGAGGTAGCAAAACTAACTCAGAGAGTTTAAATCCTATTTCTCCAAATTATACAAGTAGTAAGAGGTTGAAACAAGATCCAAACCTAGTTGGGACTGACCCCCAAACCTCGGATTGTAATCACCTATTAGACCTCCTGACTTTGGAGTGGAGGAGAAAGACTGTGATATAGTGATTGAAGACTGACCTTAGTACAACAGTGCACTGGCTAGTGGGCAGGTGGCCAGGCCCCTTGCTGGGGACCATTTGCCCGTTAGTGACTAGAGTCATCAACTAGATTAAACTGGTATGAATACTTACCTCCACTTATCCATACACCCAAAGACATTCTTTTAATTTGGAAATTTTAATAACTGCAAAGTATTTTCCCAAGGATTAAATCAGCCTCTTCCAAGAGGGACTTATGAGGTGCTGGTTGTACTGATTCTTCCCGTCTTTTTCTAGATTTGTCAAGGCTCTGCATTACTGGCCAACTTCAGCAACCCACATCATTCCCTGTCCTGACCTGGTTCACACCAGAAATTCATGACAGAATAGAAAGATCATGGCCTTGGGATCCCAATAGGGTAGAGTCTCATTTTTGGGCTCTGCTACTAACGCATTCCACGGGACAAGATGACTCATTACCCAAGGGTGCAAAGTACCAAGAGTTTACTAACTAACTGCATTGCTGTTGCTCAAGTTATTTTTACTCTTTTTTTTAGTCTATTTATTATTTATTTTGAGAGAGCAAGTGGGGGAGGGGAAGAGAGAGAGGGAGAGAGAAAATCCCACGCAGGCTCCCCGCTATCAGCACAG
Organism: Lynx canadensis; assembly: GCF_007474595.2. NCBI lineage: Eukaryota > Metazoa > Chordata > Mammalia > Carnivora > Felidae > Lynx > Lynx canadensis. The sequence goes on from NC_044316.2 coordinate 39,441,410, forward strand.
AGCCTGACACAGGGCTCAAATTCATGAACCATGAGATCATGATCTGGGAAGTCCTCACCTTTGTCATTAAAATGCCTTTTTTTTAACCATTGCTTTTTGTGTTACAGCCCCGATTACTCCTTTTGCCATCCAACTCATCACTAATCATTTTGGCACCTTGCAAACTGCAAAGATCACTGCGCTGTTTTATTCCTGAAGGTCTACATCCCAAAGCTCTCCATCTGTCAGGAGAAATACTTCTGGTCTTACCAAATAGATCAGATAATGGGAACATGAATGTATTTGAGAAGCCATGTCAACTTCGCTCTGAAAAAGGTACCAATGTCCTGTGCTCATTCATACCACTTTTATTGTTTTTAAAGTAATCGATTTTAACATCCATCTTTCTCTGATTCTGCTCTTGCCTTTTTTTCTCCTAAAGAAACTTCTCAATAGGTTGGTACAAGGTACAAACTTTCAGCTATAAGATGAATAAGGTCTGAGGATCTAATATATAACATAGTGACTCTAGTTAATAACACTGTATTACATAATCGAAATTTGCTAAGAGAACTTAGATGTTCTCACATCCCCAGAAATATAAGGTGATGGATGTGTTAGTTGATTAGATAGGAGGATTCTTTTCACAATATATGTGTGTATCAAATCATCACAATGTACACTTTAAATATCTTGCAATTTTGTCAGTTATACCTCAATAAAGATGAAAAAAAGGTATCTCTCAATAGGGAGACCTTTCACTTTGCTATGGCAAGGCACTAAAGACATCGAATGTATCACCAAGGGCTGTTGTGATCATAGCAAGAGACATGGTGATGTATAAAAAACACAAACTTTGGACTGAACCGTATGTTCTGTATGTTATTTGTATGTTACATGCATTTATGTTGTATGTTACTCTTGTATGTTACTTTCTAGCTGTGACTGTCCTGAATTTTGTGTTTAGCATTCCCTGTGAATATACGTAAGGTATATATATGTGTATATACATATATACATATATGTGTATGTGTGGTGAGGTATACATATATGTGTAAGTGTGTATACATGTGCATATGTATACATGTGTGTATACTCATACATGTGTGTGTGCATGTATGTGTGTGTGTTGTTTTTCAGCTTTAAATATATATGTGGTCTGGAGGCTTATTTGTATCAACTCTACACTGGTCAGGTTTACCCCTGTTTTACATATGGCCACTGTCTAGTTTTCATTGCAGCATAGTATTTATTGAGTGAATACACCACAGTGTTCTTGTCTCTGTTGATGGGCCCTTGGATTGTTTGTCACTCATATTCTTCATCTTGTAAAATAGAGACAAAAGCATCTTATTTCACAGAACTGTTATGATTTGCATGAAACACTGGGTCTGTGCTTGGGACAAAGATTTTAAAGCCCTGGCCAACTCCTCTCTTGACTCTGGAAGGAGATGGAGATAAATCTCAATAGGCTGACGAGACAGTACCCTTGACAGCAACATGCAGGATAAGTTCCACCTTTGAGATTCTCCCTCTGCTGCTGTCTCACCCAGAAGTTCTCAAACAGGGATGATTTTTGCCCCTCATCCCCAGGGGTGTTTGCCAATGTCTGGAGACATTTTTGGTTGCCACACTCAGGGGATGCTACCAGCATTTAGTTGGTGAAGTCCAGAGATGCTGCTTAATATCTTACAATGTTAAAGAATGATGCCCACAAGGAAGAATTATTTAGCCCAAAATGTCAATAGCACTGAAGTTCAGAAACCCTGCTCTACCCCCTCTTGTGCTTAGGTTAGCCCAAGATGCACCTTGAGGACTAGACATAGCCCCTCATTCTGTGCCCTAAGAGACTACTCCGAAGAGACTCTGTCCTTAGGATTGTAAGAGGCTGTGTATGAAGTTTACACAAGGATTGTGCCTTACAGAGACTAGGAGAATATAAATAAAGCTCTTGCACAAAAAAAATCCAGTTGTCTTTCTTATTGTACATGTGACCTCCCACTTATTTTCATTCCACTGTGAACCCCAAAGTCAACTGGCTTGCTCCCCAGTTTCCCTATATCCACATCCATGCTCCTCCATTCATTGCTCTACACCAAGGCCAGAGGGACATTCCAAAACTAAGTGTTCTTCATGTCACTGCTCTATATCTGGCCCCCCCAGTGCCTTCATGTCAACCGTGCACCAAACGAAAATGCCTCTGTATAGATTACAAGGCCCGATGGGTTCAGGTCACTACTGTCTACTTAACTGACCTTAGAACTCACCATGCCTCTAAGCACACCTCTGCCCAAGCCTCAGTAACAAACAGTGTGCTCACAAGCCCCATTCGTGTATATGTTTCCTCTGCCTGGAAAGCTCTTCCTTTCTGATTTTGACCTGGTCCATTCTTATTTGTGCTGAAAGACCCAGCTTCAATTTCACATTCCCCAAGAATTCTTTCCTATCTCTCCCTGTACCCTGCTGAGTTCAGACTGCCCTGTGCTTGCCTCTGTCCCAGTACTTAGCACAACAGAACATGGTAATTGTCTCTCTGCCTATCTGTCTCTCCCCATCCCCACTCCACCAGTGAGCTCCCTTAGAGCAAAGGCTGACTTCTCAGTCCTACAGCCTACCACAGTCCCCAGCCAACAGCTGTCTAATGAAGCGTGTTGGAAGGATGGATGGATGAGTGGATGAAGTTGCTGTCAAAATAAGTTAGCTGATGAGAATATGAATATTAACAACAGCACAATGAGAATAACATGCCACTTCAACTTAGCCACTTTATTGGACAGTGAAATATCTTTTTCTCATGGAAGATGTCCCCAAGGAACATGAGCACACCCAGCAAGGTAACACAGGCATGAGGACAGAAAAAAACCTAACGCTGGGGAAGAGACTCCAGATGACGTGGCGAAGCAGCTCTTCTCAGCTTGATGGCAGCAGCAGGCAGGAGCTCAGGATGATCCCCCTCTCAGTGCCCAGGGGGCCTGCATTTGGACCATTAGGATACTGAAATTTCTGGTGAGTTTTTTGAAGTGTAAGAAGATGGTGAGTGATGGTGAAGAAAGATTCTAAGTCGTTGTGAGCTTTGGGGAGGGCAGTCGAGGTTTCTCTCCAGCTGGAGGTTTGCTTTGCAGGAATTGGTGGGCTGAGGCCAGATCAGTGGTCGGCAGGCTTGGTGGCAGTAGGCGGGGTGGCTTCAGCCTCACGGGTGGTTGGGCTGGTGGGTTTGGCCTCAGTGGGCTGGCAGGGACTGGAATCTGAGACCTCAGCCTTGCAGGTCGTTGAGTCAGTGCAATCTGGTTGGCTGGAAGTGGACTTTTTGCAATCTCGTTTACAGGAGTCAGCACAAGGCAGGCGGGAGCAGACCGGACGGTAAGACAGTGAAGTGACACAGGCTGGTCGGCGCAGGATGGAGTGGCATGGGCGGTAGCAGGCAGGGCGATAGGAGATGGATGTCACATATGGCTGCCTGTAAGTAATGTGTCCAGAGCAGATTGGGCGACAGATTGGACGACAGATTGGGCGGTAAGGAACCGAAGGAGAGCAAGGCTGTTTGCAGGAGCTGGGTATGTAGAAAGTCCTAGAGCAAGTTGGCTGGCAGATAGCAGATGCAGAAGACCCTGGGCGGCAGCAGAGAGGTTGGCAGGAGGTAGATGGGCAGGAAACGGGCTCACAGCAGACAGACCGACAGCGCTTGACTACGTAGCAAGTAGGTTGGCATGGAGTAGGTGCACAGATACTTGCTGAGCAGGGGTTGGGTTCAGAGCAGATGGGTTGGCAGATGCTGGAGACACAAGAGGGCTCTTGGCAAGTGCTTGAGACACAAGGCGGCTCACAAGGGCTTGGGACACAGCAGACAGGGCGGAGGCACACAGGCTCACAGACCAGGGCCACACAGCGAGCTGGCTGGCAGTTGCTGGGCTCTGAGCAAGATGGCTCACAAGGACTGGAGTCACAGCAGATAGCCTGACAGCTATTAGCCACAGAGCAGACAGATGGACAGCAGCTAGGCGTGGGGCACACCGGCTGACAGACAGGCTCACAGACCACTGGTTGGCAGGAACTAGGCACAGTGCAGACAGCTGAACAGCAGCTGGGCTCACAGATGACTGGCTGGCAGCAGCTGGGCTCACAGATGATGGACTGGCAGGGAGTGGGTACACAGAGGACCGGCTGGCAGGAATGGGCCTCACAGCACACAGGCTGGGCACAGCTGCTCACAGGACAGGAAGGCTCACAAATGGTGGCCTCACAGCACACAGGCTGGGCACAGGCGGGCTCACAGATGGTGGCCTCATAGCACACAGGCTGGGCACAGCTACTCACAGAACAGGCGGGCTCACAGATGGTGGCCTCACAGCACACAGGCTGGGCACAGGCGGGCTCACAGATGGTGGCCTCACAGCACACAGGCTGGGCACAGCTACTCACAGAACAGGTGGGCTCACAGACGGTGGCCTCACAGCACACAGGCTGGGCACAGCTGCTCACAGGACAGGAAGGCTCACAAATGGTGGCCTCACAGCACACAGGCTGGGCACAGCTACTCACAACACAGGGGGGCTCACAGATGGTGGCCTCACAGCACACAGGCTGGGCACAGCTGCTCACAGAACAGACAGGCTGACAGCACTGTGGGCCACAGCTAGATGACCCACAGCTATCTTGGCAGGTCACCAGTTGCCATGTCTGGCTCCGGCAGGAACTGGGCAAGCAGACAGGCCCTCCGCAGCTCACCTCACTGGAGCAGAGAGAGATGCCTGGCACAGATGGGCATTTCCTAGAACAGCAGTTTCCAGACATGGTGGTGGTGGCTCTGCTCCTTGTGAGTGCTGAGAGGGGTGCTGCCTGACTGGGACAGCTCTCCCAAGCCCTCACTTTTATACCAACTCAGTGGCATGTGCTGTTTGGAGACCCTGCGTCTTTTCCTCATTGCTGTTTGGGCCGGTTTTCAGAGGAACATCTTATTATGCCAAGGTTTGTTGATCTGGAAGTTGTTTATCTACCCATAAAGAAGCTGTTGTTTATTGACTTGCTAAATTTGGAATCTTCGGCGCAACAGATCATCTTGGCATAAGCATCGTGGCCTTCAAACCGAATGATCTGTGTTTCTGAGTGGCAGGAACAGGGGAAGAAGAGAGGAACTTATAATTTATCCATCTTCTAGTCCTCTGTACCAAGCCGTGGGGAGAGGGGGAGCCATTAGGGATGTCCACATGAATAGGACCTACTCACTCCTTCCTACATATCTCATTCTCTGGTGGGCAGACAAGCATGCAGGCAAACTCATTGCAGTGCCATGGTAAGGTCAACAATAGACATACAGGGATTAGTAGAGGAGAGCAGTGGTGAGCTCTGTGGGAGAAGGGATGTCTGGGCTGGATTTTAAATGACTATGCTTTGCAGAAATGGTCTTATTTAAAACCATCAGCAATCCCCCAAGATAAGAACTTATCTCTTCCCATTATAGGTAAAGAAAAGGAAAGGTGGTTGCAATTGGAAAGCTTAAGTCACTTGCTAAAGATCCCACTCAGCTTGCCCCCTAATCTAGGGATGCTCTCCTTCCTCCTCACCATTCTGTTTGGTCTGACCTTTCTCAAAACACTGTCAAAGCTGCATGTCATAGGCTCAGCCAACTGTGCTGCCCTCCGTCCTGTTCTATGAACGGTCCTGTCCCAGACCACTGGCTCTACTTGTCCCCAGAAAGTACTTGATCTTGCCTCTATGCTTCTCCTCCCTGTTTTCCCCCCACCCACTTATACCTCAAGCATTCAGTGGCCCTCCAGAATCTCTCTTGCTTTTGGTGATTTAATAGCTCCTAAAAGAAAGACACTTCCAAAACCCAAAGGATAAAGAGGAAAGGCCAGAGATCTTTCGCAAAGACATTGTGAACAAAAGCAAAGAATACAGATGTTTTCTCAAAGTGTGTCAATGCTACTACCTGAGACAGACATAAGATGAGAAACAAACCCTAGGTTTCTTTTTTTAATGTTTATTTATGTATTTTGAGAGAGAGAGAGAACAAGCAGGGGAGGGGCAGAGAGAGAGGGAGAGAAAAAGAATCCCAAGTAGGGCTCGATCTCATGAACCGTGAGATCATGACCTGAGCCAAAATCAAGAGTCATATGCTTAACTGACTAAGCCACCAAGCACCCCAAGAATCCTAGGTTTCTAAATACCAAGGCCTGACATCCTTGTTTCAGTAAAGGCCCAGCTCCACAACGCATTTTCAACATCAATGCAAAACCCAGGCTCTCCTTTAGAAAAGCTGAACCATCATGCCATCCATTCATCATCTCTCCCTTCATTCATTAATTTATGCAATTACTCACTCAATTTCTCTTTTATTCATCCATTCGATTCAGCCATCATCAGGCTCTGTGAGAGGGCTACAAAAAGAATGAGTTGCAATTCCTGCCTCAAGGAGTCCGAGTTTAGGAGAGAGACAGATCCATCCATAGCAATTATGGTACAGTAGACGTACAAGTGCTATGACAGATGGCTGCACTGGTCCTATGGGGGCACCCGGGAGAAACACCCACAAGATTTTTGGGAAATTAGACAAGGCTCATCAAAAGCATGATACATTTGGGGAGCAGTAAATTGTTCCACAGCCAGGATGGAAGGTTCAGGGGACAGGAAGGAACAACAATGGTACTAAAAGGGTTACTAGCACTCTACCATGAAAGCCCTTGTGGACCACGACAAATAGTTGGATTTTATACTGACATGGGGGTATTTTAAACAAGGGAACAACTTGACCAAGTTTGCTCTTTGGAAAGGCATCTCTGGCTATGGCAAAGGTATTGGAGAAGGAGGGCAAGTCTGGAGCCCAGGAGACCATCAGCGTTCTGGAGCAGTTACTCAAAAGTTTCCTGGTGACAACCTGAACTGGGAAGTGCCATGAGACTGGAGCAATATGAGAGGTTTTATGGAGGTAGAATCTATAATAGAATCTAGTGGTTGAAAGTGGAAGATTAGGAACAAGAAGTGTCATCCTTGAGATGTAGCTCTCAGGCAATTGGAAAAGAAGACTTTTTGGACAACAGTCTTGCAGTGGGTAAGGCAGAGAAGGAGCCCCCAAGATCCTGAACTCCACCTTTCCAGTTTGTCTCTATGCATTTCGTCTTCCTCAGCTAAGCCAGCAATGCAATTCACATGGAGGTGGCCTTCCTCCCACAAGTCCCTCATAAACTCTCTCAGGTGAGAAACTTAATGTGGCATCACCTGTTATGCCATAATGTCCTCCCAAAGAATCCTTCCCTGCTAAGTGGAATTAGCAGATCTTTTAACAATCTACACATTTCTACTTTGTTCTTTTTTTAAAGTTTATTTATTTTTCAGAGAGAGAAAAAGAGAGAGCATGCATGAGCGGGGAGAGGGGAGGGGCAGACAGGGGGACAGAGGATCCAAAGCTGACTCTGCTGAGAGCAGAGAGCCTGACGCAGGGCTTGAACTCACAAACCATGACATCATGATCTGAGCCAAGTCAGAAGCTCAACTGACTGAGCCACCCAGGTGCCCCTCTACTTTATTCTTATAGCTTTCATCTCCCTTGACATTATATAAGTACCAAAGGGCAAGGATTTTGTGTATTCACTGATATATATCCAACACCCAGAACAATGTTTGATACATAGGCAGTTTACAATTAATATTTATTGACAAATGAATGAGGACCTCTGCGGGCAGCTAAGAAAGGCAGCGATTTGTCAGTAATTCAAAGAAATCACTACCCTGCTCTCACCCATCCGGGAAGCCATATCAGAAGCAATAGAAGAATCAGATGCTCTGAATCACAACTGCTCAATGCAGACCTATTGGCCTCTTGGCAATTTTGTACTGTTGGCACACTCATGCTCTGGCTGTGGTTTTGTCCTGGGAGTTAAAGAGTTAGTTCTTAGGAGGCCAATTCCAACCAGAGCAAAGAATGGCCTACATAGTAAGTCTGAAACTGAACCAGGGCAGACTCAAAGTTTGAAGTCTCTCCCAAGTAAGACACTAGTAGTATTGCTGGACTTTTAAACGAAACAAAAAAAATGAAAACACAATGAGCTACCACTCTACAGCTGCTAGAATGGCTAAAAATAAAAAAGATGTACCATATCAAGCGTTACCAAGGACGTGCCGCAACTGGAAATCTCAGACATGGCTGGTGGCAAAACAGTCACAAAACAGTTGGGTAGATTTTTCATAAGGTTAAACATTGCCACACTATTTATCCAGCGATCCAACACCTAGGTATTTATCTAAAATAAATGAAAACATATGTCCACAAGAAAATTTATACATGAATGTTCATAGCAGCTTTATTCATAATAGCCCAAAACTGGAGACAAGCCAAATTCCCATCAGTAAATGAATATTTTTTTCATGTCCTTTATTCATACAATGCAATACTATTTAACAAATAGGAATGAACTTTGATATCTGCAACAAGGATAAATATAAATAATGTTATTCTAAGTGGAAGAGGTCACACTGCATGATTTCATTTATATGAGATTCTAGAAGTGGCAAAAGGTTGATGGTTGCCTGAGTCTTGGGTCAGGGGTGGGGAGGATTTCCTGCAAATGAGGCACTGGGGAATTTGAGGGATGATAGAAAGTTCTATACCGTGAGTGCGGTGGTGGTTACTTGAGTATATACGATTGGCAAATCTCATCAAACTGTATACTATAATTAGGTGCACTTTATTATATATAAATTATACCTTTAAAAAGTTGGCTTATAAAAAAATTAAGGTAAAAAAAGTAAAAATAACATCCCAGTTTTATTTGTAAATATGCTTAAAAGGAGTCTGGAAACATATATGTCAGTGATAAATGCTGAAGTTGAGAATCCAGGTGGCTATTATTGCTTCTTCAGATTTTTCTGCATTTTTTCGTATTTTTAGAGATCATTGCCATGCTTAATGGCATGTATCTTAAATACAGAGAACAAACTGGGGGCTGCTGGAGGGAAGGTGGGTGGGGGATGGGTTAAATGAGTGATGGGCATTAAGGAGGGTACTTTTTGGGATGAGCACTGGGTGTTATATGTAAGAGATGAATCACTGGGTTCCACTCCTGAACCCAAGACTACATTGTATGTTAACTAACTTGAATTTAAAAAAATATTTTTTCTTGTTTGTTGAATGAAACACTGCTTTGCAGGAATAAAAATAAATATTGTTCTTCCAAGGCAAGAGCAGAATTAGCTTTATTCCACATGTAGCTTAAGATCACATTCAGCAAGAAGGGTGCCTGGGTGGCTCAGTCGGTTAAGCATTCGGTTAAGACTTCAGCTCAGGTCCATGATCTCACTGCTCGTGAGTTCGAGCCCTGCATCGGGCTCTGTGCTGACAGCTCAGAGCCTGGAGCCTGCTTCAGATCCTGTCTCCGTCTCTCTGCACCTCCCCTACTTGCACTCGCGCACGCTCTCTCTCTCTAAAATATAAAATAAAATGTAAAAATTTTTTAAAAAAGATCATGTTCAGCAAAAAGTTGAATCAACTATTTTTTAAATTTTAACCTTCCGACTGGACCCACACACACCTGGCTCAGGCCCCACCTGGCAGATGTACATTCACCCCTTGCATCCCTGGGACTCAAGCAGAAGAAGTACAGTTGGTCTCAGGACAGGAAAACCTAACCCAGAAGAGGCAGACTTGGCCGAAGCATTTTGGCTAGAAGAAAGAACTGGAGTTCCCAGAACATCCATAGGCACCGTGTTCACGAAGTTTTGCCACAGGACTCTCTTCCGTTCTGAATCAAGCTTGTTTCACCAAAGCCTCTTCCCCTGACTTTGCGAGAAAGTTCTGACCAAACCTGAAGCCTTCCTGAAGAACCATTCTAGGAGAGCCATAATGCTGAAGGAAGCCATGCCCCTTGCTCAAGAGTAAACCCTGGCCAACCTCAGCATTTACCCATTTACTGCATTTTAAAAATGCAAGTCCTGGCTGGGGCTGCCTCCCTAGAGCTAATGGACAAGTTCTCTAATGGTGAAGCCTAAGAATCTGTATTTTTAAAAGCCCCCCCCCCCCCCAAGTGAAATCTCATGCAGCACATGGAAATTTTATTTTACACCTAGGGTTCTTGTTAAAAACACGGATCGGCAGGCCACTCCCCTGGGGATTCTGACTCTGCCTGTCTGGGGGTGGGGGAGAAGGCGGGAGAGCTCCAGAATCTCCATTTTAACTAGTCCCCAGGTGATTCTGATGCAAGTGGTCCACAAACCACATTTCAAAACCCTGACTGTGGATGCCAGAGTAAATTTTCCTGGCCCGGTGCCCAAGAGGGAGCCAAGGAAGAGGCGGGAGAACTAATTTGGTTACGCCAGCAAGCTCGAATTTATTAAGAAGTTAACAAAGAAATCTTTGCACCAAAAAGCAGCAGAAAGCTGAGGAGAAGGGTCAGTCCCAAAGCCACCTTGAGTCAGAGGATGCCTTATAGTGACAAGACATGTGAGTCCACGAAAATAAAGCCATGGGGATTCACCCTGTGAGCTTCGGGATCACTTTGGATGGGAACCAGTTTCCGTCTCTCACCAGCATATGGCTCTTGTGCTCGGGGCCTTGAAACACCAGGGCAGGCGCTGGAGAACAAGCCCTCGTCTACCAATAACACGGAGGCAGGATGCTGTCTTGGATGCGGGGAAGGTCCCGGAGACGAGGGGTCCCCACCTGCAGCAGGTGCAGGCTTTGCTTGGGCCACCTCCGCGGAGAAGACATGGGGCTTCACTTCGTCTCGCAAACGGGCGTGGGCTGGCAGCAGACGGGGCCGCAGCACCCGGACGAGCCGCAGCAGCTGGACCCGCAGCAGCTGGACCCGCAGCCCCCGCAGCCCGAGCCGCAGCCGCTGCCGCAGCAGTCGCTCCCGCAGCAGCCGCTCCCGCAACCTCCGCAGCCCGAGCTCCCGCAGCCCGAGCCCCCGCAGCCGCAGCAGGACCCGCAGCAGCCGCAGCAGGACCCGCAGCAGCCGCAGCAGGCGGGCTGGCAGCAGCACACTTCACAGCAGTCTTGCTCTTGAGGGCAGCAGGTGAAGCAGTCCCCCGGGCAGCACCCCATGGTCCCGGCTGGTCAGGTGGCAGGTCAGGAGCGCGGCCGGAGTTCCCCACGTCTGACGGTGGCCAGCGGCCAGCAGCTTTTATAGCCCCTCACCAGAGGGTGTTGGCACAGGGGACAGGATGTTTCCTTTGTTATTATTTATGCCAGTTTCCATAAGAACGTCTCATTAGCTGCCTGTTTATTTTCCAGCCCTGAGTACCTCAACTCATAAAAAAGCCCCACTCGGGCCAACTGCTATTTGTCCAGAGGGTAAAAATGCCATCTTCGAAAAGACCTGTCATCATGGCCAAACACGGGCCAGCCGTCATTAGCCCAGGTCAGAGGGAGCCGCGGCCTCTGTCTCTGGAATGGGTCCTCCCCTTCCACGTCTCCTCGGGTGGCAAGCTGGCAGCCAACCCCGTTTCATCGTGGGTGCTCGTCCCGGAAAACCAGGCGGGCAAAAGCCGGGGGCCCTGCGCCTCCTGCTGCAGGCAGAGTGGCTGCTCTCGAGGTCCGGTCCTGTGGCTCCTCCCAGGAGGAAATGGTATCCTCGTGCGGGCCCATGTGAGCAAAGCAAACATTTGTGACTGTGTGTGGTATGTGGAGTGTGCCACACATTTGTTTGGGCTTGGTCAGTGAGCATCAGTCATGACTAATAACTGCCTTGTGCGATGGAAAGAGACTCATCATAAAACTGCAAGAGGTGGGAGCCACGTTCTCCCCGGGCCTCCAGGTGAACTGAGCACTCAGCCTCCTCTCTAAGTGGGCTGGAAGAGCAGTGATCAGAACCCTTTCCTTGATGGAAGGAGATGGGACGGGGGAGGGGAAGGAAGGGAAGAAGAAGGACGGAAGATCGTGGAATGTCCAAAACATCTCACTAAAATGGGAATGTTGTGCACTTCTTTTAAGAGCTCCAACTTCGTAGACCACCTGGCGGTGGGCGGGATTAGCATACAAGACACCCAGAATACCATCGCAGGGCATAAAATGCCTTTGGAAAGACAGAGGATTCAGGTCCGCGTGTAAATTCCACGATGGGTCGAAATTCCTATCTCCGGGTTGGGTTTGGTACCTTGGAATGGTGATGGTAACCCTGGAGACTACAGGCTCGACCTTTGGAAGGCAGCACCCAGAGAAGGGGACTGAGTGGGAGGTGGGGATGAAGGTGGCAGTGGGTGTGGAGATCTGGGTCAAGAGACACAGCCCCTCATTTTAATTTGCCTTTTCTTTTTAGGTGGGCGTGGAGGTAAGGCGGCCTCCAAGACCAGCTAGATGGACTGAGAAGGGTGGAGCCAGATAATGGGTTGCTTGGATCTGATAGGATGCTCAGTACTTCACAGGATGTGGACATTTAGAACTGGGAGGGAGACATCATGTGGTCCAGGGTTTCTAAACCGTGATTTTATGTCAGAATTGCCTAGGGCGGAGGCTTTTGAAAAATGCAGACCTCCAACCTGGACCCCAGTCCTGTTAAATCAGAGTATGTGCTCATGGGAGCTTGAGAAGCTATATATTTTAAAGCTTCCCAGGTGACTCAAATTCTCAAATAGATTAGGAAACACTGACATAATTTAATGTCACCATGACCATCACCCTGAAGCACTTCTTTTCTACAGAAGCTGATACAAAGGCCCAGGAGAGGACACATTAATGATGGAGTGAGGCAGCCCAGATGTTCTGTTTCTTGGTCCAGTGTTCCTTCCAGCACTGCACATCCACAGATGGACACCTCTGGGTAAGTGTAATACAGTGAGGTCCAAGACAGACACGTCCTTTTCGTTCTTTTTTTAAAATTTTTTTAATGTTTTTATTTACTTTTGAGACAGAGAAAGACAGAGCATGAGCAGGGGAGGGGCAGAGAGAGAGGGAGACACAGAATCCGAAGCAGGCTCCAGGCTCTGAGCTGTCAGCACAGAGCCCAATGCGGGGCTCGAACTCACAGACTGTGAGATCATGACCCGAGCTGAAGTCGGACGCTCAATCGACTGAGCCACCCAGGCGCCCCTCGTTCTTTTTAATAATAGGCAATGCAGTCACACGAGAAGGACACCAAAGGGCAGGCAGTGCAAAGTCTCTCCTCTTTCTGTGTCCACCAGTCAGTTCTCTCTCCTCTCACCTGCCCTCCCCTCTGCTCCCAGCCTCACTTAACCCCTCCGCACCTGAATTTCCTCATCTATAAAATGGAAATTATGATAGTTATAGTGCCAATCTCATAGGCTGTTTTGAAGATTAACTGAGTTATATAAAGCTCTCAGAGCAGTGTATTGGCTACATATTGTTTGATAAACATTAGCTATTGTATTATTTATATACAAGAAAAACAGATGGATAGATATAGATACGTTTTTGTTCGTTATACATGATAGCAGGTGTAATAGTAACATAGTATACACTCTGGTTTTAACTCTTTTTTTTCCCTCTTAACAAGATATCTTAGAGCTCATTCCATTTCAGTACATAAAAACATTCTTCATAGTGTTCTATTGTACTGATCATTTATTTAACCAATTCTCTATTGAAAGACATTTGTTTCTAATATTTCCAATATCTTGCATTATAAACTTTAATTTTAAATATTTTGCTATTATGTAACTGTGTACTTACACATATCTTGCTATAGCCCTCCCATAAACTCTTGGAAGAGAAATTGCTGGGTCCTTGAGTTTTTTCATTTGTAATTTTGATGGCTATTGCCAAATCACCCTTCATAAAGGTTTTACAACTTACACACCCATCAGTGTGTGAGAGGACCTACACAACGTGTAATCAAAGTTCATGATCTTGCCAATCTGATAGAAGAAAGATAGGCTCTGGCAATTGTAGTAACTTGCTTTTCTATTATCATGAAAGAAATTAAGCAACATTTCATATGCTTAAGTGCTTTGATTGATTGATAGGGCTGCTTTGTGAAACAGAAAACAAAAGCTTGGTCTGTATGATGATTTATAAATATTTTTTCCAGATTGTCATTAGCCTTTGATGCTATAGTTAAATAATAATAAAAACAATAATGTTTGCATTATGAATTTCATACCTGCTTATTGTGGAATTTCTGGAAAATACAAAAAATTAAAGCAAGAAAATCAAAATCATCCATAACCACACAACAAAGATAATCTGCTAATATTCTAGTTTCCCTTTTTAGCACTTTCTCTAAAGACTTGCATATAAATATTGATATGAATACAGGTAGTTATACAGACACATATTTATGTATAAGCATATATATATATCAGGTACAAATTTCTAAATCCATGTTCCAAGGTGTGTTAAGAATACATAACTACCGGGGCGCCTGGGTGGCACAGTCGGTTAAGCGTCCGACTTCAGCCAGGTCACGATCTCGCGGTCTGTGGGTTCGAGCCCCGTGTCGGGCTCTGGGCTGATGGCTCGGAGCCTGGAGCCTGTTTCCGGTTCTGTGTCTCCCTCTCTCTCTGCCCCTCCCCCGTTCATGCTCTGTCTCTGTCTGTCCCAAAAATAAATAAAAACGTTGAAAAAAAAATTAAAAAAAAAAAAAAAGAATACATAACTACCTTTCTCTTAGACTGCTTAAACTATTTTCAAACTTCATTCCAACTGAGGGGGAAGAAGAGTCAGTTTTGTACAAACTCAGAAATCATTCAAAATTTCTGCCTCCCCATCCTTCATCTGGAAATGGCATCTGAGTTTTGTGGGGCTTGGACAGTATTGTAGCATTAAAGAGAGTATCATAGCATTAAAGAGAGTATCGTAGCATTAAAGGATACACCGTGGGCATCCACTGAAAAGTACATGGTTCTCTCTTATTCTCGGCCACCATACTTCTTCTGATGGCACAGCTGAGATATCTTCTTCCCTGTTCTCCCCAAATTCTACACCCTTCCACCCTCCATCCAGGAGGCCACAAGGCCCTCTCTGTCTGACCACCCACTATCCTCCAGCACAGAAGTCTACTTTGAATTGCATACGCAGAGCGTTGACTTGGCTCATTTACTCCACATTTCTATAGTAATAACCCTACCCTGGGGGCAGTGATTATAGAAACACCCCACTGATGCCCAAGTCATGAGAAAAGAGTGAAAAAAAAAGAGTGAAAGAAACTCCAGAATAAAGGTAAGACCAATGGATACTCTAGTGTTTCATGCTGACACCTGTTTTTACAAAATTGAAATCATACTGTAAAAACTGATTCGTACACTGACTTCAAGCTGTATTACAAAGCTGTAATCATCAAGACAGTATGGTACTGGCACAAAAAACAGACACTCAGATCAATGGAACAGAATAGAGAACCCAGAAATGGACCCACAAACGTATGGCCAACTAATCTTTCACAAAGAAGGAAGGAATAAAGACAGTCTCTTTAGCAAGTGATGCTTGGAAAACTGGATAGCAACATGCAGAAAAATGAACCTGGACCACTTTCTTACATCGTACACAAAAATAAACTCAAAATGGATGAAAGACCTAAATGTAAGACAAGAAGCCGTCAAAATCCTTGAGGAGAAAGCAGGCAAATACCTCTTTGATCTTGGCTACAGCGACTTCTTACTCAACACATCTCTGGAGGCAAGGGAAACAAAAGCAAAAATGAACTATTGGGACCTCATCAAAATAAACAGCTTCTGCACAGAGAAGAAAACAATAGGCAAAACTAAAAAGCAACTGATGGAATGGGAGAAGATATTTACAAACGACATATCAGATAAAGGGTTAGTATCCAAAATCTATAAAGAGCTTATCAAACTCAACACCCAAAAAACAAATAATCCAGTGAAGAAATGGACAAAAGACATGAATAGACACTTCTCCAAAGAAGACATTCAATGGCCAACTGACACATGAAAAAATGCTCAACATCACTCATCATCAGGGAAATACAAATCAAAACCACCATGAGATACCACCTTACACCTGTCAGTATGGCTAACATTAACAACTCAGGCAACGACAGATGTTGACGAGGATGCGGAGAAAGAGGATCTCTTTTGCATTGTTGGTGGGAATGCAAGCTGGTGCAGCCACTCTGGAAACAGTATGGAGGTTCCGCAAAAAAATTAAAAATAGAACTACCCTACGACCCCACAATTGCACTACTAGGTATTTATCCAAGGGATACGGGTGTGCTGTTTTGAAGGGACATATGCAACCCAATGTTTATAGCAGCACTATCAACAATAGCCAAAGTAAGGAAAGAGCCCAAATGTCCATCAATGGATGAATGGATAAAGAAGATGTGGTGTACACACACACACACACACACACACACACACACACACACTGGAGTATTACTTGGCAAGCAAAAAGAATGAAATCTTGCCATTTGCAACTACATGGATGGAACTGGAGGGTATTATGTTAAGCGAAAGTAGTCAGTCAGAGAAAGACAAATATCATGTGACTTCTTCATATGAGGACTTTAAGACACAGAACAGATGAACACAAGGGAAGGGAAGCAAAAACAATATAAAAACAGGGAGGGGGAAAAACATAAGAGAATCTTAAATATGGAGAACAAACAGAGGGTTACTGTAGGGGTTGTGGAGGGGGCATGGACTAAATGGATAAGAGGCATTAAGGAATCTACTCCTGAAATCATTGTTGCACTATATGCTAACTAACTTGGATGTAAATTTTTAAAAACAAAACACACGAAAAAAACCATTCTAAAAAATTTGATTTATACACAAAATATTGTCCTTCACCTGAGAAAATGTTCATAAAGATGTTGATTATTAAATAGTATGAAAGTCTGAGAAATTATGTTTCCATATTGCTGGATATCTGTTTCCAATTTTCCAAAGCAAAACACGGAACTGAACTTCTTTGATGTGAGTCTTTATGCAACTTTCTTATTATCTCCCTAAAGTAAATCCCTAGAAATATAATTACTGAATCTTCAGCATGTTAATTATTTTAAGGCTATAAATAAATATTGAAAAATCATCCTCCAAAAAAATCATTCCCATTTTCACCCATTTCACAGATGCCTTCACCAATACCAATTTTTAAGTTTTTTTTAAGTTTTATTTTATTTGGGGGAGGAGGGCAGAAAGATTGAGAGACTGAGAAAACCCAAGCTCAGTTTGGGCCTGAGCTGAATCAAGAGTTGGATCCTTAATCAAATGAGCCACCCAAGTGCCCCAATTTGTATTACTCTAAAATCTCTTTGTCAAGAGATTTGTTGTAATTGGTAGTCAGGTCATGGAATCTCATTGTAGTATTTATTTGTAGTGACTTCATTCTTAGTGCATTTGTTAAGATCTCTTTTTCTTCTTTTGGGAATTATATGTTCAAGCTACACGTCTTATTTTAGGCTAAGTGCATTAACTTTCCTTTCTCACACTTCCTACAAAATTGTCTCAGGGTATCATTTTTTAATTGTGACTATGGATTTTTTATGCATTTAATTTTCTTTTTATATAGGCACATCTACCTGTATTTTCCTTCCTGCTCCTTTTGTGCTTTGAAACTTCTTCACCACTCCCAAACAAGACAACTATTTTTTTTTTCTTTCTTTCTTTCTTTCTTTTTTTTTTTTTTAGTTTTTATAGTTGCATTTTTTACACTTACTGCTGTTATCCATCAGGAATTTATTTTGGTGTGTGGCAGATACTACTTTACAATAACGATGTGGTTTTCCTAATTGGGGTACTTGAGTGCCTATTAAACAAATGCTTGGTGTCCAAGAAAAAACAGGATGGGAACATAACAGCAGGTGTGAAAAACTTTGGTGTGGTGTCTGTTTTGGCGGCCTCTTGTGTGCATTGGGTGATATTACACATGCAGTTTCTGGTGTTTCTTTTTGAGACAATCACAAGACAAGCTCTGATTCCGGTTTCACCAGAAGCAGCTCGACAAAAACTTGACTTCTGAGAAGCTTATTATATTTGCATGGCATTGATTTTAAATCATGTGTACAATTAACCACCTCTTGGCCAAGGGGGCACATTATCAGCCCCTCCCTTTGTGCCCAGGCACTGCACTAGGTACTTTATATGTGTTTATGTGGTTAATGTTCAAGATAACTACATACAATAAGTGTTATGATCCTTATTTTGTAGATGAGGAAATTAAGGCTCATGAAGATCAATTACTCTAACTAGAAGATGCAGAGCTTGGATTCAAACCCAGATGTGTCTGCTTCTGGAGCCTATTGCCCTTTACGTCAGGCTTTCTGGATGGAACCACAGAAAACGGCTTCTTTGTCTTAAGGTAAGTAAGCCTTATAGTAAGAATATCTTCTATGATTGTATGTTTCACAACCACAGAGGTCATAGCTGTTTTATTCACCAGTTTACCCCCAGTGGGTGCTGTAAGGTGGGCACTCAATAAATATTTGTTAAATAAATGAAAAACTAAAATCATGAATGAATGTGAGATGATCCCCTGTAATGCAGTACATTGAGAGGTGTCCACTATAAAAGAGTGGGGTCTCTGCTGCCATTCCTTACCCATCTTTCATTGTTATCAATCGCTGCTTCACTCAGTCTCAAGTCTGCAAGTATCACTGTCCAATAGAACTTTCTGTGATAACAAGAATGTTCTGTAATTGCTCTGTCCAATATGGAGTCGACTAGACACATATGACTATTAAGCACTTGAAATGTGACTAACATGAAACTAATTTTTAAATTTTATTTCATGTTACTATCTTTATGTTGAAATAGCCACATATTGTGACTTCTCTATGGGGCAGGATACCTCCAGAGGTTCTGTTTCAGATGGTATGGCAGGCTAGGTTATTTGGGCTAACCTGCATTATGAAAACAACTGAATATGCTGTATTATTTTCTAATTGTTAGTCTTATTTTTTATGTTTATTTATTTTTGAGAGAGACAGAGCGCAAGCGGGGTAGGGCAGAGAGAGAGGGAGACACAGAATCCAAAGCAGGCTCCAGGCTCTGAGCTGTCAGCACAGAGCCCAATGCAGAGCTCAAACTCATAAGCTGAGAGAACATGACAGGAGCAAAGTCAGACTGAGCCACTCAGACACCCCTTGATCTTCTTAACAGCATCACTGAGCTGACATTACTTCTCTTCTGAGAGCATTTGCTGAATTTGACAAACTTGAATTGTAGTTTTCATGACCTTTCTGGGAGATAGAAACAGAAAATAAAGTCTAGGACCCAACCAAGGTAGAGGCTCCCTTCCATAAACTGGGACCCTCAAGGGCCACACCTCTTGGTGACCCAGACATAAATTCAGCCTAGTCACCTCCCATCACCATGGCACTGTAAAGAAAGTTACCATTCACAACTGAATTATTCAAAAAAAAATTCTGGCCATGAATTGAAAGAGGCTTCTGACTGGTAGTGCCCCAGTGTACTGGCAGGAACAAATTCAAATCCTGTCTGGAAGAACACACCACTATCCTACCTCCACAAAGTCCCACAGATGATATTCTGAGGAAAGCAAGTGTGGCAATCATTAGTGCTATCACCAAATATTTCTGTCTCTCTCTCTCTCTTTCAGAAACATTGCAGGAATGCACTTCTCTATCCCCTTTGGAGTTAGGCATGGCCACGTGACTTGTTTTGGCTAATAACATATGAATAGAAGTGACACGTATCACACATCATTTCCACACCAAGGCTATATGAGCTGATGTATAATGTGCCACTTTTTCTTCACCCTCCCAAGAAGATTTCTGGAAGTCTGTCTAGAGTTGGAGCAACTGTCAGCCTGGACCCTTAAGTAAGTATGATGATTAGAGACTCCTAATGGCTATGTGGGACATAGAGCATGAGCAAGAAATAAACTCCTATCGTGATAAGATTTGGGAAATTGGGGAGTTGGTTGTTACTGCAGTAACCATAACTTAGCCTACCTTTACTGGTACAGTGAACAATTTGCAGTCGTGCATAACTAGGCACACAGGGAAACAAGACACCATGAGTGAGAATCAGCAGAAACAAGAGAGCATAAACAGACGACAATTCAGATCCTGGAATTATCAAACACAGGTTATAATAAAGTATGTTTCTGTCTTTAATGGAATAAAAGGCAAGCTGGAAAATATCTACAGGTGTGGGTAAATATAGCTGACAAGAGAAAGTCAGCCCTGTTTAACCACCCCCCTCCCTTAGAATTTCATGGATGCAGAAAAGTCAAGATGTAACCATCTGGTGCTTTCTTTTGGTTCCCACCACAAGTGAAGACAAACAAGAGGCCCAGAGAAAGTCTTTGTTTCAGTCGCTACTGCTGCATAACAGAAAGCCCAAATACAGTGAAATAAATCATTTTATATGTGATATAAAGAATGTTATTATGTTCATGGATTCTGTGGGCCAGGAATTCTGAAAAAGCAAAGTAGGATGGCTTGTCTCTGCTCTGTAATGTCTGGAACATCATCTGGAAAGACTCAAAGCCTGCCTGGGCATCCTCAAGGCAGCCCAGAAGAATGAGGTGGAAGTTGCATTGCCTTTTATGACCTATCCTCACAAGTCACTAGTGTCACTTACTCTACAGTCACAAACTTGCCCAGATTTGATGGGAGGGTCTACGTCAATGGAAAACTAACACAATCATGATGTAGAAAGAGCGTGGGAATAAGAGATATTATTGCACAATCCTCTTTTCATACAGTCTTCTTCTTATCCTGGGTAATCCTTTCCCAGCATGTGGGATGCATATGGCCTACAGTCTTTGTCCTCTGCCTCTTTCCTCCCCTTTCTCCCCAACAACAAAACCAAGAGGTATCTGGCATCAGCCATTTCTTCAGGTTTACTAATAACCCTTTAACTGAACCATACCCTGCATGCTCACTGTATTTCTTGCCTCTCTCTCTCTCTCTCTCTCTCTCTCTCTCTCTCTTTCTCTCTCTGTCTCATTGCCCATTAACAAGAACCTAGGGGAATTATTTGAAGGAAGCTAGAGTAAGGGGGACAAGCCCTCTCAGTTGGTCATGAAGGCTAATTTAATTCAATATCTCTGGTTTCACTGAAGTCAGGGAAGTATGAGGATCAGAAAAGATGATCCACGTTGAATGCACACTTGTCTCCTAGTTGAAGGAAAATCTTCCCAGGCCTGTATTTTATGTTTGGAGCATACATGCCACCACAAACTTTATTACCTGCCATCTTGGAACTCTCCCTCCATATATAGTCAGGGTTGTCCAGAGAAACAGAACCAATAGGATATATGTAGATAAATAAATATAGATATAGATTATAAGAAGAGATTCATTATAGAAATTGGCTCACATGATTATGGAGGATAGGAAGTCCCACTATCTGCCATCTGCAAACCAGAGAACCAGGAAAGCTGGTAGTATGATCCAGTCTGAGTCTAAAGGCCTGAGAACCATGAGCATTAGTATCCAGGGGCAGGACAGGATAGATGTCCCAGCTCAAACAAAAAAGAGCAAATTCACCCTCCGTCTGCTTTTTTTGTTCTCATCAGGGCTTCAATGGATTGGGTGATGCCTACTCACGTTGGTGAGGGCAATCTTCTTTACTCAGTCTACTGATTCAAATGCTAACCTTTTCCAGAAACATCCTCACAGACACACCCAAAAATAATTTTTACCAGCTATCTGGGCATTCCATAGCCTCATCAAGTTGACACATACTATTAACCATCACACTTCACAATCCCCATTTTTCTTTCTACTTCTATTTTAAAATTTATGACAAAGGATGCCACTGGAAGACATTTTTAATTAAGATCAAGATTTGCATTTGAAAAAGAAAATTCCATTCTGAGCAGGAAAGTTTCCTAATACAATGAATCTGCAAGATATCTTAGAGAAACTTGCATACCTACATGTGGTCCTTCTTGATAACCATACGCTTATCTTATTGATGCTTTTGTGGTTGAGAGCATTTCCATATTTGTGTTTAGATAGGGTGCTTCCCAGTTCATCCTAGAGAGGGAAATACTCATATATAAATCTCAGCAGTGCATCCAGGAGAACCCCCACGGAGATGAGTAGGCATTCAACATGGATCATCTTTTCTGATCTTCACACTTCCCTGACTTCAGTCAACTCTGAGGTATTGAGTTAAATACCTCAGATATTGCAGGCAAAGCTAAAGCAGTTAGATCTTTTATAAAAGGCGTTTGACTCACTTGTCCTCCTTTCTCCTTATCATAGGAAGTATGAAAATCACAAATGCCTTTACACAACTACTTTATTGCAAGGATCTGGATGAATGTCATTCCACCATTTGGTGGCTGTGGGTTGCCAGGACCAAACAAGAATGAATATCCTCTTGATTACTCAGCCTATCTTTAGCACCAGACATTTCCATCAGGTCAACAGCACCACCAGTAACATTCCAGGGTCTAACACCTGGGATTACAACAGGCATTGCTGGCTGAAATGAAGAGATTAGCTCGCTTTTCCACTCAGTTCCTTTGTATTTTGTTTTATACTTTGATAGCAACAAAATCCTTTAAGAAAAAAAAATCTAGGCCAAAAATAAAAAAGAGGATCATGGACAAGAAGGGGTCAAGATGGTGGAGCAGCATGGAAGTTCTCTGCTTCTCTCATCTCTGAAATGCAGCTAGATCAACACCAAACCATTTTTCATACCTAGAAAGTTGATCTGAGGATTAAAACAACAATCTGCATAACTTGGCCACAGAACTCAGCAGGTACACAGCACCGAGAGGTGAACTGGGGGAGAGAGAAGTCACAGAGAGTAAGGAGCTGTTTTTGAGGAGAGAGGACAGAGAAAGGGGGGAAGAAAACAGGAAAATTGCTCCCCCCCCCAAAAGTAGCTGGAGAGAAAGAGAAAGAGTAAAAACACCCACAAGTGACTGAAGAAGAAAGGAAGAAAGGAGAAGGAAAAAGGTTTCAATACCATTAGGACCCTATAAACAGGGGAGAGCAATCTTGGAAATTCCACAGTTTGATACCTGGCAGTGCAGATTCATTGTATTAGGAAACTTTCCAGCTCAGAATGGAATTTTCTTTTTCAAATGCAAATCTTGATCTTAATTAAGAATGTCTTCCAGTGGCATCCTGGTGGGAAGGGCGAATCCCCAGGAGCAGGCAGCAAGGCCTGAGGAGTCCGTGGGCCACACGGGGAGAAGCAGTTCCCCTAGTAGAAGGGCATTTGGTAAAGGCCATAAGGCCTCCCCACAGGCAAAGATCCCAGTGTACCCCAGAGAATAGCCATGTTTGCTGGCATTGGAACAAAGATGCCAGGGTGCAGTGAAACCTGTTGACAGTTGTGTGTTGTGATTTACCATAATCCCTGAACCTCTGTTGCCATGTGATTGCATGAACTTTTTCTGGGGCAAGCTGGCACCTAGCCATTGCTCCTAGACCCTCCTCCAGAGGGTCAGAGCAGGTCCAAGCTGCAGGGCCCTCAAAAGTGAGGAGTTTGGAAACACAGCCCCATGATAAAATTCAGGAGGTAGGTGCCACCCGGCAGGCTGACGGCTTGAACGTGGACAGTGTAGAAGCAGGGAATGGACAGAAGCCGGAGACAAAGGAAGAGTACTTGATTGCTGGTTGGTGAGAGTGCAGTGTTCCTGTGCCAGAGACTGGGAAGCTAGGTGAAGCCATTTTCACCTTGCCCACACATGTACATAGATGCACATGCACATATACATGCACACACATGTATGGAGCCAAGGAGAATGGAGCCATTACACCAAGCCTCTTTCAACTGCAACAACCAAGCCCTAGATGACTACCACAAGTATCTCCACCTGCTTAGTGTACCAACTATAAAGTCCTTCATAGTTTGACTTCTAGGGGAAATGGGATATAATTTCATTTGAATTTCATTCTGTTTGCTGGTCGATCTATCCAGTTTTTTTTTCTTTTCTTTCTTATTCTTGGATACAGAAAGAGAAAAAAATTATTTTTATTTTCCATTTTTATAAAAAAATTATTTTTTACCATATTTTTTACTGTTTTTGTAAATTTTTTATTCTATTTTACTTTCTTCACTTCATTTTGTTCTATTTTATTGTATTCATTTGTTTTAAGTTTTGAACAGTTTCTTACTTCTTTCTTTTCTTTCCCTTTTTTCTCTATTCTATCAACCTTCTTTCAACAACCAGACCAAAAAGCACTTAGGACCTAGCTTCCTTTATTTGATTTTTTGTATTGTTTTTAATTTTTTAATTTTAATTTTTTATTTTATTAATTCTTTTTCTTCCTCCAAAATGACAAAATGAAGAAACTCACTCCAAAAGAAAGAACAGGAATAAATGACAGACAGGAAGTTAATCAACACAGATATAAGCAAGATGTCTGAACTAGAATTTAGAATCACGATAATAAGAATACTAGCTGGGGTTGAAAAAAGCATAGAATCCCTTTCTGCGGAGATAAAAGAAGTAAAACGTAGTCAGGACAAAATTAAAAATGTTATAACTGAGATGCCACTGTAGCAAGGATGGATGAAACAGAGCAGTGAATCCATGATATAGAAGACAAAATTATAAAGAATAATGAGGCAAAAAAAAGAGGGAAACTAAGGCACAATAACATGATATAAGGATTAGAGGGGTGCCTAGATGGCTCAGTTGGTTAAGTGTCCAACTTTGGCTCAGGTCATGATCTCACCATTTGTGATTTTGAGCCCCACATCGGGCTCTGTGTTGATGGCTCAGAGCCTGGAGCCTGCTTTGGATTCTGTGTCTCCCTCTCTCTCTACCCCTACCCCTCTCAAGTTCTGGTCTCTCTCAGAAATAAATGAACATTAAAAAAAAAGAATTAGAGAACTCAATGACTCATTATAAAGAACTCACATCTTAATCATAGGAGTCCAGGAGATGAATAGAGAGATAAAGGGGCAGAAGGTTTATGAGAGCAAATCATAGCAGAAAACTTTCCTAACCTGGGGAAAGACACAGACATAAAAATCCAAGAAGCACAGAGAACTCCCATTATTTTCAACAAAAACCGACTATCAACAAGGCATATAATAGCCAAATTCACAAAATACACAGACAAGGAAAGAATTATGAGAGCAGCAAGAGAAAAAAAAAAAAGTCCTTAATCTATAAGGGAAGACAGATCAGGTTTGCTGCAGACCTGTCCACAGAAACATAGCAGGCCAGAAAGGAGTGCCAGGATATATTCAATGTGCTGAATCAAAAAAATATGCAGCCAAGAATTCTTTATCCAACAAGGCTGTCATTCAAAATCGAAGAAGAGGTAAAAAATTTCCCAAACTAAAACTAAAGGAGTTCATGACCACTAAACCAGCCCTATAAGAAATTTTAAGGGGGACTTTCTAAGGGGAGAAAAGATGAAACAAAACAAAAAAAGACCAAAAGCAACAAAGACTAGAAAGGACCAAAGAACACCACCAGAAACTCCAACTCTACAGGCAACACAATGGCAATAAATTCATATCTTTAAGTATTCACTCTAAATGTCAATGGACTAAATGCTCCAATCAAAAGACATAGGGTAACAGAATGGATAAGAAAACAAGATCCAACTATATGCTGTTTACAAGAGACCCATTTTAGACCTAAAGACACCTTCAGATTGAAAGTAAGGGGATGGAGAACCATCTATTATGCTAATGGCTGCCAAAAGAAAGCTTATATAAGACAATCTATATTTTAAAATAAAGAATGTAACAAGAGATGAAGAAGGGCATTATATCATAATTAAGGGGTCTATCCACCAAGTAGATCAACAATTGTAAACATTTATGCCCCCAACGTAGAAACCCAAATATACAAATCAATTAATAACAAACATAAAGAAACTCATTGATAATAATACCATAATAGTAGGGGACTTCAACACCCCACTAAACAGCAATGGACAGATCATCTAAGTAGAAAATCAACAAGGAAACAATGGCTTTGAATGATACACTGGACCAGATGGACTTAACAGATATATTCAGAACATTTCATCCTAAAGCAGCAGAATACACATTCTTCTCAAGTGCACATGGAACATTCTCCAAAATATATCACATACTAAGACACAAATAAGCCCTCAACAAGTACAAAAAGATCGAGATCATACGATGGTATGATGGTCTGTGGTATTTTCAGACCACAATACTATGAAACTTGAAACCAACCACAAGAAAAAATTTGGAAAGAAAATGAATACTTGGAGATTAAAGAACATCCTACTAAAGAATGAATGGGTTAACCAAGAAATTAAAGAGTAAATTAAAAAGTACATGGAAGTCAATGAAAATGATAACACCACAGCCCAAAACCTCTGGGATGCAGCAAGGTGGTCATAAGAAGGAAGTATATAGCAATCCAGGCCTTCCTAAAGAAGGAAGAAAGGTATCAGATACACAACCTAACCTTACACCTTAAAGAACTGGAAAAAGAACAGCAAATAAAACTCCAAACCAGCAGAAGTTGGGGAATAATAAAGATGAGAGCAGAAATCAATGCTATTGAAACGAAACAAAACAAAACAGTAAGAGTTCAATGAAACCAGGAGCTGATTCTTTGAAAGAATTAACAAAATTGATAAACCCCTAGCCAGTTTGATCAAAACAAAAAAGGAAAAGACCCAAATAAATAAAATCAAGAATGAAAGAGGAGATATCACAACCAACACTGCAGAAATACAAACAACAATAAGAGAACATTATGAGCAATTATATGCCAATAAATTGGGCAATCTGGAAGAAATGTACAAATTCCTTGAAACATATAAACTACCAAAACTGAAACAGGAAGAAGTAGAAAATTTACACAAACCCATAACCAGGAAAGGTATTGAATTAGTAATCAAAAATCTCCCAAAAAACAAGAGTCCAGGGCCAGATGGCTTTCCAGGGAAATTCCCAAACATTTAGACAAAAGTTAACACCTATTCTTTTGAAGCTGTTCCAAAGAATAGAAATGGAAAGAAAACTTCCAGACTCATTCTATGAGGCTAGAATCACCTTGATTCCAAAACCAGACAAAGACCCCACTAAAAAGGAGAATTACAGACCAATTTCCCTGATGAACATGGATGCAAAAATTCTCAAAAAGACACTAGCAAACTGGATCCAACAATACATTAAAAGAATTATTCACCACGAGCAAGTGGGATTTATACCTGGGATGCAGTCCTGGTTCAATGTCTACAAATCAATCAACATGATACCTCACATTAATAAAAGGACAAGAACCACATGATCCTCTCAATAGATGCAAAGAAAAGATTTGACAACATACAGCATCCTTTCTTGATAAAAACACTCAAGAAATCAGGGATAAAAGAATCATACCTCAAGATCATAAAAGCCATATACAAAAGATCCACCACTAATATCATCCTCAATGGAGAAAAACAGAGCTTTCCCCCTAAGGTCAAGAACACGACAGGGAAGTCCACTCTCACCACTATTATTCAACATAGTATTGGAAGCCCTAGCCTCAGCAATGGGACAATACAAAGAAATAAAGTCTTCCAAATCGGCAAGGAGGAAGTCAATTTTCACTCTTCACAGACGACATGATACCCTATATGGAAAACCCAAAAGATTCCACCAAAAAAAAATCGCTAGAACTGATCCATGAATTCAGTAAAGTTGCAGGATATAAAATCAATGCACAGAAATCGGTTGCATTTCTATACACCAATAATGAAGCAGCAGAAAGAGAAATCAAGGAACTGATCCCATTTACAATTGCACCCAAAACCATAAAATACCTAAGAATAAACCTAACCAAAGAGGTGGAAAATCTATACACTGAAAACTATAGAAAGCTTATGAAATAAATTTAAGAAGACAGAAAAAAATGGAAAAATATTCCATGCTCCTGGATAGGAAGAACAAATATTGTTAAAATGTCAATACTACCCAAAGCAACCTACATATTCAATGCAATCCCTATCAAAATAACACCAGCGTTCTTCACAGAGGTAGAACAAATGATCCTAAAATTTGTATGGAACCAGAAAATATCCCAAATAGCCAAATCGATCCTGAAAAAGAAAACCAAAGCTGGAGGCATCACAATTCTGGACATCAAGCTGTATTACAAAGCTGTAACCATCAAGACAGTATGGTACTGGCACAAAAACAGGCACTCAGATCAATGTAACAGAATAGAGAACCCAGAAATGGACCCACAAACGTATGGCCAACTAATCTTTGACAAACCAGAAAGAATACCCAAAGGAATAAAGACAGTCTCTTCAACAAATGGTGTTGGGAAAACTGGACAGCAACCTGCTGTCCAAGAATTAACCTGGGTCACTTTCTTACACCATACACAAAAATAAACTCAAAATGGATGAAAGACCTAAGTGTAAGACAGAAAGCCAACAAAATCCTTGAGGAGAAAGCAGGCAAAAGCCTCTTTGACGTCAGCCACAGCAACTTCTTACTCAACATGTCTTCAGAGGCAAGAGAAACAAAAGCAAAAAAAAGAGGTTAGAGTGGGAGAGAGCCAAAGCATAAGAGACTGTTAAAAACTGAGAACAAACTGAGGGTTGATGGGGGGTGGGAGGGAGGGGAGGGTGGGTGATGGGTATTGAGGAGGGCACCTTTTGGGATGAGCACTGGGTGTTGTATGGAAACCAATTTGTCAATAAATTTCATATATATAAAAAAAAAGAGAAACAAAAGCAAAAATGAACTACTAGGACCTCATCAAGATAAAAAGCTTCTGCACAGCAAAGGAAACAATCAGCAAAACTAAAACGCAACTGACAGAATGGGAGAAGATATTTGCAAATGACATATCAGATAAAGGGTTAGTATCCAAAATCTATAAAAAACTTACCAAACTCAACACCCCAAAAACAAATATTCCAGCGAAGAAACGGCAAAAGACATGAATAGACACTTCTCCAAAGAAGATATCCAGATGGCTAACAGACAAATGAAAAAATGCTCAAAATCACTCATCATCAGAGAAATACAAATCAAAACCACCATGAGATACCACCTCACACCTGTCAGAATGGCTAAAATTAACAACTCAGGCAACGACAGATGTTGGTGAGGATGCGGAGAAAGAGGAACTCTTTTGCACTGCTGGTGGGAATGGAAAGTGGTATAGCCACTCTGGAAAACAGTATGGAGGTTCCTCAAAAAACTAAAAATAGAACCACCCTATGACCCAGCAATTGCACTACTAGGTATTTACCCAAAGGACACAGGTGTGCTGTTTCAAAGGGGCACGTGCACCCCAATGTTTATAGCAATGCTATAGACAATAGCCAAAGTAAGGAAAGAGCCCAAATGTCCATTGATGGATCAATGGATAAAGAAGATGTGGTATATATATAAACAATGGAGTATTACTCAGCAATCAAATAGAATAAAATCTTGCCATTTGCAACAACATAGATGGAACTAGAGGGTATTATGCTAAGTGAAATTGACCAGAGAAAGACAAATATATGATTTCAGTCATATGTGGAATTTAAGATAGAAAACAGATGAACATAAGGGAAGGGAAACAAAAATAACATAAAAACAGGGAGGGGGACAGAACATAAGAGACTCTTAAATATAGAGAACAAACTGAGGGTTGATGGAGGGGTTGTGGGTGGGGGCATGGGCTAAATAGGCAAAGGGCATTAAGAAGGACACTTATTGGAATAAACACTGGGTGTTATATGTAGGGGATGAATCACTGGATTCTACTCCTGAAATCATTGTTGCACTATATGCTAACTAACTTGGATAAATTTTTTAAAAAAAGAATAGAGGGGCGCCTGGGTGGCTCAGTCGGTTAAGCGGCTGACTTCGGCTCAGGTCACGATCTCACGATCCGTGAGTTCGAGCCCCGCGTTGGGCTCTGTACTGACAGCTCAGAGCCTGGAGCACGTTTCAGATTCTGTGTCTCCCTCTCTCTCTCTGCCCCTCCCCTGTTCATGCTCTGTCTCTCTCTGTCTCAAAAAAAATAAACGTTAAAAAATAAAAGAATAGAGAAACTATATCGTAAAAGCCTATGCTTCTCTACTGAGGGTGAATAGAAGTTCTTTTTTTTTCCTATTTGCTGTGTTAAAAAATCAAGTAAACATAACATGAAAGATGACATAAAGAATTTGGGCTTTCAAGCCAGTCACATTCAGTCCCCTCTTCCCAGACACAAACACAATCATGAATTTAATAAATACACACTACTAGCATTTTGTGCATATATAAATGTTTATACAAGTCCAAGATTTTTTTAAATATAGGCATAAACATTGACTAGTATTTTTGTTCATTCATTCATTCATTCATTCATTTTTACACAGAGAGAGAGAGAGAGAGAGTGTGTGTGTGTGTGTGTGTGTGTGTGTGTGTGAGACCTGGGAAGGGACAGAGGGAGAGAGAGAGAATCTTAAGCAGGCTCCATGCTCAGCACAGAGCCCAACACGGGTTTGATCCCATGACCCTGGAATCATGACCCGAGCCGAAATCAAGAGTTGGGTGCTCAAACGACTGAGCCACCTAGGCGCCCCTTGACTAGTGTTTTTAAATCAACTAATTTAATTGGATATGAGATTAGTATGAGTTTGAAAGAACCCGTTGATTCAACCAAGAGATCCACTTTTTCACCAGCTCTTCATTTATTGTCAGTCACAGCTTAATGAGAGAAAGAAAAAAAAAGATTCTTTAAACACACCCTGATTCTCTCAATTAAAATCTAAAACTTCTAGGATGTCTACCTTACTTTGTCACCTTTGAGCAGCTTTATGTCTAAGCAAGAGATGCCCACACCCTCTGTAGAGAGAAGAGGCACAGGGTCAAGACCAAAGCATTCAAGTCTTGGCTTGGCCACTGATTAGCCCTGTGACATGGGCTTGATGGTCACCTTTGGGGTCTCCGCTTAAGCACCTCCCAAAAGAACTGGTCAAATTCTTGGCACGAAGTCCACCATTGTGTGGTTGAAACACTTTAGCTCTTTACTTAATTTCTGTTTCGTGCTCAACTTAATTCAAAAGTCACACTCCATACCCCTGTTTTGTCACCATGAATTCCATGTCTAATCCTGTGAGTGTCATGGTTGTTTATATAGGGATGACACCCTGCCTTCAAAGCACATAGTGCCAGGGTTAGGAGAAAGGGAATTACTCCCTTCTCATTAGAAAATGGCAGTCATGTGTCTCCATGCTTCCTGCTCTTCTCATAGTTACCCAAGGGCTTCTCCTCTCAATGAGCAAAAAGCACTTTTTGCTGTGTGGCATTGCTCAAGCAACCTCTCTGTGCTTCATTCTTTCATCTGCCCTAAATGAGTTATTAATTGCAGGCAGGCCAGTTATTATCTGTTGCACGTTGTCTCTTCCAGCACCTACACAAGCTCCTTCTACGGGGTAGCTGTCTGTGGGTAGTTCTGAGGGGACAAAGGAGTACTGAATCGCTCACTGGAGGAATTATCAAGAGGCCCAAGAAGCATCCTGGAAACACCCGGGAGGACATAACTGATTACGTGCTTCCTACATGTCTGCCATAAAAGGCACACAAGGATCACTTAAGAAATGTGAAAATTCTTTGACATCATTTAAACTATCTGACTTGAGAGCCAATCTAGTAGGGACAGTGACCCGGATGGAGTCTGAGGACCAGGCTCCAGGCAGGCTGTGTGGTTGCCCCCAAGGCTGCCATGTGTAGTCGTAAGAGTGGTGTCAGGTGAAAGAGCACCCAGTGGTGGGATCATATAGAAGCGAAAGAGCAACGTCTATGCCATTTGCCAAACCAGCCACCTGTGGGGTGTGTCCAGCCAGGAAGGAACCTTTCTCTAATTCACCAACAGCCCTTTTATCTTCCTGTTTGAAAACTCTGATTGCTATAATCCATGGAAATGTGAGTAGTTCACATGTCTTAACTACTTGCCTTCCTCCAAAAGAGCCATGTGCCACACACACACACACACACACACATACACAGATGCACACACAGAGATGCACACACATGCACACACATATGCAAATAAACACAGGCACACATGCACAGATGCATATGCACATGCAAATACACGCACAGATGCACACATGCACACATACTCACACGTATGCGCGCACACACGTATGCACACACATACACGCATGCACATATGCACATACACATACACACACATCTGAATTCATTTAACTCTGATTCTCAGCCCTCAAGCTCAGATTCCTTGGCGTCTTGCTCACATCCAGCCAGTTTGCAACAGCCTTTGCCTTGAGGGAACTTGAAACCAGCTGCCTAATCTGGGTGCCAACACACATGCACGCACACACACACACATACACACACACTTCAGTGTGTCACTCTCCAAGCGTTAGCTCATCAGGGCCACCACTAACTTCATTTGTGCCACCATATGAAGCCACGTCATGTAGACACCAACATTTCCCTGCCACACTGAGCACATGTTTTAATTTCTTATAAATCTGTCTTTGCCCCAGAAGTTGTACATTTTCCCTGGTCTTCCTTAAATTTCTGATGCACGCTTGTCCCTATATGTGACAAAGTGAGAAACAAAGAGAATACTACCCGGAATGCCTGCATGGACTCCAATAAGAACCTGGCCAGGCCCGGGCCTACCTGCCTGGCACCTGCTCACTTAAAGGTGTCAGCACAAGTTTTGCGATAACAAGGGACAGGCCACATCACGATCCTATCTTCTTACCATTCTAGCAATTCTTGAAACTTTTGGCACTTCTCGCCTGATTTTCCTGTTTCGATGAGGAATGTGAGCAGTTGTTAGATATCGGTGACTCTTCTTTGAAGCAAAACAAAATGGAACAAAGCATTTGACTGTCACTGTCACCCACCACCCCCAGCTTTGAATGCTGTTTCACACTCAGCTGCCAAAGTGCTCCCGGGTGTTTTCGGGATGCTTCTTGGGCCTCTTGATAATTCCTCCTGTGAGTGACTCAGCACTCCCTTGTCTCTGCAGAGCCACCCATGGAAAGCTACCCTGTAAAAGGAGCGTGTGCAGGTGCTGGAAGAGATGGGGGTTACAATGTACATCCAGGAGGAGAAAGGGGACAGAGAGGCCTTGCAGGCCCACATCCCTTCTCCCACACCCCTCTCATCGCTCCCCCCAAGGCCTCCTATCACATTCCATTCCCTGTGGGTCCTCCTGTCATGTCAGTCCCTGGGGCCTGGCATTCCATGGGTCAACGAGGAAGATGAATACCTGGAATAACATAAGAGATTAATGCCCTTTCCAGAATGGAAAGTGGGTCCCGCTCTACCCCAGGGCCTTTTGGTGGAGCTCCCCAAGCTGGGAAAACAGGAGCCCAGGTTACATCTGTCAACAGCAGCAACAAAAGGGCCATGTAGGATGCTGAGTGGGATGGTTCACTGGGAGCAGACAATCTCAAAATTAGACTCTGAGAACTTAAGAGTCAGTCTTCAAGGTTCAAGGTCAAGGGGTCAATGGCAATAATACTAAGGCTTATGTGTGAACGGTGCTGTGCCATTTACAAAGTGCTTCCACACACAGAGACCATCACAACCCCCATGAGGCTGGCGGCCCAGACGTTCTCTCAAAGGAAGAGTCTAGAAGTTGGAGGAGTTGAAAATTTGTCCAAAGCCAGGACCCAAATATCCTGCCTCCAAAACAACCCATAATTCTTCTACTGTAACTGTCATTCAGCAGGTCACACTGTCATTAGCAGGTGAGACCCATCGCCCAGCCCCGCAGAGGGTGGAGCTGTGCTAGGTGGCGGTCCCCAGGTTTTGATGCTCTTACTTCCTTGCTTTGGGAGTGCTGCTTTCTGGGAAAACCTGGCTCTGGAACTGTTGACCTCAGCAAAGTTGGACTGGGAACCCACGGGAGGAGAAACTGATCTTAAACCTGGGAGAGTCCACCCAGAATTGACTAGAAGGTAACTCTTAGTAAGAGCTCTCACTCTTTTTCTTTCTCTGCCTCTGTTGCCCCTGAAAGGCAATTTAGAAAGAGAGAGTTCCAGACCCATTTATTTCTTTCGTATCCTAAGCATGCAGCAGACACCCATTTTTAATAATGCGACTTTCTACATTACTTTAATTGAGACCCGTATTGTACCATGCTAATCATTTTTAAAGTTGATAAGGCCATTATCTACTGATTCTTCTCTGCTGAAGTCAAGTAAAGAATGGGGTCCTCTACTAGAAAGGGGCAGAGGCTCTCAGAGGAGTCTGCTCCCCGGGGACAAGCACAGTAGCATGTGGCCAGAGTCTTTCAGAGGGACTTCTGGCATTTCTCTGCACAGCAGCACTAACGCAGGGGAGAGGCTGGCCCAGAGACACCCAGGTGGGAAGGCTGAGCAAGTGTTGAGGGCCCGTCTCCTCAGCTGCCCTCAGGTATGCACACCCTGAATCAAGGTTTTTGGTATTTTCCCCTGGAACTCACTGCCACACCTAAGTACGTGGTCTCCGAGTTTGGGATAAAAGCTCCAGTCCCACTCTGGCTCTTGCCTTGCCCCATGATTTTCATAGACTGATGTTCTGATCTCTATAACAGTTCTCGTTCCTGATATCTCTTCATTCCAACCACTGATTTACAAAAGTGGGAGGGGCACCTGGGTGGCTCAGTCAGTTAAGCATCTGACTTCGGCTCAAGTCATGGTCTCACGGCTCATGAGTTTGAGGCCTGCATCCCTCTGCCATCAGCACAGAGCCCACTTTGGGTCCTCTGTCCCCTACTCTCTCTCTCTCTCTGCCCGTCCCCTGCTGGCTCTTCCACACTCTCTCAAAAAAAAAACATTAAAAAAAATAGAAAAGTGGAAATCAGGGGTGCCTGGGTGGCCCAGTCAGTTGGATGTCCAACTCTTGATTTCAGCTCAGGTCATGATCTCACAATTTATGAGTTCAAGCCCCGAGTTGGGCTCTGTGCTGACTGACAGTGTGGAGCCTGCTTGGAATTCTCTGCCCCCCTCTGTCTCTGCCCCTGTTCCACTTGTGCTCTCTCTCTCTCTCAAAAACAAATAAATAAACATTAAAAAAAATTTTAAGTAGGAATCTTGTTGGAAAACAAGAGAATACTCTTGACCTGAGCTGGGCCTTGGGTTCCCTCACTTGATTGTTGTTTGTGTTCTTTGCTAACATTGGAAAGTGGAGACACCACTGAATGTGGGACGGAAAGACAATGCCAACTGCATACAAATAAAAATGGATGGAATTGGAGCTCCAGGGCTCACTGAAATACAGCATAAACCAGCCACAGTCCTCCACCATCTGAAGCACACTGCCATTTCGGGCGACTGAGCAGGGAAGGCACACTCCAGGGTAGACAGAGCTCGTGCCCACCTCACAAGACAATAGAGTAGTCCCAGGATTCCGGAGTGTGGAGGAGGGGACAGAAAGTGGAAGGTGAATCCCAGGCACTCCCCGCCCATCCAGCCTAGCAGATCTGGCCACTTCTCATGGCCACTGGATCCTCTACCCTCTGCTGTGCTCTCGTATTTTCTACCTACATATTGTGTGTGTGTCTAAATATATAATAGGTTAGGGGCGCCTGGGTAGCTCAGTTGGTTAAGCATCCAACTCTTGGTTTCAGCTCAGGTCATGATCTCATGACTTGTAAGTTGGAGCCTTCCATCAGGCTCCACACTGATAGTGTGGAGCCTGCTTGGGATTCTCTCTCTCTCCCTCTCTCTCTGCCCCTCAGACTCATGCACACATGCTATCTCTCTCTCTCTCTCTCTCTCTCTCTCTCAAAATAAATAAACTTTTTTAAAGTAATTCTAAATAAATAAATATATGTAGAATAGATTAATATATTATTAGTTATATATTTATATTAACTATATTATATGTAATGTACATTAATATGTAATGATATAATATATAATGTATATATACATATATGCATACAGTTTATATATGTGGGTACATATACAGTGTGTATGCATGTATCTGGTATGTGCACATATGTATATAAGATAGATTTATAATACCTTAGTGCAATTTTCTCTTCAATTTTACCCCAGCTCTTAGCTGGACTTCCCTTTTCTTCTCAGAGATATAGGCTTGGAACACCCCCAACACTTCCATGGCTTTTGAAAGTCTGAAGACCTCCCAAGAGTTTTTCTAATACTTAGGCACACTTTAAAAAAAAATCTCCCGGGGCGCCTGGGTGGCTCAGTCGGTTAAGCGTCCGACTTCAGCTCAGGTCACGATCTCGCGGTCTGCGAGTTCGAGCCCCGCGTCGGGCTCTGGGCTGATGGCTCAGAGCCTGGAGCCTGCTTCCGATTCTGTGTCTCCCTCTCTCTCTGCCCCTCCCCCGTTCATGCTGTGTCTCTCTCTGTCTCAAAAATAAATAAACGTTAAAAAAAATTTTTAAAAAATCTCCTTTGGAATCATAACGTACAAACAAAAACCACAAGTCTCTTCAGCATCCAGCATGATGAATCTTCACCTGCTACTTTCTATGCACTGTGCAGTTTCTGCCTGGGACCAAAAGCATTCCTCGAGCACTACCTGAGATCACCTCTTCCTGTCTGCACCCCAAGAGCAGCCACTCTGTGACTCACAATAGCCCAGATTACTTCTACGAGGCACAGGCCCGTGTGCTTCTGTGTACTCACTCCACCCATCCTCAAGATCATCCTGTGAAAACACACTATTATCGCTGCCCCCTTAAAGATGAGGAAACTGGGGAACTTCGTGTTGATGTTATTTGCAAGGTCAAACTGCTAGTAAAGAGCAGAGCAGGGATCCAACCCACAAACTCTAGTTTCAGAGTCACTTTCTTCAACTTAATATTGTGGCCATTGGATCAACAGTTCAAACCAATGGAGTCAGATGTACCAGGGAATAACCACTTGCCTCTACATAGCACTTTGCAGATGGTTTTGCACTTACTTTGAGTTCACATTTTCTAAATTGCATCTGGGAGTGCTGGGAGGAGGCATGAAGCTTGGAGAAGGGGAGGGACTTGCCCAAGGGCCAGAGCTGGTAAAGAGCAGAGTCAGATTTGAGTACAGTATGGACTAGGAACCATTACTGATTTCTCCTTGTCACAAAGGACAGGAAGAACCTGGGGCCAGAGGAGTCATGGGAGCTACAGTGAGTGGTGCCAAGCTCAGGTGAAGTCTCAGCTTTTCCATGCCTTTCAGGCCCTTTGGGGAAGCCTGGGGTCTTGACTGCAGTCTTACTGAGGGGCAGAACAACTGCCTGGGACCCGCAGCCCCCGTAGGGAAAGGAGACAATTAGGGGGAAGAATGAAGCCCAGAGGATCTCTGTGAATCTGGGACTCCAGTGGGGTGACTTATAGGCACTTGCTGTGTCCTGACAGCCCAGAACAACCTTGGGAGAGGGGGCCATGGTGCTTCAGACCCACGATTTCACACAAGGTGGATATCTTAGGTGAACTGATATGTCAAGAAAGGTATACGTGCGTAAATGTCAGGCTGTTCTCTCACTTCAAAAAGGAAGAGTCTTTTTGATGGAAACAAAATGGTCTTAGTTTCAACTCCTTAGTCACACATGAGGCATCCCAAAGAGTTTCCACCTACAACTTTAGGTGGGGTTGAAGTGACATCTCTGTCTGTACAGAGCACAGGGGGTCTGGGAGGTTCAGGGCTCACTACTTGGTGGGTTTCACAATATTTCATCTTACACTCCTACCAGAAAAATGCTGAGCACACACCTATAATGTGTTTACTTATCCTTATATATTATTTTTATGGATTTTATCATATGTAAATATGCCACAAAATATTATGTGTGTTACAAAACTTACACTGTATGCTACTAATGAAAATTTTTTTCAAGTTTATTTATTTCGGGGGGGAATGAGGGACAGAGAGAGGAAGAGAGACAATCCCAAGCAGGCTCCGCACTGTCAGCACAGAGCCCAATGTGGGGCTCAATCTCATGAACCGTGAAATTATGACCTGAGCTGAAATCAAGAGTTGGATTGAGCCACCCAGGCCCCTCTTAACAAAAACTTTTAAAGGAATATGTAATCTGTGATAAAACTTTTGCAATTATATTTGTTGTGATTATTAAATGGGTATAACATTTGCCCTCTTCCAAAATACCATGATTTAATAATATGAAAAATAATATTAACATTAATAATACTTTGGTGGGGCACCTGGGTGGCTCAGTCGGTTGGGTGTCTGACTTTGGCTCACGTCGTGATCTCACTGTTTGTGAGTTCGAGCCCCATGTCGGGCTCTGTGCTGATAGTTCAGAGCCTGGAGCCTGCTTTGGACTCTGGGTCTCCCTCTCTATCTGCCCTTCCCCACTTATGCTCTCTCTCTCAAAAATAAATAAACATTAAATAATAATAATAACAATACTTTGGTGAAAGGAGTGTAATTAAATAAGTCTTTTTTTTTTTTCAAGTAGGCTTCATGCCCAGTCATGGAGCCCAAAATGGGCTTAACCAACTGAGCCACCAAGTGCCTCTGAAAATAAGTCTTTTTATAACATTGTGGTTTGATAATCTATAATAAACTGACTTGATATTCTGAACCTAAGTACAATGTATTTCTGCATTTTTTAATAGTTATTATAAAATCTATAGGTACAAAAATCACCATGACTTGATTTGGATGGCTATAAAGAAAACCTCTCTAATACACAAAGATAGAAATCGAGAAGATAATTGTTGGCTGATTATATTTTCTCCAGTCTTTTTCTAGGTTCAGTATTTTCATGTTGCCAAGAGGTATGGGCTTCCTCTCGAGATTCACTTCCTCCTGATGATGTACCATTTCTGTGGTATTCCCTCTGAAGAGCTAGACAGAAAATGTTTGTAGATACCGTCATGTGGATTTGCCAGTTTTTCCCCTATCACCTTCTGCCCATACCCGAAATTCACATCAATAGGTGGGTGATGTCTGGAGACTTTTCCTTTGAAGGAAGTCACATGACCCCTTCATCTGATGAGAGAACACCAGTCACTTTTTATTGATACAAGACACCCAACTGGTGAATGAATGAACAAAAAAGGACAATTATTAGGTTTGTGCCAGAATAAGAGTTTATTAGGAAGTTAATAAGGGACCCGTACTGTAGTATCTCCAAAGACCAAAAGAGTGACAAGGAAGATTTTTTTCCAATTATGTTCAGTTTTGTAGCCTGCCCATCAGCTCCATCATTCTTTCATGTAATTATTTTGAAATCACATTTAGGTAAGTATTTGTTCAAGCATAACTTGTTACACGAGTGCGTCATCGTGATAATAGATATTGCACGATTCTGTTGTAGATTTCTCTATGTGCTCAGAAGACGGAACGAACTGGTACAGACTTTGCCGTCTAAAGGATCAAGCCAGGCAAATCAGTAGAAGGTAGAGTTGACACTTAGAAGCTGGTGCTGGTAGAAATTTTTCCTTTGTCCAAATTGTGGTCACCATAGGAGATGCTTGCATGAAGTAGAGTTGACATGTGACTTTGAAACCCTTCTCCTCCTGCTGGCACCGGGGCTTCTAACGCACAAAGGTGTTGCAAGGCCCGCACCGAGCACGTTGGACACAAGGATTGGTGACGCAAGGCCCAATGGGTTTGTCACATGCATTGGTTGTGGCACATGGGTTGCAGGGGAGCCTGGAGAGAGAAGATCATGGGGGTAAATTAGAGGGAAATGAGCTGAAGACATAGGAAGATACTAAATGCACTCTGTGTAAGAATATAGCACTTCCTCACACTGCCTCCAACCAAAAGCTTGAAATTATAAATTTGTCTCCATCAGGATGATTTCTCATCCCCACGGCAACCTCATGCACCCCCAAGGGAAATAGTACTAGCTTCCCACTCACTTGCAGTCCTCGCTCTCCAGCAGGCCCCGGTACGTGTTGATCTCGCACTCCAGCCGGGCCTTGACGTCCAGCAGCACCTGGTACTCCTGGTTCTGCCGCTCCAGGTCACAGCGGATCTCGGCCAGCTGGGACTCCACGTTGGTGATCATGCACTGCACCTGGCCCAGCTGGGAGCTGTAGCGCGCCTCGGTCTCCGTCAGCGTGTTCTCCAGGGAGTCCCTCTGTGAGGGGAACATACGGAATGTCACAGAGCCGCTTCTCAGGGGGCGACTCCGTGGGATTCCAGTGAAGTCACGGGCTTCACCAGGTGAGGAGAGGGTGAACCCGAGCGACACCCACCAGGTTGTGCTGGGCCTGCAGCTCGATCTCCAGGGCGTTGACCGTGCGTCTCAGCTCGATGATCTCCGCCTGGCAGGACTGCAGCTGCTCCGCACTGGACACCACCTGCTTGTTCAGCTCCTCGGTCTGAAACAGCACAGGGGACGAGACAGGGTGAGACTCTGCCTCAAGGGCCACGAGGGGCCGAGGGGCCCGGGCGGCCGCGTGCTGAGATGCCCACCTGGGTGGTGAACCATTCCTCCACGTCCCTGCGGTTGGTCTCCACCAGGGCCTCATATTGGCTCCTGGTCTCGTTGAGCACGCGGTTCAGGTCCACGGTGGGGGCCGCGTCCACCTCCACGTTGAGGCGGTCTCCGATCTGGCAGCGCAGGGTGTTGACTTCCTAAAAGAGGAAGGGGAAGATGGAAAGAATGACAAAGGGTTCTGGTGCTCTCTTCTAAGAGAGCAGGTCAGCTTGTGATCATTCTTCAGCTTTCAGCAGCTCTGTGCCACCAGATCCTCTCATAACTGGGTTCTGTGTAAGAATATGTGTAATCAGTACCTAATCCGTGTATTCCACTTGGCAAAGTATTTCACCCCTAGGACCACTTTCCACCCCCATATTCGGGCTACGCCTCCTCATTTAGAGCAGCGATTCAGCCTCCAGGCGGAGATATGAGAGACCACCATGTACACTGTGGACCCCAAGCACCCAGTTCAGTGTTTTTGCTCATACACCACACAGCCTCTTAGGTTTGATTCTTAACCATGGCTAATAAAAAGGATAGAGTCCTACTAAAGAGGAAATAAAGAGTGCTTACTTCAAAATCTCCCATCTGGGATGGAATAGACCTAACTGGTGGTTTGGTGATTCTATCAACCTAGATTCTGCTGAAGGAAATAAGTATCCATTCATTTCCCTGCTATCTCTTCATAAAGCCAATATAACTTGGTACTTGGGCTTAGGTGGTTATCAAGCTTGAGTTGAGGGCCATCTCTACCACTTACTATATGGCTTCTAGAAGCTTCTAGGAGTCTCAAGCTCTCCATCTACAAAATGAGAACTACCTCTGGAGTTCTAAAACACTTAGCACAATGTTTGGCACACAATAAGCTCTTAATTACTATTAACCATCGCTATTTACATTGTTCTGGTATTTAAGGTTTGCACGAAATGTCTGTCTCCTTTATCACGCAACTGACCAAGAAGTGACAGTAAGCATTTTGCTCAGCATTTTCTCCAGACAGCACTGACTAGCAGAGAAAGCTGGAGGAGAAGGAGGAGAGGTGGTTTTGTTTCCAGCTGAGTCCTCTCTGCTGGGTGGCCATCCTGGCCTCTGCAGGTGCTTAATGGGGAACTGGGATACAAGATCTCTGCATCCCCGCAGAGCGGAGGAGGCTGGGAGCGGAGGAAGCTGTGGGCACTGCCTGGTTGTTGGTCTTTCCTCATTACTGGGCTTGCCAACTTCCTTCACTCTCACCCCCGCCTCTGGCAGAAACATCCTACTCTCATGTCACAGGTTTTCAATTGCTCATTCTCTACAAATCCTTTTGTTTGGAAGACAGATTCCTCAGCACGTAGAGCCTCTCCCACACCCCACAGCAGTTGGAAACAGGCTTTGGCGAGTTTCAGCCTGTTGCTCTTTGGGGAACCTCACCTGCTCGTGGTTCTGCTTGAGGCTCAGCAGCTCCTCCTTCAGGGACTCCACCCGGGCCTCCAGGTCAGACTTGCACAGGGTCAGCTCGTCCAGGATCCTGCGCAGGCCGTTGATGTCTGACTCCACCAGCTGCCGCAAGCCCAGCTCCGTCTCGTACCTGTGGTACAGGGGCATCAGGGACCCGCCAGACGGGAATAGGCCTGGCCCTGACTCTGGTTTCGTTCAGTCTGTCAGACAACTGGAAGTTTGGGGCTTATGGTTTCTACAGGCTTGTCTCTCATTCAGGTTTTTAACACTGAGCAGTAGCTCCTAGAGGAAAATGCTCTGGGAATCGGTTTTTGGTTTTGTTTTTTGTTTTTTGGGTTTTTTTGGATAAATAAAGAGCCAGTAGACTTAGGCAATAAAAGTTGATACAATGTGAAATTTCCGAAATTAATTCACCTCTCACATTCTCCTGATTGCATTCTGTGCAGAGCAGAGCAATGGCGGGAGACGGAGGGAATGCCTGACTTCTCTCCTAGACTGGAGGGATGTCACCTTACAGAGAAGCTGGAGGAGGGGTCTGCATCTAGAGATGAGAGCTCTGAGCTCTGCTGAGCAGTGGCTCTGTGGATCCTGGGGGAAACGTCTAGGGAAAAGCTTTGTCAGTGTTGAGGACCGGCTAAGGGGCAAGAGGAGAGAGGGGACACCCCACTCGTCCACTCACTTGGTCCTGAAGTCATCTGAGGCCAGCTTGGCATTGTCAATCTGCACCACCAGCCTGGCGTTCTCTGCCTTGCTGCACAAGATCTAGAAGACCCAAAACAATCTAGGATAAGCTTGGTTATTTCTAACCAACAGCAATTCCTGCTGATGCACTTACATGGAAGGGACAGAATGAGAAATCACACTGGATCTTATATAAGATTATTAAATGCTGTCCACGCACAATAGGTGCTCAGTAAATATTTGACAAATCAAATTTGAAAAAAGAATACTGAAATCTGCGAGAAAAGTATCAGTAGCTAAGTAATCTTTTTCTTTCCTAGTAAGCAATACTGAGAGGCTGATAATAATAATAACTAACATTTTTTTGAGATACATATAGAGAGAGAGATAGCACGAGTCGGGGAGGGACAGAGAGAGGGGGACAGAGGATCTGAAGCAGGCTCAGTGCTGACAGCAGAGAGCCCTGTGTGAGGCTTGAACTCACAAGCCATGAGATCATGACCTGAGCCAAAGTCGGACACTCGACTGACTGAGCCACCTAGGTGCCCTTAACATTTACTTTTAAAAACCCATCATAAATCTGGCATTGTTCTAGGAACCGAAGATACAAAAATGAGTCAACACTGGATCCACCCTCAAGAAACGTCCAGTCGGCTGGGGAAAATGAATGCGTAACTGGCCACTGGAGGCACTGGGTCAGGGAAGCAGCCATGCCCTCCCAGCCATCCTGGCTGGCTTTGCACGATTTCCTCCTAGGAGGTTTCTACCCTTTCTGATTTTAGCTAACCATTTTATGCCCTTACTGAACACGGAACACCAGGAGAAGTCCAGAAGCATCCAGGTCAGGAAAATAATTCGGGTAATTAAGTACCCAGAAGAGGACAGGAGCAAGAAGTCAGAGTAGTCAAAAGTCCAGATGAGGGAGAGAGAAAATGGTCCAATTCTTACAAAAGGTTCTGCTTCCTCAGCTTCCTTCTTGGGTTCGGTGCTTTTCTTTTACCTCAGGGTAATAAATCTGGAGCTTGGCAAATGCACAGAAGCATTTGGAGGCCGCTTTAATTACAGCTTATTTATGCAAAGTGCTGCTACCTTCACATAGACTTGCACTATGCAAATATTGAGGCCTAACAGTCCTGAGCCTCGTATAAAATGGGCCCTCAAGAAAACAAAATGGAAAAGCCGGACATAACTGAGAACCTGTATTGTTTCTTAATCAGACCGCAGATTCCCTCCCTACCATTCCGGCTGGAGGCCATGTGGTGCCCACCCCCTCACCTTCTGCTGGAGCTCCTCGATGGTCCGGAAGTAGGACTGGTAGCTGGGGCACACGAAGGGCACCTGCTGCTGGCACCACTCCCGGATCCTGGTCTCCAGCTCCGCGTTCTCCCGCTCCAGCTGGCGCACCTTCTCCAGGTAGCTGGCCAGGCGGTCGTTCAGGAACTGCATGGTCTCCTTCTCGCTGCCATTGAAGGAGCCCTCGCAGAACCAGCCGCAGTTGCCCACGTTGGCGGGGATGTTGCAGGCCCCGGGCAGGGTACAGGTGTGGCAGCTGGGGGGCACGCAGGGCCGGGAGGAGCAGGTGGAGCGAAAGCTCAGGTTGGGAAGGCAGCAGTTGTAAGGCATGGTGCAGGAAGGAGGGAGCGAGACGCCCGGCTGAACACGGAGTTCAAGTTCTCCAAGCCACAGAGCTATGGGTCTCCTGCCCCTGGGGAGCATTTATACCCCTTCCACAGAGGGTGTGGACATGGAAGGCCTCC
The DNA here is from genome assembly GCF_007474595.2 of Lynx canadensis. Classification (NCBI taxonomy): domain Eukaryota; kingdom Metazoa; phylum Chordata; class Mammalia; order Carnivora; family Felidae; genus Lynx; species Lynx canadensis. The sequence goes on from NC_044316.2 coordinate 39,485,410, forward strand.
CTTTTTTTCTTACTCATTTGGTGATTGTCAAAAGCCCTTCCCCCCTGGTTTGTTGTGTTTCCTCAGAAGAGTCCCTCACCTCGTAAAAGACTTTACTTGGGCTTCTCGCTAAGTCAGGACTCCTCTGCCATGCTGTGCATCAATGAAGTATGAGCTTCATAGAGTGGCTTCAAAGAGCTGGGCTCATGAATGCCCTGGGCTTCATTAGTGGGGTGGGGCAGGTCCGGGGACACTATTGCTGCTTTGCCTCCTGGCTTGATGGCCCGGACTCCTTGGCGAGCCCCCAGCTCTTCTTGCTAAGATGCGAAAGCACAGTTCTTGCCCGTGTATCTTTTGCCAGGTCAAATTTCCAAATGCCAAATGCCAAATTCATGGTTCTCAGAGAGAGGAATAGATCCCTTCTGGAATACTTAAAATAGCCTGGCTCCCAGGGCTCTGTTTCTTGATATGGCAGAAATGTCCATGATAATATAAATCAACCAAATAACAAATAGTCACCAGGATAACAGTGTGTCCGGGGCACTGTAAGGAATGGAAGGTTGGCCCAGAGCTGACAGAAGGAGCTCACACTTGTTGAGCACCTGTACAGGCTCACCTTGGTGCTAAGCCCTTTTCACAAACATGATCTCATTCATGCCTCACCATGACCCTACAAGGTACATGATATTATTCCCATTTTACAGGTGGGTAAATGGAGGCATAGAGGGTAGGAGGTAATGTGTTGTGAAGCCAGGATTCCAACACAGAGAACAGTGATCTCTGTTCATCACCCCATGCTGCTTAAATACAAATGAACTATCTCCTTCCCTAACTTTTTCAGACAGATAATTTCTTCCTCCTCTGTGAGGTCTCATCTCACTTTAAGCATGGCAGTGCACAACTTCTGTGCTCATCTATCTCTGTATCTGAGTTCCCTGAAAGCAGCAGCAGAGTCTAATTCTCTGAATCCTCAGCTTTAAGTGCATGGTACTCAGTAGACACTCAATGGATGTGCGTTGAGTGGATGAGGAATGAATGTGGAATCATAATCTAAGGCAGGAGATGGTAAGTGATAAGTGAGAGATTGAGGAAATGGGCAAGAGGGCACTGCCAGGATGGGAAGTTCACAGGAGCATATATGTGCTGGGGCGCAAGGCTTCTGAGACGCAGAGGAGAAATATGGGCCCTGCAGGTGGAAGAATGGCGTGCACACACAGCGGGCAGGTGTGACACACACAGTCAATGAGACTAGTGGCTGGGAGGGAAGAGGTGTGTAGGGAGGTTGTAGAAAATAAAGCTGTATGGGGAGGTCGAGGCCATATGGTAGAAGTTCTCTATGGCAAAGCCAAAGAGCTTAGACTGTCCTGGAGGGAGATGTTTTAGGAAATATTTAGCAAACATTTATCTATTTTAGCAAAATGAAGGTAAGGCTGGAGGCAGAGGGGCCAGCAAGGAGGCGACCGCAGTAATCCAGGCCAGCGGTGAGGTGGGGCTTCATTTAGGTGTCTGCAGAGGAAGCATAAAAGAAGAAATGGTGTTAAGAATCATTCTCAAAGAAGACATTTTTTTTTAACCAGCAATCATTTAGAAAGGTGAGATGTGGGAGAGGATAAAGAATGACCCCAAAATTTGGCAAGCGAAATATTTGAGAGGAACACAGACTGTTTTGCTCATCAAGGATGAGCTAGCCCACTTCCTTTAGCAGACATTTAACTGAGCCCTTCATGTGCCAGGAACCGAGCAGGCACGGTGAGCGAGAGAGGCAAGCCTACTGTCTGGTGGAGGATGCACACCAGCTGGGTGCAGGATACATCTGTGACAGGGCAAGCCCCAGCGGCTCTAGGAACAAGCAAGAGGACCTTACCAGACTGAGTGGGGGGTCTAGTAAGGCTTTTTGGTGCAAGTGCACATTGTATTCAGGCATGCTTCCCATTTTTCACACAAAAGCTTATATAGGAAATGATCACACTTTGTGGCTCACTGGGGCAGTGACTGGGCTGCCTTGGCCAGCCACTCCAAGGATTCAGAGCATGAGTACCATGGACCCTCCAATCCATTCACCTCAGTAAGGTTAGGCGGTTCTGCAACAGAGGAACCGAGAGAAGCTCAGTAAGCACCATGTAAGTCAGGGAGTGATAGATGAGGGTGGAGGAGAAGTAAACTCTGTCCATCATCTCATGTTGTTTAGATATAAATGACCTAGCTCTTTCCCTAACTTCTGACAGATTATTTCTTCCTCCTCTGTGAGTTCTCGTCTCACCTTGAGCACATGGCATTGTCATGACCTACATTCTTCCCTCTCTCTCTCTCTCTCTCTACTTGAGTTCCCTGAAGGCATGGAAAGACTTTCATATGAAGGACCTTGTATACCTCCTTGAGGAGCTTAGGCTTCCTCAGGAGGTCAATGGGAAGCCATTGAAGGTTCTAAGGAGAGCAGTGATATAGTTTCATTCTTGATCAGCTATACTGGAAGGAATGGTGGAATCTGTACAGGAAAATGTTCATCAGGTCCTTGGAGTAACAAAGCTAGAATTCATGGTGGGTATGAGCCTAGTGAAGATGTGAAAGCTGGAGAAATGAACCAAGAGAGAATGTACGAAGAGAAGAGCAACAAGGGCTTGAGGACCAAACTTTGGGGATTCCCCAACCTAAGAGCAGGAGAAGGAAAAAGAGTCATAAAGAAATGGAGAAATGGTTGGAGAAAATGAAGAGAGCCAGTTCATGGCATCAGAGAAGGTTAGGGAGGAGAGCTTCAAAGTGGAGGTGAAGGTCAAAAGTGTCAAGTGTGGCAAAGGGACCCTATAAGATCAGAATCATGGAAAGGGTCTTGGATACATTGGCCAACAAGTTGCCAGGACCTTTCCATGGTCACATGAGTGTGTTTACTGTAAACAGTACCTGTGTTCTTGAAGTACCTCCACACTGAACTTTAGGCAATCAAGATTTTAAATAACCCAGAGGTGAGATGTCCATTGTTTAAAGAAGTCCTGCCACAGTCCGTTTGTACACCTGATTATAAAGATTGTGAGCTTTGGTCTTACCAATACAAACTTTCTACAATAATTAGAGTGTGCTTTAAGTAGTTTAAAGATGTCAAGCTTGTTTGGATTTGATGATTCATAATAGTTGATGATTTAGGAACATCTACCCAAGAAGCACAAGCAATCAGAAATGCTCATGAATAGAACACAATTTCTGGGGTTTTTTTTTTTTTGAGGCATAAGATGAGACTAATTTGGTATCTTAAAGAGAAGCTATGAGGAAAGAATTCAGTTGTGTGCCTAGGTGAAAAGAAAGGCTCCTTACTGCTGTTCTAGCGGAAGACAGCAGAACTCAGGGACATGCTCACAGCAAGAGTCCACGATTCAGCTATAGCTGCAGATCCAAAACCAGGCTGCTTTGCATTTGGCTTTTCTGATCCTCCCTTCCACTTCCTAATGTAAATCCCAAAAGCTAAAATTGTCAGAGAGGGAGAAAATCTTGGAAAAAGAGTGATATCAGAGATCATCATGATCATCTTCTCCAAGCCTCTCATTCTATAAATGAGGAAACTGAGGCTCAGAATGGATAAATGGCTTACTTAGGATCATATAATTAGAAGCCAAATCTGCTAATCCCCATGGATTCCCAGCCCCCATCAGCAGACTGCAGAAATGTTGAATAATTTCACAACCAATATGATCTGTCAACTACTTAGGGGCAGATATCAAAGACAATAAAAAAAAAACAGAAAAAACACACTTGTTACCCATAGATATGCCATGTTGAAGAAGAATAAAGGGTAAATGTGGAAATGATACAATTCAGTGATATTAAGGTTCCTTATTGCCATCCTGATTTCAATCATTATTTCTAAATTGATGATACAATTTTGTTTCAATAGTTTGGAACAACTTAGATATAATTATATCCCATTGGTTGAAACAACTTAGAACCACAAATAGTGACCCTACTCAAGAGCAGTATAGTTACCCAAAATAACACACAGTCATAACAAAATTAATGTACATGATTTTAACAATGGGGACAACTGAGAGATAAAAAGAACCACACTATAATGATGACACTGGATGCTTTAAATGGTAGGGTTATGAATGCTTCCCCCGCCCTTCTCTGTACTTTTTTGTTCTCTCCAAATTTTTTGAAAACATACGTATTCCTCCTACACAAGCAAAAGGAATAAAATTTACATGAAAAAATCCAAAAGGAAATTCTTGTAAGTGTTCTAAATAAGTAAAGAGTTGTAAAAAAGACCCAAGTAAGTCTCCTATTCCAATATAATCACTAAATTACACTTGAGCTTGTTGTTCTGGAAATAAAAGTTTTGTCAAGATTTTCACTGTCACCCTTGTGATAACTGCTGACTTTGCCAATTCTGAAGGGGAGCTATTAGGAAGTGAGGAAAGGACACCAAGCTTCCTATGGGATCAAACAATCTGTAGTTCAAAAGTGACTGAGGTGTGGGTATGAGCTTCAGGCAAAGAGAATGCCAAAAGGAACAACCCCTGGAAAAATGTTCTGCCAATTTACTGCCAGTCCATAGTCCAAGATCATGTATTAGAATCACCTCACACTGAGCCACACTCTAAGAATGGACTTCCCACACAAATAAAGGATTGTAAAATTTCTCTTCTGGAAATCATGTCTGAGTCAGATAAAGCCTAGAATCTTAGAATGTTGGAGCCACCAAGGGCTCAAGTGGTCATCTCACCCAACTATGTTACAAATGGGAAAACGTTAACCCCAAAGAGGAAGTGATTTGCTTAAGGTCATACAGAGAGTTTGTGAAGAGGCTAGGTTGAAAAACAGTGAATTAGAAATGAGGGACAGGGGACAAGACCTTCAGTCTATATGAGAGAGTTGGAGCTCAGACAACAGGAAAAACCTGTATCTCTCAAGGGACTGTACCCTTAGTGAAAACGTGATCTAGGAAAAGAAAAAGAAAAAGAAAAAGAAAAAGAAAAAGAGAAAGAAAAAAGTATGCTCATTGTCACAGAAAGATTAAAAAAAAAAAGCTGAACTTTTATTTGGTCTCTAAATTTAAAACATTATGTAAAAGAAGCCAGTCCAAAAACACCACAGATTTTACGATTCTATCCACATGCAATGCCTAAGCTAGGTGACCCTATAGACACCATTGTGGTTGCCTAATTTGAGGCGGGGTGTCCTAGGGAATGACTTCTGGGTAGTGGGTACACGGTATCTATTTGAGGTGATGAAATGTTCTAAAATTGTAATAATGGCTATACAACTCTATGACTACAATGAAAAGCACTGAATTGTAAACTTCATACAGGGGAATTTTGTGGCATATGAATTATATTTTACATAATATGAATTATACTTCAATAAAGCTATCTTTTAAAAAGGAATTCAGACGTGGAAAATCGAATAAGACAGAAGTAATACACAAACAACACAATGGCTGAGAATGTTCCACTGGTTCTGAAAAGCATGAATCAATTCAAGAAGCACATCAATCCTAATTAGGAAAACAAAACCAGACCCACCCCTAGACAAAATATAGTGAAGCCACACAACACTTCAAGACAAAGAAGCAATCTTAGAAACAAAGAGAGGGGGAAATAAATAAAAGGATTACCAACATGGAACCACACTTAGATGGGTAATATGCTTTTTAGCATTAGCAACAAAATGCGAAAGACAATGGTATGATAATCTTGAAAAGACCGGAGGAAAATAGCCACGCTTCTGGAACTCTACACTGAACTACACCATTGTTCAGGAGGGACCACTAAGAAGAGACATTTTCAGACAGAAACTGGGAGAACTTATCACAGGTACTGTAGGAACTACCAAAGAATGCATTTCAGAAAACAAGAAATTAAAACCAGAAAGGAGGAAGAAAGTGAAAAAAGGATTGGAAGCAAACAACCCAGTAAACATACAGGAAAATCTAAAAATAATAGTAACAATGACCAAATTTTTGAGTGCAAAAACAAGGCAGAACTAGGGGCATCCGGCTGGCTCAGTCGGTTAAGCGTCCGACTTCAGCTCAGGTCATGATCTCACAGTTCATGAGTCCAAGCCCCTCATTGGGCTCTGGGCTGACAGCTCGGAGCCTGGAGCCTGCTTCATATTCTGTGTCTCCCTCTCTCTCTGTCCCTCCCCCGCTCACGCTCTGTCTCTCTCTCTCTGTCTCAAAAATAAATAAACATTAAAAAAATTTTTTTAAAAAGGCAGAACTTAAAAAATAAAGAACATAAAGCAAAACTTCTTTGCACCTTGTTTTATATGCAAGAAGAGAGAGATTAGTTAAAATTAGCACTATGTCTGTACATTTAAAAATTAATAAGCATCAACAAAGAAAACAAGATCAAGCTGATAGATCTCAGGAAAGGGGAAAACAATAAGCTAAGAAAGAAATCACAATTGATAGCAAGCACAAAATAAGATTTTAAAAATAAATCCAAGTGTGTCAGTAGTAAAAGTCAATGCAATAGACTAAACCCTATTTTTCTGTCAGACGTTCAGTGCCCTGACCACCCTACCTGAAAGGCTTCTTCCCCCATCCTTCTCTGTTCCCTTGACACTGTCCCCAGTGTCTTAGTCCATCCAGGCTGCTATTGCAGGTTACCAAAGACTGGGCAGCTTATAAACAATAGAAATCTATCTGTCACAGTCGAGAGTCTGGGAAGCCCAAGATCAAGGCTCCTGCACACTCAGTGTTCAGTGAGGGCCCGCTTCCTGGTTCATAGACAGCAGTATTCTCATAGCAGGAGAGGTGAGGGAGCCCTCTGGGGTCTCTGTTTATAAGGGCTCCAACCCCACTCATGAGGCTCTATCCTCAGGACTAATCAGTTCCTAAAGGCCCCCACTTCCCAATACTGTCACAATGGGAGCTAGGATTTCAACATGAGGATTTGGGGGGCACAGTCTACAGCACCCAGCTTTGTTTTGCTTCTTAGCACTTACCACTTGACATAGTCATGTTTGTCTGACTCTTTTTACTGCCTGTCTCCCCACCTGAACGTAAGTTCCTTGAGAGCAGGTCTTAGTTTCTTTCACTCCCCTGTCCTGACACCCAGGACAGTTTTAGGTCATCGTGGGCATTCCATGATTATTGAGTTGAATTTATTGAGTTGATAAGAAACCCAAACGGCCAATCAAAAGATTCTTTAAAGGTTTAATTTCACTAAGAATAAGAAAACTACAAGCTATAACAACACGATGCCATCATACCCACATTTATTGGCAGTATTTGTATCTGTTGGCACTGCACAAATTTGCGAGTGAAAACAGATTGCTGGGTGTACAATTTGATGCTTTTATATACAAACACATACATTGTGGAAGGATCACCACAATCCAGCTAAATGACGTATTCATCACCTCTACTGGGTCACCTTCGGGTGTGTGTGTGTTTGGGGGGTTGCAGGTGCACGCATGCATGCTGGGAAGATTTAATTTAGGATTTTTCTTCTTAGAAAATTCCCAAAAATACAATACAGTATTATTAACTATCCTCACCACACTGTACATTAGAGCTCTAAGACGTACTCATCCCGTATAACTGAAACTTTGTACACTTTGACCAACAGCTCTCCATTTCCATCACACCCCTGGTCCCTGGCAACCACCTTTCTACTCTCTGTTTTTATGAGTTCAGCTTCTTTAGATTTCACATGTAAGAGAGAGAATGCATAAATGAATGCAACATTGTGTGTCAGCTATACTCAAATAGACAAAGGGTTTTTTTTTATTTTTTAAAAAAATGTTAACAAAAAATAGGCCATGCAGTATTTGACTTTCTATGTCTGGCTTATTTCACTTAGCATAATGTCCTCCAAGTTTATCCACTTTGAACACAAATGACAAGATTGCCTTCTTTTTTCCCCTTCTATTGTGTGTGTGTGTGTGTGTGTGTGTGTGTGTATAATCTGTATATATATTACAGTTATCTGTGTCTACAGACATTTGTTTCCACTTATGGCTTTTGTGAGCAATGCTGTGTTGAACATGGGGGTGCGGTTATCGCTTTGAGACAGTGATTTCATTTCCTTTGGATGTATACCCAAACGTTTTTACCAAGTTGTAAAACAAAACAAAGAAAAAATAAACAAAACAAAACAGATTGCTGGGCCCTACCCCCGGAGTTTTGGAGTTAGTAAGTCTGGGGTAGGACTGAAGAATTTGCATTTCTGACAGCTTCCCAGGTTCCCAGGACCACACTTTGAGAACCACGGCTCTGGAGAACGACTCACACAGGTACATAAAGAGAGATGTTGACAAGGATGTTCTTGCAACACTGTTTATAATGATTAAAGAAAGGAAGAAACACCCTAACTGTCCTTTAGCAGTGGAATAAGTAAATAAAAACATGAATCTGTTTCATTATGAAATACTACAAAGAAGTTAAAATAAATTATAAGAATGTGTATTAACACAGATAAATCTCAGACACGTAATGTTGAATGGAGAAAATTGATGGCAAGCTTTATACCACTTGTATTTTCTAATTTAAACTGCTAATTCATACACACACACACACACACACACACACACTGTACATGGATACCCTATGTATAATTTTTAGAAATGTTTAAATTGGAGAATAATATATCACCAAATTTAGAATGGAATTTACCTTCAGGGGGACAGAGGAAGAGAAGAATGGGTAACGGATCAGTTCGAGGTCGACTTGTAACCTTTTTTTCCCAAAAACTAAACCAAACAAACAAAACACACACATAGCAATGGTGTAAATACAGCACAAGGTTGCATCTATCAAATCTTGGTTGTGGATTTATAGGTGTCTTATTGTTTTTTTGTATTTTCAGATGTTTGAAATACTTCATAATTAGCAATTTAAAATAAGAAATAGCAGCAGTGCCTTGTTTCACCAGGTGGCAAGTCACAGCTCACCGGCAGGGGACTTCAGCGCATGTGTCTTGCCCCACATATGAGGTGAGTAGCACTGAAACCCACCCAGACAGCTCAGAAATCAATCTGGCCTTGTCCTGGGACAGAGTGATTTCCTTGAACTCCTTTCTCTTCTTCACCAAAGAAATCACTGTGGCAGAGACCAAGATTCAGGACAGCCTCCCCCAGACCTAGTCCTCCCATTGACAGCCTTGACTAACGTAGAGACAATGTTTTGTTTGATGCTTTACACACTGAGCGGTAAGAGAAAGTGTATTTACTGCGCTGAAACATTGGAGCTCTCACTCGCAAGGCAGAGGACTGGGTGTCTGGGAGGCACCTGTCCCTGATAAAGGCAGCTGCTGGTACCCATGGGTGAATGGTGGTCCCAGCACGTACGGAGAACTGATTGCATAGAGTGCAGAAGTGTATTCATAGCACACATGCAGGTGGCTTCTGGGAAGGAAGGATGAGAGGCTGAAGTACACCAGCTGGATCTGGGACATTCTGAGCACAGCGTGGAGGGTCACTCTGTCATTGTCCAGGACCACGCCTGAGGTCTGGATAAGGGAGCTCCAGCAGCACCAGCGAAATCAACGACACCGGAGCAGACACTAAGGAAGCTAAGTGTGTTAAGACAAGAGTTTATGACCAACACTGGAGCAGCCATCATCCTAGCAGCAGGACATAGCGTCAGCTGCATCTCAAAGAGAGATTACATAACTAGCACTTTAGCCCAAGATGGGACAGTTGGCTTGCATGGACTCAGCACGCACAACTGTGGGAACCATCAACCGTGGCCGGACATCAGGAGGCACCAGCAGGAGCAGGGCACCAGCATAACTGTCACTTCTGGGCTCCTTACTGGGTGCAGAAGAAAGAAAATGAGTTGTGTAGTTCCTGGTACTTGCTCAGTGTCCAATAAATGTTAGCTCCTGTCCTTCTTCTTGCAGGCACTTAGAAAAGAAAAAGGGGAACTTGCTAGAAATGTTACCCACTGTGCATTATTGAGTCAGCTCCCATAGTGAATATACACCATATTCAGGTGAATCCTGTTGACTTAGTGGTCCTACTGGTTTCCAGCTGGCCCAAGCGGACGCTGGGCTCACTGCACCTAATGAATGTTAATTAATGGTGATGAAGCCCTTTGGGGAGAGGATTAATGACACAGTCCTCCTGTGCTTTCAAGTGGTTTTATAAGAAGCACGTACACACAGAGTGAACACTTTGGAAAGAATGAATACAAATGAGAACCATCACTGCTTTGCAAGAGGAAAGTTTATTAGATTTACAAAGGGATTCGGGGAACTGCAAGGAAGGTCAAAGCAACAGAGAGAACCACAACACACGTCGTATGACACCTTCACAGCCCAGACCTGGCAGACCATCAGGTCACAGCATAACTACAAGAGAGCAGCCTTGAATGATGAGGGTCAGGTGGGCTGGGCTCAGTGCCGGGCCACACCTGGGCGCTTGCTCGCCTTCCAGATCGTGATTTATAGGGATGCCTGGGGCTGGCTCCTGTGGCTGATGCTCGTCAGAGAAGCAGGGCTGGCCCATCGATGGCCCCTCTGTCTTCATGCAATCCTCTTGCTGGCCCCTGGATATCTAGCACCCAAAGGTGTTGCAGGGCCCACAGCGGGAGCGTGGGCCACACGGGGCACAGGGATTGGTGACGCAGGGCCCGATGGGCTTGTCACACGCATTGGTCGTGGCGCAGGGGTTGCAGGGAAGCCTGGGAGACAGAATTAATAGCTCATCAGCATGAGAGGGATCATTTTTAAAAAGGAGGGAGGTCAACCCAAGGAGACAGAAAAAGCAGAAGCCATTCTCCGACATCTTAGGAAGCCAAGCCTTGTTCAGACTGTTCTACAAAGCTCTGAGACAGTGTCAGAGAAGAGCAAAGAAGACTGAGGGTGGGATTCCAGCCCTCATTCTATAACCCTGGAGCTATGGGGAAGTCCCTTCACCCCTCTGAGCCTCAGTCTCCCTGCCTGTAAGATGGCATTGGTAATACCTACCACACAGAATGTGTTCATGAAAACACTGTGTCATGCTCATATGTGAGTTGGCTATACTGTCCCCACTCCGCCTGCCTCGGATGATTCCAACAAGGATCAATGAAATAGTGGATTTGAAAGTGTGGTTTAAATCTGAAAGCGCTGCTCAAATACATGTGATGGTTGTTGAGTTTTGTTTTCCCTTTTGCTGTGACAGGCCAGCCGTGAAGGTAGAAGGCTTTATTTACCCATCAGCCTCCAAAAGCTCACCAGCTGGAGAAAACAGTCAAGTCTCCTGAGTATCTTTTGGAAAAGAAAATACCCTTCGGCCAGGCAATGACAACAAAAAATTCCCTCTACGGTACACTATTGTAACAGAAACCTCTGATCTCTACAGACATGCTGGCCTCTGAAACTTAACCCGAAAAGTCTCTGTTTTGTCCTTGAGTAGAACTATACATGTGCCTTTCAGGGATGATGTCTGCTGGCCACTCACTTGCAGTCCTCGCTCTCCAGCAGGCCCCGGTACGTGTTGATCTCGCACTCCAGCCGGGCCTTGACGTCCAGCAGCACCTGGTACTCCTGGTTCTGCCGCTCCAGGTCACAGCGGATCTCGGCCAGCTGGGACTCCACGTTGGTGATCATGCACTGCACCTGGCCCAGCTGGGAGCTGTAGCGCGCCTCGGTCTCCGTCAGCGTGTTCTCCAGGGAGTCCCTCTGTGAGGGGAACATACGGAATGTCACAGAGCCGCTTCTCAGGGGGCGACTCCGTGGGATTCCAGTGAAGTCACGGGCTTCACCAGGTGAGGAGAGGGTGAACCCGAGCGACACCCACCAGGTTGTGCTGGGCCTGCAGCTCGATCTCCAGGGCGTTGACCGTGCGTCTCAGCTCGATGATCTCCGCCTGGCAGGACTGCAGCTGCTCCGCACTGGACACCACCTGCTTGTTCAGCTCCTCGGTCTGAAACAGCACAGGGGACGAGACAGGGTGAGACTCTGCGTCAAGGGCCACGAGGGGCCGAGGGGCCCGGGCGGCCGCGTGCTGAGATGCCCACCTGGGTGGTGAACCATTCCTCCACGTCCCTGCGGTTGGTCTCCACCAGGGCCTCATATTGGCTCCTGGTCTCGTTGAGCACGCGGTTCAGGTCCACGGTGGGGGCCGCGTCCACCTCCACGTTGAGGCGGTCTCCGATCTGGCAGCGCAGGGTGTTGACTTCCTGAAGGAGAAGGGAGAGGAATGAACTCAGGAAAAAAAGTCTGTCAATAAACTCTCTTTGAGCAAGTTCAATATGATGGGAAGAAGATTGCAATGAATTTAGGAAATATGAGTTGAGGCCCAGTTGATGTAGAACCAGCTGAGTTACTTCTGTGTGATACAGGCCTCTTACCTGAGTGTCTTCTCATCTGCATGATGAGGCTGCTTGAAAAAGTGATTGCTAATGCTTCTTCCCAATCCAGGATTCTATCATTTCTTTCTGATTTTCCCTTTGCTCAGTGATAAGCCTGGTATGGTAACTGGTTTATAATTATTGCTACTTCAATACAGAGAAACCAGGCATAACTCCTCCCATTTATTTCCTGGTCTTCTGCCATTATATATTGTATACAGAGTTTCCTCTTCTACGTTAGCCAACTTGACAATACATTATATTTTTAAAAATCTAATGTTTGATAAATGCATCTGACATCCTCTATTACATTCAACCATGAGGTCTGAATCAACCATTATTTCTGTTCCTTCATCTCTCTCATTTTTCCCACCCATCCACCCACCCACCCACCCATCCATCCATTCATCCACCCACCCACCCATCCATCCACTCCCCCCCATCCATCCACCCATCCATCCATCCATCCACCCACTGGGTTCTAGTATCTAGGTGACATATAACATGAGGGAGTTTGCTGTCTTCTTCCAGTCTTAGTCCTTCATTTGTCACCTTCAAAAGCTAATAGAACTTGTCAAACAGTAGAAAGTACTTTAAATATCTTTGTGTGGACTTTTGGCCGTATATCTGGACCCAAGGGAAAATAAGTCATCTGACCACATTCTTTTAGTAAAAGAGGTAAGCTTATGAGCCAGTCCCTGAAAATTCCCCCAAGAGGGTTTTGAGCAAGCAGCAAACTGTTGTGTTAGTTCTGAGGCGCTTAGTAAAGACCAACCTTGTCCTGCTCGGGGGAGGTATGGAGTGCTCCATTTGGGATGATGGGGGCTGGGACTCCCTCACCTGCTCATGGTTCTGCTTGAGGCTCAGCAGCTCCTCCTTCAGGGACTCCACCTGGGCCTCCAGATCGGACTTGCACAGAGTCAGCTCATCCAGGATCCTGCGCAGGCCGTTGATGTCTGACTCCACCAGCTGCCTCAAGCCCATCTCCGTCTCATACCTGCACACATGCCAAAAGGTCAAAAGGAGTAAAAAAAAAAAAAAAAAAAAAAGACTTTTTTCCAGGGTTTTACTTGGCTGGCCCAGTGGAATTAATTACATTTTGCAAGTTTTTGAATTTCTAAAAAGTTTTTTGGAAGGGAAAAACATGCTACCATGCTGAATGAAAAAAAGACTTATTTCTTCCCTGAGACCCACAGGGAAGGTATTGGTTGGGGGCCTATGTACAGTCTTAACCTGATATTAACTGCATTTGTTCTAAGAACCCCCATGTACAGGCTGCTATGGATTAGGCCTTGTCTTCTTGCCTCTTTCAGTGAGTTGGTGAACTTCATAAGCCTGTTATATAGATTGTCTTACCATCCTTTCCAACCACCTTGAAAGCAAACTGATGTAATGAAAGCATTGAATTAGAAATCAGAACCATGGATAGATTCCTTAATGTCTCTGAGCCTGGACTTCTTCATCTATACAATGGAAACCAAACTAACACTTCACAGGTTGGTCCAAAGATGTAGAAATGGCATAATAATTACAATTACATTGTAAGCTATAAAGTCCCTTAAACATGCAAAGGATTCTTATGATTGTAAAGATCACACCTAGAAAAAAGTCATTCGCTAAAATGGATTTTGCTTCCTATTTTTGTGATTTAGTAACTTTTTTCTGACGGGCTGATAGTGGTGAACCTACACTAAGAAACAGGTGTGAAATTCACTTTTAACCTGGGCCCACATATTAAGTTTAAAAAGAGAATGAGGGGCGCCTGGGTGGCGCAGTCGGTTAAGCGTCCGACTTCAGCCAGGTCACGATCTCGCGGTCCGTGAGTTCGAGCCCCGCGTCGGGCTCTGGGCTGATGGCTCGGAGCTTGGAGCCTGTTTCCGATTCTGTGTCTCCCTCTCTCTCTGCCCCTCCCCCATTCATGCTCTGTCTCTCTCTGTCCCAAAAATAAATAAACGTTGAAAAAAAAAAAATTAAAAAAAAAAAAAAAAAAAGAAAAAGAGAATGGGTGGGTGGTTTCTTGCACTCCTTAAAAGGAGGCTTAAAATGCAACATTCTTGCATTCAGTGAGGAAACTGACATTTAACCTGGCTAACCCAATGCAAGAATCCTCCCAGTGTCACCCCAGACATCTGCTTGCTCGCACCCAGGACAGAGTTCATCAGGTCATAAGTCAGCCTGTGTGTTACTAGAGTGCTCTGATCCTCAGAAAAACCTTACTTGGTTCTGAAGTCATCCGCAGCCAGTTTGGCATTATCGATCTGCACCACCAGCCTGGCGTTCTCAGACTTGCTGCACAGGATCTGGGGACAGGATTCATTATGAAATGAGTTATACTGAGAAGGAATGCCTGTGCCTTAAAGTGAAAAGCTTTTTTTTTTTTCCAAGCACACATTCTTTCCAAATAGCTTTGAGTCTTTTCAGATTTTCAGTTTGGGAATAAAAGGAAGATGAACCAATTAATAGCACTGTTCATTTCAAAACTAAAACAGTCAAGGGGAAATGTGCCCTTAGTCATTAATTCTTCCTCTCTTTGGTCTGCCTCTGGCTTCTTGCAGGAATTGAGCAGACTGGGTAATGAGCCTCACTTAGGGTGACCTGTGTCCCAGTTTGCTTAGAAATAGGGGGTTCTTGGGGCGCCTGGGTGGCTCAGTGGGTTAGGTGTCCGACTTCGGGTCAGATCATGATCTCGCAGTTCGTGAGTTCGAGCCCCACGTCAGGCTCTGCGCTGATGCCTCGGAGCCTGGAGCCTGCTTAGGATTCTGTGTCTCCCTTTCTCTCTGCCCCTCCCCTGCTCATGCTCTGTCTCTGTCTCTAAAAAATAAATAAATGTTAAAAAAAAAAAGAAAGAAAGAAAGAAAGAAAGAAATAGGGGGCTCTTGGAAGGCTAAGCCCAGAAGAATCCCAGCCAAACCAGGACAGGGTGGTTTTCCTACCCTTACACCCCTTTACTCCAGCCCTGCTGACCTCTTTCCACTCCCCCTCACATTACCCTTTTCCATGCTTTTGTACAAAGCTTCTCCCTCTATCTGGAATGCCCTGGGATGTCCTTGCCCACCCAGCAAGACCCCTTGAATGACCCACATTCCCCCTCCACCCCGCCCCCAGCTCCCACAGGGGGTCACATCCCCCGTGCATGCCCACAGTACTTTGCACGTAGCCAGTTACACTTCTCACCATTGTGTTTCCATGTCTGTCTCCCCTATTAGACTGCGAGCTCCTGAAGGAAAGAGACTAGACTATCTTACTCTGAACTTTATCCCCCACTCAAGCACTGTGCCTTGTGTTCAGTAAATATGGGCAAATGAATACATGATCTTCAAATTGCATGGCCCCTTTTCTGGCATTCACTTTGCCAGCACTACTGAGCAGTGACCAGTCAATCTCCTTGGAGAATCAAAGGCTTGTGCCACTGGATATAAACTATTCATCCATCAAAGCCTACTCAGATACTCCTCTTGTGGGAAGCCCTCCCTGACCTACAGCATGTATTGTCTCTCTCTCTCTATGCTGACTCTATACTTATCCCCACTTCTGCTCCTGCATTTCTGACCCTGAATTCTCACATGCATGCTTGCTCTAGTGGATGGTACAGGGCCTGTGTATATTAGTGAGGCTTATGGGGTCAACAGCTCTTTTGCTTTGCTATGGACGTAGTCTCTTGCTACAGATTTGAAAGGCTTTAAATATTTGAGGATCTACTCAGGAAATTCCTAGCTGAACTAATTCAGGTGCACGCTTTTTTAAGCCTACAGGCTTATAGGCCTAAAAACAAGACCAGGATATCATAACAGAACTAAAAAATCAGATGCTCTGGTTTTAGGTAAGAAACATCTTACCTGTCTGATGCCTTATCCTACCCCAGTCTGCATCCTTCCTATAGAGCTTCCCAAACAGATTTCCTAAGATGTCCTACCTAAGCCAATGAAGTCAATGTCTTTACTGGTGTAGCTTTGAACAGCCTTAGATCCATTAAGAAGTTGGTGCGTTAAATTTAAATAAATAGTTAACCTGGGGCGCCTGGGTGGCTCAGCTGGTTGAGCTTCCGACTTGGGCTCAGGTCATGATCTCACGGCTTGTGAGTTCGAGCCCCTCGTCGGGCTCTGTGCTGACAGCTCAGAGCCTGGAGCCTGCTTCGGATTCTGTGTCTCCCTCTCTCTCTGCCCCTCCCCACTCACACTCTGTATCTCTGTCTCTCTCACACAAATAAAAACACATTCAAAAAAATTAAACAGTTAACTAAGTCGGCAGTGTGGTGTCCACCCCCTCACCTTCTGCTGGAGCTCCTCGATGGTCCGGAAGTAGGACTGGTAGCTGGGGCACACGAAGGGCACCTGCTGCTGGCACCACTCCCGGATCCTGGTCTCCAGCTCCGCGTTCTCCCGCTCCAGCTGGCGCACCTTCTCCAGGTAGCTGGCCAGGCGGTCGTTCAGGAACTGCATGGTCTCCTTCTCGCTGCCATTGAAGGAGCCCTCGCAGAACCAGCCGCAGTTGCCCACGTTGGCGGGGATGTTGCAGGCCCCGGGCAGGGTACAGGTGTGGCAGCTGGGGGGCACGCAGGGCCGGGAGGAGCAGGTGGAGCGAAAGCTCAGGTTGGGAAGGCAGAAGTTGTAAGGCATGGTGCCGGAGGGCTTTTCAGCAGAGCTCTGAAGGTCAGTTCCAAAGGCTGATTCCTCTCTCTGGTGAAAGCCCTGGTCCTATCCAGAGCTTTATATCCTGTCAGCAGTGGGTGTGGTGACCACATGCAGCGTTACCCACCTTTTACCTTATTTACCCATTTTTCCACTTGTTATTTAGCCACCTCACACGAGTCCTTCACCTCATAAAACGTTTTACTCTGGCTTCCTGCTAAGTCAGGACTCCTCGCCAATTACGCTGGTTGGTTAAGTAAGACCTTCAAAGTGACCAACCCATGACCTTGTCAACAGCAGCGCTTATTCATAGGGTTTTGAGTTAGAGTGACAGCTGTCCCCTGTCCCCCAGAGATGGAGGCACTTCTGTGCCTCTTTCTCCTAAAGGAGGAGACACTTGTGCCTCATCCAGCCCCCATTCAGTGAGGGCTCTGTGAGGAAAGCCACTTAAGGAAGGCTGCCTGGAAACTGGACTGTTCAGTAGGGAATCCTGGAAGCTGAGATCAGAGCAGACCTGTGAGGCCATCCTGTTCAACAGCCCTTTGCCCTTGCATGCGGACCAGTTGGAGGCAACTCTCTGCTCTCCTTAGAGGGGCTGCAGGAAGCCCCTCCACCCACCACCAGACTCCATTTCTACTGTTACTCAGTGGTCAGCAACGTTAAGGAAACAAACAACTTGGGAGTACCCACCCTGCATGAAGAATGTATTGTGTGCTTACACACAACAGGAGTGTTATCAGAATGGCACCGGATTCCTGAGGACCACTGTTCGATGCACCTCATATGCATTATTTCCTTCCGGCCTCACAAAACACTGCAGCGTTTGTAGAGGAGGACCCCAAGCCTCTGAGAGGTTGCCTGTGGTCCCAGGGCTCCCACACTGTGAGCCAGCATTCAACCCCAAACCTCTCTGACTCCAACAGCCACGCTCTCTCCATCACACCAACTGTCTCTTCCAGTCTCCTCACTACTGACTTGCAATAATGCGCAAGTGGATTGAGTTCAGTGAAGCTCAATCACTACCAGGCACTATCCCCTCCTACGTTAGAGTGGGCCAAGAAACAAAAGCCTGTTCTCCATCAAAGAACCAAAGGTCCTTTCCATTCTAATGGAAGGAAGTCTGCTAAATGAGAAAGTGTAATACCTGCTAAAAGCTTGAAAAAAAAAAAAGAAAGAAAGAAACCTTTGGTTGATTTGACAGAGAAACATCTGAGCCCAGTTCTCCAAAGGATGTGATCCTGAAAAACCACCACGCCATGACATGCTTAGTAGCATCTTTGACCATCAATATATTTCTGCCCCGGTGCTATTCCAGATGGAGATATGAACTATGAGGATTTTACGTTTCATCTATCAGCACTCAAAATAGGACAGAGACACCTTAAAGCAATTCCTTCTGGAAGCTATATGCTCATTCCTCCTGTATAGCCACCGCTCACATCACCTCTTCTACAAAGCTGACCTCACGCTCTGGGACACTTTCTTTTGGTTAGCCTCATTGAAGACAAATCTTCATCTCCTGAGAGTGTGTCTCTTTTTGAAACTCGCCGGATATCATTTGGAACCAAGCCTAGTAAGTGGGATAAGCAACGGAATTTGGTAGCATCTTTAATGGGTCAGAAACACATTGGGACTGTAAAATAATAATGTACTCTTTCTTGGGTGATTCTGAAAGTCATTGCCAACATGAAGCTTCAGATCTGCTCCCATAAAGGGCAGCGAATTTGGAGTAAGTGTGCAGTCTCCCAGAAGGTAATGCTTTGAAGACACTGACATCCTTACCCACGTTCACAATCCACAACTCTCTGCCTCTCCTGCCTGAATCTCTACATTTAGAGAGAGATCGGACGGGCGTGCTAGTTTAAAATCAGTACCAATAACATAAAGCACATAGCTTTCATCAGATTCATCAGCTTTTCTGTTTCGCTCCTTCTTCTATTTCCCAACATTCCAAAGAGGAAAACCGAGACAATGGTACTTTTTTAAAGAATAGGAGAGATGCTGTATTCTGGATTGATAAATATGTCCGCAGGGATTCCTAAACCATGATGGCAGCTTCTGCCTCAGAACAAAATGACCCAGAGATAAGTACCCTGTATCTTCAAAAGTGGAGGGCAGAGTTTAGAAAACATGACTACTCCCACCTCTTGAGCAAAAATAACCATGATTGCTGCATAGCTACATGGTAATTAGATTATAATAGTTGAGAGGACTTGGGTTTATTTAGAAAAGAGCCAAGTTTTATTGACAGAGTTTATTTAGAAAAGAGCCAAGTTTTATCTCCCAAGATTTCTGGAAGGCAGTTGTTTTTTATTTATTCCACTTACTGTGTGCTTGAATCCTTCCCTTTACATAAGCAATGTCATTGTCTCTAGTTAATGACCCTTCAATAAACATGATGAGAAGATCAAATCCTAACAAACAAAAAAGTTTTAGACCTGCCTGTGTAATTGTGACAGACGCCACGGTAAGGCTTCTGGTCTCCAGATGTGAGAAAATTGCACTTGAGGTTAAAAGATACTATTTATTATGGAAGCCAAGACTATATCCGTGGGAGAGATCACATGCCAACCCACCCGTGGCACTCAACCACAGAGTGGATTCAGGGCAGATCTACTGAGACCATCCTCCCATGGCAGAACTTTAAAGGTATTAGGAAGCCTCCCTCCTCCTTCCCAAAACCATCTTCTCTGATGGCCAGGTACTGGCACTTGAAATTCTCACCACGAGAAATATAAATTGCATTACTTGGGAAATGCAAAAAACATACTGGGCAACTTACAGATTAATTCTATTTTAATGTAGACAAATGGCAAGAAGAGACCAGGAGTGCCATCGCTGGGCACACATAGACCAAGATACTGATGTTTGCCTAAGAGATGAAGAGTTATTCACTGGAAAATCCGAAAAGCAGAAACACTGTTCATTACCAACCCTAGCCCACCCTGCTGGGCCAGCCCCAGTTAGAGCTGCTTGTAAGAACAAGATATAGGGCTTCCATAGACTATTCCATAAAAGTGTCTATTGCCAGTTTATCGACCACTCAGTCTTACCACATTGAAGGGAGCAATTGTCATGGTGATCCAGGAATTAAACCAACAGGTTTGGCTTTGGGAAGATGTTCAAACAAGATTTGCAATGAGGAACAAGTAGAGGAGGATATGCAGAATGAGCTAGGTCAATGGTAATATGGGCTGATCAAAATGTACCCCGAAATAGGATTCAGAGCACATCACTCAAATCCTCTCCAGAACTGCTGTTCTGTCCCTTACACTCAGTCTTCGACTCCCAGTGGGAATGGAGTTTGGAGGTCTTTAAGGGACCAAGCCAAATCATAAAAATGCAAAGCTCATCAGTATGTTTTTAACTCTATCCAGTCTAGAATAGAGAAGTCAAGAAGAATGTGAAAAAAAATCCAAGACAATATAACTTAATGGTCCTAATCTGCGAAAGCTGGATTCAGGAACCACTCAGAGAAGGAATGAACACCTGTTTATGTGACTGCTCTGCATACCAAAGGGAAGAGCAGGTGCTAAAACATTTTGAGAGTTCCACAGAGGGGGCACCTGGGTGGCTTATTCAGTTATGCCTCTAACTTCGGCTCAGGTCATGATCATGGGTTTGAGCCCATGTTGTGTCGGGCTCAGCACTGACTGCTCAGAGCCTGGAGCCTGTACAGATTTTGTCTCTCCTCCTCCTCCTCCTCCTCCTCCTCCTCCTCCTCCTCCTCCTCCCCCACTTGTTCTCTCTCTCCCCCCCATCTCTTTCTCTCTCTCTCAAAAATAAATAAACACTTAAAAGAGTACACAGAAGATAAAGCAAAATAAGCTTCATGTTTAGTATGAATACATTGTGTTGAACTTTTGTGTTAAGTTCACTATTAAGTTGGTAACTTGAAAAAGATGTGAAAGTCACTGAACTATGACTTCTTTCCTCGGCAACCTATAGACCCTGCTCTCTCTATGGTCACCAGTGATCTCCCTATTACTATGTCCACTGACTTGTCTGAATTCTCCTCTTTCTCTCCCTTCAAGAGAGACAATATCTTCACCTAATTGAAGCCTAGTGTAAACCATAGAATACTGTAAGTGGAATAAATAAGGAACCATAACACTAATGAGGATTCATGAGAAGGATGCCATTGACCATTCCCTCATCAAAACCCCAATTTCTTTTGACTTCTTTTTTTTTTTTTATGAAATTTATTGACAAATTGGTTTCCATACAACACCCAGTGCTCATCCCAAAAGGTGCCCTCCTCAATACCCATCACCCACCCTCCCCTCCCTCCCACCCCCCATCAACCCTCAGTTTGTTCTCAGTTTTTAACAGTCTCTTATGCTTTGGCTCTCTCCCACTCTAACCTCTTTTTTTTTTTTTTTTCCTTCCCCTCCCCCATGGGTTCCTGTTAAGTTTCTCAGGATCCACATAAGAGTGAAACCATATGGTATCTGTCTTTCTCTGTATGGCTTATTTCACTTAACATTACACTCTCCAGTTCCATCCACGTTGCTACAAAGGGCCATATTTCATTTTTTCTCATTGCCACATAGTACTCCATTGTGTATATATACCACAATTTCTTTATCCATTCATCAGTTGATGGACATTTAGGCTCTTTCCATAATTTGGCTATTGTTGAGAGTGCTGCTATGAACATTGGGGTACAAGTGCCCCTATGCATCAGTACTCCTGTATCCCTTGGATAAATTCCTAGCAGTGCTATTGCTGGGTCATAGGGTAGGTCTATTTTTAATTTTCTGAGGAACCTCCACACTGCTTTCCAGAGCGGCTGCACCAATTTGCATTCCCACCAACAGTGCAAGAGGGTTCCCGTTTCTCCACATCCTCTCCAGCATCTATAGTCTCCTGATTTGTTCATTTTGGCCACTCTGACTGGCGTGAGGTGATACCTGAGTGTGGTTTTGATTTGTATTTCCCTGATAAGGAGCGACGCTGAACATCTTTTCATGTGCCTGTTGGCCATCTGGATGTCTTCTTTAGAGAAGTGTCTATTCATGTTTTCTGCCCATTTCTTCACTGGGTTATTTGTTTTTCGGGTGTGGAGTTTGGTGAGCTCTTTATAGATTTTAGATACTAGCCCTTTGTCCGATATGTCATTTGCAAATATCTTTTCCCATTCCGTTGGTTGCCTTTTAGTTTTGTTGGTTGTTTCCTTTGCTGTGCAGAAGCTTTTTATCTTCATAAGGTCCCAGTAATTCACTTTTGCTTTTAATTCCCTTGCCTTTGGGGATGTGTCGAGTAAGAGATTGCTACGGCTGAGGTCAGAGAGATCTTTTCCTGCTTTCTCCTCTAAGGTTTTGATGGTTTCCTGTCTCACATTTAGGTCCTTTATCCATTTTGAGTTTATTTTTGTAAATGGTGTGAGAAAGTGGTCTAGTTTCAACCTTCTGCATGTTGCTGTCCAGTTCTCCCAGCACCATTTGTTAAAGAGGCTGTCTTTTTTCCATTGGATGTTCTTTCCTGCTTTGTCAAAGATGAGTTGGCCATACGTTTGTGGGTCTAGTTCTGGGGTTTCTATTCTATTCCATTGGCCTGTGTGTCTGTTTTTGTGCCAATACCATGCTGTCTTGATGATGACAGCTTTGTAGTAGAGGCTAAAGTCTGGGATTGTGATGCCTCCTGCTTTGGTCTTCTTCTTCAAAATTCCTTTGGCTATTCGGGGCCTTTTGTGGTTCCATATGAATTTTAGGATTGCTTGTTCTAGTTTCGAGAAGAATGCTGGTGCAATTTTGATTGGGATTGCATTGAATGTGTAGATAGCTTTGGGTAGTATTGACATTTTGACAATATTTATTTTTCCAATCCATGAGCAGGGAATGTCTTTCCATTTCTTTAAGTCTTCTTCAATTACCTTCATAAGCTTTCTATAGTTTTCAGCATACAGATCCTTTACATCTTTGGTTAGATTTATTCCTAGGTATTTTATGCTTCTTGGTGCAATTGTGAATGGGATCATTTTCTTTATTTGTCTTTCTGTTGCTTCATTGTTAGTGTATAAGAATGCAACTGATTTCTGGACATTGATTTTGTATCCTGCAACTTTGCTGAATTCATGTATCAGTTCTAGCAGACTTTTGGTGGAGTCTATCGGATTTTCCATATATAATATCATGTCATCTGCAAAAAGCGAAAGCTTGACTTCATCTTTGCCAATTTTGATGCCTTTGATTTCCTTTTGTTGTCTGATTGCTGATGCTAGAACTTCCAGCACTATGTTAAACAACAGCGGTGAGAGTGGGCATCCCTGTCATGTTCCTGATCTCAGGGAAAAAGCTCTCAGTTTTTCCCCGTTGAGGATGATGTTAGCTGTGGGCTTTTCATAAATGGCTTTTATGATCTTTAAGTATGTTCCTTCTATCCCGACTTTCTCAAGGGTTTTTATTAAGAAAGGGTGCTGGATTTTGTCAAAGGCCTTTTCTGCATCGATTGACAGGATCATATGGTTCTTCTCTTTTTTTTTTGTTAATGTGATGTATCACGTTGATTGATTTGCGAATGTTGAACCAGCCCTGCATCCCAGGAATGAATCCCACTTGATCATGGTGAATAATTCTTTTTATATGCTGTTGAATTCGATTTGCTAGTATCTTATTGAGAATTTTTGCATCCATATTCATCAGGGATATTGGCCTGTAGTTCTCTTTTTTTACTGGGTCTCTGTCTGGTTTAGGAATCAAAGTAATACTGGCTTCATAGAATGAGTCTGGAAGTTTTCCTTCCCTTTCTATTTCTTGGAATAGCTTGAGAAGGATAGGTATTATCTCTGCTTTAAATGTCTGGTAGAACTCCCCTGGGAAGCCATCTGGTCCTGGACTCTTATTTGTTGGGAGATTTTTGATAACCGATTCAATTTCTTCGCTGGTTATGGGTCTGTTCAAGCTTTCTATTTCCTCCTGATTGAGTTTTGGAAGAGTGTGGGTGTTCAGGAATGTGTCCATTTCTTCCAGGTTGTCCAATTTGTTGGCATATAATTTTTCATAGTATTCCCTGATAATTGTTTGTATCTCTGAGGGATTGGTTGTAATAATTCCATTTTCATTCATGATTTTATCTATTTGGGTCATCTCCCTTTTCTTTTTGAGAAGCCTGGCTAGAGGTTTGTCAATTTTGTTTATTTTTTCAAAAAACCAACTCTTGGTTTCGTTGATCTGCTCTACAGTTTTTTTAGATTCTATATTGTTTATTTCTGCTCTGATCTTTATTATTTCTCTTCTTCTGCTGGGTTTAGGCTGCCTTTGCTGTTCTGCTTCTATTTCCTTTAGGTGTGCTGTTAGATTTTGTATTTGGGATTTTTCTTGTTTCTTGAGATAGGCCTGGATTGCAATGTATTTTCCTCTCAGGACTGCCTTCGCTGCGTCCCAAAGCGTTTGGATTGTTGTATTTTCATTTTCGTTTGTTTCCATATATTTTTTGATTTCTTCTCTAATTGCCTGGTTGACCCACTCATTCGTTAGTAGGGTGTTCTTTAACCTCCACGCTTTTGGAGGTTTTCCAGACTTTTTCCTGTGGTTGATTTCAAGCTTCATAGCATTGTGGTCTGAAAGTATGCATGGTATAATTTCAATTCTTGTAAACTTATGAAGGGCTGTTTTGTGACCCAGTATATGATCTATCTTGGAGAATGTTCCATGTGCACTCGAGAAGAAAGTATATTCTGTTGCTTTGGGATGCAGAGTTCTAAATATATCTGTCAAGTCCATCTGATCCAATGTCTCATTCAGGGCCCTTGTTTCTTTATTGACTGTGTGTCTAGATGATCTATCCATTTCTGTAAGTGGGGTGTTAAAGTCCCCTGCAATTACCACATTCTTATCAATAAGGTTGCTTCTGTTTATGAGTAATTGTTTTATATACTTGGGGGCTCCGGTATTCGGCACATAGACATTTATAATTGTTAGCTCTTCCTGATGGATAGACCCTGTAACTATTATATAATGTCCTTCTTCATCTCTTGTTACAGCCTTTAATTGAAAGTCTAGTTTGTCTGATATAAGTATGGCTACTCCAGCTTTCTTTTGGCTTCCAGTAGCATGATAAATAGTTCTCCATCCCCTCACTCTGAATCTAAAGGTGTCCTCAGGTCTAAAATGAGTCTCTTGTAGACAGCAAATAGATGGGTCTTGTTTTTTTATCCATTCTGATACCCTATGTCTTTTGGTTGGTGCATTTAATCCGTTTACATTCAGTGTTATTATAGAAAGATACGGGTTTAGAGTCATTGTGATGTCTGTATGTTTTATGCTTGTAGTGATGTCTCTGGTACTTTGTCTCACAGGGTCCCCCTTAGGATCTCTTGTAGGGCTGGTTTAGTGGTGACAAATTCCTTCAGTTTTTGTTTGTTTGGGAAGACCTTTATCTCTCCTTCTATTCTAAATGACAGACTTGCTGGATAAAGGATTCTCGGCTGCATATTTTTGCTGTCTAGCACCCTGAAAATCTCGTGCCAATTCTTTCTGGCCTGCCAAGTTTCAAAAGAGAGATCAGTCACGAGTCTTATAGGTCTCCCTTTATATGTGAGGGCACGTTTACCCCTTGCTGCTTTCAGAATTTTCTCTTTATCCTTGTATTTTGCCAGTTTCACTATGATATGTCATGCAGAAGATCGATTCAAGTTACGTCTGAAGGGAGTTCTCTGTGCCTCTTGGATTTCAATGCCTTTTTCCTTCCCCAGTTCAGGGAAGTTCTCAGCTATTATTTCTTCAAGTACCCCTTCAGCACCTTTCCCTCTCTCTTCCTCCTCTGGAATACCAATTATGCGTATATTATTTCTTTTTAGTGTATCACTTAGTTCTCTAATTTTCCCCTCATACTCCTGGATTTTTTTATCTCTCTTTTTCTCAGCTTCCTCTTTTTCCATAACTTTATCTTCTAGTTCACCTATTCTCTCCTCTGCCTCTTCCATCCGAGCTGTGGTGGTTTGCATTTTGTTTTGCATTTCCTTTAAAGCGTTTTTCAGCTCCTCGTGACTGTTCCTTAGTCCCTTGATCTCTGTAGCAAGAGATTCTCTGCTGTCCTGTATACTGTTTTCCAGCCCAGCGATTAATTTTATGACTATTATTCTAAATTCACTTTCTGTTATATTATTTAAACCCTTTTTGATCAGCTCATTAGCTGTTGTTATTTCCTGGAGATTCTTCTGAGGGGAATTCTTCCGCTTGGTCATTTTGGATAGTCCCTGGTGTGGTGAGGACCTGCAGGGCACTTCCCCTGTGCTGTGGTGTATAACTGGGGTTGGTGGGCGGGGCCGCAGTCAGTCCTGATGTCTGCCCCCAGCCCACCGCTGGGGCCACAGTCAGACTGGTGTGTGCCTTCTCTTCCCCTCTCCTAGGGGTGGGATTCACTGTGGGGTGGCGTGGCCCGTCTGGGCTACTTGCACACTGCCAGGCTTGTGATGCTGGGGATCTGGCGTATTAGCTGGGGTGGGAAGGCAAGGTGCACGGCGGGAGGGGGGGCAGGCTTAGCTCGCTTCTCCTTAGGTGATCCACTTCAGGAAGGGCCCTGTGGCAGCCGGAGGGAGTCAGATCCGCTGCCGGAGGTTTGGCTCCGCAGAAGCACAGAGTTGGGTGTTTGCGCGGAGCGAGCAATTTCCCTGGCCGGAACCGGTTCCCTTTGGGATTTTGGCTGGGGGATGGGCGGGGGAGATGGCGCTGGCGAGCGCCTTTGTTCCCCGCCAAACTGAGCTCTGTCGTCCGGGGGCTCCGCAGCTCACCCTCCCTTTGTCCTCCAGCCTTCCCGCTTTCCGAGCAGAGCTGTTAACTTATGACCTCCCAGACGCTAAGTCGCGCTTGCTGTTGGAACACAGTCCGTCAGGCCCCTCCGCTTTTGCAAGCCGGACTCGAGGGCTCTGCTTGGCTGGCGAGCCGCCCCTCCGCCCCGGCTCCCTCCCGCCAGTCCGTGGAGCGCGCACCGCCTCGCCGCCCTTCCTACCCTCTTCTGTGGGCCTCTGGTCTGCACTTGGGTCCGGTGACTCCGTTCTGCTAATCCTCTGGCGGTTTTCTGGGTTATTTAGGCAGGTGTAGGTGGAATCTAAGTGATCAGCAGGACGCGCGGTGAGCCCAGCGTCCTCCTACGCCGCCATCTTCCTGCGCCTCCTCCTCTTTTGACTTCTTTTTAAAAATTTTTTTAATGTGTATTTATTTTTTGAAAGAGAGAGATGGAATGTGAGCAGGGGGTGGTGGGGGGCAGAGAGAGAGGGAGACACAGAATCTGAAGCAGGGTCCAGGCTCTGAGCTGTCAGTACAGAGCCCGATGAAGGGCTCAACTCATGAACCGTGAGACCATGACCTGAGCTGAAGTCAGATGCTTAACCAACTGAGCCATCCAGGCACCCCTTTTTTAACTTCTGTGTTGCTTCAGCTTCCCACCCAACTGCTTTTAACCAGATATCACCTCTCTCCTTGGGGACTGGGCCAAATCAAGAAGGAACCTCACGTCAGGGATTTTGGAGAGCCTGAGGCCACTCTGTCATTTCTACCAGTGGTTCCCAAGGTTGTCCATAGTGTAACATCATCCCCTTGACAGTCTTAACAACTCCTATGGTTCTAACTGATCATCTCTGTTTAGGCAACTCTCCAACGTCTCTCCCAAATCCAGTCATTCTCTTCCAGCTTTCTCCACTGGAGCCCCACTGGTGTTTCATTTTCTCAGGCTCAAAAAATGTCTCTCATGTTGACCCAAAGCAGGTATTCAATCAGTAGTAATTTCCTTCCTTCCCTTTCCATTGTTCCTCTACCCCCAATTTGCTTCCACATCCCAGGCTGTGCCTCTGAAATCCACCTCACCCTTGGCTCCCCAACCACCACCCCCATCTCAGTCTTGTTGTCTCTCACCAGCCCCTCAATGATTCTTCCTTCTTTTCCACCCAATCTCACCAACTTCTAGGACTCATCACAACCCGCCTTATACATAGCTCTCGATAGATCATATACCAAACTTCCTTACAAATAAATCTCACAGATAACCATGAAAAGCACTGCCAGATATGGTGCTCCATGACTACTTTGCAGTTTCATCATCAGCCACTATATTTATGCTTTGCTCCAGTTAGAAATTGGTCTGCCAAGCTCTAGACACATTTCCTGCTTCCTCTTCTCCTTACCAGGCAAAGTTCATGTTTGGGAAAACTCTCCCTCTTGTCAGACCTGCATATACTCATATGTCCAAACATACCCCATCAAGCTTCGTTTCAGAATTATGCTAATATCATACAGTAATTGTTGACTGAAGTTGGAACAAGGGAAGTATATTAAGTTTTAATAACCTTCTCATGAATCCTCATTATTGTTACTGTTCCTTTATTCCACGTACAGTATTCTGTGGTTTATACTGGGCTATAACTGGGTGATGATACTGTCTCTCTTGAAGGATAGGCAGACAGTATTCATATGAACAGAATATTTGGGTTTTCAAAGCTCTGATTGAGCGCTACCTCCTCTCTCTTTTTACCACTCTCTCACACTTAAACTATAGAAATAATTCCTGAAATCATACAGTTTTTCTCTCACAGGTCAGAAATGTATCATTCTTTACTTACACCTTTCTTGGGCCACATGGATGTTTGTCTGCATAAGGGTTGTCTCTTTGTCTTGTCCATTCTAGACTGTGAACATGCCGTGGGCCAGGACCAGGGCTCATTTATTTGTGTATTCTCAGTGCTCCACATGGAGCATACACAACAGATGTTTGGTTGCAGTTGTGTAGGTTAGATAGGGTCAAATCGAATGAAGACTTGACACAGTGACCAAGAGAATTGAGTGCTCTAATAATTCAGATATGAATCACGTGGGAGGTAGGGTTCATGTCTGTTGGGGGAGACAATGAGCACTGGTCTTTCTTGAAATTATAAGAAATAAAATGATACAGAAGTTACAGAAGAACATTGTAGGTAGGAGAGAAGACCTAGAGGAAAGAGGGAACTTGAAAAGAGGGGGAGGTGGGGAGATGCGCTTACCTGCATTTAAAGGGTCTTTAGATTACGAAGTGTTGGGTGTAACAAGTGGGTAACAAGAGGAACCAGTTTGATGAAGATAAGTTTCAGTCCAATTAAATGTGATGTGGCAGCCTAGTATCAAGTGAAACTGTCCTATGGGCAACTAAAGACCTGGGACTTGAACTAAAATGAGAGCAAGATTCGGAGTTGTCAGCATAGAGGTGCTAGTTCTTCCTGAACAGGGATGGAGGAGAAAAAAACACAGCTGAGGATCTAGGCATTTCCTCCAATTGGGACAGAAAGGAGAAGGCAGGCTAATCAGGAGCTGGAAAATGGGTAGCAGGAGATATAACGAGAGAACCCAGAGTGTGCTGGTTTATGGAAATCATTGAAGGCACGTCTTCAGGGAAAGGCAGGTAATCTACAGTGGGGATGCAGGTACAGTTGACAGGTTGAAAGGAGAGGGTAGCTGCTCTTTGAGCAGTTTCTACAGAAGCTGGTCTTTAGGCAGTTTACAAGAAAGGGGAACAGAAAATCAACCCCTGAATGATGAGGATGACCGTGAGAAATAGCAGTCAGATCTGGAGAGGACTCAGTATTGCCAAGGACCCTGCAGCCAAAGAAAGAGGGGCATGAGTGTTGGAGGCCAGGTTTCCTTCATGGTCGCCCCTTGGCAGGAGCTTCCCAGGAGAACAGTCCCTCCCCCGTCCAGCAGTATTTACCAGTGGAGCATAATGGCTGGGGTTAGTCATTTAACCCATTTCATCCTAACAAAGGGACGTTTTTATGAAATAGCCACAACAGGTACTTTACAGTGCATAAATATGAATGAGAAACACATTTACTATGCCAGAGAAATGAAGTTTATTGGGAAGTAAATGAAGTAGCTTCCTTGCATTCCAGAGAATACCAAAGAAGCAAGAAAAACAGGAAACACAATACATACAGGAAATGCCCTAAAAGTAATACCTGGAGCTCAGATACCATGGAGCTGGACATCTTCAGAAACAAAGACACTGGAACTTCAACAGAAAAGGATTTCCCAGACATTGGAAGTTAACCATGTGTGCCTTTGCTTGTTGAATCTGGAAGGCATTTTCATGTCTAGAGATATCATATTTGGCATGGCTAGGCTCCAAAGAAGGCAAGACCCGAGGACCTTTCCTTTGCTTGATCAGAGTGGCTTCATTGTTGTCTTCAAAGAGGGTGCAAGTTCTTAAATTAAGAGCAACGCGTTTGAGAGGCACCACAGGACCCGCAGGAATTGCCACTAGCGTTGGTGGTAGCACATGGGTTGCAGGGAAGCCTGGGAGGACACAGAGGTTTAGAGCGGATTGGGGATGGTTGTGGAGAGAGCCCTAAGGTGCCTAATGAGACAACCCATGAATTCTCAGTGGTTGGAGATAGTTGGAATCAAATTTGATTGCCATCGAATCCTTCTCCCCATCCCAGAATGCCATGTGCTGAGGTGGAAATTGGCTTTTTGAAAAATATGTTATGCTCTTGAGCTCTCCTGAAAGCAATACACGCTGTCTTACCCAACAGTTATTGTTGCAACAATCTGTCCACCACCACTTCTCTATCATTAGCTCCCTGATGCAGGGGATGTATGCCCTTCACCTCTGACCTTCCTTTTCTGCTTAACTGTCACATCATGGACTCTATACATGCACGTTGTTCTGTGAGTTGAAAACGTGGCCGCCATGTGTATGCTCACAATATCTCGTAGTCCCACCACATGTCCTCCAGAGTTCTTTGCCTCGCACTCACTTGCAATCCTCGCTCTCCAGCAGGCCCCGGTACGTGTTGATCTCGCACTCCAGCCGGGCCTTGACGTCCAGCAGCACCTGGTACTCCTGGTTCTGCCGCTCCAGGTCACAGCGGATCTCGGCCAGCTGGGACTCCACGTTGGTGATCATGCACTGCACCTGGCCCAGCTGGGCGCTGTAGCGCGCCTCGGTCTCCGTCAGCGTGTTCTCCAGGGAGTCCCTCTGTGAGGGGAACATACGGAATGTCACAGAGCCGCTTCTCAGGGGGCGACTCCGTGGGATTCCAGTGAAGTCACGGGCTTCACCAGGTGAGGAGAGGGTGGGCAGCACCCCGAGCGACACTCACCAGGTTGTGCTGGGCCTGCAGCTCGATCTCCAGGGCGTTGACCGTGCGTCTCAGCTCGATGATCTCCGCCTGGCAGGACTGCAGCTGCTCCGCACTGGACACCACCTGCTTGTTCAGCTCCTCGGTCTGAAACAGCACAGGGGACGAGACAGGGTGAGACCCTGCCTCAAGGGCCGCGAGGGGCCGAGGGGCCCGGGCGGCCGCGTGCTGAGATGCCCACCTGGGTGGTGAACCATTCCTCCACGTCCCTGCGGTTGGTCTCCACCAGGGCCTCATATTGGCTCCTGGTCTCGTTGAGCACGCGGTTCAGGTCCACGGTGGGGGCCGCGTCCACCTCCACGTTGAGGCGGTCTCCGATCTGGCAGCGCAGGGTGTTGACTTCCTGAGGGAAGAAGAGGAAGAAATGAACCACAGAAATGGATCTGCTGTATATCTTCCTACTGTAGGACAGTGAGAACAACCCTGCCAAAAATGTATATCCTGATCATTCCCAAAGACTGACACAGATACGATGTAGGATTAGACCCAAATAGGGATCACATCAATATATTTCCCCAAAAAACTGAAAGAAGCTCACATTTCCAATAAGACTCAAGTCCAAACTCCCTGGCCTGTGCAAATCCTACCTCATTTCCCAACTCACCCCTATAGGTAATGCATGCCCAGCCATATCAATCCATGTGCCAAACTCTAATATACCTGCTCTTCCACTTCTGTGTCTTTGCTCAGTCTCTTCCCCCAGATTGAAACATCCAAGTGTGAAAGCCTCCTCCTTCCCATGACATGTCTCTGAGAACATTCCCTGTCTCCTTCCAGGTAGACTGGACTATTCCCTGCATATGTTGCTCATACTTCTCATATGGTACCACTTTCCTCTGCCCGTATTCTACCATCGTTTGTACATAGCCATCTGCCTAGACCACTGGGAGCCCGTTGAAGAGAGGGAACATGTCTTAGTTCTTTTTTTCCCTCCATCTCTACCACCAAATTTAAAAACTAACAGTGAGCAGCAGCGAGCAGGGCTCAATAAATGGATGCCTTTTCTCAGCATCTCCAACACCTGCCCAACCTCACCCAGTTGCTGGAGAATAAGCAACCCACCTCCCTACATGCTATGGGTATAGTATCATCATTCTCTGAAGAGTCTTGAGTTCTTCAGAGAAGAGTCCCAGCTCAAGAAGCCTGATGGCACTTGCCTCCTGGTTGCTGATGCTAAAGGCTTGGATCTGAAACCTACTTTTTTTTTCCTTTTCCTCTCACCTCCTCGTGGTTCTTCTTCAGGCTCAGCAGCTCCTCCCTCAGGGACTCCACCTGGGCCTCCAGGTCAGACTTGCACAGAGTCAGCTCGTCCAGGATCCTGCGCAGGCCGTTGATGTCCGACTCCACCAGCTGCCTCAAGCCCATCTCCGTCTCATACCTGCACACACAGATCAGAAAGGATGAGGCAGGAAAGAAGCCGGTCCCCTGTTCTGTGTCTTGTGTGCATGGACTGGCCTCCATCTCTTTGAGCTGGTACAGTTTTCTTCCCCTTTTCTTCCATGTTTCCCTCAAGCTCTGCACAAATAGATTGGAGAGGCCCCTGACTCACCCTAACACCAGAAGGTCCCCACAAGAACTCATGAGATGGAGTCTCTCATTTTTCTCTCAGTTTTGTTGATTAATATACCACCACTCCCCATAGAACAGTCTCTGTCAATCTCTGAATTTGGGGATTTAAGAAGGCCTTCCATAGATAGCAATATAGGCTGAAGTGCACACAGCATATGAGTCTGGATCTCTGTTTGAAACCAGTTTTAGATAAAGCCAGGCTTGAGAAGAGAAATCAAAAGGGAAAAATGGCTGCCTCTCCCCTTCCAGGAAATGTTAGTCCCACGGGGCCATGAGAGAGCCATAAGGACCTTAGGGGTCACCTAGCCTAAAAGTCTCAACCTACTTGGTTCTGAAGTCATCAGAGGCCAACTTGGCGTTGTCGATCTGCACCACCAGCCTGGCATTCTCAGACTTGGCACACAGAATCTGAAAACAAGATTCTACTGTGAGGGCCACTTGAACTTGAGAATGTCTTATTGTTCAAAGACAGTCAGCTGCTGCTGTGCCCCCACATGGCACCCCCTCACCTTCTGCTGGAGCTCCTCGATGGTCCGGAAGTAGGACTGGTAGCTGGGGCACACGAAGGGCACCTGCTGCTGGCACCACTCCCGGATCCTGGTCTCCAGCTCCGCGTTCTCCCGCTCCAGCTGGCGCACCTTCTCCAGGTAGCTGGCCAGGCGGTCGTTCAGGAACTGCATGGTCTCCTTCTCGCTGCCATTGAAGGAGCCCTCGCAGAACCAGCCGCAGTTGCCCACGTTGGCGGGGATGTTGCAGGCCCCGGGCAGGGTACAGGTGTGGCAGCTGGGGGGCACGCAGGGCCGGGAGCAGCAGGTGGAGCGGCAGCTCAGGTTGGGAAGGCAGCAGTTGTAAGGCATGGTGCAGGGAGAGGTGATGGAGAGCAAGTAAGCTAATCTAGGTGGATGTGGTGAGGTTTGAGTTTCTCCTTCCTCCATGGTCCTTTTATACCCTTAATGGTGGGTGGGGGTTGGCATACAGCATAATTTCCTTTCCTAATGCTTCAGCTAATTTTTTCTCCAAAATATGCTAGTTAGATGCCTGCAAAGAGTCTCCTCAACCCATAAAATTATTCCATTTAGCTTGTGTCACACCAGGTTCCTCATGGGTGCTAGTGGTTGGTGAAATCAGAATTTCATCAGATGGCTTCAAAGGAGACAGAATCATCACAACCCCAAATGGCTCTCTCCATTACTCAGAGGGTAGGACAGCCAGGGACATGGGGTGGAGTTGTTTGGAACTCCTCACCCATGAGGTTATGCCACTAGATTCCCTGGAAAGAGAGTCTGGAGTGAACAGTCTTCCAAGGGGCTCTCTTTTCCCAGTCCTACCCATGGTTCAGTGTTTGGTTCAACTTGACTTCATAGCAGAAATTTGTCCTGTATTAGTTGCAAGAAACCTGGGCCCTACTTATGAGAGTATTAATTGGGGCTGTGGAAATTTATCAATACATGGAGATTATAAATAATGGAGTGTTCATGGCTAGGAAGTAAAACTGGCTGAATGGGTGGGAATAGCCCTGAAGCAGATACCAGCAAACTAGGGCCCACAGACCAAGTTCTGCCTCCGGCCTTTCTTTCTAAATATAGTTTTATTGGCACAGCCATGTTCATTTATTTAGGTATTGTCTATGGCTGATTTTGTTCTACAATGGCAGAATTGAATAGTTGTAACAGGGACCATATGGTTTGCAAAGCCTAAAATATTTAGTCTCTGGCCCTTTATAGAAAAAGTTTACCAAACTGTACTGAAGCAACAATCTTCCTAAAGATGAGAAGGAGAAGAAATATCTAGAAGGAAAATTATGCCTGGACTAGTCCATAGAGAGAGTTCAAGTGGCAATGTTGAAGCATAAATTTGAAGCATAATACTTCAGACTCAAGAAGAATGGAAAAACCAGAATGAGGAGCTCAGAGTTATCTTTGTGTGCATGGTGACCTTATCTCAAAGTCTCTGGATATTTCTCTCTCCTCGTTCCTAGACTTAATCCTCTTTGTGAGAGCATCATACGTCCCTAGAGTTGTGACTCTGCCAACCTGAGATGCTCCCAAAATCAGTCACAACGCCCATGAGAACGCACCTTCACTCTGTCGTCCCTAAGAAGTGGACACCATCCCTGATGAGTGGGTGCCTCTCTATCACCTGTGGGGTCAGATACTCTTGGACCCTTCCAAATTCCTGGGAGTGTCCCTATTGCCCAATAAAGAATCTTAACGAAGTAGCCCTCCTCATCTCACCTTCTGTTCCTTGTCACTCTGTCCTTTATTCCACACAGAAACAAAATCACGGTTCAGACAGAAGTCCCAAAAAGTTATTTGTGGAACACAGTATGAGTCATTTATGAAGGATGTGTCCAGATTTCAAAGGCAGTATCAAGGTAACAGAAAAGCACACACTTGGAGCTAAACCACCTGAGTTCACATTCTTACTGATGAGATGAGCTCCAAGAAGTGAGTTCCCCTTTTTCACTCGTGTTTTCTTCATCACTTAAATTTAAGTAGGAATAATGCTGCCCACCTCATAGTTCTGTTATAAAATTTAAGTAATGTATTGTGTGTGAATATGGTTGGGGGTGAGACCAGTGATTCTTTCTTTGACTTTTATCCTTCCTAGTGTTGGCCAGATGGCCCAGACGTAGAATTTTTTGAAAATTCAATTCTGTTGAGCAGACACATGGGTACATTGCCCAGGCCAATCCAATGGTGATAATACCTCATTCACCTACCTTGCGAACACTAGGGACATAGAACTAAATTCATGAATTAATCAACAAAAATACAAATTTTAACATTGACTTGGTAGCCAGAATAGGAAGTTGGCAGAGGGCACACTGTGCCTACATTCTCTGCTAGGTTACTGATCTTGTGGGTTTGGTTATCTTGTCTGGGGTGGTTTTTGAGAAGACAAGTTCTCTACATGGAGATTGTATTGCCACCAAAGCCTCCTTTCTTGTATTGGCATTGAAATGGGCTCTACTCATTTTCTGAGATTTCCCCAGCCTTGCATTTCTGTGCTAGCATCCATAATAATGATGACAGTGGTTTTGGTGATACTGATGATGTTACTTACCACTTCATGAGTACTTATTCTGTGCCAAACAAGCTAGGTGCTAAGTGTTATGGCACATTTCTTATTTGACCCTCTCAACAACACTATAATATCAGTCTATAAAATTATTCCCATTTTACGGATAAATTAACAGCTTAGGGAAGGCTCAGAATTTTCCCAAGACACAAATAGTAAGTGGCAGAGTTGGGATTTAAACAATTCATTGTCTAACTCTTGAGCCCAAATACCTAAACACAATGCAAACATTTGGCACAGAAATTTCTCTGATTTTTTAAGGGGAAGAAAATCTTAGATTCCTTTCTTCCCATTACCCCTCTCTTTATTATTTTTGCTTCTGATTCCCTCTGGGACCCTATTCCCAACCCTTTCCCAACCCCATCAGTCCTCCAAAGCCTTGTCTGCCCAAGCAGCCCTTTCCCTCAGCTACTTTTTATGGTACCCTCTTGAACCAAAACCAAGTTACACTTATTACTTTTCTCCATAGGGAAATGGTTGTCCTTTTGCATTACTGATTGACACATCCAGATTGGAGATTACACTGCCTCTTCTTAGCATCTAAACAAATCAAAATGCACAATGGCAGGACCTAAGGTGATTTAGAATCTGAGAGACAGGCTTTTTGCCTCACCCTGAACTTTTAGCCCTGTAAAAGTTCACCTCTCAGAAGTAAGATCTATTTTCTAAGAATCAAAGAATTCTAAAGCTAGAAAGACCTGAATTTATGGAGAAGAAAACTGAGGTCCAAATGGTGAGGCAGGAAAGTAATGAGTATCAATATGTCATTTCCTCATCGGGTAGTCTACTAGAACCCTTCACGTATGGTATTCTACCCTCACCCCAAACTATGAATGCTTCAATGCCATTATTGTCACCATATATCAGAGATAAATAATCTGAAAAGAAGTGAACTTGTTCAAAATGATACAAGTAAGTAGACTTGAGTCTGCTGGGCCCTCACTGTGAGGTAGAGAGATGAGACACTGGCCAGGGTGTGACAAAACACGAGAACTAGAAGAAAACAAGGAGGTGAGCTCATGAATTCCAATGCCAGCTCTGAGCATGGATGGCAAGACACACCTAGGCTTCCTGCGTATTGCTTTGCTTCTTAGTAAACTGGAGGTTAAAAAGTGACAAATCCCACAAGCTTGTGATGAGGCGTGCCTCCTGGAAGTAATGAAATGGGCTTTTACAGAGAAAAATGCTATGCGTTCCTGGACCATCCTGCTCTT
Organism: Lynx canadensis; assembly: GCF_007474595.2. Lineage (NCBI taxonomy): Eukaryota > Metazoa > Chordata > Mammalia > Carnivora > Felidae > Lynx > Lynx canadensis. Next base: position 39,522,259 of record NC_044316.2, read on the forward strand.
CCTGCAGACACTGACAGTAGCCTCAGGCCTCAAAGAACTCAGTGAATGACTTTGACCCCAGACATAAAGATGCAAAAAAGTGCCTTAGCTTACCCATAGCAAATACAAAATTTTCAAGGAAACAGGAAAAGAACCAGCAAAAATATTCAGGACACAAGCTTGGAGTTGGGTCAAGTCTCTGAGGATGATATTCCCAGGGGGCTAAGAGTTCAGACCAGGACAGCCAAGAGCCAATAAAACAGGTCACCAAAGAGCACTGGGCATGCCAAATGAGAAGGGCCTTGGGGCCCATCAGAAGATGGGTCTGGAGACAAAGAGCATCAGATAATGCTGAATAGAGCACGTACGCCAGGTGCAGAGCTAGGTGGGGGACTTAAAGAAAGAAACAATGGTGTGAAAGACAATAGGATGGTATACAAATTCTACCGTTGGGCAGGAAACAACAACAACAAAAATGACTAGGTTCTCTATTCTTAAGAAGCTTGTCTATGTGTTAAGTCATCAATAATCAAAATAATAACCCTGATAAAAATGTCTGGCTTGCAAAGTGTTTCCATGAACACAATCTTCCATGATCCTCTTGGCAAGTGTATAAAGCAGGTAGAGAAGAGATTATTACCTCCACTTTAAGGAAACTGAGGCTCAGAGAAGCTACGTGTCTCGTCCAAGGACACAGAGTAGATGAGAGGATAAGCGAGAACCAAAACCCTGGTTTTGGCAAGTGGGTCACAACCTTGCTCATTAGAACCCCCAGTAGAGATTCTAAAACTCCTAGTGGCCAGGCTGTGTCCCAGACCAATTAAATCAAGCTTTCTAAGGGCAAACTCAGTCTTCAGCACTTGTTTAGTACCCCAGGTGATTTCAAAGCACCACCAAGGTTTAGAACCACTGTCCTCATGTGTGATGATGATGACAGAGTACTTGCCAACAATTTAAAAGCCACAAGGGAGGTAGAGCACATTTATTTACAAAATTAAGGTTTAACTCTAAGGATTGAGAGTTGTTTTCAAAGAACATGGCAGAATTTGCAGATCCAAAAAGCTTTGCCTCTGGCCAGAATCTTCCTTTGTTCTAATGATGGCCTCTCTGTTCAAATCATGTTTGGAGCTTTATGTTTTGGCAATGTATGTATCTTTTTAACATCCAGTTTGTTGATAGCAAACCTTTGTCTTTTAAGGATGGATTTGATTTTTTGGAAGCCATTCAACAAGAAACCTTGTGAAAAAGATAAACAACCAACTTAGATAATTAAAACAACAGTAACAACACCAGGGCACCTAGGTGACCCAGTCCATTAAGTGTCCGACTCTTAATTTCAGTTCAGGTCATGATCTTGTGATTCGTGGGATAGAGCCCCATGTAGGGCTCTGCACTGACAGTGCAGAACCTACTTGGGATTCTCTCTCTCTCCCTCTCTTTCTGCCCCTCCCCTGCTTATGCTCTCTATCTCTCTATCTCTCTCAAAAATAAATGAATAAAGCTTTAAAAAGGAAAAAACCTCCATATGTGGCTTATAATTGATTCAAAAGCAAACTTTTTGGGTTTTTTTAGAGAATGCACAAGGTGAGGGAAGGGCAGAGAGGGAGAGAGAGAGAGAGAGAGAGCGAGAGAGCATCCCAAGCAGGCTCCATGCTCAGTGCAGAGCCCAACATGGGGCTTGATCTGTGACCCTGGGATCATGACTTAAGCCAAAAGCAAGAGTCGGAGGCTCAACTGACTGAGCCACCCAGCTGTCCTCAAAAGTTAATTCCTAAAGAGACTTGCCAAAATTAAGTTGGAATCTTTATGTAGGGAACAATTTTGAAGAATATCATTGACCTGGATGTATTCATTCTGCTCTGATTTTTAAATCATTCTTCATACTCTATAGTGGTGTCATGTGCACCTGTAAATAGAACCTGGTTCAAATATGATAAATGCTAATAACCAACTGTGATTTGAGCAAGTTTCCAAAGTTCAGTTTCCTCATCTGTTAAAATGGGTTTAATTTGAAGCATTTTATAAAGATTAATATTAGTTCCTAGTGTTTTGCCTAACCCATAGCTGATATTCAAAAGATGTTCGCCATATTAGTTCCTTATTGCTACCATCACAAATCACCACAAATTTACTGGCTTAAACCAATACAAACATATTATCTTAAACTTCTATAGGTCAAAAGCCTAACATAGGTCTAAAATCAAAGTTTTACTCTCACTGGGAGTAAAAAAAGTTTTTTTAATTACAGTAACATCAACAAGAATAAAATACTTAGGAATAAATGTAACCAAGGAGGCAAAAGACTTGTATGCTGAAAACTGCAAAACATTACCAAAAGAAAATCAAGAAGATACAAATAAATGGGAAAACCGACAGTCTTTTCAACAAATGGTGCTGAAAAAACTGGATACTCACAGGCAAAGAATGAAACTAGACCCTTACCTCACACCATATGCAAAAATGAACCCCAAATGGATCATAGACCTGAATGTAAGAGCTAACATTATAAAACTCTTAGAAGAAACCATAGAGGAAAATTGCATGACATTGGGTTTGGCAATGATTTCCTGGCCATGGCACCAAAAGCACAGATAACCAAAGAAAAAATAGGTAAAATAAACTCCAGAAAATTTAAAAGCTTTTAAATTTCACTATCAAGAGAATGAAAAGGCAATCCACAGAATGGAAGAAAATACCTGCAAATTATATTCCCAATAAGGAATTCATATCCAAAATGCATAAAAAGCTCCTACAACTCAACAACAACAAAACTAAATGACCCAATTTAAAAAAAAAATGGTCAGAAGACTTGAAGAGACATTTTGCCAAAAACATGCAAATGGTCAACAAACACATGAAAAGATGCTTCAGCATCACTAATAATTAGGAAAATGCACATCAAAACCACAGTGAGGTACCACTTCACACCCACTAGCATGGCCATTGGCAAAACCAAAAACAAACAAAAAACCCAGAATTTAAAAAGTGTTGGCAAGGATGTGGAGTAATTGGAACCCTTGCGCATTGCTGGCAGGAATGCCAAACGGCATGGCCTCAAACAATTGAACATAGAATTGCCATATGATCCAGGAATTCCACTTCTAGGTACATACATAAAAGAAACAAAAGCATGGACTTGAATATATATATATATATATAATGTATATACATATATATTATATATATGACACATTTTTAATATATATAACATATATAATATATATTATATATAATATATGTGTATAATATATATACATATATATGTATATGTGTGTGTGTGTGTGTATATATATATATATATACGTATGCATATATATACACCAGTGTTCACAGCAGCATTAGTTACAATAGCCAAAATACGCATCCATGGATGAATGGGCAAGCAAAATGTGATACATACAATTGGATATTATCTAACCTTTAGAAAGAACAAAATTCTGATACATGCTACAACATGGATCAGCCTTGAAAACATTATACCAAGTGAAATAAGTCAGACACACACACAAAAAAATGAATGCTGTATGATTCCACTTATATGAGGTACCTAGAATAGTCAGATTCATACAGACAGAAAGGGGAATAGAGGTTACTAGGGGCTTGAGGTGGAGGGGTTAGAGAGTTTGATGGGGACAGAGTTTCAGTCGGGAAGACGAAAAAGTTCTGGAGATGGATAGTGCTGACTGATGGACAAAAACGTGAATGTACTTAATGTCCCTGAATTAAATGCTAAAACAGATAGATAAAATGGTCAATTTTATGTTATATATACGTATTTTATCCACAATGAAAAAAAAAAAAATCAAGATGTTGGCAGGGCTATGTTCCTTTCCGGAGGCTCCAACCAAGGAAGGATCTTTTCCTTTTCTTTTCCAGCATCTAGGAGCTACCTAATTCCCTCGGCCCATGGTCCCCTTTCTCCATCTTCAGAGCCTGCAGTGAAGGGTCCAGTCCTTGTATCACACTGCTCTGACATGTGTCCCCAGTCATATCTCCCTCTCCCTCTCACTGTCTTCTGCCTCCCGCTTCTACTTTGAAGGAATTCTGTGGGATTCATTGGGCCCACTGGATAATCCAGCGTAATCTCTCCATTTTAAGGTCAGCTGATTAACAGCTTTAGTTCTATCTGCACCTTTAATCTCCCTCTGGAGGCTACCTAACATACTCCCAGGTTCCAGGAAGCAACATGGGCATCTTTGCAGAGAAAGGGGGCAGTCATTCCTCCCGCAGGAGCTAGTAGCATTACTTTTCCATTATGGTAAAATAATATATGTACACAGGATGCGGAATAAAGGAACAAGCAAAATCAGGGAGGGCCTCTGAACTGAGGTTGACCTTGGATTTGGAGGAAATCCAAGGTAGGGGACCACATCAGGGACGGGATTCCAGGTCAGAGGCTCCTCACAAACCAGAAGCAAGGTGTGCAAGTCTGAATCCACCCTGGAATTTGCGCTTTAAAAATAAGAGTCAAGGGGACAATTGTGGTAGAAACAATAAATAGTTCCTTTGTCAAATATATATGTACTTTCAATCCACTTGGTTATTCCAGTACACAAGATTGTGTTTCTCCAAAGTGGGGTCCAATATCTGCCTCAGAAAGCCTGGTGTGATGGGAAGGTTCATGGGAAAAGATAGAAACCTGAGTGGTCTCTGATCCTCTCATGTCAAAATGGTCCTCTGGGGTTTTAGCGAGACAGTGTTTAGCATTTCCATGGCTCTTCTTTCAAGTTAAAGATTCAAGTTCAAGCCTTTCTTGATGAACACTGATGTCACTTCCAGTACTCGGAGTTTTGTTTGCAGCACAAGCCTGCGTGTTCGGTGTTTGGGGATAATGCCTTATAATAGCACTACTTAGGGACTAGTTTTATCCCTTTAAACAAGTTGTTGGGGCGCCTGGGTGCCTCAGTTGGTTAAGCGTCTGACTTCAGCTCAGGTCATGATCTCGTGGTTCGTGACTTTGAGCCCAAGTCTGGCTCTGTGTTGACAGCTCAGAGCCTGGAGTCTGCTTCAGATTCTGTGTCTCCCTCTCTCTCTCTGCCCCTCTCCTGCTCATGCTCTCTCTCTCTCTCTAAAAATGAATAAATGTTTTTTAAAAATGTCTTTCTCCATATGTCTCTCCCTTCCCCACCATCCAGGGTGTGTACAGGGTAAGTATTCAACAGGTGCTGGATTGAGAAAGGCAGAAGTCTCAGATGAAGAGTGAGGAGGTCTCTAAGCCCCAGAGCTGGGAGGGGAAGTGAGCTGCTGGAGCCCAGGCTGATAATGACCCACCTATGCAGGAGGGGGATGTCCTGAACACAGCAGGCAGGCAGGCCAGAGCATTCTTTTGCTGGGTGTCCCTGAGGCTGCCTGGAACGCTCCAGCCACCAGCCCCCAGATCATACAGCACTGGACCTGAAGCCTCCTGCTGAGAAAAGATGAACTTTCCAGAGCCTCTTTCTAGCCCCCACTCCTGCCTCTGCACTTCGGATTTAGATGCAATCAGCTCTGGGAAACATTCACGTCTCGAGAGGAGAGTGGGGAACATCTAAGAATGGTCAGGGGGAGGTGGGGGCCACCTCATGGCAGCTGCCCTGCCCTCCCTCCTGCCAGTCTGCCTCACCCAGGCGTCCAGGGCGCCGGGCCAGCCGTCTGCCCGCCAGGCAGAGAACGGCTCTGGTATCCAAGAGTCAGGCCATTATGTAGCCTGACTTTCAAGTGGCTTTTTATAGAGTGCTCAAGTGATGGGCGCGGTGAAACAAATGAATACCAATGAGAAAGGTGTCTGCTTTGCCAGGGAAATCAAGTTTATTAGCAGGTTACAAGGGAAGGCCCTGGCACTTGCGAGGATTCTCTGGGCAAGTGAAGAAAGAACACACCTCCATGAAGGAAAGGGTGGGCAAGGAATGGTCTGCAGTAGGTGGGGTGAGTTTCGTGGCTGCCTTACTGGGGCAGCTCCAGCCACGCAAACTGTGTTTTCTGCCCTTTTTTCTCGAATGAACCAGTGCCGGGTCACAGCTCTGGAACCGTGGGCCCGGCCTCCTTGCTCCTCTGGTAGCCCCTGGGCTCTAGCGCATGAAGGAGTTGCAGGGCCCACAGCGTGGGCGGGGGACACAGGGCGTGCAGGGGGCGCAGGAATTAGAGACGCAGGACCCGGCGGATCCGCACGCATTTGTTGTGGCACAAGGGTTGCAGGGCAGCCTGGAGAAAAAGAACCATGTGGAAAGGTGAATTGAGGGGGGCTCGTGGTGCACACAAGAGAGACCCCAAGAGTGGAATTGCCTGTGGGATTTGGCCTGACCTATAACAGAGAAGGCCACAAGCTTCCCTGCTGCAAAGCTCCCTATCAGACCCCTCCTGGTCTTCCCACCATACAGTGCCCAAAGCGCTAGACAGAAACTCCAGAACCTTTGACTCCCCACACTGTCCATTCCTAGCTAGCGATCTTGGGAAAGTCACCTTAGCTTCTCTTCACCTACAGAATGGGGAGAATCCTGATCCAACCTGCTTTGGCGGCAACTGCAAGGTCAGATAAGGTAGCGTATGCAAATGCTCCCTCTGCGCCATACGGTCTTGTAACGTGTGAGCAATCGCATAGATCTCGTATCTGTGTGATCACAGAAGAATGCAAAGAATTGGCTGTACAATTTCAGTGTGTGCCTCAAACAGCTAGCGCTTCCCTGTATTTTGAATGATGGCCATATTGTGTTTGCTGAGTTCTGTTTGGTCATGCCTGGGGTGGCGGCATGATTTCCTTTTGAAAGTGTGTGTTCTTTGCCCGGGGTCAAATGAGACCCGTGCTCCTGTGAGCATGGCTTCATCGGATCCCTCCAGCTGGCCACTCACTTGCAGTCCTCGCTCTCCAGCAGGCCCCGGTACGTGTTGATCTCGCACTCCAGCCGGGCCCGCACGTCCAGCAGCACCTGGTACTCCTGGTTCTGCCTCTCCAGGTCACTCCGGATCTCGGCCAGCTGGGACTCCACGTTGGTGATCATGCACTGCACCTGGCTCAGCTGGGAGCTGTAGCGCGCCTCGGTCTCCGTCAGCGTGTTCTCCAGGGAGTCCCTCTGTGTGGGGAACATACGGAATGTCACAGAGCCGCTTCTCAGGGGGCGACTCCGTGGGATTCCAGAGAAGTCACGGGCTTCACCAGGTGAGGAGAGGGTGGGCAGCGCCCCGAGCGACACCCACCAGGTTGTGCTGGGCCTGCAGCTCGATCTCCAGGGCGTTGACCGTGCGTCTCAGCTCGATGATCTCCGCCTGATAGGACTGCAGCTGCTCCGAGCTGGACACCACCTGCTTGTTCAGCTCCTCGGTCTGAAACAGCACAGGGGACGAGACAGGGTGAGACTCTGCCTCAAGGGCCGCGAGGGGCCGAGGGGCCCGGGCGGCCGCGTGCTGAGATGCCCACCTGGGTGGTGAACCATTCCTCCACGTCCCTGCGGTTGGTCTCCACCAGGGCCTCATATTGGCTCCTGGTCTCGTTGAGCACGCGGTTCAGGTCCACGGTGGGGGCCGCGTCCACCTCCACGTTGAGGCGGTCTCCGATCTGGCAGCGCAGGGTGTTGACTTCCTGTGGATGCAGAAAAGGCAAGAGTGACTCTCCTCAATGAAGAATGGACTTTGCTTGTTGAAGCCCTGTTAGTCTATTTCCTTGGGAAAGAGACCTTGAGCGGAGCAGTCTGTGACAGCTCAAGGCAAGGTACTCTGTGCTCCATGTGGAACAGCTCCCTCCTCACAGGACTGTGCCCTGTACTTGGATTCAAAAAGAATTCCCAAGGATTTGCTCAGATGCCACCAAAAGATGGACTAATGCCTAACTTTCCCAGTTTCCAGATTGTTTGCATAAGACTTCATAAGGCAAAGAATTGGCCATACAATTTCAGATCGTAGAGCAAACAATTCTGGCCAGCAAATAAGATGATGGCGTGACCCCTCCAGGAGAGAAAAGGAGGAGCCTTGGCTCATTTTTCACCAAGACTTTGGAAGAGTGGAGGCTCAGATTCACCGGCTTGACTTGGTGACCTCTGGGGAGAGAAATGACTTTGCACAGCATGAATAAAGCAATGCTGAGACTCTTTCTGCAACTCAGCAACCAATCACAAGCCGATGGGGGAGCACTGGGAAATTCCCATGATGCACCAGTTTTGAGTGAAAGTACATCTTCTCTGGGAACATGGAGAGGTTTCAACTCTCCATTTTTTTCACACATCATGAAGTTTTGGTGTTTTTAAAGGAAAATTATAAAGTCAACCTCAACCTCGTGTTCTGCATTCTGCCACTCCAAATCACTCAAGTCAACCTGAGGCTGAACCAGGTTTCTTCATTTCTCATTTCCAGTCTCACCTCCTCGTGGTTCTTCTTGAGGCTCAGCAGCTCCTCCTTCAGGGACTCCACCTGGGCCTCCAGGTCAGACTTGCACAGAGTCAGCTCATCCAGGATCCTGCGCAGGCCGTTGATGTCCGACTCCACCAGCTGCCGCAAGCCGAGCTCCGTCTCGTACCTGCACAAGGACAAGGTCAGAGCAGTGACCAGCAAACATTCAAGACTCACAGGAATGATCTTTGATAACCCCATTCGCTTAGTCTTCCCACTTTCTGCAATGAGTAGACCCAGGAGACAGAGGGTTCTGGAGGCTCAGTCCAGAACAAATACTGATCCAAAAATAAACAGATTGATCTGAGTCCTCATCTATTTTTGTGATTCCTTTGCTTGATTCCCCTCAATCTCTATAGAATGTCTCACCACCAATGGATGGGAACTGCTGCTCGGTAAAGCTATGGAAATCCCTTTCCTTTAACCAGAGGTTAAACAAAAGGGGTGGACACCAGTGTGAATTCTGAACAACTTACTTGGTTCTGAAATCATCTGCGGCCAGCTTGGCATTGTCAATCTGCACCACCAACCTTGCGTTCTCAGACTTGGTGCACAGGACCTGGAGAATGAGAGACTGCTTAGTGAGGACTGAAAATAAGTATGAAACCAGCAACTTCTTTAAAATGGCTTTGAAAGCTATTTCAAAGATAAAGGGGGAAGCAAGAATCACAGTCACATAGAAGCAAGAGACAGACACACTGCTCTACTACAGACTGAGAATCACAGAAAACTCCTCTTGCTCAGAGATAACAGCAAAGACCTTCACCTTCTGCTGGAGCTCCTCGATGGTCCGGAAGTAGGACTGGTAGCTGGGGCACACGAAGGGCTCCTGCTGCTGGCACCGTTCCCGGATCCTGGTCTCCAGCTCCGCGTTCTCCCGCTCCAGCTGGCGCACCTTCTCCAGGTAGCTGGCCAGGCGGTCGTTCAGGAACTGCATGGTCTCCTTCTCGTTGCCATTGAAGGAGCCCTCGCAGAACCAGCCGCAGTTGCCCACGTTGGCGGGGATGTTGCAGGCCCCGGGCAGGGTACAGGTGTGGCAGCTGGGGGGCACGCAGGGCCGGGAGGAGCAGGTGGAGCGAAAGCTCAGGTTGGGAAGGCAGCAGTTGTAAGGCATGATGCTGGAGGGAGCAAGACACCTGGCTGAACACAGAGTTCAAGTTCTCCAGGGAGCTTGTGGATTTCCTTCCTCTGGGAAGCACTTATATTCCCTCCGCAGAGGGTGTGGACGTGGTATGTAATGTCTTTTTTCTTTCTATGTCTTCACTGGTTTTCAAATGCCCTTCCCTCAGTCAGTCTGTTATTTGCCTTCCTCAGAAGAGTCCCTTATCCCATAAAATTCTTTACTTGGGCTTCTTGCTAAGTCAGGACTCCTCTTCAGGAGGTATACCCATAAAGTCAGAGTTTTGTGGTAGATCTTGAAAGAGGCCACACAGTCTGGTGCAGGTATCTGCCCTTGTTAATAGGGAGTTGGTCCATCCAATGACATTCCTCTGTCTTGTGTGATCCTGTAAACCCATATTCAGACTCATTTCCTGGCCCACCTGGCATTTCTAGGGAGGGACTGGGATTGAGTCAAAGCAGAAGTTGCAGTGAACTCCCTTTCTATCTGCTTTCAGAGAAGAATTCTTCTATGCTGCAGCATCCCAAGCCTTGGAAGCCTTGGGGTGGATAAGGACTGAGTCCGGTCATGGCTGAAAAGAATGGGCAGCTTTTTGGGGAATGCCTCCTATATATCATGTGCAGGGACTGTAGAGGAATTTTTAAAGGAAGAGGCTCTGACAATTAGCTTAAGAACAGGGAAGGCTCTGGAGGAAGAGATCATTTGGAAGGAGGGCTGAGAGACCCATATACGTGTATTTAAACTACCCAGAAAAAGCATCTCAGGCAGATGTGGACAGGAAAAAGGCATTTCTTATGACACCTTACCATCGAAATGTCCATTGTATTAGACTAAGGTGAGCAGATAATCGAGAAAGTCAAGAGAGCACCCGAAGGAGCCTCCTCAAGCATGAAAACTTTGAAGTTCATCTTAAAACCTCATGTGAATAGGCCTTATATTCCATCGTATACCTATGTGGGCTTTAACATTAAAAACAAACAAACAAACAAACAGTTTTACAATTTCCAGTTAAACTTTCTAAGGTTTGGCCCCATCCTCTGAGCAAAATCAACATACACCCATCCTGTCCTGGGCTCCCATCTCTGGCCTTACTGGGTTACACGCAATCTGGTTTGAGAACCAAGCATTAAAAGGTACCAAGGAGGGCTCCGTGGTGGTGTCATTGAGTCCAAAGACTTGGGCACCAAGACAGAAACTGCTGAGGCATAGAAGAAGGAGAAGATTTGGCAAAGCAAGTTTGGAGTCATGCAGGGTTGATTTGGGAGCTGAGGGAAGGCACCAGAAGGTCTGAGGAAGGGGGTGGCCAAAGTTCTGACTATATAAAGGTTGCGTAATTATAGGCACCATGGGGGTACCACCCGCATCTCGGGTAGCAGCATCTCAACTTCCACTGTGGCTTTGGCTGCCAGCCAGAGTGGCAGTTTTATTGACAGGTTATTGGAGTCCTTCCCCCCAGCAAGCTTTCATGATGAGATTCATGTGGCATGGCGCTTGGGTCTCAGATAAAAGGTCCTTCATCTACCCCCTCCAAGGTCATTATTTCGCCGCTTATTATAATGCTATTCTGACGGAAAGTCCCACCACACTACAAAGAAGCCCCGGACTTATAATAAAACCAAAATTTCTTTGTTTTCCTCCAAGGCAATTAAAGGGGCAGAAATAGGTGGGTCCTGAGGCAGGCATTACAGAGACTTTCCAGAGGCAGGACGCAAGTCTAGGTGTAAGGAGCTCCTTTCTCGCTTCGGCTGGGCTTGGGACAGATGGAAACGCCTATCAATCAGACTGATGAACATTTACCATAGGGCACAGCACAGGCCTCCTGCTTCCTGACTCTTGTCAGCCTGCTCCAGAGCCCTGGCTTTCCAGCCTGAAGCTGTTCCCCAATCCTGCCTCCCTCCCTATCCATGGAGACTTGCGCCTGAGCACAGACCAATGGCAGCACCTCTTCAAGCTTTTTGGTCGCATCCATTGATTGACCAGTGCAGCCTCATGGGAGCTTTAGTCCAAGAAGAGGGTTTAGCTTGTAAGTACGAGAAGATTCAAGAATTGGGTCAACAACAACAACAACAACAAAAACACCAAAACTAGAATTTGCATAGAGTGCCAAGAGATCAGAGGAATGGAAACTGAGAGCACGATGTTGACTAAGAGATAAGAACACACAGAAGAGGCAAGGAGAAAACCAGAAGAATCCTCGGAACCACATGGGCTCATGCTGCTCAGACAAAGCTAGCCCACCTTCCAGTGAGTGATCCCGGAGAATACAAAGCTGAGAAGTAGCCAATGCAACCCAAATCTACGGTCAGAAGACTGGCCCACCCTGCCGAGTGTCCTGCATGATATAAATCGAGATGATTCAGGAAAGATCTACAGACACGGGACCACAGCCTCTGAGGCCTCCAAAAGCAGTGACATTTTCCAAGGTGCCCAGACCAGAGCATCACCTCCATGATGCAGTCTGAGATTTGTTTGTGGCTAAGAAATACAGCGTTGCCTATACCAGGCAGCATAAGGTCAAAAGGGGACAACGTTACCTGTTCCTGAATGAGTACGGAGTGTGGACAGGAGAAACGGAGAAAGGAGCAGAGGAGATCATACCTGTACTGGCTTCGGGTCACGGCCAATCGGCAGCCACACAGAGACACAGGAAAGTACAGGTTACAAGCGGAGATTCCTTTTTTCCCCTGCTGGTTGCCCCACAGGTGAAATGGCCGGGGCCACAGATGGAGTGACAGGTGAGTGGACATAATGTTGCCATCCCTTGTAAATCTAGCCTCTGTCTTGCAGTGTTTTCAAAATATCAGTAGGCTTGGGTGAATTTGCTTTTTGAACTAGTGGGGAAAGGGGACGTGGGCGTTGTAAGGTCTTCAAGACTTCACACAGGTTGGGAGCAGACTTCGTGTACTGTCTTGATTTCCTAATTGAAATATCCGCAAATTGTATTCGTTCAAAGAGAAATTGAGTGGTCAAGGGACTATCAACCCCACTTTCTTTATTTAGATAAATTGTATTCAAAACATTTATCGCGCGGCTTCTCCGTGCTGGGCACGGGGCTACCTTGAAACAGAAGAATCATAGCTCTTGGTAAAGGATTGTGTTTTTGTGAGCAATTCAGGCTAATATGGGTCCCCCCAAAATATATCAAAAGCAACAAGAAAGTGAGGAGGTGAGATATTTAAGAGGTGTGAGATGGACGTATCTGGAAATATGTGTGTATTTAACGTAACTAAGAGACTGCATATACGACATCAAGGGCGGCTGTCATTTACTGAACATCTGCCAAGTGCCTGGCACAGCCCCAGAACTGAGGATGGGGACACGGGGACAGTGGGGAGATGACACGGTACCGTCCTCTGTGAGCCCTCGGTCCTGCGGAGTGGACAGGCAGGCCCACAACGAACTTTACTGTAGGAGATATAATTGGGCCCTTCCCTCCAAGAGTTTCTTCCTTCTCCCTCCAGTTCTTCCCATACCTGTTCCTGCCCCAACCTCTGGTTGGGCCATTTGGACCATTTTCTGATTCTCTGCCCCAAGAGGAGGAATGAGGCCATTTCAGGTTATTTATCTGTATCCCGAAGGAGACTTGGTAGTGAGGCGACTCAGAAGTAGAATTCAAACAAGTGGCCTCAATCGAACCCTAATCCCTTTAAGACCCTTTCTTCCACTGGGCCTGGTCATTAGGGTTTTTTTGATATTTGGTTCTTGTTGCTTGGGAGACCACAGTTGAATGGTGTGCCTGCCCCCACAGAGGCTCCATGATTTTGGGGTGAGTTTCCAAGCAGAAGGGAAGTGGTTTCCGAGGACACAGAAAGAAGAGAGGCAATGCTAAAGCAAGCAAGTGAAAGAGGAAGTGTCAAAGGGCGGGAAATAGAGGGAAATGGAGGTGATGTGTGAACCTACTGGTGAGCACAACACAAGTCTGCCACCCAGGGGACGAGAGGCATCTACTGCAGGGCACAGGCATCTCGGCGGGGGACCTTTGGGGGCCCGTGTAGATGACCGAGACATGTGTTTGGGATCCAGCAACCAGGCAGGGATAAGGGAGAGGCAAGCAAGAGACTTTCAGTACAAAATCCAGCATAAATGGGGAGCCTGGGCTGGAGAAGGCCAGGGGACAGCCGCAGCCCAGAAGCACTCTGTCTGAAATGGGGTTGGGTGAGGACGCTGTAGGATGGGAGTAAACACCAAGAAAATTCTCCCTGGGGAAACTCCCAGGTCCTGTAAGATCCCTGTGACCCACCTCACCCCAACATCAGACAGCGGGTCCGAACGGGCAGTTTTATGCAGATGTACCACTAGCAAAGCGCTTCGCAGTTGGGTGCAGGGCCAGATGGTGGGCTTGAGTGAGAGACCACCTGTGAGACTCCTTGGCTCATTTCCCTCCCTAACCCCGAATTTCTCTCCCTGCAAAATGGGGACTGTGGAGCCTGCTCTGCATCTCCCAGGAGTTTGGGGGATTTCAAATTGGACAGCCTGGGTGAAAGTGAGCTTTAATGGTGGTAAAGGAACAGACATACAAGCAAGTTTGCCTGTTTCTCTTCTCTTCTTCCCCAGTAGACAGAGTGTTTTTAGCAATGGCAGGGGGTGAGTTGACCTTCTTTAGTGATTCCCAATCATTACAATTGCCAGGGTTCTCAGGCTATTTTGAAATGCACTGCCCCTTTTTTATCTCTTGCACCGCCCTTTGTGGCAGAAATTCTCAACAGTGGCTCCTCTAGCGTAAACACTCTCTCGTTTCCCTCAAGGAAAAGCAATCGAGACAATGGGGTGATTATGGTTCTGTCATCCTGCAGACACAACCCAACCAGAAACTTGGCTTCCGTGAAGCACAGGGGTTAGCAGCACAATTGCTGGAGGTAGACTGCTTGGATCTGAATCCTGGCTTCACCACCTACCAGCTGTGTGACCCTGGGCATGTTACTTACCCTCTCTGAGCCATGGTTTGTCACTCCAAAATGGGGATTATATGAGTCTATATGCTTAAATGTATCTGTAACTTAGATCGGTGTGCAGTTCATGGAAAGAGCTGGATGAATGTGAGCTTCAGTGCTGATGGTGGTGGTGATGGTGGTAACGAGGGACTGTTTGGTCTCCAGGGAAGCTCTTCACACTTCCCCAAGCATAGTGATCCCTCCACCCAGTATTTGTTCCCAGGAACCCAAACCACTTCACACACACATACACACCACATACACACACACACCAACAATGTCTCATCAAAGCTCATCTTTTAATTATAAATGACAGGGATGTGAACTTAACAAACACAGGTCAATTACCTGGGGCATCACTGACTCATTTCATGTCACCTGACGAATCCCTCAACCACTCAGTCCCTCAATGACTCACCTCCTCTCCCTCTCCTTAAAAGGGAAGAACAATGCTTACCTACCCTGTCTTGATGCAGGAATAAGTGGGTTTATTTTGTTAGACAGCTTTGAACTTATTGGATGAAAGGAGCTATTTAAGTACAAAGGAAGTGGTGAAGGCATTTGGGCCAGGTGCTAAATTAAGACTTATCAAGACTGGTTTTTTTTCTCATTGGGACCTACCCTCAGAGATGTGTCACCTGTATGCTGTACAACTTGGGAGAAAGAGCAGAGGCCCAGTAGAGGGGAAGGGAGGAAAGGGTGTGACCACCTCTGACCCTTCCAGATTCCCTATGATGGAAGTCCTGATGCCTCCCAGGCAAATCAGTCCTGTCCACACAGACAGTGGCCAACAGGTAGGATTCTGGACTTGAGAGCAGTTGGAGGCACACCAACCAGCCCCTGGCTTAAGATCTCTCGGCCCTTGGGGCTTGGGACTGTGGTCCCTTCTGCACTGAGATGGGCTGAACTTTGTAAATTTCTCAACAGGCTACTCTGATGCAAATTGCTCAGGCAGCAGAGGGAAGATAAGAACCAGCTCCACTTTAACATCTATAATCTCACTGATGAATAAGACCTAGACCGCAGGAAGTCATAGAATTTGGGGCTAGAAGACACTCTGCAACCATCTCATCCAGCCCCATCAGATACTTGAGTAACCTCTCAACGTCCCCACAAGGTGGCTGTGAGGGCCCTGTTTGAATACCTCCAGTGATGGGGAGCTCACTGCTTCCCAACTTTGGCCAGCTCTGACACTGCTTTCTGGAGACACGCTGTTCCCGTCCATGGCTGCCTAAATATGGAGCTTCTGGTTCATGTGTCTACTGCACAGAAGACCCAAGCCAGGCAGCTGCCCAAGGGCTTTCTGGTGGAAAGCCTGTGGGGGAGCTTGGATGGGTCAGTTTGGCTTTTTACCAACTGATAGCCTAACAGGCTCAGAAATTGCCATCATTTAACACATTCAGCATTTCACAGCATGGAGGGGAAAGTCACGATCTTGATCGGATGAAGCCTTCCTCACACATGGGCTCTATCGGGAGCCTGTGGCCAACTCCTCCTGGGATATATCTGGCCTGTAAGGGGCTCAGTCCCAAAATAAACCCCCTAACCCAGTGGTTCTCAAATTTGAGTATACATAGAATCATCTGGAAGGCTCAACAAACTGGACTGCTTATTCAGAAAGTCTGAGGTGGGGTCCAAAAATTTGCCTTTCCTAAAAGTCCCCAAGTAAACTGGGGGACTCCACTCTTAGATCCGCCACCCTAAATGCCCTCGTGTTTAATCTTTTTCCTTTCAAAGCTTTCAGAGTGCAGGGTTTGGGCCTGATTCAAAGAAACCAGAGTTCAAGTCTTGATTCAGCCACCCGCCGCTCCCCTCTTTGCAGGGTTTGTGTGGGACGCTGCATCCCAAGATCCATAAAGCCTCACCAAGGGCGTGCTCCCCATGGGCACGTGAGCACAAAAGCTAACTTTAAATGGAGTCTTCTAGGGGGTCTGGGCAGAACCTCGAACCTGAGCTTTTCCTTTGCACAAGGACCAGAGGCTTCATCCTGACAAGAGGTGGAAGGCGAGGGGCGATATCTGTTGTGTGTATTTTAAAGCTCTGTGAATCAGGCTTTAGATACCCAGATACAGCTGGGTGTCTCTCAACTGTGCCATTCTGCCGCAGTCCTGTTTTCAACTGCGGTCCTTGCTGGCTTTGCCATCTCCCAGAAGCCCTCCGGTGAGGGAGCCCCAGCCCCTGTTTCCATCAGCGGGCTCCAGGACACCTCTTGGCACAGCGTGGAGACCTTGGCCACAGGCCCTGGGCTCTTCATGCTGCGGAACTGAAGTTTATTAGCAGAAAGTTTCCCTACCACATCTCAGACTGTGAGGCCACAGAAGAGAGGAGAGAGGAAGCACAAATCCAGGGGGGAGGGCTGAGCCGCCGGACCGGACAGCCCATCAGCAGAGAAGCGCTGCCTGGCGTCGTCAGTCTGCAGCCGGGCCAGGCTGAGGGGGCAAGACCCGGGAGGGTAGGGGCTGGGGGAGGGGGCAGGCCCGCAGAAGGGGGCCGGCGGGGCTGCAGACATTCCCCATCCCCCGATCCCTCAAGCTGAGGGGAACGTCAGCATCGAGATGATGAGCGGGAGGCACAGGAGGCCCGAGGAGGAGGAGGCCCGGAAAGGCAGGGAGAGCAGGGCCCAGAGGCCACAGGGGCCGGGCAGGGCGTCCTGGAGGCCGGGGTTGCACAAGGGTTGTAAGGCAGCCTACGGAGAAAGAAAAGGTGTTTCAAACATTGGCGTGAGACGGGGGCATGAAAGACAAAAAGTATGCGCTTTAGCATCGGAAACGCCAAAGGGGATTTTAGAGCTCAGAGGTCCTGCCAGGCCTAAAGACAGGGTAGTGATGTGGTTGGAGCCCACTGTGGAGCTGGGACGGGAGCTCAGGGGGCCACGTGCAAAACCTGAGCTTCCTGCCACAGGCGAAGGAACACGGCGGAGAAAGGCAGAAAGGCTGGCCGGGCGAGAGCAGGCTGGGCGTCAGCTGCCCTCCAGATTTACACACAGCCCGTAGCCTTGTCCTTTATTGCTTAAAGGGGAGTGTGTAGCCCCCTTACCTTTCTCACAGTGCAATGGAAGGACAAAATGAGACAATGGCTGCAAGTGCCCTTAGCGATATATTTTAACGTTGAGTATGAAGATTCCCTGTTACCGGAATACTTCCTCCAGGGAGTTTAGCAAAACCTAAATGCACTGAGCTCTCCAGTATGTCAGCACCTCTCCCCCTCCCCCGTGGCAGTGACTGGCATCTGGGAACGTGGTCAGCAAAATGGAAGGCGTGAGCCGAAAAGTTCCCACGGGCCCTCCTCCACATCCAGGCAGCTCACCAGGTTTACCGGGTACCAAGTCTGTCCCCAGAGATGTGGTCGGCAATGCACGCTCCTCCTTTCAAATCACTCCCATGAGAGGTCTCTGCTTTCACACCCGACATTGACACGAACGTCAGGGCACGTACTTGCGATCCTCGCTCTCCAGAAGTTTCCGGTACGTGTTGATCTCGCCCTCCAGCCGGGCCTTGACGTCCAGCAGCACCTGGTACTCCTGGTTCTGTCGCTCCAGGTCAGCCCGGATCTCAGACAGCTGCTCCTCCACGTCGCGGATCAGGATCTGCATCTGGGCCAGCTCGGTGCCGAAGCGTGCATCCGACTCACACAGGGAGTTCTGCAGACAGTCCTTCTGTAACACGAAAGGGGGAAGCAGGTGGGAAGTCACGGAACGCAGCCCTCAGCCTCTTCGGTAAGACCTTGACACCCCAAGGCACTGCCCAGGCCCAGAGAACATTCTGGGTCCCATTAGCAGGCCGTCAGCTGGAAGAACGAACATCATCGTGCTATTGCTCATCACTGGAGACCCTCAGGAGAAGTTTGCAGAGCCTCCCTCCCCTGGGTGAATGTTCATGCCCTCAGCCTCCACATCTATGAGAAAGTCGAGGTTTGAGCCGTGTCCTGGTCTGTATTCAAGGGAGGCACGTCCTGACCCGGAAGTGCCCTTGGGCGTGGGAGCCAAGCCGGGTCTGCCAGGCGTACAGAGGGGCTCACCAGCGTGTGCTGGGCCTGAAGCTCCACCTCCAGGGCGTTCACCGTGCGCCTCAGCTCCAGGATCTCCGACTGGCAGCACTGCAGCTCCTCGGAGCAGGACATGTCCTGCTTGCTGATGCTCTCGCACTGAAGCACAAGGGCACAGAGACATCACATCACCCCCCTGCCCAGGTGGAAGCCGGGGGGCCCTCCCTGCTCCGAGGCGGCGCCCTCACCTGATCTCGGAACCACTGCTCCACGTCGTTGCGGCCGGTCTGCATCATGGCCTCGTAGTGGCACCGCATCTCGTCCAGCACCCTGCTCAGGTCCACGGTGGGCTCCGCGTCCAACTTAATCTGGAGCTTGTCCCCCAGCTGGCCCCTCAGGATGTGGACTTCCTGTGGGCACAGGAGGAGGACATCCCATTCGTGGGACCCCCCCACTGCCCTCCACCCAAAGCCTCGTCCCCCACTTCCTGTCCCTCCCCCGCCCCCCAGTGATTTCCCTGTGCCCCTCCGAGGGAGAGTCACCTACGGCACCAGCCCCACAACTCGTAGAGGCTGCGGAGGAAGAGCGGGCCCCCACCAAAGCAGGAGCTCACCTCTGTAGCTCGTGAGGCTTAACCATGAGGCAGAGCCTGCAGAACTTCCATCCTGAGCAGGACGAAGAGCTTCATTTCTTCCCCCAAATGAGCGTGAATTCCCCCCCCCCCCCCAGAAAGTCTCACGCAAAAGGCCATGCACCTGCTCGTGGTTCTTCTTCAGGCAGAGCAGCTCCTCCTTCAGGGACTCCAGCTGCGCCTCCAGGTCACACTTGGCGAGTGTGAGGTCGTCCAGGGCCCTGCGCAGGCCGCAGACGTCGGCCTCCCCCAGCTGGCGGAGGGAGTGCTCCGTCTGGTACCTTTAGCAGGGCACGTACAGAAATCGAGGTTAGAGAGCAGAGGGGCCCCAGGACACTGGCAGTCGGCATTTCCTATGTGGCTACATGCCCAGCCCTGCCAGCAATGGGTGTTCCCCATGCATGTGACCCTGAGCACCTAGGACAAGCCTGGCAGAGTGGCCGGTACTGAGAGTGCCAGGGTGGGCTGGTGGCCAAAGGGGAGGCAGCCGAATCACACCAGGCAGTTGCCACGCCAGGTGACCCCTGCAGACCCTCCTCGTTCCCGTCCCCTACTGAGACAGAACCTGGGTTCTCTCTCGGATTAGAAGCCAAATGCCAAAAAGGAGGATGGAAATGGCTTTCTTTAGCTCCAGAGGAGTGAGACTTCTACAGGGCCCTGAAAAAAAAAAATTACATCTCTGACGCCGGCTGCATCACAAGACCGAAGAAGTCAGGGAGGCCCCTGGCTCCTCCCTCTGCGTGCCCTACCCCAACTCACTTGGTCCTGAAGTCATCTGCAGCCAGCTTGGCGTTGTCTATTTGCACAACCAGCCTGTTGTTCTCAGATTTGATGCACAGGATCTGGGGAGAGAAAGCAGGCTCAGTAATTCACTACCTCCAGAACCATCAATGGCCTCAGGTCAAAAGACGTTCCATTGGCTAAGATTCACAGCATCACCTTGGGACAGCGCAAACTCCCAACACGTAAGAGATCCTGGTGTGGTGCAGGACGGGGGGTGGTGTGCAAGAAGATGCTTGGCAGAGGCTGAAGGCGTACGGCCAAAGGAACTGGGAGATAGAAAGGAGTAGCAAACCGAACATTTGACAGAGACTCAATTTTATTTCTCCAGCTGTGATGCTTCCCCTGATATAAACAAGATCTGAAATCTAGGCCACAGAACAATGGGCTGGATATGAAAGGTTTACATAAAGGGGGACCTGTTCTTTTTTTCTATACATAATTTTTTAATGTTTATTTATTTTTGAGAGACAGAGCATGAGCAAGGAAGGGGCAGAGAGAGGGAGACACAGAATCCAAAGCAGGCTCCAGGCTCTGAGCTGTCAGCACAGAGCCCAACATGGGGCTCGAACCCACAAACTGCAAGATCGTGACCTGAGCCAACGCCAGACGCTTAACGACTGAGCCACCCAGGCGCCCCAGGGAACCTGTTCTTAAGAAGTCCCTCATGTTGGTTAGCCAACCTCCCCAAAGGTCTTCTGTGAATCTAGCCAGGTTTTTTGGCCCCTATTCTGACATTCTTTGTCTCCCCATCTCCAAAACTAAGATGTAGGCTCTTAAGAAGTATTGCATTGACCTACAAAGGGGACAGCAGATATACAGAAGAGACCAATGCTACTGAATGGTCATATACTGGCTCATGAAGGACATTACAACATTCTACCTTGTGCCATGCCAGAAATTACATTGCACTGCTTTTGCAACTACAATGTTAGATTTGTAAGGACTGAGACTAAGTAAACATAAATCCTAGAGAGCCAAATCCTACATCTCGTCTTTTACATATTCCCATTCACCTCCACTCAAGAGATTCTCTTCCCACAATCAACAAGAAAGAAAGAAAAAGGAAGAAAGAAAGAAATAAAGAAGAAGAAAGAAAGAAAGAGAGAGAGAAAGAAAGAGAAAGAAAAAAGAAGAAAGAAAGAAAGAAAGAAAGAAAGAAAGAAAGAAAGAAAGAAAGAAAGAGAAAGAAAAATTTCAGCTATGGCTGTTTCCACTGTCAATCCAGGCCCTCAAAATTCTGTGCAAGTATCAGTAATCTTTTTCTGAAAAGGGCAAAACAGTAAATATTTAAGGCTTTGAAGGCCATGAATCTCTGTCACAACTACTCAACTCTGCCATTATAGCACAAAAGCAGCCATATACAATACATTAATGAATGAGCATGGCTGTGTACCAATAAAACTTTATTTACAAAATCAGTCAGTAGACCAAATGGGGCCATAGTTTACCAACCCCTGACCTGGAGCACCACAGACCTCACCTTCTGCTGGAGCTCCTCGATGGTCCGGAAGTACGACTGGTAGTCTGGACACACGCTGGACTCGTGGCATTTGCTTGACTCTCGGATCTTGGTCTCCAGCTCCGCGTTCTCCCGCTCCAGCTGACGCACCTTCTCCAGGTAGTTGGCCAGGCGGTCGTTCAGGAACTGCATGGTCACTTTCTCGTGGCCAATCGGGGCGCCTTCCCCATAGTTCTCACACACTCCGATGTTGCCGGGAATGTCGCGGGTCCCTGGCAAGGGGCAAGCGGTTTGGCAGCTGTAGGGCACACAGAGGCTGGGTCGGCCCAGAGGAGTTGTCCCCACACGCACCCGGTTGGCATGTGCCAGGGTGGCAGACAGGCACAGGGAGGCAGCCGTGGGCTCCGAAACCTGTCCACTGAGGAGAGAATCACAATGAGTAGAAGTCATGGTGTACAGGCCAGGCTCGTGCTTTGCCCGCAGTTGGATTTGCTTGAAGATGAAGCCTTCCTTCTCCTCCAGAACTTATATAGGCTTGTAGTGGGTGTTGGTGCAAGAAAATAGGCATTTTCCTCATTAATATTTATATTGATTCTCATACAATCACTCTATTAGTCAGTGATTTTGTCTCTCATAAAGAGTTAATGAGCTCATGAAAGAGGCCTTCACCCACACAGGAAGCTTCCCCCTCACTGCAGGGTCCTAGAATACAGAGAAAACGAGGTCTTCTCCAAGTGGCCCGCATTCTGTGGTTTATGTCCCTTTCCCCTCAGTCAGCTTATCTCTGTGAGACCATCAAGACCCAGAGACTCCCAATATCCCCCCAAAGTCTCTCCCATTCTATATTCTTTTCCTGCCTCCAAATGTTCCCATCATGGCAAAGTCTAAGATAGTAATCAGGCACATTGAGGAAAGAAAATCAAATCACAATTAGTTTGTTTCAGCGGATGTGTACGGAGTGTCCAATGTGGGACATGGCTTAGCTTGCTTGGAGGGAAGGGGTTAGATTTTTAGTAAGAGGAATAAGAAAGTAAATGACCTTAATATTATAAAGGCAATAAGAGAGGGTGTTAAAAAAAAAAAAAGTTGCATAGATTTTAGGAAGAGAAAACACTGAGTGACCAGAAAGACTTCATGGAACAGGGAACATTTAAACTGTGTTTCTGATAATGGTTTCCAGGAGGGGTTGAGGGAGACAGCATTTCTCATAGAGACCAAAATGAACAGAATCAAACAAGTCTGGGAAATGGAAAATAGTCTAGCTATGCTGATGCTTATAATGAACACACATTTGCCAGCACTGGAAAGTTGCATTTAGTCCAGGTTGTGGGAAGCCTTGAATGCCAGGACCATCCCATATATAGTCTTCAGGTAAAGGTAAATCAAAGGTAGGAATCTGCCCCTGAAAGCTGACTCTCCTCAAATATGAGGGAAAATAAATATCCACGCTCCTTTCGAAGCAAAGTAACAGAAGAGAGATGAAAGTTTCCTGTATAAACATTGGAGAACAACACCGGGCCAGAACAATGAAAAAGAAACCTAACTTCCAAATTGATTTTGGTGTTTGGAAACTGAATAGACACTTTTTAATTACCCATGGGTCAAGGGAGACATCAAATGAGAAATTAAAGTATTTTAAACTGAATTAAGACGAAAATACAACCTATCAAACTGATGTGGGAATTAAAACTTTCCCTGTGCAGGCGTGAAACAGATAAGTAGTTTTGGAAGTGGGAAAAAAAATCATGAATGAAACGGGGTAATCTGTGATCCCAAGAAATAAAATTATGTTTTTGTGTATTAGAGTCTATAGACTAATTAAGGCAGGCAGTGATTAGCACTTTATGGTGTCTGTTCTCAGGCACCTCCCCCTCTTTTCTGGCATCTTCCCTTGTAAGACACTGGTCATCCCACCGACAGACTCCCTCTTCACCTTGTTTAAGAAGATACACACTCAAGAACTTTGATCTTTCATCTTTTGAAACTTCGTACATTTCAAAGAAATGCACGTACCTTGATTGTCCATTACTTAGCAGACTCTAGAATAAATTTAAATTTCCTTAATCTTCAGACACACTCAGAGCATCAGAAGGTTTATGGCCTTCTCTATTCCTAAATAAGTCAGTGGCCGGTTGTTCAGTAAGCCCTGGAAAAGGGCAGCCTGCCAGCTTCCAGGCTATGCTAATGAAGACGCTTTGACCCCATTCCGAAGATGAATGCATTCACCAGGACGGCCCTTGAAGCAGCAGTACGTGTTTTAGGTGGCTCTAAAGCATGGAATCTGAGCCGAAAGGGATCTCAAAGTCCTCTAGTCTAGGGGCCTTTGGCATTGAATCCCTTCCGATAACCTCCCAACTCAGCATCCAGTCCACCGCTCTCCAGAAGGTCTATCCCATCATTGGCCAACTGGGCCCCTGTGGCCCACAGTTTCCCAGGCTTTGTGCAAGATACTGGGGTCAAGAGATAAATAGCAGCCAGCGTTGTCTTCAGGGGCTTACAATATAGGGGACTATTAGAAAGTCCTTTCTGCAGAAACCTATCTACCGCCATGCTATTTATATCCATTGCTTTCGTTTCTTCCTTCATTCATTCAACAAATATTGAGTGAGTACCCATTCTCTGCCAGACAGGCTCTGATGCTGCATGCTGGTGGTATGTTAGCAAGTAAGTCAAAGAGTCTGTCCTTTAATTTACTTTCTAGCTCTATCCATGGTGTCCCAGGCAGGATAAATCCAATCATTCTGCCACAATGGCTGACCTGCAGCTCTTCATGACAAATGGTTCTGATCCCCCTCACCATCCGGAGTACATCCCTCTGAATACTTTCCATGGAGTCTCTACCACTCTTAAGTGAAGGCTCTAGAATGGAATTTTGGATGAGCAGGAATTAAGAGGCTGCCAGCAGATGGCCCAGCAAATCTTCTTGCCCAGGAATCTTGTGTGGAGTGTGCTGGTGCCACCAACTCTTCACCCATGATACCCACCCAGCCACCAGCCGGTCCCATATACGATCAGCGAGACCCATGAGGGCACTCCCTCTTAACTACTCCTTGTAGAGATATGGGCAGTATTCACCAAGGCAGGGTTCACCACCATCCGTGAACTTGTCCCAGTGAGCTACTCCGAGGGATCCAGTATTCGTATACGCTCCAATATTCAAAGCCCTCTCAAGGCGCCATGAGGACCTCAGGGCTGAATCAGACAAATTCCCGTCGCAAAAATCGCAGAGCAGAAGGAGAAATAGGTCATGTCACTCAGAAGAAAGAGAAGTCACAGAGAGAGCTGGGGTGAGGGGCGGACATCAAAGAGACTTTATCTGGAGCTTCAAAGATAGGTAAGATTTGGACAGGCAGAGGAAGGAGAGAGAGGATTTTCTAGAAAAAAGAGGGAAGCACAGGTACACACTCAGAAGCAGAGACACGTCTGGTGGGCTCTGGAGAAGCAGGGGTGCAAGCTTGGGAATGTAAGTGTGCAGCCAACAGAGGCCCTCCTGGAAAGAAACCACCTTGAATGACACAAAAACGTACACCTTGCAGAGTCAAACCGCATTTTTAAACCCTATGAAACTGAAATGTGTGCTCATTTACGCTAAAAAATGTGGTCGCCTTATATCTTCGCAACTTCTACACAGGTGATTCTCAAACTTTAGGCCACATCAGAATCATCCAGTGGGCTTGCAAAAATGCAGATTGCCAGGCTCCGCGCCAGAGTTTCTGATTCAGTAGGTTTGGAGTCAGGCGCGAGAGTCTGCATTGCTAACAAGTTCCCGGGTGATACTGACTCTGGGGATCTGGGGAGCACACTTTGAGAACAGGACTTCTGCTCTCCGGGAAAGAGGAGCCTCATGGTGGTTGTCATCCTATGTAAACGAAGCACAATGTAGCAAAATGGTATTTTTGTGGAACATTTGTGCACCGATGTTGGGGCACATTTCAGATACGTGAGCATATGTTTTCCTCAATATAATAAGCAAGTTCTGTTCGCTTTCTTCCTGGTTTACTCTTCTTCATAGAGGTTTGTTTTGCAAGGACATCTAAGACCGGAGAAGGGAGGGACAAAAGGGGAAACCCATACAGTGTTTGTTAAACCAGTGGATAAGCCCACATGAAACAGTGTCTGTAGAGGACAGATGAAGGTCAAGTGAGGTGATACACTTTAACATTACTAGGTGCTGGGATTCTGGCTTGGCACTTACACAGGATTTCATCTCTCTCTCTCTCTCTCACACACACACACACACCCCTATATATCCAGAGTTGATACGAACTATCACATTTGACCACCTACTATGTGCTACACCGTATTGTACCTGATGCTTCAATCCTTTCAACCACACTGAAAAGTAGTTACCAATGTACCACTGTAGAATAAGAAAAAGCTCAGAGTGGTTAGGTAACCTGTCTGAGCTCACAAAAGTAGAAGAGGAAGTCCGTGAAACATTAGCTCAGGTCGGCCAGACGCTCAAGCCCAAGCTGCGGCTCCCAGCCAGGAGCCCAGACACCCATTCCATCCACTCCGTTCATGCAACAAACAGGTGCCGTCCTCCTCTGGGCTGCACCCTCGTCCAAAGAGCTAGAAATATATGGGGAGACAGAACAGAGTCCTCTGGAAAGTTTTGGGCAGACAAGAGAGATGACCAAAGTAGCAGTTTAGGAAAAGTAGTACCCAGTAAGCACCCCTGGGATGGGAGCGCTGAATCTCGATTTTGTGGGCTCTCTAGTAAGTACTGCAGCGCCTGATACAAAATGCACACTCCGGAACCATTAAGCAAGCGAGTGAAAGGCTGGTGGTGTGTGTGGCATAAATGTGGCACAGCAGAGACGGGGCAGACAGAAGAGGAGAAGGCCCTTACGAGACCCCGGGCAGCACATGATGGAATCCAAATCCCGCCCCCAGCAGTGCCGACAGGTAGGAAGAGATGGGAGGCAGAGGTGTTATAAGAAGATTCTGACGAAAGAGTCCACAGGGCTGAGTGATTTGCTGTATATGGGGATCAAAGGAAGGAGGGACACCAAAAGTGCTCTTGCGGTCCCTGTGCTCCTGGAACAATAATGTGCTGGGAAAGGGAGCCAGGAAGTCAAGGCAAAGAGTAGGCTCAAGGGGGAGAGGCTGAATTGAAGTTTGGAGAATCTGAAATATAGCCAAGTGGGACTGTCCACCAGGAGATCCAAGACTTGAATTGCTTGAACTCACTGAGAAACTCTCCTGAGCCGCTAAGTTTTCTTCTTACACCTGGCAAGCAGGTAGGGCTGTTGAGTTAGCCCAGAGGCTCATACCTGAACAGGGCAGCAATTCTCAAAAAGAGGGTTCCCTCCTCCCCCCGCCCCCCACTAGAGGGGAGGTGGCAAGGAAGATAATTTGGCTAGAGGGAGTGTCACTTAAAAACAAATACAACCTGTATTTGAAATGAGCTTTTAGCCATGATTGAGTTCCGTATTTATATTTTTGAAAGCTAAAACAACATTAAGTGACAAGTGAGGGATTTCTTTTTTTAACACTTATCTTTGAAAAAAATGTTTATTTTTGAGAGAGAGAGAGAGAGAGAGAGAACACAAGTGGAGGAGGGGCAGGGAGAGAGGGAGAAGAGGACCCAAAGAGGGCTCTGCACTGACAGCAGACAGCCCGATGTCAGGCTCAAACTTGCGAACCACAAGGTCATGACCTGAGCAGAAGTCGGACACTTAAGCACCTGAACCACCCAGGCACCCCAAAGTGAGGGATTTTTTTTTAACATTTATTCATTTTTGAGAGA
This sequence comes from Lynx canadensis, assembly GCF_007474595.2. Lineage (NCBI taxonomy): Eukaryota > Metazoa > Chordata > Mammalia > Carnivora > Felidae > Lynx > Lynx canadensis. The sequence goes on from NC_044316.2 coordinate 39,549,253, forward strand.
CAGAGAGAGACAGAGCATGAGTGGGGCAGGGGCAGAGAGAGGGGGAGACACAGACTCCAAAGCAGGCTCCAGGCTCCGAGCTGTCAGCACAGAGCTGGATGTGGGGCTCGAACTCATGAACTGCGAGATCATGCCCTGAGCCAAAGTCGGACGCTCAACCGACTGAGCCACCCAGGAGCCCCAGAGGGCTTTTTTTTAATATGTGTCAAATGAGAAGGCATGGATGAGAAAAAAGTTGCGAAACACTAAATTAGGTGGAGAAAGACAAAGACAAGATGAGCTCATGAAGATTATTATAAGTGGTCCTCAGAAGGGGCGAATTTGATTTCATTCTTTGTAAGGAGGATGATGCGGGTGTGACGAGGTGGAGCCTTAGGTATCATACATCGTGGACCACAACACACGAAAATTGGTGCCTAAATAAAAAATGCTCCTGTTCCGGAAAGTCCAGAATTCCACCTCGATATTCTTGGCTTCCGGGAGCAGAAGTGTGGGCCCTTCCCCCGAGCTCGCTCAGTGACGGCAGCATCTGCCCCTGAGGACGGCAGCGGGCCACCCTTACTCCTTCCACTTTCCTGGCATTTGGGAGAAATGGCATTTGAGTGAAAAACAAACAAACAGAACAAAACAGGCAATGAGTACAGGGGCCTGCAGAGGCCTGCCTGGTGTCATAGGTGAAGCCTGGAAGGAAATATTACAAACCAGCACACTGGTAGTGCAGGAGTGGTAATCCGAAAACCAATGGGCTCAGTACTTTACTAGGTGGCTCAGAACCGGATCCGGTCCCAAGTCAGAGTCTCAGGGGAAGAAAAATAATCAGTCAACCTGGTTGAAATTATTGTGACCACAGCAAGCCTAATAGTGCATCTAGGCTGTCGGTCCAATCTGGGAGGATAGCGAGATGTAGGGGCCAGAGCGCCTCCGAGGGGAAGGTGCAGAGATGGGAGTCACTCTGTGAGTGCCCGGGTTTGGGCACCAGAGGGCGCCCTGAGCCCTCAGGCCATAATTACGGATGAGGGTAAAACCTCCGTGTCCAGGTGCCCTGGGCCAGGCTGGATAGACACCTGCCAGCCTCCCTTGCCTGCAGCACCCATCCTGCATCTGAATTGCCTTTCTTGCCACACCCAGGAGCTTCGGGAGTCCCACACTTAGCCTGGTCAGGCTAGCAGGGGGACAAGGCCCGATTTTCATGGCGCTGTTGCATGAAAACCTATGGCTACTCCTTAAAACGATTCTTGTGAGGTATTTGTTAGAAGAAAGCCCACAGAGCCCACTGGACATTTGGACATTTTTGTCCTCCGACAGCCCAAAGAATGCTTTTTTTTAATGTTGGTTAGGACACTTGGAGTGAAAAACTAAGCTCCGATAACAACAGTGATTGATTTTATTATTTATTTATTATTGCTTATAAGTGGACAAGGAGGGTGGTCAAACTTCTAGGCCACCAACTCAGAATTACATGGCCCCTGATACTGCTAATGGGTTTTGCTACCACCTCCTTAGTCCCTCTTTCCTTCTAAGAGGGAAAGATTATCCCTGCCGGTTCCCAGGGAGCCCCATAAACCAATATCCATCTTCTCTGTGCCAGGAGCATTGTATGGATTATCCCTTAGCAACGGTGAAGGAAAATAGAATCTTTCTAACCTTACAACTGAAGAGTAAGTCTCAAGAGAGTGTCATGGCCCGGCGACTTAACTGGTGTCACAAAGGGTGGCATTTGAGCCCAGATCTGCCCAACTCCAGAGCAAGTGCCCTTCCCACCATACTGTGCTACTAAGCAGAAGATCCGAATTTGCATTGATCTTGGGACCAGGCTCCGCAGGTGAGCCGAAACCTGAGAGCTTCATTCTTCTGGGCATGCTCAGCACATTCCAGAAGCTAAATTGAGTAGCACAGCAAAGAAGGCACATCATCTCTTGGGTGGTCTTCCACCATGTCTGACTGTGACCCACCTGGGCCTGGGTCAGAGCCATGTCCAAGAGGCAGACTCATGCCTACTGTGCTCCTCACCTTCAGCACTCCAAAGGCAACAACAAATAGACAAGGACACCTCTCTTGGGAGGGAAATATGCCCAGGACCCAGACAACTGTCCTGAGTACCCAAGCTAAGAGAGCAGGTAGTAATTCTGTGCCTCCACACAGGAGCCAGTTTGAATGAGAGAAAAATAAAAAATAAAAACTTGGCAACCTGGCCAGGGCAGTTCTCAGCATGACCTCCCTTTGGCTAGATTGGAACTCTAAGTTGTGTGATTTTGCTCTTGGACAAAATACCAAGACACTAAAGATGCCAAAAGCACGGCAGGGACATGTTAGTTCTGAGCTGTTCTGAAGGAATTCAACCTTGGCAACCAACATGTCTTCCTTTCACCAGCCCATAGAGATCGATGGGCAAGGTAAATCGAATGACAGCAAAGGGCCTTCATCCAGAGGCTAAGACCCCAGTGCCCCAGTGGAAGATCCTGGCAGTGACAAGACATGTCGGGGCCAAGGATCACCCAAGGTCTTGAGGGCCAGAGTTGTTTATCACACCGTATACATTGCCAAGCACGAGAAACGTAGCACTTAATACGGGAAGGAGATTTATTGACTGTTTCATACAGGAACCCAATTACATCTTAGGAGACTCTGAAGCATGGGACTAGAAGGCAAATCCCAGAAGAGGTACTGGGATCAAATGATAGCTTAAGTGAAAGACAATGATAGCATTGGATGGGGGGGGGGGCGGATGCAGTGTGGGGACACACAGGGAGCCATGGCTTAGAAGTTTCTGTTATGCTCTGATTCAGTGAACATGCCTCCAGTGAGTTCAGTCTTCCTGGAAGGAAGGCTAATGAGCAGGTGAAGGCAATCCTAGCCTGGGTACAACCAGCCTTGACCTCCTGCACCAGCACTCAGACCTTCAGAATCACTTCTCAGCGCCGAGGCCACTTGCTTAGAGAGGGCAGGTGGCTGGGACACAGCTTGGACGAAGGACACAGGCAGCAGCCGTAGAGCAGGGATTGATGGGGAGTCTGCAGGGAGAGAGAGAGAGAGAGAGAAAGAGTTAGAAACAGGGAGTACAAAGATGTCTCAGTGATGCACGGAAGAGGCAAGACCAAAATGGACAAAAGACAAGTCTGCCACCAAGTCACAGAATGCAATGAAATCTGTGTGAGTAGTTCCTCTTCCAGTGCCATCTGTGTCTCTCCGTGTCCAAGAGTCCTCTAGGGGGACTTGGCTTAGGAACCAGCTATAGTTTATGTAACAGTCAATCCACAGTGCAATCCACATACACCAGGAGAGTTGAGTGCATCACTAAGCCAGTGTGGACAGGGAGGCTTGCTCTCCGTGCTGAGATCTCCTTCCACAACCATGTCAGTTATCTGTGAGGAACTGCTTTATAGTCAGGTATGTGCCTTGGTGAAAAATTGACTCGATCACACGTACTTGCAATCCTCGCTCTCCAGAAGTTTCCGGTACATGGCAATCTCACTCTCCAGCCGGGCCTTGACGTCCAGCAGCACCTGGTACTCCTGGTTCTGTCGCTCCAGGTCAGCCCGGATCTCAGACAGCTGCTCCTCCACGTCGCGGATCAGGATCTGCATCTGGGCCAGCTCGGTGCCGAAGCGTGCATCCGACTCACACAGGGAGTTCTGCAGACAGTCCTTCTGTAGTGGCAAATAACCGGGTAAGAGATCGAAGTGTCCCAGAATTCAGCAGTAGGAATCATGGCCAACCTCACCATGTCATAGGACATGCCCAGAACTCTGGAGAAATCGCTGCCCATATCACCATGACTTTTCACAAAATTCTACCTGGAGGAAGTGTTCATTCCTGTATTCCCAGTACCTGACCAAGTAGACACCCAGTGACGTCTTGTAGAATGAGAGCCTGAATCGCCACCCTTTATTGTAAAGGAAGTGGAGTTGGCTTTTTAAAGAACCAGTTTTGGGGGTCAAACCAACCTTGATGGCGAGGCATCTCACCCGGGGAGAGAGGGACCCAGCCCCTGAGTTCTGATTGTTAGTGGGACTGATGAGTGGGACTTCTAAGACACGCTGCTGCCAGGCCGTGGCCCGTGGCACCAGCAGCACGGTGAGGGCAGAAGACCGTACCAGGCTGTGCTGGGCCTGAAGCTCCACCTCCAGGGCGTTCACCGTGCGCCTCAGCTCCAGGATCTCCGACTGGCAGCACTGCAGCTCCTTGGAGCAGGACATGTCCTGCTTGCTGATGCTCTCGGACTGAAGCACAAGGGCACAGAGACATCACATCACCCCCCTGCCCAGGTGGAAGCCGGGGGGCCCTCCCTGCTCCGAGGCGGCGCCCTCACCTGATCTCGGAACCACTGCTCCACGTCGTTGCGGCCGGTCTGCATCATGGCCTCGTAGTGGCACCGCATCTCGTCCAGCACCCTGCTCAGGTCCACGGTGGGCTCCGCGTCCAGCTTAATCTGGAGCTTGTCTCCCAGCTGGCCCCTCAGGATGTGGACTTCCTGTGGGCACAGAAGGACCAACACTCTGAGTGAGGAAAGGGCTTTGGACAGAGCAGATGGCACCTGAACCCCTTCTCTGACGAGCAGCATGAGGGGTGAGCCCACTTGTGCACGATGTGAAAGATCTTGTCCAGAATCCACTGGGAAGAGCCCAGTGGGTCACCTTCTTAAATTCACAAGGCAAACCTTTAGAGACAAGGAACCCCTCCGCCGGCCCCACCACCTCTGCTATGTCCTACAGAGTCAGCCTGACTCCCACACCCAGATCAACCCCTCATCCTGATGCCAGCTGAGCCTGGCTTCTAATCCTACAGCCACAGGGTGGGCGGTGCTCCCTTCTCTGCTCAGTGCCCTCTCCCATGGGTCTGCAGCCCCAAGCCCAGACCTGCTCGTGGTTGCTCTTGAGGCAGAGCATCTCCTCCTTCAGGGACTCCTGCTGGGCCTCCAGGTCGGCCTTGGCCAGGCTCAGGTCATCCAGGAGCTTGTGCATCCCACACATGTCCGCCTCCACCACCTGGCGTAGGGACAGCTCACTCTCGTGCCTTCCAGGACAGGAGATGAAAGGTCAGCAGGATGACAAGGACAGCCCCTTTCAGCTGCCCCCAGTTTCCATTTCCTTCACCAACTTGGATCCTCATTTCCTTGGTTAATCAACATTCACTGTGTTGGATCCTGTACCTACAGAACTCATTGTTGGAAGAAATATCATTATGCCCACTGGATGGAACTACATGGGAAACTGTGGCTCAGAGAGAATAAATGGAGTATCCAGGATTGTATATCTTGGTTAATAGTAGATACATGGATTCACCCTAAGTCGTCAAATTAACGCAGTATTCATTCTGCTATAAAGGAGTCATTTAGCTAGGAAAAAGAGTAGCTTGAAAGTAAGCCTTCTGGACCTACAGTTTTCTAGTTTACCCCTTGGATTAATTATTTCAGATGATTTTTATGCCTTTCTCATTCATTCAATTGCAACTCTTGATACCAAAAAGCTATAGTGACAATTCTTCCCACTCATAAATTTAGCGAAGAGTCAGTGAATCTGTCAATGACCAATGAACTGAAAGTTTATTCTTGCAATGATTTGATTTTGTTTCTGGCTATAACACAAAACCTTCTTATCTTCTAGATGGGGAGAAAATGACATAGGACCTGACCCATCTAGATGATTCTTCCTCATTTTGTTTCAATGCTTTTGTTCACTTTCAACCATTTCTAGGTTCTAGTCAGTAACCACTTTTTAACATCTACTTTGGGCCAGTACCATGATGGGCACCTAGAAATAAAACAGAAGAGGAGTCACTCTGAGCCTTCTTCCAGCCCTACTTACTTGATTCTAAAGTCATCGGCAGCCAGCTTGGCATTGTCAATTTGAGTTACCAGCCTGGTATTCTCAGCCTTGCTGCACAGGATCTGTGGAAAACCAGGAAGACAGTTCATGCACAAAACATCATACTCTGGGCTCCAGCTCTATGGGTGACATCTACGCTCATGCTCAAGAGAACCCAAGAACACAAACACCCTTGAGTCTTCAATGGCCCTTTGACTGCCATGCCCTTCCACCTTCCTCAGACCCAGCATACCCCAGGCTACTTCAGACCTCACCTTCTGCTGGAGCTCCTCGATGGTCCGGAAGTACGACTGGTAGTCTGGACACACGCTGGACTCGTGGCATTTGCTCGACTCTCGGATCTTGGTCTCCAGCTCCGCGTTCTCCCGCTCCAGCTGACGCACCTTCTCCAGGTAGTTGGCCAGGCGGTCGTTCAGGAACTGCATGGTCACCTTCTCGTGGCCGTTCGGGGCGCCTTCCCCATAGTTCTCACACACTCCGATGTTGCCGGGAATGTCGCGGGTCCCTGGCAAGGGGCAAGCGGTTTGGCAGCTGTAGGGCACACAGAGGCTGGGTCGGCCGAGAGGAGTTGTCCCCACAGGCATCCTGTTGGCATGTGCCAGGGTGGCAGACAGGCACAGGGAGGCAGCCTTGGCCTCTGCCCCAGGCTGGCCCCCAACGTCAATGCAGGAACCGCAGACATTTGCAGCTTCGGGCATCTGAGTGCTGCCCAGACAGCGGGATGAGCTGATGTAGCAGGAGGTCATGGTGTGGGCTGAGGTAGCACAGGAGCTTCAGAGCAGCTGTGAAGGCCGAGCCACTGAGTGTGACAACCCCTTTCCCTGCTAGGCCTTTTATACCCCATCCCAGGTGGGTGTTGGCTCAATGCTTTGACCTCAGCGCCTTGATTCTCTACCTACTGTTGTACTGTCATCCTGTTACTCAGCTGTTGGTTTACCATTAAGAGTTCCTCGCCTCATTAAAGGAATGTTGATGAATTTGACATGCCCCTTGCTGTTTGATATCAGGTTATCGGTTGATGAAAGATCAAAGATGTATATTTCTACTCAACAATCACCAGCAGTTAATTCAACTTCCAGATGCCCTCTTGCTGGACTGAGCCAGTCTGTCTGTGGATATAGCCTCACTCAAGGATTGAATCTTTCAGTCAGTGATCTGTATGGCAGGAGGGACAGTGAATCCGTCACCAGCATTTAGACTCACCCAGCGTTTCCTCTGAAGAGAAAACACCACTTTATAAAACTGGGAAGTCTATAGATATTGATTATTGTAAGGTCCCCTTTCTTCTCTCTTCTATCCTTTACACTACATACTCCTCTTGAGAAGCTTTAAAGCATCAATGCATCCCGAAACATTAGTGCTGGCTAAGTTTTGGTTGACTAGTCAGAATCAGCTTTCAGTCATTCACTTGTTGAGCATGTTTCCTGAACATTCCCTTGAACTCAAGCAGTGTGCCAATTCTTGAACATGCAGGGGTCCCTATTTTCAGGAAAAACCAGTTCCCCAGAAATCTCAGGATATCTTTAACTTGAATGAGAACCATAGATCAATGGGGGTTAGTGAAAGACAGAGGATCCATGGTCCTGATCAAGGATGTATCTAGAGAGAAGCTACTGATAAAAATAAAAAATAAAAAATAAAATAAAATAAAAACTTTATTTGATCCAGAAAAGGGAACTGGGCCCAGAGCTCAAGGGGTATCTCAAAAGTTTAAGAACCGGGGCGCCTGGGTGGCTCAGTCAGTTAAGCAGCCGACTTTGGCTCAGGTCATGATCTCGTGGTCCATGAGTTCTAGCCCTGCGTCAGGCTCTGTGCTGACAGCTCAGAGCCTGGAGCCTGCTTCAGATTCTGTGTCTCCCTCTCTCTGACCCTCCCCTGTTCATGCTCTGTCTCTCCCTGTCTCAATAATAAATAAATGTTAAAAAAAAAGTTTAAGAACCAAAATTTATGGGGATGTAGGTATATATTGCTATTATTATTAGGTGTTCTTTCCTACTGAATCCTTACTACCTGTGATGTAGCTCTTGGTGGCTTCAGTGTGCAGATGAGGTAACTAAAGTCCATCTTCCGATTCACAGAGAAATAAATTGGCAAGGGCTCGATTTGGTCTCATGTCTGCAAAGCCCATTCATTCTCTTTCCAACCCACCATGACCCCCGGTTAGAACAACCTGTGTACTGCCTGTGTTGTTGCTCAGGGGGACGCAGAAGGCTTAGTAGTTGGGCCAGAAGCTGATGTGAAAAGAAATAAAATATCCGAGGGTCCTTGTGTTCCAGCAAAGGAAGATATTTAGACATAGAGCAGGGAGAACAACAAAATGCACATAGAAAAATTATACTCAAAAATCAAGAGTCTAAAGTAGACCTCAAATCCCAGAGATTTTCGTTAGAGCCAAGGGACCAAGGCAACCGGCTCAGGAGGTGCCCCTGCAGATTGTTGGGACCGAAAGACTGAGGGAGATCTAATGGAGGAAGACCCCAGAAAAGTATAAGTAGGTCTCTTCTCTAAGCAAAATTCAAGAACAAGCAGCCCCGAGAAAACCAAATGGGAGGATGTTGAGTATTGGTGAAACCTGGACTCTTAGAATTCTCTCAAAAATAAATAAAGGGATCTGGAATTCTTCCCAAAAAGAAAACCCACTCTAGGGTCAGTGCCATTTACCCTGAGGTCACCAATGAATAATCCCCTTACAAACACCATAAATTAGGAGACCTCACGAGGCCAAACCATCCCATCCTTCAGAGGCCTCTGGGTGCAATCTGCATATATTCCATCTTCAAACACCCCTTTAGTTCCCTCTTGCCTCATCATGGCGCATCACTATAATCCAGAGAATTGGACCATTAAAACTGTTTCCTTTGATTTGCTAAACAGGCTCCATGTTTTGACCCTACCCCCTGGCAGGATTTGCTCCATCAACTAAAATTATGGTTCCTCCCATCTCAGAACACCCGTGGTTTGTTACTTCTTAGGCTCCACAGCTGAAGTTTTGACGCCCTGACACCTCTCTGTAAAGCCCTGGCTTGGGCTCAGCAAGGTGTTTTGCATAATGACACTGATGCCCGCCTGTGACTCTGTAGAGAAGTGGGTTCTGCCAATTTCTTCCCTATCAAAGAACTGGCAGTAAGTGGAAAGCATGAGGCAGGTGTTTGAGATGCACTCCGCTGTGTCACGGAGGAGGAGCCCATTCTTGACACCCCAGACCACCTCCTTCGCTCCCCGTAAAGAGTCGCTGGCCCCAAAGAACAACGTGAGAGTCAGACTGCATGAAGGGAGGTCCCGGCGCTGAGGGGTGAAGAGGGAGGAAGTCCTGCAGCCCCTCTTTCATTCACAGGGGCCACCTCATCTCTCTTTAGGAGTAAAAGTTTTGGAGTTGAGTCCATCTTCAAGGTGGGGGGTAGGACACTGGGTCTGGAACAGCACCATTCAATGCTATAGTGATGGGACCTACTGAGGCAACTCAGAGTGAAAGAGAAAGCAGTGAACTCAGAGCAGCCCACGGGGTTGGGGTCTGATCTACAGCTACCTTATCTGTTGCAAAAGGGTGACTCTGAAGTTGTCTAAGGAAGCAAGTGCTGTCCCCACGCAGTGTGCACTGTGTGCACCCGGAAGAAGTTGGCAAACCACAACAGGTGGTCCATCCTGACACAGCTGTGCCTGCGACACCCTCAGACACTCTGGGCCAGGAGACGGGGCTTCCAGGAAGGACACCCTCAGGGAGCTTTGTGATCTCAAACGTCCAGCTCGAGAGACTTTGAAATAGAGGCAACACTGCTGAGGTCTTCTCTATTAAGTGGCATTTAATAATATGATTACTTGGGAATCTTTAGTCTGATTTTAAATGTGTTTATTATTATCAGTCGGCTTTATTTCTGTCCCAGGTCTCCGGGTCATCAGAGACTAGCTGACAAAATAATTGTCTGTCCTTCTCTTCTCCCTCCTGCGTTGATGGCAGGCTTCCCTTATTCACATTCTAGGGCAGCACATTTGCCCTTATTTATGTCCTACCTGGGCCCATGACAAAGCCCTTTAATGCAGCATAGTAGCATGGTCAAGGCCAAGAACTCTGGGGTCAGCCTGCCTGGATTCAGATTCTGGTTCCACCATTTACTAGCTGTGAAAACTTGGCCCGATGGCTTGACCTCACTGTGCTGTGGTTTCTGCACACGCAAAACGGAGGCAGTAATAGCACCTAGCCCACAGATTTGTTTTAACCATTAAAGAATTTGATCTCTGTAAATCATTGAAAATAATGGCCAGCACGTGGCACAGTAAACACTAAATAAGTGTTGGCTGTTTTTTTTTCAAGTGGCTTTTAATCACGGGTCTAGATGCTCACACCATTTACAATTCAAAAATGCTTATTAAATTACCATTTTGTACCTATTTAAGTTAAATTAACAAAGATCAAAAAGGCTAGTGGCACAATGTTGGCAAGGTGTAAGGAAACAGGCATCGTCAAACACTGTTGGGGTGAGGGGTGAAACATGCATCCTCTTCAAGCAGTTTAGCAATATCTATGCAAATGACAATTGCACCTACCCCGTGACCCGATAATTCCACTTCAGGAATTTATCCCACAGACGCACTTACACGCGTACAAGGATAATAAGAATATTTATGGCAATATCTGGGGAGTCATAGCAGACCGAAGAGAAAATGAAACGCCTACCAAAAGAAGCCTGGTTAAGCGAATTGTAGTGCATGAATATAGTGAAAAGCTTGTAGCCATCACAGATACTAAGGTAGATATAGACACAGATCTAGATCTAGACGTAGTCATAGATATAGACGTAGACATAGACAGACATAGATATAGACATAGACATAGATTACTAACATAGAAATGACAACTACAATGGAATTTTCAGTGAAGAAAAGGCAAAATGCACAACAAGATACCCAGTATGCTACTTTTTATATTTACCCAAAGGGGGACATATGCGAGCTTACATTTATAGCGAAAATGAATCTCAGACCATAAAGTCAGGTGTGAAAAATATGTACCTTTATTTTCTTATACTTAAACCAAATTGTACTTTTAATCTTCATCCCACACTACACCAGGTAGCAGAACCTTAATTTCAGTCATCTCGAGGACCCCTTTCCAAGAGGTCACCCCAAGTGCCAAAGGCCTTTCCTCCAGGATGTTGGGAGACAGGAGGTGGGCAGGGCTCAGCCCTTGGCATTTGCATCCATCCACACGGCCACAGAGACCCACGTGGGTCCTCCTGCCCAGTTCTCGGCTGCCAGAGCTCCCCAGTTGGCCAAGGTGTCCCCATTCTCACCTATGTGGCTCTTGAGCTGTCAGATTTCCTTTTGCTCTGTTCATGCTACTCTCTGATGCACAGGGTCATCTTTCAGATTCGGTACCACCCCGGGTCTCAGGATAGTCTATGATTTTTTTCTCAGGACCTTCTGTCCAGACTCCCCTGGGGTCTTGGTGCCTCTCCACATTCTACCTGGGAAAGGGAGGACATATGCCCTCTGCTCCTACATCCTGAACCTATTATCCTCCTGCCCTTGACTCTGTATCCCAGCCCAGGAGAAGGGGTAGGGCAAGCAGGACCCACCAGCATCTAAATTCTCTTCCCTTCCCCTCCTTTTCATTCCCTGATCCCAGCGTGCCTTCCTCTAACCAGAGGACAGGACATATCCCCTTACTCATCTCATCCAAGTCCATTCTCTGGTCATCTCAGGGCTTGGACTCGTGAGACTCAAAACCCTCTTCCCTGCCTTCTACTCTGCCATCCCTCTCCCAAATCACTGAGTGCTGCTTGGGCTATAGCTACTAGAAGGGCCCCGGTGTACAGTGAGAAATACAGTGAGAATCATCTGTTAGAATCTCACAATACCTCCCCCCCCTCCCTTGTATACATATGGAAACTAATTTGTGGAGGAGGACTATTGGCTTAGTGTAGCCTTCACTTCTGTTTCAAGTTTTTTCAGGATGTGTGTTCTATGTGTATAATTTCTGTAAGCTAGGCTTTTTTCAAGAAGACCTTCTACAAACAAAAATAAAAATGCTTGTTTGTGAGAGTTAGGACACACTTGGGCTCCATTTCCCCTTTCAGGGGTCTATGTCTTTTGTGCTGAATCAGTTGGGTTCAGATGTGCCCTGTCCCAGAGTTCAGCTCTCCATAGCCCCACAGCCTCATCTTTGATTCTGGCTGACGAGGTCCCTGAGGCACTGGATTAGGAGCCATCTCCTTTGTTCTGTGCCCCCCAAAATTTGTGGATTTCCCCTCAATGTAGGAGTCCATTCCTCTGAGCTTCTCAGGGGACCACATCTTGTGGATGTGATGCTAATAAATCTCTCCCTGATCTGGCTGGAGACAGTCCTGGGGCAAAGGTGTGCTGAATGAAAAGGAGGAAAATGCAATTGTAGAAACTTGTAGAGTAGATGATTTAGGAAGTCGGGAAAATATGAAATTCTGAGTAAGTCATTATAGAATTACTTACTTGGCCCACTTCACAGATTTTATGCAATAAAAATAGGGAAATATTGACAACTCTGCTTTATTTTGCACATTGACAATCCATTATTAAATACCCTAATTCTGAAACATTCTGAAGGTCAAGTCCATCCCTGGGAGTTCATATTTTTCAGCTCAAGAGCTGCCTTCAAGTGAAAGCTTCCACTCATACTGAATCCTCAGTTTACGTCCTGGTAGTGTGCTTTGTTGTTGGCTTATGCAGAAGACCCTTGCAAGCAAGGATTTTGACTTATTACTTTTGTCTTGTTCATCTCTGGGGGCACCTGGGTGGCTCAGTTGCTTGACTATCTTGTTCATCTCTGTAATTTCCAACACGGCATCTGACTCACACAAAATGTAAACATGAAATGTAAATGTAAATGTAAACTCACAGTCAATGTAAACATGAAAGAAAGAACCAAATGAGCTCAGCTATGGAGCAAATCATACCCAGTTTTACCCTCCACAGTGCCTAGTGCATGGTGATGCTCAGCAGGTGTGTGTTGAATGAATGAATGAATGAATGAATGAACGAACAAACGTGATATGAAACCAAACAATAGCTTGTTGTTCCAATGATAGAAAATCCTTGACTTCTAAACCCTGTAGTCCTAAATCAAATCAAAATCAGGTTGACATGTTTTCTTCTAGGAATGTATTTCTATGAAAAGTCCTACAGAGCATTCAAAAGTAGATCACACTGAATTATGTGTTTAACTCATGTCCTTTTGGGAAAAGAATAGAATTATTTAATGACAGCATCAGTCGCTTTGGTTGTGCTGGTATTAGTCCTTCTCTGCTAATGATGTACTCTCCCCTCGAAAGTCATCGTCTGTCCCTTCTCAGATACTGACATTGACCCATGAAATGTTCAACACAGACAAGGCATTCAGGAGGAGTTAGCAGTGAGCTGGGGGCAGACTAGCTGGTTCAGGAACTGGCAATACACTGTCCAGTAAGGTTTGTACTAAACTGATCAAGCAAATGACATGATTTCAGCGACCCTTTCCAAATTACACTGTCAGTGACCCTGAGTGTGAAAAATAGGGACATCCAAGTCTCACATTGCAGGGTCTTCCTATTTTGTATTTTTATTCAAGTATAGTTAACATACGGTGTAATATTAGTTTCAGGTGTACAATATAGTGATCCAACAATTCTTAGAGTACTCAGTGCTCATCATGATAAGTGTACTCTTAATCGCCTCTATTTCACCACCCCCCCCCCCATCTATCTCCCTTCTGGCAACCACTGGTTTATTCTCTGTATTTAAGGGTCTGATTTTTTGTCTTTTTTTTTCTTTGTTCATCTGTTTTGTTTCTTAAATTCCACATATGAATGAAGTCATACAGTATTTGTCTTTCTCTGACTGATTTAGTTCACTTAGCATTATACCCTTTAGGTCCATCCATGTTGTTGCAAATGGCAATAAAAAGATTTCAATCTTTTTATGACTGAACAATATTCCATGGTGTATGGAATATCTCCATCCATTCATCTATCGATGGACATTTAGGCTGCTTCCATGTCTTGGCTATGGTAAATAATGTTGCGATAAACTTAGGGGTGCATATATCTTTTCAAATCAGTGTTTTCATTTTCTTTGGGTGAATACCCAGTAGTGGAATTACTGAATCACACGATAATTCTATTTTTAGTTTTTTGAGGAAGAAGGGTCTCTCTTTAAAAGGCAGCTCAATCACTCAAAGGAACAGAGGATAAATACATAAGTGATATCATGAGAGTTGCTTTGTAGCCAAGCAATCTAGGTCTGAGTCCTGGCTCAGCCACTTGCCAAATCATATCTTTAGACAAGCTATTTAACCTCTGTGAGCTTTACTACTTCATATTTTAAAAGCAGTTACAATGCCTACCATGTAAGAATGCTAGAGAGTGGTATTAGCTTCTCAGGAAGAAGCGGCAGCACTTAACATCAGGTAGGAGGGAGCTACCACTATATAAAATTCCATTTGGGGGCACCTGGGTGGATCAGTCGGTTAAGCATCCAACCTTGGCTCAGGTCATAATCTCACGGTTTGTGAGTTTGAGCCCCAAGTCGGGCTCTGTGCTGACAGCTCAGAGCCTGGAACCTGCTTTGGATTCGGTGTCTCCTTCTCTCTCTGCCCTTCTGCTCGTGCTCTCTCTCTCTCTCTCTCTCTCTCTCTCAAAAATAAACATTTAAAAAAATTTTTTTAAACCTCAATTTAAAAATTGTGCAGTTCTTGGACAGCAACATGCAGAAGGTTGAAACTAGACCACTTTCTCACACCATTTACAAAAATAAACTCAAAATGGATAAAGGACCTAAATGTGAGACAGGAAACCATCAGAACCTTAGAGGAGAAAGCAGGAAAAGACCTCTCTGACCTCAGCCGTAGCAATCTCTTACTCGACACATCCCCAAAGGCAAGGGAATTAAAAGCAAAAGTGAATTACTGGGACCTTATGAAGATAAAAAGCTTCTGCACAGCAAAGGAAACAACCAACAAAACTAAAAGGCAACCAACGGAATGGGAAAAGATATTTGCAAATGACATATCGGACAAAGGGCTAGTATCTAAAATCTATAAAGAGCTCACCAAACTCCACACCCGAAAAACAAATAACCCAGTGAAGAAATGGGCAGAAAACATGAATAGACACTTCTCTAAAGAAGACATCCAGATGGCCAACAGGCACATGAAAAGATGTTCAGCGTCGCTCCTTATCAGGGAAATACAAATCAAAACCACACTCAGGTATCACCTCACGCCAGTCAGAGTGGCCAAAATGAACAAATCAGGAGACTATAGATGCTGGAGAGGATGTGGAGAAACGGGAACCCTCTTGCACTGTTGGTGGGAATGCAAATTGGTGCAGCCGCTCTGGAAAGCAGTGTGGAGGTTCCTCAGAAAATTAAAAATAGACCTACCCTATGACCCAGCAATAGCACTGCTAGGAATTTATCCAAGGGATACAGGAGTACTGATGCATAGGGGCACTTGTACCCCAATGTTCATAGCAGCACTCTCAACAATAGCCAAATTATGGAAAGAGCCTAAATGTCCATCAACTGATGAATGGATAAAGAAATTGTGGTATATATACACAATGGAATACTATGTGGCAATGAGAAAAAATGAAATATGGCCTTTTGTAGCAACGTGGATGGAACTGGAGAGTGTAATGCTAAGTGAAATAAGCCATACAGAGAAAGACAGATACCATATGGTTTCACTCTTATGTGGATCCTGAGAAACTTAACAGGAACCCATGGGGGAGGGGAAGGAAAAAAAAAAAAAAAAGAGGTTAGAGTGGGAGAGAGCCAAAGCATAAGAGACTGTTAAAAACTGAGAACAAACTGAGGGTTGATGGGGGGTGGGAGGGAGGGGAGGGTGGGTGATGGGTATTGAGGAGGGCACCTTTTGGGATGAGCACTGGGTGTTGTATGGAAACCAATTTGTCAATAAATTTCATATATATAAAAAATAAATAAATAAATAAATAAATAAAAACCATTAAAAAAAAAATTGTGCAGTTCTATTCAAATATTTAACCATCAAAGAGGAAGAGAGCAAAGCAGGTTCTGTGTTTGACGTAGATGTTGCTGTTCACAAGAAGCAAAGAAATGCACCAGACACAGAGTCAGGGGACTTAAAGTTGGCCAGAAGCAGGAGCCTCGGTCTTTCTAAAAGGCAGTGCTCCAAAGGTGGGCCCCAACACAACAGGCCCCATCTCATTCATTTTGCTTCTCAGAAAAAGCCAAGGTTGCAGAGGAAGCTTTCTAGCTCAAATCATGGACAAAAACCAAGCCAGTTTCTGGAAAGACTCCTGTTCCTGCCCCCAACCCAAGCCAGTCAATCAACATCAGGCAAGATGGGGCCTTGTTATCATGAGAAGTTCTTCCTGCAAGTCACCCCTCACCACCAAGACCACATTCAACACTGGAAGTTGTAGCTCCTAAATGCCAAGAAGCATTTTGTCCCCATGAGGATGAAGCTGCCTTGAGCCATCCCAGTCTTACTCTGACATGGGTATGTGAAGTGATTTCATTTCCCCATATTGCCCTTTCTCGTATGATGGCACAATATCTGAGAAGGGAGGCTAACAGGAGCTATTTTTTTTCAAGCAGCTATCAACCACATTCAGAAATCAGGACTGCAAACAGGCATAATCTGCACTCCCCCAAAAACGTAGCCTCCAAAATGAAGTTCTACAAGAATCACAGTGGCTCTTAGAATTACTGAGTGCCCAGGGCAGTAAGGTACATTTGCACATCACGTCACCACTGGTGGACCCAAAGGGGGAAAAAGGAAACGAGAGCACCCATACAACTGGGCCCTGTCTTCTTGGATGGATTCAATATAAGGGAGTTGCTAAGAAGGCTCTGCCTCCCACCCCTGAAGCAAAATTTTCTCATTCTTTGAACTAATGCAGATACTCAAATCAAATTTGCTCTGGAAAACAAGTTATTAAGTACACAATTTCATTTCTGATCGCCTATAGCTGCTAAAGGAAACTAATTCTAGCTGCCCAGAGGAAACAGCCTGAGGCCACAGGTGAATTGTGAGCAGTCTGGCTCAGCACCCACACTCCTAATTATATGACACTGGCTCTGCATGAGGTCAATATGGTGCTTTCTCCTTTTCAGACTTTTTAAATTTCTATCATCTCACTTAATCCTAGAATCCATAACAGATCTAGGATGTGAGTGGGAAAGATGACATAACCCTCACTGTATGGCAGGGGAAAACGCTGAGTTAAGTGATGATTCTCAAGCCCCGTAACAAGTCAGAGATAAAGTCAGGAAGACACATTCATTCTTTCAACAGATGTTTATTAAGCATCTACTCTGTACCAAGCAGTGAGCTAGGCTCCAGGGAAGCAGCAGTGCATGAATGCTAATCTCCAGTAAGCATTTCAGTGAGGAAACAATGGAAGAGCTGGCGATTTTAGCTGTTGATGATGACAATAAGCAAGACAGAGAGTGACGAGGCTGTTGAGTATGTGGACTGATGGCCAAGCAAGAGCTCTCATAAGCAGTAACATTTCTGCCGAGGCCTGAATAACAAGAAAGAGAGGGGAAGCATTCCAGGAAGGAGGAAGAACAGGGTCCGGTCTCAGGGATGTCCAATGGAACATACTGGCCAATGTGGTGGCATTGTGGTCAGGAAGGGGGAGGGTGGGAAGACACGAGGTGGGAGCAGAGAAGGTAAATAAGAATAAAAACTTTGACAATATTGTAATAATACATTTTCCATCACCCTAAATCATCAGGCTTAGCAATGGTTTAATATTTCAGGAGAAACTACTAGAAAAAAATAAAGTCCTTGTCCAAATTTTACTGTAAAGTTAGATGAAGAGAGAAGTATAGCCAGACAATAGTTATGAGAGTCCAGATTTCTAGAGAAGAGAGATTTCTTAATCTGAAAGTTCTCTTTACATAGCAAGAGGCCAGCCTGGTCCTTTGTCAAAGAAAGGAACTCTGAGTGAAGAGAGCTCAGATCTGATACAGGGAACTCCCACCTTACTAGAGAGGAAATGAAGCCACTTCCAAGGCGGGGCGGCAGAAGGACAGGAGGAAGGAAGTGGATGAGGAATTGTTCACATATGTCATATCTAGTTTCATTGCCCCCCTCACTGGGGCCATTATCTGGGGCTGCAGATGTTAGAAACAGAATCAGTACATCGGGGCGGGGGCGGGGGGGGGAGCCCAAACAGTGAAGTTTGGTTCTCACTTTCCTGGCCACAAACTGGAAATTTTTCAAGCTAAAGTTGGTGCTTGAAATGCAAATGCAGTTTCAGGTCCTGCCCCATCCTCACCCCGTGATACTTCTTCAATCTGATCCAATGCCTGAGTCTCTCCAATGTAGATAGTCCCACCAGTGGTGGCTGGGATCCGGCCACTGAGAGCATGGAGCTAATCTGGGAAAATCTGGAGCTGGGAAAGAAGCCTCCTGACCAAGATTCCACTTCTCCTGATATCTTGTGGCCTTTGGACAGGCTCTGCATGCAGAAAGTCAGCAATAGTTAGAAGCCATATTTTCTGGATGTATAACAAGCATTTCTCTTTAGGCATCCCCTTGCCCTAACCACCCTTGCTGGTACACGGGCACTCAGAATCGGTTCCCGGTGCTGACTCCACAGGTCGACCCAGGCCCACAAGCAGTGCGGGGGGCACAGCTTGGACGAGGCGCACAGGGGGGAGTCACAAAGGCAGCAGAGGTGGAGCATGGATTGCAAGGGAGTCTGTGGAGAGAGAGAAAAGGTGAATGAAGTGAGGGATGGGAAATGAATGATGTGTGAGAGAGCACAAGGAAGGAGTCCCCCTCTTTAAAACTACAGGACGGGAACCCAACAGATGCCCTAGCCATTGACCCCCTATTCTGCACCCCTAGTGCTAGACTGAGGGATCTCTATCTACAATGTCATCCAGAGTTAAGGTTTTCTAGACGAGAATCGGGTTCTAGCCTACAAGATAAAAAATACAAACAAAGATTAAAAAGAGAGCAAAAGTGAGTTCAACAAACCTGCTGGGATCTATACTCAAATTGCCTGTTCAAGATACAGCCATGTTTCTACTCTCACCAGTGAATGGCTAGCCAAGCAGCCCCACTGGAGACCTGGCAATGGATCCTAATGGATGGTCACTCCCTTCATATTCCGTCAATGAGGCAGAGTGTGAGAAGAGGAAGGGCAATGGGTCACTCAACAGGAGCACAGACTGCCTTCTGGTTTGTAGACAACACCACTGTTACCGTAAGGAACTCATAAGAATTGGGCAAATGATTGGCCAAGAGTGCCTAGATCACACATACTTGCAATCCTCACTCTCCAGAAGTTTCCGGTACGTGGCAATCTCACTCTCCAGCCGGGCCTTGACGTCCAGCAGCACCTGGTACTCCTGGTTCTGTCGCTCCAGGTCAGCCCGGATCTCAGACAGCTGCTCCTCCACGTCGCGGATCAGGATCTGCATCTGGGCCAGCTCGGTGCCGAAGCGTGCATCCGACTCACACAGGGAGTTCTGCAGACAGTCCTTCTGTAGTGGCAAATAACCGGGTAAGAGATCGAAGTGTCCCAGAATTCAGCAGTAGGAATCATGGCCAACCTCACCATGTCATAAGACATGCCCAGAACTCTGGAGAAATCGCTGCCCATATCACCACGACTTTTCACAAAATTCTACCTGGAGGAAGTGTTCATCCCTGTATTCCCAATACCTGACCAAGTAGATACCCAGTGACGTCTTGTGGAACGAAGGCCTGAATCGCCACCCTTTATTGTAAAGGAAGTGGAGTTGGCTTTTTAAAGGAACCGGTTTTCGGGGTCAAACCAACCTTGATGGCGAGGCATCTCCCCCAGGGAGAGAGGGACCCAGCCCCTGAGTTCTGATTGTTAGTGGGACTGATGAGTGGGACTTCTAAGACACGCTGCTGCCAGGCCGTGGCCCGTGGCACCAGCAGCACAGTGAGGGCAGAGGACCGTACCAGGCTGTGCTGGGCCTGAAGCTCCACCTCCAGGGCGTTCACCGTGCGCCTCAGCTCCAGGATCTCCGACTGGCAGCAC
The DNA here is from genome assembly GCF_007474595.2 of Lynx canadensis. Lineage (NCBI taxonomy): Eukaryota > Metazoa > Chordata > Mammalia > Carnivora > Felidae > Lynx > Lynx canadensis. Next base: position 39,569,099 of record NC_044316.2, read on the forward strand.
TGCAGCTCCTCGGAGCAGGACATGTCCTGCTTGCTGATGCTCTCGGACTGAAGCACAAGAGCACAGAGATGTCACATCACCCCCCTGCCCAGGTGGAAGCCGGGGGGCCCTCCCTATTCCGAGGCGGCACCCTCACCTGATCTTGGAACCACTGCTCCACGTCGTTGTGGCCGGTCTGCATCATGGCCTCGTAGTGGCACCGCATCTCGTCCAGCACCCTGCTCAGGTCCACGGTGGGCTCCGCGTCCAGCTTAATCTGGAGCTTGTCTCCCAGCTGGCCCCTCAGGATGTGGACTTCCTGTGGGCACAGAAGGACCAACACTCTGAGTGAGGAAAGGGCTTTGGACAGAGCAGATGGCACCTGAACCCCTTCTCTGATGAGCAGCATGAGGGGTGAGCCCACTTGTGCACGATGTGAAAGATCTTGTCCAGAATCCACTGGGAAGAGCCCAGTGGGTCACCTTCTTAAATTCACAAGGCAAACCTTTAGAGACAAGGAACCCCCCCCCCCCCCCCCCCCGCTACCTCTGCTACATCCTACAGAGTCAGCCTGACTCCCACACCCAGATCAACCCCTCATCCTGATGCCAACTGAGCCTGGCTTCTAATCCTACAGCCACAGGGTGGGCGGTGCTCCCTTCTCTCCTCAGTGCCCTCTCCCATGGGTCTGCAGCCCCAAGCCCAGACCTGCTCGTGGTTGCTCTTGAGGCAGAGCATCTCCTCCTTCAGGGACTCCTGCTGGGCCTCCAGGTCGGCCTTGGCCAGGCTCAGGTCATCCAGGAGCTTGTGCATCCCACACATGTCTGCCTCCACCACCTGGCGTAGGGACAGCTCACTCTCGTGCCTTCCAGGACAGGAGATGAAAGGTCAGCAGAATGACAAGGACAGTCCCTTTCAGCTGCCCCCAGTTTCCATTTCCTTCACCAATTATGATCCTCATTTGCTCACTGTGCTCAGCACTGGCTTCAGAGATTAATTAGACTCAACCCCTCTACTCAATCAGCTCATGGTCTAGCAAGGTATTCATAGTAGGTATCATTTTTACCATTGGGCATTGAAGAAACTTTGGTTCCAAAAGATGAATTAGCTTGCATGAGATCATGTATTTCAGGATCCAATACAGGACTCACACCGTTAGGTTAAGCAACATCCAGGTACCTGGTCAATGATTTGCTCCCTTATTCCTTGTGTTGGGCTACTTGTCTATCTCTGACCTTTGTCTGGTAGAAATGCCTGGTATTTGAGGTCCCCATAGATAAATTTGGACCCTGACCTATCTGTAAATGGTTCCTCTAACTTACATGTGAAATTCAGTGACTGTCCTTGCTCAGTTTATTCTTGAAATCACCTTATTCTGCTCCTGATGAGTGAGCTCAAGCAGCCTTACCTTCCATTTTAGAGAAGTAAATGAAGGAGGCATAACTCTAGGCTACACCATACATACTGAATTTGATGTGTTTTTTTTCCTCAGCCACTTTCTATTAGTTTTGTTTGTAATAAAAATTTTTATTTGGAGAATTTAGGAAAGAAGAAACAGGACAGTAACTCAGTCAATTAAGTAGTTGGCCATTGTGACTTAGGGTAGAGGAAGGAGTCACTCTGAGACCTCTTCCAGCCCTACTTACTTGATTCTAAAGTCATCGGCAGCCAGCTTGGCATTGTCAACTTGAATAATGAGCCTGGTATTCTCAGCCTTGCTGCACAGGATCTGTGGAAAACCAGGAAGACAGTTCATGCACAAAACATCATACTCTGGGCTCCAGCTCTATGGGTGACATCTACACTTATGCTCAAGAGAACCCAAGAACACAAACACCCTTGAGTCTTCAATGGCCCTTTGACTGCCATGCCCTTCCACCTTCCTCAGACCCAGCATACCCCAGGCTACTTCAGACCTCACCTTCTGCTGGAGCTCCTCGATGGTCCGGAAGTACGACTGGTAGTCTGGACACACGCTGGACTCGTGGCATTTGCTCGACTCTCGGATCTTGGTCTCCAGCTCCGCGTTCTCCCGCTCCAGCTGACGCACCTTCTCCAGGTAGTTGGCCAGGCGGTCGTTCAGGAACTGCATGGTCACCTTCTCGTGGCCGTTCGGGGCGCCTTCCCCATAGTTCCCACACACTCCGATGTTGCCGGGAATGTCGCGGGTCCCTGGCAAGGGGCAAGCGGTTTGGCAGCTGTAGGGCACACAGAGGCTGGGTCGGCCGAGAGGAGTTGTCCCCACACGCACCCGGTTGGCATGTGCCAGGGTGGCAGACAGGCACAGGGAGGCAGCCTTGGCCTCTGCCCCAGGCTGGCCCCCAACGTCAATGCAGGAACCGCAGACATTTGCAGCTTCGGGCATCTGAGTGCTGCCCAGACAGCGGGATGAGCTGATGTAGCAGGAGGTCATGGTGTGGGCTGAGGTAGCACAGGAGCTTCAGAGCAGCTGTGAAGGCCGAGCCACTGAGTGTGACAACCCCTTTCCCTGCTAGGCCTTTTATACCCCATCCCAGGTGGGTGTTGGCTCAATGCTTTGACCTCAGCGCCTTGATTCTCTACCTACTGTTGTACTGTCATCCTGTTACTCAGCTGTTGGTTTACCATTAAGAGTTCCTCGCCTCATTAAAGGAATGTGGATGAATTTGAGGTGCCTCCTGGCTCTTTGATATCAGGTTGTCTGCTGATGGGAAGTAAGAAACTTTTATTATTTTTCAAAGAACAAAATCCTTTTAGCCATCAGATGTTCATACCTTGACTAGAGCTGATGTGCCCACACTGAAGGCATGACTGTTCCTGTTGGTCATAGGATAAACCCTATGAGAACAATGGTGCCCACCTGGGTTAAGACTAAACCAGCCTTCTCTATCCAGGGAAGAGCCTGGTTTCGGGCTGATAGATGTTATGGGTTTTGGTCATCAAAAACTTCACATTTCTTCTTTCTTCTCTTTGCCTTTCAAACTCACTTTGAGGGGCAATAAGACTTTGGTAAGTCCATTCATTCAACATGCATCTCGTGGCACATCCCATGTGCAAGGCACTATGCCATGCCCCTGTCATACAACTAGTTAAGCCTGACATAGTTCCTGTCCATCAGGAAGCAACCCAAACTTAGGTAGCCATGGATGTTTTAAATAGGTTGTCTGCAAAGATCATCAGTACAAGGGTGACCTTGAACCTTGCCTGATCTGGACCAGGAAAGATAAGCTCAATAAGCCAGAAACAAGCAAAAATGAACAATAACCTTTTTACATTCCAAGGCTGTGAAACTCAATGGACATTGAGTTATCAGAGTCAGTATGGTGGTTTTTCCTGCCCTTCTTCCTTGATTCTAAAATTCTTTACTGAGCACTTAACATATGTGTTAGGGGGCTTATCAACAATATTGTTTAATCCTTCCTACCATCCTGTAAGGTGGATATTCTTACCATAACTTTACAAAAGAAAGAAAAGACATTGAGGACCAGAGATGTGAAGTTGTTTTTCTAAGATCAACCCCCTTATAAAGTGGCAAAGCCTGTTGTTAATATCAGTTTCTTTCAACTCCAGAGCCCATTCTTGTTCTCTTCACCTTGCACACCCCCCAATAAGGGAATAAGTGTGTCATTGCCAGAATTAAGAAGGATTATAAGGTCTAGAAATGTACAAGAAGTTGAAATTAAGAGATAAAATAAGAATTTAACATTCTATATTATTCTTTGTGTCTCAGAAAATACAAATGTTGAGATACCAGAACAATAGGGCAAGGCTTCTCCAAGGACCATGCAGAAGGATGCCCAGGAGAAATCTCCATCCCCAAAATTATTATACATCTCATACCCCACTAGCTCTTGGCATCAGAGAGCCAAGACTGCTGACTACTAAGGTCCCAAAAGTTCTCTCTTAAAATTTGTGGCAGGAGATAGATTGCCCCCTAGGACTGAGAAAGACCTAATATGGAGTAAAACTAAGTTATCAGAGTCAGTATGGGGGTTATAACTAAATCTTCGTGAAAATGAATATTTTCCAGTGCTCTAAGCATTGAGCAAAAGCGGAATAGACATCTCTATAGGGACCAGATCTGTATATATGAAACAAACTATTGGAGTTCTATCAAGAAGAAATACAGAAGTCTGAGACTTCTGTTCAGAATGGGTTTCCCAGGAAGGGTAACTAGTGGTCAGCTCTGTCCTAAGGGTTACTCAGAGCTCATCAATGAATAACTCTTTATAGACATCATAATTAGAAGACCTCACCAGGCCAGCCCATCTCATCCTTCAGAGGCCTTTGGGTGCGATCTGCATAGGTTACATCTTCAAACACTGCTTTGTTACTCTCCTCTGTCTCATCACATAGCAACAAGCTTCTCTATAAACCAGGGAACTAGACTTATAAAGTCATTTCTTTTGACCCGCTAAATCGAATCTATCTTTTGACTTTATTCTCTAGCAGGATTCATTCCATTAGCTAAAACTCATGATTTCCTCCATCTCAAAATACACAACACTTGTTACTGCATAACATCGCCACTGAGGCTTTCTATGTCGAGGTGATGCTCCTCTGTACTGAAGCTTCATCATGGTCCTGGCTTGGGCTTCAACCGAGTGTGCTGTTTTGCATAATGACACTGATGTTGCGTGTCTCTTTGTAAAGTTGCTTGGTTCCACTGAGTTGCATTTTTCTCAAAGGAGGTGAGTGTGGGGTGAAGATCCTTGCCCTCGTATCTAAGACTGCCTTTCTTCCCAACCCTTTAAAAAGAGTCCCTGTGGCCCTTGGTAACCAAACATGAGCCAGAGTCAGTGACAAGAAGTGGCGAAGATGGAGTGTGAGAGACAGAAGCCTGTAGCCCTCCTTCACTCACCTGTGTGCACACAGTTCTCTCACTGAGTCTGACTTCAAAAATACCAGTCTCTAGAAGCAGGAAGCCTACTGCAGATGGAAAGGCAGAGCTGTGGTCTTGGGATGCTGTTTTCAAACATGGTGGTGTTACAGACGGATGCATCTCAACCAGTGGGAGGGAAAGGTGTGGACCTGTAGACTAGCCCCCAGGAATCGTGCCTAGCCCACAGCCTACTTTTTCTATGCTGTGGCTCCTGCTGCAGGAAGATGCGTGAGGCATCCAAGGGTTTGTGCCCTGTAAGGGAACCTCGCCCATCACATAATATAGGGGGTGCAAAAGTCGAAGACAGCTCCTGTGTGTGGAGCCTCATACTGCCGTGTCCTCTGGGTGTTAGGAAGTGGTGACAGAGAAAACTGTAGGTCAAGAAAATCATGAAGACTCTTAAAAGAAGAGTAATAAATAATAATAATAAGTAATAAATGATCTATTATTCTAGGTATGCAACTCTTGAGGCTTTGATGAATGGAAAAAGCACACTTTTATTCAAATTAGATAGGATTTTACCATCAGGTTTCTTAGATCCAGCTCCATAATCCACAAATTTTATCCACTTAATCAATGTTGTTTTCCTCCTACCATGACATCATCTAGACACTAAGAGCGCGTCTATAAAAGACACAGTCCCTGCCTTAGAGTAGGGGAGACATTTGTGACAAGGCACCACAGTGGCCTGTGGAGGTGGTGCCACACTCACTCTGAGGCCTTCAGACATGTTATCATCTTTCTCCCTGTTACCCATTACCCTGCGGATGGCCCCAGAGCAGAATCCACTTTCCCCTTGCAGCTGTCTATTCCGAATACCAAGTAATTCTCTGTGGCACCAGCTGGGTGTCCTATAGTTCAATTTAATCCCTATGTTACCCACCTGGATTTAGCATCAGATCTCACAAGGTAAAGGCTCAGTCCCACAAGGCTGCCCTTCTTCAGACACCAATCGTAAGTTCCAGGTTGTCACCTGTCCTTCTGAATGACTGGCTATAACTCAGTGTTCCCGTGACCCCTTCCTTGGGTTTGATAATTTGCTGGAATGACTCCCAGAACTCAGGGAAACATTCATGTTTACCAGTTTAGCATCAAGTATATGATAAAGGACATGAAGAATAGCCTGATAAAGAGACACATAGGGCAAGATATGTGGGGAGGGGTGCAGAACTTTCATGCCCTCTCTGAACGAGCCAGGCTCCCTGCACCCCCATGCGTTTGTCTTTGTACAGTGTTTATGTATCCTACTCAGCAGAACTTTCCATACACTTCATGGCAGAATCAGTAAGGAGTTTGTTCACAAGAGCTTCCCCACGGCCATCAGAGGTCTGGGAGAAAGAGCACCCAGCCACCGGGGGGCTGGGGGGAGGTAGGGAGGGGGACTCTGTGAGGAATCCACCTTCTCATATTCTTTGGGTACCTATAAAGGTACTCTTTATACCTTGAGTATATGAGTATAGTATAGTATAGTATAGTATAGTATATGAGTATGAGTATAGTCTCATACTCTTCGGGTACCTATATAGGTACTCTTCGGGTACCTATAAAGGGATGGCCAGGGTCATAATGTTGAATCTGGTGTGTGGTTGAAGCCTGTGAGAGTAGAGCCACTCCCCTGGGCAACGTGGACACCCATCCAATATGTCCCTCACCTGCAGAGGAAGGGCATTCACAGAAAGGAAAGAAGCATTCAAGGGCTTAGGTCCTCCTTGGCCTAGCGTCTGGGAAGGAGCTCCTGGGAGCCCAGGGGCTGGGTATGGTATCCAGCAGACAGAAGGAAATGGGAGCTAGAAAGAGAGGGTGTCAGACAAGATCCCTTTCCTCCCAGAACCATGAGATTGGACAGGTCTGTGTGCCCCACAAGCAGGCTGTGAGTTGGGTCTTCTAGACTCATGTCCCATAGATCCCTTTTGCTATTATCAAGGTAGAGCTGAATCCCCTCTCAACCACCCATCCTCCACCCAGCCACAGGGAATCTGGGGTCCTTTATGCACTCTTGACCAGTATCAGAGTGCCAGAATGCTCCAAGTCCTGGCCATGGAACTTAGTGCCTGAGGACAGGTGACCCAAAAGGCAGGACCTAATTATTTGGCCCCTTCTGCACCCCAGGAGAGCCTCCTTCTAGGGCTGACAAGGCAGGATTAGGGCTGTGTTTTCATTTAAGGAGGGGGTATTTCTGGACAGCCTCTGCTCCCAGCGCTGCCCCTCACTAGCCAGGTGGCCCAGAGAAAGTCAGCCAGCTCTTCTGGTCCCTGGTTCCCCACTGAAAATACAAGCTCTGGAACAGACCATGGGCTTGAACTCTTGAGCACAACCCAAGTAAGAATTACACTGCACATTTTGCAACTATACATGTGCAAAACACACATACATATTATTTTCTATTCTGTTCTCTCCTTCTCTCACTCTCTTGCTCTCTCTCTCTCGCCCTCTCTCTAGCTGATCAAAATCCACTAAAATGACTTCACAGACCATCAATGGATCACAGCCATAGTTTAAAATACACCACACAGGTGCCCACTGTAACTCGGTGAAATAACCTGACAACAGTAGACACACACAACAGGCAGCTTCATTTATTAATTCATTCTTTTAACTTATTGGCCAGGAACCAGAAGAGAGATGTAGCTCCCCAAGTGCTGCAGAAGGAAAATGGCCCCGCTGAGAGAACTTGAACGTCAAAACACAGGCAGAAGTCATGAGAAGCCGCAGAGCCTCAGGGACTCCCCACCCCAGAGATGAGCCGTCTGTAAGGTGGGTGTCAGCCACGGGGGGGTCTCCGGCTTCCCGTGTCTGTCATGTGCGGCGACAGGAAGGTCCCCACTGCCCTGTGTACGGGATCTGCTGCTACCACGGCAGCCTTGGGCTCACAGGGTGGGCTCAAGGAGGAGGTGCCGTGTGGGGCTTGTGGGGTGCAGGTCACGGGACACGCTTGTGGGTCGCCCGAGGGAGCGGCATGTGGATTGAAGGCATTCTGCAACCCAGATGCACAGAGACGTCCATCCTCAAGCCCAGCAGCTAAGAAAAGACAGACTTGGCCTGAGTCCCTGCCCTCCTGCCTTACTAGCTCAGGCCCCGGGGCCAATTGCGTTCTTTGAGCCCCGTATCTTCATCTACAATAACAAGGACGGTAATGTTAACTGCATGGCCTGCTATTAAGTCTTAGGGAAAATAATGCTGAAATCCATAGGAAGAGAGACAACAGGGCTCATCAGAGAGGACTGGGTCTTCTGTTCACAGATAGGTGCTCTTCCTACATGCAACACTCCAAATACTTTCCTGCCACATGAGTTCTTTGCTGCCATCATTCTCTGAGCCTCAGTTTCCTCGATTACAAACTGGGGCCCCTTGTACCCTCACATACTCCTTCAGCTGTGGCACAAGCAAAATTGACTAGGCCTGATAGAGATGAGGGGAGTCCAGTCAGATTTTTTTTTTTAGTTAAAGAAAAGTGGCATGTCTTTATTTTAATTTTTTTAAATGTTTTTATTTATTTTTGAGACAGAGAGAGAGCATAAGCAGGGGAGGGGCAGAGAGCGGGCGAGACACAGAATCCGAAGCAGGCTCCAGGCTCTGAGCTGTCAGCACAGAGCCCGATGCGGGGCTCGAACCCACAAACCGTGAGATCATGACCTGAGACGAAGTCAGATGCTTAACCGAATGAGACACCCAGGCGCCCCCTTTTTTTTTTAAATGTTTTTGTTTATTTATTTTTAATTTTTTTTAGATGTTTATTTATTATTGAGAGACAGAGAGAGACAGAGCATGAGCAGGGGAGGGGCAGAGAGAGGGGGAGACACAGAATCCGAAGTCAGGCTCCAGGCTCTGAGCTGTCAGCACAGAGCCCGATGCGGGGCTCGAACTCACAAACTGCGAGATCATGACCTGAGCCGAAGTCGGGCGCTTAACCGACTGAGCCACCCAGGTGCCCCTGTTTTTATTTATTTTTGAGACAGAGAGAAACAGAGCATGAGCAGGGGAGGGACAGAGAGAGGGGGAGACACGGAATCAAAGTGGCATATCTTGAAAGAAAGAAAGAAAGAAAGAAAGAAAGAAAGAAAGAAAGAAAGAAAAGAAAGAAAAATTTAAGGTAGGCCTTATCATGTTGCATGGATTCAGTGAAGGAAGACAAAATGCCCAGCACATCAGAAACGTTCCGGCCACAGATATTCCTCCTTCTCCCTCACCTTGCTCATGGCCCAAGGCCGCCAGCTAAAAGGAAAGAACCAAAATTAAGGGCCAGGCATGAGAGCATTGGGCACCCTGAGGAAGCAGAACCCCAAGTGTCCGCTGGGACAGGGGGGCACCCATGGCTGAGAAGGAAGGAATTCAAGAGCTCTGGGCAGGTGTGTGATGTAGGATGGTCACAATACACGCATCAGCGTCCTGGAGATGCTACAAACACTGGCCCTCCTCAGCCTCACACGTACCCGCAGTCCTTGCTCTCCAGAAGGTTCCAGCACGTGGTGATCTCGCCCTCCAGCCTGGCCTTGACGTCCAGCAGCACCCGATACTGCCGGTTCAGCTGCTCCTCGGCCAGCTGGGCCTCCGCGCTGCCCATCAGTAGCTGGATCACCGCCGGTTCCGGTGGTAACCGGACCCAGGCCTGTCCTGAGAAATCGCCCTTAGGCAGTGGCCGGCCCCATGAGTAGCTCCCCCACCTCAAATCAGAGAGGGCTAACTGCGCTCCTTGCCAGTGCCCTCTGTTGCTAAAAGGGAGGTTTCATGTCATCTCTTTGGAGAAGCTGAGTTCTGTTCCCCGAGCGACCATCTGGCGTCTCCCTGGAGGGGCACGGCCTTGAACATGCAACAGTCACCTGGAAGAGGTAGAGCTCGGTGAGCGCGGGGGCCTCTGGTCTCAGCGCCGGCGCCAAGAGAGACGGGGCAGTAGAACGGAGGGGTGCCAACGTGTTGGAACTAAAGGAAAATTAGAGTGGCTTCGACCCCTTCCTGCCCCAACCAGAGACCAGAGGGGCTGTGCGCTCCCCGGGGACCCAGAGCAAGTCAGCCACAGGGTCCGGACTGCGGCCCGGTGCTCCTGACTCCAGCATGTTCTCTCCCTCTACACCAAACCTGTCCTGTTAAAAGGCCAAGCGGTAAACATTTTGTGCTTCGCAGGCCATACAGGCTGTTTGCGCTAAACTCGTCTCCGCCGTGGCAGCGCGGGGCAGACGCAGACAGTGTGGCTGTGTCCCAGTGAAAGTATATTCACCAACACAGCAGCTGGGTGTGACCTGTGAGCTGCAGCTCGCTAACCCCACTCTACACGACACAACGAATGAGGCCTGAGAATTGGACCCCTCACAGCACGTGGGGAGACCCTTAGCCTGCCCGGGAGCCAGAGCGCTGGGGCAGGGGAAGGGCATTGCCCAGGTGGACTCCAGAAGGGGGCACTGCACCGTCCCCTGCCCCAAGACATTTAGACCGAGACCGGCAGTCATCCAGATGCTCTTTAACCTCAGAGCAAAGCAAAAGCTGCCCGGGTAGGGGCGGGTGGGGGGGTGGTTGGTGTGGTGGCCTCGTTACTGCTACTACTTCTGTTCTTTCTGAAACTTGGGTGTCCAAAAGCTCCAGAAAGTAACTCAGCTACCGAAGTCACTGGGGGGAAAGTCAGAACGGGGAAGTGGGGGGACTTGTGTGCCAGCCAAAGCAGATTTTCTTTAATTGGCATTAATTGAGCACTTATGCTATGCCAGATATCATGATAGTTCAGATGCATTCTGTGCTAGTAACGCGGTGAAGGAGGTAGAATTACCCCCCTTTCCAAAGGGGGAGGAGCTTGCAGTTTACAGAGGTTAGGAGACCCGCAGAAATCACACCGCGTGTGGTGGCGGAACTAGGATTCCAGGAGATGTTTTTTGAAGCCAGAGTCACTGATGGTTTCCATTATGGCAAGAGGCTCATCTGGGTATTTGGTTACTTATTTAGGGCTAAGGGGCAGGGACTATTTGGAAATAAATTTGCCTCGACCAGTTGTTCAAAAGGATAGAATGCAAACGATCGTAGGACATTTCTATTTAGCAAAATTGAGATCATCACACTCATGTGCTAAAATTTATGAAACACCCGACGAGACTTGTTTTATTGTTAATGATCTTCCCAGTTACCGCTCAGCATATCCTTTTTTTGATCATATGGGAGAAGTCTTCCCAATATTATAGGGAGGGTGCCAATCAGTGTCATTCAGTCCACGAGCTGTCCTGGTGACTCTGCCAGTCACTGTGTCCGACTGCTGGGCCTTTCTCTCTGGAAGCCATCACCCTCTGGCCAAGCTTCCCCGAACCCAGCTCTGCCCCGTGGGCCCTCACTCCCACGCCCAGGAGGAGGCCTTGCCCTTGGACAGTGAGAGACAGACCCAAGGCTGCGCACCAGTCTCCTTAATGGCCTCAGGGAAAGTCTCATCTTTGAAACACATGTCCTCTTTCTTTTCCAGTCCCCACTCAGGGAGGATCCTGCTACCTGTGGGAGTTTCTCCCAAACATCAAATACGACAGAGGTTTTATTACTTTACCATGGTCCTAAGTTTTCCTGTAAAGTGGAGTTAATGAAATCCAAATGCTTTGATATGAGGACAGACTTCCTCTGAGGATCCCCATATGTGTAACACGAGGTCCACTTTCCAGGCGGTCCCGGTGCTGGTGGGCAGAAATATTCCCCAGCGTCTACATCCGTGGCTTCTGCATCCCTCACAGAGTGGAGATGGACCAGGAGGGAGGATAGCTGTCAACCTCTCTAGCTTGGAAGCATCATCCCAACACAGCGGATGGCGACCATCCATGGCCAGCAGAGGGGGCAGCACTAACTGCGCCTGAGCCTTGGGGCTTGGTATCGTATAAAAAGCTTTAATAGGCATTTGGGTTGTCAGACAGGTCCTGGCAAGTCAGATGACACACAAGGTGGAAAGGGGAACCAGGTTGGATTGGACAGTATGCTCTGAGGGAAAAGGAGCCTGCACAAGTCCCCAAAGGGCCCAGGGGACCTGGACTCCTGGCCTACAACCCCTGTGTCATTGCTCCTGGCCACAGCCTGAGTCTGTCCTCTTATTGAGCCAAAGGCTCCAAGGATAAGGAGATTCTGAATTTGGTGGTTTCCAGATATTTTTTTAATTGGGAACTACAGTCCTGGGAAGGAGTTTCAGCATCTCAGAGAAAATATCTCTGTTCTTAGGGACAGGAAAGAAGGCAAAAGGAAAAGTATTTATTAGCCTGAAATAATAATAAACCTTCCTGCTTGGAGAAAACATCAAGGAGACCCGCTAGGCTTGGCGTGAGAGCACTTACTTTGATTCCCACCTGTTGGCTGGTGAGTGCATCTTTCCAACTCTCTGGGCCTTAGACTCGCCATCCATAAATGGGAGAGGCTGGGCCACATCATCTGGAAGGCTCCTTATGATTCTGATAGCTTAGGATAGTGTTGTTGAATAGAACTTTCTGGAATAACAGAAATATTCTACATCTGCATTCTGGTATGGTACCCCTAGCCACATGTAGGTACTGAGCACTTGAAATGTGGCTCGTGTATTGAGGAACTGAATTTTTCAATTTTATTTCATTAAAAATTCAATAGCCACATGTAGTCTGTGGCTACCATATTGGACAAGACAGAACAGGTCTAGGATTTTAGAACCATAGATCTGGTTCTGTTCAGTCTACTGTGTTTACCAAGCTAAGCACATTCTAGACAAATTTGCACGGGGACTGAAATTAAGAGGGATTGCCAGTTTGTACTCAGTTATGAGAATATCCACATGGCCAGAAGCTCCTCTCTCTTGGCATTCCAGATCACCGAAATGCTACCCTCACCTCCCCACTCAGGAACCACAGCTGGCTAAACAGTGTGTTTGTGTCTCCCATCAGGCTCACAGCCTCGCCTGCCAAGCCTGCATGCCGGATCCTGTCCCGAGAGCCCCAGGCGGCTCCAGGAGCCAATTCACTTCTCATCATTTCTTGGCAAGTCCAGAGGGCAGATCTTTAATAGAAACATCACCTCAGCTCATTAAGGAAGAACAGTGTGTTTAGAGGTTGAGGTTCAGAAAGGTGTACAAGATTCCTGTTTCTGGCCCTTTCCTCTTAATCCGCCATGGCCAGTCATGCCAAGTCAGGTCGTCTGCTGAGCCTCTCAGATTGAGCCCTGATTTTTTCCTTCCCACTGTCACAGCCTGAGCTGAGGCCCCATTAGCTTCTTCCACATGCTAGTTATCAGCTCTGTCCCTGCCCCTCAGCCATCTTTTTTATAGTCCTCGGTGAAACTTTCTAAAAGGCCACTCCGGCCATGCCATCCTTGGGCTCAGAACCTACAGCAGCCCTCCCACAGCTTTCTGGATGGAGTCCAGGCTCCATCAGAGATACCTGGGGCCTCCCCGTGGTCTGACACCTTCCTACCACATGAGATTTATTCCCACCAACCTTCCACAGGGACCCGCTGCTCCAGCCAGCAAGGCCACTCAAGGCGTCTGGAGCCAGACCTTGGCTTCCACGCAGGCCCCACGCGCCTCTACCTCTTTTTTGCTCAGTCAGTAGACATTCAGGCCCATCTCAAATGCCACCAGCTGCAGGAAGCCTTCCCTGCTCTCCCCAGGCTAGTACTTTGTCCCAGCCTTTGTTAGCACGTGCTCTTTCTAGGTAGCAATTTGCCATGTAGTGGAGTGCTTCGAATAAGTGCTTCAGGGCACACAGCTGGACCTGGGTTCGAATCTTGGTCCTTGCATGTAACTTTGGGCAACTGACTAACCCATTCTGCACTCCTCGGTTTTCCATTTCTAAAATGGACATGAGGCCTCCCTTACACGGTGGTTGTGCAAGCCGCATAGGCCGGTCTATACAATGTGCTCGGCACGGTACCACGTGCACCATATGTGCTCAGGAAGTGGTAGTCATGGTTATTATTATTTACACTGGCCCCAGCTCGGTCACCAATCATAGGTTTCTGGACAGTGGGGATCACTTGCATTTTTTTTTGGTAGCCCCTCCCTGCACAGAGCTGTAGTTTGCAAATACGAGGACTCAGAATACGAATTGCTTGATTTATCCCTGGGGCCTAACAGCCTATACTGAGTCCTGGGTCCACTACATACTAGTTGGATGACCTTTGGGCAAGTTTCTTAACCTCTCTGGCTCTCAGCTTCCTCATTTACAAAGGGGAGAAATAATGGTACCTTTTTTCACAAGTTGTTGCAATGTTTAAATGGGGCACTAAGGAAGTATCTGGGGGATGACCCTGGGGGTATCTACATGTAAGTAGGCCATTAGTGAAGACTTTTTGAATGAATGAATGAATGAATGAATGATCCCATTGTAACAGCTGTAATGAGGTGGGGAGGTGGGGTCATAACAGTATTCTTCTCAATTACAGTAGTTTGGCCTAGGTTTCAGGCATAATTATCTCCCTCTTCTCTTTATTCCCTTATGACTTGGCTCTGGACAGATTGCCTGGCTCTAACTGGCTTATGGCATGCGGGCCTTTCTAGCGAATGCCTCCCAAGCCTCCGTGGAAACAGACGGGGCCCAAAAATAAGTATAGAATTTGGCCACTTTCCTCTTGAGCCCAACTGAGTAGAACTGGCCGGTGGATACAGCAGCAAAGGCGACAGAGAAAGATGCGTTTGCAGGGCCACTGGATGAGGATTTATTCTCCAGTTTACTAACAGCACGTGCCCTTGAGGCAGCACAGACAACCAGAAACATCAGCCAAGAGAACAGTCTGGCTGTGGAAGTGAGAGGCAGTTTTCCAAGACGTGGGGGCCCGGGGCGCCCCCTGCAGATCCGAGCGTGTAGCACACAGCCCACCTCCCAGCTGGAGGGCTTCCTTGCTGACCACTGAATGGGGGTCAGACTCCGCCTGAGGAGGCTCCAGCCTCCCAGCTCCGGTCTGTCCAGGATCCACCGACCCTGAGGGACTTTCAGTAGTGGACCTGAGGACAGGGCACACAAGGCACACAGACGGTGCGGGGCACACAGATGGTGCGGGGCACGCTGGGTGAAGGTGCACAAGGGGGACAGGAGGGAGTGGAGCACGGGTTACAGGGCAACCTGCAGAAGACAGGCACAGGGGGCAGGATTAGAGAAAAGCCCAAGGCAGCAACGAGTGCGTGGCTCTGCCCCCAGATGCCTCGCAAACTCACCCGCTGCTCACCTTCTCCACTCGGCTTCCCTAATCCCACCTCCTGTGTAACCCTTAACTGGCCTCCCCAGCCCCACCCCGGCCCCTCCTAACCACTGTCAGCTTCGTGGCCAGAGTGATCTTCCACAGACACAAATATAAGTATGCCACTCCCTGCCTAAAACCTTCAGTGGCTCCCATTTGGGCCAGGATGGAGAGCAGCTTCCTTCAACTCAACTGTCACATCCTCCTTGAAGCCCTCCATGATCTCTCTGTGTCAAATCTCCCAACGGTACCGTGTGCCCCCTCCCAGAGTGATGTGTGATTGTCCTGTTACGGTCTGTCTCCCCATTAAACAGTGAGGTCAGCAGCCGTGTATGCATGCACATCCTGCATACCTGCAGGCACTTAATAAGAATGTGTTGGATAAGGTGAACTCAGTAATTAAAACAGAAGGAAGACATGGCAAAAGGAGAAAGGATGATCTCAGAGACCGACAGGTGTGGGCTCAAAACCAGAAACCACAGCCTGGACAGTAGATGGGAACCAAACAGCCCAGAAACTGGACAGGGAGCCCAGGGACCACATCCAGCCTGAAATATGTTTTGTGTGGCCAGCACCATATTCTTTTCTCATTTGTTGAAAATGTTTAAAAATCAGAAGAATTGAACATTTAAAAGACATCTAGATTCCCAGTTTCTCGTGAGCAATCAGAAAATCCAACCCTACTGGATGTGCCTCTCACACGGTAGAAACGGTCCTCATCGGGGGTGGTGCCCTCGCCGGAGTAGACATCGCTCTTTGGTT
Source organism: Lynx canadensis (assembly GCF_007474595.2). Classification (NCBI taxonomy): domain Eukaryota; kingdom Metazoa; phylum Chordata; class Mammalia; order Carnivora; family Felidae; genus Lynx; species Lynx canadensis. Next base: position 39,584,844 of record NC_044316.2, read on the forward strand.
CCCCAGAGTCCCACCGTGACCCGCGTCACACATGTGCATCAGCACCCTGTTCCTTGAAAAGCATTTGATTTTGCAACCCTTGCCCCAGAGGGTGAAACTGAATGACAGACAAGCAAAGCTGAACGTGGACTAAGAAACCGCCTACAGGGAGCGCCTGGGTGGCTCAGTCAGTTGAGCATCCGACTTCAGCTCAGGTCATGATCTCACAGTTCATGGGTTCAAGCCCCACGTCGGGCTCTGTGCTGACAGGTCAGAGCCTGGAGCCTGTTTCCAATCCTGTGTCTCCCTCTCTCTCTGCCTCTCCCCTGCTCATGCTCTGTCTCTCTGTTTCTCAAAACATAAGATAAAATGTTTAAACAAATTTTTTTAAACAAAAACAAACAAAAAAAAAGAAACTGTCTACAACAGTAATCAGCCCAGCAGGTGTCCACGGGCCCGAGGTATCCTGTGCCCAGGTGACCGCCAGGCCTTGCTGAGTGCCTGCTCCAGCCGGATTCCGACTCTCCCCACTGCTCACATGACCAGGACCTCCTGGACAGTTTCCCTGCCTGGACCCTCTTCCCTCTACTTCCTGCAACCACCTGTGCCGTCTTCCTGAAGAACAGCTTTGAGCTTTCACTGACTCACTCAGGAAACATTTACTAAGCATCTACTACATGCCAGGCGCAGGAGATAAAAATAGTTTCTACGATCTCTGAGTTCTAGATGATTACCATCTCACTGGGGAGATAGGCCGTTAAGCAAACTCTATCATTTCCTCCTCAAAACAAAACAAAACAAAACAAAAATGAGGGCATCCCACTGCCTATTAAATAAGGTCCTCCCTCCCCAGCATGGCCTTTATGGTTCCCCATGAACGGGCCCCACTGACCTCTTGTGTCTTCCTTCCTTCCCGCCATAGCCCAATCACGTTAAGCCACCTATTGGTCCTCTCAAGTGCAGAAAAATCTTTCCCCCAAGTATGATCTCCAGTTGCCCGTCTCCCTAACCAGACGGAAACAACCTGAGAGCAGATGCCTCGTCATCATCTGTCTCCACATCCCTAATGGCACCGGGTACATGGGAAGCCCTTGGAAGGAGTTTGCTGACTTGGGAAGGAGCGCAGTGGTCTCCAGTGGGCCAGGTTTGGGATGGCAGCATGAACACCTGCCTGACTTTCTTTGGATCATACCAGCTTCCTAACTGCTTCTTAATCACGACAGGGCTCTATCTCCTGGGTAAGCCCTTGTAGCCTTCTCCTATAGCCTCCTATAGCCTTCTCCAAACCCATGTTTGCACCCATGTGTACAGCCTCAGCTGGGCCCACTCACTTGCAGTCCTCGCTCTCCAGCAGGCCCCGGTACGTGTTGATCTCGCCCTCCAGCCGGGCCCGCACGTCCAGCAGCACCTGGTACTCCTGGTTCTGCCGCTCCAGGTCACAGCGGATGTCGGCCAGCTGGGCCTCCACGTTGCTGATCAGGCACTGCATCTGGGCCAGCTGGGAGCTGTAGCGCGCCTCGGTCTCCGCCAGGGTGTTTTCGAGAGAGTCCCTCTACGGCAAAAGGAAAGCCACAGTAGCTGAGGAGCAGACCTATTCTCCTGGTTCAGAAAGAACCAAGAAAAGCCAGGTCTCTCTTTGGGGTTGGGAATGACCCCCTCCCTACCTAAGTCACTGTGGAAACTGAGGCCCAGGAAGGTTGAATGACTTGTTCAAGCTTAAGCAGCTGGCAGGTAACAGACTGGGATGTGAACCCAGGTCCCCGTGACCCTAAACCCCTTATTCCTTCTTCAGCCTCGGTCTGGCTTCAGACTTTGGATCTGAGGTTCCCCAGGCTTCTCCCCGACAGCATCGTCAAGATCTGTGGCCTTCAGCCCTGGCTGTGCTTTGAAGTCACATGAGCGCCTTTAAAAGGTCCTTGTGCCTGGCCCCCACCTCCAGAGACTCTGATTTCACTCATCCAGAGAGGAACTAAGCATGGGGAGTTTTTAAAACTCCAGTAGGAAGCCTGCGTTTAGAAGGTTCAGACCAAGCAGAGAACACGCCTTCCTGGGGAGTTGTGTTTGACAGTTGTCCACCTAACCCATGTCAGGGTTGAGACAAGCCCCTTTGATCTCTGGGATGGGTCTTGGGAGCAACCTCAGCCTAGGAGAGGTCAGCTGGGCAAACGTCCGTGGTGGCTGAATCGGGGCCCCCTCCCCCCGCCTGGATGCCGGCACCTAAGCGCATTTGCCGCCTGGGGTCCAGAGACCACCCGGCAGCACCCACCAGGCTGTGCTGGGCCTGCAGCTCGATCTCCAGCGTGTTGACCGTTCGTCTCAGATCGATGATGTCCGACTGGTAGCTCTGAAGCTGCTCGGAGCTCGTGGCCACCTGCTGATTGAGCTCCTCCATCTGCAAAGGGGGAGACAGGAGAAGGGCAGGAGAGCCTTCTCAGGGACCCTAGGGAGGCCGGCCCACCTGCGAGAGGCCCACCTGCATGTTGAACCATTCCTCCACGTCCCTGAGGTTGGTCTCCACCACAGTCTCATACTGACACCGCATCTCCTCCAGCATCCTGTTCAGGTCCACGGGCGGTGCAGCGTCGACCTCGATATTAAGGCGGTCCCCCAGCTGGCACCGGAGGGCACTGACTTCCTGAAAAGGCATGAGTGTGAGGTCACGTGATCCCACTCACCACCCCAGGGAGACACAAAACGGTGGGACGAAAGATGCTAGGATGTCTATGTTAGAGGGGCCCCTTGAGGCTTGCCGTCCACTCTGCGGAAGCTTGTGGTCTTCCAATTCCGACCGGATGTTCCCATGATGGCGGCAGGGCTCCATCACACTTCCTGTCACTTTGGCAGAAGCCAAGAGCAATGCCAGGGTTTGTCTGATCTCCTCGGGCCAGAATGGGAAACCCATGCCCCCGTATTCCCAGCCACCCTCCCGGCCTGTGTTCGTCTGGGAGGGAGGACAGCAGGAGCCTGGCTTCACTTGGTTCAAGGCCTGAGTGAGAGCAGACGCCTCCCCAGGCTTGGCTGCCAAAGAGAGAAAGTTGTCTCAGAGGCTGCCCGAGTGTGCGATAATGCCTCATTAGTGGCCTCTTGGTGCCGTTCCCAGTTCTCTGATTTAAGTAGGATGAGTCAGCCACCTTAGGGCACCCAGTGAGTACATGGTGACTGATTGTTACTTTGCATTTAAGCCTAAGGAAACCCAGCCAGGATTCAGAGGCACTTGCTCTTTCAAATCCCAACTCAAGAGGTTGAGAGTCAACGCAGAGAAGGTGGAGGGTGGGGGGTGTGGCACCAGAGGTCCGGTGGTCTATGCAGCACACAGGTGCCCGGGAGGGAGCGATCTCCGTCCGCGGACATGCCGGAGATGAGGAGGAAAGTCAGAAAATAAAGTGTCGACCGATGGATTTTGGATTAAGTATATTATATGCAAACAGGAGCAAAGAAGAAGGATAGGATGGGGCCAGAAGAAAGAAAACCACTGCAGTTGACTCTCCCTTGGAAGAGCCCCAGCGGCCCAGCCTTCTGGAGAGGGACAGGCCATTCCATGTGAGTTCTGGAACACAACCCCCTCTGGGCCTCAGGCACCACTCTGCCCCCAGAAAGTGATTCTCATGAGAAAAACACAAGCATCTGGCAGTCACACAAGACCAGGAAATGCAGAAGAGAAGGTTGCTTGCATTTCTGAGCAGGGAGCAAGTGACGGGTGTTTCACACCCATGACCTCATGGAACGCTTGCAGTAGCCCCGTGTCATCGTGCTGCTCCGTTTTACAGGTGAGGAGGCTCAGAAAGGTTCAGTGAGTTGGGCAAGTCACAGAAACAACACACAGCAAGCCTGGGAATTTCAACCCAAGTCTATCCAACCCAAAACCTCACGTGCTTCCCATTCCGCTTCCCGGGGCCACGTCAGCTTGATTTTAGGGCTCACCTCCTCGTGGTTCTTCTTGAGGCACAGCAGCTCCTCCTTCAGGGACTCCACCTGGGCCTCCAGGTCGGCCTTGCACAGGGTCAGCTCGTCCAGGATCCTGCGCAGGCCGTTGGTGTCGGCCTCCACCAGCTGCCGCATGGCCAGTTCCGTCTCGTACCTGCACAGGGACAGGGTCAGCAACCGAGGGCTGAAACTGAATACAGCACTCAGGGAAGACCCGCAGCTACTGGCACTTTTCCAACCCTCCCTGAAACTCACGGAGAGCTGCCCCCAAAGATGTGCGGGGAGGTGGGGGGGGGGAGGGGGGGTACCCCACCATCCCCGGGCCAGACTCACTTGGTCCTAAAGTCATCGGCGGCCAGCTTGGCGTTATCAATGTGCACGACCATCCTGGCGTTCTCTGCCTTGGTGCACAGAACCTGGGGGCCAAGGCACAAGAGGGGGTGCGTTCAGAATAAGGAGGAAAAAGAGCCCAGAGGAAAGGCTGGCGGCTGAAGGGACTCAGCAGCCTGGTGATCATCCCTGCAGGAGACCCTCTTCTCTGGGACTCTGGGGAATATTTGGTGAACTGCTAGTCCTTGGAGAACTACCGGGATTTATATTTGAAGCACCTAGGTTCTTCATAAATCCAAACGCCCCGCTTTGGTCGCAGTGAACAATGTGGAAGGAAACAACGTCGTTAAGTCCAAAGTCCTTCGTGGGACAGGCAGATCCTTAACAAGCGCTAACCTTGACTAAAAACTCACCGTGTGCCAGAGGCTGTGTTAAACACTTCACGTGCATCAACTCATGGAATCCTCTGGACAGACCCCTTAGGTGCGAACCATTACTGCAACCAGTTTACCGATGAGGACACTGGGGCCTAGGGAAGGGAAGGCCCCCCTCCCAAAGCCACAAAGTGGTAGAACTGAGTCTAGATCCCAGACCTGTTTCCATGTTAAGGACTCTAGCTGAACCCTCAAACTGTGAGACAGTCCTATGCCCTGGGGAAGTCTCTTTCCCCTGAATGAGGCTTAATAAGCTAATGAGATTCAAATCTGGAGCTCCAGGCCTTCCGGTTGCCTTCCCGGTGAGTCCGTTCACCACTCGCCCTCACCTTCTGCTGGAGCTCCTCGATGGTCCTGAAATAAGACTGGTAGTCAGGACACAGGGTGGGCACTTGAGACTGGCAGGCCTCTTGGATCTTGCTCTCCAGCTCCGCGTTCTCCCGCTCCAGCTGGCGCACCTTCTCCAGGTAGTTGGCCAGGCGGTCGTTCAGGAACTGCATGGTCTCCTTCTCGTTGCCATTGAACGTCCCTTCACAGTACCAGCTGCAGGTGCCCATGGAACTGGCGATACCACTGGCTGGCCGGCAGCTGCTGGGCCAGCAGGAGCTGGATAGGTAGGTCTTGGAGAGGCAGCTGGCTGGCCGGTAGGTGGTGGGCGTGCAGACAGAAGGCACGTATGTCATGGGCTGGCAGACGTAACCCAGGCACAGCTCGGGCCGGCAGCTCATGCTGCTGGAGCAGACAGAGGGGGGCCGCGGGCAGCTCTTGATGGAAGCTGGTGAGAAGTTGGATACCATGTCAGGGAGGCCCCTTCGCAGCGACAGCTACCTGGATTGTCAGTGTCCACAGACCCCATCCTGCTCGGGCCTTTTTATACCCCTGGAATGAGGGGGCTCACGCTAGAAAGTCACCATGGGGTGGTGTGGATGTTTATACACAGCCCCAGAGGAAGCTGCTAATTAATTCATAATTTGATTTCCAATAAGGAACTCCTTTCCTTGTAAAAGAGGCTAAGCTAGTCATTTGGCTAAAGCAGGACTCTGGGCTCCTGTCATTGATCACCAGGGGAGAGCTTCAGGACACATCTTCAAAGGATCAGCTTTGGGCTTGGGCCCTCATTACCCGGGCGGGGCCGCCCGGACACCACAGCACCTGGCCCTGTGCCGCCAATGCCCGCTGCGCCCCCGCCCGCTCGGGCCCTGAGAAAGGGCCCCAGTTCCGTGGGGTAGCTCTTCCTTTTAATGAGAGCATTCCCTGTGGGAAGAGGCCTGCCCCTTGAGGAGGAAATGTGTGGGTGCCAGAAGCTTCACCGATACTGGCAGTGCTATAAATCGAAGGAGCTGGGAAACAGAACCTCAGAGCCTTCTAAAGCTGCATCACCGCCCTACCTAGGGGGAGAAGTGATCTCAGGGAGGAGAGATCCAGACAGAACCCGAGACCCAGACAGAAAGCCTAAGAATCAGGTGCATCTTTTCAGCTGGATGCTACTAAGAAAGAGAGACGTGGGGAATCCCGCTCTCGGGAAAGTGTCGTGATCATCCCGGTGGGGCAGACGCTCTATCTTGACCATCTCTGGATCCTCCCTTCGTGAATCACCGCCCCCATAGACAGAGATGTCGAGAGTTCATGACTGTTAAAAGGACAGGGGTGGACAGGCTGGAACAGGCTCTACTTTCGCTTTCTACAGCGCAGGGCTCCCCGCGGGACCTCAGAGATGGGAGGCAGTGTGAATCAGCTCCCTGGAGAAGTGGCACCCTGCAGCCCTGGTGTGAGCTAAGCCAGGGGACTGGAGCAGGCGTCTCCAATTATAGAAGCCTCGGGTATTCCTTAAGAAAGCGACAGGCAAGACCAGTGGCTTCCTGTCCTGCCTGCGATACCCGTGGGCTCAGACACTTCACGTTTAACCTATGGGTGTTACATGGCCACTTTTTATTCATTAATCCTCTCAATATAACACTGGGGTGTGAGTGCTTGTCTTTTTCTTTCATATATTTCTAGAAGTATTGGCGAAAGGGTAGGGAAGGGAAAATGCCACTCAGCCCTGTTCCCTGAAATCTGTTGCTTGAGAGAAGTCAAGATCGAGAATGCTGCATAGAGCCAGTGGTCTGGCTGCAATACGCACCGATAAATAGGCAAGAACGGCTTCGGTCTATGGGAGGAAAGCAAGAAACAAGGCTGACAATTCGGTTTTAAAAGGTCTTCAAATAAAAAGAAGAATTCTTGAGTTTAAAAAAAAAAAAAGATAGAGATGTTACCTTCTAATTTACTGTGTGACCTCGGGAAAATTGCTTTACCTCTCTGGGTTTCCATTTCCTCATGCATATCGAAAGGGTTAGACTAAATCATCTCTCAGCTAGAATTCCTGCACCAACCATCGATTTCAGGTCCTTTGTCTGGATGAGCTATTTAGAGAAGACAGTAGCATCAGATGGGAGGAGGTATGATGGCGATACCAACCAAATGGAATGAGGCACATTGGACCAGTCTTCAAAATCATAACTAGCATTTATTGAATCTATGCAAATACCAGGCGCTGTGCTGGGTGCTTGGCATTAATTTGCCCACTTAATCCTCATCCAAAAAAACTGTAAAAAATTATTATTGTAATAAAGTATAGCAGTGGCTCTCAAAATGTGGCCTCCAGACCAGCAGCATCAGCATCGCTCAGGAACATGTTAGAAATGCAATTCCTGGGGGCGCCTGGGTGGTTTAGTCAGTTAAGCGTCTGACTCTTGATTTCAGCTCAGGTCCCGATCTCACTGTTTGTAAGATCGAGCCCCGCATCGGGCTCTGCACTGACAGAGCTCTCCCTCTGTCTCTGCCCCTCCACTGCTCACACTCTCGCTCGCTCTCTCTCAAAAATAAATAAACATTAAAAAAATAAATAAATAAAGGTAGGTGGGATGCATGCAGGGGTCTGGCCCAAGACTGTCTCCGTTCTTTGAAAAACCAGAATGATTCCAGACAAAAGATTATAAAAGCTGAACTTAGGTAGTTCTACCATCCAACAAGCCAGTTTGGGGGCGCCTGGGTGGCTCAGTCGGTTGGACATCTGACTCAGTTTCGGTCATGATCTCACGGTTCATGGGTTCGAGCCCCACATCGGGCTCTCTGCTGACTGTGCGGAGCCTGCTTGGGATTCTCTCCCTCCGTCTCCCTCTGCCTCTCTCTCTCTCTCTCTTTCTCTGCCTCTCTCTCTCAAAATAAATATATAAACTTAAAAAAAAAAAGCCAGTTTGCCAACCCGCCCATACACACAGCACTTTCCATCAGCTTTTTAGTGTCATGTCTTCAAATATAAGCGGAAGGATCACCAGACGTTTGAGAGAAGTTTCCAGCATCGCAAAGAGAAACAAAACAAAACAAGCCAACAAATTGCCGAAGAGGAAACTGGGGGAGACTGAAGCAAGGCAGAATTTAAGACAATCTATTAATACATACGTACGTGTGTGTATGTTTTTTAATAACCTCAGGGATAAAAATGGCAGTCTTGAGACAGTGTTATGGAAGAGGAACAGAGAACAGCAAAAACATAACTCTTTGAAATTAAAACTATGGGAACTGAAATTTAAACTTCAGTGCGGGTGTTTGAAATTAAAGGAGAGAGTAGAGCCGGAGCTGAGGAATAGTCAAAAAGTACAGTTCAGGAATCCGCTAGCCCTCAGGGTGACGTCAGAGCTGCCCTGAGCTCCTAACTGCTTTGCCAAAAGGCCCTCCCGTTAATGGAGGAGCCCTCAATCCTGGCTGCACCCCGGAATCACTCGGGGAGCTTTCTAATATCCCAACACCTGGCCATATCCCAGACCAACTAAGTCAGGATAGCTGGGGGTCAGACCACACATCCCATATGCCTCCCAGGTCATTGCAATGTGCGGCCAACGTTGAGAATCTCTGACCTAATGGAATCAGCATTACATTCAAAGTTGAAGTAACTAATAATAAGGAATAAATAAATAATAGTAAGTGGCAAGGCTACGCAGGATCTGGTTCTCTCCATCTGGGGAGGGGAATTCAGATGGGTTTGGAAGGGGTTTGTACCACAAGGAATGTCCTAAAGAGGGCGTGTGGCTGATGGTAAACGGAGTTAACTGGAGCCTGTGCGCTCGAGACAGCGCCCACGCATTGCTTGCTAACTGTGGCTCCCCTACGCCCGACTTTCTTCCGAGTCAGAAAAAATAATAAGTCATGGACCTGCCTCTCCACCTCGGCTGCTAGGCGTTGCTGCTTGGAACAAAAGCTCAGAAATGAAACTCCAGGCAGGGAGAATGTAGACGCCCACCCTCACAGCGATCCAGGCCTCCAGCTAGCATAGACAGTCAACAACACGAGCCGTTTTCCAAGGCCCGGCAAAGGCTCGGCAAAGCAGGACGGACCTTATAGTACAGTAAGTGTCGTGGCCTCTGTTTTACTGATGAGGAAACTGAGGCTCGGCAAGGGGCTGCCCTGTGCCAAAGCTCCCGCTGGCGGTAAGTGGCGGGGTCGGGATATGAACCCCAGGTCAGTCTGACTCCACGTTCAGAGCCCAATTTCATCACACTAACGCCAAGGCCCCTTCGCCGGGCCTCGTCCTGCCACTGAGGCAGGGAGTGGGTGCCCTTGCTTCCCCATCCCAAGGCCTCCCTCTGACGAGGGTCAGTCCTGCTCCTGGCACCTGACACACTGTCCAGCCCAGGGAGGCACCCAGTAAAGACGTGTTGAATAAACTGAATGATCGCGAGACCATCAGCCTCTTCAGGGGGCTGAGCCTCAACAAAAGCAGCCAAGGTGTTCCAAGAAGGCCAACATGGGGGTGGTCATGATTCCAGGAGTCAGGGGGCTGGGAGACACCAAAGCCCCGGGCCCTCCTTTACAGGGGGTTAGAAAGGGGTGACTCTAGGGACACCTGGGTGGCTCAGTCGGTTGAGCATCTGACTTCAGCTCAGGCCATGATTTCACAGTTTGTGAGTTCAGGCCCCACATCGGGCTCTGTGCTGACAGCTCAGAGCCTGGAGCCTGCTTCAGATTCTGTGTCTCCCTCTCTCTCTGCCCCTCCCCTGCTCTCTCTCTCTCTCTCTGAAACAAATATTTTTTAAAAAATTTAAAAAAAAAGGATGGGGATAACTCTGAAGTAGAATCAGGGTGAATTATACCAGGCCCTCTTAAGAGGTGGGGGTCTCAGGCCCACCTTCGTCAGCATCTTTCCCCAATCAGTTCACCACCTCCCGTGCTATTACAACTCTCTAAACGTCGCTAACATTTCATAGTGGTCCTGTTGGCATCTTATGAATAGCACAGGGCTATCTGGAGAAACCGGCCTTCCTTTCTGCCTGAGAAAGTTTTACCTTCGTCTCCATTTCCCATTGGGATCCACGGAGCTTGGAATTTACCTGGTCTGGACATAAATGAGAGCCTTTGGGCCAAGATGCTGGGAGCGCCCACTGCCATGCGGAAATGCTCTGAGGCCCAAAGGTGCTGCGTGTGGTAACAGGTTCCAAAGGCACACAGCACATGATGAGCCTCTTATGGACAAGAATCTCTAAATCGTGGGTGGAAGTCACAAAGGCGGGCTCACTCTCCCATCTCCTGCTTTTGATGGGGTGTGGGTTTTTAGGGTGCTTGCTGGACCGGGGGGCTGTGGGAAAGTTCTGCAGCGGAAGAAAGAAACGAAAGTCCCCTGGGTGTGGGATTTACATGTTGCTGCTCTTATGAGAACCCCAGACATGAAATGAAAAGCAGCCTAAGATGCTTCACACCGCACTGGCCTCGGCTTTATCCTCCCTCCTCTGGGATGTAGTCTCCTGAATAGACTAAGAAGGGTAGTGGGAAGGGGCTGGTAACACGGGTCACCACATCAGAACCTTGGAGAAGCGTCTTCTTCATCAGGAACGCGGAGCAGCTGAGCAAGAAACCCCACTGTACACCCTTATCCACCCCAAACAGGGTCACAGGGTCCCTGTCATCCCCAGGGTCATACATGGTCAAACAGCCCTATTTGTCAGCCCAGGGGTCAGCCCTCTTCACCCAGCAGAGACACAAAACAACGATACCAACGTGGTGCCAGTCAGGCATCGAGAGCCAAAGCAAATGCACTTTATTATTCTGCCCACACAAGCCCTCTATTGTATTTCAGAACCCACTAAAAGAGCGCCCAGAAGGAAAACCTGACCCAGGAGGCAGCCTGAGAACAGAGAGCCTGGCTGGCACCCATTGAAATGATGAGGAGTTGAGGCTTTCGGGGGTGACCAGCCTTAATGACAGGCTTTGAGAGACTTTGAGGCATGTATTTGCAGTGAGACCGCTCAGGGCCAGGCCCCAGGGCCCTGGGCTCCGCACAGAGAGAGGGGATTGGGCTTTAGGGTTAGGGTTGAATAGAGGCCAAGCCTGAGCCCTGGAGACAATGGCCAGTCACTCTTAGAACCGGCCCCCCGGGCAGGGCACACAGATGGGGCGGGGGCTGCAGGTTGTGTGGACAGCGCCTGGACCACAGGAGGCCGCAGGAAGACAGGGGAGGCAGGCCTTGGAAGGCGAGTGGTCAGGAGCACACGGGTTACAGGGCAGCCTAAGAGGAAGAAAAAGTTCCGATTACTATGATTTCCCAGTTGCTGTTTTCAGTAACTCAGAGCACCTTAAAAATCACCTAGTCCTACCCCCCGGTTTTATCAATGGGGAGACAGAGTCCCAGAGAGAAAAAGGACTTGCCAGGGTCACGTGATGAATTTGTAATAAGACCAGAACTAAAGCCCCAGGGCTCCTGCCTCCAAATACCGGGCCCTTCCCAGGCACCGTGCCGTCTCCCCAGATTTTGCAGACCGCATTCGGAAGACGGGGGAGCCTGCGGCGCCACTCACTTGCAGTCCTCGCTCTCCAGCAGGCCCCGGTACGTGTTGATCTCGCCCTCCAGCCGGGCCCGCACGTCCAGCAGCACCTGGTACTCCTGGTTCTGCCGCTCCAGGTCAGCCCGGATCTCGGCCAACTGGGCCTCCACGTTGCTGATCAGGCACTGCATCTGGGCCAGCTGGGAGCTGTAGCGCGCCTCGGTCTCCGCCAGGGTGGATTCCAAAGCATCTCTCTGTGAGGACAAGGATTGGGGAGGGAAGACAAAGGTGGGAGGTCCGAGAAGGAGCAGGGAATCACTTTGAGCCAGGATGCACCACCACTGGGCATCTCATTTGAGATAGCCAATGAGCCCCCGTAGCCCCCCTGATCTGGAGAGTAGCTCCCCTATTAACAACACCTCCGAGTAACTGACAATTACTCAGAATGAATCTACAAGAGCTGCTGCCAGGACATGTCGGTTGCTATAGGTCTCCTGTGTTTTACCTCTGGGACATTTGTGAATGGGGGCTGGGACCTCATTCCCTCTACACAGAAAGTCCCTGATGCTTAAGACCTTGAACCCCTGGAGCCTGCCTGTGTGTTCAAAGCATGGAAGCCCAGGGGGCTCATGTGCTGCCGGGTTTGGTCCCCCAGCAGCCTTGCTCAAGGCCCGGGCTCACCATGCTCTGCTGGGCCTGCAGCTCGATCTCCAGGGCGTTGACCGTGCGTCTCAGCTCGATGATCTCCGCCTGGCAGGATTGCAGCTGCTCCGAGCTGGACACCACCTGCTGGTTCAGCTCCTCGGTCTGAAACATACACACACAGGACCTGGTCAGGAACGTCGGGACTCAGCTTCATGAAGAGGTCTACAGAGGCCACACAGAATCATGAGCCAAGAAGGACCTTCCAGAACACCAGTCCATCCCCTTCATTTCATCCCCATTTCAGTAACGTCCTTGAGGACATTATTGCTTAGAGGACAGCAACCTGCCCAACGTGCATAGTGAGGTCGAAACAGAGCTGGGGCTCAGACTCAGCTTCTTGGTTCAGAGCCCCAAGGTCAATTCTGTTTGACCCACCTTGTGTCTCCGTTGCACTGACTGTTTCCAGGCACGTACCTGGGTGTTGAACCATTCTTCAGCATCACGGCGGTTATTCTCCACCAGGGTCTCATACTGGCATCTCATCTCATCCAGAACACGGTTCAAGTCAACAGGCGGGGCAGCGTCCACCTCGACATTGAGCCGGTCACCAAGCTGACACCGAAGTGAGTTCACTTCCTGTGGCACAGATCAGGGTTGGCACTAACTTTCCCAGCTGGCTGCCTCGCTCACCCTCCTCCCCTGTGCCTACCTGCTCCCGATGTTCACCTTCTTCCCCATGCTCACCTGCTCACCTCCTCCCCTGTGCTCACCTCCTCGTGGTTCTTCTTGAGGCATAGCAGCTCCTCCTTCAGGGACTCCACCTGGGCCTCCAGGTCGGCCTTGCACAGGGTCAGATCGTCCAGGATCCTGCGCAGGCCGTTCATGTCTGACTCCACCAGCTGCCGCATGGACAGCTCCGTCTCGTACCTGGCAGGCGCATAACAGGGTGCCTGAAGCTACGTCTCCTTTTATGTCCAAGTCAGATCCCACCCCAGGCTGGCCTGGTTCTGTGTGTCCCATCTTAATGCCTCAGCGACTTGAGTGCGGCCAAAACCCTGAGTCCTGACCTCACCCATGTCCCTTTCTACCAGCCCCCGGCCGAGGAGCCAGCAGAACACTCACTTGGTTCTGAAGTCGTCTGCGGCCAGCTTGGCGTTGTCGATCTGCACCACGAGCCTGGCGTTCTCTGCCTTGGTGCACAGGGTCTGGGGCAATAGAGAAGTGACATCAGGGCAAGGAAGGACATTCTGTCAGCTGGAGCTCCCCAAAGCTGCCAAGGGTCACCTCCGGAGGGAGTCAGCCATCCCGGGACTCCCGGCAGCCAAGGCTCCTTGAAGGCTTATTACGGGCACGCAGAAGGGGTCAGAGAAGGAAGCCTCGGCAGCCTCTGAGACCCGTAACCTGGCTTGGACAGGGGAAGATGGGGAAAGGCTCCAGCAAAGACTGGCATGGTGGCTGCCTCTTGTCTTCCTGTCTCCAGACCACTGGGGGCTCAGGGTGGGTCATGAACAACAGCGTACTCTGTGATTCCTTGGTCACAAATGGTCCCTCCCAGGAGGCAGCTGGGACTTTCAGGGGATATGGGCTGGACAAGAAGGAAACATCTGACGGGCCCTTTCTTCCCTGAGTTCTTTATAGAAAACCTGATGTGCACCAAACAAATCAAGTCCAAGCCCCTCACCTTAAAAAAAAAAAAAAGAAGAAGAAATTAAAACTCAAAGAGGTAGGCCATGCTAGCAAAGGTTACACAGTCCGTCAGTTCACGGAGCCTGCGTTCAAACTCTGGCTCCACCAACTGCCAGCTGGACCACCCAGAATAAGTCACTTAACCAGCCTCAGCTTCAGTTGTTCTCTTTTGTAAAATGGGCTAACGATACCTCTCTCATCAGATGACGGGGAGGAGCAAATGAGGCCACAGATGTGAACATGCCCTGCGACCTCTCTCAAGTACCCCGTGGGAGCAGGGCTACCGCCACAGCTGCGCTGGCTTCCCCGTCCAGTGCTGGTGACAGCAGACTCCCGGGCAGCCAAAGCCACTCTGGACGTCTCACCTTCTTCTGGAGCTCCTCGATGGTCCGGAAGTAGGACTGGTAGTCGGGGCACAGGTAGGGCACCTGCTGCTCACACCACTCCCGGATGCGGCTCTCCAGGCTGGCGTTGTCCCGCTCCAGCTGGCGCACCTTCTCCAGGTAGCTGGCCAGGCGGTCGTTCAGGGACTGCATGGTCTCCTTCTCGCTGCCGGCGAGGACGCCTTCCCCGAACCAGCCCCCGCCCACGCTGGAGCTGGTGGCAAAGCCTCCGTACGGGAGGCAGAGAGCGGGCAGGCAGCTGGCCGCCCTGCAGCCGCTCCGGCCCAGCCCCACGGAGCACGCAGAGAAGCTCCGGGCCCCGAGGGAGAGGCTGGGGAGCTTGCAGGAGCCACTGGAGTACATTGCGGACACGCGAGCGGAGCCCCCGCCGGCCGCTCCCGGGCCCTTGAGAGACCCCGAAGAGAAGCTGGCCTTCAAGCACTTGGAAGCCATTGACCTCAGCCGCCCAGACACGAGCGATCGGTCTTCGAGGCCAGGCGCCCCCCCAGTGTGGACAAGCAGCCCTTCACCCCGCGTTTATATCTCTGCCCCAGTGGGCGTTGGCCTTTACAAAGGGTTTTCTCCTCATTAAAGTTAATACCACTTTCTAGAAGAACCCCTCATTACCCTGTTATTTAGCTTCCCGTGAACGTTTTCCGGCCTCGTAAATCGGGAGCCCCGTTGAACTGGTGGCCACGACGAGACGTCTCCTCCGCCCCGTGTTGCCGGGAAGACCAAGTATCCATCAGTTCTTCAAAGGGGCCTGTCATCCGAGCCCAGACCTCATCAGCCTCCGCCTTAGGAGGTGTGGGAACCCACAGCCACGATCTTGACTTTCTCCAGCATTATCTCCTTTTATGGGCCCAAGGGAGTAGAGGAGGCCTCTGGGTTGGCCCCTGGGTGTTGGAAAAGCAAGCCCGGCTGTTGCAGGAACAAAGACCTCGTGCCCAAGGAGACACAGAAGGCTCTAGAATGGCCCGGAAATGTGGCAATGGTGACCAACTATCCCAGTTTCCTCAGGACTGTTCTCGATTTAGTGCTAAAAGCCCCGTATCTCTGAGAACCCCTCAGTCCCCTGCAAAATGGGAGAGTTGGTCACCCCAGACAGAGCAGAGCCTTGGGGTGAGACCCCCACTCCCTCCTTCACCAGGAAATATGGCCGGTTGTATAGCCCTACCATCAGCCAAAACAACGAGAGGTCAGCCTACTGAGCGCCTGTCCATGGTCACACTTACCATGTGTAGGAAGGTATGTCTTCCCACACCCCGGCCAAAAAGTGGAGAAGCCTTTCTTGCTGGCTGCCTCAGGACTGAGGGGGAGAACGGAGACATGATTCACAGACCTCATCAGAAGACACAGTTGGATCTTCAGAGTTTTATCTCTGCTGCAGGAGCTGTCTGGACTGATGTCCAGAAAGCTTGACTAGGGGTGGAGTGTATTTTTCCAGAACGTCCCATCTGCCAAGCGAGTGAGGCCTGGGAGAGGGTCTGGGAGCCGAGCCAGAGGGCAGGCGGAGCCCTGTGGGATTTGCCTTCCAGTCTGCCCTGCAGTTTCGGGGCCCTGCCGACTCTTCTGGAGACATGTTTCACCTTCCCATCGGGAGAACGGCCGTGAGCTGAGCGCCAGCAGCCTTCCCGGTACATGGTCTCGCTTCACCCCCATGTTGCCCTGTGAGCCCAGGCTTGTCATCCCCACCTCAGAGCTGAGGAACCCAAGACCCAGGGATGATAAGAGCTTGCCAAAGTGCCACCACCTAGTGACCGTCAGAGCCAAGATGCCCTCTCCACCACACCACCCGCCTCCGCCTCTGCTGGGAACCCCTCCCGGGCTGCCAGGTACGGCTGGGCTCTGCAAAGGACAGAAAGAACGAATAGTGTGGGCTCCACAAGGGGATGGCCAATAACCTCTGGTGTCCCAGGAGAAGCAGCTCAGAAGCATGTGAACTCTGCGGGTTCCAATCCCAGTCCCAACATGTACCAACCGTGTGCTTGAATTTCTCCCCATCTCTCTCTGTTTCCTCCTCTATAAAGTGGCAAGAAGATAACAACACCTACTTCCTAGGGCTGCTCTGAGGATTAAAAAGCAGAAACAGCACCTGCTCACGGGAAGTGCTCAGGAACGCCAACCGCTGTGATGGGCGGAGTCTTGCTGTGCTCAGACTGACAATGCTAAGAAGCTGTCACTAGGGAGTGTAGATGGGCTCTGAGCACCTAGGCCACCATCCCATAGGCCAGGTGCGTGCGTTTGGGGGCCCTCAGATATAGAACTCTCGTGAGTCACCATGCCCTTCCCACACCCAGGAGCCTGGTGTGACCAGCACCCGCCCAGCACAGTTCCAGGGCCAGTTGGCTGCCTCACCTTCTCCTCCCTGGAAATCCATGCCTCAGTGCAAAGGACGCGGCTGAGCTAAGAGCCTGGATGAGCCTCCTCTGGTGTTCGGATCTCCCATCCATGTGAGCACAGGGCTCCACCCCAGCCCTGCTAAGCCTCCTGTGCTCTGGGCTCAAGGGCCGCCCTGGATCCACAGGGCCCAGAGAAGCCACAGCAACAAAGGCCTGGGAAGCCCCATGCTGTTTATACCTGTGACCCCTGGGGGGGGGGGGGTCACATGGGTTCCTAGAAAGGGCTCCACACCTGTGCTGCCCGGAACGGGTTTGCCTCCCCGACACAGCCCTGTTAAAGGCAAGGCTGATGGCACTTAGTACCTGCCAGGCCCCATGCTGAGCTCTCTCCAAGCATTCTCTCATTCATTGCTCACAACAGTCTCATGAGATTGGCATCGCCAGTATCCCCCATTTAGTAGATGAGTAAACTGAGACTTGGAATGTTTCAGAAGCCTACCCCACTCCAGCCCAGCTTTGCCCTCCTGACTCTGAACGCCCATGGCAGTG
Source organism: Lynx canadensis (assembly GCF_007474595.2). Lineage (NCBI taxonomy): Eukaryota > Metazoa > Chordata > Mammalia > Carnivora > Felidae > Lynx > Lynx canadensis. The sequence goes on from NC_044316.2 coordinate 39,601,910, forward strand.
ACTGGTGGTTGATCTGCTGGCCCTCCCTTCACTGATACCCTCCAATTGTCTTGTGTTTGAGCCGTGTCTTCCCAGGGAGACTGTTTTGGGGACAAAGACAGACCTCCTACTTCTTTTGAAATCTCTATAGTTCAAGCATGGAGCTAGGCTCCCAGATGTCTCAGAATGAAAGAATAAATGAAAGGAAGAATGAATGAATGAATGAATGAGTGAATGAATGCTTGGCCCATGGTAAGTTGTGCTAAGTGAGAAAGAAAGGAAAGGATTTTGAGAGAAAAGGAACATTTAAAAAGGGGGCAGGGAGGATAAGGAAGGGAGGGGGAAAAAAGTGGGTAGGGAGCTGGGAGGGGAAAAAACACTTCCAAAGTCAGACTTACTATCCTTACTGTTATAGATGAGGAAACTGAGGCTCAGAGATTGGGCAGCTCTGTGTAGGGGAGCAGCACTGCCCAGACTAACACTAACAAAGTGTTCTCTGGGCCAAAAGCCATTCTGCCAAAGGGAGACAGGCCCATAAGCCTATTCTGTGGCTAAAAATTCTTGATAAGTTTTTTTAGATACTTTATAAGACATGTAAGTAATATTTTTAAAGCTATGAAGTAGCCTCTAAATCATTCTGCTCTATTTCCATTCTTCCTCAGCATTCTTTTTACTAAAATGAAATAATGACCTAGAACGCCTTATCAGCAAGAACCAATCTTGTTAGTAAGTATCCTAATTTACTTTTCCGACAGGACCTGTGCACCCCGCCAAGGTAGGGTCTGTGCTATCCCCAGAACATGCCGTGGGTGCACTTGGCCATACTTTAAAATACCTTTGCCCTCCTCCTTCCTGCTCTGCCCATCCTTCAAAGCTTCCAATAATTCCAAATCTCCCCTAAACCCCCAGCTCTCAATGACCTCTCCCCATCCTGAGAACCCGAGAGCCTGCCCCACACCCACACCCGCCATGCCTGGTGCTGCATGGAGCGCAGGCGGCTGTCTCCCCAGCTGGACCATCAGCTTCTTGAGGACTGGAGGGCCCGTGACCCACCGTTTGATCCAGCGGCTTCCCCCGCACCCCCTCTTCTCCCTGGATATTCCCCTGCATTAGCACTTTTTTCATGCATGAGGTGTTGGTTGATTGATTGGAGCATGAGAAAGATAGCCAGATAGCAGCTCTGCAAGTATAAACAAGATGAGAACCACCTTGAAATAAAGGATTATGTTCACTCTGGAGGAATTTGATAAAATGTAAATGTGTGATATCATCTCTCCCTTGGTGTCAAAAAAGAGCAATGACATAGGAGTCAAAAGGCCTGCAAGGGTGTCCTGTCTGCCCTTTACTGTGCCAGTGCCGGTCCCCAGCAGTGCTGAGCAAAAGTGCTGAGTTCTGGTTTCCACAGCAGTTAGTGATTTAAACTGGAACCCAGTTAAGTGTGGGTGTGAGGTCGAGGATAGGAGGGGTTCCTTAACCAGTGCAGATACTCTGAAATTTCTTTTCTTTTTTTAATTTTTTTAATGTTTATTAATTTTGGAGAGAGAGAGAAAGAGACAGAGCCCAAGCGGGGGAGGAGCAGAGAGAGAGGGAGACACAGAATACGAAGTAGGCTCCAGGCTCTGAGCTGTCAGCACCGAGCCCAACGCAGGGCTTGAACCCATCAACTCGAGATAATGACCTGAGTCGAAGTCCGACGCTTAATGGGTGTTATCAGTCAGGTTTCTCCAGAGAAACAGAACCAATAGGATGGAAAGAAAAAAAAAAAAATATATATATATATATATATATATGTGGACTCACATAGTTGTGGAGAGGCTTGCAAATCTGAGATCCGTAGGACAGGCTGGCAGCTGGAAACTCAGCAGGATCTCTGTGTTACACTCTTGGACTGAGCCACCCAGGCGCCCTGATGCTCTGAAATGTCATAAACAGCTAGACAACGCTACATAAAGAAAGTGCCTACAGGGGCACCTGGGTGGCTCAGTCAGTTAAGCGACTGACTCTTTTTTTTTTTTAATGTTTAATTTTGAGAGAGAGAGAGAGAGAGAGAGAGAGAGCGTGAGCAGGGGAGGGGCAGAGAGAGACAGAGACACAGAATCCGAAGCAGGCCCCAGGCTCTGAGCTGTCAGCACAAAGCCCAACACGGGGCTCGAATTCACCAATCGTGAGATCATGACCTGAGCCAAAGTCGGACGCTTAACCGACTGAGCCCCCCAGGTGCCCCAGTGACTGACTCTTGATTTCCGCTCAGGTCATGATCATGTGGTTGTGGGATTGAGCCCGCGTTAGACCCCTCACTGAGGGTGGAGACTGCTTGGGATTCTGTCTCTCCCTCTCTCTCTCTCTCTCTCTCTCTCTGTCCCTCACCCACTCGTGTTCTCTCTCTCTCTCTCTCTCAAAATAAACAAACTTTACAAAAAGAAGAAAAGAAAGCACCTACAGCCACACAGGGCAGTCTGAGTGCCTGAGACAAGGCTGTGAGTGCACCCCATAAGCTGTAGAGGGCGCACATAAAGGGGACACGCTGTACGACAGAGTGAGGCGCTGACAGTGTGATTATTTGCCAGGATACACGACCCGGTGTGGTCTGTCTGCCTGCAATAGCAGGGCAGCTCGAGCAGTGGCCAGAACAGAGGGCTCAGTCCACCTCCTGCTCCCTGGCCGTCTCCACACACCAGCAAGCAGGGCTGAGATGTGCTCTGTGCACACCCTGCGGCCTACAGAGCCTCAGGCCAGAGCAGGAGCATGGAGTACCGGGGGAAGCGGGGCCTGACCAGTAGGTAGCAATGATTCCGGTTGGGTGGAGGTGGGGAGACACACTACGCGCTGGGAAGAGGACCAGAGTCAGAATCAGAATAGCTGGACAATGGCCTCTTCTCTGCCACTCACTGCTGTGTGGCCTAAGGAAAGTCACTGTCCACTCTGGGCCTGTCTTCTCAACTAAAGAATAAATCAGGGGGGCAAAGAAGACATGGGGCCCTCAGACTTCTCACAGGCCATGCGTCTCTGACCAGAGTGGTGTCCAGGGCCCGGCACCGTTAGGCTGGATGCCCAGAAGGGCAGAGCTCAGCCTGTAGACTTTGGGGCACTCTGACCTCTGCCCCACAGAGAGGTTCCCTCCCGCCTGCTCCGTGTTTCACCCCCCACACTTCACTGTCCCTGTTGCCCTTCATTCAGCCCTGTATCCAGGTCTGGGGACAGAGGGTCACCTGGCCCTCCTGCCTTCATCTTCCAGCTCCCCTCCCCGAAGTGGTCTGCCCAGGCTGGCTGGCTGCCGTTTGCCTCTCCCTGGTTGGTCCCTCTCCCAAACTGGCACCAGTGTTAGGCCTGAGGGTGGGCCAAAAGGTCAGTGGAAGCTGGACTAAGGAGGAGAAGCTAAAGGGAAGGACAGGGAGCCACCAGATCCAGGCAGGGTGACCAAGGAGGGCTGGCTTGGGAGCCTTTGCAGGGCCACCAGGTGGGTACCCATGGGCAGGGCTGAAGCTGTGGGTAATGGCTGTGCCTGTCTGGATTGGGCGGGTGTCTGTTTTCATGAGCCAGGGCATGAGGTATCCCCGTTATTAAATATCTTTAATCACCCTGTCACTTCCTACCACTCAGACCCAGAGAAGACAGACGTGAAACCAAAGCCCACAACTTTACTGTGACCCTTGACCAAACATCCCCACCAACTAACCTCATAAGAATAGACAGAGTCACGTTTGCAATGCCAAGAGAACACACTTTATTGGGTAGAATTCCAGGGGAACCTAGTTTTGCATAAAAGCAGTTAAGTCCAGAAACACAATATAAGAAGTCATTTTGGTAGAAAAAAAATCTGCTGAGCGGGGAGCCCCTCTAGGGAATGGAGGGGGGGTCATTTAGAGCCAGGAGCCACAGGGGTGTCCCTCCGGGGGGCTGGCTACAGTGGGCAGGGCTGCAGGTGCTCCCTGGAGGAGACGACCTTCCCGTCTCTGATCTCCTCGGTGATGGTGCGGATCTGGGTGCTGACCTGGGGAGCCGGGCCGCAGGGCACAGCCGGAGCACAGGGCACAGTCGAGACGTAAGGTACCCTAACGGAAGGCTTGCATTCCGTGGCACAAGGGTGGGCAGGCAGCCTGAGGAAATGAAATCATATCAGAGTGCATTTGGCATCGGGGCATGGGACTGAGATTCATGTTAAGCGAATTTAGGGGATAGAGTACAGGTTTAGGATGACAACAACTGATGGCTTCGGTGCCTCTGAAACCCCCCAAGGGCTGCAGGGGGGAAGACGAGGAACTCCCAGCTAAGCACCATGGTGGGAAGGCACTGTGGGGGGGGGGGGGGGGTTGCGGCTTGTGCCCCTGTGATGACCAAGCTGGGACAAGAAGGGATCTCAAGGGAGAGGTTTTGGATCAATCGCTGTCACCCACTGCAGACTGACACCCTCTCTGAGGCACTGAGGGCTGGGCCCCGGGAGCCCTGTCCCCACACCTGGCTCTCTGGGGCTCACAGCCACTCACTTGCAGTCTTCGCCCTCCAGCAGGCGGCGGTAGGTGGCGATCTCCGACTCCAGCCGGGCCTTGACGTCCAGCAGCACCTGGTACTCCTGGTTCTGCCGCTCCAGGTCACAGCGGATCTCTGCCAACTGGGCCTCCACGTTGCTGATCAGGCACTGCATCTGGGCCAGCTGGGAGCTGTAGCGTGCCTCGGTCTCCGCCAGGGTGGATTCCAGGGAGTTCCTCTGGGAGGGGAAAGAGGAAGAGCCGCCAGTGGAAGGGAGTCCCAACCAGAGACCCCGTAGCCCTGGGTATGTGCATATGCTGTGTGATCACGCCCCATCATAAGCCCGCATGCTGAGGCTGGGGGGTCAGGGCTTTGCCAGGAGCTGTGGCCAGTGACTGGGGCAGAAGCCACCCACCATGCTGTGCTGGGCCTGCAGCTCGATCTCCAGGGCATTGACCGTGCGTCTCAGCTCGATGATCTCCGTCTGGCAACACTGCAGCTGCTCCGAGCTGGACATCACCTGCTGGTTCAGCTCCTCGGTCTGAGGGCCCAGAGCATGGTCAGACCAAGTGAAGCTACTTTAAAGGGGAACCCCCTGCCCCGGGAGCTGGTGCCCGCCCCTGCCGCCCCAGCCCAGCGGCCCCAGCCCCACCTGGGTGTTGAACCAGGCCTCCACGTCTCGATGGTTATTCTCCACCAGGGCCTCATACTGGCATCTCATATCATCCAGAATCTTGTTGAGATCCACTGGGGGGGCGGCATCCACCTCCACGTTCAGTCGGTCCCCGAGTTGGCAACGGAGTGTGTTGACTTCCTGCAGAGGGGAGGCAGGATGGCACACGGTTGGGAAAAGGGTGCCGGATTGAGGGTTCCAGTGGCTGGGTTCAAACCCTCCTCCCGCAGGTGCCGGCTGGGTAACGTTAGCATATCAACTTCTCTGAGCCTCGGTCGCCTCACGGGCATACACCTGCCTCCTCTGGGGATTTGGGAGGGTAGGGTGACATGAGGCAAACGTCAGGCAAATAGAATAAATGTTATCAGGCGCTAGCATCCAGAGGGAGATCTCGTGTCATGGGCAGGAGTGTGGGATCTGTGTGACCTTAGGCACGTGACTGAACCCCTCCGTGCCTCGTTTTTCTCATCCGTAAAATGGGATCATTGTGAGGACGAAATGAAGCGAGAACAAAATGCAAAGTGTTTCCAACAGCTCCGGGCACACAGTGTGATGTCAACAAATGTCAGCTGGAGCTCCTGGGGGGGTAGCTGTCACAGTTGTTAGCCCCAAGGGTCACCGGGGGCTCCCTGCCGGGTGGGAAACTCCGGAAAGTCGCATGACACGAGCCTCACCTCCTCGTGGTTCTTCTTGAGGCACAGCAGCTCCTCCTTCAGGGACTCCACCTGGGCCTCCAGGTCGGCCTTGCACAGGGTCAGCTCGTCCAGGATCCTGCGCAGGCCGTTGGTGTCGGCCTCCACCAGCTGCCGCATGGACAGCTCCGTCTCATACCTGCACACACACACACAACCCTGCTGGGTCTGCAGCGAAGGAGCCACGCACAGGCAGGGTCCCCCGCCCTCCGTCAGCTGCGGTGGCTGATTTGGGGTCAGCAGCACGCTGGGCCTTTCCTTTGACCCGGAAGGGATCCAGGGCCTGTGCCGTATTCCCGCTTACGGTTCGGTCTGGCCTCACTCCCACCTCCCCAGCTCCCAAGGCCGGGGGGCAGAGGCGAAGGAAGGCACAACGGACCTTCCCCGAAGAGGCCCACTCACTTGGTCCGGAAGTCGTCGGCAGCCAGCTTGGCGTTGTCAATCTGCAGGACTAGCCTGGCGTTCTCAGCCTTGGTCAGCAGGATCTGGGGAACAAGAGGCGTCCCGGGAGCTAGGAAAGGCCCAGCTCACAGAGGGCATGCTTCTAAGTACCACCGGCACCTTCAGCACGCCCAGCCCTGAGTCCTGAGCCCTGAGCCCAGACATGGAAGGAGCATCAGTCCCAGGAAGGGCATCACTAGAAGTAGACCCCAGAATGGCACGGTGGGAGGCCTCAGGCTGAGGTGCAAAGGTCCAAGCCAACCCGGATTCAGATTCTGCATCTCACACTCACAGGCTGTGCGATCTCGGGCAAGTTTGATGAACATCCCGGATACTTAACTTCTGCCTCTGTTAAATGGGCCCAGTAACACCCATCTCTCCAAGGTGAGGAACAAGTAATCTAACAGATGGGAAAGCATCAGGCGCTGTGCCTGCATCTGGTAGAGGCTGGGTACATGTTATTGCCCTTCCTATAGCTAAGACAGCCAGGGGAGGAGAGGGATGGCTGGCATAGATGCACTTAGCAAGAGACTCACAGAGAGGTCTGGGTCCCCCCGCCCACCCCAGAAAACCAGAAACCCCAGAGAAAATCTTGCCCTGAACAGAGAATTCCCTAAGAGGTCCTAAGAATTCTCATCTGTCTGTAGTCCCTTGGAATGAGACAGGATCCTCCCCCCCCCCAACCACCACCCCACTCCCAGCCAGGGCTGGGGATGCTGGGGAGGGGCCAGGTCCCCATTACCTTCTGCTGGAGGTCCTCGATGGTCTTGAAATACGACTGGTAGTCCGGGCAGATGTACGGGATCTGAGACTCATACCACTCCCGGATCCTGGTCTCCAGCTCCGCGTTCTCCCGCTCCAGCTGGCGCACCTTCTCCAGGTAGTTGGCCAGGCGGTCGTTCAGGAACTGCATGGTCTCCTTCTCGTTGCCATTGAAGGCGCCTTCGCAGAACCAGCCCCCGCTCCCAGCAAAGCCAGAGGGGTAGCAGCCAGCGGCCAGGTAGGAGCCGGGCAAGCAGCTCCCGAGGCTGGAGAGGCCCAGTCTGATGGAGGAGGCAGACCCCACAGCACCAGCAAGACTGGGGACCCTGCAGGAGCCCACAGAGCGGACGGAGGACACCCGAGAGATGCCGCCTGCCGTGCCACACAGGCCCTTGACAGACCCAGAGGAGAAGACCGGGGAGCAGACCTGGGTGGCCATGATCCTAGCAGAGGCAGGTCACAGTGAAGCAAGGAGCTCAGGTTCTAGACTCTCAAGGCCTCTCTGGGATGTTTATATACAGTCTCCATGGGGTGTTGGCGTGTTTCTCTTGGGAAAGCCTATTCCTATTCCAGAAAGCTAATCTCATCAGAATGTGATTTTTTTGCTACCCATCCAGAATTTCTTAGCTTGTAAAAAATTAAAAAAAAAAAATTTGAATTTTGTTTGCTAAGTCAGGACTCTCGTGTGTTGTCATTTCCTGTCAGAATATGAATTTTATTGCGTCTTCAAAGTCTTTGCACCAGATCCCATAAATCGGGAGTGGCCTCACAAATGACATTTGGTTCCTGCTGTCTCTGCATGCCTTCCCCAGAGCAGCCCAGTCTGTCCGCTCGTCACCCCCTGTCCACTTCCCCGGCCTCACAGGTGCTCCCCTGCGCCTGGGCCCCTGGGACGGCTAAAAGGGAAGGACAATTCCCGGAGCTGCTGTGTTCAGGACCCGTAGTCACTTCATTTACACCACACAACAATCCTGGGAGGCGGCCGGTCCTGTCTCCATGGCACCGATGGTGACATGGCAGCGAGTGACAGAGCTTGGAACGGAGACCAGGTCTCCCAGACCCCAAATCCTGTACTCCTGTGTTCCCGCTGCTTCTCTCACGCAACCAAGGTCAAGTGCAGGCACCCAGAATCTGGGACCCAGAGACCTAGGTCCAAATGATGGCTCTGCGGATAATGGGTCCTGTGATGTGAGCACATGACTGTGGTGTACTTCAGTGTCCTCATCAGGACAGTGCAGGTCATCAGCCTGCCCTGCCTGCTTCCCACAGATACGAGAAGAGTCGAGAACAGAGGTAAGGGTATTTTGAAAACCCCTGTGCGCTCTAGAAACACTGCTTACACAGGACAGTCTTTGATGATGGTTTGTGGCTGTGGCCGGCAAAGGATCGCGCGTGTGAGCCCTCCAAGGGGCTGCCCTGGAAGGCAGTGTCCTTTGTGACCCGCAGGTCTCTGAACCTGGGAGAGTAGAATCAGGACCCTGGGCAGCCTCCACCGTCCCCCTAGGCCCTGAGAGACGGCTCAGTGCAGATGACAGGAGATGGTCAATGCAGACGCGTTGGACAGGGAAGGAAAAAATGAGAATAAACCAAGCACCGCCAGATAATTAAGCAAGCTGGGAGGAGCACCTGAGAATTTAACCACCAAAAGTAAACTCCGTCTGCCGCCTCACAAAGTGGGATTTCCCAAGGCTCAGGCGACCCGCTCCCTCTTCTCCCACACAGACTTGGTTTGCAAGACTGGCGTTTATGGAAGCATTTATGTGATACTGAAGTTGTAATTTAGCAACCTCTTAAAACGCTTTATAAGCTTCTCTCTGAAATTACTCAGGAGGGTTGGCTGTGATGCCCATGCCTCACCCACTTCGGCAGACACCACGACAGGATGCCTGACAGCGCCGCCCCCCCACCCCCCGCACCGGGAGCGGAAAGGAGGACATTAGGCCCCCAGAGCTCTGGATGCCACAGAACCAGGTCCTCACAGCGGCCCCGTCTTCCATCAGAGCCTAGGATGGGGCTGTCCCTGGGGTTTCTCAACCTCAGCACTGACATCGTAGACTACATAATTCCTTATGGGCGGGGAGGCTTCCGGTACATCGTAAAATGTCAGCAGCGTCCCTGGACTCTATCACCAGATGCCAGTAGCAACCCCCTCCCCCAGTTGTGGCAATCCGAGATGTCCCCAGACACTGCCAAATATCCCCTGGGAGGCCAACCCCCCCCCCCCCAGTTGACAACCACTGACCATCAGGACAGGGGCTCTGACCAGACCTCCCATAAATGCCCTCCTCTGATTTCTAGGACAACTCACGCAGAGTCTGGCTGTCACTGTGGGGCCCACTCAGGCAAGTCCCTAAAGCACCCACGCTTCAACTTACCTTATGTGGGACACAGCGTGCTCTTCCAAGGGCAGCCCTTCCGAGGCCTGGCACGGCTCTTCTCCGGGGCCTCTGGCTGCCAGGCATCTGAAGTTTCTGGGTTTTTTCACCCCTCCGCTGAACGATCCGTATCTGAAGATGATTCCAGGTCTCCTTCAGGGCAACCGAGTGGGCAGGTGTCTGATGCTCTGTTCCCATCGCTCCCAGCCTGCGCATCAGGGTGGCCGCCAAGGGCCAGAGTCCAGGCAGGTGTCTCTCCCAGGCTATGAGGAGAGGCACGTACCTCTCCTGAAGCGGGTGACAAGCAGATCAGAGAAGGGCTTTTGGTCGCACTTGGTCCTCTGCCTTTCTCCATGTTGCAAACTGCGAGGCCACCCCTCGGAGGGAAGTGTGGAGGGGGCTTCACGGGAGGAATTGCTCTGCTCTCTTCCACCTAGAAGCCGGGGCCGTGACAGGACGGAAGTGAGGCCCATGCGGAACAGATGCCCTGCCTGCATCAGGGAAGAGAGCCCAGGACTCACAGAGCCACTCGTCTCCCAACACAGCCCCAGGGATCTGCCCACCCCACTCCCCATGGCGCCCCAGCCTTAGAGAAAATCCCCCCTGTTCGGCATCAAGTAAACCAGGAGTGCCCATTCATCAGGTTTTATTTCAAAATAGAGTCCATTTCAAGACCATTCTTTCTAACATTCATCTAAAGGAGCGCCTGGGTGGCTCAGTCGGTTAAGCGTCTGACTCTTGGTTTCAGCTCAGGTCATGATCTCGCGGTTCATGAGCTCAAGCCCTATATTGGGCTCTGCATTGATGGTGTGGAGCCTGCTTGGTATTCTCTCTCTCCTTCTCTCTGCCCTTCCCCTGCTCCTGCTCTCTTGCTTTCTCTCTCTCTCCTCAAAATAAATAAATAAACTTTACAAAAATAAATAAATAAATACAATACAATACAATACAATACACTGGGCTAAGGGTCAGGGGCCTGGACTCCAAGCCAAGCTCTGCCCCAAACTTCCCAAGTGACCCCCGTCCATTCCAGGCCCCAGAGCCCCAACCTGAACAGGAAGTGCCCAGACAAGGCAAGCTTGAGGCCCTCTTCCATCTCAGACATTATAGGATTTGAGGCCTAGGCATTTCCTGTGGAGGGGGCCAGGAGTCACCTGCACGTGTCCGTGACTCATTCACCACCCCCCAACAGCCACCATCCTGCTTCTTTGCCACTAGCCTGGAGAATAAAAGAATGGAGAGGAGTTACAGAGATTCCAGCTTATGACATGATTGAGTTTTCTTGTTGTTTTTTTGTTTTTGTTTTTGCAAACCCTCTTGGACCTCAGGCCACCCTTTGCTTCCACGCCTCCACCAGAGCAAAGGCATGGGCTTCCTCGGGGCCTGCCCTGGTAGGCAGAGGCCACACGAACCCACCTCCTGGCGCTGTTCCCCAGAAGCCCCCATTTGGAGGTACAGAGTCACCGGGATGTTGAGCCAGCACCCCAGCACGTCCAGGCTGAAATGACATCTCTGGCCAACTGAGCCAGGGACACGGCTTTGCCAAAGAAGGGGCTCAGAGGGTCTCAGGCTGGCCCACAGGGGCCTGGGGCCTGAACTCAGGCAGACCTGGGTAGTTGAAGCTACTCAGCCACTCTGAGCCTCAGTTTTTCCAGGAGGAACCACAGTCACAGGATTGTGAGAAGTAAACATGCTTGATGAACAGGAACTGGTGTCACAGATTTGAGAGATCAAAACTGTTCTCAGAACCCATATAGCCTAAGCTCCAGCCAAATGTTGTATCCAGGGCCTCAAATCACTCACCCTGGTTTCATGGGATGCAGACCAGCTGTGCAAGAAAGACAGCTGATCAAAGAGCAGCAGGAGCCCCCTAGACCAGGACGCTCTGGCCTCTGACGAGAAGCTAGCACCTTCCAAAAGCTACCCCCACTTCCTGCCAGCACCGGTGCTGGCTTTAGAGCTACAGAGCTGACAGGATGCTCTCTGCCCACCATGGCCCCAGCTTCAGGGTCAAGGGGAGGAGGGGAGGTGCTGCTGTAGGAACATAAAATGTCCTGGCTTTTCCCAAGCCCACCTTGGAAGGCCACCAAGTTCAAAATCAACCACTGGGTTTGTGGATCCTTTTTTGGTTGAAGAAGAAGAAGAAGAAGAAGAAGAAGAAGAAGAAGAAGGGGTATCTGTTCTCAAATGAGCTTCCATCTGAAAGCCAAGGTTCTCCGTGGGCAAAGACCCAAGAAATCAAGCATGAGTCTGCTGCCCAGCTGATCATTCCCTTTAACATAGAAGGGACTGGGAACGGCCTGTCTCAGTGGGCCCGAGGAGGAAAGCAGGGTCCCTCTTTTCCTGCTTCTCGGGGCTGGTGCTATAGTTGAAGCCAGCCTCCACCATCACATGGAGCCCCAAAGGCATTGGAGGAAGCAGACCATGGACCATGGGGCAGCCAGGTCTCCACAAAAGGGCACAAAAGAAAAAAGGTCACTCAAGAAATACAATCTCTCTCTCTCTCTCTCTCTCTCTCTCTTGGCTTAGGCTTGAGCTTCCTGGTTTTCCTGGTACCTGTTTGATCTTTGACACCCATACACACGGGTCCTGCAGAATTTCTCACTCTAAGAGGCACCTAGGACATGCTGATCCCAAGTCTTCACCTTTTTAGACCCCACCCAGCACCCACCCACCCAGAAACGGGGACACCCACACTGACCTCCGTTTCTTCCCCCCCACACAACTGCTTTTTCAATTTACTCAAGCGGCAAAGCACCCGGGATTCCCGGCCCCTCCCTGAAATTTCTGTGCCAAATAACCACATCAAAACCCCAGGCCAACTCTGCTGCCCAGCTGTGAGATTCTAGTACAGACGTGCAGTAACAGGTACACGAAGTTGACGGAAGCATTATGGGAGGGGGGGAATCTTTCAATTAAGACATTTTGAGCCACCAATTCGATTTATCCAAAGAATCAGAGAAAGGTCGCGCCTCTTTTAGTCTTGACTGGAAGAGACTCAGAGCTGTTCCCAGACCTGCTAAGGGCAGGACTGCCAGATTTTATTAGCAAACAAAACTGCATACAATATTGGGACATACTTGTACTTGAAATCATTCACTGTCTGTCTGTGGTTCCACATTAACTGGGCAAGGCTGCCATCCGGCCCTAGCCAGGCTCAGGACAGTCTGGACACACACTGATTGAACAAGGGGGGGGGGTTGTCTCTCCCCACTCCCTGGCTGCCCCTCCATAGGACCGGGAGCCCATGCCTTGGGACCTCAGGAGAGCTGACGAGTAGGCCACGGTTCCGGGAAGTGGCTCCTCCTGAGGACCCAGGCCTCCACCGGGCTCCCGGGGACAGGGCTTCCCAGCATGCTGCTCTTTGTACGGCCCTGAATCCCCACTGGGCCTGAGCCCCACCCAGATCAGGACTTGACACCCCCACCTCACCAGCTCCAGAACTCCCTCAGAACTCTCATTCCCCCCAAAACACAAAGGTACTTTCTCTCCCCCGCGGGTGTCATTCGGCAATCGCCTGGGGCTTCTGGATTCTGCTCCAAACTACCCTTGCGTTGGGGGAGGCCCAGAGAGCCACCCCGACCCCAGTCCGCGGCCATACCTCTCCGGTTCTCTCTCACCAGGCTCTGTTCCTGCATCCCAGGACCCACTTCCCTCACCTACAGCCAGCTCTTCCTTCCTGCACAGCTGCGTCGGCTGACAGCTCCCATCTGGAAGAGTCCAGGGCCTCCTGCTCGGATCCACTCAGCCCCTAACTCCCCCCGCCCAGCTTTTATGGAAAATTCCAGAGCTGTCACTGCTTTCCCTCAAGTGCCTGGAGAACCTGTGGTTTGTGGGAGACGCGGAGCCAGGCCCAGTGGGAGAAAGAAGCGGTACCTCAGCCTCCCGCGTCCACCGGATTCAGGTACCACTTAACTGAACTACAAAGCAAATTTCCCAAACACCCTGTTTAATTGAGTTCCATCGTCCGCATTTACAGGGCCCGGTGTGCACTCGGTCTCAGTACTTCCTACTGACGACGGCGTGTCTGCAAAGCACTGTGGGCTCCAGATTGTAATTAACTCGGCTTTATACTGTGGATTCCGCTTGCAAACTAGGCTGAGATCCTTGGTTGAAAGAAGCCACAGAGTCATCACGGCCGTTCATAAAAATGGGCCAGAAGAGTGAATACCAGCTCTTGGCCAACTCCCCCGCCCCCCTCCCCACCCGGAACCGGAGCCTGTGTGGGTCTGAGGACCCACCCAGCAACCTGATCCTTCCCAAACTCTGCAGAATGGAGTCTGATGTGTGCTCGGCTCGTGCTGGACCCCCCAGAGGAGCTGCTCAAAGGCGTGCCACTCGCATACCCTGCCCCACTCCAGCCACTAAGCCCCAGGAACACCATCCAATAGGAGGCAGGTCCCCAGGCAGCCCCGAGATGCACGCTGACCCAGGCAGGGAGAGAGGAAGGGCCCCAGAGGCTGATGCGGGAAAGCCGGAACAGCGCATCATCACACGCCATTGACCACAGCCTTCGCGTGACATCCCTCCCTTCTCTTCCCTCAAGCTCCCCTTAGGAGGGACCGTGAGCCTCCCCTTCCCAGAAAGCCCCAGGCACCTTCATCTCACACTCTGAGTCTTTTGTGGACCCTCAAAGGTTACCAACCAAAACAGAAAGACAACAGGCACCCGAGGAGTCTCGGGGCTCAGCCGTGCCCCGTTCACCAGGGCGCCCAGCTGCCCAACACGAGGCCGGGGACTGGCCAAGGCCTGGTGTGGACACCGGACCCAGGTAGGATCAGGTCTAGGGCTCTGTCCCTCTGCCCTGGGTCCCAGCAGGTGGCCGAGAGGAACTGATCTGCTTTCTGGGGTGAGCCTGCCCCCTGCAGGGCCCAGACAGGACCCGCACCCCCATCAGGGAGGGCAGAAGTTGACTGCCCCGTCCACGGGGCGGAGCCTGAAAGAGAGGGAGGCACCTTTGCCGAGGGTGAGGAGGAAGAGGGCACAGAGGCAGCACAGAAATTAGCCAACTTTGTGCAGCACCTACCGTATGGAGGTGCTTGCCTCGGGAGCCTGACTAGCTCTGAGGCACGGGACGCCACAGGAGCGTCGCATGGTTGACGCCTCTATCCCCTAAGCATTGGGGCTTAGACGAGAGCCTCGTTTCTTTCCCTAGAGGCCCGGAACCGAACGCTTGACTTTGACAAAAGGCCAACCACAGTCTCGGAAAGCACATTGGAACATGGATGCCAGCTCTCTCGATAGGCAGGTCACTTCAGCAGCCTGGGCCTCAGTCTTTAGACGTGTAAAATGGGCACAATGGTGCCGACGCATGGGATTGTGACAAAAATGAAATAATGCAAAGGAGCTCCGTAAAGAGTCAGGCGCTAGACACACTGTCGCTTTCCCCTTTGTTTTTACCCCGTCTGATTTGGCACCTCTGGAATTCACATGTGATTAGCCACACGCTCGTGACCGAAGACCTGGGAAGCAGGGGTGTGGGTCTGGGGTGGGCGTGTGCACCTAGCGAACTGGGGGAGGGAAATACCAACCCTGCAGGCCTCCCTCAAAGCTGCCCTCCCTCAAATGGCCGCCCCCTACAGATGACAGGGGGAAAAACTGAGTCCTGGATGGAAAGGGCGGATTCCCAGCCTGCACACCACACTACCGAGGTGACCGCCTTCTCCCGGTTCAGGAAGGCTCCGGGGTTGGCTTTGACGGCCCCTCCTGGGCTTCCCTCTCTGGCTTCCCTGGGACTCCCGACAGGGCCACAGAGGCCCTTGTGTGAGTCCGGCTTTGATGGCCTCCCTGACGCCTGGGTGAAAGGGTCCCCGACCAGAGCCCCCACCAGGCCCAGGGTCCAGCTCATTTCGTGGCTCCACGTGGACGACACGGACCTCGGCATGTGAGCTAGAATTAAGTCCAGCCCGTTCTGCAGTGGTGGGGGGAGAGGGGAGGAATCTGGAATGCTCTGGCTTAGTCAGCCGGGTGGGCCGCATGTGAGTGATGTTTGTAGGACTAAGCCAGCCACCTGGGCCCACAGCAGTGCCCCAGCGGTAGGTAGGCTGGTCCAGGGAGAGAAAGGCAGCCCCACCCTCCCAAGCACGTGGTCAACACCGGGCTAGGCAGGCGCAGACACACATACCTGAATGCACCCCACACTGTCCGGGTGCCACAGGGGAGGGGGTGTGCATCTCAGTCTGAACGGTGAATAAAAACCCGGTAGTCTCAGGACACGCGGGTGGCTCAGTTTAGTTAAGTGTCTGACGTCGGCTCAGGTCACGATCTCGCAGTTTGCGGGGTCGAGCCCCACAGAGGGCTCTCTGCTGTCGGCATGGAGCCTGCTTCGGATCGTCTGCCTCCCCCCCTTCCGCTCTCTCTCTGCCCCTCCTCCGCTGCAAAAATAAATAAACGCGGAAAAGAAACACCTGGTAGTTTCCAATAACACAAATGTGGGGGCGCAGAGGGAAAGCGAGGAGGAAGGTCACCTCAGACTGAGGTCACTCATTGAACAAGGGCCCAAGGCTCCCGGTCACATGGCTGGGTCACCAAGACGGGTTTGCAATAACAGGACCTCAAGGTGTGAGAGGGGGCGATTGTAGAATTCAGGGCCAGAGACAGGCAGGAAGAGGCCAGACAGTAGCGGCCTCTGCCAGGGAGGAGTCCAGGTTTTCTTCAGTGGCCAGGGGAGCCACGGAAGCATCACTAGGCCAGGAGGAAGACTTCCCATTCCCAGGAATCATCCCCAGTTGAGTGTGGAGCAAGGACGCAGGGGAAGCTCAAACTGGAGGCAGGGAGGCCAGGGAGGCCGGCTGTGAGGACATCACAAGCTACCAGCATCCACAGGATGGACTTGGGAGGGCAGTCAGGGAGAGAGCAGGCCAAGGTGACTCCTGGGCTCCTGACTTGGGCCTCCGGAGCCTCTGGGATGGGGGACCAGGATGGCACAGATCTGGGAGCATGAAGGGTGCTCCTTCGGACAGTGGTTTAGAGGAGGCAGAGGGCACGAGGGTCTGGACTAGAGGAGAGGGGCTTCACTGGAGTGCCATCAGAACGTATTGGCAATCGTGACCATGGACATGTCCCAGATGAGCCAAGGGGAGGGTTGAAAGGATAAAGAGAAGTATGCTCATGCCAGAATCCAGAGGACCAGACTCCACGTAAGGAGCGTGCCCAGCAAGAGGAGGCTGCAAATCAGAGCTGTGACATGGAGAGAGGTGGGGACACGGGTGCAGAGGGGAATTGGGGAGGAAAGTCAGCTCAGATTCAGGTCACCCATTGAGTCATGTGGCCAATTCATTGAGCGGGTTGGCATGGCAGGACCTTGGAGTGGGTAGAGGGGAACTGCAGGTCCGGATGTCCATCATCTTAAAAGGAAGGTACTTGAAGAAAGGGGGGAGGCAGCAGGTTGGGCTTGAGGTAACTGTCCTGGGTCTCCTCCCCAAACCAGCCCCAGTGTCTCCTGCCCCCTCTGTTTCTCTGCAAGGGAGCACTGGCCCTCGAAGCCCTCCCCAGAGCCCTCTGGACCTCTTTCCCGAATCTCCCCATCCCCTGACTCTATTAGTGTCCCGTTGCCACCTTCTAGCCTATAGGGTGTTGAACTGGCTCACGTGGCCTCACGTGTCTCCAGTTTGTTGCATTTGTCCGTGTTTGCTGAGCACCGTGGCCCATGAGCCACCCATTTCCCCCGTGTCTGTGCCCTGATGGTTGGCCCAGGTGCCTCGTGTCCTGCCCAGCTGGGAGCTGCCTGGGCCAGGCCTTGTTGGGGTAAGCCACTTGGCCCAACAGTATGCGCCCACCTGTCACCCCAAATCAGGGCCTCGGCAGGTCCTGCCCTCAGAAATCAGGCCAGAGTCAAAAATACATATGCAGAAAGGCAGGAAACTTTATTGAATCGTCTTTTCTTTTTAGCAGAGAAGCTGAGAAATCAGAGTAACCAGATAAGGGAGAAGGGGAGGTGCCCAGGGAGAGAAGCGCAGAGCGCCTGCCCTCGGGAGAGCCCCGGGGGGCCGGTGTCCTGAGCGTCCTGCGGTCCCTCCCTCTCTCCTGCAGGGACCCGTCATCTCTCTCCTCTGGGTGCTGAAGACAGAGGGAGAGGAGGCCAGGTGGATTTAAGGCTTACGGGTGTCGGAAATGCGGCGACTGGGAGGGGAGGCAGTGGTGCCAGTGACGCTGGTGCTTCCTGAGAAACAGAGGGGGCAAGAGACACTCAGGCTGGAGAAGACCCACCTCAGCAGGTCAGGGCCCCCCAGGAGGGCCCCAAGCCCCCTCACTGGTCAGGCTGGGCGTTAGCTGATAGGGATTCTCATGTTATTGTCCCCCAAGGTGGGGAAGCCTCCAAAGCCTCCCAGTGGCTCCATGGGGCAGAGCCAGCTATTCTGAAAAGAAACAGACGAGCAAATGACCACGTCCACCATAACCCCCTCCCTCCGTCCACTGGGGAGTCTGGCACTGCCTCCACCCACCCACCCCCCCCAGGGCAGCGAGCAGGAGCCGACTCGCCTCTCCCACCGGGTTGTTTCCTTACCTCCTGAGGAGGGTAAGCCAGCCATCCTGGGAGAGAGAAGAGGAGCGGCGTGAGCACAAATCACCCAAGGACAGCTGCTCGCTCATCTGCCCTTGGATCGAGCGACTCAGATCACTGAGAGGCCCCCAAGCTGGGCTTCCTTACCAACTGTGCCCCAGCCCAAGGGCCACCACAGGTAACTGGCAGGCCTATGGGACCTCAGGAGGACATAGTACCGGCCCCAAATCCGGGACATCTGCCAGATCTTTTGTCCTCCCTCTGGTTCCTTCGAAACCTACACCCTACTCCCGCTGAGGCCCACAAGGGACAGCCTGGTCCCTGCAAATGGTCTGAAGGCAGTGAAATCGCCATTTTTATCGCTTTGTTTAGCCGACCTGAACCCAAGGCAATATTCTTCCGATATGAGCCGTTCTGTCCATGGCCCCTATTCCTGCCAGTCTAATCCAAAGGCCCAAATTGGAAAGCTTAAAGGTATTGACCCTGCAGGCCACTGAGGAAATCCCCCCGCAGTCTGATTCAAGAAAACAGGAAGCCCTGGTCCTGGATCCCCATCCAGTCAGTTTAAGCTCAGAAGGTCCCCTTCCATATGGAACATGAGGACCTGATCCTTAAAGCCTTGCCTGTTCGAATGTCCAAGGGTCCTGTGGTCACTTTCCCAAGAGAGAGGCTTGAGAGGGCCTACCTGGCGTCCTGGCCCTCCAGAAGGCTGCGGTAGGTGGCGATCTCCTGCTCCAGCCGCGTCTTGATGTCCAGCAGCATCTTGTACTCCTGGTTCTGGCACTCCATCTCGCTGCGGAGCTCGCTCAGCTGGGCCTCGATGCCGCCGATGAGCCCCTGGATCTGCTGCAGCTGCGTGGCATAGCGGCACTCCATCTCCGCCAGCGAGCTCTCCAGCCCGGCTTTCTGGGGGGGAGGGGGTAACAGAGAAGTGAGAAGGGGAGCCAGGCCAGGCAGAGGCCTAGAGGTGCTGGCTGCTGGGCAGGAGGCAGCAGGTGTACCATGCTGAGCTGGGACTGCAGCTCAATCTCCAGGCCCTGGAGGGTGCGTCTGAGCTCTGTGATCTCTGTCTTGCTGGTCTGGATCATGGCGGTGCTAGAAGACACCTCCTTGTTCAGCTCTGCACTCTGAAATCCGAGCAGGAAGAAGGTTACGGAGGAGCCCCGTGGAAGGCCCTGGAATCCCTGGGCGCCACAGGGTGAGAGGGCCGGGTACCTTGCTGTGGAACCATTCCTCGGCGTCCCGGCGGTTCTTCTCGGCCATGGCCTCGTACTGTTCCCTCATCTCGGCCAGCACGCGGGTCAGGTCCACGCCCGGGGCCGCGTCCATCTCCACGTTGACCTGGCCGGCCAGCTGGCTGCTGAACTCCTTCATCTCCTGTAGGGATGGAAGAGGGAGGTGTGTGAAGCTCCTGACCTCCCTCTCCTCGGCTCTGAGTGCTACCAACGTGTTCTAGGAAACACCTCCAGGTCCCACCACGGAGGGCTAAGTCTGGCTGCTGCCCTTTCTCAGTGGAGGCCCTTGAGCCATGGCAGCCCCTGCCGGCCCTCACCTCCTCGTGGTTCTTCTTCAGGAAGGCCAGCTCCTCGTTCAGGCTCTCGATCTGCATCTCCAGGTCGGTCTTGGTCAGGGTCAGCTCGTCCAGCACCCTGCGCAGGCCGTTGATGTCGGCCTCCACGCTCTGGCGCAGGGCCAGCTCGTTCTCATACCTAAACGATTTTTTTTTTTTTAATATAAAAAGCAACACAGAAGTTAGACACTCCCCTAATTCTGTACTGGACTCTGCTACTTCTCCAAGACCTTCACCCCTGGGATGCTCCGATCTCACTGTTCAGATGAGCATTTGTGTCAAATAAAAGACAGTTTGGAAAAGCCAAGACTCACTTGAGCCTAAAGTCGTCCGCAGCCAGCCTGGCATTGTCAATCTCCAGAACGACCCGGTTGTTGTCGATGGTGGCCGCCAGGATCTGCAAAATACAGGAGGTAATCACCGGAGGGTCCACGAGTTTGGGGAGGAGGAAGAGACAGCGTGGGCAGGACTGTCGTCATCATCTGACTGTCTCCGTACTGTCCCCGCGAGCCAGAATAAGGCACTTCTCTCCTCTTCTTGTACAGGGAGGGGTGGGGCAAGTCCTTCCACTTGCCCAGTCACTCTGGCATTCTACGCCTGGTCATGGTGGGGAAGATAGGGATGCACATTTCAGGGAATGACCCTGCCGAGAACATCTCTGGTTCATCATGTCTCAATGGCCCCAGACTAGCAAGCCCGCCATTGTGAGAGCAGGTGACCTTAAGGTCAGGAGGGGGTCAGCCTGGTTCCAGACAGCTCACAGTAACTTCGTTGGAGCTGGCCTCCGGGCTGAGCAGAGGAGAGATCTAACAAATACTGCCAACCGTTTGAATTTCTTGTCTAAACTTCCATATTCTGAAGCAGGCCGCTAGAGGAGAGGGTGGGGGTGGGTTAAATGGGGGACAGGCATTAAGGAGGGCACTTTTCCAGGTGAGCACTGGGTGTCATATGTAAGAGATGAATCACTGGGTTCTACTCCTGAAGCCAAGACTACACTGTATGTTAACTAACTTGAATTTAAATTAAAAAAGCAAATTCCACCGCACCTCGCTGGGACATAGCCCAGGCAGGTGGATTTGTGTTCTAGCAAGCTGGGTCCCAGCGTGATGGACAGTCCTCGATGAAGGAATCTCAGTTTAATGCTGGCTGAGCCTCTTCTCCATCTTTCCCACCTGGCCGTAGCTAATTGAGTGTAACAGTTTAAATGGGGCCCTTACAACATCAACCAGTATTCCAAGACCAGTGAATGAACACGTATCCCTCTCTCTGAGGATTGGAGTCATTCTTAGCGGCTTTTAAAACTGTCATGGTTGGGGCGCCTGGGGGGCTCAGTCTGTTGAGCGTCTGGCTTCGGCTCAGGTCATGAGCTCATGGTTTGTGAGTTCGAGCCCCGCCTCAGGCTCTGTGCTGACAGCTCAGAGCCTGGAGCCTGTTTCGGATTCTGTGTCTCCCTCTCTCTCTGCTCCTCCCCCGCTCTCTCTCTCCCTCGAAAATAAATAAACATTAAAAAAAATTTTTTTAAAAACTGTCATGGTTTCCAAACAACTCAGTGGGTTAGAATTATAGGGATCCAGTCACTAATAACAAAGCAGTAAATGTTGACAGTAAAAAGTGGTAAAAATGTTGACATGAGTGGTAATAACAGTAAAAATGGATAGTAGGAGAAAACGCGTTTGGGGAGCAGTGGCCTAAGGAAGGTTATCAGGAATAGAGACACTTGCTGGTAAAAGACTAGAATTTTCCCCTGCAGGGGGGGTGAGGGTTCTACCATACTGCATTTCCTGGCCTTTGCGGCTCTGGCCTGCACAGAAGAACCCTTGCCAACATCCAAGGACTCACCTTGTCCCGCAGGTCCTCTATGGTCTTGTAGTAGTGGCTGTAGTCCCGCTCCGGGCTGCTGGGGCTCTGCTTCTGGTACCAGTCCCGGATCTTCACCTCCAGGTCGCCGTTGGCCTCCTCCAGGGCGCGCACCTTGTCCAGGTAGGAGGCCAGCCGGTCGTTGAGGTTCTGCATGGTGAGCTTCTCGTTGCCGGAGAGGAGGCCGCCATCGCCGCCACCGAAGTCACCAAAGCCAGCGCCAAAACCCCCACCAAAGCCACCTCCAAGGCCACCTCCAAAGCCCCCTCCGAAGCTTCCACCAAAACCACTACCAGCCCCTGCACCGAAGCCGCAGCTCATGCCGCCCCCGTAGCCCCCAGCTGATCCCCCAGAGACAAAGCGTGATGAGCAGGTAGAGATACTGCGGCCTCCTCCCAGCTGGCAAGAGCCACCCCCGAATCCACCTCCATAGCTGGCGGAGGAGCTCTGTATGCGGCAGCTCATGGTGAGAGCAAGATGGGGAGCAGGTGAGGACAGCAGCTGGGCTTGGCCTGGGCCGAAGACGGTGGCTCTTCCCTGGAGTGGGGGCCTTTTATACCGCCTTCTACGAGGTTGGACAATTGCCCCATCTTCTCTCCTCCCTTCCCCACCCTCTGACTGGTGCCAACTGTACTGTTTCCCACAAGCCAGTTACCTCTGCTCTCCAAGGTGGGTTGTGCCTTTGGGGGTGGCTTTAAGCCTTAACAAAAGGGATGATTCAGAGGGAACGGTGTTCTGCCCGAGACTACCCTTTTGACAGCTGAATTCAACTTCACCTCTGTACTGTGGGAGCTCCCTCCACGGGCTCTCAGCTCCACCCAGTACTAGAATGGGGACAGAGCTGCAAGGTGGCCCTGTGCTTCACGAGGTCACAGCAGCCCTCAACTCCCTTCTTTCTGTCTCCAAAACTTCAGACTGGAATGTTCTGCCCCCTGTTTAGCATTTCATCGACTCCAGTGCTCCCAGAGACTCTGATGACAAACTGCTCGGTCTTGTAGAATCGACTACCTTGAAAGTGTTTAAACTGGGGGGAGAAAAATAGTTCCCAAGACCATCAAAACCCAGGGAGACTGAGGTACAGAATGAGGACGGAAGCAACCCTGAACATCATAACAGCTAACACACTCAGACCCCTCACCATGGGTGGGCACGGGACTAAGTACACTCACTTGTCATTCGGTCTTTGCAACAGCCCAATGACATGGGTCCTACTCGTAACCCCATTTTACACATGGGGAAACCGAGGCTTAAGGGTAGTCAGGCCTGGGACCCAAGTCTGGTTCAGTCTGACACTAAAACTCCCTTTTTAGGTATATTATTCATACGGTAAATTGTACAAATCATTTGTGTCCAACTTAATGCATTTTTTAAATGTGTATTTATTTTGGGGAGAGAGCACAAGTCAGGGAGAGGCAGAGAGAAAGGGGGACAGAGAATGCAGAGAACGCAAAGCTGGCCCAATATAGGGCTCGAACTCACGAGCTGTGAGATCACGACCTGAGCCGAAGTCAGATGCTCAACTGACTGAGCCACCCAGGTGCCCCCAGCTTAATGCATTTTTACCTATGTATGAAGTTTACCCATCACCTAGAACATTTCTGGACTCCATAAAGCTCCCCATACCTCTCCCCAGTCAGCTACCCGTGCCCTATATCCCTAGGAAGACCACAATTCCCTCTACTGTCACCCTAGATGAATCCGCAGATCTCAGCCAGGGACTCTTTTGCTCCCTAGAGAACATTTGACAATGTCTGGAGACATTGGTTGTCACAACAGGGGCTTACTGCTGCTGTCTAGAGGACAGAGACCGGGGATGCTGCTAAATATCCTACCACGCACGGGACAGCCCACAATAAAGAATTCTCCAGCCCAGAAGGTCGATAGTGTCGAGGTTGAGGAGCCCTGAATCAGCCTGACCCATGTTTCAATCATGCCATCATCCCAGCTGCCTTAGAGGCACAGTCAAGTCCAGAAAGGGAGTCTTATAATGCCTGACAGGGCTCTCTCTAGCCCCCCGGTCACATGACACCTGTCTCAGCTTGTGAGCATTTGACCAAGAGGCCCCAGAGGAGGATGCAACCCAGGGCCTGGGGCCAGGGTCTCCGCCGAGGAGCCTAGGACGCAGCTAAAATTCAGAGACTGCTTAGTAACCCTGCCTGAGGAACCCTCAGGCTGGAATAGAAGGGCTTAGCAGTGGTCTCTCGGAGCCCAAGGTAGGAGAAGTTTCTAGGGCTAAAATGGAGGACTGTGGGCTCAGGCTCCAACTCCCACTCACCAAGGAGGCCAGGATTGTCATGAATGGCCTCTCAGGGGGAGCCTGCTGGCCCACAGCAGCCAGGAGGTCTGGACTAGACCAAGGGCTCGGGTGGGGTGACACAGGTTTGTGGTTCTCCCCAAAACCCCTTCGCTGATTCAGCAACCCGGACCAGGAAAGAGGACTGTGAGTCAGCGCTTTCCTGCCCTTTGTTTTCTGTGAGTAGGGAAGCTGGGCCTGTGTTTCACCCAGCGAGTGTCAGCACCAGGGAGAGAGCCAGGGCAGGCTTGGGGTCTCCCAGGGGAGACAAAGGCTGGGGCGGGGGGGAGTTCAGGCTGACCTCTGACCCTGTCCAGCCCTCCTGCCCCAAACTGATAGCTCAGCGCTCTTGCCCTCTCTCTCTCTGTCTCTCTCTCTCTCTCTCTCTCTCTCTGAAAAGCTGTGATTCAGCCCAAAGTAGGACCTCTCAGGGCTGTCTCTCTCTTCTCTCTCTCGGGGAGAGGATCAAAACTGACAAAAAGGTGATTAATGAAACCTGCCAGGCCTGGAGTGACGATCCTCCCCCCGGGGCTGACAGCAGATTCAGGCCAACGCCTCTTAGAGGAACAATACCACAGATCCTCCAAAGTCCCAGTAGTACAAACATAGGGTGGCCATGACATGCCTCCCCTCGCAGGGTCAGGGCACAGCCCCTCCCCACCACTCCCCTCCTGAGCAGGTACTTATGGTGCCTGACGCAGGAATGCCTTCCTCTGACCCATGGTGAACCCCAGGGCCCTCCTGGAAGAAGATGGGCAGAGACCCATCCTGGGGCCCCAGTTTCGCTTCTACTGGCCCTGCTCCAAATGAGGAAGGACAGAGTGTGGGAGCTGAGGCACTGCTCACACATCTTGAGCTTCCCTCTTTGCTTTCTGACAAAATCACACCAAATTCAGTAAGGGCGGGGGGCGGGGGGAACGCTGCATTTACAAGCACCCCCTGCAATCAAGGCTTTGCTTCACACATTGTCACTGAGTCCGCACAACAATGGGGGAGGGTTTTTACTGGCCCCATTTTACGGATGAGGCAAGTGAGGTGAAGGGAGGCCAAGCTACTTGCTCGAGGTCGCTATGAAGTCAAGATTTAAACCTCGTCTCTGGCTCTCTCTCTCTACCCCAAATGATGGTGCCTCTGAGCCTTGCTGTGAACTCAGTGTGTGATCTCTGAGTGTTCCATTCCATACTTACCAAAGATAATAAAATAACACTAGCTAACATTTCGTAAACACTCTCCGTGCATAACTCGCAAACAACTCTACTGTTTTTTTCACACCCTTTTTCTCAGATGAGGAAACTGAGGTCCAGAAAGCTTAAATTCATTGTGAACTTCTGTCTCCAGGGTCTGCACCCTTCACTACTGCCTGCTCAATCCCTTTCAGGCCAGTGTCAACGCCACCCCACCCAAGCACAGGCGTCCTCTGTCGCTCTCTGCATTCCCGGGCTCCCTGTCACCGCAGGCCCAGCTGGTGGATGGTCCTGTTTTCCCACAGTGGCTGGACCTGTGCAGCTGATGGCCTGATGGGTCGGCCTGTCTACTGTCTGTCCTAGCGTGAGCTCTGAAGCTTGGGGGCTTGCGAGGATAGTCAGTGCAGAATGTCAAAGCCGGAATTGTCATGGGAACTTTCCCGCCCAATGCCCTCATTTCTCACGTGTGAGGAAACCAAGACCCAGAATGCCAAGGCCCAAGGTGGTGGGAAGCAAGGAGAAATGCCTGGGTTTCCAGCTCCAGCACCAACTCACTGTGGGCTTTGCACTGAATTGCGTTGCCTTCAGCAACGGCTTTCTGAGTCTCTGGTTCTCAAAGATCTGTCCAGAGGTGCCAGATGGTTCGCCTGCACAGCTGAGGCTTAAATCCTGTCCCCCCAGCTCCTAATCCAGCCTTCCTCGCTTGGTTCTTGGATCAGGCTCCTCCCTCCTTCCCTTTTTCCCTGGACCGCAAGGGGCCTGGACCCCAGGATGCCCGACCCACCTCTCACAGTGGAGGAGCCTTTCATGAAAAGCAGACCTTCCCCAGACGGTGGTCATCCGCCTTGCCCTCAGAGACACCTGCTTCACATAGCAGGATTCAGGAGCCTTCTCCGGCCCAGCCTCAATGCACCAGGTCCTTACATGGCTATGGTACCCGGCTCTCTAGAATCCCTCTTCTACCGCCGTGCTTCCCAGGAACCCAGTGAGGTCGGCAAAGCCTTTGAATTAGATGGAACGGAGTTTCAACCTACATCTGCCATCAACTGGCTGTGTGACCTTGGGAAAGTTACTCAACCTGTCAGTGCTTTGGTGGCCACAACTGGAAAACAGGCATTTGATGAGTGAGCGTTTGAGAAGCACCTGACCTAGGGAAGCACTTGGCAGGCAGAGCCCCTCCTTCTTACAAATGAGGAAATTCCAGCTCATCTGTGCATCGTGACCTGTCCTGGGCCTCCATTCTGTGCCAGTCTGCTCTGCCTCCCTCTCTGGTCCCTGCAGCCAGCACGGTGCCCACAACAATCAGACGAGTGACAGCTGGTGGTGTTCCTACTTTATTTCCCCGACTCGGTTTTACATTCCCTGAGGAGAAGTTCTTTTTTTTCACATTTTATTTTATTTTATTGAAGTTTATTTTTATTTATTTTGAGGGAGAGAGAGAGAGAGCAAGCAGGGGAGGGACAGAGAGAGAGGGAGAGAATCCCAGCAGGCTTCATGCTGTCAGCACAGAGCCCAATGTGGGGCTCGAACTCAGGAACGATGAGATCATGACCTGAGCTGAAGTCAAGAGTTGGACGCTTAACTGCCTGAGCCACCCAGGCACCCTGAGAAGGTCTTTATAAACCTCCAAGGCATTCCCTCCTGGCAGAGAGAAGCTCTCAAACACCCGAGAAGTGGTGTTTTGTTTGTTTGTTGTTTGTTTGTTTGTTTGTTTTGTCTGCTGGCTTTACTTTTTTTTTTAATGTTTATTTTTGAGAGATAAAGACAGAGTGTGAGCGGGGCAGGGGCAGAAAGAGAGCGAGAGAGACAGAGTCAGAAACAGGCTCCAGGCTCCGAGCTGTCAGCACAGAGCCTGACATGGGGCTTGAACTCACGACCATGAGATCATGACCTGAGCCGAAGTCGGATGCTTAACCAACTGAGCCAGCCAGACACCCCTGTCTGCTGGCTTTAGATGAGAATGAATGGCAACCAGGAGTATTATCCGATGGGGTCATCCCTGCTACAGATCTCATGGGAGAAGCTGCCAGCTGTCCGTGGAGGGACAGGTGACCACCAGGGACATACTCGCCCAAGATTCTGGTGAATGTCCGGAGCCATGTCTAAAACGGGAAAAAGCAAAGGAGGAGCAAAGTCATGCATTCCTTCAACAAATATTTATGAGGACTCAGCAGTGCAAGGAGGAGACACAGCCCCAGTGCCATCGATGTCACAGTCCAGGATCCCCTCCGAGGTCCCAGGACACAGATCAAGGCATAGAGAACCTTGAAATCGTCTGGTCCAGCCAGACTCCTCAATTTAAAGATGAGGATGCTGAGACCCACAGAGGGACAGGGACCAACCAAAGTCCTCAGGGAGATGGGCAGTGCCCCGTGCCTACCCTGGGAAGCCCAGCCTGTGCAGAAGACACACCCAAGGCCCTAATCCCTCATCCCATAGCTACCCTCTCCCTAGGGTAGAAGGGAGGCCTGCTGTCTGCCTCCCACACTGGCTGGAAACCAAGCCCGACCTCAGCCCAGGGGCAGGCAGAAGGCGGGCCATCTCTGCCCAGAGACTACTTAAAGGGCTCGGCAGGGCACCAGTTTTCCCTGGGTGTGAGCATCTCACTCCAGGGTCAGGCAGGAAACAGGACTTGGCAGATCCAAGGCCCTCTCTGTCAGCTCCCTCCAACCCCAGGATCCCAGGAGAGTGGAAGGGGCCCTCCAAGGAAACGGAACCAGCCTTCTCTCCCCACCAGCCCAGGGTCTGGCCCCAAGAGAAGGCCTGCTGGATAAGGGTGGAGACCCACCTTTTGCCTCTCTGCACCTTTGCAGGGGGTTGTTATTTTGGCAAACTGTGGGCTGAGAAAACCCTTGCGGGTTGCTCTGAAGGCCTGAGACTTCTTGACAGAGGCCCGGAGGCTGGGGAAGCAGGAGCAGGGGCCTGGATTCAGCAAGGGGCCTGGTTGTTGTCAGGACGTCAGGGAACATGACACCTGATGTTTTGGGCTTCGGTGTGAACTTAAGCCACAGCACAGGAGACCAAAGCTAGATGTGAGAGTAATCTTTCTGACGGTAACGGCTGTATGACATCTGAACTGGCTTCCCACAGACGTTAAGAAAGGGGTTTCATAAATAAAAGAAAAAGAAGGAAGAGACAGGGAAACAAACCACAGGAGACTCTTAAAGATAGAGAACAGCGGGTTGGTGGAGGGAGGTGGGCGGCGATGGGTTGGATGGGGGATGGGTATTAAAGGGCCCTTGTGATGGGCACTGGGTGTTGTACCTAGGTGATACATCACTGAATTCTGCTCCTGAAAGCAGTGTTGCACTGTGTTAACTAACTAAAAGTTAAATAAAAATTTGAAAAGAAAAAATAAATAATTAGTTAATTAAATCAAATGTTAGGTCTAAAAACCGCCGGAAAAAAACAAAAACAAAAAAACAAAAAAAAAAGACAGGGCTTCTCTTAAGAAAGGTGTTGCCAGTTTCCATCACCCTCATGACGTCCAGAGAAGAGCAAGGGTCTGAAATCAGAGGGCTCATTCCCAGGCTCAGCCTCCCATTTCCCAGTTTGTGACTTAATTCAAGCTACTTAACTTCCCTGAGCCTCAGTTTCCCCCTCTGAAAACTGAGGATGTAGGGCCCACCCCACTTTCACGAAGCCTCCAGGAGAGTCATTGAGATGCCATCCTCTGAATGCCCTGCCCAGAGCCCTGCAGAATATAGAGGCTTCGTAAATTCTGTTTCCTTCCTCCAGCCCCAGAGAAGTCTGGCCTCCAAGTGTGTACTCAGGAGACACGTTCTAGATTAAATCTCCTCCCGAAGAAACAGACGCCACCCTCTCTCCAACCAGGGTTGCTGGGCAGAGTTTCACCCAGCAAGACTCAGGGCGGCCCGCTCAAAGGGCATAATTCTCCCCCAGATGATCTGATGCTCAGAACAGAGGCACCTCCAACTAAGAAACCGGCTCTCCCTCTCCCCATAGTCCTCACCAGAGCCCAGCCCAGCCACAGCACCCAGAACCCTCTGCTTCCTCATTCCTTGCCCTCTGTCTGGGGCTATGAATCCCAGAGGAACCAGCCTCAGACCAGAGGCAACAAATTCGGTGTGTGTGGTTGTCACTGCTGCTCTAATGAGCCCAAAGACAGAGATGCTGGGGTCGGGGGAGCAGGAGTGAGGTTTGGACTGAGGAGGGCAATAGGGGTTGATGTTGCTTTGGATTTAAGCTTAGAGAAATCAGAGAGGGCTTCCCGGAGTTGGTGTCTTTCCCTCTGAGCACGGTAATTGCCTTATGGGAAGGAGATGGCAGCTTCAGGGGTAAGGGGGTAGATAAGGTCCCTCTTTGCAGGAGGCAGCGATGGTACCTGGCTCAGCCACTCTGGAGGTCAGGTGTGCCTGACTGGAAAAGAGGGGAGGTGCTAGGGACACATGTAGGAGGACCAGAAATAAGGAGGAAGGTCCTGGCAGTGAGCCATGCAGGACCAGGGCCTGGCGTCCCAGAACAAGCGCTGAACTTAAAAGTCATACAGATGTAGGGTCCAGTCCCAGCCCTGTTGCTCACCATCCATCCATGAGGCCCCTGAGGGAGTCACTCACCTCCCTGGCTTCCTCATCTCTAAGGTGGGAATCGTAAATCCTGATGGCCCACAGTTGCCTTAAACAGGACGCGGGGGTGGGGTCATATAACACAGTGCCAACCACACGGTGGTAACCAGTACGACCTATACAGTCAGTTGCTCGCTAAATAATTGTTCGATGTGACAAGTCCTCTGCCGGGTGCACCCAACTGCTCTGAGGGCAACCCCCGTCTCCTGCTTCCATGATCACTAGATGGAATGAGCCAGAACATCAAGTCACCGGAACAGTCTGAATTGGTCCTGGGTGCAGGGAAGAGGCCAAAGTAGGAGATGTCATCATGTGGGTCCTAGGCCCACAGAGGCCCCCAACAAGAAAAACTGGACATACTACCAAGAGATATTTGCAAAAGGAAAAGCAATTCTTTATTGCATGGGCAGACGTGGTACGATCCAGCTCGTTACACAATACAGCTACTTCTTGCCTGTCCCTGTTCTATAGAGCAGGTGGGGAGAGGGAAGGGGAGGATGCCGAGCACCCAACAGGGAGAGCCGGACCCTCTGAAAGCAGGGACTGGGGTTTGCTCTTCTGGCCCCTCTGGGCGGTCCTCCATCCAGCCTGGGGAGGGTGGGGGTGGCCAGGGAGTTCTCTCCTGCACCAGGCACTCAGACCTCTCTCTTGTGAGAAGAAACCACCTTCCCGTCCACTGTCTCCTCGACATTGATGCGAACTTTGCCGCCACCACCTCCCAGGGAGGCTGTAGAAAGAAGGAGCAAGCTTGAGAGTGGGCGGGGGGGGGGGGGGGGGGGACCCTCGCTGTTCGCCCTCCCAAGGCAGCCAGGACCTTGGCTGAGCTCGGGGAGAACCAGACAGCACCCCTGAGAATGGCCGCTGGCCAATCCCTCGAGAGTGGCCAGGAGGTCTGGCGGTGAACCACTCATCACGGAGGCAGGCAGCGGCAGTTCGCGCCCCACAGTGAGCAAGAAAGTCAGGGTGAACAGGTAGTAACTGGGGGCTTTTTCCCATAAGTGCAGGTAGGTGGGGCCTGGAGGAAGCTATGCCCTGGACAAAGCCTGCTCAACCCGGAAGGTTCTCAATAAATCTTCAGCCCTGACTCTACTGGGGCTGATGGAGGGTCCCCCGGGGAAGAGGTATCACCTGAAATGGGTGTGTTCCTGCCCCACTGGCATGTTTGGCCTCCTCCTGCTTCCACCCCATGCCAAGGGGAACGGTGGCTTCAACAGCCGCCTTGCCCACCCCCCCCCCCACCCCATGCGGGAAGAGTTAAGCCTTCTTACCTTCTCTGGTGCCAAAGCCAGCCATCCTGAAAGAGAGGGGAAGCAGATGTAAGGGGAGGGCATGAGCCCAGGTCTCCCTAAGGGAGCCCCGGTGTCTGGCTAAGCAATCCTCTCCAGCGGCCCCCACCCCCACCACCTGCACATCTGACTTCTCTAGAGGTTGGCACGTCCTGAGAACCTGTTCAGACCTGCCACCCCCAAGCAGACAGATTCTGATCTACACTAACACCCCCTCCGTTTCCTTTTCCCTGTCCCACTGCTGTCCCCCGAAGACTCTCCACCCTAACCCCAACCGGCCCCTCCCTCAGGCTTCCCCCTGCACCCTGGCCCCTGCCTGGTGTCCTGGCCTTCCAGCAGGCTGCGGTAGGTGGCGATCTCCTGCTCCAGCCGCGTCTTGATGTCCAGCAGCGTCCTGTACTCCTGGTCCTGGCACTCCATCTCGCTGCGGAGCTCGCTCAGCTGGGCCTCCAGGCCGCCGATGAGCCCCTGGATCTGCTGCAGCTGCGTGGCATAGCGGCACTCCGTCTCCGCCAGCGAGCTCTCCAGCCCGGCTTTCTGGAGGGGGGGGTGGTCAACGGACCCCACATCAGGCCAGGAAGGAAGATGCCGCGGGCATGCAGACGGGTGTTGAACGGAGTGCAGAGAACCCCCTGGGAGGAGGCTTGGGAACCCCGAGACTTAATGAGCCACGGACGGTGGCAAAGGCCCGGCTGCGCTGGGCTGTGGCCGGGTGGGGGGTCGGAGGCCCTACCATGCTGAGCTGGGACTGCAGCTCGATCTCCAGGCCCTGCAAAGTGCGTCTCAGGTCCGTGATCTCTGTCTTGCTGGTCTGGATCATCTCTGTGTTGGAGGCCACCTCTTTGTTCAGCTCCTCCGTCTGTAGGCCACGCACAAGACCAGTGAGGCCCACAGGAGCCCTGGGAGACGTGGGGAGCTGAGGCGGGGCCGTGAGCTCGGGCCCACCTTGCTGAAGAACCAGGCCTCGGCGTCCCGGCGGTTCTTCTCGGCCATGGCCTCGTACTGTTCCCTCATCTCGGCCAGCACGCGGGTCAGGTCCACGCCCGGGGCCGCGTCCATCTCCACGTTGACCTGGCCGGCCAGCTGGCTGCTGAACTCCTTCATCTCCTGCGGAGTGGGTGGGGCCCGTTTAGGGACGGAGGGCAGAAGAGGGGGCAGAGCGGGCTCCCACATGCCAATCCCGGCTTCGTGCCTGACTCACGACATGCCCTTCACCCTCCTGCATACCCACCCCCCAGCCTCTGTTTCCCAGTGAGCGTGAAGAGGTTTGAGCACATGGGCCTCTTGGCTCTGAGGGTCTCTCTTCCTTGCTAGGTCCTACGGGAGGACTCAAGACAGCAGGGCCCTTGTCTGAGCTCATGAAACAAATCAGGACAGCGGGTCCCACTGACCACCTGGCCTGGCTATGGATCCAAGAAGGAAAGGGATCTGGGTTCCCAAAGGACAGTACCCCTTGCTCTCCGTGGCAACACACCCTGTTTTTGGTGGAGGGGAGCATATCTGAACCACCAAGCCCTTCGGTCAACGATGAGGAGGTGCCCATGGTCCCACTCTGCCCCCCCCACCAGCAGCCCCTGCTGGCCCCCACCTCCTCGTGGTTCTTCTTCAGGAAGGCCAGCTCCTCGTTCAGGCTCTCGATCTGCATCTCCAGGTCGGTCTTGGTCAGGGTCAGCTCGTCCAGCACCCTGCGCAGGCCGTTGGTATCGGCCTCCACGCTCTGGCGCAGGGCCAGCTCGTTCTCATACCTGGGAAGACAGAGGGAGCCCAGAGTAAGGAAGTGGGCTGTGGGCTGTTGGAGTAGGGGTGCGGGCTGTTGGAGCTGGAAGAGGGAGAGAAGGCCAAGAAAGGGGGTGAATCTGGAGGGGAGAGAGAGGCAGGAGCGTACTTGAGTCTGAAGTCATCTGCCGCCAGCCTGGCATTGTCGATCTCCAGGATGACCCGGGAGTTGTCGATCTTGGCCCCCAGGATCTGCAGGAGGCAGGGAGTTGGTATCTGGAGCACTGTTTTCTCTTCCCTACTCCTCTCCCCACCCTGCACCCCAGGTCAGACGCCTTACTGACAGTCTCCCCTCTGACACGAGCAACAGAGGCCTGTAGGCTCCCCGGGGCAGAGTTCAGCCTCACCTCAAGTGCCCATACTTGGTGTGAGCCCACACCACCCTTCCTGCCTCCAGGTCATGAAAAACCAAGGAGCCAGGAGTGCCTGGACTCCCCTGTGGGAAGTGCCTGGCCAGGAGTTGGGTGCGGTGGGGTTCAGCAGCCTTCTCGGGAATATTCTGCCAGCCTCCCCTGGTCACTGGCCTCCTGCACACTTGGCACAGCCATGGACCCACAGAACATTCCACAGCCAGTAGGACCCTGGAGGGCAGGGCAGGAAGGCACGCTACAGCTGAGGAAACCAGTCCAGGTAAGTAGAGAGGGTGAGTAAGTAACTGGCAGAGCACATAATGAGTTCCAGGTCTCCTAAGTCCCAATAGAGCTTTTTCGCACCAAAGACCTCCTCAAAGGGTGAGGGAGGTGGTCCTGGCATTCAAGGCTCCTGAAGCTACCCTTAACTGTTCCTGCGAAAGAAGCAAAAGGGGGCTTTATGCAGACCCCTGCTTGGTGTGTGTAACTGCCCCCACCTCGGACCCTCCCCCGACCAGAGTTCCTGAGCAGATTCTCACTGCCAAGTTGAGCGGATGTATGCTGGCCTCCGCACCTGGAAAGCATTCCCTGCTCTCCAAGTTATACACCGACAGTCGTTGCCTGGGCAGGAAAAGGATTTCCTTGAGGCAGCAAGAAAGATGATGGAGATGTATGAAGGGCGCCAGCCACCTGCTCCCCTCTCGCTGATGCTGGAGGACTCACCTTGTCCCGCAGGTCCTCGATGATCTTGTAGTAGTGGCTGTAGTCCCGCTCCGGGCTGCTGGGGCTCTGCTTCTGGTACCAGTCCCGGATCTTCACCTCCAGGTCGGCGTTGGCCTCCTCCAGGGCGCGCACCTTGTCCAGGTAGGAGGCCAGCCGGTCGTTGAGGTTCTGCATGGTGAGCTTCTCGTTGCCGGAGAGGAGGCCGCCGTCGCCGCCACCAAAGTCACCAAAGCCAGCGCCAAAACCCCCACCAAAGCCACCTCCAAGTCCACCTCCTAAGCCTCCTCCGAGGCCACCTCCGAAGCCTCCGCCCAAACCACTACCAGCCCCTGCACCGAAGCCGCAGCTCATGCCGCCGCCGCCATAGCCCCCTCCGGACCCCGAGGAGACAAACCTAGCAGAAGAAGCCGAGATACTGCGGCCTCCACCGCCCCCGTAGAGACTCCCCCCACCAAAACCGCCTCCCCCAGCCCAGAGGGAACCCCCTCTGGTAGAGGCACCCCCAAAGGTGGAGGAAGAAGTCTGCAGAAATGTGGTGCTCATGGCCAGGCAGCGGGTGAGTCCTCAGCAGGCTGGAGAAGTGCTGGTGGAGCCTCAGGCTTGAGCTGGAAGCAGGGCCCCAGGAATGTCTCCCCCCAGCCCGCGGCTCCTTATATACCCCTCCGAGTTGTTGTGGGACCTCGTCTCCTCCCCCAAAAGGAAGCCAACTCCTGTGTTCAAACACAGCCGCCTGCACACCTCTGCCTGGCTGGTGTGGAGTTTCTCCTTTCTTTCTTTCTTTCTTTTTTTTTTTTAAATGCAACAAAAGAGATGATTCAGAATGAATGGTGTTTTGCCCCGGGGCCATGGTTTTAACACTTCGAAGGCAGGTTCATGTCTGCACTCCCGGGAGAACGTGAAGAGTTGCTGGGGAGAAAACTCCTGTCACTCCACAGCTACCAGGCCTCCGCCTACGGGTAGAGCAGCCCAGGCCAGCTCTGCCCTCCCGGAGTTTTCTCTGCTGCCTCCAGCCCAGGACCCTCACCCCAGGCGGCCAGCTCCATGCTCTCAGTTTGGGAGCCCCCTCCCTATCGCTGCTTGGTTATCCCACTCCCAGACCCCATGTGTGAGCCTACAGGGCTGGGGGGGGGGGGGGTAGCAGTGGCCTCTGGGGATGGGTGAGCAGAGGCACACCCAGGAATGCAGGGCCCATGGGCACAGGCTGAGGACAGGAGAGGGGGTCATGAGCGCATTTCCAGCTAAGGTGATCAGAGAAGCTAACATCCGTCATTTCCCTGATACAG
Organism: Lynx canadensis; assembly: GCF_007474595.2. Lineage (NCBI taxonomy): Eukaryota > Metazoa > Chordata > Mammalia > Carnivora > Felidae > Lynx > Lynx canadensis. The sequence goes on from NC_044316.2 coordinate 39,636,707, forward strand.
CAGGACTCTCCTCCTCCATCCCCTCCTCTCCTCCCCACCCCAGGCCCCCACCAGCCCCTTGCCCCACCACCCTGGCACTCTCCCAAAGACCAGGAGCCTCAGGGCTGACAGGGGGCTGATTGATAATCCGCCACCTGCCAATTGCACATGTCACTGAACCTTTGCTTGCTCCTGGGACACGTTGGGGCAAACCTCTGCAGATAAGACTGGAGCCTGGTCCGGGAAGCCCCTGCCTTCTCCAGAGAGAGGCATGTCCCTGCATAGCAAAGCCAGATTAACTCCGTTTGTCCTGTCAAGCGCTGTGGGGCCGGGGAGGGACCGACCCGGAGGGTTCTACGTGCCTGAGTGTTGGGAGGGAGGAGATTGGGAGGCCTGGCAGGCCAACTGGAAGACACCTCTTTACAGAGCAGGATGCTGAGGCCAGAGGCGGGAGCAAAACACTCAGGAAAGCCCTTTTCTCTGCCACCAACCCAGGGGCCGGCTTTCAGGGATACCTGATACATGTGGGTAGTGCCATTTGGAGGCACGGCTTGACCCTCTAGCCCCGGCTCCAGGGCTCTTGGGTTTGGGGAGGTAAGCAAGGCTGATCTGGAGAGTCAGGACGATACCTTTTCCAGGGTTGAAGCACACTGAGGTGGATGGAGCTCCAGAGTCCCTAAGGCCTGGGTTCAATTCCTGGCTCCGTCAATTACTGCTGTGAAACCTTGGACAGGTTCCTGTGGCAAGGGGCACTGTCAGCTTCCACCTGAGACCTGAGAGCCCCCATCCTGCCTCCTCTTGGCTCCCCATCTTCTAAGGAAGCAGATAGTGTGGCTCAGTACCTGGGATTGCCATCTGAGCTAGGGTGGTAAGAGAGACAGGCCTGGGTGGGAGGGGGTGATTGAGCTGGGCCTCTGAGCACTGGGCCCAGACAGTGCAGTATTGTCTCCTGGGCGGGAGGACATTGTCTTTCCCTCCGAAAGAAAAATAATCAAAGTCAGATCAGCCACAGCTCATTAAAGCCTCTGCAGACATCACGGCCCCAGCAATTAACACGGGAACAATTACACGCCATCACTCCAGGCTGAGGGAGGGATGGGCACCTGGCCAGCCCCTCATCCGCACCCTGACTCCTCTCCAGCACCCCTCAAAAGCGGGCTTTTACACACCATCAGGCCTCTCCGGGGGCAGGAGCTGTCCCAGTCACGAATCCCTGGTTTCAGTGCAAACAGCTCCTGCAAGATCAAGGTTGAGGCCCCTTGCTTCCTGCTCATTAGCAGTGGGTCGAGAGGCCAGGCAAGGGTGGGGACCCAGCTCTACCTGGTTCCGGCCCAGGCTGCAGCCTGGGGCCCTGCCCCAAGCAGCCCACCCATGTTGTGCTAGTTTCTGTCCTTTGCCCGCTGCAAACAGGCTGTCTCGGGGCCTTCTCTCCTGGACAAGCAGCCCAGTGGAAAAAGCCTTGGGCTGGACTCCACCTCTGGGTGTGACTCAACCTCGCTGAGCCAGGTTCCCGACTTAAAATTGGGCCATTTTTCCACTTATATGAGGTACTTAGAATAGTCAGAATCACACAAGGGGTTACTATTTAACAGACTTAGGGTTTCAGTTTTACAAGACGGACACAGGAGCATACACAATAGTGATGGTTGCATAACAGCGTGAATGTCAGTGCCACAGAACCATAGACTCTCAAATGGTTAAGAGAGTAAATTATATGTGTATTTTACCAGAACAAACAAAAAGAAATCACGGAGCCATTGGAGCCATGAACACGGAGTCCTGCTACGGGGCCACCGTTAACATTCAATGACACGTGAGGGTGTGGTCTCCATAAATCCACCCTCACCTGCCCCCCCCCTTCTCCCCCACCAGGGAGGTGTCAGGACGGAGAGAGCACACGTCCTGGGGCCTGGATAATTCCTCCTCTATTAGGTATGTGGCTGACTTCAGTATGGGACTTTGGGTAATCCAGCCTCCTCTCTGAGCCTCAGTCTACCAATCAGGAAAATGGAAATAACTCCTGCCCAGTCTGACTCACAGGGATGGAGCCACATGACTGACAGGAAATGCTTTGCAAACCCAGTGGTCATAATGCAATGCCCAGCGGGGATGGAAAGACGCACCCTCTAAATCCTCTCCCCTTCTCTCTCCCTCCCCCTCCCTCTCCCCTAGTCCAGACTCTCTGTCAACACAGTACCCCTAGTTTCAGCTCCCAGACCAAGACAGAAAAGTGCCCCTGTTCCCCCCCAACACACACACACAAAGGAAGGCTTCATTCCCGATACCCAGACCTGCAACCCAGTCACCTGACCCACCTGTGTGAGCCCAGACCCCGCCCCACACCACATTCCAGGGGCCTCTGGGGCATAGGGGAGGGTTTCAGCTGTGACAACAGAGGCTTTCAGGAACAGGGGACAGAAATCTCTGGACAGACCCAGCCTCCAAGTGAGGCCAGGCCCCCAACGTTAAGTGAGGTGGAGGGGGTGGGGGCGTGGGGAGTAGTCATAGATGCTGGAGGCCAGGGCAGAACAGCTAGGGAGGTAGCAGAGGGGCTCCAGACCCCGAGAGAGATCTGAGCTCTGGGGTCCCCATTTCTGACTTATAGCAAGCTAACAAACCCCTCTAAGACCCACAGAAAACTAGAAAGACCACCACCTCAGGATCAACAGCACAGGGTATGCCTGGATCCCAGGCTCCTTAGCACAGTGCGGGACACACACAGCAGACAAGTGTCCAGTTCAGTCCCCTACAGGAGCCCTTCTGGGGGCAGGGGGTAGAGTGCTCCTCACCTGACCCCCTCCTTCGCAGAGCGGACCTGCCATCAGGCAGATCCCTGGGACCTAACAGACCCACTCAGGCTGAACCTCCCAGCCAAGGGGAAGTACTTATTTACCTTTAATTGGCCTCAATTCTTGGCAGCTGAACTGTAAACCACAGTGGCAAGACCACACCCCCACAAGGGCAGAGTTCTACCAGGAAGCTGGGACTTACGTTCTTTTGCTGGCCTGGGACCAGCCTCAGGCAAGCCAGGTTGGGGGTCTGTGCGGGAGGTCCAGGTCACGGCCGGGTCCCATTCCAGGCTCTGGGCCCAGGTATGAGCTGGTGGGCGTAGGGGGCTTATGTGGGGCTGCCCAGAAATGCATGAATGTGTTAGCGCACGCACGCACACAGATGCACACCAACAGGTACACTCTCTTCAGCCTTCTCAGTGGGATACCTGCCCCCGTTCCTGGCTTGGTGAAGAAATGTTATCAAAAGGAGCTGCCCCCAAGGGATCCCGGTCCTAGGACTTCACACGGAACAAGACCCGAAGGTACTGAGGACCCAGCACAAGGGAGTGTCAAATCCTAGGAGACTGGGGTACAAGGTGGCCCGGCGAGCTAGTAAGCAGGAAACCTAGACACTCTGTGACCTTGGACAAGTTACCTAACTTCCCCGTTTCCTGCTCTATACGACGCGTACTCCTACTTAACTACCTTTGAGGGTTGTTTGATTAAATGGCACATACTAAGTGCTCAAATAAACATTAATTTCCGACACACAAATACACACACCCACCCATGAGGGAATAAAGTGGAAAGAAAACTAACTCTGGGGGCACATGGGTGGCTCAGTAGGTTATGTGTCCGACTTCGGCTCAGGCCACGATCTCACGGTTCACAAGTTGGAACCCTGAGTCGGGCTCTGTGCTGACGGCTCAGAGCCTGGAGTCTGCTTCGGATTCTGTGTCTCCCTCTCTCTCTACCCCTCCCCCACTCGTACTCTGTCTCTCAAAAATAAACATTTAAAAAAACTAAATTTGAAAAAAAAAAAACCACTGTTTCAAATCCCACCTTTGCCATGTTGGAACAGTTACACACACAACAAACCACTTCACCTCTCTGAACCTTAGTTTATCCCTCTATAAAATGGGAGCAATGCTTGCTTCACAAGTTGGTTTTTACATTTTTTTTGAGAGAGGGAGACAGAATACGAGCAGGGGAGGGGCAGAGAGAGAGGGAGACACAGAATCTGAAGCAGGCTGCTCTGAGCTGTCAGCACAGAGCCCGATGTGGGGCTTGAAGCCACGAACCGTGAGATCATGACCGGAGCCGAAGTCGGACGCTCAACCGACTGAGCCCCCATCACAGGCTTGTTTCAAGGAACGGGTTTGATAAATGAAAAGTTCCGCAAACAGGAATTACCACGACCGTAGGAGTTAGCGTGTACCCCACCCCTTCCCTCTCTTAGGACAGGGTGCACTCTGATCCAAATAAAACCTTAACAGGACCAAGTCCTGGCCCATCTCTATGGGCTGAGACAACAAACCCAACATCCTTCCTCCCTTGGGTCATAAAGCTTTATTGGCAGGTCAGGGAAAGAGCTGGGGGTAGGGCCCGTCCCTTCCCACATGCCCCTCCCCAGGGGAACCTCTCTGCGGGACAGCAGGAAGCTCAGGAGGCTGCCGGACTCAGAGAGCCTTATAGGTGGGCAGGTTGTTGTACTGGGCGTCCTGTCCCTCCAGCAGGCTGCGGTAGGTGGCGATCTCCTGCTCCAGCCGTGACTTGATGTCCATGAGCTGCTGGTACTCCTGGTTCTGCCGCTCAGTGTCCGCACGCACGTCGCTCAGCTGGGCTTCCATACTGCTGACCAGAGCCTGGATCTGGGCCAGCTGGGCTCCAAAACGGGCCTCTGTTTCCGCCAGCGTGCCTTCCAGGGCGGCTTTCTGAGAGCAGGGAGAGGGAACAGACTCAGCGGAGACCGGTTCCCAGAGAGGGCACGGGCACAGCCACGGCCCGGGCTGCGCAAGGCTGCGAGGGCCCCGGCGTGCATCCCACGGGGCAGGGGGCACAAACCATGCTTAGCTGCGACTGCAGCTCAATCTCCAGACCCTGGAGGGTGCGCCGCAGTTCGGTGACCTCCGTCTTGCTCATCTGCAGCTGCTCTGTGTGGCCGGCCACCTCCTGATTCAGCTCCTCCATCTGCAATAAGAGAGGAGGCAGAAGGAGTCAGCACTGAGGCAGACCTCTGTCTGAGAGCACAAAGCCCTCTCTCCCTGCCACCTCCCCAGAGGGCACCCGCTCCCCTTGCCGTACCCGGCTGGTGAACCAGTCTTCAGCATCCTTTCGGTTTTTCTCAGCCATGACCTCATATTGGCTTCTCACGTCACTCAGGATCTTGGCAAGGTCGATGCCCGGAGCGGAATCCACCTCCACGCTGACCTGGCCACCCACCTGGCCCCTCAGGGCACTGACTTCCTGGAAAGACACAGCAGAGATGGGCATGTCGGAGCCCAGAGCCTGCTGGGCCTGGGCCAAGTCACTCCCCCGTCCCCCAGGCGGAAAGGGCTTGATTTTCAGGTGCAGACCAGGAGCCACCACCGCAGGACAGATGAGGTGGCCTCCATCTGCTGCTGGAACCCCCGGAAGCCCTGCTCCACGCCCGGGGCCATGCCGAGGGTACAGCAAGTACGGCCATGGTCAAGAGGATATAGGACAAAAAAGTGTCCTCAGTCCTGGAAAGCTGGAGTGGGATGGACAGGAGGCGCAGCCTGACACCCACCTCCTCGTGGTTCTTCTTCAGGAAGGCCAGCTCCTCCTTCAGCCCTTCGATCTGCATCTCCAGGTCGGTCCTGGCCAGGGTCAGCTCGTCCAGCACCCTGCGCAGGCCGTTGATGTCGGCCTCCACGCTCTGGCGCAGGGCTTGCTCCATCTCAAGCCTTTCAGAGGAAACAGGTGCAGTCAGGCCAGCGTTTCCTCCGAACCCCTGCAGAGTTCCCATCTCCCCTCATGGTTCAGGAGTCCATGGAGGTGGTGGGGCTTACTCCAGGCCAGCTGGGGTGAGCGAGGACAGAGAGCAGTCCCCCGCTGCACCGAGCCCCCAAAGGGCCTGGCGTTGCCCCCTCTGCAGCCCTCCAGGGCAAACACATACTCACTTGGTGCGGAAGTCATCGGCAGCCAGACGGGCATTGTCAATCTGCAGGACGATCTTGGAGTTCTCGATGGTGGCACCGAGAATCTGGAAGATAGAGGCAGGAGGTTGGCACCAGCTCAGCATATTGGCTCTGTCCACCCACTTTCTTCGCAGAAGACAGAGGAAAACAAATGGGTGTGCCCCTACCCCCTAGAGACTCAGCTGACCATTGGCCTGCTCTCTGGGAGGTCTTGAAGTCAGTCCCTGCCCAGGAGCTAGAGCAGGAGAAACCCTGGTCAGGGACTGCTGAGCCAGGGGGTAGGGGACGGGTGTGGGAGGGCAGAGGTGAGTCTGGGAGGAAAGCATCTGAGACCTGTACTCTAAATGGTCGGGAGGCAGACGCTAATGATCTGCAAACCAGATGGCGTATTGGGTTACCTTTCTCTGAACCCCCCGTGCAAAGCACAATCTGCTTTAGGAAAGCAGATTCCCGTGTGTTGAGCATCTATTATGTGCCAAGCACTTTGCACTTCATCTTTCATGCCAGGTCAGTGGGTATGCCTATCTTACAGAGGTGGAAATGAACTTCAGGAGTCCTTGTCCAAATTCACCCCCATCTGAGGTCCCTCTGATGTGATGGGCATATTCACATCATTGATTATGGTACTTGGGTTCATGTTTTTCAAAGAGCAGGTCATGGCTCATTAGTCACCCAGTACAGTGAGTGGTGATTTGCATAGTTTTTTAATGAAACTGAGCAGAATATAAAATATGAGAAGAGATGGACCACAGCAGGGTAAGAATTGTTTCAAGAAAGCTTTGCTTCCATTTTGGGTGTGTGCATCACAGAGCGAGAACGCGTGGGGGTACACCCTGAAATGTATTTCTTACGGCAGGTTACAATTTTTAAAGTGTGCAAGCAGTATTCTACTTTGTTGTTTACATCTCTAGCTGTCCCCCCTCATCTAGAAGTCTGGCCTATCTGTTCTATGCCCCTAGCACCCCGCACCATGCTGGGCACAGGGCAGGCGCTGGGCCCGCTTTGGAGACCCAGCATGTGGGACCATTAAATGTCCCACTGGCTTCTGATACATTTCTTCAAGGCAGAGGTCTCAGTTCCGCATGGCCTCGGGGCTCACCCTGTAAGACCTGTGGTGCACCCCCCCAACCCCAGGACTCTCCACCCACACAGAACTATTGCTGAAAAGGACCCCCGGGGCCTCTGAGTGTGTCCCGCCTTCACCAGGTCTTTAGGCCACAGCATTTGTCCCCTCCCATTCTTCCTAGAAGTTCCTCCTAAATCCGGGTGGCCCTCTTGGGCGGGGCAGGAGGGGCTCCAGCCGGAGCGTGAAGGAAAGCAGACCTGCCCCACCAGAGGAATGCAATGCAGAGGGGCCCACGCCGGGGGCAGCAGCGGATGGGTCCCTCCCAGGCCAAACTCTTGTCTGTGACTGCGGCCTCTGGCCCAGACCTCCGGACAGCCCACAGCCTTGTCCCACCTCCTCCTACTCCTTCGCACCCCCTTTTCCAGACCTCCCCACCCTCCAGCCCCGCCCCCACCGCCGCTGCACACCCCACCCCCTTCCCTCAGCCCCAGCCTCCACTTCCTGTCCCACTGTCCTGCCCCCGCTCACCTGCCCCCAGCTCTCTGCCCCACCCTGCGGCCCTCCCACGTCCTAACGGGCTCGCTACCGCCCTGCCCTGTCGGGTGGTGGCTCCGGTGCCCGCCGTGCCCGCCTCGGGCCTCGCCCGGCCCGCGGGGCTGGGTCTGCGCGACAGGTGCACCTCCCGAAGCTGGGCCGCCGCCCACCTTGTCCCGCAGGTCCTCGATGGTCTTGAAGTAGTGGCTGTAGTCTCGGGAGGGCCCGGGCCCCTGCTTCTGGTACCAGTCGCGGATCTTCTGCTCCAGGTCGCCGTTGGCCTCCTCCAGGGCGCGCACCTTGTCCAGGTAGGAGGCCAGCCGGTCGTTAAGGTTCTGCATGGTGAGCTTCTCGTTGCCGGAGAGGAGGCCGTCGGACCCCGCCAGGCCGCCCGCAAAGCTGCTGCCGTAGCCCCCGGAGGACGAGGACACGAAGCGGGCGGAGGACACGGACACGCCGCGGCCGCCCGAACCCCCATGGATGCTGGGCGCGCGGAAGACATTTCCCGCCGCGAAGCGCAGGGAGCCGCTGCCCGGGCCCCCGAGGGACGAGGTGGTGGCCAACTGGCGGTAAGTGTAGGAAGCCATGGGGACGCAGCGGGAATAGTTCAGTAGCCCGAGGTGTGTCGCTTGGCGGGAGGAGTGGCGAGGGCCTCACCTGGCGCCTTTTATGCCCTGGGCGGGCGGGGGCAGGGAGAGGGGGAGGGGGGAGGGCGTCAGGGCGGATATCTGAGCCCCGAGGAATTTGCAAGCTCCTGAGTGCAAATACGGGCACTCTCCCCATTGGTCGATTCCTGGCGGCTCTGCCTCCAGCTCTTCCCTCCCAGGGGCCTGAGACAGTGTTCACCCCCACCCCCACCCTCCCCCCTCGAAGTGCCCCACCCCTGCCCACGCCAGAGCCCCGACGGAGCACCTCCTGTCACACTCCTTCCCTTCTTCACCCCATCACACACAAGGACACCCTCCCAGTCACATTCTGGGCCTCCCCGATTAAGATTTCCCCAGGTTTGACACCCCCTCCAGGAATTAAGTCCTTCCGACAGTGGACTCCTACACCCAGTCCTCCCCCTCCCCCCATCACTCAGAGGCCCCCTCTGGAATTATGTTCTGAAGCCCCTTCCTTGGGGGTCTAAGTTAATCCTTCCTTCCAGTACATTCAGGAGATTCCTACACCCCACTTGGAATTACAGCCCGGTGGGGATCACCCACACCCTGACTCCCTCTCTTTCCCAGAGAGGAGGGGACTGTTACTGCTGGCCTTCTGAGACAAAGCTGCCGGCCCGCTGGAGCCATACAAATCCCGGGGCTGGGGCTGGGGCGGGGTATGGGGAGGGCGGAGAGCAGGCTCCTGAGAACAGCTGCTGGCTGCTGGGAGGCTTCTGCAGCTGGGCTATATGGGGCTTCTTGGGAACCCCAGGCTCAAGCCTGACCCCACCTGGGGCAGACCCCCTGGGGGCCTCTTACCACCCACCCCCTCCAGGACAGCCCCCACCCTCCGCCCGCAAATCATGCACTCATTCAACACAGATTTCCTGAAATCCATGATGGGGAATCTGAGCCTGAAGGAAGCAAATAACTTGCCCATGAGACATGTAGCACCTGCCACCCAGAGACAGAAACGGGGTGGAATCCCTCCCTCCGTGTGAGCATCTGGAAGGAGGGTATCAGGCTGAATCCCGGAGCCTCAGACATGGACGAATGGCTGAGTGAAGAGCTTGGATCATAGGGGAAGGAACCCTCGTCTCCACACACAGCCCCCAGCCCCGCTCTTCACCCCTCTTCATCCCGCTCAACAATTCCACCTTTTCTTCTTCGCCTGGGAAGGCCGGGCCCCCTGCCAGACACTGCCTGCGCCTCACCCCAGTTCCTGTCCACAAGGACCTCGCCCCTCCTCAGAAATGTCTCCATGGTTCCTTAGGTCAGAGCGGTCACTCAGTCACAGGACCGAGGCCCTAAGCCCTTCTGAGATGCTGTTAGGGAGATGGGCCAGTCACTTCCCATCAACGTGCCTCAGTTTCCCCCGTGAAATCTCAGTCCTCCTTTCTACATATCATCACCTGGGTCCCCTGTGGCTAAAGGAAGGCCTCTGAAACCAGTCCCCAACAAACTGCCTTCCAGCCACCAACTTATAGCCAGGAGCAGGGGACATGAAACCGCCTACACACACCCCTAACCCACCAGCAAGAGCCCTGAGCCACTCAGGAAGGCCAGCCTGAGGCTGTTTAAACTAGTGAATCAGACCTGTAAGTGGGTCTGGGGTGCCCAAAGGTGAAAAGAAGACGGGTGTGACCCAAGGCAGGCCATGAAAGCAGGGTGTGGCGGGGCCTTCACAAAGGTTGTAGCCGCCAGGGCTGGGCTGAGGTGAGTCACTCTTTATTTGACCCAGAGAAGGAGGCCTGCTCTTCATGGGCCAGATGGTTGCTAGGAACACCAAGCCCGAGCTGGAATCTCTGTTCTTCTGGCTTGATAGGAGGCTTTGGGAAGGGGCTTTGTGTTAGGAAACAAAAGAATAGGACCAAAGCCCCCCACCCCCAAATATTAAGGGGTTGTGAGCTCCCAAAACTCCAGAGGAGCTTAGAGTGTCCCGTGCGAGCCCCAGGGCCATAATCATAACTGACTGAGGGGAGTACAGCCTACATCTTTTCAGGTCTGATTGGATCCTCACAGCAGCCCAGCCCATTTTACAGAGGAGAAAACAGAGGCTCCAAGAGGGGCAATGACTTGGCAGGTCCACAGCCAGCTGTGTCAGAGCCTGGCTTCCAGCCTCTCACCCCTCAGCCCGGCGGCCGGGGCTCTGGGGTGGGACAGGGGCTCCGCTCTCCCTTCCAACGAAGCCGCAGCTCCAGAACAACTCCTTTGGGTCCCATTTCCAAAATCGTATACCAACCCCAAGGGCAGTAAACCCCAGGCTGAAATGCAAGGGGGGTCAGGAAGAATCCCCTTCCCCTGCTCCCCAGCCGGAACAGTGCCCAACACCTTCCACCCTGAGCTGTGTGGCTTTGGACCAGTTCTCTGGTACATCAAGAACTCAGGAGCTAACAACCTGCACGGACTGCTGTCCCCAGAGATGTAACTGAGGGGTCAAGCTGCTGTTCCCATTCAGTAACGAACTGCCCACAGCCCTGAGTCTCTGATCAGCCCCTGGCTGCTGGAGGGCAAAACCTGACGGAGGAGCTCCCTTCCCAAGCCCTGGTCCCCACGCCAAGGTTCCCTCGCCTCCAGGGGAGGGGCACACAGCGTCAGGAGTGGGAAGGGAATGTTAAAGCATGAAAGAATCCCAGACCGGATCCTGCCCAACCTCCCCCACCTCATGTCTACAAAACCCCAGCACCATGACATCCCTTTGGGAAAAGGGGATCCACTGACAAACATCAGAAATACTGCTTGTCCCCACTCCCTCTTAGAGAGTGACAATGCGTGGTACCAAAGGCTCTGATGACCTTAGTCCGTCATTTGTAAAATACAGATAATAATAGTAACCTCGTTTATGGGGTTGTTTTGAGGGTTAAATGAGATGGTCCTTGTAAGGGTGTCTGACAAATAGTAAGCACTCAAAAAAATGTTATTATATAATTTAATGATGAAATAGTAATATCACAATATTCAACAATCATTATATAATAAATAGTGTATGTGTTGTTATATTATCATTTACTTGTAACAATATATTGATAGGATTATATAATGATACTTATAATGATATATATTATCATGTATTATAAGTATTATTATTTAACTTTGTCCAACCAGAATTTACCAAATATACTGGACCATGGAATCTTTTCTCAGGTGACACCTATGAATTAATAATCCCTATGTCACAAGAAAAGCTGATCCGGCCTGAGGATCAGCTGAGGCTCAAAGAGGTTAAAAACTTGACCAAGGTCCTACAGATAAGTAGTGGACCTCGGGGGGCATCTGGGTGGTTCAGTCGGTTAAGCGTCTGACTTCGGCTCAGGTCATGATCTCACGGTTTGGGGTTCGAGCGCCGCGTTGGGCTCTGTGCTAAGAGCTCAGAGCCTGGAGCCTGCTTCCGATTCTGTGTCTCCCTTTCTGTCCCTCCCCCGCTCATGCTCTGTCACTCTCTCTCTCAAAAATAAATAAACATTTTTTTTAAAAGATGGCTATTTCTCCGTATGCATATGAATATGCATGTAAGCACACAGGTGCGGGAGGACGTGCTCCAGACCTAAGACAAGATTTCCTTGGAGAGAAGCTGAGTGAAGGCAACCCATACTTATCTCTGCTGTTGTATTTTTTTTTAATTTTTAATGTTTATTTATTTTTGAGAGACAGAACACGAGCGGGGGAGGGTCAGAGAAGGAGACACAGAATCCGAAGCAGGCTCCAGGCTCTGAGCTGTCAGCACAGAACCCGACGCAGGGCTCGAACCCATAAGGTGTGAGGTCATGACCTGAGTTGAAGTCGGACGCCCAACTGACTGAGCCACCCAGGCGCCCCATCTGCTGTTCTAATTTTTACAAGGATGTATTTACGTGTAACTTGTTTCATGTTACGCATTAATAGGCAATAATTTTTTTTTAAGTTTATTTATTTTGAGAGAGAGAAAGAAAGAGGACAAGTTGGGGAGGCACAGAGGGAGAGAGAGAATCTGAAGCAGGCTCCACAGTGCCAGCACAGAGCCTGATGCAGGGGCTCAAACTCACGAACGATGAGATCATGACCTGAGCTGAAATCAAGAGTTGGACGCTTACCGACTGAGCCACCCAGGCGCCCCAGCAGGCAATAATTTCTTAAGAAACACCACATGATGGACATTTAGAACTGATTTTATTTAATAGAGTAAATACCTCTTCCCCTGCACCCACACACCACTGACGTCTTTGTCTCACTCATACACTAGAGAGGAAGTTTCGGAAAGGGGAGCAGCAGATGTGGGGAAAAGACAGCCCCCCCAAAAAGCTTTCTAAGTCCTGTCCCCACTCCCGGGGTCCCTTGCACGGGTTTTCCCTCTTTATGAAGCCAGAGGGTAGAAGGGAAGATGTGGCAGAAACTTTTCAAGAGGGACTTGGAGAGAGCCTGGGTGCAGGAGGGCTCCTTCGGGCCTGATGAGGTGAAACAGGGAGGGTGGGGGAGACCCCTGCTCTAGCTCCCCAAGGACCAGAAGCTTTAGAAGCACCCAGACAAGGCCTGCCAGCATGGACACGGATGTTGACCCCTCTGGCGGGGCCAGAGCTGGGGAGAAGCAGAGTGTACCCCACATGAGCCTACGGTCAGCAGCCACCTTGTCAGCACATGGGGGCGTCCCTCTGAGGACCTTCTGAAATAACTGGGAGGATTTCTAGAGGTGTGGGAGTGAGTAGCCACTATGTGGGCCATCTTTCTAGAACTGTTGAGCCAGTAGGCGTTTAGGCCTCAAACAGATCAGTATAATCAAGTGTGTCAGTGCTGGGAATCGTGTCTGCACAGGAGCAAGTGGGGGCAAAGGGAGAGCATTCATTTCCTCCTGGGAGCATCGAGACAGCTTTCTTAAGGGGGCACGACCCTTGAGCAAGAGGCTAAAAGACTAGTAGGTGTTTATCAGGCAGGGGGCAAGGGAACAGGGGCCTGGAAGAATGGAATCACTTTGGCCAGCTTGGAGAACCACTGGCAATTCGGTCCGGCTGGACTATGTGAGGGAGGACAGGGGTCAGGGCAGGGGTGGGAGGAAGGGGCTGTCGGCTCAGCCAATGAGATGGACTTGATCCTGAAGACAACAGGAGGTTATTTTAATCAGCGATGTGATGTAGTCAAATGTATGCTTTAGAAATTGCTGCGGGTTGGGGGGGGGGGGGGCTGGTGGGACAAGGGAGGGGGGCGTGGTCTGGGGTGGGGAGACCAGTTTCAGGTCTGCTGAGATCATTACAGATAAAGAGAGCCTGAATGTAGTCCTGGGAGCCTAGGAGCGAGCCTGGGTCGTGAAGGACAAAGACAAAAAATACTGGCCATGCTCTGAAGAGCTTGCTCAGGCCAGGTGGGTGATGGCAGGGGGACCCAAGGCCAGCAGCCCAGGTCTGGCTGCCTCTGTGACTGCTCATCTCGTCACTTTCCACAAGTGGGAACCCATAAAAGGTGGGGCAGGGCAGGCCGGTCTGGATGGCCCCTGGTGTTCCTCTTCAAGTCCCCAGGGGAGGAAAAACCAGCCTGACAGGAACCAGGGCCAATGGGGGGGGGGGGGGGGGGAGGTGCCCCTTGTCCCTGCAGTGGGGGAAGGGAGAGGGCCAGTTTCCCCCCAGGTGCCACATTCCACACTCTGGGAACGCCGGGTGCCTCTCCCTCCCACCCCACCCCTCCCAAGGGGCTCGGTGTACGTGACCAGGCTCAGGGTCCTGTGCACACAAGGAGGGGCCAGGCCGGCCCCTCGGCCAGGAGGCCTCTCTCTGCCTTTGCCCTGGCCCTAGACTATTCGGGCCCCACTTGAAGCCCAGTGCGGAGCCTCAGCCCATCCCACCCGGGCCAGGACACCGGGAGGGCCAGACCCGGGACAGACAGACAGAAAGAAGACTGGTGCCTGCCCTGATTCCACCTGGATGGGCCTCGATCCTCAGCTCCCTTTCCAGTCAGCTGACTTCCTTCCCACCAGGGAAGCAGCGACAAAGACTCTGGAACTTGGGGCCCTTTCCATGTCAAAACTCATCTGATCCTGTGACTCCCTAGGGGAATTCTGCCCAGCCCTTGCCAGCCTCACCCCTACCACGCCCCTGCCCCCCACAAGGCTCCTGTTCAGCAGCTGAAATGCCTTCCTCAAAATCAGGTGTGGCTCCAGGACACTGGCTACCTCGGCAGTTTTCATGAACACCTACTGTGTGCCAGAGGCTGACACGTGGCCATGAGGGGCGACATCCCTGCCTCCAGGAGGGACCAGGACCTTCTGCAGACTTGAAGAATCCTCCCTCCCCACCAGCCCCCTCCCTTTCCCTAAACGCCAGGAACTGCAGTTCCTCTTTCAAGCCAAGCCCTCAGCTTGGGCATCACCTCCTCTGGGACGTCCTCCCTGATGCACTCAGACTGGGCCAGTTTTTCCCACTACTGCCCCCCACCCCTGACAACCCCCGGGACTCACCACCTTAGATGCACAGCTCTGTCTCCCCAACTAGACTTCCAAGCTTCACCACTGCATCTGGTTCCAGGGTCGACTCCAGCCCCGGTGAATGTTTAATGGGTATTTGCTGGGAAAGAGGAGAAGGAGAAGCCCTTTTTTTTTCATTCAACCAGTAATTATGAACCACCCTCTATGTGCTAGGTACTTTTTGGACTCTGGGCTTCAGGAACAAAATGTTCAAAAAAACCCCTGCCCTGCTGAGCTTTCAATCTGGGTGGGGCAGGCACAAGGTTAATTCCAGCAATGAGGGGTGCATGGGGAAGAGCTAATCAGGGAAGGGGTGAGGAGCCACCAGCGGAGAGAGGCCGGGAACAGAGGAGGTGGCACATAGAGAGATCTGAATGAAGGCAAAGGAGCCTGCAGACCCCTGGGGGAGCCAGGCGGAGGGAATTCTGCTCCCTGAGGAGGAATGAGCCAGGTGTATTCCGGGATCACCCAGCACCCCCTAGCTGGGAGGGGTGCCCCGGAGGAGGGGTGTGCAGGAGAAGAGGCCCAGAGGAGGCCAGGCGAGAGCAGGAGCAGGATGGGATCCAGTTCTGTTCTCAGGGGCTGGGCTTTTTTTTTTTTTTTTTTTTTGCTGGGAGCTTTGATCAGAGCAGCACCAGGAGCCCTGGGACTAGTCCCTGCAGATGGATGGGGAGGGTGGGGAAGGGTGGAAGCTGGAAATCCGATGAGAGGCTCTTATGAAGCCCAGGCAGAGATGCTGAGAGCTTATTCTGGGGTCATGTGGGCCGGCGTGTGGGAAGTGGCCTGGGGACATTCTGAAAGCAAAGCCAACCGGGCCAGCTTTGGGGTCCCACCCAGTGGGGTCCCCTGAAGCAGCGGGAAGAAGAGGCATCCAGGTGACTCTTAGCTTCAGGCCTGAGCTGGCACTTGCACTGCAGTCGGAGGACTGGTCTGAGGGCATGGCTTATCCCATCCCCCTCCAGACAGACAGTGGTCACCCCAGGGTTGTCCCCAGAACTGGATAATCTGGAAGAATTAGGTTCTTTTTTTTTTTAATGTTTATTTATTTTTGAGAGGGAGAGAGAAAGAGAGCGCACGCACAAGCGGGGGAGGGGGAGAGAGAGGGAGACACAGAATCTGAAGCAGGCTCCAGGCTCCCAGCAGTCAGCACAGAGCCCAACGCGGGGCTCGAGCCCACGAACCATGAGATCATGACCCGAGCCGAAGTCGGGCACCCAACCGACTGAGCCACCCAGGCGCCCCTGGCAGAATTAGGTTCTAATTGAGTTCTACTCTCCAAGTACTCACTGTGCCCCTGTCTGGCTGCACAGACACCCACCACGGGAGGGGGAAGGACAGAGGCTGTGCCCACGCAGGCCCTTCCCTCACAGGCCCACAGATGGGGTTGGGAGTCGGGGGGCGGGGGGTGGTGACCTCTGACCTGTGGTTCTCTAAGTTTTCAACAAAGCAACAATGAACATGTATCACCTCTATTATCGGAGGTGAGGGACGTTTTTATATTTTCAATTCCAACTTGCCCCCAAGCTCTGCTGCCTTCAAGTTGGCAAGTGCGGCCCAGCAGGCTTGGGGTAGGGAAGGTTGGGTTAGCTGAGTTTCTGAAAAAGCTGCCTCCTCCCCAGACAGGAAGACAGGCAGAAAGAAGAAGGACATTCTTGGGAGCAGCTGGAATTGAGAGCTTCTCTAGAGACAGAATGCTGAGCCCTGGCCTCTCCCAGACCCTTCTGGCTCCTCCTGGATCCAGCCGGCTGCAGGGTAAACATTCATTACACAGACACGGCAAAGAACCCATAACAAGATGGGCTGACAGAAGCTAGGGATCACAGGAGTGACTGGGGCTGGGATCTGATTCCGAAGATGCCCTATTCCCAGAGAAAGAACCAGTGAGGCCCACCCTCTACTAGAGGCCTGGTATCTAAGGGGCATTTTGATCACTGGGCAGTTTCTGGGGAGGGAATATACATGCCGCCCAAGATACACACACACACACACACACACACACACACACACACATTAACAGAGGACAAAGTCGTATTGGTTCCCTTGGGCACTGCTATTCCAGGCAGAACCTATCAGATGCCAGCCCCAGCCCTCACCAAGCTGCCCAAGCACCAGCCTGAGGCCTTCTGGCTGGGCCAGTGCCAAAGCGACCCGGGAAGCAGCTCTGGAGCCACTGCCAGGAAGCCTTCCAGTCCCTGCCTGAGACCCAGCCCCCCTCCAGTGGAATGTGCTGGAGTTGGAGAGGGGGGTCCTTCCTCTGCAGGCCTCATGTGGGATTAGGACAGGGGCCTGTGGAGACCAGAACATCCACCAAAGACACCAGTCCTAGCTCAGTAAACACAAGGCAGGGCCCCTGCACACAGAAACCAAACAAACGCCTTGGGACAGAGAGATCTGTATCTGGAGTTTCTGAAGGAAGGGTTTGAGCTCAGGGAGGGGGAGGAGAAGCTTCAGGAACCCATAACTTGCCAGTTTTGCCAGGCCTGTTTTACCTTGTCCTTATCCTCATCCTGACCACTGAGAAAGCATCTACTGTGAGCCCAGAAAGACGCATCAGACGAACACCTGCACTTTTAAGACCGGAGTGTAGAAACCCCCTCGCCCAGAAGTTTTCCTGCCTGGCCCACAGAGCCCTGGGCATACCCGCCGCTGAGCACCCACACTCACGCGTTCATGCACATGCACACGTGCCCCCCCACACGCACGCTCACACACTCCGCGCACACGCGCCCACACCCTTGCGCCTTCACACATACACACGTGCACACCCTCACACGGGCACACACGCACACACACCCTTCACACACGCACACACACACACTCTCCTGCTCTCCACACTCCTGGTCATGTGTTCACGTGCTCTCACATACACTCGCACACTTACTCATACACTCACAGGCTCCTACACACGTGCGTGCACACTCACGCACACTCCTTCACCCAGAGCAGCTAGCTCCACCCTCACTGGCTTTACACACAGCTTCCTGTAGGATTTTGCTCAAGCAGAAGGTCTCCCTCTTTTATTTTCATTTTTTTATATTTATTTATTTTTGAGAGAGAGAGGAGAGGGAGGATCCCAAGCAGCCGCGCTGACGGGGGGGGGGGGGGGGGGGGGGGCTCTATCTCAGGACCGTGAGACCATGACCTGTGCAGAAATCAAGAGTCTGACACTTGACCAACTGAGCCACCCAGGCGCCCCAGGTCTCCCTCTTTTAAAGCTCGATAGCCGGTGCTTTAGCAAAACTGATGGGAGCGGGGACTCTACCTGCCTGAGCCACACAGCTGGTTTCCGGGCAGGCAGGTGTCCTGGATCCAGGCTGTCTGCCCCGAGGGGAAGATCTGAGCTTGCAGAGGAGAAGGAGGTAAACACCACAGGTTCCTGACAAGAGCAGGTGGCAGGCCAGGGCCAGAGGAGGGACGCAGATCGCAGATCGCAGATCGCAGATCGCAGAGGGCTACTGGAGCTCAGGGAAGGACAGCACCCGGAGTGAGGCAGGGGGGTGAGCAGAGAGGGCCTCCTGGAGGAGGAGGGCTCTGAGAGCCCAGGGTGAGCTGCCATAAGCAATGAAGGGAGTGGAGGACACAGAGGTGGCAGATGGGAAGAAAGTTCCAAGAAGAAAGATCCCGGGGGGAAACAAAAAAAAAGCCCAAATCTACTGAGTCCTTACTACAGGCCTGACTGAAAGGCCCGGAATGCACTAACGCATGTAAATCATCAAGACTCCACATTTGTGGCAAAGACCAACATCCCCCTTTCACTGACTAGGAAACTGAGGGCAACTTGCTTAAGCTTAAAGGTTGGAAAGTGGCAGAGCTGGATTTTAACCCAGGAGGTCTGGCCCTGTGGCATTCGGTCTAACCTCTGTGCCAAAGAGGCTGTGGGGGCTGCAGAGCTGGCCCGACTCAGACAAGGAAGAGCCTTGCAGACCAGGTCACTGGATTTTTTTTTTTTTTCCTGCAGTAGCAACAATGGCTTTTGAGTCAAGAGGTGACACATGCAAAGTGTGAGATGAGTCAGACTGCCCCAAGGCTGGGAACACAGGGCTGCCGTCCCAGCTGTGTGTCCCAATACCTCCTCTATTCCTTCCCTCTGCCGCCCCCCCAATCCCGGGCCCCCCTAATCCAGGGCACCTCCCTCAGAGCTGGTCGCAGTGCCTCTCCCAGTTCCAGGCTCATCCATCTCCAGACAGCTTCAATCGAGTCACTCTGCCCACGAACCTGCAGTGACAGCCTGTTCACGGCAGTGACTCTCAGCCCGTGGTCCTTAGACACCCCCCGCAGGGAGAGCATCAGCTGAGAGATTTGTTTAAAATGCTGATGCCTAGATCCCACCCCAGGGTTACTGAATCAAATCTCTGTGGGTGAGCCTACACTTTTAATAAATCTGCATTTCCGGGGTGCCCCTCAGGTGCTTCAGGGGCTCACTACAGCTTGAGAACCACTAGTGCGAGAATGAGATGCCTAGAACCCCCGTGTTATAACCATGCAAGAGGTGTGGGAGTGACACAAACATAAATCAGCCTGAGAGCCTAGCTATAGTCAGTTTACCTGCCAGCAGGGGAAGGCTATGCACAGCCAAAACTTCAGGGGTGGGGTACATAAGAGACCCAATTCCAGGCCCAGCTTTGCTACTTTCTATCTGGGTGACCTTGGGCTCAGGTGATCAAAGCCTCACCCTGCCCAGCTGCCAAATTGTCAAGAGCCATAAAGGTCTGAGATTTATTCTTTTGGCAAGCTAACAAGTTAGCCCGCCACAGTTTTATGGACGCTGGCAGAACAGACATTGCTGGATCAGAGACAAAGGACCTGATTATTCAAGGCACAGCAAGCAAGCCGGAGATGTGTGTTTGTGTTGATTCCTCTTGCCCTATCAAGTACTACGGGGTGATGCAAAGCTTGACCCAGCTGGTGCTCCATGTGCGTTGGGCTTGGAATCACAGCTGAGAAAGCCCAAGTGCTGGGAAACCAAATCTTTTATAACAAGCAGCAAGCAAAGCTGTGTGATCTTTGCTCCAGAGGGAAGTTATCATCATTATTATGCAGAACAAGAAAAAATAGCCTGCCTCTGCTCGAGTGGGAGATGCTATCTCTTCCCTCCAAGGCAGCCGGCTAGTAAAGCATCCTTGAAAAGATAGACCGTAACCAGTCCAACTCAGAGCCTCTGGTTGCAAGATGTGCAGAATCAATGCAATAAATCCAAGGACAATGGTCTCCTAACATGAATGGGAATTCATCTTGCATGGAATTTATATGCTTTAAACCAGACCATGCAAGTGCAAGACACCAGGCATATGGAGATAATTATAGAGGAGATAAGGCAAATAGACAAGTAACCAGAGTCAAAGGTGGAAAGTGATAAGCAGGAAACTTTCACCAAAGACCTTGTGGGAACAGCCATAGGGAAGATATGTGCAGGGAAGATATATCCTGGGCCAACAGCCAATATCCTTAAGATATATGAAGAGTTCCTACAAATAACTGACTATGAGACCAATAACCCAGGAGGAAAAAAAAAAAAGAGCAAATAATATGAGCCAACAGTTCCCAGAAAAGAATACACAAATTACATTTAGACATAGGAAAATGTTCTGCCTCGCGCACGGTAAGAGAAAGGCAAAGTTAGACTATCATGAATCTCATTTTTTACGTGTGTCAGACTGGCAAAGATTGAAAAGGGCTGATCTCTTACCCTTTGTTGAGAATATGGGGAATCAGACACCCACACATTGTGGCTGGTGGTAAAATCAGCGCAAACAGTATGAACAGTGATCGCCAACACCTATCACAATTCTAAATCTAATTCTTTGACCGACCAACCTCTCTGACAGGTGTTTATCTTGCTGGGGTACTTTTGCACACATGCAAAATGATGTCATGGATATTCATTGCAGTGACATTTGTAATAGCAAAAGAGTGGAAACACCTAAATATCCATTATGTGATACGTCTATACAATAGGATTACTGTGTAACCATCAGAAAGGATGAAAAATTAAGAGGCACAGTAATGTGTATCATTTGTTACCCTTCATGCGTGTGCTCCAGGAGAGAACACAAACACATATAGGTTTGTAAATGCTGGGATATCATTTTTTTTAAGTTTATTTATTTATTTTGAGGGGAGGGAGGCGGGGAACGTCAGAGAGAGAAATTCCAAGCAGGCTCCTTGCGGTCAGTGCAGAGCCCAAGGTGGGGCTTGATTGCACAAACCATGAGATCGTGACCTGAGCCGAGATCAAGTGTCAGTGCTTAACCGACTGAGCCAGGCAGATATCCCACAAGGATATCTTTAGAAAAGCACACCAGAATGTTACAGCACAGGATGCTGCTTGGAGCAGGAGCTGGGACACTGGATTCAAAGGAGGCAGGAAGACTACCATTTCTTTGTACAGTAAAACCTTGGTTTGCGAGCATAATTTGTGCTGGAAACATGCTTGTGAGCCAAGGCACTTGTATATCAAAGCAAATTTCCCCATAAGAAATAATGGAAACTCAGATGATTCATTCTACAACCCAAAAATAGTCATATAAAAATAATCACAATTCTGTAATATAATACAAAATAATAAAGAAAATACAAAATATAAACAAATTCACCTGCACTTACCTTTGAAAACCTTTGTGGCTGGTGTGAGGGAGACAAGAGACAGGAGGGTTATTATGGAGGACGACTTTCACTATCACTAATGGAATCACTGCTATCTATTGGCTCAGTGGAACCTTTTTCTTTTTGTGCACCTTTAACAAGAAACCCATCCAATGACATCTTTTGCCTCCTTTTGAGGATTTCGTGGAAATGTGACATTGCATTGTCGTTAAACAGACTCATCGCCCGCACTGCTACAGCCTTATTTGGGTGGTGCTTTTCTACAAATTTTGCACCATTTCCCACATTTTACTCATCTCCCTAATCTCATTGGAAGTGAGGGATTCCTCTGCCTTTTTCTCCGCCTCCTCTGCAGACAAGATGCAGACGTAGACTTCTTGTAAAATCTTACAATTTTGGCCACTTGCATACCTCGTTCGTACTTCTCGATGATTTCCTTCTTAACTTCCACCATAATCATCTCCTTCTTCTTACCACCTCCCCTTTCAACCTTTTTCTGCATGGGGGCCATTGTATACACTCACACAGCTGTTGACTACAGTACAGTATTAATAAACTCTTGTCAGATACCGTATTTCATGTTACTGGCAATCAGGCAGCAGAGGAAAGGGTCTGTATCTGCAGGCAGCCTGACCTAGAATGAAGCAAAGCATTCCTAAGCTGACTCTCGGATGGAAAAGCAAAGGATTGCCCACAGGTGCTTGGAAGTGACAAAAAATACTCTAGTGCCACCGTGGACACCTTCCAACGTTCTGAAAACTCACTGATCACCGCCGGATACCACGGCCTGAGACTGAGCATCTGAGCACGGGAGACGATCACCCATAATCCCACAGCGGGAGAGAGACAGAGACAGAGAGAGAAGAGCCACTGGCTCAATTGTGATCATGTGACATTTGGTGTCACAGACTACTCGAATTGCAAGACATCGCTCGTTTATCAAGTTCAAATTTATTAGAAATGTTTGCTCGTCTTGCGGAACATGTTAATCCCGTCTTGCGGAACAAGTTAATCCCAGTCCAAGGTTTTATTCTATCCCCTTTGTACTTTGACAGTTTCCTACTCTAGGTGTGTATTCCCTCTCCCCCAAACTATACATAAAATACATTTATGAAACCAACCAACCAACCAACCAACCAACTTGAATGTTCAGATCTGCCAAGAAATTTGGATGGGCTGGAGCCCATCCCGGCCTACCATGGCCTCAAGCCTGCGGTTCCTCCTGTATCTCAGCGGCTGCAGGTGGCCTCCCTGAGCAGTGTCCCCGCTCTGCCCAGAGCCACGCCCAGGAAGCAACATTCATTCTTTCATTCACTCATCTGGCCAGGCACATGCCCTGAGCTGGACCTCTGCTGGTGCGGGACACAGAGACGACAGACACAGGCCCAGCCCCCGGCTAGACTAAGCGGCATAGTGTGGCAGTTAAGATTAATGAGTGACCACGGAGTGAGACAGTGATAAGTTTGGCCTTAGAAACGAGCCACACCCCGGTTTGGGAACCACTCATTAGCCTGGCCAGTTACTGAACCTCCCCAAGCTTCAGTTTCCTCCTCTATAAAATGACTCCCGGGCTTCATCCATGGATCCACTATTTTTTTTAAAGCTGTGTCACTCAACGCCAGTTACTTACCTCTCCGAGCCTCGGTTTCCTCGTCTCTGAAATGGAGGAGTGAATGCGATGCGTCCATCATCCCTGCACCGGAGGGTCACTCCACAGGCACAGGTTATTACAGAAGATGCTGCAGAAGCTGCTCACTGCTTCCATGCTTGGAGGAGAGGAAGGAAGGGGGAGGCTGGTTTCCCAAGAGCTGAGGCTGAGTAGTGGGGAAAGCAGTGGGGGGCTCCTGGCAATGACCTGGGCCTAATGGGTGAGAGATGGACCAGGGAGCAGTTCAAGGTGGCTGGGGAGTCAAGCTGGAGGAAGGGATCAGAGCTGAAGGCCAGCACAGGCCACGGAGGGGAACAAGCCCAGATCTGCCCTTCGCAGCTGGAGGAGAGGTTGGTGCCGTTTCTGACGATGTCTGCGATTCTGACGATGTCTGCGGTGGGAGTCGCATGGGCGGGAGGGGACAGGGCTCCGGGGAGGACACCACTGGGAAACAATCACAAGGGTATTCTGGCCTCTATACCTGAAAAGAACAGAGCGGCGCTAAGTCCTGGAGGAACATCCCACCCCAGCCTTGCTGTCTCTCAGGGGGCAAGTCTGCCTCATGACCTTGGAGGCCAACCTGGTTTACTTAGAAACGGGGCGGGCACAGGCCTTTGAGCTCTCCCAGGTCTGTTCCCCCAAACCACACCTGCCTGCAAGCATACACCGGAGCCCTCAGGCCCTGGCCCTCCACCTGCAGGGTCCTCTCCCTCAGCCCTCACCTGTTGAAGCCCCGCCCCATCTCCAGTGCCACCTGCGGTCGGCAGAATAATGGCCCTCCAAAGATGTGCATGTCCGAATCCCCGGGACACCTGCACATGCACCTTAAGTGGCAAAAAAAAAGGACTTTGTAGATGTGGTTGAGTTAAGGATCTTGTGATGGAGAGATTTATGCTGGATTATCTGAGCGGGCTTAGCGTAATCACCAGGGTCCTTATAACAGGGGGGCAAAGTGGTCAAAGTCAGAGAGAAGAGATGGGACCATGGAAACAGGGCAGAATGATGCACTTTGTTTAAAGTTTATTTATTTGCATGGAAGGGGGGCACCTGGGTGGCTCAGTCGGCTGAGCATCCGACTTTGGCTCCAATCATGGTCTCACAGTTCATGAATTCCAGCCCCTGCCGTCCGGCTCTGTGCTGACAGCTCAGAGCCTGGAGCTTGCTTCGGATTCTGTGTCTCCCTCCACCTCCACTTGTGCTCTGTCTCTCTCTTTCTCTTAAAAAGGAATAAACATTTTAAAAAACTGTTTAAAGTTTATTTTTGAGAAAGAGAGAGAGAGAGCAGAGGAGAGGCAGAGAGAGGGAGAGAGAGAGAGAGAGAGAGGGAGAGAGAGAGGGAGAGAGAGAGAGAGAGAGAGAGAGAGGGAGAGAGAGAATGCCAAGCAGGCTCCACACTCAGCACGGAGCCCAACTCGGGGCTCATGAACTGTGAGATCATGACCTGAGCCCAAATCAAAAGTCAGTGGCTCAACCCAGCTGTCCCAGAATGATGCACTCTGAAGGAGGAAGAGGCCCAGAGTCAAGGCAGGCAGCAGCCTCTAAGAGCCGGAAAGGCAAGGAAACAGACTCTCCCCTAGAACGTCCAGAAGGAACACGGTTCTGCTGACACCTTGGCTTTAGCCCATAAGACCCAGTTCAGACTGCTGAGCTCTAGAACTATTAAGACACCAAGTGGGTGTTTAAGCCACTAAGTTTGTGGCAACTTGCAACAGCAGCAAAAGGAAGCTTCTTCCTTAAAGCCACTGTGCTCCCCGGCCCTGCCTACCCAACTCCCTTGCTCCCCCTGGCCTGTCTGGAGCTTGGCTTCTGCTGCGACTGTCCTCTTCCCACGGTGAGCTCAGCTGGCTCTCTTTACTTGAGGGCAGGAGCTGGCTTATTCATCTTGGGTCCCCGTCATCCTGATCATTCCCCTGGGTCCTTCCAGGTGCACCCCCCACCCGTCTGCACCCTGCTCTGAGGGAGGAAGGCTGATCAGCTACTGGGAGTGGGGGGTGGGGGGCCTCTTAAACACCGTAGGCAGCCCTCCCCCCACTGCCGTCACCAGCCCACCATCACACCGCTCTTCCCTCACCCCTTTTCGCCTGTCCCTTCAGCTTTCTGCTGCTCTTCTGACTCCCCTCCCAGCCCCCAGCTCCCATGCCCCGGGTTCGGGCCCATCCCTGCCCTTGTCCACATTTCCAAAACTTGTTTCTCTAAAATCCATCCTGTTGACCCTGAACGTCCCCCAGTATCCTGTGGACACCCTGACCCAGGCAGGGGTGGCTACAGTCTGCCGTGGGGCCTGATACACATGTGGACACCTTCTCAGCCTGTCTTAGATGGCGACCCCACGGGGGCTGGGAGAGAGCCCCACAGAGCATTCTTTTCCACCCCCAGCTGCAGGGGCAGGAAGAAAGGCTTTCGCAAGGGCCGAGGGCGGTGGCGGGAGGGGCGGGGGGAGGTGGGCGGCGAGCTGGGGGAGGAAAGCATTCCGGACCTCGCCCCCAGTGAGGGGCCCCACTCCCCGCACAGGCCCACCCTGAGAATTCCCAGACCACATGTCTCCTCTGGCCTACCCCATTCCTGGGGTGCACCAGATAGGACAGGAGCCGGCAGGGTGGGGTGAGCACAGGGCCACAGCCTCGCCTCTGCTTCAGGGCCGCCTCCTTGCCTGGTATCGTGGTGCCTGGTGCCGCCGGGCCTGGCCAACCCCCACACTCCTTCCCCCTTCACTCCACAGCAGCTGGGCTGGAGAATGACTCACCCCACATCCCTCACACCCTGCCCTGCCTCTGACCCCACCAGACCTGGCCCCTCTCAGCTCCGTCTCTGCACTGGCTCCGCCAGGCTGATCAATGCCTGCCCCACACTCTGCGCCCCAGAGTCAAAGGCCGTGCACCGGCCACCCCCGCCTCAGGGAGGCACAGCGGGGCTCTGAGGTTCCCAGCCTGGGTCCCTAGGAAGAAGGCTATACAGAGGACCGGGCTGGCAGCATCCCGGTGTTCAACACCGGCTACCGCAGACCTGGTGTCCGGCCGTCTCGGTACATCCTTATGTCCGTTTTCTAGAGCAACCTCTGGAGGGAAATGATTACCACCATTTTACAGATGAGAAGAGGAGGGACAAAAAGGTCAGGGAGTCGTGGAGGGGACTCCAAAGCCTCCCCCACAACTGCCTTCCACAGCACCCCTTCCCATTTACCCTGAGCCAAACTCTGGGAACCCCGAGTGTGCCAGAAAGGGGGCTGGAGTTTGAATCTAGAAGCTCTGGATGGAGGCCCGGCTCTGTCTTTTTAGCAGCTGGCTGGCCTTGGCCAATCCCTCGGCCTCTCTGAAACTGTTCACCATCCGAGTCACAGGGACAACGATCCTGCCTGGACATTCGGAAACTCAGTAAGAAGAGGTAGCTTCTGGAAAGTGCAGTTTCGAGGGGGTTGAGAGGGGGATCAGAGGCCTGGCGTCCGAGCCACGGAAAGACGTGGTGGTGTCCCCTTCGGAGCCAGCCACGGCTTCGGAAAAGGCAGGCCGCGGGCCACGGGGGCCTCCCCGT
This sequence comes from Lynx canadensis, assembly GCF_007474595.2. Taxonomy (NCBI): domain Eukaryota; kingdom Metazoa; phylum Chordata; class Mammalia; order Carnivora; family Felidae; genus Lynx; species Lynx canadensis. Next base: position 39,663,065 of record NC_044316.2, read on the forward strand.
TGCACGCTCCCCGCAAGCCCCCCAGGCTGGCTGGCTGCCCTTTGTCTCCAGTGTGCGGAACTAGCTCCGCCCCTACACCGGGCGCTTGGGACCCGCCAACTCGGTCCCACAGCGCCCCCTGGAGGTCTCATGGGGACGCGCTGCCCTGCCACCAGGCCGTCTCCTCCTTGCCGCCGGCCCCTTTCTGTACCCCTGCTCAATTCTGAAACGAGGAGAAGGATCAGAGGGGGCCTATGTAGGCAAGGGCGGGCGCTACACTCCAGGCTACTCCCTGGCCTTCCTATGCACAGCAAAAGGGCACTGAGCTGGAAGTGGTACAGCAGAAAGAGCCCCAGGAGGGCTGGAAGTCCAAGGGCCTGGGTTCTAGCTGTGTGACCCTGGGCATGTGTCTTTCCTTCTCTGAGCAACAAAGGAGTGGAGGAGGCCATCCTTCTAAGGAAAGGTACCTCCCCACCCAGCTCTAAACTTGTAGTGTATCTGACACTCAGTTTCCTTGTGTGTAAGACGGCCACAAGGGGCCACTGCAGCCTCGGCTGTGAAGGAAACTGGCACCCACTTCGGCCCAGCTCAACTACCTGCCCCCACCATGCCCCCACAGCTTCGGCCCAGCCTCCTGCCTCCCAGTACCAGACCTGCTGGAATCAGTGTAACCCGAGTGGTTAAAGATTTCCAGGAATAGAACAATCCTCTTAATTCAGTTCTGTTGGGAGTGGAATTTATTGGGACCCTTGGAGATCAGGGTGTGGAAAGCCAGGCAGAGGGGCACCTGGGTGGCTTAGTTGGTTAAGCATCTGACTCTTGGTTTCGGCTCAGGTCATGATCTCATGGTTCGTGAGTTCAAGCCCCACATCAGGCTTGGCACTGACAGTGCAGAGCCTACTTGGGATTCTCTCTCTCTCCCTCTCTCTCTCTCTCTCTCTCTGCCCCGCCCTTGTTCTCTTTCTCTTTCTCTAAAAATAAAATTTTAATTTTTTTTAAAAAGAAAGCTGGGCAGATAGGAGCATATATCCCATGAGACCAAGAAATAGCCCTAAATCCCTTGCAAGGGGCAGAGACAGGATGCTAAAAGAAAACCCGCTGGTCATGGAATCCCAGGCACATGGGCTCAAATCCAGGAGGGCAGTGAGTCTCGCCATAGCTATGGGTCCGAAGACAGTCACTGAACCTCCCAGAACCACCCAGTGGGAGGGGACACTCTGGGGGGTGGGGGTCTGTGTTTGGACTGAGGGGACCCTCCACCAAGTTCCCCTCTCCCCGGCAGTTGCCCCACACAATGGGAGATGTGGGCATAGGAGGAGCCTCCGACATAACTCGAGGAATTTGACACTGGAAGATTGCACAGCCTGAGCACAGAACCCTTCAGTGGGCCCACCTCTCCGGCATGGTTTTCCATACCTTTCAGGATCCAGCCCAGCTACCTCTCCATCTTCAACCCTCAGCACTTTCTACCCGCCCCCTCCCCCTCCACTCCAGATTTGTTCTGGTTTCTTGAAAGTACCAGGCCAGCTCTTACCTGCAGGCCTCCCCGTGTACCCTCCCCACCACCAGCACCTCCACTCTGTCCTGTCCCACCTGCTCCTTAATCCTCTCCCTGGTGCTCCCTCATCTACACTGCATGCCCTGCTCTCAGCTGCCAAGCCTGTGTTCCTCCCTCATCACAGCCCTTGGATCGCTGGACCTGGATTCTATTTACCCAAATATCACGGGATATTTGCCGACTGCATGAACGGCCTGGGAAGGGGACTGAGGGCCTGGTGTGGCTTTACTGGAGACAGCGACTGTGGTCTTCCTTTATCCTTTTTTTTTTAAGCTTATTTACTTTGAGAGAGAGAGACAGAGCACAAGCAGGGTAAAGGCAGACAGAGAGGGAGCGAGAGAATACCAAACAGGCTCCACTCATCAGAGCAGAGCTCAACTCAGGGCTTGAACTCACAAACCATGAGATCATGACCTGAGCTGAAATCAAGAATGGGATGTTTAGCCCACTGAGCCACCCAGCCGTCTCTTCCTTTGCCCTTAATCCCGCAAGCGTGACTCCATCTCCTAGGATTACATCCACTCTGAATACTCCTTGTTCATTTCCATTAAGCCTTTCTTAGGTGGCCAAACTTTCCCTCTGAAAATTCCAGAGCATCTCAGACATCAGCAAGAAGAGAAAGGGAGGGAACCAAGAGAAAAGAAAAGAAGATTTGGCTTTCCTGGAGTTCAGACCCAAGAGAAAATGAGAGTAGCTTTCCCCTGGGGCAGAGGGGGAACCATGACATTGGAGAGAGAGATAGGAGGCCCCCACAGGGAGCAGAAAGCTTGGGAAATGCAGGTTTTCTTTGAAATTAATGCATTTCAGAATCATTAACCAGTAGAGCCGGGATCCTCTGCCCCAGCCCCATTCTTGCATGTCACACTTGAACACGTGTGAACGTTCTACAAGCTCGCACCTCAACGTCTCCACCAACTCGCCCTCGCCCTCGCCTCTCAGCAGCCCCTCATCACACTGCCCCAGGAAGCATGTTCCAGGTCCTCCATTGTGCCACAGCGCCACCTCCAGGCCTTGACCGATGTAGGTCCCCCTGCCCAAAGCACTCACCCCGCCCCAGCACGCATGCACTCTGGTAACAACACACCTCCATCAACTATAACCTGGATAAACCCAATCATCTCTCGGGTCTCAGCCCAGCGCTTCCTCCATGGAATGTCCCCTGACTCCTAGGACTAAGTCAGGCACCCCCAGTGTGTGCCCAAGCCCCCAGATTCCCCCAGGAGGTACTCAGCACGCTGTGCCGGCACTGTGGTTTCTGGTCCTCATTGGTCTTCTCCACAAGACCCGACGAGGCAGACCCTTCATGGATCACTCTTGTGGTCCCACCAACAAGCAGCCTCCATGAGTACGTGTTGAATGAAGGGGACGATGACTTGATAAAGGGAGACAGGGGCTCCACTTGGGGCTCCCAATGAACAGGGAGCCTGGAGGAGCCAACTTTCTCTCCACCTCCACTCCACCTTTGAGTCTGTCTCAGACTTGACCCATTCTTATGGGTTTTGTGCTCTCTTGATTCACTTCCCTGAGGTTTCCCTGTCCTGACAAAAGTTCCTTCCAACAATCCCCAACATGTGTTAGTCATGCTGAGGGGAAGACAGGAAAAGGATCGTGTTGCACTGGGTCTGGCCTGAGTCCAAGTGAGAATGGCATGTCCCTGAGGCTGAGGGTGCTGGTGGCAAAGGTGGATCGAGAGACTCCTGGGCAAGAGATTCCAGAACTCTCAGGAGGGTCAAAGCCATCTGATGAGGTATGAAGGTCAGAAGCAGATTCTTTGGGGAAGAGGGATCCTTAGGCACAATCTGGTCCAATGCCCTCATCCCCTCCATAGCTGTTCACTCACTCATTCCTTTAACAAGCTCAGAGAGGGTGCTTGTGGGGGTGAAACTGAGGCCAGAGACCGAAGAGCTCGCTCTTGCTTGTTTGCACGGTTGTCTCAAAATAGCTCTGCCCATCGGAAGCCCACCTCTGACCTTAGAAGGTGCTAACAATTGTTAGAGGCCAGTGCTGAGAGGGCAAAATTCGGAGCCAGGCCAACCTTGGTATGTGTGACTTGAGCAAGTGACTTCCCTTCCTGAGCCTCAGTTTCCTCATTTGCAAACGGAAGCAACGGCATCTACCTCTCATGGTTGTGTCTTGAGAAAGAGTGGCACGCGGAACATCCCTGAACACGCCTGTCATAGGAACCTCCCAGGCCACCAGGGCCGGGTCAGGAGGCCATGCTTTCAAAGCCCTGGGCTCCTCCCGGCACGGACCTTGCTCACCGCACCAGACCGCGATTACCAGCCTGCCTGTCTGCCTCCCGCACCTGGCCGTGAGCCCCCTGGGCAGAGACACTCCATCTGTTTTCCTCACAGTTTTATTTCCTTCCAGCCCAAATACAGAATTTGTTGAATACAGATTTGTTGAATGAATGAACCATTGAATGAAACGGTCTCAGGAGGAGATGAAAATAGTTGGAGGCCCATAAGGAGGCAGCTTCGAGATTCCCACCCTCACCTCGCCTCTCCTCACTAACTCCTAACCTCAGGCCGGACCGTCTCTCCTGCCTCCTACCTGGCGCCGGTGTTCATCGTGAGAGTCCCCAGACAGTCCCAATGGTTCCCAGTCTAGTAAGGGAACAGAGAAGGGAACGTTGTTCCTGTCCAGGCCTGAGGTGGGGGGACAGCACCCGGGCCCTGGGCCAGGAAGGCCAGCGGCCCCCACACATAGGACAGCCTTGGGGCAGGGGGCCTCGTGAGGTCAGGGAGCTGGCGAGTCATGAGCTTTGGAGTCACAAAGGTTTTCCAAGACCATCCAGCTATCACTCTTCATTCCTTCGCTCTCTTCTCTCGTTTACCCACTCCTCCTTGCGGCAAGCACAGACCCAGGGCCTTCTGGGGGGGGGGGGATCTGAGGTCCCAGGAAAGAATCTCCATGTGTGAGGTTGCCCATCTTCTCTGCGCTTTATGCCAGCATCGCTGCCCACACGGGGCATTTGCGACAAGCCTTACAGGCAAGCTTCTGCTTCTGCTTGTCTCTGAATTCAGTGGGAGCTCAATCATCGTGTGAGGCCAGACAGGGCAGGAAGAGCACCAGCTTCGGAGCCAGGCCAAACTGGATTTGAGTCCTAGCTCAGTCACTTACAAGCTGTGTCACCTCAGACAAGTTGCTTAACCTCTCTGAGCTGGAGTTTCTTCTTCTGTAAAATGGGCATGGTAACCTCCGCTTTGCTGGAACTGACTTCTAGGTTCACATCCTGGCTCTGCCGCTTAGAAGCTACGTGATCTTTTTTGGCAAGCGATTTAACCCGACGGAACGGAACGTGTTTTGTCATGAGGAAATGAAAAAATAAACAGCATCAGGAGGTTGCAGCGAGGACTAACAAAGGTCATATATATGGGAAGTGTTTGACACAGCGTCTTGTCCACTGTAAGTGCTTGATAATTGTTTGTCCCTGCCCCTTTCTCTTGTTCTTGGTCATCCGGCTCCTTTGCAAAGGAATTCTCCGTATGGTGGCTGTGCTCCCCCACCCCCCTCTCCACCCGCCCACGCGTATAGCCTTCCAGGCTCCCTTGCAGTAGGAACACAGCCGCATGACCAGAACCTTTCCAAACAAACCCATGGCATAAGCCCGCGGGCCGAGAGCTAATGATCTAAAGAGGGATGTGCCCCGTGGGATCCACTCTGGCAGGAGCGGCCACAGAGACACCCAGCTTCTAGCAGCAGCCATGCCAGGGCCTTAGCGGCAGCTTCGAGTGCGACATGCCGCTGAATCGGTGCCCGCAGATGGTGCAAGAGGGAGGCTTCCTCCGGCTGCACAGCCTGCAGTCCTCGTTCCCTGGGAGTTCTTCCCAGGGACTCTGTGACCCACCTTAACAAACTGGCTTCCGAGTGTGGCTTCTGATCCGTGCAGGTAAAAACCCTGCTTGATGGGGCGCCTGGGTGGCTCAGTCGGTTGAGCGTCCGACTTCGGCTCAGGTCACGATCTCGCGGTTCGTGGGTTTGAGCCCCACGTCGGGCTCTGTGCTGACAGCTCAGAGCCTGGAGCCTGCTTCGGATTCTGTGTCTCCCTCCCTCTCTCTCTCTCTCTCTCTCTCTCTCTGCTCTTCCCCTGCTTGTGCTCCCTCTCTTTCTCTCAAAAATAAGTAAATAAACTTATAAATAAACTTATAAATAAATAAATAAAACCCAATCATATGCCAAATATGTTCCCTTCCCACCTTAGGGCCTTCACACCCTCATGCACTGTGCCCAGATTGATCTCCTGCCACACACCTGACTGTCTATCTCCCTTGCTCTGTCAGGTCATTGCTTATATTTCACCCTGTTGACTAACCCGACCTTGGCTACCCTGTTTACCCTTGCCATCCTTCCCTCCCTACCACGCATTCCAACGCCCCCCTCACCATTCCCTGCTTCTCTTTGCACTTTCCACCTCAAAATATATGATAATAATTTATTGATGTGTTACATTTATTGTGTTCCCCTCCCCCTACCTATAATGTAAGCTCCAGGTAGGCAAGAATGTTTGCCTCATTGGTTCAATGAACAGTGCCTGGCAGAGAAGCAACTTAATTACATTTTTACCCCATAAAGATTGTTGAAGGAGTAACATGAGATTCAAAATAGTTATCTGACCTAGATGGGTCTGAAGGCAATGAACATCCAACTGTTATTAAAATATGGGGCTTTGGAAGCCCAAGGCATGTAGTGATGAGATAGGGGTTGTCTAGTTTTCTTCTAACTGTACCGGAGAGCTTAGAGAAGTACCTTAGGGTAGTTTTCTCAAATTCCCAGGTCCTGGACTTTATGGGCAATCAGAACACCAGGGACTTTCCATGGTTACGCTAAAAAGGTCTCTTATTTCCTGTACTTTCCAGGCTGAAGGAGTGAAGATTTCATCTCAAAGCTGAATTCCCCAAATTGCCACGTTACAGCATCGGTTGAAATCACAGCCTTGCTAAGTCTCTTATGTAAAAGTTAGGCCATTGATCGGGAAACAGGAGCACTCACGGAATTGGAATGGAAATATAAGAGGATTTTGTTGGCTTAAAGTACCCCAAACTCCAAATTATCTTTACACTCCACCCTACCACCCTTTACAGCCTTTATAGCCTCCAAAGTTATAAGTAAGTCAGATCTCTGGAAGAGAAGGTCAGTTATCAAGTCAAAGCTTGGAGAAAAAGGCTCACCCAAAAGCTTACCCACTGTATCAGCAGAAATGTAAACACTGGGTTTGAGAATTAATTCTAATTTTTGATCAGGCTGAATTAATCAATATGGAGGCATTCACCGGAGAGTCACCGTTCAGCTATTAGCTTGAATATCTGGAAGTGGGTCTAAATACCTGCTCAGTTGAGTGGCAGACACTGAACTCAGTGGTGGCCCATACGAAATAAAGCTGAGCTTCCAGAAAACCCCTGTTGTAATAAGGAAGAAGGAATACAACCAGTTAGGGAAACAGAAATGTTGGAGTGGAGTTATCTCGTGGAATGTATCCAACAACTCTCCAACTATGAGAGCCCAGAAGACACTGTATAGACTCTGGAAATTAAGAAATACCTAGACAAGGGGTACCTGGGTGGCTCACTCAGTTGACTGTCCAACTTTTGATTTCAGCTCCGGTCATGATCCCAGGGTTGTGGGTTTGAGTCCCGCATTGGGCTCTGCGATAAGCATGGAACCTGCTTAAGATTCTCTCTCCCTCTGCCCCTCTCCCTTGCTTGCTCTCTCTCTCTCCAAAATAATAATAATAATAATACCTAGACAAGAGGGAACCCAGCATCTTTGAAAAGCGCAGCAGCAGTATTCTCTGAGGACGCAAGTAAGAGATGATACAGCTGAATGAGAATTTCTACTTCAATAACAATGGGATTCTATGTGGCAGAGGACAAGTAGGGGCATTTCAATGCTAGCAGGCTAGAACAGAAGGTAGAATGATAAAATCTCTAGGGATCCCTGATTATGGTCAGTTGTTCATGGGTTTCTAGGACCAAAATATATGCACCGCCCACCAAGGTCTTGATTCAGTCAGGATTCAGTATTAAGTAACAGAAACAAATCTCACTTTCCTCCTAACCAAAAGGAATTTAATACAGAGCATTAGGTGCTTACAAAATCATAAGAAGCTTGGAGGAACAGACTCTGGATTGGGCCCCTGGGAATAGCTCCCAGATTAACACCACAGAACCAGACTGAAAGGGAGCTCCTGGTTGCCACAATCAGAAACCTTGGGAATCTGTAAGCCAGAAATAGTTCTGTTGACTCCGGGACCATGTCATACCCGGTAGATCTATACCGGCAAAAACACTCTCCACTCCAGACCTCTCCCCACTCGATTCATGTCCCACAGAAGTGTATGTGTTGGGAGAAACCTAAATTTCTCCTACAGCCAGAGCTGTAAGGGAGTCTGGGAAAGATAGTTCTAAGATTATTGGCCTTTAGAGTACAGGAATGCTTACTAGAAGGATGTGGGACTGATATCAGCAAGTGGGTCTTCCATACCTGCCCCACTTCCCTACCCCACACTCCAAAAAGAAACCTTTAGGTCAAGAATAGGCCTGTCTTAAGCCCCATAATGGAGAATGACAGACTCATTGAATTCCTAAATCAGAACTATCTCATAGATGCAGAGAACTCTGAATAAAAGGAAGTCTGGGTACCCTTGAGGAAGGACTCTGCCATAAATTATAAGCACATACTGTATGTCTACCTCCTAAGCTTCCCCATAGGAACCTGTGGGCATTTACAAGAGTAGCTATGTCCTGGGGGGAGAAAAGTACCCAGACTTTCATGGATTATTGGACGCTGGCTCCACACTAACTCTAATCCCTGAAAATTGGAGGTTAGCAGCACAACACTGTGGTTCAAGACTGGAAGTTTATGCGTGTTTATGTTATATCTGTCATTTTGATCACTATTCTTTCCCAGGTACATCCAAAAACTACATTTCCCAGCCTCCTTTGCCATTGAAATGAGGTTCTGCACCATGTGATCCTTAACTTAGAAGGGAGGTATATGAAGAAATGGGCTCCACTTGGGACATCCAGTTTGCTGGCTCGATGGCAGAGACAGCCTGGTTCTGAAGCTCTAGCTGTGGATGCTGTTTCTTAATTCAGCAGGCCACATCCTGACTTGGAAACTCCCTACTCATGCCAGAGGCAGCAATGCCCTTGGCAGACCCATTCTGCTGTGTCATTTTGGGAGGCATTAGAAACTCAGACCCAATTTTGTTTCCTAATTGTCTCCTGATGATTCTTCAAAGTATCAGGAGCTCTTATAAATCCCTTACTTGTTAAAATAGGCAAAGTTGCTTTTGTTGGTTGCACCTGAGAACCTGACCAATACAGAGGATCAGATAGCAAGTTAAGGGGTTTTTTTAGGTTTATTTATTTATTTTGAGAGAAAAGGAGAGAGGGGGTGGTGCACGAGCAGGGGAGGGGCAGAGAGAGAGGGAGAGAGAGAATCCCAAGCAGGCTCTGCACTGTCAGCATGGAGCCTGACGCGGGGCTCAAACCCACAAACTGTGAGATCACTATCTGAGCCAAAATCAAGATCAGATGCTTAACCAACTGAGCCACACAGGTGCCCCACAAATGGAGTTTTGATTTAAGTCTGCTTCTCGTGAGCTCAGTAGTACCCTAGACCCATCTTGTGGTTATTTCCTAGTGTCTGCAATGGAATCTATATAGTCAAAAAATGGCTCCCTGATCCATGGAGTATAGATTAGTGTGGAAAGAAGAGCCAATAACACGACATTTCTAAGAGAATGACAGAGATTAGCACCTCAGAAAAGATTTGATAAATTCAGAGTTGATGCCTCTGATCACTTCCCAATTAACTTGCCATTTTCCCTGTGTAGAATACAAACAGATGTGAGGGGATGGTTATTTTACAATTTATCACATGGCTATTCCAATAGCAATCACTGACCCACATTTGGTCTACGTACTAGAACAGATCACCATAGTCTCTGGCCCCTGATGTGGAAAACTCTTCTTTCCTTATCCCAATGAGCAAAGAATAACAGAATGTGTTTGCTTTCATCTACAGAGAAAGAAGTACATCTTTCCCAGGATATGCAGAGAATCAGACTTGGAGTATATGCAACCAGAAACAATGCTCAAATCGTTCTAAAGGATTTTGCCAGGAAGACACCACGGCTGTTGCTGCTGGACAGACATTGCAGCTTAAACTGTTCATGTTGAGCACTGCATATCCCTGCAGGGCCACCACTACTGTGGCCTCAGTAAACATCCCCTGTGTGTCTCTGCCCCAGCTCTGTTCCTGCCATATTAGATTCCTTCACGTTCAAATCAAAGTCTTGTGTGGGAGCACCTGATTGGCAGAGCTGGGTCACATGCACGTGCCCTAGCTGCAAGGGAGGTTGGGAAAGCAAGGTTCTGGCTTCTCCCTTGGGAAGCCTCAGACTCAAGATGGACAATCTTGAGGTAGAAAGGTAGAGAGAAGATTAAAGTGGTAGGAGAGGAAGACAGCTGGAAGCAGGAAAAGAACCAGAGACGAGAGTAACCAGTGGCACAGTAAGGGTGGAGCACTAGCGAAATGATCACAAATTCTCACTGCTCCAGCAACTTGCTAGAGCCATCTTGGACCCAGAGACACTATCCAGCTTCCGTCTTCATAAACCCCAGGGTCTTGGGTTTTCCTGAGCTTCCGTGTCACTTGTTGTCCTAAATTTACCTTTATGCAACCTCTCCCCCAATAATTTGGCCAATCTGTGGCATATTTTGCTTTCCCAGGGCGCCTGGGTGGCTCAGTCGGTTAGGCATCCAACTCTTGATTTCGGCTCAAGTCATGATCTCATGATTCGTGAAATTGAGCCCCACATCGGGCTCTGGGCAGACAGCATGGAGCCTGCTTGGGATTTTCTCTCTCCTTCTCTCTCTCTGCCCCTCTCCCCACCTCCAAACAAATAAATAAAGTGTGGTTTTTTTAAATGTGTTTTTTAAAAGTGTATTTTCCAAAGATCACTATATCCCATTCCACATGCTGATCTTCAATGTGACATTGACACTCCTCCATCTTGATATGGGATCTGTACTTGTTTTCTATTCCTGCTTTAAAAATTGCTGCAAATGTAGAAGCTTAAAACAGCACCCATTTATTAGCTCACAGCTCTGCAGGTGTTTTCTGTGAAGGGTGTTACAAGGCTGAAATCAAGATGTTGGCCAGTCTGAGTCCTCATCTGGAGACTCTGGTGGAAAATCTGCTTCCAAACTCTTTCTTGTTTTTGGAAAAAAATCCGTTCTTTGCAGCTGGAGGACCGAGGTCCCCTTTTTCTGGGTGGCTCTCAGCTTCTAGAGGCCACCCACATTTCTTGCCATATGCCCCTTTTCATCTTCAAGCCAGCAATGGCAAATCGAAATCTTGCACTTCACATCTCTGACTTCCTCTTCTATGATCATCCAGAGAAAACTCTCTCCTTTTAAAGAGCTTATATGATTATGTCAGGCCCACTGGATAATCTCCCTATCTTAAGGTCAACACAGTAGAGACCTTAATTATTTCTCCAAAATCCCTTCACAGCAATACCTAGGTTCATGTTTGATTGAATAACTGGGGTCATCTTAGAATCCTGCCCCCTGCAAGGTCTATGCTTCCTCCCTTGGATCTAAGCAGGCCTGAGCACTACAACAGAGGGGAACCCTGCATGACTTCCAAGTCTAGATAATAAAGCAAAACAACTTCTTCCAGCATGTAAGAATTCTGGCTACCCTGAAGCTACCCTGCTGGAAGGGTCACACTGAGAATCTCCATACAAAGCTACTGAGGAGCCCCTGCAGGGCCAGCCCCCACATTTGAGTCTTTCCAGTCCAGGTGCCAGACAGGTGAGTAAGACTTCAAATGACTCCAGCCTGTGAGGCACAATGACACCAAGTGGAACAGAGGTGAGCTGTCCCCACCAAGCCCCCAAATCAATGTTATTGTTTTAAGCTTCCAAGCTTTGGGGGGTTTAACATCAGCTGTGATAATATCCGGAACACAGGCTGAGGGGCTGTCCATCCCTTGTCAGGAAAAGTAATTCTATATCAGGCTCATCAGAATCTTTGGAGAACATTGTTGGCTGCTGTCAACATTGTTGACAGGGATATATGTCAAGGGATATACAATATCCCTTACTTTGCCTTGGAGCTCTTTTATTTGGGCTATATTTTTTGCCATCTGTGAAATCTTCCAAAGCAAAAACCACACGGTGTTTGCCTTCTTTCTCTCTGTACCAGACACAGGACCTGCTAATAGGCTATGGCAGATTGTTTGCAAAAACTGGCCTCAGTCATTGCCCTCCCTATATCCATGTCCTTGCCCTGTGATTTTGTAGCTCCTCCCATCGAGAAGAGTCTATTTCCCCTGCTTTTGAATCTGGCCAAGGCTGGGAGTTGTTCTGGGCAGTAAGATAGAGCCAAAGTGACTACTCTGAGCCCAAGCCCCAAGAGGCCTTGCACACTACCACTCACTCTCCTGAGACACTTGCTTGAGCTAGCCAACTGGAGGATGAGAAGTATGTGTGTCATTCACCCCCAGCACCCCCAGGCAGCATGTAGCCAAGCCCCAGAGGCAGAGCAGCTAGCCAAATTGCAGTTGGCCACAGATGCTTGAAGGAAAATGGAACTGCCCAGTCTAAACTACCAACTGCAAAATCATGAGCTAAATAAATGATTATTATTTTAAGCCACTAAATCGTGGGTTGCTTTGTTACAAGCAAAAGTCAACTGATGGAAAACCTGACCAACACTTTGCAAAGTGGATTCAGTTGATTCTCCCTTCACCTCCTTTCTGTCCCTTCTTAATCCCAAAGAACAAATGGGTCAAAGTCCAAGTTTGATTTGCAGTAGGAAAGCTTTATTGGGAAATTGAGATCAGGCAGGAAGTGGGATCACCCCCAGACCAGACAGTTGGAAGAGAGGTCTCCCCAACCCTCCTAGGGGAGGGAGCCAGTGAGCAGCCAGAGGCACACATGCCCATTCAGCCCAGTCCCAAATGAGCCCTGGGACTCGTTGCCAGCCATCCTTGATGTCAGAAGGCAATAAGCAGGCTTTGTCGGGGGGCTGCCCGTCTGGGGGACACTCAGCTGAGGCGGAGCCAAAAACACTTACAGGAGCTCTAGTATCGAATCTGATAGCCTGTAGAGAGATGGAAGAGAGGTAAGGGTGAGAAGGGAGGACTTAGAACACGAGACAGAGAAGCCAAGACTTAGAGAAAGATAGGCAAACTGAGAGCGAGGAGACTGGAGCTCAAAGAGCTGGAAGGACCTTGGGGTCCTAGTGGCCCCCATCCAATTCCTAAAGCTCTCCTGCAGCAGCCCTGACTGATACTCTCCCATTTCTGAAGATGAAGTTTCATGAGCCTGGTCCCTCTTCCATTCAATAGCCTTATTAGTACATTTCTTGGATATTGAGGTAAGGATGGCCCAGCCTCTGCCCATACATGCACATCCATGGCCCTGTGGTTCCTCTTGTTGCACAAAACCACACCAGACACCCTAGACAAGGACAGCTTCCATGCACCTCAAGGTTTCTCTGAGCTAAACATCCCCGGTCATGTTACCCAGACTTTTTACTACAATTTCATATAATTCATAAAATTCAACATGCACAAGGGGAAACTTTCTCTGACCTAGAGACCACTTCACGGTGTGACTCTTACATTAGACTTTTCTGTTCAGTGTATGCCCCTTTAGATAGTTGCACCATATAACTGACTTGTATGAGCCAACCACTGACTACAGTACCTGAACCTCTTTTCTACCTGAAATGTTGCCAATCCAGGTCTTCCCATCCTCATGATGATGGAAAGTATTGGCTGTGGAGACCCACAGAGCTGAGTTCCTCATTTATTGATTGTATGGCCTTGAATAAGCTACTTCTCTTCTCTGAACCTCATTTCCCTTATCTCTAAAATGGGAATAATAATACCACCTCATAGGATGTGATGGGAAATATATAAGATAATGCACAATTTCCAACCAAACTCCTAAGCTATGGAGACTCAGGCCATGTAGATTTGGTCTTAGCCTCACCCAAAGGTTTGTCAAAATTAATGCTAATTAATAAATAAGGGCAAGTCTATAACACCTTACTAGAGACCTCCCTAAAATCTAGCTCTGTTCAGAGTATGTATCCCCTAGAGAAGCTCAAAGATACTCAAAAAGGGGTGGTACCATGACAGCTTAACACCCGTGCCTCCCTGACCCCATGAGCTAGAGTTGTCCCTTACCTTGTGTATCATCACATTCACCAGATTTTGAGGAAGAGGACTGGGACTGAGATGGTCTTCCACTTCCTCCTCCATAGCTGCCGCCACTTCCTCCTCCAGATCCACTTCCTCCTCCGTAGCTGCCGCCACTTCCTCCTCCAGATCCACTTCCTCCTCCGTAGCTGCCGCCACTTCCTCCTCCAGATCCACTTCCTCCTCCGTAGCTGCCCCACTATCCCTCAATCCACTTCCTCTCCGTAGCTGCCGCCACTTCCTCCTCCAGATCCACTTCCTCCTCCGTAGCTGCCGCCACTTCCTCCTCCAGATCCACTTCCTCCTCCGTAGCTGCCACCACTTCCTCCTCAGATCCACTTCCTTCTTCACAGCTGCCACCACTTCCTCCCCTGCCTCCACTTCCTCCTCCAGAACTACTTCCTCCACCATAGCTGCCACCACTTCCTCCTCCGTGGCTACCTCCACTTCCTCCTCCAGAACTACCTCTTCCTCCATAGCTGCCTCCACTTCCTCTTCCATGGCTACCTCCACTTCCTCCCCAGGATCCTCTTCCATGACTGCCTCCACTTCCACCGTGATATCCACTTCCTCTGCCACCTCCAGAGCGCCTTTGTCCAGATTCATGAGATTCACTGAGAATGAAAGATAACACAGAGAGAAAATGAGAGACCCCACTACATATACAAGGATGGACCTGGACAGAGTCAAGACCCAAATGTGAATCTTCCTGAGTTTTCCTTCTGCAAGCTAGAGGACAGACTAGGCTGGCACCACAGCTGGAAAGGAGAGCCTCCCTCTCCCTGGAACAAGGAGTAGTCCCTTTTCTCATTGTTACCAACCTCCTTTCCCAAAGCCCAGATGCCCTGAGCTCCCCCACCAAATGAAGAAGTCCTCAACCCATAAGACCCTGTGTACAGGAACTTTCCCAACTGCCTGTGTCCAGAAAGACAGATGAAATGTCAGGGACTTATAAATTCCTAGGGATTCCACAGAATCCTGGGGCACCTACAAGTCCTCCTGGCCACCCTCAAGGAGGCTGCGGTAAGTCGCAATTTCCTGCTCCAGCCGTGTCTTGATGTTGAGCAGAACGCTGTATTCCTGATTCTGGCACTCAATCTCTCCCCGGATCTCAGTGAGCTGAGCCTCCAGGTTACTGATCTGCTCCTGCAACTGCTGCAGCTGGCCACAGTAGCGGTTCTTGGTGTCTTCCAAGGACTTCTCCAGGGCCGATTTCTAGGGGGCATGAGGAGGCTATAAGAGGGATGCTACATCATAGCTCCTCCCCTTCCCACTCCTGGGGATTATGTCAAGCCTCCTGTGCCTCACGTTGGCAGAGGCTCTAGAGCAGAACGGCCAACCTTGCTGAGATGAGACTGCAGCTCAATCTCCATCTCCTGGACGCTGTGCCGGAGCTGGGTCACCTCCTTGTTGCTGGACTCCATCTCCCGGCCACTATTCGTCACTTCCTGCTCCATCTGGCTCATCTGAAAACCCAAGAACTCAGTGAGAACCAGTCTGGACCAGAAGCTGCAATGGAGAAGGTTCTGCCCCACTCACCCGGACCTTTGCCTCCAGGACCAAGAGTGAGCCAAAACCAAAGACAAGTTATCCTGAGTCCTGGGTCTGCTAGCCAGCCAGAGTAATCCAATTCTCTCAACTTAACATTCCCTCTCAGCAAGGCTCTAAGATTCTTCACACTTGTCCCCAAACCACCTTTCTAACCTCATTTCAAACCGACCCCCAAACACACACACACACACACACACACACACACACACACACACTAGAGATCATGCCCTCATATGCCAGGGTCGTGTGGTAGGCTCTGGAGGCTCAAGGAGAAAGGAAGACATCAGAGAGCTCAGTGTGGTATAAGAGGCACACCACGCACCTCTACTGGGGGGTCTGATAGCACGTAGATTTACATGAGTTGTTCATGCTCTGCCTTTGTTCACACATGTAATAAATTGTGAGCTTCTTGAGAGCAGCAATCTTATTGGCTCATGTCTGAGACATTAGGACTTCACATAAAGCTGTCACTGACAAGCCACTCAGTAATCATGTTTGTGGGCAATGACTGAAGCTGGATGGAGGACAGCTGAACCGAGAGATGGAGGGGTGGGAGGAGAGAGGGATGGGGTGGAGGAATGGAGGGATGCATGGAAGAAGGAGAGAAGGTTGAATGGGCAGCCCGCTCTGCTCACCTGAGTCTCATATTGCTCTTCAATGTCCCTACGGTTCTTAGCACTGATCCTCTCGTACTGCTCGCGCATGTCATTGAGGATCTTGGTGAGATCTTTGCCAGGAGCAGCATTCATCTCCACGTTGACATCCCCAGAGTTCTGCCCAGTCAGCTGATTCATCTCCTGCCAGGGATGATGGGTCTATGAGGTCAAGGGGTAGGATCCTCTCCACCACATTTTAGCCCTCCCTGCTTTCCCAGAGGTACAAAAAAGGGGCACAGTTGGGAAGGCAAAGCCCAACCACCACCATAGGCACTGCTAAGGAGGCACTGGGAGAGTGTCCTCAAAAGTCACGGAGAGGGTGTCTCCCAGGCAATGCCCCATAGCTGTCCCCCCATTGTCTCTGCACTTCCATTCCTCCCACTCCTCAATAAGCCATAAGTAGCCAGTATCATACATCCTCATGATTCTTCTTGAGGAAAATCAGTTCCTCCTGCAGAGACTCATACTGCATTTCCAGGTCAGACTTTTGCATGGTCAGATCATCCAGCACCTTCCGCAAGCCATTGATGTCAGCCTCCACTCCTTGTCGCAAGGTGCTTTCCATCTCATACCTGCAGACCAGCCATGGGTAGGAATGAGCAAGAGGGCACAAGTCCCTACTGGGACATTTAGAGCACTAGGGGGTGGAGAAAGATTGTTGACAGCAGAGGGAGTGGCAGCCAGACTCACTTCATCCTGAAGTCATCCAATGTCATGCGAATGTTGTCAAGATCCAGGAGAGTCTTATGGTTGCCCACTGTGGTGTCCAGAATCTAAAAACAGAGGAGATGGCATGGAGCCCATGCTCCTCTGCTATGACCCACTGCTGGGAAGGCAAGAGGCCAGGCAAAGCCATAAGAGATGATGGCCCCATCCGGGAAGATTATTAAAACATAGGAGAAGCTTCCAACAGCTGGTACCTGGCACATACCCCTCACAGACTTCAGCAAGGATGTTCAGTGTTACATTCATTCATTCATTCATTCATTTGGCAAATTAGCTAAACTGAGAGCTCCTCAAGGACAGAGACTAAGTCTGGTACATCACTTTGTCTGCCGGAGGCAACACTGAGGGTGGTCATTCACTAGATTGAGTGGATGAATAAGTGGATAGATAGAAACATGGCTGGATGGATGAGTGGGTATATAGATGAATGGGTGGTAGGAGGATGAGTAGATAAGGGCAGGTAGGGGGTATGGAAAAGTAGATTACTTCCATCCCTGGAGTTCTAGATCCTCTTCATCCCCTTAAACAACCAGCATGTGTGTCTGCGTCCAACTGGAAAGACCAGGACAGGCCCCTCTAGGAGCCCAAGAGAAGTAGGAAGGAAGAGATACAACTTCTAAGTTTCCCAAACTAGAAAGTTCGAAATTCTTAAAGAATGAGAGGAGAGACACGCACAGATTACCTCCTCTCTTGAGCCACACGATCTGCTCCAAACAGGATTTTTTTTTCATATCATTACAGAAGTTTCGAACCAACAGGGACAAGAGCTGGTCTGCCCATCCCATGCATTAAATGTGTAGGAGAACAGATCCAGAGAGGGCATCAGGTTTCCCAGAGAGGGCATAGTGAATTGATGGCAGACCCAGGACTGCATCACTGGCTCCCAGGGCAGTGCCTCCATCACTGTGCTCCCTCCACACTGTCTCTCCATTCCCAACTTAGGGTCAGGCCAAGAGGAGACCCCCCACAACCAGTCCCAGGCTCCCCCATGCTAACCTAAGCCTGTCCTCTCTTCTTCCCAGACTCTGAAAGTTGAAGAAGCATGTGAGTGTCTGTGTGTGTGTGTGTGTGTGTGTGTGTGTGTGTGTATGAGAGAGAAAGAGAGAGAGACAGAGACAGAGACACCAGGAGAGAAAGATCAGAGTTTCCCCACCTACCTGGTTCTTGAGGTCTTCGATGGTGTCATAGTAGGGGGAGTAATCCTTTTGGAAGGCCATGGGTCCCTGCTTGTTATACCACTCCCGGATCTTACCCTCCAGTTTATTGTTGTCTTCCTCTAGTGCCTGCACCTTATCCAAGTAGGAGGCCAGCCGGAAATTGAGGTTCTGCATGGTGGTCTTCTCATCAGCGCCCAGAATACCACCAGCACCACCATCAAAGTCACCGCCAAAGCCCCCAGATCCCCCAAAGCCTCCTGCAGAACCGCCACCAAAACCAAAGCCTCCTCCAGATCCACCCCCAAAGCCCCCAGAGCCTCCAAAGCCTCCTCCAGATCCACCCCCAAAGCCCCCTCCAGACACACCACCGAAGCGCCTGGAACCTCCACCGAAGCTACCAGCACTAAAACCACCCCCAGATCCTCCACCGTAGCTGGAGCCAAAACTGCCACCACCTCCCCTCCCACAGGCCCCGGAGCGCCCCCCTCCATAGCTACTGGAAGAGCTGAATCGGCCCCCTCCTCCAGAGGCCCCTGAGGAGCTGACGCGACCGAACGAGGACATCATGCTGCCCCCGCCACCCCTGGAGCTGCCTTGGCTCCGGTAAGAAGAGGAGAATTGTCTGCAACTCATGGCTGGCCCTGCTGCAGCTCGTGGGATAGGAGGCAGTCGTCAGAGCGCTGCTAGTTCCCGAGTGCAGGGTAAAGGGCTGTCCCCAAGGCTTCTTACTTATACCCCCAGCTGAAGGTGGCATGCCTGGGTGTGCCCTCTGTCGGCACCAGCCTCCCCCCACAGACCTGAAGGAGGTCTGCGATCGGGAGGCGGCAGTGCCGCCCAGGCTCAGCGTCCTTCTCTGACTCCCCGGAGGCAGCCCAGCCTCTCTCCATTGTGTGGGGTAATTTGGTGATATTAGGCTGTCAGGGGGACCATAAATCAGCTCTGCCGCCAAGGGGGTGACCTAGATCCTGGAGTTTGGTCTCCAGCCGGCCCGGCAGCAGGTCTGAGACTTAGCCCCTCTGGGATAGGAACTCCTAGGAGTAGAGTCTTCTCCCCCACTGATGGTTATCACTGTGTGCACCCCTCCCTGCTCCCACCTTGTGCCCACTGTGGGTGGGCTAGGACTGGGGGACCACGGGGTCATCCCCGAGGATGGAGGAGGCACAGTCCCAGCCCACAGAGAGCTGCCAGTGATGGTGGGAAGCCCAGCCCCTGCCCTCACGGAGCCCCAGACTGATGGGGAACCCGGTCCTTGCTCTCAGAAACCCCAGTGTGACGAAGGAAGCAAATGACATGGCAGAAAGACCACAACACAGCCACATGCCCACCAGCGCTCGGAAATAGCAAGCGGTGTTCACACAAAGGACGCGGGGAGAAAGACTGAATAAAGACAGTGGTACTGAGGCTGGCTGACCTTGGAGCAGGAAGGCAAGGGGCTCCACTGTCCTGATCCTTCAGCAGGGCCCAGCAGCGGGTATGGAATTGACCTTGGTTGACTGCCTAGTCCGTACTGAGCCCTGAGGGATACAGAGATGTGCGATTTCCCAGCCCTCCTGGAATGCGCAAGCCCCCTGCTCCTGGCAGAAGGTCCGAAGCGTGTTCTGGTGAGCAGGGCCAGGAGACAGCGGTAAGAAAGGCAGTGGACTCTGGTGCCAGACTACCCGAGGCAACCCCCGCTGCCCGCTCACGAGCTGTGTGACATGTGACTCTGCCACGTTATGTAATTACTCGGTGCCTCCGTTCTCTCCTCTGTGAAAGGATGATGTTAATGGTGTGCCCATCTCCTAGGAAGAGACGCTTGAGAAGGGCTCCAGAAACGGTTTCACCACCTCTGATCCTTCAGCCCCAGAGGCCCTCTGGACTCTGCCCCCTCCTGGATCTTTACCATCAGCTCGCAGCGGCTCTCCCTGCCTGGCTCAGTCCGGACTCCTCCCTGGGGAAAGTGGTCTTTCCCGACCTGGGTGTGACCACAGTTCTCCACTGACTTCCCTTCACCCCCAAGAGAAGGTCCACACTCTTGACACTCAAGGCCCAGGCCAATCTTTCCATTCCAGCCTGACCTGCTGCCGTTCCCCAGACCCCCTAACCAAATCACGCAACGCTGCCAAACACCCTTCAAACCTCAGATGATGCTCGGGGCTTCCAGTTTGCTCCAGTCCAAATATCCCTCCGTCTTTTCTACCCAGAGACTCCTACTCATCTCTAGCGAACCATCTGTGTGCCCCCTCCTCCGGGAAGCCCTCCTGCGTTCTCTCCCTCTGGCTTTGCCCTTCGCTCCATTGCAGTTTCCCGTGCTTATGCATCTTGTACTTGTCCTGGTGCCCAGCACCGTGTCTCGTCCAAGTAGGATCCCAACACACATGGAATAAAGGAACGACGACCAGTCATTCCAGTTAGGAGGTGCTAAGAGCTGAAAGAGAAATAAAGGTGAAAAGAGAGAGGCCGGGGTTGTCAGCAACAGCTTCTGGAAAAGGCAATGACCTCTGTGCTGTAGCTAAAGGATGCTTAGGCTTCACAAAGGACCAGTGCTTCTTGAGATGCTTTTAGGCAATGCAGAGACCCTGCTAAATAATAGAGTCACATGGTAAGAAAACATTCCCTTTTTCCATTTTTCAATTTTCTGATCAGTCAAGGAGAAAATCTCAACTGGACTCTACAGTCCCTTCAACACCCGTCTGTAACTGCCAACCGTTGTCTCACAGACCAAAGCTGGCCTTGGGCTCAGAACCTTCAGGAAGCAACAGTGTCTAGTTAAGTATTTATTTCCTTCCATTTCTGGCAAGTGATTCTGGTTTTCAATTTTTGCTAGTAATAGAGTAATAAAGGATTTCCTTCATAAACATGCATTTGTTGAAATGGGTTGGTTGAGTGCCCAACTCTTGATTTCAGCTCAGGTCATGATCCAAGGGTTGTGGGTTCGAGCCCCAAGTCAGGCTCCACACTGAGCATGGAGCTGCTTGGGATTCTCTCTCTCTCTCTCTCTCTCTCTCTCTCTCTCTCTCTCTCCCTCTGCCTCTCTCCCTTGCTCGCTCTCTCTTTCTCTCTCTAAATTAAAAAATAAGGGACGCCTGGGTGACTCAGTCGCTTCAGCCTCCAACTTTGGCTCAGGTCATGATTTCACAGTTCATGGGTTCGAGCCCCACATTGGGCTCTGTGCTGACAGCTCGCAACCTGGAGCCTGCTTCACATTCTGTGTCTCCCTCTCTCTCTGCCTCTCCCCCGCCTAGAGCTCTGTCTCTCTCTCTCTTTCAAAATAAATAAATGTTAAAAAAAATTTAAATAAATAAAATTTAGGGGTGCCTAGGTGGCTCAGTCAATTAAACGTCCGACTTTGGCTCAGGTCATGATCTCGCAGTCTGTGAGTTCGAGCCCCGCATCGGGCTCTGCGCTGACATCTCAGAGCCTGGAGCCAGCTTCAGATTCTGCGTCTCCCTCTCTCTCTGCCCCTCCCCCACTCGTGCTCTGTCTGTCTCTCTCTCTCTCCCCATCAAAAATAAATAAACATTAAAAAATTTTTTAATAAATAAAATTTTTAAAAAACATGACAGGTGAACAGATGTACCAAAATGCATTAACTATTTAAATGGGCAGTACGAAATATCAATATTAAATATTAAATAAAACATTAAACAGGTGATACATAAAATATTGAAGGCATTTCATGAATGCCTAACACACAGGAAACTCTTAGACTGAAGTCAGTGGCAAGTGTGTTCTTTGTAAACCTTTCCCTGGTTCCCGTCAAGCTCTGCTGGTGACCCCAGCACCTGCCATGTGATTGGAGCCCTGGGAAGGCCCCTTCCTTTTTACCTCCTCCCCTGATCCCCATGAGCTGCTGCCACTCTGGGATGCAAAGCCCAGGTCTCGGTGCCCGAGCTGGATGGAGGAGGGGTCGGGGCAGCCGGGGTGAACAGGGAGGCAAGAGCTAGCTGAGCAGCACTCTGGGGCCCTGCGCGTGCGTCCTCTGCAAATGCATTCGTGCTGGGGGCTCCTGAACGTCCGTGCCTGACTGTGTCGAGGCAGTTGAGACCTGCCTGCCTGACCAGAAGGTCCCAGCGGGGGCACCTCTGCCCAGATGGCTCTAGTGACAGACGACACTTACCCAGCCGTGTTCCCGAGCCCTCCAAACCCTGCCCCCAGCCACCTCCTCAGCTCCCCCAGCTCCGGGCTGGCCCTATCCCTCCCTCAGCTCAGAGCTGCAGGCTGTAATCCTCAGACTTCCATTGTGGCTACACAGGAAGGCCAGGTCGCCCGTGGGGACACCCAACTCCCAGGGGACCAGCAAGGCAAGGACTTAACAGGCCATGTGCTCCAGGTTGACTGTCACCTCTGGCTGTCCCCTGAATTTTGGACTTGTCTGGCCAATTTTCTGCCCGCACTGAAGGAACCCTGGCCACTGCCAGCTCCCCTCCCTTCCCTGGGTGCTAAGAGGTCCAGGCCTTTCTGCCACATCTGGGCCGCCCCTGCACATCTCCAGTGCCTGCCACCCTCTCCTGAGCCCTTGCTCTCTCTCTGCTCTCTCCATCTGGCACTCCTCACTGGGGCTCAGGGAAGCAGTGGTGTGGAGAGAGAAGGGGCTGCCTCCTGGCCGCACTCTCCCTACCCTGGGGCCTTGGCCTGTTTCTTCATGAGAAGCCCTTCCATACACAGCTGTCGGGGCCATAAAGACAGTGCATGCGTCAGGCCCGTCTGGAGGGGTCCCTGGATGAATGCCCAGCTACTCCCCATGTGCAGCCCTGCCCCCCACCCCTACCTGTCCTCTCCGCATCGGGCTCTACTTCCAATGCCAAGAGCAGCTTGCTGTACTGGACCACCCTACGGCCCGGAAATGAGGCCCTCCTCCAGGAGCCCCTGGGTGCCGTCCCTTCCCTCCCCCAAGTTCTCTGTCTGGCACAAGGACCCAGGCTGCGCGAGATCGGTTCAGGGACGGGGGAGGCTGCCAGATCCCTGGCCTTAGTGAGCGATTTCTTCTGGGCCATGTGACATGGCTCACTCTCCCACCCTCTCAGGGCCCAGGGGCTGCCCTCTGAGTCCCACCTCGACCACCTCCTGCAGGAAACCTCCAGAAGGTGAGTGAGAAATGGCCCACACACAGCCCAGGGCCCCGAGGAGGAGCGGCCCTGCCTCTGCCGCCCCACACGCAAGACTGCCACCTGTACCCGCGGTTCCAGCCCGCGCGGTGCAAGCCCTGCCTGCAGAGGGGGAGTGGGAGGGAAGGGGCTGCTGGGACTCAGGCAGGCAGAGGGACAGACAGGGAACCAGATCCCACCTGCGAGGTGTCCCCATAGGGCAGGTGTTAAGGGGACTGGGGGGATGAGGGGGCAAGGACAGGCTTCCACTGGCCACAAGAGCCCTGCTGCTTGCCTGCCACCAGCCGCTCACACCCCAGACTTGCTGTGTCATTGAGCCCCAGGTGGGGCCCAGGGAAGGCCCTTAGTCATCCTGCGTGGCTGCCTGGGCGTGGCGCAGGGGCCCGCCCCTCCATTACCTATCTAGGCAGGGACTGCCCGCTGGCTCAGCGCCAGGCGCCTGCACCTGTTCTCATTCTTTCCTCACACGTTAAGTGCCTGCCATCACCCCCACTTAACCAGACCCCATGACACCAGGGGTCATGGGCAAGGGTGCGAGGGCATACCTGGCAAAGAGGTTCAGGGCACTAGCTTTTGGAGCCGGACAGGTCTGAGTCTGAAGCCAAGTTCTCCCACTCAATTTGGGAAGAGTCGCTTCCCCTCGCTGAATCTCAACTTCCTCACTGTAAGTTTGGATTCATCGTTTCTTGAATATTTACTGTGTTCCAGGCATTGTCTTGAGTGCTGGGGATAAAGTGGTGAGCAAGCCAGACATAAGCCCTACCTACCTTCTTGGACAGTTATGGGATAAAACAGACCCTCAAGAATAAAGGTATATAGGGGCACCTGGTGGCTCAGTTGGTTAAGCACCTGACTTTGGTTCAGGTCATGATCTCATGGTTCGTGGATTCGAGCCCCGTGTTGGGCTCTGTGCTGACAGCTCAGAGCCTGGAGCCTGCTTTGGATTCTGTGTCTCCCTCTTTCTTTGCCCCTCCCTTGCTCTCACTCTGTCTGTCTGTCTGTCTCTCTCTCTCAAAAATAAATATTCAAAGAAAATTTTTTAAAAAAGAATAAAGGTATATAATTCAAAACTGGGGTGAGTACTATTGGTAGGAAAATGGGGAGCACATGACAAAGGTGTGACCCCATCTGGGAGATCGGGGAAGGTCTCTCTGAGAAAAAGACACTTCAGTGAAGGTGAGTAGAAGTGTCCTCGGGAAGATATAGATAGCATGTGCAAATGTCCTGAGGTGGGAAGAAGCAACGTGACTGCAAAGGCAGAAGGCCAGTGCGGCCAAAGTGCAAGGTTTAAAAGAGCTAATGTAGGGGCGCCTGGGTGGCGCAGTCGGTTAAGCGTCCGACTTCAGCCAGGTCACGATCTCGCGGTCCGTGAGTTCGAGCCCCGCGTCAGGCTCTGGGCTGATGGGTCGGAGCCTGGAGCCTGTTTCCGATTCTGTGTCTCCCTCTCTCTGCCCCTCCCCCGTTCATGCTCTGTCTCTCTCTGTCCCAAAAATAAATAAACGTTGAAAAAAAAAAAAAAAAAAAAAAAAAGAGCTAATGTAAAGCTGCTGGTGTAGGACCAGCACCTAATGGGACATTTTCCTGTCAGTGGCATTGTGCCTGTCCCCTACCTTCCCCCGGAACCTGGTGGACAACTTGGGTTCTCAGTCCTCTCTCTTATTATCAGTCTACCCCTCTGGTCTGCTGAGCCCCTAGTAAGACCAAGGACCTATGCTCAGTGGGACCGGGAAGGAGAGGACACAAAGGTTGGAGGATCATGATTTCTTCCATCAGGAACTTCCACGGCTCCAGGTAAGACCCCCATTGCTTTGCCTGCCCTATGGTAATCTTCACAATTAATCCTCACAATGGTTGAATGAGGTAGATACTAACTTTTAAATCATTTTACAGGTGTCTAAATTGAGGCTCAGAGAGGCTGAGTGTCTTGGGCACAGTCACAGAGCTAAACAAACAGAAGGCGGAACACGGTTTGTCCTGCCGTGAGTGGGAGCTAAGATGAACACGGGCTCAGGGCTCCCTCTCCCAACCTCACACGCCTTCTGGGTCTCTCTCTGCTTTCCCCCACTTTGTCTCTCTCCTTGTTTCCGTCTGTCTCAATTCACCCCCAAGTTCCTCCACATGTAAATTTCAACAACTATGTATGAGGGAGGGAAGGAAGGAGGGAAGGAAGGGGGGAGGGGGGGGAGGATCCTCACTGCTTAATCCCAGCCCAAGGCCTTCATTGTCTTCTCTCTCTCTCTGACTCTGTATGCATTTGTTTCTATCTCTCTTGTCTTTTTCCCCTTTCTCCCATGCCAAAATGCCCCCAAAGTTCGTCAGAATACCTCAAAGGAAAAGGCTTCCTTTCCCCGGTCTGGCCCTACAGCTAATAGTGCCTCACAAGAAGGCCCCGGCAGGAAAGTGCTGGCCCAGCAAAGGACAAAGGAGGAGCTGCTCGTGTTTGTCCTATCTGCCTGAAGCCAGGCCATTGCCCTGGAGTCCCTAGCGTCCTCTTGTCCCCTCTGTGGCAACATCTAAGCTCAGTGAGGTGGGCCAGGCCGGGACATCAGGACGTCCAGCCTCCGGGGCCTCAGGCTTCCTTGGGGCTGCCCCCTCTGACGCTAGCCTATAGGACTAGTTGGCTACGTTGCCCAAACCAGGTCATCTGTGGCCTCGGGGAGGGGCCTTTCACCAGATCCGATAACCATAGGGAGATGTGCCAGTTGGGCCTGTAGAGTTCCCAGGGCACAGTTAAGTTCCTCTCACAATAAAAAGTCAAGTTTCTCCCACAAACTAACGAGGACCCAGAGTTTCAAGGTGGGCCTATCCCATAAGACAGAAACCTCGGAGTGAGTTGGGAAAAAAATTCATGCTTGTCCCCTGGGGCTCTCAGCTCCATCCCCTGCCTGAGAGAGAACACACAGGAATGGAGCGCAAACCTGGTCAGGGACCAGAGGCCTGAGCACCGGGTCCACTTTCAGTCTGTATGACCTAGAGCAGGCCGCTGTGGCCCTAAGTTGAGGAGGTTGGAAGAGCCGTCTCCCTGACTCTCCCAGCACTGCCCTTCTGCGCTGTGCGCTGTGCGAGGGCGGGGAGAGAGGATCGCTCTTCCCAAATTGCGGAAATGGAGCCAGAGGGTCACGTGACCTGCCCCCCCCCCCCCCCGGGCCTCTAAGAGGCCATTCCTCCTACCTCCACTAGACTGTGCTGTGGAGTCACTTTCTCGATTTCCTGTCATTCTCATCTGGGGTGGTGGGAGGGGAGGCAGTCTCGCCATTGTCAGAGTGGCTGACCCAGGTCTTCGGGTGTGTTCTTGCGGTGCCAGGCCTTGTGGGCAAGAGCACTGGTCAGCAGCAGGGCCCAAAGTGTTGACTCTGCTCTTCCCAGTGGGGTGTGATGGCAGGGGACCCCAAGGAGGGGTGGCCTCCATGAGGGACTCTGGTAGGCAGTTCCACCTGCTCTTTTCTCTGGGGCCCCAGATAGGGTGGAAGTCCCTCGAGGCCCATGTTTGAGCTCCTCG
Source organism: Lynx canadensis (assembly GCF_007474595.2). Taxonomy (NCBI): domain Eukaryota; kingdom Metazoa; phylum Chordata; class Mammalia; order Carnivora; family Felidae; genus Lynx; species Lynx canadensis. The sequence continues at coordinate 39,689,503 of NC_044316.2, forward strand.
CTTCCCACTTCTGACCCTGCTGTCAGCCAGGTGGCCTCCAGCCGCCATCTTTACTGTCAAGCAAGCCCACACCCCCTACATTCCCTCCAAACGTCAATAGCAACCAGTCAAGAGAGGAGGAAGCTCACCCCACCACCTTCAAGTCTAAGAAATCTCACATTCTATATTCCTCTAAGGCAAATCTCTTTTGGGGGTGGAGAAGCTTTAATCTGCCACCACCTCTAAGACAGAGTGATGTCTGGGGATTCTTATGCAATCTGGAACATTCTAGGCTTCAGTCTTCGTTGGCAACCGCTGAAAGGTTTTGCTCTTCGTCCAGGTCCGTGTGGCCTCCCAAATGTGAACTTTTCCCCGGGTTTCTGCCACATGTGAGCTCATCGTCCAGCTGGGAACACTAGACCCTACAGTCCACCATCCTCGGGGGTAATGTGTGGCCCTCTGCACCAGGGCACTATCATTCTTAGGACCACCAAACTACCCCTTCCCAGGATCCAAGGAAATTTTCCAAACACCTCCTCCCTGAGTGGCCTATCCTCACATACCTCCAAAACTAAGCATCCGTCCCCAAAATGACACACCCTCCCCCAGAGATCACCCCAGGTAAACTCTTCCTAATGACAAAACTCAGGTAAAAAGACATCCCAGAGTTTCAGGAGCACAAAGCAGGCCTCTCTTCCCTGGGGTGAAGATGAGGTGAGGAGAAATCAACATCACTTCATTCCAATTCCTAACAACTCACCCTTTTACTGTACCATTTATAGAGCACTATGTGCCAACCACAAAGCTAAACTCATTGCCTGCATGAGATCATTCTATCTACCATTGGCCTTATGTGGTAAGGATTTTCATTCCCCATTTTGTAAAAGATGATCTTGTCCAAACTCTTCCATGCTAGTCAGTGTGGGAGCTGGGACTCCAACTCAGGGTGTCTAATTCCAAAACCTAGGCTTTTAGGTTCCTTGCTCTCAAGGACTAAGTCTTTCTTTAACCCATGCCCCATCCTTGGCTCCCCCGAGAAGTTTCATTCACACAAATGAATGAGCCAAATGAATGAGCTCTTGAAACTGACACAGTGACTAGTCAACTCTTTCCTAGCTCCGGGCAATGAGCCCTACCCACCTCTGGAATTTTCACTAGCACTCAGATGATCTTCCCCTTCCTCCTCCTTTTCCAGCTCCCTACAGAAAAGAAAAAAAGACACTTCCACCAGAGAAGTCTCCTGCAACCTACAGCCCAGGTTCTAACTGTGCATTTACTTGCTGGGTTCTCATATTAACTGCAAGAAACAGAGTTCCCCACGCTTACTATGTAAGTGGGGAAACAGACTCTCCGAGATCACAGAGATAATACAGAACAGAGTCAGGGTTAGAATCCAGTCTGTCTGTTCCCAAAGCCTCTAAAAATGCCCTCATCGTGGATGGCAAATCACCACACACGAGAGGTAGCTCCCCCAATATTACTCACAGCTGTGCCTGAGCCTGCACTGTGCCAGGTTCTGTGCTGGTGGCCTTACGTGCATTCTTCCAGAAAATCCTCACAAAAAGCCCATGAGGTAGGTACCGTCATTGTGCCCACTTTATGGATGTGAAAACTGAGGCATGGAGATGGTAACCAACCTGCCCTACGTCAACTGAAAGCAGGCAGTTTCTATCCCAGCTCTAGAGACAAGAGCAGGTGGGATGGAAGGAGACAACGTCTCAGTAAAGCGAGAGTTCTTACTGGGTTTGTGGACCTCCACTGATGAGCCTTAGGGGACCCAGGAACCTCATGAATTATGTGCAAGTGTGTGTGTGCTTATCGGGCTGGGGGAGGAAAGAATATCTATAGCTTTCAGTATATTCTCAAAGAAATCCCCGATGACAAAACTGTTAAAAAAAATCTTTAACCTGCTGCAGTGCCTGGCACACAAAAGGCACTCGATGATATTGGTGAATAAACAAACTAATAAATAAATGAGTAAACACATCAGTGAGTGAGTGAATGAATGAATGTGCCTCCATGACCTTGGAGACACCACAAACGACCTAGTACACACATCCATCTCTATCTTTTGAGATGGTGAAAGCCATTCCAGGACCTGAGCCCAGTCCGCCCCCAAGCCCTTTTTCCCAGTCCCAGAGGCCACAGCCAGGTGTTAATGACAGGCTTCAAAGAGAGGCTTCCCCCGCTTTCTCCCCACCTCCACTCCTGACAATGACCAGGTAGAGGCGGGAGCTGTGCAACTCAGATAATGAAGCTTTATTGAATGCCAGGAGAGGGCAAGGGTGAGGCAGGACTCAAGTGTGAAGTTCTTGGGGGGCAAGAAAGGGGATTCCCTAGTGTGGTCTGTATCCACACGGCGGGGGAGCAGCGGGGGGGGGGGGTTGCTCCTAGGCCTGAGCAATGCTGAGCAGCCTTAGTTCTTGGTGCGAAGAACCTGCTCGTGGGTGGACACCACCTTGCCATCGTGCACATCCATGACCTTGGTGCGGATCTGGCGACTGGAGGAGGTCACTGGGGAAGAGGGGAGAGAAGGTGTTACCAGCAGAGGACAGGCAATGGAGAAATCAGGAGTGGGGAGACCAGGGAGTTGGGAAGACTTAAGCAGACTATCTCCCTGTTGCCCTCTCCCCTGATTATCTCTTCACTCACTGCTCTTATCCCAGCACTGATCCCATCTGCACAGTTTTTTCAGCCTAGAGCTCCCGAAGGTAGGACAGAGTCTGTGTCCTCAAACTGGAGGCTCCTAAGAACTCAGATCGGCTTGGTTCAGTCCAGATCAACCCAAGTGGACTGGTCTTGAAGGGAAGACCCATGTGGTGTCCTGTCCGTGGTGCTGACCATCAGAACATTGGAGTCTGCCACAGACACCAGGTGACAGAAGTAAAAAGTGGCGGCCACTAACTCCTAGCCCTAAGGAAGGTTTATAAAATGGCTTCTTCTACCCAAGTAGGTTTATAAGGGATCTTGGGTGAGAAAACTCTAACTCAACCCCTCAAAAAGCCAATTCTCTAGACCTGCTGGGAGACAGGAAGTGGTCACGAGTCCAGTCTTGATGAGAAGGAAAGTCTTACCGTCTCTGGACGACTGAGAGCCAGAGGAGAACTGGGAAGAAGAGAGGCTATGAAGACAGAAAAGGGCAAGGTCATTAGACACATGGGATACAGCAGGTGAATAGTGGGGGCAGGACCGGGAAGGAGGGCAGCGCACTCACTGGGCATCCTCGCCCTCCAGCAGGCGGCGGTAGGTGGCGATCTCCTGCTCCAGCCGCGTCTTCACGTCCAGCAGGATCTTGTACTCCTGGTTCTGCTGTTCCATCTCGCAGCGCAGCTGGCCAGCTGCCCCTCCACGCTGCCGATCAGGTCCTGGATCTGGGCCAGCTGCACGCAGTAGCGGCCTTTGGTCTCCTCCAGGCTGTTCTCCAGGGATGCTTTCTGTGACGGAGGGAAAGATCAAGGATCAGTGAGGGTAGTCACTCCCTCCCTCCCAGTCCTGGATCAGATCCAAGCCTGCCAGCTCCCCTACCATGCTGAGCTGGGACTGCAGCTCGATCTCCAGGTTCTGCACGGTGCGCCGGAGCTCGGAGATCTCGCTCTTGCCGCTCTGCACCAGCTCGCTGTTGGTGGCCACCTCGCGGTTCAGCTCCTCTGTCTGCAGAAAAGAAAAAAAAAAAATCATTCACGCTAGAAGTTCCTGGAAGGCGGGTCTCCTGGGTCCCTTCCCCACCCCTCCCCCTGCCCCTGGGATGACACCCACCTTGCTGAAGAACCAGTCCTCGGCGTCCTTGCGGTTCTTCTCCGCCATCTTCTCGTACTGGTCGCGCATCTCGTTCAGGATGCGGCTCAGGTCCACGCCGGGGGCGGCATCCATCTCCACGTTGACATCTCCACCCACCTGGCCTCTCAGGGCGTTCATTTCCTGCACAACCAAAGAACGGTCCACAGTCAGGAGCCATGGCGACATGGCAACCAGCTGGGGTTCCCTTCTCTCCGGTGATCCTGGCCTGAGCATTGCCCACACCACCGCCACCCCATCTCAATCCCATCCTTTCCCTCCCAGCTTCATCTTCTAAGCTGGTTCTCACCTCCTCGTGGTTCTTCTTCAGGTAGGCCAGCTCCTCCTTCAGGCTCTCGATCTGCATCTCCAGGTCGGCCCTGGCCAGGGTCAACTCGTCCAGCACCCTGCGCAGGCCGTTGGTGTCGGCCTCCACGGTCATCCGCAGGTTCAGCTCAGTCTCGTACCTGGAATGATCCAAGACAAGAAGAATGGGACGTCCATCCTGGCCACACTGAAGGCTTTGTTCTCTGCCCCCTGCAGCTTCTTCCCATAGCTGGCACGCTGTGGGTGGTTTAGGGAGTCAGTTTTGAAAATGGCGTGGTTGGGCACAGCACCCATTGAGGACTCAGATCTGAACACTCCTGGGGGCAGGGAATAAGGCAGTTCATTAGGCTGCAGAATTCAGGGAGGAGAGACGCTTCTGGCCTCACAACCAATAGCACACGGGCCTCCAAATGTGACTGCCTCCTACACTTCAGGGGCAGGTGGAGGAGTGGGGAAACCCTCTCCCTTAAAGCAATGGCACCCAAACCTGGCCAAGGATCAGAATCACTCAGGTAGCCTGTTAAGAATAACTGAATCAGGGGCGCCTGGGTGGCGCAGTCGGTTAAGCGTCCGACTTCAGCCAGGTCACGATCTCGCGGTCCGTGAGTTCGAGCCCCGCGTCGGGCTCTGGGCTGATGGCTCAGAGCCTGGAGCCTGTTTCCGATTCTGTGTCTCCCTCTCTCTCTGCCCCTCCCCCGTTCATGCTCTGTCTCTCTCTGTCCCAAAAATAAATAAACGTTGAAAAAAAAATTAAAAAAAAAAAAAAAAAGAATAACTGAATCAGAACTCCAGGTTGGGGCCCAGGAGTTTTGTATTTTTACAAGCACCCCAAGGGGTTTTCATGTGGCCATCCTGGCAACCGGTCAGCCCTGTTTAGGGGACGCTGCCCCAAAAATACCCCACCCTGGGGAGATTGGACATCCTGAGTCACTGCTGCGAACTCACTTGGTGCGGAAGTCATCAGCAGCAAGGCGGGCATTGTCAATCTGCAGGACGACATTGGCATTGTCCACGGTGGCCGTGAGGATCTGCAGGTAGAGAGGGCACAGGTCGTCAGCCAAATGGACGTCACTAGCCAGACCTCACTGCAGCCTGCATACATCAGGCCTTTGCTTTCCTGCTCTCACCTGAGTCTCCCCTCCTCCCAAAAACCTTTGCCACAGCAACCTAAAGGGTAACCCCTGATGGCCCAGCTTCGACCCACGACTTTGCTGACTCCGGGTCAGAAAAAGATGGATAGAAAGAGCCCTGGCCTTGGAACCAAAAGCCCTTGAGTTATAGTCCTGGTTCTACCACTGATGAGTCTCAGGGTCTCAGTTCCCCTACCCACACAGTGGAGGAGTGACCTAAGGTCCCCAAGTCTCCCTTCCTGGTCTGAATTCTCTTTCTGTACAGGCCAATCTGCCCATCTTCACACCTTCCTTTTAAGCCCGCAGAACATGGGACCTCAGGTGTGGCTTTCCCAAAAGAGGAGACCCCACTAGCCCAAGGGATGAGAAAAGAAGAAGCAGAAGAAATACTGAACCCCGGACTGGCTGCAGTCCTCTCCCTCACCATCTAATTTACCTAATCCACGTGAGGCATCAGAGCCAGGCACGAAAGGAAGCAGGATCGGCGGGGAGGGCTCCCAGGGTGAGGTTGGGGCAGGGGGTTGGGGCTGGAGTCAGGTGATACAAGTCCCCCAGGCTCCCTCCTGTGCAGGACACGTAAGGCGGGGCTCCGCTGATCGCCTCTCTGGGGTTTTTGTGCCCACCTGCTGGTGGGGAGGGGCGCCGGTGCCAGGGCTCACGGGCGGCAGCCGCCACAGCCCAGACTAATGAGCTAATGAGTGGTTTGGGTGTCTAGCCTGGTCCCGTTACAGCCTCGCTCCTCCCCTGTGCTGGGGAACAGGTAGCTGCCTCCTGTATTGGCAAGTGGGCACACGGGTTCTGGCCTCAGCTCTGCCATTGATTCGCAGGCCACAGCACCTCTCAAAGCTCTGACTCCTTCCCCTGTAAAATGTAAGGCTAGGAATCCCCAGGCTCTCACGGTCTACGGTCTGGAGCCCCGAAGGGCATGAGCAAAGCGGGGAGACACTGACTGGCTCCGCGGGGGGCGTCCAGAGCCAGAAGAAGGGATGCGGGGTTGGCGTCTGCCCGGTCTAGTAATCTAAAGATGCCAGTGGCCTGAGGCATCTATCGCTCCAGAGCGAGGGAGCTAGAATGGCAAGTCCTGCCGCCCGGTCCACACACCTTGTTCCTCAGGTCCTCGATGGTCTTGAAGTAGGGGCTGTAGTCCTTGGTCTCAGCGGGCCGCTGCCTCTGGTACCAGTCGCGGATCTTCACCTCCAGGTCGGCGTTGGCCTCCTCCAGGGCGCGCACCTTGTCCAGGTAGGAGGCCAGCCGGTCGTTGAGGTTCTGCATGGTCACCTTCTCGCTGCCCACCAGGAGCCCGTCACCACCACCGAAGCCACCACCGAAGCCAGCACCAAGGCCACCTCCAAAGCCACCTCCAAGGCCACCACCATATCCTCCACCGAAGCCGCTACCCAGGGCCCCACCAAAGCCGCTGCTGCTGCTGAAGCCGCCTCCGTAGCCGCCCCCCAGGCCGTAGGCCCCCCCAGAGGAGTAGCGGGAGGAGGAGACCGACAGGCCCCCGTAGGCGCTGGGGGCCCGGCAGGACCCTCCGGCCAGCACGGAGGACATGCGGCTGGAGCCGCCCCCGATGCCGCAGGAGCCCTTCATGGAGCTGGAGGAGGTGAACTGGCGGCTGCAGGTGGTCATGATGCCAGGAGGGAGGTGAGTGAGCGAGCGAGCGAGCGAGGCGGCAGAGAGGAGAGAGAGGTGCTCAGGTAAGTTGGAATAGGAGGTGGGTGCTTTATACTCCTGAGTAGGGGGCGGGCCTGGCATTTTCCATTCCCCTTGGCTTTCACCACCCACAGGCCAGTGCCAACTCCCAGTCAGATCCCTCCTCTCCCCCGCCTCATCACGTCTGTCATATTTTACTGGAAACTCATTGTTTAGGGTGTTTTTGGTTTCTTGTCCCGCCAGGTGTGATTCACATAAGGAGGTGTGGGCCTGCAGGCTATACTTTCCCATCTGGCCCTGGGAGCCGCGGCCCTCAGGAGCCCGCGTGTTGGGCTCGGCCAGGCGGCGGGGAGCAGGACGTCTGCCCCAGAAACCTGGTGACCTGTTCTCCCATTAATGAGGTGGGCCTTTGACATCCATCCAGACATCACTCCAGGTGGCTCCTGGCTGGAGAAATGCCAGCATGGCAAGGCTACGTTAGCCACAGTGATGCCCCCTCAGCATTACCATCTATAAAAAGAGAGAAGTTCTCGGGGGGTCCTCCCAGATGCGACCCGCTAGGCTGTGCCGAGAAGCCTGTCCCATCCCCGGAACACGCCCAGCCAATCAGCTGGCTCGGGCTTCCACCCTGACACCCCCATTAAAGGGAAATCTAGGCAGCTTTTCCCCAACCCTGAGCACAGACTCTAAGATCCTCCACGCACCTGTGGATGGGCCCATGGCACTGGCTGGCCAAGAGCAGGTGGCCAAGGGTGGGGGGGGGCCTCACAGGCACAGCCAGAGACGTGCTAAAAGAGCATGGAGTCAGACTGAGTCTGGGCTCTGCTGTGTGCCCCTGTGTGACCTGACATTTCTCCGAGCCTCAGTTTCCTCACCGTAAAGTGGGAGTAAACATCATCCACCCTGCCTACTGCAGAGTCAGCTCCGAGACTCCAAGTGGCAGTGTATATGTGAGGGTTTTATAAGCCAGGTACGGCACGAAGTCTGGTTAGCATTGTTGTAGCCTCGTCTGGCCACAAAGAGGGTGCGCAACAGCCCTGGAACAGGACAGGAGAGCCTTTTTGCTTCTAGCCCCAGGTGTCTCCAGGCCCCCAGGGCAGCGGCAGTGGGAGAGGCTGGCTCGGGCACCCTGGTCTGAGCCCCTTGCGTTGCTGGCCCAAGAGATTTGGGGGTGGAGAGGCAGTGCAGGCACTTGGGAGTGTACTCGAGGGTCCCTGACTCCTGAGACCCTGAGGCTCAGGGGGACATTTCCAGGGGTCCCTTTGGTTCTGCCTCGGAGGCTTGCATATTGGGACCTCAGCTGCCCCCACGTCTCCCGGGCAGCCTCCAGAGGCACCCCCTCCAGCCACACCCGCCTTCCCGCCAGCCCCTCAGCCCCACGGACCCCAGCAGGCATGTTGGGAGGAATGCAGTCGTGTCTGGGGCTGCCTGACGCGTCCCATCTCCCCAGACAGGCCCCAACAGACCCCGCTGCAGGCTCCAGCGCTCTTCCTGGGATCAACAGCTCCCAGGAGGGAAGCGAAGCCTCCCTCTCCCCGCCACTCTGGCTGCCACCAAAGCACATGCCAAGGGAGCACCCCCTCTCCGGGGCTTAGGAGCTCAGAAGACAATGCTGAGACAGACACTTGAGGCTGTGGGCTCCCCAAATCTGCCGCCCAAGGACTTGCAAGGATGAGTAAGCAAGGGCCCCGCCTTGCCCCACCCACCCCTGACGGACACTCTAATCTCCTTCCAGGGAATGGTCCCCCACCCGGCCCAGCCCTACAACTACCCCAGTGAGAGGCAGCAGGGATTTTGGCTGAGGGACAGATGCATTTGTTAGGAGGCATACTGCCCTTGGGTGGGGCAGGGGGGTACCTACCAGAGAAAAATGCAGCCTCCACAGAGACATGCGGGACAGGAGTGGGTGCAGAGCCCAACACCAGCTTTCTCTGTGCTGCCCACCACCCTGTCTCCCTCCACGGCAGGAAGCCACGAATAAAATCCCTAGAGCGCAGGACGTGGGCAAAGCTCTCCTCCCCCAACCTTCCACCTGATTCGGTGGAACCCAAAAGAGGCTCCTTCCTTGTCCACCTCCAAGGGAAATCCAAAAGTAAAGAGCACAGGGAACCAGTGACATGTACACTCACGCACACAATCTAGGAAGAGACTTTTGCCAGCCCTCCTTGCCCCTCCGGACCCCAGAACCCCAGCCTGGAACACAAGTCTGAGGTCCCCCACCCCTTTCCGGCCAGCGCCCAGGATTAGACCCCTGGCCTCGATCCTGGGACTGATCTCTGCAGACGTGGAACTAGGCACAAATGGTCCAGTCTGGTGCTCATGACATTGGAGGAGAGACAGCTTTCTGGACAACAGGGATTAAAGGGATGAGGGCTTGTCCGCTGGGCCCCAGACTCCTAAACAAGCTTTAAGTGGGCACCATGACCTGGCCCTCACTCCACCTACCCCAAAGAGGAGGGGGCCAAAATGAGCCTAGGGTGGTGTCTCTTGTGGTTGGTGAGTCTTCCTGCCAGCCTATGGAGGGGAGGATCAATGCCAACCCAAACAGGTGAGGCGGCAGGGCCAAGCGGCCCCCCACAGAGCCTGCATTGTGTGCTGAGGATGGGCTGGGCACCAGGGGATGGGTTCCTAAGGAAGGAGGGGACCTAGTGACAGCCCAGTCTGAGGAGAGAGGCACAGCCCCAGTCTTCAGAGCCCTGTCTAATGGAAGAGACTGCCCCTGCCCTTAAGAAGCCCCCAGCCTGAAAGGGAAGAGAAGTACGCATCAAAAGTACTTAAGACATGGACAAGCATAAGAAAAGCACAATTCGTATGTATTCATTTCCTGGGACCGCCGTGATAAATTACCCCAAGCTTTGTGGGTTAAAACAACAGAAGTGTACTCTCTCACTGTTCTGGAAGTCCAAAATCAAGTTGTCGGCAGGGTCACACTCCGTCTGAAGGCTCCAGGGGAGAACCTTTTCTTACCTCTTCCAGCTCCCGGTGGCTCCTTGCAATCCTTGGTTTGTGGTGACACAACTCCAATCTCCGCCTCCGGCTTCACATGGCTCTTTGTGTCTGTGTCTCTCTCTGTTTCCTTTTCTGTCTCTTCTAAGGACACGCATTGGGTTTGGTGCTCACCCTAACCCAGTGTGATCTCATCTCAATTCTTACCATAATGGCATCTGCAAAGACCCTGTTTCCCAATCAGGTCACATTCTGAGGTTCCAGTGGATGTGAATTGGCGGGGGGGGGGGGGGGGCACTGTCCAACCCACTACATGTGTAACGGACCAGGAACTGTCCACATCGCAGCAGGAGTGGTGAAAACGTGGTGGATGAATGACTGTGATAAGATGCGGGCAGGGCCAATCTGGAAGGCTTCTGGGGGCAGCTGTTAGCTCAACATAGAAGGGTGCTGGGGAGTGGGCAGCAGAGAGACAGAATTCTCAGGTGTCTGGGCCACGGTTCCCACCACCTAGTTTCTCTGGGTCCTTCACATATAGACAGCTGCTCTGGAGGAGAGCTTTTTTTATTTTTGTTTTAAAATTTTTATTTTGAGATAATAAAAAGTTGTGAAAGTAATACAGAGAGTTCATATGCGCCCTTCACCCAACTTCCCCAATACAATCATGTTACATAAATATTGTACCATGATTCAAACAAGTAAATTAACATTGACCCAATGCTATTAATTAACTACAGAGTTTACTTGAATTTCACCAGTTTTTCTACTAATATCCCTTCTCTGTTGCAAGATCCCACCCAGGACCCCACATTCCATTGGTTGTCACGTCTCCTTGGTCTCTCCCAATCTATGACAGCTCCTCAGTCCGTCCTTATCTTTCATGACCTTGACAGTTTGGAAGGCGACTAGTAGAATATCCCCCAGGTTGGGTTCTCCTGATATTTCTTCATGATCAGATTGAGGTTATGCATTTTGGCAAGACAACCACAGACATGGTGTGTCCTTCTCAGTGCCTCAGCTCAGGTATGGAAGACATTAATTGAATAGGTCTTACTGCTGTCCATTGGCTAAGGTAGTGTTTGCTGGATTTCTCCATTGTAGCGTTACTGTTTTTCCCATTGAAATTAATAAATACCTTCAAGAAGATACTTTGAGACTATTCAACCATACTGTTTCTCCTTCAACTCCTTTTTTTTTTTTTTTTTGGACTAATTCTGCATCCATTTGTGGTGGGAAAGAGCTCTTGATACCCAAGAGCTCTTCATCTTAAACTTAAGTGAGCTTAAGACCCTCATTCGCCCTGGACTCCTTGAAGGAATGTGGCTTTTAAGAAACACATTGGAGAAGGAAATCCAGGCCCAAGAAAGAACTCTTTCTTCCTTTCTAATCCAGTCCCCAAAGCTAGACTCTGTACCTTAAGACGCTCCCAGGCTACTTCCCTGGAAGACCTACCAATTATTTCTGTAGTCGTTAATGTCTAGAGTCGTTCCTTAGGCCCCCACCAGCCTGGAGGAAAAAGTAGGACAGTCAGGGTCCTCCCCATGTCACAGGTAGGAAGTCTGAGGTCCATAGAGGCTCATAGTCAAGTGACTAATTAGAACCCCCCCTCCTTGGTATTCTCAGACCTCTGCCAGAGGCTGGGCTCCTCCTCTCCTCCCAGCAGAGTCCTATATCCCCTGCCCTTCCTTCCCTGTCCCTCCACACCATTCCCTGCCCACCCTTCTCACTTTTGCCCATCCTTTTCTCCACCAAGTCCCAGCCAGCTGCTTGACTGTAGCACGGGTAAAAGTCTCCTAGAGCTGAGGGCTGTCACTTCTAGAAGTGACAGACTGAGGCCTGAGCCGACCTAGAGCTCGATTTCTGCCTCCAGGAATGCTGGGCTAGCATGGGGGCAGGGAGCAGGCTGGCAGGCAGGATTGCAGACACAAGAGGCAATCGGGAGCCTAGAGTACCTCCTCGAGGCCCTGAGTCCTCTTTCCTCTAGAAAGGTCTGCCACCCACTGGTTTCCCAGGCCAGCCTGCCCATCCGGGCCTTGTCCTTGTGAGAGCCTTCACTGACACAACAGATGGGCTCAGCCAAGTGTTTCAGTGTCCATGGCCTTGTCTGTACCTGCCAGCTGCTAAGGATGACAGGACAGAAATCGACTGTCCCACATTATAGATGCAAAAGGCTCAGAGGTTGAGGAAATTTGCAAGGTCCACAGTGAGGAAGCCACTCAGCCAGGATTCATTTCCAGCTCTTCCTGGCTGTGAGCCTCGCTTTTCAAACACAGAGAACGGTCCTTGAAAGTCAGAGCCAAAAAGGGGATCAGGGGTCATCTAAACCAACCTCTTAACTTTGCAGATGGGAAAACTAAGGCCCTGAGATGGAAAAGGTCATGTCCAAAGTCACTCATCAGAGCTTGCTTTGCAGAAATGGCAGAGGTCTGAGAATCCCAAGGGGGGACTCTAACTAGTCACCTGACTATGAAATGTGTGACAAGCGCCTCCCAGAAATCTGAGCTAGGCAGGCTGAGAATGTGTGGGCTGAAAAGAGCTGTGCCTGCACCCCAGAATCACATTTAGGTTGTTAAGAACATGAAGAGTTAAGTAGCCAAAGCCCAGCAACACATGGGTTCACTAACCATCTATGAGCTACCTACTCAGGGAAAGTAAGGCTTATGTTCTCTAGCCAATTACCCATAATGCTCACTGAAAACTGAACTCCACCCCCAACAGCCCAGTCCCCTCACTGACCCTTACATCACCTTCCATCTTCCAGCCTCTGCCTGAATTTCCGCTTCTGTCCTCTCTTCCTGCCCAAATTTTTCATGTTCCTTAAGGCCAAGCTTCAGTTCAACACACAGATTTAATATATGATCTTCTGCAGACTGTGTGGCATAAAGTAGATGGAAAATGAACAAAAGGGAAGGAGGGGTGGGAGGAAGGAAGAGAGGAATGGGAAGATGATAAGGGAATGTGAAAGGATACTTGGGATGGATGAATGGATGGATGGATCGATGGATGGGCAGGTGGATGGACGGATGAACGAAAGGAAGGATAATGGATGGAAATAGAAGAATGGAAGGTGGATAGATGGTGGGCAGGAAGCTGGGAAAGGATGGATGGAAGACAGAGAAAGGGCGGTCATCACACCTGTCCCAGGGTGGACAAGCATCCACCTTGACTGGGGAAGGACCAGGGCCACAGGAGTTCTCAACTTAGCTGAACCTTGACAGTGAATAGATGCTGAGCAACAAAGGAAGTGAAGAGGGACATCCCGTTTGCTCACCTGAGCAAAGACTCAGTGGCATGCAACCCTGGTCTGAGGACAATGCAGCACCTAAGCGTCGCTAGAACACAGCTGAACTGCCTGGCAGAACTGAGAACAGAGGCCGGATCATACACGTGGAGCTAAGGAGCCCAGACTTTATCCTAACAACACGGGGAGGACCGAAGGTTCTACATACGGGAGTTACGCTGTCAGCTGTGTTTCACAAAGGCCACTCTGGCATCCACGTGGAACGTACTTCGGGAGAAGGGACAAGAAAGACAAAGCCAGGAAGATGTTGCCTTGCCACTACCCAGGAAAGAGATGGGGTTGGCTCAGACCTCTCCTCTGCCGGGAAGCCTCCACCCCAACACCTTGGATCACCTGACCTTCCCCTTCTCAGCCTTCCTACTGCCTCTGTGATACATGCCACCCCCCAGGAGAGCTTACCACAGTGCCTGAGAGGGCCACAAAGTGTCTCTCCCATAGTAGGTGGTCAGCACATTAAGTTGGCATAATTACCCCAGCCTGTTTGGGGAGACACAGTCCCTGTCCTTGGGGATGCCCAGTCTGATGGGGGAGGGCAAAAATGAGGGTAGAGCCTACTCTGCTCTCTGAGGGGAGCCTGGAGCCAAGAAGCCACCAGGTGGGTGGGTAGTACACAGAAGGCTTCTTGGAAATGGTGCGTTTGACTCAGGTTTTGAAAGAAGGAAGAGCCCTCCATGGGTGGAGTGGGGAGAGGGCATTCCCAGGCAGGGGCGTGGCTGTGGGAACTGCAGCACCAGCGGTGAGTCGAGAGGAAAGTCAGCGCCTGAGTTGGAATGGCTGTGTCAGGAGTCCCAAGCTCTGGGCCCGCAGGACAAAGGGCAGGGGCAAGAAGGGAAAGAGGTCCCCGGGTGTCTCCAGCCTCACGGGCGGAAAGGAAAGGACCCCCACCAGCCAGAGGTTAGGAAGTGGTCTCAGTGCTGTGCTGCCCCAGACTGAGCCATCACGTTGGACTGGGGAAGGACCGGGGCTTCCCAAGTCAGTCAGGCCAGGGCTCCAGGCCAGGCACCCCTCAATGACAAGCCATGTGACCTTGGACAAGTCACTGCGGCCCTCCCAGCCCCGTTTCCTATCAAATGGGCATCATAACAGTTCCTACCTTGCAGGATTATCGAAAGGACTAGACAATTCATGGCAAGCGGCCAGCAGGGTGCTCGGCACAGAGTCGACATGTGGCAAAAAGTTCTCTTAAAGAAAGCCCCAGAGTTTGACCAATGGGGGGACAGTGGGTGAGCTCAAATGGAGACCAAGTGTCGCAATTCAGGCAAAGACAGAGACAAAGAACAAAGAGGGTCCAGGATAGTGGTGGGCAGTGGTGGAAGGAATGGGGAGGCCTTGGGAGGGCTGCTGAGGCCAGCAGGCCGAGGTGATGAACTGCTGAGTCTGAGGGCCCGGCCAGGGCGGAGTCTATGGGAATGGGCAGGCCCGGAAGCCCCGCTGGGGAAGAGTCAGCAGGACGGTTTGGGTGTGAGGAGAGAGGGCCTGGGAGCTGGCGTGGGGCCCACATTCTGCGGATGGAGGCCCAGCACTGCCTCCCCTGTCTGGGAGTGAAGGGGACGAGGAAGCAGCCAGTGCAGGTGTCCCCATGAGGCCCTGAGACCCGGGGAAGCCCCACCAGCCACTCGACATCCAGGGCCTGGTTCTTCTCCTCCCTGCCCTGGCTATCGGTGCAGCGGGGGCGACATCTGCACACACACACACACACACACACACACACAAGGATTCTAGGGCACTCACCTGCAAAAGAGGGGGAGCTGGGTCAGCTTATGATAAAAGACATGTGTATAATAAAACTGAAAATATCCAAAAAGGGTTGAAGACAAATCAAAAATTAGGTACTAGGGTATATTGATAAACATGTTTTTTTGATTGCAGGGACCCCGGATGGCTCAGTCAGTTAAGCGTCCGGCTCTTGATTTCAGCTCAGGTCATGATCTCATGGTTCGTGAGTTCGAGCCCCACGTTGGGTGCTGTGCTGACAGCTCCTGCTTGGGATTCTCTGTCTCCCTCTCTCTCTGCCCCTCCCCTGCTCTGCTCATTCTCTCTCTCTCTTCCTCTGTCTCCTTCTCTCTCCTCTCTCTCTCTCTCTCTCTCTGTCTCTGCCCCTCCTGTGCACTATCTGTCTCAAAATAAATAAATAAACTTCAAAAAAAAATACATGTTTTGGTTGCAAGCAATGGAATGGCAACACTTCACAAAGAGGCAATTCATTGACTCATTGTTCTCTCCCTCTCTCCCCCTCCTGCCCCAACACAGGCATGCAAACACCCACATGCACACACACACCCCTCAGCCTTGATCTGCCTCCTGGCTTCACCTGCACGGGCCAGACACCCTCACGAGTCTGGAACCATAACTGAGGGAGCCCTGAACTCACCCTTCAGCCTCATGGCCAGAGAAGATCAGCTCAAATTTGACAAACCCCAGGGAAGGCTTGTATGGCCAGTGGCCAAAATCTTATATGACCAACCCAACAGGCACACATGCCCCATGTCCGTGACCAAGGAAGAGGGATCTGGGTATCGGAAGAAGGAGAGCACAGATTTGGCCCCAACCTTTATGAGCTAAGCCCCAGTGTGTGTCTATCGCAAAACTGTACAGAAGAGGTTTCTATACCTGATCTACCTCTGGGTAGATCTACCTCTGGGCTTCCTGGCAGCCAAGGCAAAAAGGAAAACATGATGGAATATGAAACGTCACTAAGAAGGAGGCATATCTGACTGTCCAGAGACACAAACATCTTCTAAGTTCTGAGGTCTGAGAAGAATCTCTTCTTCAGAGATTCTGAAGGTCACCAAGAGGTTCTACTCACTGAGCCCTGCCTCTATTAGACACCATGCTAGACATTTCCACCGATACTCTCATTTAATCTTATAAACCTCCTTGGGGAGGGCATTACTGGGTCCATGTTATAGACACAGAGAGGTAAAAGCAAGGAAGTTCCACTGGACCTCAGTCTCCAAGGGCCAAGCACCTCCCAGCTGCCACTGAACGGGGAGGTGTCCCAACAGTGCCAAGGTGCTCCATAGAGCCAGATCCCCTAACCCTGGCAGCATCATGGCCTGCCTCCTATGAGCACCAAGCTCCAACCACTTCTCCTGGGCACTTACTGGCCAGACTTCAATTGTCAGCACCAGAGACCTCTGCCTGAGGGTCTTCTCTGGCCATCAGAGCCCATTCTGCCTGTGCACAGGACAGGCTGTGGTGCTGGAGAATTAACACCACTCCCCTGACTAAAAGCATCCTCAGCCTATCAGGTTAGGAGGATAAATACCCCAGCTCCCTCGTCCCTTGGGAGGAACTCCGAGGTGCTTGTTCTTCACTGTCCCTAAGGATTACGCTACAGCTGTCCACAGCATTCACTTGCTTGGTCACGCACCCCTTGTTAGCTTCCTCCCCTTCCCCGTCCCAACTACCCACCCCCTAATGGGGTTTCGTGAACTCCACCCAAAAATACTTCTTGCACTCAAGTTTTTGTTGAAGGCTCTGCTTCTGGAACCCAAACCGAAGCACCTGAGAGGGGAAATAGATATATATAATAAATAAGGTATTTTACTAATATATAAAATATTATATACAGATTATAATAATATAATAATATATAATCTAATAATAATATAAGTGTTATAAATGTTACTACTATAAGGGCTATGCAGCACTTAACTCACAAATAATAAGAAGTGCTCTTTGTAATAAATGCCACAGAGTCCATCGATCTTCATAGGATGCTTTTGTTGGTTTTTGCCAAGCTCTTGCAACCTGCTTCTGGTGGCAACTGACAAGCAAGTATGGTTCTGACATGAAGGCTAGTTGAAATTTTTGTTTGTGTTGAGGAGGAAGATCAATGGGAAACAGCACAGACATATGCCCTAACTCGAGCCATTCATCAATGACACAAGTGACTTCTTTGCCGAACCAGATTGTAGATTTCAAATCCAGAAAGCATCTTTTCTTGCAGGTTTTGCTATTAACAATGCAATGGCTAGAGACATGACACATTTTTTTTGAAAAAAAATTTTAATGTTTTATTTATTTTTGAGAGACAGAGACAGAGACAGAGTATGAGTGGGGGAGGGGCAGAGAAAGAGGGAGACAGAGAATCCAAAGCAGCTCCAGGCTCTGAGCGGTCAGCACAGAGCCTGATGTGGAGCTCAAACCCACGAACTGTGAGATCATGACCTGAGCTGAACATTTTTAACATGTTTCCTTAAAATATTCAAGTCTGGGTTTTCTTAAGTCTAGACAATCAATAAAACACAACAAATCTAGCCCTGATTCGTAGCATTTACCATTTCCATGGTGTAAAGGCCCTACCAAATTACCACCTGGGGGAGAAAGGGGGGGGCGGCATCGGCCAAGACAGGGCTGAGGAAGAAGAGCTTGGCCACCATAGCACCACCCACCCTGAGCCCAGCACAACTCCTGGCCCAGAGTAGCCCCTTAGTGGATCCAGAGCTGAGTTCACTCCCCTCCTGCGAGAACTCGCCCTTTCTGCAAACTTGACCAAGTCCAGCAAAGCCAGGATTCTGCTCATCTGGAAGATCGACACGCAGGTAGCATGAGAGGGCCCTGTTCTGATAGCTTACCTACCAGTCATGCATCCTTAAGTAGGTCGCTCAGCCTCCCTGAGCTTCGGTTTCTGCACCTGTAAGATGGACTGAGTACAGTGCAGGGACATAGCGAGGAGTCTTGGCAGAGAGCAGGCTGGGAGGAGACATTTGCTCAAACTCAAACTTAGGAAGCAGAATGCAACTGCCTTTCCCCAGCTTTGGTGTGAGAATCAAATGTAATAACGGGTCCTCTTCAAGTAAGTACTAATACCCTAAATTCACAGAAGAAGGAACCAAAATTCAGAGATGAAGGGATCAGCCAAGGTTATGCTCCAAGTTTAACCACAGGTTGGCCTCTTGCCTCCTTCCACTATTCCACATTACCTTCTACAAGGGACTACAGTCTTGCTTTATGGTTTTTCCCTCCTTTTGGTTATCACTTTTGATTTCTGTAGTCATATTATTATCTAAATACAAAGTTAAGTTAAAATCTATTATATGGTATCACAGGCTACAACGCAGATGAACCCTAAGGACATTATGCTACATGAAATAAGCCCATCACAAAAAGGACTAATACAAAGTATCTAAAGTAGCCAAAGTCATAGAAACAGAAAGTAGAAAGTTTGTTACCAGGAGAAAAAGGAATGTGGGGTTTAGTGAGTATAGAGCTTCCATGTTGCAAGATGAAAAAAATTCTAGAGATCTGTTGAACAACATTGTGAATATATTTAACACTACTGAACTCTACACTTAAAAATTCTTAAAATGGTAAAAAAAAAAAATCTATTACAAGGTAATATAAAATTGACAGACCAGGATATTGGTGTGTGCAATCTGTTTTTAACTAGGAAGTTGATGTGGTATTCAAGATGAACTAATTTTATGGTTTTTAAATTTTCTATTTGAAAAATTTCTTTGTTCTGGGGCACCTAGGTGGCTCAGTCAGTTGAGCGTCCAACTTCAGCTCAGGTCATGATCTCGCAATTGACGAGTTCAAGCCCCGCGTCGGGCTCTGTGCTGACAGCTCAGAGCCTGGAGCCTGCTTCTGATTCTGTGTCTCCCTCTCTCTCTGCCCTCCCCTGCTCATGCTCTGTCTTTCTCTGCCTCAAAAATAAAGATAAACATTAAAAAATATTTTTTAAGTAAAAAATGTCTTTGTTCATACACACACATACACAATTTTGTGTATAAAAGCAGGTGCACTCTTTTTTTTTTTTCTTTCCTGTTTTCTTGGATCTCTTCTTTCCCTCTACTATCCCCTACACCCACCTCAGGCTCCCACCCTACCCCCAAGGTAACCCATGTTAATAACATATGTCCCTTTCATATTTCAGGTGTGCGTGTAATTATACACACACATATGCCGTTATTTAGACAAGGGGCTGGGTTTGTTTATACACACAAGTGATATCAGTACACCGCCTGTGTTTTTCTGCAGCGTGCATTTATTTCCCTTTCCCCGATGCCTCCAAGAGTCCTCTTGCCATCTGACATAGTTCCAATTTGTTGATTGTAGTGGCTGCTCAATATCGCCTGGTATGAGTGGACCACAATTTACCCAGCTCTATAAGACCGACCAAGGGGTAGTCACTTTGTTTTCCTTTTTCGGTCACTATAAATAATGCACCCTCCTATGTGTAAGGTCTCTTATTTCTATTAATTTATTCTATTCTATTAATATTGAAACCCCTTAGTCATTTGAAAATCATCACTGATGTGTACTCACACATAATGAAGCCAGAAAGGAGCCCAAGAGACTAAAGACTCTGGGGACAGAACGATGGATGAATGTTTTTGGGTTTTATGTTCCTTTTCTTTTTTAATGTTTATTTTTTAATATTTATTTATTTTTGAGAGAGAGAGAGACAGTGAGAGCCAGGGAGGAGCGGGGTGGGTGGGGGGCAGGGAGACACAGAATCCGAAGCAGGCTCCAGGCTCTGAGCTGTCAACACAGAGCCCGACGCGGGCCTTGAACTCACGAACCTTGAGATCATGACCTGAGCCGAAGTCGGACACTCAACCGACTGAGCTACCCAGGCGCCCCTGTTTTGTATATTTCTGTTTTTGTTGTCACACTATTCATATGGCAGATAAAAGCTGAAAGGAACAAAACCTACCTGTTTTGTGTGTAACAATCCTATAATCGTAGGAGAGAAAGCGACCCCAGGCCCCAGGAATGTGTTCACAGGGAGTCAAGTCAAAAGAGGACTCTCTTTCTAAATAGCTGACATCTTTGCTGTAACACCCCTTGACCTGCTCAGAGCCCTTCAGGGGTCCTGGACTGTCGGGAAAAGGGGGACGCAGAGCCATATCCTCCCGTGGCAGTGACCACGCAGTACATCAGAGGAAAGGCCACATAAAGCTCTCTACTTTCTCGGTGCTTCAGCTCTTGCCGACCAGGCTCCCGTCCTTCCACAGCTCAGGCGGACACTCGCCTTCTCTTCCATGCAGGTCTTCTCAACACCTACCATGGCAGCTGCCTTGTACCAACATGGCAAGGGGCACGTGGGATCAGAGAAGCCCTGTCCTCAAGACACTTGCTTCTGAGGGGTGCCTGCGTGGCTCAGTCGGTGAAGCGTCTCACTTCGACTCAGGTCATGCTCGCTCTGTTCATGAGTTCGAGCCCCACATCGGGCTTTGTGCTGACAGTGCAGAGCCTGCTTGGGATTCTCCCTCCTTCTCAATCTCTGCCTGCCCCCCACTTGCACTCTCTCTCTCTCTCTCCCTCTCTCTCAGTGAATGGATAAACTTTAAAAACAAGAAAGAAACCCTCTTCTGAGAAGATTCCATGAAGACCTGAAAGAGCAGAGGTCTATACCCCAAACCCATGGCTTGACTCCACAAATCCTTACTGAGTGTCCCACACGTGCAGGGTGCTAAGGGTTGTGGGAAGCAGCAAAACAAAGAGCTTCCTCTGTGTTTATGTTTCAGGGAGCTGTTGGAAGGTCTCAAACAACAAGCCTCGGAGGTGGGAAGGCAAACATAAGAAATTGCTTATCTCAGACACAAGGAGGGACGCTGTGTTTTTTATAGCTCTAGGAAACAATGGGCCCAAAGAAGGCAAAACCTGACGGGCTTACCACTCATTCATTTACATCAGCAGATACACTTTATGGGCTATCATTAATTCTCACCCCAGCCATTGTTTTAGCTCTTTATGCAATTATCGAAAACAATATTTCACAAACTTTGACACTAACTCAAGCATAAAGAATCTGAGGGTGTGTTCAAAATAAAGTTACAAGAACGTTCTGGAGCACTCTACTGACTCCTCTCAGGTGCCAGGATCTCACGGAGTGGGAAAGGCCGTCTGATTTGGGACTGGAATCTTAGCTTGGGAAATCTAGGCAGCAAGACATTTCCGAATAGAGAAGCCAGTTTGCTCATACTTCTGCCTTGATAGCATCCTTTAAGGGGGTTCATGTTTTATTTCCACAGGATATAATAATGAAAGGGAGAAACATGGTTCCTGCTCTCAGGGAATTTTACTAACTAGCTAGGAGACCCTAACAAAGGTTTTTTGGGGGTTTTTGTGTTTGGCAGCCCAGGCCAGGACGCTCTCTCTATGTGAGGGTCTTTCCATAACGTCAGGTTTAAAAGTGACAGATGAACCAATTAACCAAAAAGATTTTGGGGACACCTGGGTGGCTCAGTCCATTGAGCATCCAACTTCAGCTCAGGTCATGATCTCGAGGTTCGTAAGTTCAAGTCCCGCATCGGGCTCTGTGCTGTCAGTGCAGAGCCTGCTTCAGATCCTCTGCCCCTTCCCTGCTCATTCTCTCTCTCTCTCTCTCTCTTTCAAATAAACATTTTATTTTTTTAATTTTTTTTTCATTTATTTTTGAGAGAGTGAGACAAAGTGAGAGTGGGGGAGGAGCAGAGAGAGAGGGAGACACAGAATCCAAAGCAGGCTCCAGCAGGCTCAACACGGGGCTCGAACCCACAAACCGTGAGCTCATGACCTGAGCTGAAGTCAGACACTTAACTGACTGAGCCACCCGGGCGCCCCTCAAAAATAAACATTTTAAAGAAAAGAGATTTTTAAAAGATAACACCCAAAGTTGGTGAGCAGGTTTTGAAATAGGCACCCTCATTCCCTGCTGGAAAGTCCGTAAATTGGTACCACTTCTCTTTAAATCAATTTGACGGCCCAAGTCAAGATCCTTAAAACATTTGTTATCCTCTCACCTAATCATTACACTTATGAGAATTAAGCCTGAGGAAATAATGCAAAATATTTGTAAAAGCTTTATGCAGAAAGATGTCATTGCTGTATTATTTTAATTTGCCACAGCAACAACAAAAAACAGTGGAAACAGCATTACACGTATAACACTTCTCTTAAAATACTAATAAAAATCAGGGGCTCCTGGGTGGCTCTGTCGGTTAAGCACCCAACTCTTGATTTCCGGTCAGGTCATGATCTCACAGTTAGTGACTTCAGGCCCATGTCGGGGGCTCCCTGTCATCTTTCAGCACAGGGCCTGTTTGGGATTCTCTCTCCCTCTCTCTCTGCCTCTCCCCTGCTTGTGCACATGCACACATGCTCTCTTTTTCAAAATAAATAAATAAACTTCCAAAAAAATATTAATAAAAATCAAATGCAAAACAGTATAGTGTGGTTGTAGATAGATAGATAGATAGATCTGTAATATATATGTGAAAGAAATTCACCAAAATGTTATTAGTGATTGCCTTTGGGTACTAGGATTTGGGGTTCAGCTGAATCATACACTCACCTATGGCCTGGAAGACAGGATCGTTGACCATAAAAAAGGAGACATGTCTACTGAACAACCAACAATGATTATGGATTGCAGAGTGATGAATCAGACTCAGCAGCCTTGAAAGATGAAAAATATTTTGCCATGTATAAAGCAGGGAGTCCGGATGACACTGGAAGTTAAATGTATCATTTATCACCACCCCTCTAGACATCCCTAAAATTAGCATAAATGGATAAAGCGTGTATTAGACAAAGAGACCAGGAGAAGGGATTATGGTATGAAAGTTTTGGAATCTGGAAAACAAACAAAAAATAATCTTGGCGCTTTCCCAGGGAGAAGCCAAGAAGCAAGCAGATTTACATAGCAGGACCCTGGGAAGCTTCTGGAATAGGAGGCACCAGGCACATCTGAAAGGGGAGTGCACATGGGCTGAAAGGAGGAAGACAAATGGGTCAAAAGTTCATATAAAAATCATTGAGACCTCCATAGCTCCTTTCTACCCCAACCTTTGATGCCAATAACTCCTCCTTATCCCAGGAGAAGCTGGGGGTGCACTCTGGAGAATTTACCCAAAAGGATTAAACCCTGAGAGACCAAGTGCACTCTGGAGAATTTACCCAGAAGGACTAAACCTTGAGAGACCAAGCACAGCTAACAGTGGGGGCAATAAACTGATATAAGTCAGATTAACTGAGCCTGAGACTCTTTCAGTCCCCTTCCTCCACATAGCTTCCTGAAAGCTGGTAGCTCTTCCTTCCTGAGGAAGACCCTACCCAAGAGAAAAAGCCTACAGATACTGACATTTGGGGTCCCCCCCATAAAACAGCATATTCTGCACCAGATTATTCTATAGTGAGACTCACTGGGGGAAAGCCCCCCTACTGTACACACACACACTTACATTCCTTACCCATTCCTTACACACTTCTTACCTTACCCATAAATATTAGTAGACAACCAAGAACCCCAGACATTTGAGGGAAACCTCTGACATAAAGGACGGAGATGAGACAAACCAGGAAAAAGGCAGCTGAGAGGAAATTGAAATGATGACGGAAATGGAAGAAATGTTAAAGCCCTGATCAATAGGGTTAATGAGGGAAGAGGAAATCTTGGGTCTTCAAACAAGAACAAGAGACTATTTTTAAAAAGTATCCAGAGTTATAGGGTACTAAAAATACATCTGATATTTTAAAAACTAAATCATAAGATTAGATGGTAAAGTTTAGGAAAATCTCAGAAAGTCAAAAAAAGAGAAGGTAGAAGAAAAATAGAATGAAATACATAGGAAAAGGAGGAGTTCCAGAAGGAGAGAAAATGGCTGGGGGTGGGGGGATCATTAAATAAACATTCAAGAAAATTTCCCAGAAGTAAAGAACATGAATTTATATGCTGAAAGATTCTGCCAAGTGCCCAACCCAACAGGTCCACACAGCCACATCGAGGGAGAACATGTGATACTGCAGCCTGCTAGAGAGAAAGAGAAGAGCCTAAAAGCTCTGGGGTTAGGGATAGGAATAGGATAGCATAAAAGATCTAGAATCAAAACAATATTAGACTTCTCAGTAGCAACACTGGAAGCCAGGATGCAGTGATACAATACCTTCAAAATGCTGAGGGAAATTTATTTGCAACCAAGAATTCCATACCCAGCCAAACTATCAGTCAAGAATGAGAGTAGACTCATGATGTTTTCAGACATGAAACGTCTATGAATCCTTTCCCAGGAAACTGCCAGA
Organism: Lynx canadensis; assembly: GCF_007474595.2. NCBI lineage: Eukaryota > Metazoa > Chordata > Mammalia > Carnivora > Felidae > Lynx > Lynx canadensis. Next base: position 39,713,629 of record NC_044316.2, read on the forward strand.
GGATGTGTTTCACTAAAATGAAGGGGGAAGAAAAGAAAAGGGAAGACATGGGATCCAGGAAACAGGGAAGCAATGCAGGAAGAAGGGATGTCCACAAAGACAGTGAAGGAAGATTTTGGGATGACAGGAGGCATAGAGAGCGCCCAGAACATGCTGGGACAGGATGCAGGACAGCAGTTTCCAAAGAGTAATATCTTCAAGAAGATAAAACTTATGAAATACTCAGTGTTTTAACATGTTAGGAGATCTATATTTCTGGCAGTGAATTAGGGAATAAATTTAGAATAAGTACATAGAAAACCTCAGCAAATTGAAAAAGAGATGTTTATCCCAAAGAAATCTAACATAGCATAAAATGTTTTTGGACTGTAAATAATAGTTAAATAGTCATGATAATGTAAAATTAAACATTTACCTAATGAAAATAGCATATATTGAAAGTGTAGGAAGAAGTAGGGAGCGTCCATGCTGTACAAGAGAGCTGAATCCCTCTCCTTCAGAGTGGGAAGTCAAGCAATTAGAAAAAAAATTGGAAAAAAAAAATCAAGAAATGGTAGTATAAGCCTGTGGTTTAGAAATAAGGCAGTGGGGGGGGCGCCTGGGTGGCTCAGTCGGTTGGGTGGCCGACTTCGGCTCGGGTCATGATCTCGCGGTCCGTGAGTTCGAGCCCCGCGTCGGGCTCTGTGCTGACCCGCTCAGAGCCTGGAGCCTGTTTCGGATTCTGTGTCTCCCTCTCTCTCTGACCCTCGCCCACTCATGCTCTGTCTCTGTCTCAAAAATAAATAAACGTTAAAAAAAAATTAAAAAAAAAAAAATAAGGCAGTGGCTCAGTCGGTTGAGCATCTGACCTTCGGCTCAGGTCATGATCTCACAGTTCGTGAGTTTGAGCCCCACGTCGGGCTCTGTGCTGACAGCTCAGAGCCTGGAGCTAGCTTCAAATTCTGTGTCTCCTCTCTCTGCTTCTCCCCAGCTTGTGCTCTCTCTCAATAATAAATAAATACACTTTAAAAAATTATAGAAATAAGGCCAACGGGGCACCTGGGTGGCTCAGTTGGTTGAGCATCCAACTTCAGTTCAGGTCATGATCTCAAGGTTTGTGCGTTCAAGCCCCACACCGGGCTCTGTGCTGACAGCTCAGAGCCTGGAGCCTGCTTCGGATTCTGTGTCTCCCTCTCTCTCTCTGCCCCTCTCCTGCTCATGCTCTGTCTCTCTCTCTCCTTCAAAAATAAAATAAACACTAAAAAATTTTTTTAAGAAATAAGGCAAACACTGGGGCACTTGGGTGGCTCAGTTGGTTAAGCATCTGACTTTGGCTCAGGTCATGATCTCACAGTTCATGGGTTTGAGCCCCACGTCGGGCTCTGTGCTGACAGCTGGGAGCCTGGAGCCTGCTTCGGATTCTGTGTCTCCCTCTCTCTGCCCCTTCCCCAGCTCCCACTCTTACCCCTTCTCCAATTCACTCTCTCTCTCTCTCTCTCAAAAATAAATAAAAATTTAAAAAATTAATTTAAAGAAATTAGGCAAAAGCCAAGAGTAATAGCTAAGAGTTGAAAGTGAGAAGTGGGAATGGAGGCATGAGACACAGCCTCGGGATGGCTCTTTTTTATAGAAAGACTTATGTGATACATACATAACTTTGATTTTATAAATTAAATTTTTTAAATATGGAAAAGCACCCATGGTGTGGGACAGGATGGTTGACTCAAGGATACAGAGCAGGGCCAGACAGAAAAGCACCCAAGTGGGTTGAGACAGAGGGTCAAGCATTGGGGGGGAAAGAGAACATCACAGGTGATTAAACAGTAGAGTCCTGATCGTGTCCGTGTACTTGAACTTGGCCATATTCTTTCTAGAGAGCCCAGCAGGTAGAAATGGGGCTGGGAGAGATGGACAGCAAGGGGCCCAGTCAGTTATCCCGTGCCCAGCTCTAGGGAGAGAGGCAGCAGGTCTGAACATGGGGGGGTGGAGAGTGGTGATGAAGCAGGGCGAGGGTGACAGATGTTTCCCAGGGGACCCCTACGCACTCAGTCTCCTGCCTGATGACAAGCAGGGGCTGATAAGGGGTGAAGAGGAGGACAGGTTGGGAGAAAAAAGCTCAGTCCTAACCACGGACACCATCCCCAAGGCAAAGGCTCTCTTTTCTACCGCCCAACACAAAACTTGTGTAATGTGAGGAGCCAAAGGGTAGAGTTAAGAGCTCAAGCTTTGGAGTCTTTGGGTTAAAATACCTAAAACGAGAGAGCGGCATTTAAAAAAAAAAAAAAAAAAAAAAAAAAAAAAAAGCGTGGCCTCTGTAACCAGACAGCAGGGCTTGAACCACAATCATGCCTCTTAGGATCCACATGACTTTGCGAAAGTTACTTAACCCCTCTGAATGGCAGAGCTGTCTCCATTCCAAACCCAGCCTCACCACACCCACCTCACAGGGTGACTGTCAACACGTGGGAGCTCCTTCCCCTCCTGCGTCCCACCTCCCACGCCCACGATATGGGGGGGGCAAGGCGGCAGGGGAGTCTTCGAGAAAGACCCCACCAGTATTACTGAGCTTTGCTGTTTCCTGGACCCATCAGGCTGTGGGGGCCGAGAAGGCCTCAGGGAGACACCTTCAACCCCCTCCCATTTGTTCAAGAACAGAGACCACACAGGTTTGCGTCAACCGGAAAGTCAGCTTTATTAGCCCACCACCAGCAGAGGGGGAGGGGAGACAGCTTGGGGACCTCGCTGGGAGGACAGGGCCCTGACGCAGGCCTTCAGGAGGTTGGGGCCGGCGGGCGGGCAGGAGGCTCCGGAAGAGGCAGCTCAGTGCTTGGAGTTCTGGCCCTGGCTGAAGCTGGACGAGCCCTGCTCCTTGAGGATGGGCCAGGTCTGGTGGCCAGAGGGGGACGAGGAGGAGGAGAAGACTGTGGGGGAGAGGCGAGGGGGTGAGAAGGGTTCTGGGAGCTTAGAGGCCCCACACAGGGAGAAGGGAGGGCTGGGGGCTCAGGGGCACCCGGGAGCCTCAAGGGCCTTACCGTTGTGGGAAGAAAAGGACTGGCTGGACGCTTGCTGGGAGGAGAGGCTGCAGGGGAGAAAAGGCGGAGCAGTTAGACGCGCTGGGAGCGGCGGGGCTGCAGGGGCTGCTGGGCAGGACCGGGAAGGAGGGCAGCGCACTCACTGGGCATCCTCGCCCTCCAGCAGGCGGCGGTAGGTGGCGATCTCCTGCTCCAGCCGCGTCTTCACGTCCAGCAGGATCTTGTACTCCTGGTTCTGCTGTTCCATCTCGCAGCGCAGCTGGGCCAGCTGCCCCTCCACGCTGCCGATCAGGTCCTGGATCTGGGCCAGCTGCACGCAGTAGCGGCCTTTGGTCTCCTCCAGGCTGTTCTCCAGGGATGCTTTCTGTGAGTGGGGGAAAGGGAAAGAGTCAACAGAGGTGATCATTGCTCCCCCCCTCCCCAGGCCTCTGGGCATGTTCCTGAGAGGTACATGGATTTTGGGCCCAGCTGGGCTACTGATGGGCCAGACAATGTGGAGAAAATTCACTCCGTTGTTCTGGGCCTTAATTTCTGTGTCTATATAATGGGTACAATGACCCCTCCATCCCACTCCTGGGAAAAGAGGGGCAGAACTGTATTGTGGCAACATTGAGGGGCCGGCGGCATCACTGGTGACTTGGGGACTGCGGCGAGCCGGGGTCCTTCATACCATGCTGAGCTGGGACTGCAGTTCAATCTCCAGGCCCTGGAGCACCCTCCGGAGCTCGGTCACCTCCGTGCGGCCACTCTGCACCAGTTCGCTGTTTGAGGCCACTTCCTTGTTCAGCTCCTCGGTCTGAGACAGGAAAAGAGGAGCAGGTGTTAGGCACCCTAGAGGTGGCCCCTGCCTGGGAAGTCCTGCAGGAGAGCTGAGCGCCTGAGCCCCACCTTGCTCAGGAACCAGGCCTCCGCGTCTCTGCGGTTCTTCTCCGCCATCTGCTCGTACTGGTCGCGCATCTCGTTCAGGATGCGGCTCAGGTCCACACCGGGGGCGGCGTCCATCTCCACACTGACGTCCCCACCAGTCTGACCCCGCAGGGCAAGCATCTCCTAGGAAGGGATGGCGGGAGACGACCAGCTCAGCTGAGCCCTTTTCTGGCCCCTGAACCGGCCTCCGGCTGCCAACACCAGCAGTGACCTCACCTCCTCGTGGTTCTTCTTCAGGAAGGCCAGCTCCTCCTTCAGCCCTTCGATCTGCATCTCCAGGTCAGTCCTGGCCAGGGTCAGCTCGTCCAGCACCCTGCGCAGGCCGTTGACGTCGGCCTCCACGCTCTGGCGCAGGGCCAGCTCGTGCTCATACCTGGCAGGACAGAGGTCGAGGCATCAGGCTCCATCTGCGAGGCTTCTGAGGTTCAAAACCAACAGCCCCACTGCTTGCCCACCCCCCCCAACCCCCGCCCTCTGCACCGCACTCCGCCCACCACAGCGGTGGCTCACTTGGTCCTAAAGTCATCGGCTGCCAGCCTGGCATTGTCAATCTGCAGAATGGGCTGAGCGTTCTCGACGGTGGCCGCGATGATCTACAGAGAAGGTAAAAGGACAGGCCTCGTTAGCCAAGACCCCAAAGCCCGGGGGTGAAGAGCAGAGAGGGGAGGATACGGTGTCCCCAAACTTGAGGGTCGCCTGGCTGGCGAGTCAGGCCCTACACTCTTCCATCCAGCCAGCCTGGGTGTCTTTTGCAGCCGGCTCAGGGTGCGCGGAGGGAGGCCCCCCCGGCTCCTACCACCCCATCCTCGGCCCCAGGCTGAGAGAAGCTGAGGGAGCAATGCAAAAATCACTTGCAGGGAATAAGAGAGTCAGGGCTCCAGCCAAGCTCGGACAGCTGGATGCTGAAAAGGGACCCTCTGCCAGCAATGCGGAGTGGCCTCCGTCTACTCCCCCAAGGTGGCCTCACTCTCCCAGTTTGTGAAACAAAGATGCTAGAAAGTGATTTCTAAGGGCCGCTGAAGCCATGGCCTGTCGCAACCACCGGGGTCGCCCGCCTGGCCCACACACCTTGTTCCTCAGGTCCTCGATGGTCTTGAAGTAGGGGCTATAGTCCTTGACCTCACTGGGCCGCTGCCTCTGGTACCAGTCGCGGATCTTCACCTCCAGTTCGGCGTTGGCCTCCTCCAGGGCACGCACCTTGTCCAGGTAGGAGGCCAGCCGGTCGTTGAGGTTCTGCATGGTGAGCTTCTCATTGCCGGAGAGGAGGCCGCCATCACCCCCTCCAAAGCCAGCGCCGAAGCCACCACCGAAGCCAGCACCAAGGCCACCTCCAAAGCCACCTCCAAGGCCACCACCATATCCTCCACCGAAGCCGCTACCCAGGGCCCCACCAAAGCCGCTGCTGCTGCTGAAGCCGCCGCCGTAGCCGCCCCCCAGGCCGCAGGCCCCCCCGGAGGAGTAGCGGGAGGAGGAGACCGACAGGCCCCCGTAGGCGCTGGGGGCCCGGCAGGACCCTCCGGCCAGCACGGAGGACATGCGGCTGGAGCCGCCCCCGATGCCGCAGGAGCCCTTCATGGAGCTGGAGGAGGTGAACTGGCGGCTGCAGGTGGTCATGATGCCAGGAGGGAGGTGAGTGAGCGAGCGAGCGAGCTAGGCGGCAGAGAGGAGAGAGAGGTGCTCAGGGAGGCTGGGAGGATGCTGGGGCAGCTCAAACCCCCAGAACCTTTATAGGCGCCGGGGAGGGCGGGGCCTCCCGACTGCTGACGGAGGGTTCCCCTGCCCGTTTCATCACACCAGGTCCCGTCCAACTCCCCACTCCGGATCAGGATTATTCAGCCCGGGGTCGACTCACTTCGCTGGGTGCTGCTCGGAGTTCCCACCCAGCTCCGGGGGCGTGGGGCCGAGAGAAAAACTCACAAACGCCAGTCGGCCGTGACTCAGGCTGGGCGGCGGGAACCGGCTCTCGTTCCCGGAGCCTAAGGGGCCAGCGGGGCCTTGGCACAGGCAGTTTTGTGGCGGCTGCGTCCCCAGGCGGTGAGTCAGCCCGTGAAGGACTCCCTGCCCCACGGTGACAGCCTTGGCTGAGAAAGGCCTCACCGATGCCGGCCTGGGGCCGCCTCAGGATGTGCTGTGGGGATCCTGCCTGCCCAGCTCTGGACAAGGAGAGCTGGGTTCATGGTCTAACTTTGCTTTGCTCTCTGTGTGACCTGAGGCCCCCTTGCCTCCCCTCTCTGGGCCTCTGTGTCCCCTCAGTAAAGTGACAAGGCTGGACTGCCTGATCGTGGAGTCCCTTCTAGTTCTAAAAATTCTCGGGGCGCCTGGGTGGCTCAGTCGGTTAAGTGTCCGACTTCGGCTCAGGTCATGATCTCACGGTCCGTGGGTTCGAGGCGCACGTCAGGCACTGTGCTAACATCTCAGAGCCTGGAGACTCCTTCAGACTCCGTGTCTCCCTCTCTCTCTGTCCCTCCCCTGTGTGCTCTTTCTCTCTCTCAAAAATAAATATTTTTTTAAAGTAGTTGTTGTTTTTTTTTAATTCTCTGACTCTCTTTCCCTTATTGGATCGGATCCAGTGTCAGAGGCTGCCTTTGAGCCCCCAGAGTCGTCAGAAGCATTGGGTACCATGGGACCAGTATGTACCATCGAGCCAGGCGGGTGTCGGCTCGAATCCCCGCTCTGCCCCTTACAAGCTATGCAGCGTAAGCCATCCTTTAGCCCCTCTGGGTCTCAGTTTTCTCATCTGTAGAAGTGGAGGACACAACACAGAAGGACCTACACACAGAACCCCACTGGCCACTCCCCAATGGTGGCCCGGCCCCTCAGTTCCCGATGCCTCCTTTGCAGCTAGGTGCCCCCTCACCTGCCTCCTCACACCCACCTCTGCCCTCTGGCACCTCCCTCCCACAACCTCACCCTCTCCTCTTTACCCCAACACTCCCACCCTTTGAGCAGCCCACCCCCAATGCATTGCTCTACCTAGTCGTGGATGCCCATCATGAACTGTGGTGGGAGGGAGTCCCCGTCCTGCCATTAGTGCCGTGTGTGACCCCTGACCCCACCAGGAGCCTCTGAGTCCCCACACTGCATCCAAGGCTCTGTTCCCAACGCTTTCCTTTCGAATGTCCATAGATTCCAGGCTGGGCTAGACAGCTTCCTTCGTTCAGTTGAGAAGAGGGGGAAGGTGACCTCTCTGGTCACATCTGCCGTGCTCCAGTATTGTATGGAGTGCCCTACACGTGCCACACAGTTTGTGAGAGGCGATGTTCCCACCACAGGATCACAGACGAGGGAGCTGGTAGGTTAAGTGGGCTTCCCAAGGCACCAGTCAACGGCGAGCTGAGGTTTGAACCCCTGGCCGTCTGCTGGCCCAGTCCGAGCCCTTCCCGCCATCCTCAACCACCCTCTCTGTGCATCTCCAACGTGCATCATTGTCTTGAATTCACCTTGCGAAGTCAGGAGGAGAGAGGGAGACCCAGAGGGAGGGAGTGATTCCCCCCCGATTCACTCGGCTTTAAGTTGTAGAGCCAGGATTAGAACCCAGGCTCAGGGCATCTCCACTCGCCCACGATGCCTTGCAGGCTGGGACCAGGTACATCCATTCTCATTTACCTCCCACAGTACCTGGAATGAGCTCTTCCCACAGTGGGCATGACCTTGGCCTCAGGGCTGGAGGCAGGATTAGGGAGCTCTGAACCCAAAAGCTGAGGATTCTTCAGGGTGCTCTGGGGGGTGACACACAGAACTGGCCACTGTCCTTGTTCTAAAGTGCCTCTGTGGCCCCCAGAGGAGACAGAAGAAGGCTTGCCTCGGCCTGAGCACTGCTGGGACCTAGGAACAGGAAATTCTGTCTCAGCATAACCAGGACTTTGCTGCCGCCATATCGCGCCCCATCAGTCACTCAGCTTGTAGGAACAGGGCCCAGAGGTCTGAGCAGAGCTGGCACCCAACACACGCCTTCAGGGCCAGGCCTGGGAGACAGAACCCGATGCTCCTGCTCCCCTCTCCCAACACCAAACATGGGCAAAGTGGGTCCTGGAATCTTGGACCAAAACCTTGCCATCCCAGGTGTCAGGATGGGCCTAGAGTTCAGGTCCAACCACAGACTCAGTACCCTCGGAACTAAAAATGACTCTGAGGGGTGCCTGGGTGGCTCAGTTGGTTGAGTGTCCAGCTCTTGATTCCAGCTCAGGTCATGATCCCGGGTCATGGGATCGAACCTCATGTCGGGCTCTGAGCGGATTGTGGAGCCTGCTTAAGATTCTCTCTCAAGAAAGAAAGAAAGAAAGAAAGAAAGAAAGAAAGAAAAAGAAAGAAAGAAAAGAAAAAAGGTATTCTCTCTCTCTCTCTCTCTGTCTCGCAGCAACATAGATGGACCTAGAGAACATTATGCTGCTAAGTCAGACTGAGAAAGAAAAAAAAAAGATTTTTTTTCTCTCTCTCTCCCTCTGCCCACTCCCCTGGTCACATTTTCTCTCTCTTTAAAAAAATAAAAATAAAAATCACCTTTGAGGCCACCATGCCCCATGCAGAGAGAGAGACTTGTCCCAGGTTAAATAGAAGCAGAAACTCGAACCCGGCACCAGCACTGTTCCTGAGCTTTACACGGACTCTCCCTGTGGTCTTTGGGATGTCCTCCTTCTCTGCCTCAGCCCACCCTCCACCACCCTCCCTTCTTTTTTTTTTTTTTAATGTTTATATATTTCTGAGAGAGAGAGAGAGAGAGAGAGAGCTTGTGCAAGCGGGGATAGGGGCAGACAGAGACAGAGACGCAGAATCCAAAGCAGGCTCCAGGCTCTGAGCTATCATCACAGAGCCCGACGGGGGCTTGAACTCACAAACCATGAGATCATGACGTGAGCTGAAGCTGGACGCTTAACCGACTGAGCCATCCAGGCGCCCCCACCTCCCTCCCTTCTAATTGGATCCCTGCCCCTCCACCATTCCTAGAGTCAGTGTGGGGTTGCACATGAGCCCAGCACTGATGCTTGGGGATCTGCATGGGCTGAGAAGCTACAGGAAGTTACCAACCAACCCATCAACCCACTCAGTCAACACTGCAGACCAAGCACCCACCGTGTGCCTGGCACCCAGGGCATGGGGGTTGGGGAAGATGAAGACATAGTTTCTGACCTTGGAACCTATCATTTGGTCCCAGACAGAAGACTAAGGCCGGGAATACAGCACCGCATGGCAGGAAGCCCTGGGTGTTTGGCCCACAGGATGCCACTGGGTAAGTGTTACCCAACGCTAAGCCTCAGCAGTAAAGGAGGGAATATCAACAGAGGCTCCATCTGGGCCTCAGAAGATCTGAATTGGTAGAGAAAGACCAAGGGGCACATTTCCGGCGTGCCAGCGAGGCAAACCTACCCAAGGTTGCTGAGAGCCAGGAGCACTAGGTCTGTGAGCACAGAGCACAGACTCCAACCAAACTGGCATGTCTCCAGGCAGCGGGTTCCTTCCCCCACCCACACCTCTTCCCTCTCTCCTTCACCTACCCCGTCTCAGGTATGATGAGGTCATCTCATACCTGAGTTGGCCAGGAAATATCATTGGCCAATGCACGCCTCAACATGCAATGACTCCCCAACCCGACTGATCACCAGGATCCCCACACAGATTCCCGACCCTGCTCTGACCCACTGTATCAGCATCGCCCAGGACAAGCCTGATCGTGGGGACGTTTTACGAGCTCATAGGGAATTCTGGAGACCAGCCAGGCTGGGAAGCAGGAGACGGCCTGGGGGAAGAAGGGAAGGAGGGGAGGCCCTCAGGGGACTGAGGGGAGAGAGGGGGCTGCTGCAGGGCCCCCAGCCCATCCATGGTGGCAGCCAGAACCACAGGCTTCAGGGCAGGGTGAAGAAAGAGAAGGTCCCCAGTGAGCTCGGACAGAGCAGCGTGCAGTCAAGCAGGCGCCAGATCTGTGCTGGGCACTCAGATAAAAAGAACAAGGCAGAAAAGCCCTCAGGGCATACTTAGAGACAACCCCGCTACCGCTACCGTGTGGTCAGGCCGTGGTGGGGGTGCAGGGGACCTGCAGGGAGGGGGCAGGCTCCCTGGGAGTGAACACGTGTTTCCAGTCCAGGCTCTGGCCCCACCACTGCTCCCAGCATCTGGATGAATCTGTGAGAGCCAGATGGTAGGTGGTCCTCCCACTCCCCCCTGTTTCACGCCCCCCTTCCGAGGGTGGGCCCTGTCACAGCCTGTCACACTGGTCTGCACAACCAAGGGGCCCTCAGGGGACCATGTGGCTGGATCAAGCTCTGTTAACAGCCTTGGCTCTGAACCGCCCTCTGTTCTCCTCAACCTGGCCCCTACCCACACCGCATAAGGAATGAAGGAGTATTGTCAGCCCCAACACTGTGCCCTGCCCGCCACCCCTAAACCGGAGCCCTTCAGGGTCCCTCCAGGCCAGGGCCTGTGTCTCCTCCTTCCCCCGGGCCCGGTGCAGAAGAGGCGCAGACAGACGCCACGCCACAGACAGAGTGTTCCTGCCACATTGTCTCCTTGCAGAAAGCACTGCCAGTCATACTTTCGGGGCGTGGGCGTGGCAGAGGAAGAGTCACAAGGGCTGGCGACTGCTGTCCCTGGCCTGGGCCTGGACATCAGGCCCATCATGCGTGTCCATCACATGAGAGTGTGTAAGGTGGCACCGAGGGTGGTTACAGACCGGTTCACGGATGGGGGGGGGGGCGTGAAGTGTTTGGTGCTGGGGTTGGGAGGGGGAGGGTGTGTGGATGAACTGTGGAGTCCCACAGCTGGGCCGCCCAATCCAGGCACAGGCACGCGTCCTCAGCACCCCGGGTTGGCTTGGGGGTGTGACAAGAGAGTCCAACCACCAAAATTCCCCAAGGGGACCACAGGTCTCAGCCCCCCATCGCTCCCTCCTGTGGTCCTACCTTCCCAGGCATGGGCTGAGCACTCCAGGAAAGGGTAGGGCTTTCCCTGTCTGGGCCCAGGACCATCCCCTAAGGACCCCCACCCCCAACAGGCACCACTGCCTCTGGCCCAGCTCTCCACACTTGGCTTCTCTCCACTCCGGCCTCCTGAGCCACCCACCCACTCACTTTGTGGGCAGAAGCTTCTTCCCCAGCAGAGGGGCGCAGTCCAGGGCTATCTGTGGCCACCCCACCCTATGACCGCTCCTCAGTCACCCCAACAGTAGGGGTGGGCCCCCAGGATCTGCAGGGAGAGAATCTGCAGAATCTGCCTAAGAACCTGGGGCGGGGCAGGGGGTGGGGCCCCTCTTCCTAGCATGACCCCGACAAGAGCTGAGTCACTGCTCCTTGAAGCCTCAGTGTCCCTATCCACACAATGGGGCGCCTCTTCCCAGACCCTCCCTGCTTCCTGGGGCTGCCATTTGGATAAATGAGATCACCATCCAAACGAGCCACCCTCAACCCAGGGCTGGTTCTTCTGGTTGTGGCTGGAAGTGTGGCGGGGCCTGGTGGGCACAGGGCCTCCCCTGCCTCCATCCGTCATTGCTGGTCAGGCAGCTGGGAGACACCAGCCTCTGATGGAGCGGAGGCTGCGCTCCCAGCCTGCTCTGGTTCCGGCTCTGCACTCCAGCCAGTGGTCCCTGCCTCGACTAGGAACTCACCGTCCTCAGCGGCCCCTGGATCAGGGCTGGAAGGACCATCGTTGAGGCCCATCCCTCTCCTCAGCGACCACAGCCTCAGATCCAGAGAAGGCCTGGGAACTGTCCAAAGACGCACAGCCACCTGCTCACCTCGTAGACCATGCTCTTACCACCACCCTTCGCGCTCCTCCCTGGTTTTCACTAGTCCCAAGCCTTGCACCCCGCCAGGCCTCGGGGGCTCTGGCTGCTCAGGCGCAGGCCCCACCTTCAGTGTCCGGGCACTAGGAGAGTGTTTGATGGGCCCTGGTCTGATTTTACGGCAGCAAACAGTCCCAGGCGTGTCAGCAAATTGAGGTGGGGGCGCCCTTCCTCTCATTAACCTCCTCAATCCCTTCTCATTTCCTGAAGAAAACCAGGAAGACCTGCCCCGCCCAGTGGTTTCCAGGTTTACTCAAAGGAAGACTTCCTTCCAGGTGTCGGGGCTCCTCCCCACCTGGCTCATCGCCTGCCACCAGAATGAAAGGGGCTGAAGCCCGGAGGGTCCTGGGAGTGGCTAGGGAGGGACTGCCCCCCTTCCCCAGGATGCACTTCTCCACCTTCCCCACCTCCAGGCTCCCGGGGAGGGTGGTGCTGCTCCACCCCCCCCCCCCCCCCCCCCACCCCCGCCTGCAATCCTGGCACTCTCCCCGGGCCCCATCCTGAGCAGCAGCTGACCATTTGAGGAAACGTCCCTGAGAGAGGACCCACCCTTTCTCCCACACCTGCCTGGGGCCCTCCGCCTTCTCTAGAAGCCTAGACTACCGTTCATATTCCTGGGGTGAGGCAGTAGGAGTACCCCAGGGGTGCCCACAACCCCTTTTGGGGATTTCCTGAGACTCACAAAGGAACGTGGGCCCTAACCACCCCGCCTGCCTCCCCCACCTTCCTTATGCTCCTGCCTCTTCCAGGAGGATCCTGATTCCTGTCCCACCCACCCCCTGCCCCCTCTTGGAGAAGGGCATGTCCCTCTTGGAGCAATTGACTGAATGCGTCATCCTTTAGGACTCTGGCTCCCACCTGACATCTCCTCAGCCATTTATGGATGAGAAAACCTACTTACAGGGCAAGAAGAGGCCACCTAAGACCTCCCCGGGTATGCTGGCCTGACCCTGGGTCTGGCACTGCCTGGACCACCCTCCCAAGGATCACTGACCCTTCGGAGATGCAAAGTGCCCCCCTAAGCCCTGTCCAGACCTACTCTTTATCCCGATCCTAGACCACCCTTGACCTCCAAGTCAACAACAGTTGGTGTCCACTTTTCCCCCAGTTCACCCATTGCTCACTAGGGCCACCTCAGTGGCTACAATCAGGATGAATTCCATATGAGTCAACAAGCTTTATTGGTCAGGCAAGGGGTTATGGAAAAGGGACTAAGCCAGGAGTTGAGGCTGGGGAATCCAGAGGCTACAGGGTCAGTGGGGGAGCCTGGGGGGCTGGCCAGGAGGAGCAGAGTTCTCAGCGGGTGGTCTGGTGGACCTGCTCGCGGGAGGAGATGACCTTGCCATCCTGGACCTCTTCCACAATGGTGCGCACCTGGCGTGTGGTCACGGCTGCAAGGAGACAGACACTCCGAGGTGGGGTGGGGGCCGAGAAACCCTGGCTCAGCCCCCAGTTCCCTGAGTAGAGCTAGCTCTCCCGCCACAGCCATTTGCAGTCCCTGCCTCTTCTCACCTGTCAGTATCACATCCAGACACTCGTCCCTCCTGTTCTTGCCACTCCCTGTCCCATCCCCTCCCTGTGGCAGTGCCCCTGTAGGAGTCCAGCTTCCCAGATGGGAGGTTTGATCCTGACCCACTGTGTCCTTCTGCAAGACTGGGTGCTACCCAATGGGGTCTATCTCTATTTCTCTGCAGTCTCCAGGGCATGGGCTAGGCTCCTGTCTCCTTCATCTCCAGACTGGGATCTCCAAGACAAGAACCAGGTCCGCATCACCCCCATTAGACTAGATTCCCCGGGGCCAGGATCTTATCTTTCCCATCACACTGGGATCTAGAAGGCAAGGACCATGTCCCTTTCTCCCTTCAGACTACAGATCCCACAGTCAGGACTGCTCATCTGTAAGGTTCTCAAGAACAAAGACCACGAGAGACCATGTCCCTAATCTCCCCGTCAGAGGAGAGTCTCCAGGGCTAGGACCAGTTCTGCCCCCAAACTAGGATCTCTAGGGTAAGGACCATCTCTCTGCCCTGCCCCCATCAGACTAGTGTCTCCCTCATCTGATTCCCTTGAGCATCAGTCCTGAGCCCTAACAGGTCCCTTTCTACACACACCGCTACTGAGGATCAGCTGTCACTCCCTGCAGGTCCTGGGACTCTCCCCAGCAATGAGCAGATGGGTTGCCTGCCCCGTGCACCCCCACCCTCAGCTACCGAGATCCTTACGTTCTTTGGGCTTGTAGTGGGTCAGGCTGGAGAAAAAAAAAAAGAGAGAGAGAGAGAAAGAGGAGATTAGATTTGGGTCTGAGAGTTCCACCCCCACTCCAGACCCCCAGCCCCTGGCCCCTGGCCCCCCGCCCCCACTCACTGGGCATCCTCGCCCTCCAGCAGGCGGCGGTAGGTGGCGATCTCCTGCTCCAGCCGCGTCTTCACGTCCAGCAGGATCTTGTACTCCTGGTTCTGCTGTTCCATCTCGCAGCGCAGCTGGGCCAGCTGCCCCTCCACGCTGCCGATCAGCCCCTGGATCTGGGCCAGCTGCACGCAGTAGCGGTTCTCTGTCTCAGCCAGGCTACCTTCCAGGGATGCTTTCTGCAGGAGGGCAGGAGGCTCAGGGGTCAGCAAGGGGGGTCAGTGCCCCCTCCAGGGTCCCTGGTGCACCCCAGGCCTGGCAGCTCCCCTACCATGCTGAGCTGGGACTGCAGCTCGATCTCCAAGGCCTGCACGGTGCGCCGGAGCTCGGAGATCTCGCTCTTGCCGCTCTGTACTAGCTCGCTGTTGGTGGCCACCTCGCGGTTCAGCTCCTCTGTCTGCAGACAGGACACAGGAGAGTGCAGCGTGAGCTTGGGATCCCTTCTCCAAGTCAGATGACACCCATGGCCTCCGTATGATCAGCCCAGGTCCCATGCTGTGCCCACACGGGCACCTGGGGCTCTCCCCACCCCCCATAACTCCCCTGGACACGGTCCCCTTCCTGATCTCCGCTGGGCCTCTCAGCCCCCTCCCTAACTGTGGGGGCAGTGTGCCTTCTCACCAGCATCCCACTTTCCAAAGCCCAGAAACCTCCTGGCCTGTTGATGCAATGGGTGACCCTGATCCCATGGGGTCGATGTGGCTCACTGAGGATAGGGCACCCCCAAGATGCCAGGTACTGGGCATCAGTCGGGATTCAGTCCTTGCCCCCCATCCGCTGGGAGAGGCCTCCGGGCCGCAGCAGCCCCCACCTTGCTAAAGAACCAGTCCTCTGCATCCTTGCGGTTCTTCTCCGCCATCTTCTCGTACTGGTCGCGCATCTCAGACAGGATTCGGCTCAGGTCCACGCCAGGGGCGGCGTCCATCTCCACATTGATCTCACCACCCACCTGGCCTCGCAGGGCGTTCATCTCCTGTGGGGGAGGGGGGTGTGGGTGTGGGCATGCGGAGCTGTCCTGCTCTCTTACTCTCCAGACCCCTCCCAAGGAGCCCCCCTTCATTCTGCCTCTACCCCCTGCCCCTCCTGTTGACTCTTGTTCATCTGCTCTGCATGGGCTCTGCCTCCGCCATCAGACTGGAGGTTCCCTAAGGACAGGTTCTATGCCCCCCCCCATTAGACTCTCCAAAAATAAAATCTAATTCTTAGGCCAGTACACCTAAGACATCCCCTTGAATTCCCAAACTTCCACATAGGGTCCAGGTTCAAGGGTTTGGGCTAGAATAAGGAGACCTCCTCACCGACCCCTTGTCCTCTTGAGGGAGGCCAGGATGGGGAGAAGGGGCCTCTGCGGACCCTGGGAGGGTCCCCAGATTCAGGGAAACAAGGTGGTACATGGAAGGGACTAGGGGTCAGGGCTCCACAAACAGGGCTGTCCCATAAGGTGACCAGCCCTGGAGCACCTGCTCTGTGCTCTTCCCTCGGTCCCGGCCCTGGCACAGCCCCAGAGCACTGCCACCCCCTCCACAGCCTTTTTGACCTGCTGCCCCACCACCTCACCTCCTCGTGGTTCTTCCGCAGGTAGGCCAGCTCCTCCTTGAGGTTCTCGATCTGCATCTCCAGGTCGGCTCTGGCCAGGGTCAGCTCGTCCAACACCCTGCGCAGGCCGTTGGTGTCGGCCTCCACACTCACCCGCAGGGCCTGCTCCGTCTCAAACCTGCAAAAGGAAACAGAGACTTAGTCTCGATGCTTGGACCCACAGGCAGGCCCAGGTCCTGGCCAGCATCCGGCCTCTGCTGGTGAGGCACCGTGGAGGTGGGGGTGTGGAGCGGAAGCAGAATGCCGCCTCAGGGCCCTGGGACCCTGCGGGGCCAAGCCCCACCCCCACCGGGCTTCTAGCTTCTCTCTTCTCTGCCTCCTGCCTCGCCTCCCTCTCTCTGCCTAAGCCCAGCGGCCTTCAGAATTTGCTGCATTTGCCACATCCATGACTAAGCGGTGGACTCCCCCACCCCAGCTGCTGGCCCTTGCCATAGCAACTGCGGTCCTGGGGTGGGGAGGGGGGCCCCGGTTCCTCCCAGCCCCCTGGCCAGGGCTCACTTGGTGCGGAAGTCATCAGCTGCCAGGCGGGCGTTGTCAATCTGCAGCAGGATGTTGGCATTGTCCACGGTGGCCGTGAGGATCTGGGGAGACGGGAAAGTGGTAAGGCCGTCGGTAGGGAGTAGCTCAGCCCAGACCAGGGTTCTGAGATGGATCTTCCTGCCTGGAGGCCAGGATGTGGCTGTCTTCAGGAAGGCTCTCTTCCTGCCCAGCCGCTCACCTTTACCAGGCAGTAATTGTTGGCAGAGGAGGGGCCGGCAGGGGTCTGAGGCACTGAAGCTTGCCTCCTCTCCCCACCCCCAGACCTGCCTCCTCCCACAAGGACCCCCATGCCAGGCTCCCTTCAACCAGAGCAGGCAGCCAGCTGGGAGTGCCCAGCTGGGAAGAGAAGAATGGGAGAGATCCCCTGGGGCAGAAGGTGTCCCAGAATCCCAGACAGAGCGACAGATGTGAACAACCCCCTCATTTTACAATTGGGGAGATGGTGCCCCTGAGAGGCTCCCCCAAAAGGCCCCTACAAGAGCCCTCACCAACGAGTAGTTCCAAATCAGAAGTCATGACCCCTGTTGGGCCCAAACCCCAGACTCCAGCAGGCAGCTCTGCCCTTGGGAGGTCTGCTGAACCCCATTCTTGAGGGGACAGTGGGAGGGATGGGGAAGCCAGAAAAATCCCCAAATAAGACACACAGAGGCCTTCCTGAGGTCCCGCCCCCTGTCTCCACCTCCCCCTCCCAGCAGGTGCCGTCTTGAACTCACTAGATCCCTCACCCCATCATCACCCAAAATCCCCCTCTTGCTTCAAGAAGAGAGATGCCCACGTATCTGGCAGCCCATGGGCCCAGCCTCTACGCGCATCCACTCATCTTATCCTCCAATGACATGAGGTGGCGGCAACAAGCTCTGTGATGAGGAAACTGAGACCCAGAGGAGCTCCATGAGGCTCACTTGTCCCTGGCCCAGACTGCTGCCCCCCCGTAAAGGGGAATGTGGGCCACACAGTGGCTCCAAGGTGGGTTCCCAGAGGCCAACCCAGAGCCAAGCTGTCCTCGGCTCCCTGAGAGCCCGTGGCAGCCCCCTAGGCTGACTCCAGGCCATGGTCAAGGATACCAGATGGGGGGGAGGAGAAGCCATACCCCCCAAAGGCTCTGTCCCACCAGCAGGCCCTACCTTGTTCTTCAGGTCCTCGATGGTCTGGTAGTAGTGGCTGTAGTCACGGGCGGGCCCCGGGGCCTGCTTCTGGTACCAGTCCCGGATCTTCACCTCCAGCTCAGTGTTGGCCTCCTCCAGGGCGCGCACCTTGTCCAGGTAGGAGGCCAGCCGGTCGTTGAGGTTCTGCATGGTGGCCTTCTCCCCACCCGCCAGCAGCCCGTCCACGGCCCCAAAGCTGCCGCCGTAACCACTGCCAGAGCCAAAGCTGTAGCAGCTCGAATAGCTGCTGCCCCCGAGGGCACCGCCCAGGCCCCCCGCAGACCCCAGCCTGCAGGAGCCAGGGCCCAGGCTGCCAGACAGCCGGCAGGAGGTGCGGGACGAGCCGCCCCCCAGGCCAGAGGAGCCCTTGATGGAGCTGGAGGAGGTGAACTGGCGGATGGTGGTGGTCATGGTGGCAGCGGCGGGTGGCAGGCAGGCACAGAGCAAGAGGGCGAGAGAGGAGAGAGGTCCGAGGTGCGTGTGGCTGCCGGGACTCGCCCGCCGCCTTTATAGATCGACAAGTGGGCGTAGCGATTACAACAGGCTCGCTCCTCTGTTTCCATTCTCCTGGGCTTTCATCACTGCTGGCTGCCTGCCAGCTCCCAGGTGGCTGCCGGCCCCCTCCCCTCCCACCATCGGGGCTTTGCCTCATTTCCCCGAACCCCCGTGCTGGGTGTCTGCGCGAGTGCATGTCTCTGGTCTCAGGCCTGTCACCTGTGATTCAGGCAGGCCCTCCAGCTATGCTTTCCCATGACCTAATACGGAGAAGAGGAGAAGCAGGACGTCACCGTCACCGGGCCCTCCCAGGCAGCTGCCACCCCAGCCCAGCCCACCGGGCCCCCGTGTCTGGCAGGGAAACCGGTCGGGGAACCAGGCAGACCCCAGCCTGAGGCCGGTCTCCTTCACCACATGCCACACCACAGTCCTGGCCCGGGGCTGGGTGCTGGGGAGAGGGTGAGGACTGAGACCCTGTCCCACCTTGGACACTGGACTTAAGCCCACTAGGCTCACCACACAACACAGTGACTGTCAGGTTACCACCCCATTTTACAGATAAGGAAACTTCGAGAGGGATAGTGTCCCGCTGGCCCATCTGACCGCAGAACCGGGCTGGCAGGGCTCCTGCTTCCTTCATCCCCAGTGTGCCACAGAGCCCAACACTTCCCACAGCCCCCGACACGCTGCCCCCGCCCTCTGCAGAGCCCTGGCACCAGCTCCAGGAGCTGTGATTCCATCTGGCCACACTGCCCCTATCCCTGGAAACCCCAGGGACCCAGCCTGCCCCTCTAACCTTTCCCCACCTCCCTCCTGGGCCAGGGTGGGCAAGGAAGAGCTTAAGTAGAGAGCTTAAGTGGCGAGCTGGGGGTGGGGGGGTTGGGGGGTGGGGGGAGACCCTCCCTGTGAAAGGACGGCTGTGCCCCTGGCCACTCTCCTTATCCCTCCTGTACCCAAAGAGGCCTCAGGGTGAGGTGAGGGGCAGCCACCTCAAGTGCCGGCCAGATGGAAATATAAAGGACACTGCCTAAGGGTCTTCCTGAGAACCCCCAGCGAGTCCTTCCCACCCCGAAGCCTCCCCCAGAAGCCCACCCCAGTCCCCTCATGGGGCCCCCACCCGCCCTGCCCACCACCCTCAGCCTGGCCCTGGGTCCCGGGGTCCCGGCAGGCTCGCTGAATGGAATGTGGCCGTGTCCCAGATTGCTGATGGCTTCCACTTCCCAGGCAGGCCCAGACATCCCCTCCTAGCAGCTGAGAGAGATTCCCCAACAGCCCGGCAGCTGCCAAGCCACCAGAGCAAACAGGACGCCCCCCACGCTCACACACACATAGCAGCCACCCCGCCCCACAGACTCCCCGAGCTGGGCCAAGCTGGTTTCCTGGGCTGGCCGTGCCACCGCCACCCCCTCTCGCCCATCAACACCTTGGACCATGCCTTTAGAAAGCCCCCCTGCCCAGCCCTTCTCCCTCTGATCTTGAACCCAGACCTGCCCCAGGCTGAGGCAGGGAGTTCTCTAGAAGGGGTGTGGTTCCCCAGAGAGTCTATGGAGCCCTCCTGCGGACCAGCCCATGGGGACCCACGGGCTGATTCTTAGAAACTTTCCCAGCTCGATGGACTCTCCCATCCCTTTGCCCTCAATCTCCTGCCTTCTTCCCTCTGGCCTCCCAGGAGCCCCCCAGGCCTGGATGAGGCGGACAGAACAGGTTTGCAGGTGACAAGTGTCACCCAAGCCCTCAAACTGTCCTCCTCCCCAGTCCCTCAGCACACACCGCCCCAAGCCAATGACTGGACCAGATCACACGAGGCATTGAACTTCAGGCAAAGCTTTAATAGCAGACACTGGGGCAATTCTAGGAGGACCCTCGGTGAGGGGCTGCAGGAAACAGATACAGAAAGGCAACAGCTCTTGGCTGGTGGCCCAGATGGGCACTCAGGGTGCAGCACTAGCATGCTGGGAGCCCAAGGCGATGGCTCCCCCGTGACCCTCGAGGCTGGGCTGTCACAGGTGGAAAGGGGCCTCAGTGTGTGGAGCGGTGGACCTGCTCGCGGGAGGAGACCACCTTGCCATCCTGGACTTCCTCCATAATGGTGCGCACCTGGCGGGTGGTCACTGTGGCTGCAGGCGATGGAGGAGGGGGCACAGGAAATCTCAGGCCCGAGCCCCTCCCCCAGTCTCCCGCACAGACGGGTCCCCGGCCTCTCCCCACTCCCTTCGGGCCAGACAGGGCAGGCTCTTACCTTCCCGGGTGGGCTGTGAGATCAGGGAAGAGGAGTACTGGGTGGCCAGGCTGCAGGGAGGGAGAGGGAGACCTGTCAGTGCAGGGGTGCGGGCCAGGAGCCCGGCCCCGTGGAGAAGGAGCGGCTGGGGAGGACTAGGGCGAGGGGAGAGAGGTCCCAGCAAACCAGAGAGAAATCAGAGCTGAGAATACCACAAGGGTCAAAGGGCATCGGCCCCGTGGGCAGGACTAAGGAAAGGGGACACCCCCACAGGAGGCCCAGAGGCACTTTGTGGCTAACCAGCAATTTACAAGGAGAAGCTGAGCAAGTGGTTTTTCCATATCCCAAAGGGCCCAACAAACAGACTCTCTTAAAGCGGGAGAGAGAGTGGTTAGACTATAGGTGCGCTTTGCCATCGTCAGGGAGCAAAAAGCTGGAATGTGTGACTTAGCATGGAGATTCCAGGACATTCTCAGCCCCTTTACACTGGGGCCCGGATGTACCCTCCCAGCTCCAAGCCAGATCACCACCCACCCGGCTCCTTATCCCATCCCGGGTAATGGCATCACCAGCCAGTCATCAGAACCAGAAACCCAGGGTCATCGTCCTCCGCTCCTTCGTGGGCTCACTCAACATGTGTTGCGTCCCGCCAGGGAGCCACGCTCGCCCCCACGTCCAGGCATCTAGCCCTGCTGTTTTTAACTACAACACATCCTCTCCACACACCACCTGCCTCTCCCTGCCCTCCACCCCCGCCTTACAGCAGGGCTTCTCTGGCCCGACTCCCTGCTCCTGCCTCCTGACAGACAGGTCTCCCTGCCCCCACCGGGGCCCTTCTGATGCATTTCTCCCTATGCAGCCAGAGCGAACGTTCTAAGACATCTCGATGATAGTACCACTCCTCTGTGCAAAATCCCTCTGTGGCTCCCCGTTTCCTACACCGTCTAGTCCAGACGCTTTCATTCGGCCTTCAATGCTCCTCACAGCGGGACCCCTGCCAGTATCTGCCAGTGTCACCTCCTGCAGACCTCTGCACCTCCCCAGCACAAACGTCCCTGCCTGGATGCAGCGGCCCCCGACCGACCCAAGCGTGTGCCCCAGTGCCCCCACTCACTGGGCGTCCTCGCCCTCCAGCAGGCGGCGGTAGGTGGCGATCTCTTGCTCCAGCCGTGTCTTCACGTCCAGCAGTACCTGGTACTCGTTGTTCTGGCGCTCCATGTCACAGCGGAGCTCACACAGCTGCTGCTCGATGTTGCTGATGAGCCCCTGCAACTGGGCCAGCTGGGCCCCGTAGCGGGCCTCGGTCTCCGCCAGGCTGCCCTCCAGCGATGCTTTCTGTGGGCCAAAGCACGGGTGGCTGGGTGAGACCCAGCTGGGACCCTTCTCCAGGGCGCAGCACCCAGAAGGGGGACGCATCCGCGTGGGTTTGCGGGTGCCGCCAGCACCATGGGGCAGTAACAGAGGCAGAGAGGGACCCATGTGAAGTGACAGGCTGGGTGGGGATTTCGGGTCCTCCGAATGGAAGTCTAGGAGGCTGGGCCCACCCTGGGGTGACAGGTACAGGCCAGGGAGGGGGTCGGAGGCCCTACCATGCTGAGCTGGGACTGCAGCTCAATCTCCAGATTCTGCACGGAGCGGCGGAGCTCTGTGATCTCCGTCCTGCTGCTCTGCAGGGCCTCGGTGTTGGTGGCCACCTCACGGTTCAGCTCCTCCGTCTGGAAGGTGGGGGGGGGGGGGCACAGGGTCTTGAGAAGGCTTGCAGAGGTGGGGCAGAGGACAGGGTCCACCTCCGAGCCCTGACCTCCCCGACCTGCTCCCCCAGCCCCTCCCTGGCTCTGGGGGCTGCAAACACACCCGCACACAGACACCCTCTGTGCCCACCCTGGGACTCAGTGGACGCACCGTGCTTTGCATTCAATAGTCCTACTGAGCACTGTGCAAAAACAGCTTTTACTCTCTTTGTGCCTGTTACTGTCCTGGGTACTGTAGCTGCTAGGTGTGTGTTTACTAAGGGCATGAGGTATTCATCCAAACACACACCTACCTACAAATATGCTGGGGGAAGCCCCAGACAGGGATGACGGGCCCTGGATCCGTTCCCCAGGCCGCAGCGTGGCTTGTGTGAGCCTGAGGCCCCTCTGAGCCCCACAATCTGCATCTGGACATGAGCAGTGGGTCCAACTGGTTTCCAAAGGTCCTTCCAGCTGGGACAGCTGTGATCTACAAGTTTTCCAGCCTGTTCTCAGGACCCAGCACACGTATGGAGCAAGTTCACACTTGCTCACGCACGGCCACCCACCTTGCTGAAGAACCAGTCCTCAGCGTCCTTGCGGTTCTTCTCCGCCATCTTCTCGTACTGGTCGCGCATCTCGTTCAGGATGCGGCTCAGGTCCACGCCGGGGGCGGCGTCCATCTCCACGCTGACGTCCCCGCCCACCTGGCCTCTCAGAGCGTTCATTTCCTGGGCAAGAGGAGAACAGGAGCTCACCAGGGCCATCCCAGGGAGAGACCCTGGGGCCGGGCCTCTCTCCCTCAGGGAGATGGGTACCGATGACCGACAGACACAGACAGACAGCCCAATGGCTCCTCCCCTTGAAGATGGAGGTGGATGTGATCCTGTCTTGAACATGCAGGGCTGTGAATATGGACCATCTCCCCCAACTCTCACTCAGAGATGGACTTTGCCCAGTTCCAATGTGTGCGGGGCGAGGAGAGACGGTAACTCCCCAGCCCGTCAGGGGATGAGCCGGGACAGCCTCACTCACCTCCCTGACCACCCGCCTCGTCCCCTGCCCCCAACCGCACAGGGGAAGCAGTCCCGTGCTGGCATCTGCAGAACCAGAACTTGCTAGGAGATGTTAATCTGCTGGGGCGGGGACGCAATCTGTATGACCAGCCTCAAAGCCAAGTGGAGACGCTTTCTGGGCTCCTGCTTCTCCAAGATTAGACTCCCCTAGCGTGGGCCAGCCCAGAGGTTGGCCCAGAAGGAAGCCGGAGGCTCATTAGTCCCCCTACAGGGTCTGGGATCCTGACCCTTGGGCTGAGCCTTAGGGTCTGTAGGACTCCATGACTCTCTGAAAAAGGGAGGTGGGAGAAGGTGGCAAAGCGGTGGCGTCAGACGTGTGTGTGGCTATGGGTCAGAAAGACCTGTGCTGCTCTGGATAAATCCCTTCACCTCTCTGAGCCTCAGTCTCTTCACTGGTGAGGGAAGGAAAGAGCACCCTTCTCCCAGGGCCACTGTCAGTATCAGCTGAGATAATTGCCATGAATCACTTGTAATGTGCTGAGCAGATTTTGGTTGTTGTTATGACTATCACTATTACAATTAATTAGAGTAATTAGCATGCGTGTTCTTAGACTGATTTGCTCATCAGATAGTTAACTGCCACCACTCAATAGGTCGTGCCTTGAGGGACAAGGGAAGTATCTTTGGGGGGAGAGGGTCCTCCAGGCCTCGTGCAGGGCCCCCTGAGGGTCTCCCAGGTTCAGGGCCAGAACTAGACTGAGAGCATGGCCTTGGCCCAGGAAGATTTGGGAGCCCCAGCCTTGCTTGTTCCCAGGTGAGTTTCTCCTACACTTCCAGGACAGCCTCACCTCCTCGTGGTTCTTCTTCAGGAAGGCCAGCTCCTCTTTGAGATTCTCGATCTGCATCTCCAGGTCGGCCCTGGCCAGGGTCAGCTCATCCAGCACCCTGCGCAGGCCATTGGTGTCGGCCTCCACGGTCATCCGCAGGTTCAGCTCAGTCTCGTACCTGGAAAGGGTGGAGGCATGAGCCAAGGAGCGCCCCAGGACACCCCCTTGTACGCACAGAGAGCTCTGGTGTGCAGAGCCGGGCCCAACACCCGCCCCCGGGGACAGCCCTGGAGGCGCAGGCTCACTTGTTGCGGAAGTCATCAGCTGCCAGACGGGCGTTGTCGATCTGCAGCACCAAGCTGGCATTGTCGATGGTGGCCGCCAGGATCTGGGAGGCACAGTGGGCTGGGTGAGCAAGCACCCTGGGAAGGCCCCGCAACACCCTTCTTGCGGCCCTTTTGGAGAGTGGACCAGATAGAGGAGATGAGGGCCCCGCAATCTCCCCCTCGGGGCACCCTGCGAGAGGGCCCACAGAGTGGTGGGGGCGCAGTGCCCGGGCACAGGTAACCATGAGGTCAGGAGAGACCCATAATATTCCCGTGGACCTCACTCTCTCTTCCCCAACTGAGATCACCTCTAGGCTCGGTTGCCCCCTCCTCCAGGAAGCCCTCCTCCACACACCCCATGTGTGTGCCTCCTTCCGGTCACACCTCCTCCCTGCCCATCTCCTTCACAACACTTCTCCCAACTGTGATTTTCTCCACAACTTTTTTGGTCATTTCCTCCACTGGACTCAGCTCCAGGGGGACAAGGCCATATCTGTATCACTCTCTTCGGAATCCCTAGCCCTGGGCAAAGTACCTGGCCCAGAGTCAGCCCCCAAGAAACATTGGTTTAATTAGGCAATTAATTAATTAATTAATTAATTAACAAGATTATGACCAGCCCCACCTCAAACCTAAAGCAAAGTTCTCTCTTCCCCCAGGGTCACCTGAGTAGTTGAAATGAGAGCAGGGAAGGGGCTCTGGAGGGGGCAGAAGGTCAGTTATTATTACTGCTGCTGTCACTGTTATCGTCAGAAAAGCTGAGAGGCTGTACTCCAGAGCCACGTGGGCGGAAGGAGAGGGAGGCCCCTAAATGCTGCCCAGAGGGAGGAGAGAGGAGGTCTTAGTGGAGGTGGCAGATGAGCTGGGAAGAATCTGGAAGCTTTTAAGGCTGAGGGCTGATGTGCAGAAGGTGTAAGAGGAAGCAGCCTCAGCAGCCAAAAAGTAGCTCCAATGGCCTCGTTCTGGGCCTCAGAGTCCCCTTCGGGGCCCTGTGAAGTGACCCTGGGTCTCCGTTTCCAGAGTGAGCCCAAGGGCCAATTTGTTACCCATCCTTGGCCTCAGTGGCCTACAGACCCGTCTCCTACCCACCTCTCTGCTCAGGAGGCTGATCGGGCCTAGCAAGGGGCCCTTGTGAAAACCCCCGAGGGGCGCAGTGACTCAGAGGGGCGGAGGCCTGATGCTCGGGCACAGGGGGGTTGTGGTGAGGAGCTGGCTGACCCCGAAGCTTGGAACGCTGACTCACCAGGGCTCCCCTGGGTTCCCTGCTGCTCAGACCAAGGCCCATATCTGATCTGGCACTCCCAGTCGTTCTGCTTCCAGGGGGCAATTGCAGGAATTCCCTTCCTGGCCGAGGTCCCGGGAAGGAGCAGACAAAGCCCCTCACAGGGCAGCACCAGACCTGGCTCCCTACCAGGAAAGAGCAGGCCCCAGCCTGGCCTCCCCTAAACATCCCGGCATTTCTTTTAGCTCTCACCTGCCTCGGGGTGGCGCGGGCTGCAGCACCAAAGGACCCTCCGGGGCGGGTCTCGTGCAGAAGACCCAGGCACCCCGTTCACAGAATGCCAAGGCCGTGCTCTTAGAGGTCATGAGCATGTGGGTATGTGTTGTGTTCTCCTTCAGACTCACTTAATCCCTTCCCTTGGGAGCTTCCAGTCTGAGCAGGAAGACATAGCTCCTTCCCTCAGGGACCCCCAGAGTGACTTTCCATGGTCATGCCAGTGAGAGAGTGAATGAAGGAAGGAACCAATGAATGATGGAGACCCAGGGCAGAGAAGAAATGTTGGAAAAGGTCCAAAGTTGGGAGGGAGGGAGTCAGAAGCAGGTAGTAAGGACACAAGGCAGAGGGCAGGGAGCTGGCTGGTCCACACACCTTGTTCCTCAGGTCCTCGATGGTCTTGAAGTAGGGGCTGTAGTCGCGGGCGGGCCCCGGCCCCTGCTTCTGGTACCAGTCCCGGATCTTCACCTCCAGGTCGGCATTGGCCTCCTCCAGGGCGCGCACCTTGTCCAGGTAGGAGGCCAGCCGGTCGTTGAGGTTCTGCATGGTCTCCTTCTCGCTGCCCCCCAGCAGGGCGTCCGCGGCACCAAAGCCGGAGCCGAAGCCCGCGCCGAAGCCGGAGCCGAAGCCCGCGCCGAAGCCGGAGCCGGAGCCGAAGCCCCCGCCCAGGTTGCAGGTGTAGCCCCCGCCGTAGCCGCCCCCCAAGCCCGCCGAGAAGCGGGATGAGGTGACCGACATGTTGCCACAGCTGCCGGCTCCCAGGAGGCTGGGGGCCCGGCAGGCGCCCCCCACACGAACCGAGGACACCCGAGAGAACCCCCCACCCGGCACACACAGGCCCTTGACGGAGCCGGAGGTTGAGAACTGGCGGATGCTGGTGGTGGTGGCAGCCATGGTGTCCACAAGTCAGGAGCAGGGTTTGGTCTGGACAGAGACCCCAGGCAGCTCTTTATAGCCAGGCTAAAACGGGGCTGGGCCCCCGGCCCTTGAAGTCAGAGCCAAAACCCCAGCCATGTAATTTATTTCCGTACTGGCCGCCCAGGGCCTGGGGCTCAGGCTGGACATGCCGAG
The DNA here is from genome assembly GCF_007474595.2 of Lynx canadensis. Taxonomy (NCBI): domain Eukaryota; kingdom Metazoa; phylum Chordata; class Mammalia; order Carnivora; family Felidae; genus Lynx; species Lynx canadensis. Next base: position 39,740,203 of record NC_044316.2, read on the forward strand.
TGCATCCCCCGGGCCCCATCCCCTGCCAGCGCCTGGCCTGGACAGGTGGCCTCTTAGCAGCCCATTGTCTGTTGGGAAACAAAGGTGGCGTTGGAGCCGCAGCCCCGGGGTAGGGTGAACCTTCATTCTCGGCCACAATTAGGCAGCTGAGCTCATCCTTGGGGGCAGTCCGGAGAACCCAGCCCTGGGAGCCAGACGGGGCCTAGAACAAGGCTCCACAAGCCTGGAGCACGGAGGCTGGTCTGGCCCCCCAACCAGCATTCCTGAGCCCCAGGGAGAGGGTGGAAAGATTTGGGACGACACCCTCTCCTAGGTACAATGTGGCCCTGAGAGAGCACACGCACTGCCCACCCCCCCCCCCCCGCCCCCAGACCGAAGGAGAGAATCAGCCTCTACTTGAGGGATTCCCCCAGCTGATCAATCCATGTCTGCGGGAGGGGACACAGCCCCTGGCCTGGGGGATCGGGATCTGAGGGGAATAGACACTGCCGTTGGCCTGAGGAAGCTTTGAATCCAAGCCTCACAGGAAGTCAATTCACAAGCCTGTTCCCTCCTTTGTAAAATGGGGGTCATTCCTGCCTCCCATGGTCTTTGAGGGAATCTGGAGAGGTGGTGGCATCAGTGAAGCTGGGGGTGGACTCAGGAGTTTGAGAGCAGAGGGAGAAAAACGAAGCAGAGAGTTAGGGTGACCGCTCCCGCTCATCCCCCCAGGAGCAAAGGAAGGCCACTCTGGAAGGGCTCCCTGGAGGCGGCGAAGCCAGATCTGTCTGTGAGGCTGGGCGTGTCCGCTAGCACTGCACCCAGGGGAGGGCCACCCCTGCGAGGGAGCAGAGCTGTCCCACTTCCTGGCAGCTGGCACCCGCCCGCCGCCCAACAAGAGATTACAGCCTAATCTCCTCGGCGCTAATGATTTAGGCACTGCCAGGACACTGGCGTCTACACCGGGCCTGTCTGAATGGGGAGCTTCCGGGGGTGGCCAGGGCCTGAGGGATGGGCAGGTGAGGGCGAACCTGGCTCCCATGCGGGTGGCCCGGGCTTTCAGCCCACACACGGGGACACAGAGGGAGTCAGGTTTTCCATGCAGGCCTCAGCAACGGGGCTGAGGCAGGCTGCTAGAAGGACTTCCTGCTTAGAAAGTGGGTGGCCTCCCAGGCGGCGATGTCTCCTTGCTTGGGAAGTGGGGACAGCACAAGCTATCTGGGAGAGAAGGGATGAACCCCAGCCTAACCCTGCTCCAGCCCTGCCTGCGAAGTCCAGGGGTGCCCAGGGCTGCTGGAGGAGGATGGAGAGGGGGCTCAAAATCAAGGCGGGGGAGCAAGGTCAGACCTCCAGGGTTCTCTCACAAGGTTAGACATCAGGGAGGACTTCCTGGCAATCCAGGATGGTCTCTAGGAAGGACCTGGGGTCACCTGAGTGGGACAGAGACAGGCCCTATCCCAGCCGATCACCCTGTCACAGAATGACATGCAGTGAGACCCTCCCCATCCCTGCTGGAGCCACCCTCCCAAGAACACCCCCTCCCCCAGGAGCTAAGTGCCTTCCTCCCTCCAAGCAGCCTCGCTGGGTTGTCTGCCTTCCACGCTGAATCTGGAGCATGGCCAGGGGCCCTTCAGTGCCTCTCCCTAAAGCCCACAGCCCAGCCTTCACCCTACCTCCAAAGCTCCCAGACCCTAGTCTTGAGGTCCAGCTTCAGGGGCAGAGAGTTTATTAACCTTCCTTCCTCCCTCCAAAATCACCAAGGCCCCATCTACCATCACCACCATTTGACCCCCCTCAAGCTCCCTCAGCCCTGACATCAGACCGCATGCCAAGGTCTGGGCTTGCTTCCCCACACTGGTGATTCCCAGGCCTTCTGTCTCTGCTCTTTGGAGACTCTACTGTCTGTGGATCCCCCTAAGGCACCCCAACCCAGAAAGGATTCACATGCTGAGGGATGGGCCCAGCCAGCCCCTATCCCTGAGTGAAAGGGCAGAGTTAGACCCCAGGAAGCTTCCCTGGCCCTCTGGAATGCATGACTATCCCTGGCCTAAGAAGACCTGGACATTCCACCCACACAGCTCAGGGACAGCCCTCGCCACACCTTCCCAGCAGTGCTATGAGGAAACTGAGGCACATGGCACTTGAGTGGCCAACACACAGGTGGGGCGGGGCAGGGGGGCCCGGCATTAGCAGCAGAGTCGGGCCTGGGGCCGGGGCCGCAGCAGCTCCCACTCTCCCTGCCAGCTGGGGAAGGAAGGTCTGACAGGAGCCAGCCGGAGGGCTGCACAGAGGTCCTCTCGGCCGTGACTCCTCCTGCCCGGGCCTGTCCTCCACCCCCGGCAGGGAGAGGCCCCTGGCAGCCGAACGGGCAGCACCAGACCCGCAGCCCCCGCAGTCGTCAGCAGCTTGGCCCACATGAAAGATGAGAAGAAAAGGAGGAAGGGATCCAGCCCCAGAGGCTTCTGGGAGTCAAGCACAGTGGGAGAGGGGACCCGTGGACCCAGGGAATGACTGGGACAACTCCCCTCGTCCCCCACTGCCTTCACGCCAGCCCTAGGCTTGACTAACCCCACAGGCCCAGGGCCTCCTCTCCAGGGGTTGCTGAAAAGCCAGCAGGCTCAAGGGAGTAGAGACAGGCCTCGCCTCGGATCTGAGTGGGACCAGTGTGTGGGGAGAGGGTCCCTGAAACCACACCCACCCCTCTGATGTTGCTGGAAGGCTCAGAATGGAGAGTAACCTGGGGGCCCGGTATACAATTGATGTTCAATAAACACATATTAATAGGGAGCGTGGGCTGACTCAGACGAGCATGTGACTCTGATCTTTGGGTCATGAGTTCAAGCCCCATGTTGGGTGTAGAGATTCCTTAAATATATAAATAAACTTAAAAAATAATGGGTGTGTATTAATACTGATAAAGGTCACGCCACATCCGCCTGGCTTCTTGGTTCCTCTAGGCTCCCAGCATTAACTGTCACCCCCAAGGACAGTGCCTGCACTTCACCCCCACCCAGAACCCAGAGCCCAGCTAGTACACAGCAGATGCTTTCTTTTTTTTTTTTTTAATTTTTTTTAATGTTTATTTTTGAGAGAGATAGAGACACACAGCGCGAGTAGAGGAGGGGCAGAGAGAGAGGGAGACACAGAATCCGAAGCAGGCTCCAGGCTCCCAGCTGTCAGCACAGAGCCCGACGCGGGGCTCGAACCCACGAACTGTGAGATCGTGACCTGAGCCAAAGTCGGACGCTTAACCGACTGAGCCACCCAGGTGCCCCACACAGCAGATGCTTTCAAGTGCTTATTGAATCACTAGGGACATGGAGCCTGGGCCATGACTGGGGTGGAGACAGGGACCCAAATAGGAAACACACGATCACCTACCCTCTCCACCAAGGAAAAAGGTCCATATCAGGTGAGGTCAGGGAAGTGAGAGGTCCAGGATTCCAGGGTAGGAGGGTGATGCACCCAGCTGGGACCTTGGCTTGGCTGATGAGGAGAGGACCCCATATGCTTCAGGAATCCCAAAGACCTTCCCTCCACCTGTGACACCTGCCACTGGGGTACCTGTCTGCCCCTTTCCATATTCTACAGACACTGAGGCTTTATCACCTCTCCTCTGGGGGACCTTTGTCTGCAACGGGATAGGCAGAGCCACCAAGCAGCTCACAGGTCCCCCGCCTGGCCAGCCTGTCCTCAGAAGTGCACCTGCACCTAGCCACACCTGCCCTCAGCTGGAACCCTCCTCTTCCTCTATTGTTTCCTCAGCCTCTGTCCTGAGGCCCAAGGCCCCAGGACCACCCCCACCCAGATCCACCCACTGAGGACTTTTGTCCAGCTCCAAAGAGAGCCCCACCCTCCACTCCCGGGACTGTGGGACATGCAGAACATTCTTGGGGCTCCTGGGAGTCTCCTCCCAGTTAGGAGAGTCAGAGGTGGGTGTCCCTCAATGCCCCCTTACACACCAGGAGTCTCTGGGTGCTTTCTTGTCTCCCCAGGGACAAGCAGACTCAGCCACCACCCTCTGACTGGTTTTCAGGAACCATCAGCCTGGAACGGACCCAACACATGAGATACAGCACCCAGAACACCTCACCCTTTCAGGCAGAGCCACCTCGGCTGCCGAGGGCTCCTCCGCTAAAAGGACCCAGAGGTCCGAGTGCCCCCAGTGAGACCCAGGCAGGAAGACAGGGCAGGGGAGGGAGGGGGTGGAAATGGATGGAGAGGAAGTCTGGGAGGGAAACCCAGGCCTGAGGGAGGCATGCATGGGAACTCTTGCTGCCTTCTGCCTTCCCTCCCCCTTCCCTCCTCTTCCTCCTTCTTTCCACTCCCCCTTCCCTGGCCTGAGGGCAGCATCCCAGGTGGGTTCCTCTTTCAGGCCTGGGGCTCACACCCCCTCCCCACCTGGCCTGGCAAACTGGCTTGGGGACCCTAGAGCCTGGGGGACAGAAGCCAGAGACCCTGAAGGGACTCTAGGCTCCTTCCAGCCTTCCAGGCCCCACAAGTCCAGGGCCCTCAGGCCCTGCCACACCTGCCCTCCGCTCTTCACCTGAAAGGCCAGATGCTCCCTGTTAATCTGCACCCATTTGTACCTGCTTTTCAGTGCTCTAGAGTGATCTCCTCCAGGGGCAAGTGTGGCCCAGTCTCCTGGGGAGAGGCTTTATCTTTCCCCTCAGATTTTTAATTAAATTTTTAATTAAAAAATTACAGCAGCAGCTGTGTCTCCCAGGAGGCCCAGGGGAGGGAGGATGAGGGAAGGAGGACTCAAGGAGAGAAGAGCAGGAGAGGAAGGATTATGGAAAGGCAGAGAGAAAGCAGGCAGGAGGAGGCCGAGGGGGCCTTCAATCCCCCTGTTCCCAACTGAGGAGGTCCACAATGGAAAGAGAGGTCGTCTGTCCTTCCCAAGGGCAAAACAGGAGGACAGAGCGGGAGCACACCTGTGCAGAGGCCTGGGCTCCGTGGAATACTCTGACCACCCACCCCCCGACCTCCCACCAACTCCTCCCATCAAGGCCTGCCTGGCCCCTGAAGCTGCCCCAGCCTGCTGGTCAGAAGCCAGCTCCCTCCGCTAAACTTCACAGCCCCCTTGTCCTGCTGCCCAGCCTCAGGCTCTGGAGGCCCTGGGGCTTGTTACTTAACATCAGAGAGGAACCCTGTCATCAGGTAGGAACCACAGCTCCTATTCGGTCCAGGGTCAGGCACACATTATCTGTGATCAGAAGCCCAAGTCCAGGGGTGGCTCAGTCGGTTAGGTGTCCGACTCTTGGTTTCAGCTCAGGTCATGATCTTGCAGTTCGTGAGTTCAAGCCCCGCATCGGGCTCTGTGCTGACAGTGTGGAGCCTGCTTGGGATTCTCTGTCTCCCTCTCTCTCTGTCCCTCCCCTCCTCAAAAATAAATAAATAAACAGTTTAAAAAAAGAAGAAGAAGCCCAAGTCCAAGGTCCTGAGGCCAGTGGAAACCCTGTGTAGCCTTGGGCATCTCACATCCCTTCTCTCAGCCTCAGCTCCCTCCCTCATCTGTAAAATGGGGCCACTGGACTTCCATGACAAATTCATGAGGCTGAAGCAAGACAGTTTGTCAAGGCAGCCGGTGCTACTCCTTCTTCGTACTGGGGATCCAGGAAAGGTTCAATGACTACAAAGTTGGTTGGGTGAAACATCCCAGCAGGGACATATAATCCTTCCCTCCCCAGGCTAGGCAGGGTAACAAACCCCAAAGATGTCCACATCCTAATCCCCAGAACCTGGGAATGTGCGCCGAACGTGGCAAAGGGGACTTTGCACGTGCAGTTGAGAAACCTGCAGTGGGGAGATTAGTCTGGCTTATCTGGTTGAGCCCACTATCATCACAAGAGTCATTTATAAGAGGGAGGCAGGAGGGTCAGAGTCAGAGGAGATGTGACAATAGAAGCAGCGGTCCAAGTGATGAGGCCACGAGCCAGGGAACGTGGGCAGCCACTAAAAGCTGAAAAAGGCAAGAAACAGGGGCGCCTGGGTGGCTCAGTTGGTTAAGTGTCCGACTTTGGCTCAGATCATGATCTCACGGTTCATGGGTTCAAGCCCTGAGTCAGGCTCTGTGCTCACAGCTCAGAGCCTGGAGCCTGCTTCGGATTCCATGTCTCTCTGACCCTCCCCCACTCACAATCTGTCTCTCTCTCTCTCTCTCTCTCTCAAAAATAAACAAACATTAAAAAAAGTTTTTAATTAAAAAAAAGGGGGGCAAGGAATATATTCTCTCCTAGAACCTCCAGAAGAAGCACAGCCCTACTGACACCTCACAAAACCCATTTAAGACCTCTGACTTCCAGAACTGTGAGATGACAAATACGTGTTGCTTTAAGCCCCCAAGTTTGTGGTAATTTGTTACAGCAGCACTTGGAAACTAATACACTCCCCTGGCCCATTCTAACACCACTGAGTGCTAGCCACTCTCACTTGTGTGAGAATTATTTGGAGGTGGACCTTTCTAGAATCATCATCCTTTACAGCCAAAAGATGGCTTTCTGTTCATCTCTGGACCCAACGCAAGGTCTAACTCAGCACTTTGCATACACAGCAGGTGCCCGGCTGAAGCCTGCTGATTGGATGCAGGCCATAAGAACCCAAAGTTGGATTTCATTCAGCACTATTCATCGCATTCGTTGTGTGGCAGTCAGCAGGCTGGGTGCTGAGAATTCAGCACTGAGTCAGCCAAGCCCTGCCCTTAATGAGCGCAGGCCGATGAGCGAGAGACGCACAAACAGTCCATCGTGGCACGGTGTTTTCTGTGTGGTGATAAAGGTATGTATGTACAAGCACCTTGGGAGGAGGAGAAGGAAGAGACTCATTCAGACCGGGCCGCTGAAGACAGTTTCACAGGGAGGGACAAAAAGCTGGGTCTCGAAGCCAGGGCAGGGCTTTGCCAGGCAGAGAGGACAAGGGGAGAGATCATCCAGGCACAGGCGGGAATGCACCGGGTGTGCTGGGGAACACCCAGAGGCCACAGCTGCCTCAGTATTTCCAGGAAGGTGCAATAGCAATGTTCAGGAAGATGGATCTCACAAGGAAATGCCTTCGTTCAGCTACTATTGGTAGAGTACCTGCTGCGTGCGGGACATCGTCCCAGGCTCCAGCGATACGGTCATGAGCACAACAGACAACATCCTTGCTCTTAGGGAGCAGACTTCTAGCGAGAGAGATGGACAACCATCAAACCAGAGAATGGTATGTTCTCCAGGGAAACACAAAAGGGATATGAGAGTTTCAGGCGGCCAAGGAGGGCCTCTTCTAAGTGACATTCAAGGAGGAAACTGAATGAAGGAAGGAGCCAGCTGTGTACAGGAAGGGCATTCCCGGCCGAGGTAACAGCTAGTGCAGAAGCCCTGAGGCAGGACCAAGGTACACATCTTTGGGGACTAGAAAGAAGGGCCAGTGCGGCTGGCGTGGGGTGAGCAAGGGAGAGGGTGGAGCCACCGCAGGCCAAAAGGGGGCAGGGCCGACCCCACAGAGCAGCGGTTCTCATCCAGGATCCACCAGAGCTGGGCCCAGCCGGGCGTCATGAGAGATGGGTGGGCTGAGCGTCTGGTAGGCCAGGGCAAGGCATGTCCTTGTCAGTTTTTGTTTGTGTGTTTTACTGCAAACTTCCCAGAATCCTTAGCAAGCCGATGCACATTGTGACTGTCCAGGGAGGGGATAAAGTGCTAAGCATTTCTCAAACTTCCTCGCCCAGGGTTAGTGGGTGGCACTAGGGTTCCATGGAACCCACTTTGGGAATCTCTGGGCCAATGCCTAGGGCAGGGAAGTGGGGAGAAATGGCTAAACGGAGGCTGGAAAGGGAGACCGCCATGAAAAGACGTGCTAAAAAGTTTGGACTTGGGGCGCCTGGGTGGCTCAGTCGGTTAAGCGGCCGACTTCAGCTCAGGTCACGATCTCACGGTTTGTGGGTTCGAGCCCCGCGTCGGGCTCTGTGCTGACAGCTGGGAGCCTGGAGCCTGCTTCGGATTCTGTGTCTCCCTCTCTCTCTGCTCCTCCCCCGCTCCTGCTCTCTCTCTCAAAAATAAAATGAACATTAAAAAAATTTTTTTAAAAAGTTTGGACTTCATCTGCAGCACTACAGAGTCTTTCAAGCTTTGCTGCGCTGTTTTATTTTTAATGTGTCTATTTATGGAGATTCTAATTCTATAAAAGGGATAGTATCGATCTCGTGGATGCCTCAGTTTCCCAGTTAATCATATCTCTCAGAGAGCCACCTCGTTCTGTTTAATGCATCATGACCACGAGCTGTAATTGACTTACTCCTGACCCTACCAAACACTTCTCTGGTCTCCAGGTTCTTGCTTTTACCCACGACAGTGAAATAAGCCTCCCCGAACATACACGACAGTGAACTTCTGCATACACCTCCGTAGGGCCAATCTTAGCGGTGGGATTACTGGGGTAAAGGGTGAATCCAGGGACGCCTGGGTGACTCAGTCTGTTGGGTGTCTGGCTCTTGATTTCAACTCAGGTCATGATCTCACAGTTGGTGAGTTCGAGCCCCACATCGGGCTCTGTGCTGACAGTGGGGAGCCTGCTTCAGATTCTCTCTCTCTCTCTCTCTCTCTCTCTCTCTGACCCTCCCCTGCTCTCTCTCGCTCTCTCTCTCTCTCTCTCTCTCCCTCTCTCTCTCAAAATGAATAAACTTTAAAAAATAAGTTGTTTTTTTTTTTTTAAAAAAAAAAAAAAGGTAAATCCAGAGCACCTGGGTGGCTCAGTCATTTAAGCGTCTGACTTTGGCCCAGGTCATGATCTCGCGGTTCGTGGGTTCCAGCCCCGCATCAGGCTCTGTGCTGACAGCTCAGAGCCTGGAGCCTGCTTCGGATCCTGTGTCTCCCTCTCTGCCCCTCCCCCATTCGTGCTCCGCCTGTCTCTTTCTCTCAAAAATGAGTAAACATTTTTTTTTTAATTTTTTAAGGGTAAATGCATTGTTCACTTTGATAGCTACTGCCAGATTTTCTTCCAGTGCAAACTGAAATGACGGAGAGAGTCTGCTTGAAGATACTCTAGTCCCCTCCACAACAGATGGTAGCCAGAGAGAGAGAAGGGACAAGAGCAACAACACGAGGACAATTAGCACACCGGGCAATGGACGTCCGGCAGTTTGTTTCATTATCCTCTCCCTGCTTTTGTGTATGTTTCAAATTTTTCACAGTAAAGAGCAAAGTCTCCTCGGGAAGCTCTGCACACTCTCACCTGCTCCGCTGGCACTGGGTCTCATCACGGCTGGAAGCTTTGTCTGGTGCTGCTGTTTTCCGAGTTTTGTCTTTTTGACAGCTGGAGGCCCCCTGCTTCATGCTCCCTTTCTTTAATCACGACTGAGACTGGACATCCTCCCCCAAGTTTCTTGGTCCCTCCTTGTTTTCCTTCTTTCTTATGAACCCACTGTTCCTATCCTTTACCTAGTTTTCCGGTGGGGTCTTTTCCTTCCCAACTTGTGTGAGCTTTTGGCAAATGTGGGAAGGAGGCCTGTGGCACATGGGTTACACACGGGTTTCCCCAGTTGGCCATTGGTCTTCCAACTTTGTCGACAGCGTCTCTTCCCCAACAGATTATCTCCCTCAGATCACAGTCGATCGTTGTTTCTCGAATGCACCCAGGCACCAGGCGCACTGCAGCGGGGGTGTGAAAGCTGGACAGGGGCGAGGGCGGGCCTGGGGCTGAAGTGATGGCCCGGGAGAGAGACGGTGAGGGTGAGGACAGGACACGGTGGCCAACCGGGAGGCCTGAGCCGAGTAGGCAGCAAGATGACTCAGCATTTTCTGGGCTGAGCAGGTGGGCGGGTAACGATGCCACTGACTGGGACAGTCAGAGCGACAGGCAAGGTTCAGAGGAAGAAAACAATTCTCTACTCTCAAAGCACTTACCACCCTATGTGGTCACACCTATTTGCCTGTCTCCTCCTCTAGATGAGGGCAGAGACCCTCCCCTGTCCCCAGAAATGGAAACAGCAATGGCCCTGAGAACTGTAGAAGTTAACGAATAAATGAATGACCTGAGTGCGAAGTTCCTCTCAGAGCAGAGATGTCAGGAAGTGAAAGGAGGCATTCACAACTCAAGGGACTTTCTCCTCCACAATGCCTCCCTCCCCAGGAGTTGATGGGGATGATGGCCATGCCTTGTGTGAGCCAACCAGACCCGGCTGTGCCCACCAACCGGTACCAAAAGACAAGGGGCTGCATGTGATCCTGAGAACTCCAGAATCCACAGGCTCCTTGGATATGACAGGCTGAGGGACCTCTCTGGACACCAGGCCAGGAAGGCCTCCATCTAGAGGTGAACCAGGGAAGCAGGAAACCAGTGAGGTCACGACGGAGACCGCAGAGGCAGAACCCTGGGCCTAGAACCTTGGAGAACCTTCTAGAAAGACTGGCTGGCTCCAACAGACCACAGTGGCCCAGGGGAAGACCTCCAGGGCAGATGAGGCAGGCCGGTCACATTTCTGGGGGTGATTTCAAGTTCACCACCTGGAGACACTGGTCAGGGCTGGAAACCCTGGCAGTGCCTGACCAGGGAGCAGAGGGAGGGAAAAATAGAGGACACTATGGGGTTCCAACCGCATGTAAGCATCTCATCTGACCCTTACGCTTGGTAGCTCCCAAAGGAGAAGCCAGAATGCTTGCATCAGAACTCCAGGCCCTGCTCTTTCCAAGAACCTCCCGGATTAAACCCGGACTCCCGAGAGCGCAGGCTGGAGCCTCAAATCTGTACCTGGAACGCCCTCTGCTGGCCACCCCGGGTCACGCGCCTCTGCTTCGCAATCCTCCCCCGGCTCCTCACACCCGCCCCTTCTCACCATCTTCGCCTCCTCCTTCTAGTCCCATGACCCTCACAGCCCCTGGCGCCCAGGTTGGGCCGCGTGTCCATTCCCCTGCCTCCAGGCCGAAGGACACGAAACTCCTTTCTGCAGCCGACATGTACATTGGTCCTGCCCATCCTTCCGTTCTCCATCTCAAAACACGGCCCCGAATCTGCCCCAAAGCCCTCCTCCGCACCCCCAGTTCAGGTGGTTCTATTAAACCGCTTGCCCCAAAGTCAATCCTCCTACCCAGCCTCCCCCAGCCCCGACTGTGACGTTCTCTATGGTAGGCCACGCTCTACTCTGTGGGGACCACCTCCTACCTGAGGCCAGCTCCCGAGAGACAGCAGGTGTCCTTGGTTCGCCCTCCTTGGAATACCCCACACAGAGTATGACCCCCACTCCGTTCACAAAAGATGGAACGCGTCTATGTGCGAACCGTTGTGAGTGCCCAGTGTGCATATCTGTGTCCAGGCGCGGCCCGTGCGTGTGGCACAGGGAGTGGGGCCCCCTCTGTGAGGTCTCTGCAGGGGACCTGGGTGGAGCCGCCCCCCCGCCCCCCGCCCCACCCCTGCCACCTGGCTCAGAGCGGAAAGAAACTGGCGTCCCGCGTCCGCAGGGGGCAGCACCGAGCCGCTCTGGCCCCGCCGCGTACTCGATCCGAAGGAGTCCCGGCGGCGTCACCGGCCAAGAAGGGCTTCAGATCTACAAAGAAAGCAAAGAAACCCTGTGGGTCTAAGGGATGGCATGGGAAGGGGCACCTGGCAAAGTTTCCAGAACTTTGAGTGGGGGGTTCACAGGCGTTTGTTGTACCTTAATTTTTAAATCCTGCCCATATGTTGTAGGTGTTATTTTAAATCTATTCAGAACTACTTTTTTTTTTTTAATAATCATCTTCGGGCTCTCTCTAGGACAGGAAAGACCCCTCACTCCTCTGAGTAAGCCGCCGAGGGCAAAATGGAGCCTTCCAGCCCTCTGGGACTCCCCAGAAAGCCTGCGGAGGCTCTGAGTTTCCCCGGGGTTGACCATGGCCTTGGGGGAGGGCAGAGCAAAGCTTCTCCTACAGCCCCGGGTCCCACCAGCCTCCCTCCAGGATACGCATTTACACACAGCTCACACGCACATCCACACACTCACTCACGCACACCCACAGCTCACACGCACAGTCACGTGTTCACAAGCAGGCCTAGTCACTCAGACTCGGCACACACACGCTAATTCACACTCACACATTTACACACAGCCCACACTCATTCACACTTTCCTTCTCGCACAAATCACTCACTAACTCCCCCTTGTGCACGCGTGCATTCACACCCACCCAGACTCCCACATTCACACACTCACAGCTCTAACGTACTCACACTCACATACTCTCACAGACTCACACACTCATAATCACCGACACATACACTCACACTCACAGATTCATACACCCCCACACACCTTATGTACACACTTATAGACTCCCATACTCATACTTCCAGTCAGCTTGCACGCACATTCGCACAGACTCTCATGCCTTCCCACTCACGGACACACACCCTCGGGCTCACAAACCCTTACACACACACACCCACTCAGATCCACATTCACACATTCAGGCAGGCTTCACAGCCTTATACACCCGTACGCATTCACAGACTCCCGCGCTCACATTCTCACATACTAGCAGACATACCTGTGCGCCTTCACACGTGTGCACACTCAGCCTCTCGCTGCTTGCGCTTTGCACACTCATTCACACACTCACACAGAGCAGCCGGTTCCCACTCACGCTCTGGCCCAGTGACCTTGAGTCATCACAGGCAGAGAGAAGGAGCTGGATCTCAAGAGAGTTCTGGGATCTTCCCAGGAGGCCCAGTCCCAAGGTAGAGAGAGGTTTCTCCTCAGACTGAAGGAAGCAGTTCATGTGACAGCCCCGTGCGAGTCCACATGCCTCAGAGGGAGTCCCCAAACTTCCTGCACTCGTTCGCTAGCTTGTTCTCTTGCTCCCTGACCTACCTGAGGGCGAGCCCGGGGACACGACACAGACACATAGCGAGCCCTGATCTTGGGGAGCTCTGTCTCCAGGGGAGATGCCTGGACTTCACGAGCTGGCTGAGCAGGGCATCATGGGGGCCTGAGCGGGTAGAGCTGTGGAAACATCTAGGAGGGGCCCCTGTCCCAGCGCAAGGGTCAGGACAGCTGGAGAAGGGGTCTGAACAGGACCTGCACACATAGGGGTCACAGGTAGACACCGGCCTCCCAGGCCTGGGGCCTGGCACCCTCGGGAAAGAGCGAGACCTCCTGGACGAGGGGAGTTAGCCAGGGAAGCAGAGATAGGGGCTGGGCCTGGAGAGGCTGGAGGGGCCACCTGTGGAAGGCGTGTGGCCTTTCTCTCTTTAAGAGAAAGGCCACAGGGAGCCCTGATCAACTGTGCAGAACGGGAGCGGACGCTCCACAGAGGCTGACAGTGCGTGTCCAGAACTGGCAGGTGCCCTCAGCCCCCAACCCAGGAACAGAGCTGGCCCAGAGAGCAGAGCCACTGGTCCATGAATGCCCACAGATGCTTCCCTAACTTGTCAGAATGAGTGCCCCGTGAGTGACAGAGGGTCTGTCTATACGAAGGGTCAGAAACAAACACACAGCCCTGAGAACCTGGTGATCTTCAGGAAGAGTTGCCAGCTTCTCCCAAAAAGCCCGCCCCCACCAGGCCACTGGCTCTAGACCAGCCAGAAGCGAAGGGGTGCGGGGGGGCACCCCACCGCAGGGAGCAGGGTCCGGGAGCTGGGGATAGTTCAGGGAGGGTGCTGTGCCCTGGGTCCCCAGCCGGGACCCATTCCTGGACGAGGGAGGGCGGGACTGCTCCGACCCACACATTCCAGCTGCTGCCACACCCTTCCAGCCTGTTCTCACCTGTTCCCACGGTTTCCCAGACTGCCCTGGGCCTGGCTCTCACTGCCAACTCCCAGAATCCCTCAAGGCTCAGAATCCAACTACAGGGACTTTGGTCTAAGTGTCCAGAAACCCACTTCCACTGGGCCAACTGCCTCCCCACCAAAACACACACACACACACACACACACACACACACACACACACACACACATTGAACCATTCTCAGCCCCAGGACACAAACAGGGCTTTCAGGGAGTTGAGGCACTACTTTCCACTGCAAACAGCACCACCCTCTGGGACACAGTGCTGCCCTCTTGCCACAAGGCCCTGGGCTACACCTCCTCTACACCCCCTCTCCCCGACCCAGGTTCCCTGGCTGCCTGGAGCTCAGCCTGCCGCTCTTCACAGGTGCAGGCACGACATCCCTGCTCATCCCCCAGCCTCTCCTCCCACCGCCCCGGTGTCACCCTTGCTGATTTTGCATGCAGGACAGAATTCCCACGCCCCCCTACCTGGGCCCAGGGCCAGGGCCCGTGTGTTCCCACCAAAGCCTGGGAAGTGATCTCTGCAGCCCGAGCCGCCCTGGGTCCTCCCAAGAAACAGCCAAGCCCTGCCTGCTGCAGGGGCCTGACGGAGGACGCCCAGGTCTGACAGGCTGAGCTCCAAGCTGCTGAGGCTGCAGAACAGGGTGACGGGTGGGCAAGGGATGCCCTTCAGCCACTCACGGGGGTTTGAAATGCCATCTTCACCAGCAGACGTCCGAGGAAGAGGGTAAACAGTGGCCAGAGTCCCCAGATCCCAGACTTGAGGTCCTCCCCCCACCCACCCCCAATCAGGAGCCTGGCCTGACCTGCAGGGACTCAGGGGGAAGCTGGAGAGCTGACCTGGCCTGGGCTGGGCCTGCAGAGCTCGGCTGGGCCGAGATGCCAGCAGGGCTTCCCCCTGGTGGGAAAGAGGTGGGATCCCAGCAGAACCCACCTCGGGTCCCGAGCCACTTCTTCAGTCTCAAGGTCACCTTCCATCCACCGAGAGCCCGGGGTTTTGTGCTCCTTTTACAGGAAGGGAAACTCAGGCCCAGAGAGAGGCAGTGGACTGTGGGAAGAATTTTACCACAAGTGAGGGGTGGGGACTGACCTCCGCGGACCCCCATATGTCTCCCTCCTTGTCCCAGATGCCGACGCAGGGGTGCAGAGGAAGCAGGGCCCCCACAGGCACACGACCCCACTCATAGCCTCTGTCCCCGGCCCCCAGAGCTCCAAGCTAGTGAGGACAAAGTCTTCCCTGAGAAACTGGGGACAACAAACAGAATGGGACCCAGCTGCTCGAGGGGGGGGCCTTGCCACCCCCAGCTTTCAGACACCCTTCACTGTTCCACCAACATTTGCTGAGCGACGAGCAAGACTAAGGCCCAGCCCACAGACTGTCTTAAGCCTCAGCCTCCAGCTCTCCAAGCACAGAGGACATGAGTAGGGGCACCCCGAGAGCCCAGGCCATTGTGGGGGCTGCACTTTAGCAGGCTGTCCCCGCCAGGCTGCACCCCACCCAGCAAGGACACGCAAGGCGAGCAGTTCCCGATACCGCCATTCCGAGTGGGTGCCAGACATGTTCCTTACAAGGCTGCGGAGCTGAGCTGGCTCAGACAGGCGGGGGCCCGGGAGGGGCACAGAACACCTGGCTGGGCCAAGCCCGGACGCACCCCACTCGTGAGGAATGTGGACGCCGCCCGGGCCAGCCCTGGGAAAGTTGCCACCCCCCTGGCTCCCGCCCGGCCCTGACTCAGCCTGGGTGGGCCGGGAAGGTGCAGCCTCAGCGGGACCTGAGTCTCTCCCACCCCACCCTCCCCGCTGGCCCACTGGGGACCGAAGCCGGGGGACGGGGCCTGAGAGAGGGGCCAAGAGCCGAGACGGCACCCACCGAGCCTCAGGATGTGGAGGAAAGGCAGGGACTCTGTCAGACCTGTCCCTCTCCTGCTCTGCCCAGGGGCGTGCCCCCTTGAGAGTCCCCCACGTGTCAGGAGAGCCAGATGCTCTAAACACAGTGGTCTGCACCCGTGTGACTCTAGCATGAGACTTGTCATTTTTCTGAGCCTCAGTTTCCGCATCTGTAAAAGGGGCCAGCGATGGCTCCTCCCCACAGTGCAGGGCTGAGGTGGTGGGGAAGCTATGGCTGAACCAGGAAGCATCGGACAAGCAGTGGTAAATTAACCAGGACTTTGACCAGGCCTGGGAACTTGGGGGAGGGTCCCGCCAGCTCTGGCAGGGTGCTTTCACTCTCAGAGGAAAAGCAGAAAGACCCTGGGGCCCCACCTCCCCCTGAGTCACAGAAGCATCTGCTGAGCCCCCCAGGGAGCTTGATTAGGTCGGTGCTCCCTGCAGAGCTGAGTGATTCCATGGGTCCTCCGTCCCCATCATCCACTATGGATATGCTGAACTCCCCAGGACACGGGCTGTGTCTCTCCCTCAGCTACGAGATCCCCCACGGCTGCGGCCACGTTTCTCCCCCAGAGGGGATCCCCAGGGACTGAGACCCTGTCTGCCTTTCTCTGTCTCCCCACATTCTCTGACCTGCTCCACAGAGACCAAAGACCAGTGAAGATCCAAAAACCTGTCCTTCCCCACCCGGTGCTGCCTCGACTTCCCCAAGCCCTGACAATTCCTCTGCTCAACCACCAGCCAGCTCCCAAACACCATGCTGGGCCTGTCTCACGGTCAGTGCCTGCCTTCACCCCCAACCTGGGGGCCGGCCAACCGGCCACCCCTCCTGTGCCGGGGAGGAGGCCGCCTGTCCCCAGCCGGGACAGATGGGCCCTGTCAGACCCTCCCTCCCTGGAACTCTTCCCACTGCCCGGCTGGCCCAGGAGAACTTTCTTCCTCAGACCCACACTTCTCTCCTGTGACTCAGGCACAGTCCCTGTCACCTGACCATTCTCCCAAGCCCTGCTAAGTCCAGGGCTGGCAGCAGGGGCTGGGGTTGGGGGCCACACAGTCAAAGGCAGCTCGGCAGCAGTCCTGGCTGGCCTGGGAAGGGGAAGGGGAAAGGAGGGGAGGGGTCTCCAGACCCATGGGGCCCCACCACCTCCTGCCCAGCTCCCCTACCCTTCACCTCCAGCCAGGCTTTGGCCAGGCGTGCAGGCCCGGGTTGGGGTGCTGCGTTGGCAGGACAAACAGTCTCTAGTGTTGGGTGTTGTGCCTCGGTTACCAAGGAGGGAGGCTGGCTCCCTGCCGTGTTTGGGCCCCAGGGTGAATGCGTGGGTGGGGAAGGAAGGCAGGGGATTTGGGGTGTGGAGCCCTGGCTTTCCGCTCCCAGGGCCTGTGGGCAGGGAGGGCCCGCTGAGACTCGCAGCTCGCTGGGCAGACTCAGACTTGCTCCCGCCCTACCTTTTGCTGGCTCGGGACACGCCAGGCCAGGTGAAGCCTGCTGGGGGGAGGGCAGGCTCCTCTGCCGCTCAGATTTGGGGCTGGGGGGCTGGAGCCCCAATAGGGCAAGCACTGCACTGTCCCAGGACTGACCACACCACAGTCTGGCTCAGGCAACACAGGAGAGGGTCCCAAGACCAGGCCAAGTCACTTGGGCCTCAGCTTCCCCACCTGTAAAGTATCAAGAGCTAGCGTGGGTTGTCCCTGAGGGGCCCACCTGGTTCTGCTCTTCCCTCATGAGCTGAGAGACTGGGGAGTCAGGCTATGAGCTGGGAGCCCCTGGCCCTGAGGGCTCCTCCCACATCTGTGCAGGCCCACTGCCCAGGCCAGGGCCGACGCCCCTGAGTGCCAAGGGGTGGCTGAGCACAGGAGCCCAGGGCTGTGACCAGGAATGGCTCTAGAGAGGAGGGGCCTCCCTCTCTGCTGGCCCTGATGGTAGGGGCTAGTCTTTCTCCCTCTCCCAGTAATGGCCGACCGATAGCCCAAAGAATCTGGGCCTGACCCCCGCGACTTCTCGCCCGCTCCCTGTCATAGTCTCAGTCCCCTGCCTGTGTACCTGGCTCTCTGCTGGACACTAGGGAGGCAAGACCAAGGCCCTATCCCAGTGCTGGGGACACAGGCTGGTGCAGGAGGCCCCGGACAGCAGCAAGGCAGTCCCCAAGAAGACAGCGCTGGGAACGTTTCCAGGGGAAGTGGAGAAGCTGAGTCTAAGGCTGGGGTCGGGGGGAGGGGAGGCTGCCAGGGGAAGAAGGGGAAGGGAGTTGAGCATGCCACAAGAAAACACAATGAGTGTGGGCATTGGGGGTGGGAGCCTGGAGGTAAGGCCAAGATGGGCAACGAGCTAGTCTGTAAGGGCCTTGTGGCCAGGATGAGACACTAGAAATAGGGTTCATCACGGGCAGGGGGGGGCGGGTGGACATGACCCCAGATGGGAGAAAGCCATCTCCCACAAGCAGACACTGTCACTCAGCTCCAACTGAGACTCTGGGCACCCCCCCCCCACCCCACCCCGCCGCGGGAAATCCCAAGACCTATGCCTCTGCTTTGGATAAACACATGAGCTAATAATGCCAATCCAAGCCAGACCTACCCTCCAAAGCCTTCAGTTGGCAAAACAAAAGAGAAAAGAGGCCTGCCTGTGCAAGTGCTGGGCTAGGCCGCTGGGCATGGGGAGGGGGCATGCATGGGACTGGCGGGGCTGGGAGCTGACGGTCCTGGGCAGGAATGGCCCCCGGTGTGTGGCCCCCCAGGGGGAAGGAGGCCCCTTCCTAAGGAGC
Source organism: Lynx canadensis (assembly GCF_007474595.2). Classification (NCBI taxonomy): domain Eukaryota; kingdom Metazoa; phylum Chordata; class Mammalia; order Carnivora; family Felidae; genus Lynx; species Lynx canadensis. The sequence continues at coordinate 39,758,565 of NC_044316.2, forward strand.
CACCCCAGTTTGTGCCTGCAAATGTGGGAATCCCAAAACGGACAGATCTCATCTGTGCTCAGGAAGACGGAACTCTGGATTTGACTGGGAAGCCTCTCCATCTTTAAGGTTTAGAAACTGATTCCAAAATAACACCCGCGCAGGCCAAACAGAACATGGAAGTAAGAGAGCCTCGAAACTCATGGGGGACTTGAGGGCAAATGGCCCCCTTGACAAAAGAGTAAACTGAGGCCCAGAGGGGGAACAGGCCTGCAGACAGGATCAAGTCAGACCAAACCTTATGACTTTCCTATGCACCACCCAGACCACTCCACCTCCCGGGAACCCCCAGAACAGCCGCACAGACAGTTCCCACCCACTCACCTGCCCCTACCATGCAGGCCGCACCACAGTTAAAGGGGATGGGCCGTGTGGCCCCCTCACTCACCACCCTCCCTCCCCAAGAGGCCTTTGCTCCCCACACTTGTTGGTCCCAAGTTCTCCCGTACCCTCTGACCTATCTGACCTCACAGCAGCCAGAATTGTTCTCCCACTGTGCAGGAAAGGGAAACCAAGGCCGGAAAGGCCAAGCCATTGCCCAAAGTCTTTCTATGACAAGTTCTAGAATGTGGGGAAGGGGCTCTGTGCCTGTGTGCAGGTCCCTGTAACTCAGACGGCAGCAGGGAGGCCCCAGCTTGCAAGGCAGGGAGGGCAGGGGTGAGTCAGGTGCAGGACCGGGCAGGTTCAGAGCAGCCCCAACACAGAGCCAAGTCCAGAGAAGCCAAGCCTCAGGAGCCGTCCCTGAGTCTGAAGCGGGGGCTCAGCAGGAGCCCAGGTGGCCTCAGGGCCAGGGCTGGACACACCCAGGGAAAAAAGGAGCAGCAGAGAGAGGCCAGGGTGCTGAAGACCCAGAATGTCAGCAGCCCCCACACCCAGGCCCACCCAGGGACCCCTGCATCCCACCTCTCTCTCTCTCTGGCACATTCTGCTGTCCCATCCCTTAGCCCACTTCTAGCCTTAGGCCACAGCTAGGTGTTTTAATGCCAGCCTTGGGGACAGGGGTCACGTAGTAAGAAGAAGCACCCCCTTCTAGGTTGGTTGGTGCCCCAGAGCCCCTCGGGCCATCCATATGTTCAGCTCTGGGCCAATCCCGTGCCCCGGGGACACAGGATCAGCAGGACGTGGGCCTGACTTCAGGTAGTTCACAGCTCAGTGGGAGACGAGGAAGAGGGCAAGTCAGGAGCTGCTGGGGCCTTAATAGAGAGAGGCATCCTGGGAGGGTCTCCTAGCAGTGGAATGTGCATAGGATTCTTCTCGAAATTTAAATCTGGTCTTTTCTTAACTTTTTATTTGTATACAGAAAAATGCACACATAATTCACGACTATACAACTCAATGACTCTTCGTAGAGCGAACGCACCCATGTGACCAGCACCCGTATCACAAAACAATTTGAGTGGCCTCCCGGGGGGTGCCCCCTTCCAGGGAGTGACTTATTTCTGGCAGCATAGATTCTTTTGGCACAGTGTGGGCTTTATTTAACTAGCCCATATAATATGGCTTCTTTTGTCTTCTTGCTCAACCTTACAACTGCAAGATTCTCTCACTGCTACAGAAAGTCCTGCCAAGTGACTAGCACATTCCAGACAGGGAAACTTGGGGAGCCCAGCCGACGCTTGCTCCCATAGCAAGCGTCCAGAGCTTGGAGGACCTAGCAGCCCTTCCTCCTCATCCAAAAAGGGTCAGGGCTTAACTTCAGACCCGCTCCCAGCATGGGCATCAGCAAGGAGTTGGGCTCCATAGCCCAAGGCCTCCCTCAACAGCCCGAGTCTTCTGTCCTGTTCACCCCAGTCCCCAAATCCAGCCTGCTCCTCCTCCCCCATCAGGAGAAGAGGAAAGGCATCAGAGGGATATGCTAAGGATATGCAAATTATACACAAATATACCCAGGCTCCTTGAGTCCATTTGGACAGTGCCAGAGTGCGTGGAGACCCAGACCTCCAAACACCAGGTGGAGAGATCACCTTCCTGCTCACTCCTGACCACAGTCCTCCCATGAGTCCCTAAGATACACAGCGCCCCCCTCCCAAACCTTCACCCTGCCTGCTGCCCTCCTTCTTACTAATTCAACTTAGTGGGGGCTGCAGGGTGGAGGTCCTGAGGTGGTCACAGCCCCTGACCTCCAGGAACTCACAGCGTGGCAGGGAAGGGCACACAAATGCAGCCACCACTGCCCGCTAAGAGGCGGATGGGACCTGGGGGCTCAGTATTTCTGGGCATGGCTCGAGCCTGCATTTCTGGCCAGCTCCCTGGGCATGCTGGGATACTCCTGCCCCAGGCCACACTGCGAGTAGTCGGGAGTACAGGCAGTGTGCGCACAGTGCCTGAGAACATGAAGGGAGCTGGGGGGAACCAGGCAGGAGAGGGGTTAGGGATGCAATTGCAAACCGGCAGTCCAGGATCAAATCCCTGCTCTGCCCTTTACTCATGGTGGGTACGTGGGCTCCCATCCCAGAGCTTGGGGTCCTGAGCTGAGAGGTGCCCACCAATAACAATCGCCCCCCCCCAACCCCACCAGGTTCTGGGGGCTTCCGTGAGTCAGAACTTGCCAAACGCCTCCGTGGAGCCTGGCATAGTGATCATTGGGAGACTTTGTTAAAGCCAACGTCGATTAGGAAAGGGCACGAGGGAAGTTTTGGGGGGTGAAAGAAATGTTCTCCATCTTGACGGTAGTGGTTCCTTGGACATACATTTGTCAAACCCATGAACTCCACACTTAGATGAATATCTCAATAAAGTTGAATTTTTACAGTGACCCATGAGATTGGGCATCATTAGATGAAAAGGACTGGGGTGTCATTAGGAGGACAGAAATGCCAAGGCACGAGTGGGAAAATGCAGCCGGCATATTGCCAAGGAAGAGACGTTACAGGTACCGTTCTCTGGGTGCTTCTGTGAGGCGTGGAGAAGATTCAGGAACTAAAACTGGAAGGAGAGTGTCCTGCCCCACTGCGAGGGTTGTTGGACACCGGGGTTCACGGAGCCCCTACTGACTGCTCCCGAATGGGTGACACCAGTCAGCACTAATTGAGCACCTACTATACGCAAGGCACTGGTTTGGGACTTTACCTAGTCGAGGGGTGACCCCACCTAAGGGCAAAGAATGGTTTTTACTTAAAAGTAAAAAATAAATCTTTTTTATTTTATTTATAAAAAATAAAAAAGAACAATATTTTGTGACACATGAAAATTGCCTGAAATTCAAATTTCAACGTCCATAAAGATTTATCGGGCCATGGCCACACACCCATTTGTCCATGAATTAATGGTTTCACGCTTCAAGGACAGAGTTGAGGACTTGCAACAAAGACCACATGGCCAGCAAAACCTAAAATACTTGCCATCTGGCTCTTTCCAAATCAAGTTTGCCTATAAAGCCCATAAAGCAGAGATTAAGGACGCACTGTACAAAACAACGAGGAAGAATGAGGGTGCCACACAGCCCTCCTCCAGGGCTGCGGTTTGGACCCACTCCCGGCGAACCCCTCCTCCCTCTCCCAGCTGGTAAACCGGGGCCACCTCCGCCGCGCGCTTGGCCGAGCAGCAGCGCCCCCTGCCGGCGGTCAAGGGCTGGCCGGCGCGCGCTGAGCCCCGACTCTTCGCATCTGCCGCCATCTGGTGGCCTTCTCCGGAAGTGCACCCAGGAGCACAGAGGGCGTGGGGTCTGAGAGAGGGCGGGGTCGCTGTGGCAATTTCCCAGACCAACGTGCAAGCTGTTCCAGGCAGGGGTCGAAGCCTGCAAGCCAGTGTCCGCTGAAAACGTTTCCCTTGTCCTTGCTTATTTGATGGTTGAGAATACAAGTGGCCGTGCCCAGCAGCGTGCCTAGATGCTTAACAAATGTTTGCTGACTGTGGCTCTGAATCTCCAGTTACTGGGGAGCTGAGCAAAGAACTTGAGCTGTCGCCACGGGGTGATAGGAGAGGACTTGAAGGTCTGCTGACCCAATTCCCCCTGCCTATGCATTTGCCTTTGCATGCTTCCTTCATCCTTTCCTACCTTCATTAGTTATTCATTCTTTCTTTCTTTTTTTAATTTTTATTTTTGAGAGAGAGAGAGAGCAAGTGCGAGCAGAGTAGGAGCAAAGAGAGAGGGGGACAGAGGATCCGAAGCAGGCGCCACGCCAGCAGCAGCCAGCCGGATGTGGGGCTCAAACCCACAAACCGCGAGATCATGAATTGAGGCGAAATCTGACACTTAACCGATGAAGCTACCCAGGCGCCCCTCATTATTCATTCTTTCTTTAACAAGCTTTTCTTGAGCACTGGGGGAGTCCCTTTGCCAGACTGCTGGACGATGGGGAAACAACTGAGAACAAAACAGTGTGGTCCCTGCCACGTGGAGCTGACAGTCTGGTAGAAGAGACCAGTAATTTCAGTATAACAGGACAAGGCACAAGCCGAGAAACCTACAAGAGCAGCACATAAGGTGGCCCGACCTTGTGGGATGTCAGGAAAGGTTTCTAGTGCCTGCAGAACGGATGAGCTTGCCAGACAGAGAGGGGATATGCATGTGCAAAGGCCCAGAGATAACGAGTATCCCCAGCAAGTTGCTGAAAGAAGCCTGAGAGGCAGGAACACAGAAGGGAATGAGGACAGGGGGCAAGAGGAGGCTGGAGGGAGAAAGGGATTGTGCCAGCAAAACTTCCACACTGAGTGAATGCCAAGTTCAACTGGGAGCCGCTGCAACATCTGGGCAGAGGCAGCGCACTTCTGCTCCCTGGGCTCACCCATTCTATGCCTGGGCAGCGATGGTTGCTGGAAAATTTTCCCTCATTCTGGGATGAAATCAGCCACCCTGGAACCTCCCCTGCCCACAAGCCCCCTGTCCTGCTGGGGGCACGCACAGAAGGATCAGGCTCCCTGCCCCCAGGCCAGCCCCTCCCCTTGTCACAGCCTCACTGGCTACATTCCGTGGCAGAGGCAAGTGGGAGGGCTGGACCTGGGCTCTGGGTGCAATCCCGCTCATCCCTTTACCTACTGTGTGGCCTTGGGCTGGTTCCTTAACCTCTCTGAACACTGCTCAGCTCAGAGATGCTGCCCGAGAGCAGGATGGTGGTGGGAAGCGCTCCACCCCTCATCTATGCTCCCCAGCGCCCTGAGCTGACCGCTGCCACCAATCGCACGGGAGCTGGTGATCGGGGCGCGCTATTTATTTGCGGGTTTACTCGCCCTACAGGGCCCGTTACTTGGTAGGCGCTCAACAGCGTTCGCTAAATGCACGAGTGATTACTGCGACGATTACAAGCAAGCCGGCGATCGCCACTCGGGACGCAGGCCAACAATTACAAATGGTGACGATACCCACAGCTCCCCAAGTCGGCCGGCAGTACCCTCACCCCCACAACTCAGGAAGACGAATCCACTCGAATAAGGAGCGGGAAGAAACCCAAGACCGGGCCCGGCGCGCTCGCTGCGCCCTCTGCTGGCGGGGCCTGCAGCCGCCTCTCCCTCTCTTCCCCACCATCTCCGCCCCGCCAGGGAGAGAGGCTCCAGCTCCGCGCGCACCCCCTTCCCCACACGCCCAGGGAAGCCCCAAACCATCCCCGGCCCTCCACGGACACCTTTGTCCTTCCTTTCTTCTCTTTCCTGCTCTGCAGCAAACATAGTTCAGGCATCCCTAAATCCCCACCATCCCTCCCCTGCTATCTCAGTCTCAAATTAGAATAGTCCAATGCTGGAGCAAGAAGGGACATATTATTATTATTATTATTATTATTTTATTATTATTATTATTTGCCGCTACCATTGACTAGGCACTGGTGATTTGCCAGGCCCCATCACCTCACAGCCTCCCACCATCTAGGAAGTGCAAGAGGTAGGTGGCTGTAGCCATTGGTGTGAAACAGCTTACTCAAGATCACAGCGCAAGAATCTGAAGAAGCCTGGTGTCTTGGGGGACGCCTGGATGGCTCAGTCCGTTAAGCGTGGGACTCCTGATTTCGGCGCAGGTGGTGATCTCCAGTTGGTGGAATGAGCCCCACATGGGGCTCCGCACTGAGTGCTCGGAGCCTGCTTGGGATTCTCTGTCCCTCCCCCACTCGCAAGCACACACACACACTCTCTCTCTCAAATAAATAAACTTTAAAAATAAAAGAAACCTGGTGTTTTTCATCAGCCTGGGTGGGGCTCCTCCTGCCTCGATAAGGGGATAGGTGGGCTTTGAGACGGGGCAGGGCCCTCTGGGACCCCATGAACCTCACCTTGCCCCTTATCCGGGTGATAATGAATCCCAGGAAGGGATACAATGTGGTCAACGTCCCATCATCAGTGCAACCCTCGGGAAAACTGCAGGGAGGCTGGGAGAGAACAGAAAAAGGAAGCTTTATGTGCATTTGGACTCTGTGATCGACCCTTTCCTGGTACACAGACGACACTTGCCCAAGGCTGCGGTGCAGGACCAGGACCCAAACCTGCCGACTCCCTGCCCAGGGCTCCTTCCACCCCATCAGGGTATCTGCCGGAAAAGGAACCACAGAGTAAACCTTGGGAGCGGCCAGCTCAGGAAACATACGTGCTCACTCACTACAAGCCACCAGCTGGTTCCCCCCCCCCCCCCCCGGCCGCCCCAGACCTACCGCTCCCAGCCCTAGAGAGAGGACCCACTGCAGCGCTTCAAGGGCCCAGATCACTTGTTAGGACTTTGGCCCCTGGGAAGATGCGAGGAACTTGGGGCCTCGCCTCCGTCCCGAAGCCCGGTCTCTGCTGCCATCTTGTGGCCACTTCAGGAAGTGCGCCCGTTCCGCCGCTCTGCATTCCACCCCATATTGGAGGCAACAGGGGTTGAGCGAAACTGGGTGTTGTTCTGGGACTTCGTGGGATGTAGAACGGAACAAAGCACAGCCCGTGCCCTGAAAAAGCTCACGGTCTGGCAGAGGGGTCTCCAAATGACTTGTCCCAAACTGAACTCAGCACCAGATACCCACCAGTATAAGTCATGCAAAAGGTTCCAAAGGATGGAGGGAGGGAGCGTGCCCCAGGGAGGCATCCGGAAGGGGCTGCAGACACGGGTAGGACTTGACATGAGCAGATGTGGAGGAGGCACTGCAGGTGGAGGAACCGGCCTGAGCAAAGTCCCGGAGGCAGGAAAACATCCGTTCTAAGGACTCCAGTCTGTCCCAAGCCTAGGTCAGATGTGGAGAGTAGAGGTAAAGTCACTTGGGAGCCGAATGGACCAGTCTTTGGACATCAGTCTAGGGACTTGGTACTTAATTCCTTAGGTGCTGGGGAGCCAATGAAGGTCTTAGAGCAAGGGTGGAGCTTGAGCAGGGGGTCTCTTCAGGAAAAACAACAACAACAACATAACAGCTGCAGGGGACAGAAGTGATCCAGGCAAATGGGAGATGCTTCAGGGCAACCAAGAAGGTTCTGGGGGGAAAAAAGCAGGGAGTACGGTCAGTGCTAACGATGATACCACTGACAGCTAGACTCAGGGCCGAGCAGGAGAGGCGAGGCCTTGGCTCTGAGTTGCTATCAGGAATCCCAGTGAAGACGTCTTCAGGCAACTAGAAGAAATACACGAATAAAAGTGGAAGCAATAGCAATTGCTCACATGTGTTCAGACTGAACAGTTAAGAAAGCAGTTTAGCTCATACAGGTTTTGACTAGTATTTACCGAGCCCCTACTATGTGCCAGGCCCTGTGCTACGTGGTTGGAGATGTGTCAGTAAATGGTGTTCGATTCCAGCGGGGAGACAGACATTAACTAATAGCCCTGATGGATAAGTGTAGGGCATGGTGTGCTAGAAGGTGCGACAGAGAAACAGGGGGAGGAGGGACTCGGAGAAAGGAGTGCGGGAGGGCTGGGGGGGAGGGCTGCAATTTAAAGCAGGGCAGTCAGGAAGGGCCCCAGTACAAAGGAGACTTTCAAGCAAACCCTGGAGACTGAAGGGCAGTGGGATGTGCTCATCCAAAACGTGGGGCTTTGCTTTAGTGATTATTTTGAGCTGTCGGCACTTGAAAAGCAGTAAATGCGGGCATAGGCTTTTTTCTAAACTCCTCTTATTTGTCTAAAGACAGATTCTCCAAAAGGGACTCAAGGGTCATCAGTCGCCTCCCCCCGGGGGCAGGGGAGTCATCCACCAGGGAAGATTGACTCCTGTCACAGGACAAGAGACTAGAAGTAGACACCCCACCCAGACAGACTCGTCATTGACTGTCACACACCTTAGATATTCTTCTCGGGCCCCATTCAGCTTTCCTAAAAATCATTCACTTTCCCCTAAGAGGCCTATACACCCCTACACCCTTCCCTTTCCCTATTAAGACCATACATAAGCTTGCGTTCTAAACCACCTTGGGGAGTGTGCATTTTTCCTGGCCCGTGAAGTGTACATGTTAATAAACTTCTGTTTGTTTTTCTCTTGTTAACCCGTCTTTTGCCACAGGGGTCTCAGCCAAGAACCTAGAAGGGTAGAGGGAAAATATGTTTTCCTCCCGTATAAGACTTTGGGAAAGGAAGCCGTGAGAATATCTGGGGAGAAGCCTCCAGACCCCAAGGTGCAAGCGTCTCTGGCACGTTCTAGGCCCAGCAAAATTGCTGGTGTGGCCAGAATGGGGGTGCAGGATAGTGTATTGAAATGAGCTGAAACAGGTAACAAGGACTGAGATTGAGTCACAGAAGCCCCAGCAGTGAAACATTGGAGAGGTTGCTGAGAGAGAGAAGACCTCCCTCTAATAGGGTGCTGGAGGGAGTGAACAATTTGTCTCTGGAAAGTAATTTTGCAAACACCCTACAGATATTCTTTCCTGGGGCACTGGGTGTTCGGTCAGTTAAGCGTCTGACTTCGGCTCACGTCATGATCTCGCAGTTCATGAATTCGAGCCCCGCGCCGGGTTCTGTGCTGACAGCTCAGAGCCTGGAGCCTATTTCAGATGCTGTGTTACCCTCGCTCTCTGCCCCTCCCCTGCTCATGCTCGCTCGTGCGCTCTCTCTCTCTCTCTCAAAAATAAATAAACAGTAAGAAAAAGGTTTTAGGGGTGCTTGGGTGGCTCAGTCGGTTAAGCATCCGACTTCCGCTCAGGTCATGATCTCACAGTCTGTGAGTTCGAGCCCCACATCAGGCTCTGTGCCAACAGCTCAGAGGCTGGAGTCGGCTTCAGATTCTGTGTCTCCCTCTTGAGATCTCTGCCCCTCGTCTGTTCACACTCTCTCTCTCTCAAAAAAAAAAAAAATTTTTTTTAAGATACACTTTTCAATTGACCCAGAAAATCCACTTAGAGGAATTTATACCAAGAAATACTGAAAGATGTTCACGTTGAATTAACCACAAGAATGTTCCTCTAGTGCTGATGAGAACAGAGGATTGGAGATGATGTAGATGCTCAAGAAAAGGGGACAGGTTATGTTATTTATGCTACATCCAAAGGAAAGTTATGTAGCCTTTAAAAATGTTGTGGTACAATTCTGTTTATCCGCACAGAAAAAGACTCAAGACACATATTTGTCACTCTTTTATTATGGAAATTTTAAAATATGCCCCAAAGTAGAAAAAAATGATATAACATACCCCCATGCACCCATTCTCAAAGTCAACAATTATCAACTCATTGACAGTCTTTTTTTTTTTAAGTTTTATTTTATTTTTTGAGAGACAAACAGAGTGTGAGCAGGGGAGGGGCAGAGAGGGAGACACAGAATCCGAAGCAGGTTCCAGGCTCTGAGCTGTCAGCGCAGAGCCCAACGCAGGACTCGAACCCCAAAACACGAGATCATGACCTGAGCCGAAGTTGGACGTTCAACCAACTAAGCCACTCAAGTGCCCCAAGTCAATGACGATCTTGATCTATACCCCCACCCCTACCCCTACCCCCACATCACTTTCAAACAAATCCCAAACACCATAGCATTTCATTCATAAATATTTCAGTATGTAGCTAGCAGATAAGAGCTTTTTTTCTTTGACATAATCACATACAGTGATCCATAACAATTTCCTTTATGAAGGAAAACTATCTCTCTGCTTACCGTACTTCTGATACCAAATGTGTGGGTTTCCCGCACCAAGCAATTCTGATGCTGACTACCCCAGGTTAGCACAGACCACACCACAAGGCTAAGGGCTCAGTCCCACATGTGCCACTGCCCCCCACTTCAGACGTCAATCCCAAGCAGTGGGTCCTGAGGTTATCGCAGAAACCACTTTTAGGCGACAAGCTTGAGCGATGGACACCTGAGTAGGGTAAAACGTAAAAGGACCCACAGCAACCACACGGTGCAAACAGGCTCATGAAGCACCTGCCTCGAAATAGCCATAGGCCCTAATGGACCAATTACAACCAGGCACCGTTCCTAAGATTACCAAAAAGGGGAAAATTCCATACGTCCCCATACCACCCACCACTACAGCCTATAACTGCGGCCCCTCACCACCACCACCTCATCGCGGTCTCTCCTCTGCTCCCTTGCTATGTATTTCATGAACTTCCATTTCTTTCACTGCCAGTGCCACCGGCCCTCACCGGATTGGGATGTCCCACCATCCGACTGGAGCGCCCACAGTTACCCACAGTTCTGTCCCACCTGGTTACATACAAGTCAGGGGTTCTCACACACCTCCTTCTTGGGTTTGGTAATTTGTTATAATGGCTCACAGAACTCAAAGCAACACTGAAGTATTACGTTTATTATAAAGGACATAGATGAACAGCTCAATGAAGAGGTACGTAGTGCAAAATCTGGAGGTGTCCCCAAGCCCAGGAGCTTCTGCCCCCGTGGAGTTGGGGTACACCTCCCTCCCAGCACGTGGATGTGTCCACCAATTTGGAAGCTCCCCAAACTCCACCGTTTAAAAAGTTTTTATGGACGTTCCATCTGTAGGTGTCATCGATTAGCTCATTGGCCATTGGTAACTAACTCAATCTCCAGCCCCTCTGCCCTCTGGGGGTGGGGACAAGCCTGAAAGTTCCTCTGGCAACCAGCCCTGTCCTCAAGCTCTCTAGGGGCTCCCAGCCACCCGTCATCTCAGTAACATACAAAAAGACACCATCACCACTCCACAGGTTCTAAGGGTCTTAGAGGCTCTGGTGTCCCGAACCGGGGACTAAGAGCAAGTATTATAAAAAATTTTTTAATGTTTTATTTCATTTTTGAGAGAGACAGAGACAGAGCATGAGTGGGGGAGGGGCAGAGAGAGAGGGAGACACAGAATCCGAAGCAGGCTCCAGGCTCTGAGCTGTCAGCACAGAGCCCGACGCGGGGCTCGAACCCACGGACCGTGAGATCATGACCTGAGCTGAAGTCAGACACTTAACTGACTGATCCACCCAGGCGCCCCTAAGACCAAGTATTATAATAAAAGAAGCTCCGGGGCGCCTGGGTGGCGCAGTCGGTTAAGCGTCCGACTTCAGCCAGGTCACGATCTCGCGGTCCGTGAGTTCGAGCCCCGCGTCAGGCTCTGGGCTGATGGCTCGGAGCCTGGAGCCTGTTTCCGATTCTGTGTCTCCCTCTCTCTCTGCCCCTCCCCCGTTCATGCTCTGTCTCTCTCTGTCCCAAAAAAAATAAATAAACGTTGAAAAAAAATTTATAAAAAAAAAATAATAATAATAAAAGAAGCTCCAAGCACCCTTATCACTCAGGAAAATACAGGGATTTTAGGATCTCTGTGCCAGGAACCAGGGGCAGAAATCAAATACATATTTCTCTTAAATCACAATATCACACCTAATATAATCAAATACCTGGTCAGTGTTTAAATTTCTAAGTCTTACAAATGACAATTTTTTTTTCTTAATTTGGAAGCCACATAAAGTCCACCCAAAGCAACTGGTTGTATGTATCATCTTTCAAACTGTAGCTGCCTCCTCCCGCTCTTTTCTTTCCTCCTCCCCATTTATTTGTTGTAGAAAACATTATTTGTCCCGTAGAGTTTTGCCATCTGGACTTGACTAATTGCATTCCCATGACATAGTCTGACATGTTCCTCTGTCCTCCGCGTTGCCTGAAACTTACTAGTTAGATTTAAAGCCTTTATCAGATTCAGGGCTTCCTCCTCCTTCCCAGCAGGGGTGGGGGGTGCTGTGTTGTTTCTCTTTTGGTGGCTTTGGAGGTTGATGCTCAATGCCCAGATCCATTCATCGATCAGGGTTTGCAAAATGGTAGTATTCTAATTATATCACTCTCCATTTATTACTTGGAATGCTCCTTCTATAAAAAGAATCATTCCCCTCCTCCTTCACCTACAGTTTGGTTCCACTTTGCAAGAAAGCTATGGTTCTTACAGGAAAGACAAGGTAAATCATTTCCTTTTTATTTTTTTTAAGTTTACTTCTTTATTTATGTAAGTGAGCTCTACGCCCAACATGGGGCTTGAACTTACAACCCCGAGATCAAGAGTCACACGCTCTTCTGACTGAGCCAGCCAGGCGCCTTGATAATTTCCTTTCATTTCCCAGTTTTCAAAGTAATGAGATGAGTCCATTGCATCCTCCAAATTGACTAAATAAGAATTTTCTTTCACTGTTATAAACTTGTGCATTCAAATATATTTGAAATAAGCATATTTGATAGGTTTTGATCTACTGCACTTGCTATCCTTATAATTATATAAAATATTTTCATGGTTCCAAAATCAAATCTCCAAAATAGTATAAAGTCAAGGAAATCTGCCTTCTATCCCCGTCCCCTCTACCCTCCACCCCTCCTTCTCACAGGTAACCTTTTTTGGTGGGGGGGGATCAAAAAACAACAACAACACACACATATTTCCCTTTTCTTTTTTTTTTTTAAGTTTATTTATTTATTTTGAGAGAGAGAGAGAGAGAGAGAGAGAGACCCAAGCAGGCTCCAAGCTGCCACTGCAGAACCTGACGAGGGGCTAGAATGATGAACCGTAAGATCATGGCCTGAGCTGGAATCAAGAGTCAGACGCTCAACCGACTGAGCCACCCAGGCAACCTCATATTTCCTTTTTCTTATGTAAATAGTAACATACCTCATTATCTGTAACATTATGAAAAGCAAGTCACAAGACAGCTTGTAGCGTTGGATCCCAACTAAAAATGCATTTTGCTTAAATGTATCATAATGGCAACAACATTTCGATGTCTCTGCGTCTGTGCTCTAGGGGGTCTACAAGCCAGCACACCCTTTGTTTGGCCAAGTGGAGGCCAATCTCAGCAGCACATATTTGCTGGCAGGGATGGGGCAGAACTGAATTGCAAAACCGAGGTGGGAAGAGGTTAAGATCTGGAGCTGGGACAGAATCAAAGGAGGAGATAAAGAGCTAGCAGAGACAGATCCTGGAGAGGGAGAGAAAGGGACACCATTAGAATGATCAGGAAGGGTCCCCGCAAGCTAAGACTTTGGAGCCATATTGGGGGGGGGGGTGTGAATGCCTTCCCCCCTCCACCCAGAAGTCACTGAGTAAAGCTTAAATGTAAGCTTAAATGTTCACTAGCGTTTTAATTTTTTTTTTAATGTTTATTTTTGAGAGAGAGACAGAGTGCAAGCAGGGGAGGGGCAGAGAGAGAGAGAAAGGGAGACACAGAATCCGAAGCAGGCTCCAGGCTCCAAACTGTCAACACAGAACCTGACTTGGGACTCGAACCCATGGACCACGAGATCACAACCTGAGCCAAAGTCAGACACTTAACCCACTGAGCCACCCAGGTGCCCCTGTTCACTAGTGTTTTAAATGAGAATGGATTCTTTGAGGGAGAATTTGAAGAGGTGTCAAGGGTGCTGAGGGCTAACATGGCACAAAGCAGGGGGACACTCAGAGCAGTTGACAGCTTTATAAATATCCACATAAAAAGAGATGACAACATGCCAAAATGGACCTTGGTCTTTCTGAGGTGATAACTGATTTAACGGCTGATTTTTTTTTTTTGCCACTTTTCTACTTTAAAATTTGTTATGCAATAAGAATATATATTTTTAAATAATATATAAAACAATAACATATGATACATTATAAAATATATAATAATATATGAAATAATATATAATAATATTTTTAAAAATAATATATTTTTATTGCATAAAAAATTTAAAGAGTGGGGCACCTGGGTGGCTCAGTCGGTTAAGCGTCTGACTTCGGCTCACGTCATGATCTCACAGTTCGTGAGTTCGAGCCTCACATCGGACTCGGTGCTGACAGCTTAGAGCCTGGAGCCTGCTTCAGATTCTGTGTCTCCCTCTCTCCCTGCTCCTCCCCCATTCATGCTCTGTCTCTTTCTCCTTCAAAAATAAATTTTAAAAAAACTTAAAAAAAATTTTTTTTTTTTAAATTGTTTAAGTGGGGCGCCTGGGTGGCTCAGTCAGTTAAGCGGCCGACTTCGGCTCAGGTCATGATCTCGCGGTCCGTGAGTTCGAGCCCCGCGTCGGGCTCTGTGCTGACAGCTCAGAGCCTGGAGCCTGTTTCGGATTCTGTGTCTCCCTCTCTCTCTGACCCTCCCCCGTTCATGCTCTGTCTCTCTCTGTCTCAAAAATAAATAAACGTTAAAAAAAATTTTTTTTAATTTAAAAAAATTGTTTAAGTAGAAACCAAACACAAAAGTACACAATATTTTATAATAGGAAAAATAGGATCATTATTTTTAAACAAAATAAAACACGGAGATACGGAAAGAACTGAAGGAAGTGAGTTCACGCGAGGGCAACGCCAGGCCACCCTGCCCTGGGCAGGGTCTCGGTGCCTGGTCCCAGCTCTAGCAGGGGAAGCCAGCAGTGGGCGAAGGGCCAGCTCTCCAGGGCAGGGACACCTTCTCAGTCAAGGTCACAGGCTCCGGGCCTGAAGCCAGCCCTGCAACTGGCTAGCTGTGATCTTGCAAAAACAATTTCACCATTCTAAACTTCAAAAGGAACAGCTCCTCTGGCTTGCTGGGGTGTCCGGCGGATTCGACGGGACAGTAAATATAAAGTGCGTAATGCCAGGCACTTGGAAGCCCGTAATAAAACAGTAGCTCTACAGTGAGCCATGGACTCCCTATTACCTAACCAAGGTGTCACAAGTTTCCCCCACCCACAGCCCAGGCCTGTGTTGAGGCAGAACCTGAAACCTCACTCTGTCCCCAAGAGAACATCCTCTCTGCAAAAGAACCAGTGAGCCGTGGGGGTCACTAAAGATTCTGGAGGGACAGTGTGGATGCAGCAGGTAGAACACTGGGCACCAGGCTTCCCCGCTCAAGGCCCCCCCAAAGCTGTCATCTCTCCCAGCCCCTCCCCCTCCACCTGCCGCGCCACCCACGGTTCACTTCACTGACCCCAGCTTCCCTGCCTGCACCGCCTCATCCCCTCGGGTCTCCCCTGGGGTGTCCATCCTCCACCCAGCGTCTTAGCTACATCCAGCCTCCCCCATCTGACAAGGAAGACCCCCAGGGCACCTGGAGCTGATCTCCTTAGAAACGGAGCCAGGGGTATCGTTAATAAATCCAGTGCGATTTTTTTCCCTGATACATACAGAAAAGACACAGGCTCAGAGAGGTTATGCGAGTCGCCTGAGGACACAGAGCAGACAAGTAACAGGACAACATCTTTCAAATAGTCCCTTGACTCAAAACCCCAGTCATGCCAGCAAGACCCCCTTATAAGGACTGGCACCCCTCCCCTCGACCTGGCTGTCCCCAGGAAGCTCTCAGATCCTCCTGAGCATCTGGGAAGGAAGAAAGCACCACACGCGCCTATACGTGCTCCCGCTGGCTCAGACGCACAAACATGCGCGCGTGGGCGCTCATACACATGCAGTGTGCACGCCGCACTCACCCGCGTACAGGCACACCACCCACACCTCCGCACACTCACACACACGTGCCTCTGTTCCCACAACGCCCACCAGTCTCTGAACAACAACTGAACTCTGTCATCTTCCTGACTCCTCCCGGGGCAGGCATGCGCCCATCTCAGTGTCGACCGGAGTGGGAGCTTCAGTCGTTGTTGAAAGAACAACATTAAGTATCCGTTTTTTTAAAACTCCTGGTCTGTGTGCTGCAATGGCTGCCCGTCCACAGCATCACGGGTCACCCAGACTCACTTTTCAAATGTGTAGTCACACCGCGCAGCTCTGGCAGAGAATTGGGGTGCACTCCCAAGTGCTGGCCCCATGAAGGGCACGGCCAATGCGCTTACAAGGTCAGAAGCAGCCCAGAGGTTCCTCCTGGGAACCCAGCCCCTCCGAGGGGCCACGCAGCCCAGTGGGAAGGCCACTGCCACCCCAGCCTGTGTCCTTGTGCAAGCCCAGACACCTTACCTGCAGGAGGGCACTGACATCTGCTTTGTCAGGATTCCATGGGACGTGAGTGAGAGACACTCAGCACAGCACCCAGAATGTAGTGGGTACTTGACTTTAAAAAATTGTTTTAGGGGCACCTGGGTGGCTCAGTCGGTTAAGCGTCCGACTTCGGCTCAAGTCATGATCTCGCAGTTTGTGGGTTGAGCCCCGCGTCAGGCTCTGTGCTGACAGCTCGGAGCCTGGAGCCTGCTTCGGATTCTGTGCCTCCCTTTCTCTCTGCCCCTCCCCTGCTCGCACTCTGTCTCTCTCTCAAAAATAAATAAACATTAAAAAAATTTTTTTAATAATTATAATAATAAAAATAGAAGAGGTGCCTGGGTGGCTCAGTCAGTTGAGGGTCTGACTCTTGATTTCCCTTCAGGTCATGATCCCAGGGTCCTGAGATCGAACCCCACATCAGGCTCCATGCTGAGCCTGGAGCCTGCTTGAGATTCTCTCTCTCTCTCTCTCTCTCTCTCTCTCTCTCTCTCTTTCTCTCTCTCTCTCGCTAAAATTAACAGAAAGAAGTCACAGGAGCTAAGGTCTCAGGGGAAGCCAGGTGTGTGCTGATTTCCATTCCAACACGTCTAACACTCTTCACTTGATCTGGATCGTCTACCCTGCTGCACCTCCCACCCCGCCTAGGGGACTCCTACTCCAGTGCCCCGTCGGAATGCAGGGTCTGTGCACCTGTGCCTGGCACTTCCAGCATCCAAAGCCTGGGCTGTCGGCTCCTTGAGGGCAGGTGCCAGGTGTGGCCCTTCACTTCCTCCACGAGCCCAGGCTCACTTTATCCTCCCCACCAGAGGCAACTGAGTCTACAGTTTGGCCACCCAGGTGGCCCTGACCAGAGGAGGGGAACCAGGGGCTCTGGCCTGTACCCCCCTGCCAAAGCAAGGCCACCCTCCCCTCATCCCATCTACAGGGGACTCCCCAGGGGAGGAGGAGGAGGAGGAGGAGGAAGAGGAGGAGGAGGAGGGGAAGGAGCAGAAGGCGGGGTAGAGAGGGCAAATGCTTTGAGCGAAGAGGCAAACAGGAACTGAGCGGGGTTCCCACCTTGGGTTGGCAGCAATGAGTCCCTGGCAAGGGGAGGAAACACCAGAGCAAGAAAGCTAGGCTGGGGGGGGGCGGGGGCGGGCAGGCAGGGAGTTGGAGGAGAGTAAAGAAGGCCCGTCATATATACGAAAGCACCTTTGCTCTAAGGGTCCAGCTCGATGAGTTTTTGCCACTTGAATCAAGATGGAGGTCATTGCCAGCACCCCATAAGATTCCCTCGTGTCTCTTCCCAGTTATCACCCTAGGGGCCAGGGGGAGAGGGGAGAGGAGGGAGAGGAGATACACTGTCAGCAGAACCCCAGCTTACTCCTAGCACGCACATCTTAACAATAATCACATGCGATCCAGGTCTGAGCCACAGCAAGCCCAACTCTGCCTCCTTTCCCAAGTGGTAACAATAGCAGATTCATTCACTTGGAGGGGGAGGGGGGGGGGCGGGGACACCATTCCAGCCATCTATGTGTGTGGGCAGTGGCTCCCAAACGAGGAATGCAAGAAATATCACATGTATTTGACCTTCTTTAAATCAAATTAAATCCCATGCCAGTTACCGTCCCACCAGCTGCCCAGAAAACCGATCTTGGATGTGACAAGGGCTTCAGCATGTCGCAAGATTCTCTCTAGGTCACAGGGTTTCCTGTAGCATCAGAGCTACAGGAAGTACCCTTGGACCAGATCATCCATCTGCACTAGTTCTCAAGAAGACACCTGTTTCCCCAGAGGATGCCACCCATTCCTGATGGGAGATTCTGCCGCTTCCATGCCAAGTTTGGGGCCCCGGAGAATTTGTATTGAGGCTGAGGGTCCCCAGGTGTCCCACACAGCCGTGCCCTTGCCACACGGCCTAAGGAGATCACCACGAAGAGGCACCCACCCCTGTCCTGTCCCCATTCTGAGGGACTTACACCTGTCCCATACTGCTCTCAGGGCTTCTCTCTCCCCTTTCACCTCTGGGAATCTGGCATAAACTGCTCAGTGACTTCTAGTAACGCTACATTTTTATCCCATCCCACATGATATATCCTCTTGAAATCCCCTTGAAATCCTCTCAAACGCCTAAGAGAAAGGCATCATTATCCCTTTGTACAGATAAGAAAATGGAGGCTGGGAGAGAGTGAGTCACCCTGGCAGGAAGAGGTGGAGGTGATACTCAGGTTCAGATACTCCAGAGCCTATATGCTGTAGTGCCCCCAGCTGCCAGGCCAGGACCTCAGAAGTAGGAGCACAGTAATGACTAGGCCAGCACTAACAGCAGGCACGGACGTCACTTCCTGATGAGTTTGTCCTGGCCCCATCATTACTCCCAAAGCTCCCAGAGCTGGGGCCACCTCCACACTGGACTGTGGACTCTTACAGGCCCTCCTTGGAAATGCTCCCAACCTGGAAACACAGAGCTTCAGACCTCAGTCCTGGCAAAAGTCCTGGCAAAAATTACCCGCTCCTCTTAGGGGGATAAGATGGAAACCCTGAGAGGGGAGCAGGACCACCCAGGAAATCGGTCCTAATCAAGAACCGGGTCACCTGCTTCCCTGACCACCTGCCCCAGGCCTGATCCCTGAACTGCATCCTGTCCAGGGCAAAGCAGGGTGTGTTTGTGGTGACAACTGTCTACGGTGCACTGAGGTCAGGCCTGGCACAGGGCACCAGGTCCCTGCACGAGAAGCTGGGGGATGTGGCTCACGTAGGGCTACCCTCCCTGCCCTGAGCCAGGAGGCCAGACCTAGAAGCTTTCTTGGGAGCCCAGAGTCAGACCTCTCAAAAGGATTTTTTCTCGAGGCGCCTGGGTGGCTCAGTTTGTGTTAAACATCCTACTCTTGATTTCAGCTCAGGCCACGATCTCACGGTTTGTGAGATTGAGCTCTGCGCTTACAGCATGGAGCCTGCTTGGGATTCTCCCTCTGCCCCTCCCTCTCTCTCTCTCTCTCTCTCTCAAAATAAATAAATAAACCTAAAAAAAAAAAAAAGAAAGAAAGATTTTTTTCTCAATCCTCCACCCCAGAACTAGTAGAGTAACAGAGGTTACAGCCCAGAGCTAGGGAGCAGCCATTCGAAACAACTGAGCACCTACAATATATGTCCACGTGTCCATTTGACCAGCGTCGGGCTCCCACTGCATGCCAGGACTACACTGTAGAGGAGATAGGCATGCACCCTGCTCTTTGAGCTCACAGCCTGGCGGGGAGACAAAAAAAGGAAGGGGCAGAGCCAGGTTCATGGGCACGTAGCCTGCACAGTCACACGGGGCCCCAAGCTTGGAAGCGCTGTGTGTTTGGTTTTGCTGTCACCGTCTTGACATTCTTAACCATTTTTGAGCAAAGGGCCTCACATTTTTGATTTTGTACTGGGCCCAGCAAATCATGTAGCCAGTCCAAGGAACAGGCAAGCCAAGATGCCGTGATACATGCCCAAATAGAGGAAGTGGGGGCACAAAAAGGGCTCCAAATACAGTCTTCTCAAAAGAACGGATAAGATAACCCCAGCTGAATCCGGACGGATGAGCGGGACACATCACACAAAGAAGGGGGAAGAATGTACCTAGCAAAGGGAGAGCCTTTAGGGGCACCTGGCTGGCTCAGTTAAAGCATAGGACTCTTGGTTTTGGCTCAGGTCACGATCTCGCTGTTCGTGAGATTGAGCCCTGCATCAGGCTCTGTGCTGACAGTGCAGAGCCTGCTTGGGATATTCTCTCTCTCCCTCTCTCTCTCTCTCTCTCTCTATCCCTCTCTCCCCCTTTCTGCCCCTGCCCCTCTCAAAAATAAATAAACATTTTTTTTCAAGGGAGAGCCATTGTACAAACACCCTGAGATGAGAAAGTTCAGGGTGCTTCATAGAAGTGGTGAGTGCGGGGGAGCAGAAGGGCCAGAGCATTCTGAAGAACAAAATGGAGGGGTGCCTCCTACTGGGCATCGAGACTTTTGGTAAAGCTCCTCTAATTAAGGGAGAGTGACTTTGGGAAAAACAGACCAGTGCAACAGAACAGAGACCCCCAAAACGAACCCACACACAAATGGAAACATGGTTATGACAGAGAAGGCATGAATCAGTGGGGAAATGATACATTATTCAATAAATGTTGCAAGAACGATCCGCTATCCATATAGGTTAAAAAAAAAAAAAAAATTAGACCTCTGTTTTGCACCACACACAGAAATAAACTCCAGGTGGCTTAAACACCTAAATGTTAAAAGTAAAAAAAAAAAAATTTAATATTTATTTTTGAGAGAGAGACAGACAGAGTGTGAATGGGGAAGGGGCAAAGAGAGAGGAGGACAGAGGATGTGAAGCAGGTCTGAGCTGACAGCAACGAGTCCGAAGCTGGAGTCGAAACCACAAACTGTGAGGTCATGACCCGAAGTCAGACCCTCAACCAACGGAGCCACCCAGGCGCTCCAAAAAGTAAAGCTTCAAAACTTTCAAAACAAACAATCAACAACAACCAAAAGAAGAGTATCTTTATAAACTGCAAAGCAGAGAAAGGATTTCTTTAAAATAGTGCAGAAAGGATCTTTTCCTAAAAGGAAAGATAAGCTGGACCACACTGCTAATTTAAAAATTTTGTATAACATAAGAGACTCTTAAAAACTGAGAACTGAGGGTTGATGGGGGTGGGAGGGAGGGGAGGGTGGGCGATGGGTATTGAGGAGGGCACCTGTTGGGATGAGCACTGGGTGTTGTATGGAAACCAATTTGACAGTAAATTTCATATTAAAAAAAATAAAAATTTTGTATAACAAAATGTGTGCATACTCGGATTTATTCACTCTCTCCTCAAACCCCCTGTCAAGCACAGCCTGGTCTAGAAGGGTAGAGCTTCCCAGGTGGAGGGCAGGAAGGGATGGACAGGAGACTGAGACTGAGACGTCTAGCCATGCGTCTAGCCATGGTTCCCAACTTCCTGTATCAAGGAAGTCAAATTACTAACCAAAATTTTACTTAGTTAAGACGCCATCAAAACAAACTATCAAATACACCTAGCTTTTCCTTCCTCGGGGTTTCCCATCTGGCAGGCTCTCACCTTGCCCCACAATGGGCTCTTTCCCACCCCTAAGTATCAGCTGGGTCTCACATTGCCCTGCTTGTTCTTGGCATCTATCACAATCCGTCAGGTTTGTCTATGATCTCTCTCCCACTAGATTCCATGTGGCCAGTGACCCTGACTGTCAAGGGGTCTAAACAGGCAGCCCATGGGGCCAAGACACACGTTTTTTTGTTTGACTTGTCTACTGCTTTCCCAAACTTCAACTTATTGGCAATATTTAAAAATCAAGAGATTTTAGGGGCGCCTCGGTGGCTCAGTCAGTTGAGCATCCCACCCTTGACTTCAGCCCAGGTCATGATCTCATGGGTTCGTGAGTTCTGAGCCCTGCATCAGGCTTTGCGCTGACAGCACGGAGCCTCCTTGGGATTCTCTGTCTCTCCCTTCTCTCCCTCTCTGCCCCTCCCCCACTCAAGTTTTTTCTCTCTCTCACCCAAAAATAAACATTTTTTTTAAAAATCAAGAGATTTTCTATAAATATCAGAGGGTCCAAGTTGTCTTGAAAAAGATCCAGCACAATAGGCTGGAGGTGAGTAGCTGTTACAGCCTCTAGTTCTCACCCAGGCCCCCTCCACACCCCGTTACATCACACTTGGCTGTCTGCACTCCTTTATCTTACCTGAATGGCCCCTGGAGGTCTTTGGAATCTAAATCCACTCTATTCTCCCTTGCAACAGAGCAGTTCAATTTATATACTGAAAAAGCAAGAATGGTTGACTGTTTTGAAGAAAATATTTTGACTACTCTCTGGGAAGGCTCTCCCCCACACAATTTGGAGGGCACACAGGACCCCTTAGGGTGCCTGAATTCTTCTTTGCCCCCAGAACCAGAGTTACTCTCCCTTGAATCCACGCTAATGAGGTGGGCATTCTTTCTGTAGATTATATAAGTGACATACTTAAAGCAGATTAATCCAGTTTTAGATTAGATTCATCTAAACAATACGTGATTTAGTTAAGGTTTGGATTATATTATTTGTTGATTAAATACAAGTGCTGCCCTAAAGAAAGAGTTCGTGGGTAACTGGGTGAGCATGATAGTGGGAATGTGTCGCGTTTGGGAGGTTCAGCATCTAAATCCCATTTAAAGGGTGCCAATCTACCGCACGAAAAATCTTCTCCAAGCAGGTAGGGCTGCAACAGGGTCAAGAAGGTGGAACGTGCCAGAGAACAGAGGACTCAGGCTCTCCCGAAACCTCTGCCACTTTTCTGCGAAGCCCTGACACCTTCCTCCCGCACTGCGCAGGCGCCTAGACGGACCAACCTTTCCCTTCCCCTTCTACCACTCCCGGAATCGAGAGGACGCCCTCCCGCAGCAGAGCTCCTGCGCAAGCGCCGTCTCGCGTCCTCGCCCCCGGACCAATCGGAAACGGCGGCGCCAGGGGGCTGGGGCCACGACGTCGTGGGTGGGGCCAGGACGTGAGGGCAGCGCGCTGGCGTCACAGGGGCGGCTATATAAGTGAATACAGGCGCCGCCCCTCCGCCCCAGTCACTGAGCCGCCGCCGAGGACTCAGCAGCCTCCCCCTTGAGCCCCCTCGCTTCCCGACGCTCCGTCCCCCCTGCCCGCCTTCTCCCGCCGCCGCCTTCCGCAGGCCGTTTCCACCGAGGAAAAGGAATCGTATCGTATGTCCGCTATCCAGAACCTCCACTCTTTCGGTAAGCCGCGGAAAAGTCCCGTGGGGAGAAAGGCCTGGGTGGGGTGGCGAAGTGCTCCGGGCCCGGAAACCTGCCAGCGCTCCGGGCTTTCGTAAACTTGGGAGGAGGGAAGATCTTCGCGCTCGCAGGAAGCGGGGCCCGGCCGGGGCCCTGGGGTCGGTCCTTAAGTGCGACCGGAAGGAGCGGGCAGGGAGGCAACCCTTGGGCAGTCCCAGTGTCTATCGGGTGGCGCATTTACTAATGGCTCCCGGGCCGCCTTGGGCCCCACCCGCCCCCTCCCGCCACCCCTGCGTCACGTCCGTTACGTCACCGCCGTTGTCACGGACCCGGGAGTGAGAGGCGGTGCCAGGCCTAAGTGACAAACGCTCCCGCCAATGGGGCGGGAAGCTTGGCCCCGCCTTGGAGCTTTGGTTCCGGCCGGTTGCATCAGCCGGGTGGGGCACTGCCTGCCGTCCCAGGCTCCCCCGGCACGTGATCGGCTTCCGAGGGCGGGCCTGGGGCAAGAGGCCCGGGCTTTCCCCCGGCGCTGGGGAAGCCAGCCGTCCCGGACTGACCCGTTCCGGGGACAGCCAACAAGGACTTGTCTGACCTGATCTTAGCCCTGGCGATTTCAGTAGTTGTTTTCTGGGCGCGCCAAAGATCCATTGGGAGGGTGACAATGGCACCTGAGCCCCAACAGCTCTAACCGAGTTTGATCTTTCTTCCCAGACCCCTTTGCTGATGCAAGTAAGGGTGATGATCTGCTTCCTGCTGGCACTGAGGATTATATCCATATAAGAATTCAACAGAGAAACGGCAGGAAGACCCTTACTACTGTCCAAGGGATCGCTGATGATTACGATAAAAAGAAACTAGTGAAGGCGTTTAAGAAGGTAGGTATTCGGTGAGATCGTAAGAATATCACATTTAACTTGCTCAGGAGGGGGTGCTCACTTACTTGTATTCTCAGGAGGAATTGTTGGTGCACTCGGGCTGCACTTCGTCTAATTTGTTTTGCTTCATTCATGCTTGCAGAAATTTGCCTGCAATGGTACTGTAATTGAGCATCCAGAATATGGAGAAGTAATTCAGCTACAGGGTGACCAGCGCAAGAACATATGCCAGTTCCTTGTAGAGGTGAGTTCCATCACTTGGTGATGATCCATTTGTGCCTCTACCCTGTCTGCATGTCCGATCCTTCCTACTCTATACTCAGTCTCCTGAGGACCTAGAAGTTGGTATTGTAAGACTAAGCAAAACAGTTGAGTTGAAGTAGATAAGTATTCCCAAAAACAGAAGGGACTTGTCTGCCTTATTTAATTCGTATGTGGATGTACTTTTTTTGTTTGTTAAGTAATCTCTACACCTAGCGTGTGGGCTAGAACTTAAAACCCCCAGATCAAGAGTCGCATGCTCTACTTGACTGAGCCAGCCTGGTGACCACTTTAAAGATGCACGTTTAAATGGCACACAGATACTAGAATACACACGATGTCTGGTTGGCAGTTCCTAAGTGCTAAAATCCTCTTTATATCATTGGTTCTTTCCTGAGTACCCTGAGTTAAGAACCATTGTGCTCCTAGTGGTTGAGGTGTGTGCCTTGGCTCTTGGACTTCTCTTGCCCAGTATAGGAGCAAGAAGACAGAGTTGTTGGCATCAGAAATCGGTTGGGGGGGGGGTTGATCCCCTATTATAACTTTGTCTTTTTTTCTTTGCAGATTGGACTGGCTAAGGACGACCAGCTGAAGGTTCATGGGTTTTAAGTGCTTTTGGCTCACTGAAGCTTAAGTGAGGATTTCTTTGCAATGAGTAGAATTTCCCTTCTGTCCCTTGTCACAAGTTTAAAAACCTCACAGCTTGTATAATGTAACCATTTGGGGTCTGCTTTTAACTTGGACTAGTGTAACTCCTTCATGCAATAAACTGAAAAGAGCCATGCTGTCTAGTCTTGAAGTCCCTCATTTAAACAGAGGTCAAGCAGTAGGCGCCTGGCAGTGTCCGGCCTGAAACCAAGCAGTAACGTCATGTTTCGGTCAAGCCCAGAGCCCCAAGATCACAGCCGGCTATGTCTGGCCAGAAGCTCCTCGGCTCTCCCTCTTCAGAGTTCCCTGCCCTAAGAGAATGTCACCACCTGAGCAGCCCGCGGTGGAGCTGAGAGGACGGGATGGGGTAAGCCGGCCACAGCAGCGGTGCTGCCACAGGGAGTCTTGGTAGTCAAAGAAAGATCCCTGGTGTCTCCAACCTGACCGGGCGGGCGGAGCTTAGAGCGGCCACCTTCCCTCTAGCAAGGTGTGATAGGACGTCTGATTTGCCACCAAAGTCTTTTTGACCAGACATATCCTAGCTAATTGATGTCCGAACACCAGAATGTGAGGCCAACCTTCTATCCGAGTTAAACTTCTGACAAGGGAACAAACTTCAAACCGATGTATGAGTCCTGTAGCTGGCTGTAGAGCTTGCACCTTACTAGCAGCAGCTGCCCAATGCCATGTGAAGTAACAGACTGGTTTTTTGGTTTATTTTTTCCTTCAGTTTTAATGTTATGTAATGTATTTAAGCCCTTATTTAAATAAAACTTGTTTTCAGAAACACCTGATTTGCAGATTGTATTTTATGTATAGTCAGTCTTGTACGTGGGAAGGAACCACAGAAAGGGGCAGTGGAGGGTAGTCTACGCCTGCAGGCCAACGGGGACCTCAACCTCTTGGCCAAGAAAACCTTCAGTGAGCCTGTCCCTTGCATGTCGCCAGAGCTGCAGTGTCCTTAGAGTCCTGAAAGGAGGGACTGCAGGGTGGACGGATTCACTGGTGGTCGTTGGGCCATCCCGGTTCAATGGCCATGGAGGAACTCACCTCGTGAACTGATAGAGCAGTTTGGTCGGAAACCCTTGAGTCCCCTCAGTGACAGGATCTTGCCTTTCTAAAGGTTGTAACAAGGGACAAACATGGTGTGGGATTTAATCTGATCCTCAGACCCTTGGGAGGGACACAGAAGTGCTTTTTCCAGAGGATACGTTTACAGGGTTAACAGTTAAGGGACTATAAAGCAGTTTAAGAAAAAGGTCAGGCCATCCCTTATAGAAGAACAATGAATGTGATTCATTCTATTAAAATTCTGTCAGTATGTGGATCATGAACTGGTACCAATTGCAGATTGTAAAATACAGGCTTCAAACTACTGAGTAGTCATGAAGAATCCCCTTTTCCTATTGCTAGCCTCTTGTAGATACTGGTCAGCCTTGTGAAGAAGTCTGTATAGAGGCCAGCCTAGAACAAGGTGAAGTGTGGGGGAAGGCTGGTGAAAGGCTGAGCCAGTGGCAGCTGCCCTGAAAATAGGATTTTAATCTGGGAGGTAGAGGGTTATAACAAGGTCTTAACAAAACTCATGTGTTCAGCAAACAAGATTTGAGTGATACTTTTGCTTTTTAAGGTTTATTTTTGACAGAGAAACCGACTGCCAGCAGGGGAGGGGCAGAGAGGGAGAGACAATCCAAAATAGATTCCAGGCTCTGAGCTGTCAGTGCAGACGTGGGGGGGGTGTCAAACTCACCAAGGGGTAGATCACGATCTGAGCCGAAGTCGGACCCTACTGACTGAACCACCCAGACACCCCTTGAATGATAGTTTTAAATCAGTAAGATTGCATTACAAAGCAAAGGGCTATTCAGAAGCTTCTAGCAGCAACCCAGGAGGCCAACCCACAGAAGACCACAGTCAGGAAATAAGATAAAACAGTAAGAATTCCTGCTGTAGGTTGATAAGCAGGTCCTGTGCTAGGCTGTTGAGATATCTTGCCTTTTAAGGACTTTCAGCATTCTAGAATGAGATTATTGAGAGTTAAGCCAGCAACATCAGTAATCCACCATCTGTAATCAAAATGGTTATCCGTGAACATGACAGGAGGTTTGAGAACACTCTTAATTCAGTATCTCAGGCCGGAGATAAAAGTATAGTTGTGTCCGTTGGATGGTTGGGGAAATTTGCAAGGCTAAAAAGTGGTAGGGTTTCCTCCAGAACCCAAGCTCTCCGTCCTTGCCCTCCCCACCAGGTGACCTGTACATTTCCAATTTAAAGAGTTCTTTTTACCAAGATCCGTATATGCAGTGTCGAGTGTGGGGATGGCGGGGCACACAACAGTAATCAGGAAGACACCCTGTGCTCTGGAAGCCGGTGGCCTGACAGGAGTGGAAAACCAGCACGCGGCCTTGACACGAGGCAGAAAGGAGCCAATGCCACCCCTGGCTTGGCCAAAGAGTCACAGGTTTGGGGGACTGGCAAATCTTTCCCACCCAGTCCACACCCACGGGGGCCAGGGAAGGCTTCATAAAGGAGGTGCCATCTGAAGCAGCGTGTTAACAGAGGAGTCAGGATCCAGAGGTGGGAGCACCCAGAGTATATGAGGGCCCTAAGGTAGCGCTTGGCTGGAACAAAGGCCTTGTATAGAGCAGGAATAACAGTACTGTCTCTGTGCCAGGCCTGTGCTGAGAGCTGGTATACACTGACCTGTTCGCTTAACAGGAGGGACTCGGCCCTATGGTAGAACGTTCTGAGAAGTGGGACAGCTGAGCCAGCAAGCAGGTGATGAGATGGAGCAGAGGGGAGGGAGGGCTGGAAGGCTGGTGTGAGGTCAGAGTGGGCTGAGCCACAAGCTAAAACATTCAGATGTCAGCCTGCAAGAAGTCACGGTGAAGAGCAGATCTCGATGAGAAGCGTCTCCCAGCTCTGTGCTCTCGGTTCCTCCCCCCCCCCCCACCCCGCCCCCACCCCCAGTCTCCCCTCTGCCTCCTCACTCTGTCCTCCCCTTCCCTCTCCTGTTTCCTCCCTTCTCACCTCACTCTCCTGGCCCCAACCAAGGCCCACCCTCTGCCACAGGGACAAGCCGACACAAACCCAATGTTCCTTAAAATTGTGTTAGCAAGACGAAATGAATACTGGTCAGCTAAAGCTGCACAGGAATCCACAAAAACTACTTTAAAGCCTATTCAAAGCTCACCCATAAATAGGACAAAGAAACATGGTCTATTTGGGAACTGAACATTCTACCAACTAGCTCTGCAATTGACCTGCTTCCTTATTTACCAGCCTGGTGCTGCCCCCTTGTGGCATGAGTGTCAAAACACAGTTTACTGTTCACCTGGCTTGGAAACGAAGCGCGAGCTCCCTAACTTTTCAGGAGATACACACTGTTTCAGAATTAGCAAATCGTGTGAGGCTCTGGCCATTTCTTCTCTTGGACTCCCTTAAATCCTCCTAGTTTAAATATTCATAAAACGTACTGTTCTTGGGAAGCTTGTTAAAAATTGAGATTCTCGGGGCGCCTGGGTGGCTCAGTGGGTTAAGCGTCTGACTTCAGCCCAGATCATGATCTCAAGGCGCATGGATTCAAGCTTTGCATCCAGCTCTGTGCTGACAGCTCAGAGCCTGGAGCCTGGAGCCTGCTTCAGCTTCTGTGTCACCTTCTCTCTCTGCCCCCTCCCCCAATTGTATTCTCTTTCTCTTTCTCTCTCTCTTAAATAAATAAACTTTAAAAAAAATTCTAGGGGCGTCTGAGTGGCTCAGTTCGTTAAGTTTCTGACTCTTGATCTGAGCTCGGGTCTTGATCTGAGGGTCGTGAGTTAAAAAAAAAAAAAATCAGATTAGAGGCCCCACCCAGGATAGCTAAGCTTTGCTGGGTGTCAGCTGAACAATCCACCTGCTTTTCAAGGGCCTACAAAAATGTCTGGGAACTGAAAGAAATTCATCATTTCCCAAATTTGACCCCCAAACTGCAAAACTCAGAATGCATAAGTGTTTAACACTACAAAAGATACCACTGGCTGTAACTGTAATATAATTCCTATATAACTATATGAAATTGTAATAAACATTTCTAGAAAAGGAACAACATTATTTGTAACAAAACTTAGATTTGTAAAGTTTACCAACATCTTTCCAAAAATACTACAGAAAATGTCTATTTGGCCTGTGGGTGTACTTTATTCACTTGGTATGAGGCACAACAGAACCTCTGAGGTCAGAATGTCTGGCCCACAAACTCCAGGAAATGACCCTGCCTCTAGAGCCACAGACTCTGATCCAGAGATTCTGATGTGGGGCCCAGGAACCTGTCTTTTTAACATCAGCCAATTCAAATGGGGGGAAATACTGATGTGGCTAATGGGGAGCTATTGAGGAAACATGAGCAGGAGAGAAGCATTACCAGAACTAAATTTCAGGGAAAGAAATCAGGAGTACTGTATTTAAGGGGCACCTGGCGGGGCGCCTGGGTGGCCCGGTCGGTTGAGCGGCCGACTTCGGCTCAGGTCATGATCTCGCGGTCCATGAGTTCGAGCCCCCCGTCGGGCTCTGTGCTGACAGCTCGGAGCCTGGAGCCTGTTTCAGATTCTGTGTCTCCCTCTCTGTGACCCTCCCCTGTTCATGCTCTGTCTCTCCCTGTCTCAAAAATAAATAAAACGTTAAAAAAATTTTTTTTCTTTTTTTTTTATTTTGTTTTTCAACGTTTTTATTTATTTTTGGGACAGAGAGAGACAGAGCATGAACGGGGGAGGGGCAGAGAGAGGGAGACACAGAATCGGAAACAGGCTCCAGGCTCCGAGCCATCAGCCCAGAGCCTGACGCGGGGCTCGAACTCACGGACCGCGAGATCGTGACCTGGCTGAAGTCGGACGCTTAACCGACTGCGCCACCCAGGCGCCCCAAAAAATTTTAAAATAATAATAATAAGGGGCACCTGTCTGGCTCAGCCGGTGGAGCGCACAACTCTTGATCTCAGGATTATGATCCAGACTCACGTTAGATGCAAAGATTTCTTAAAAATAAAATCTTTAGCGGCATGTGGGTGGCTTAGTCAGTTAAGTGTCCAACTCTGGATTTCAGCTCAGTGTGATCTCACGGTTCATGAATTTGAACCCTGCGTTGGGCTCTGCACTGACAGTGTGGAGCCTGCTTGGGATTCATTCTCTCTCTCTCTCTCTCTCTCTCTCAAAATAAAGTTAAAAAAATTTTTTTTAATCTTAAAAAAAAAAAAGAGTATTTAAGATGGTTTGAAAAGGGGGTGGCCAAGAGTCAGAACTTGGTTACCAGCATCTGAGAAACCAACCCCTGACATTTTGGCATTTTCACATATGTGAAAATGTGGGCATTTCTTGCAAGACTGTCCAGAGCTTTTATCAGATTCTTTTTTTTTTTAACAAGATTTTTTTATAATTTTTATTTTTTTTTTTAATTTTTTTTTCAACGTTTATTTATTTTTGGGACAGAGAGAGACAGAGCATGAACGGGGGAGGGGCAGAGAGAGAGGGAGACACAGAATCGGAAACAGGCTCCAGGCTCCGAGCCATCAGCCCAGAGCCTGACGCGGGGCTCGAACTCACGGACCGCGAGATCGTGACCTGGCTGAAGTCGGACGCTTAACCGACTGCGCCACCCAGGCGCCCTTATAATTTTTATTTTTAAGAGAGAGAGAGCACGAGCACAAGCCAGGAAGGGGCAAAGGGGGGGGGGGGGGGGACACAGAGGATCCAAAGCAGGCTTTGCACTGACAGCAGCAAGCCCGATATGGGGCTTGAACTCATGAACCGAAGATGGAGGCTCAACCGACTGAGTCACCCGGTCGGCCCTGCTTTTATCAGATTCTTAAAAGAGCCTGTTACCCAAAACCCCTAAGAATCACTGGCCTGTGGTTTCCTCCCCAGGCTTAACAAAGCCCCAGGGACTAACAAAGGTTATCCAGGCACGGCAGTGCAAGCAGCAATATGCCTTTTCCAATATCGACTTTGAAAATTAATAACTATTTAAAAACATTTCTAAACAACTCCCAAACCGAGCGAGGGCCGGGCAAAAGGCACACACGCAGCAGCCGGACTCCACAGCCTCGGATGCCCCAGTGTGACTCACTCGCTCCCGAGCCGCTGTCGCCAGCCGTCACCCGGCCTCGGCGGTCTGGGTGGTTGCACAGTTTAAATTGTCTTTAATCTTGGTCCTTGATGGTCAATTTGTACCCAGAATGGACACCTAGTTAAAAACAGGAAGCACAGGGAACGCAGAGGTTGAACATGTTAACGTGGAGCATGAAACACGACAGTCTTTTGTGTGGGTCACGTCACTGGCTCTCCATTTCTATGGAACAACAGGAAACAAGCATGAGGACAAAGTCAATGCAGAGAGATGTGACCGAGCTAGGTCCCACGGTCCACGTTGGAGACAGAACTGCAGACTCTCGCTACTCAGTATCCCCGTGAGCTCGTTAGGATTTTAAGCCTGATCCCAGACCTCCCAGACCCATCTTCATTTTTTTTTTAATTTTTTCATTCTTTATTTTTGAGAGAGCAAGCGAGCAAGCGCAAGTGGGGGAGGGGCAGAGAGAGAGGGAGACACAGAATCCGAAGCAGGCTCCAGGCTCCGAGCTGTCAGCACAGAGCCCGATGCGGGGCTCAAACCCACAAGCCGTGAGATCACGACCTGAGCCGAAGTCAGACACTTAACTGACTGAGCCACCCAGGCACCCCTCCATTATGGTTTTAGATGTGCATTTAAAACCCACAAAAATAGTCCAAGTATGGAAAGCAACAGGTATGAGCTGAATATGGACTGAGTTCATTGCACTAGCTAAGAGGTGCAGAAACCTGGCTGTCACATCAGCTGGGGAGTTCTTCGGTGGTACCAAGCCTGGGCTTAGCCCCCAAAGCCTCAGGCCAGAACTAGGGGGTGGCCCATGAGTGATGATTATCTAGCCATTCACGCCCATGGAACCCCATCAGACCTGCAGTTCCCATCCATCTGACTAAGAGGACTCCAGAATGTCAAAAACAATGCTGAAGAAGAAAATATGGTGTTGGCTAGATCTAATTGGACTTTTCCTTCATTGGAGCCAAAGACAGCCTGCATCTCTCATGTGGGATTTGCAATGTGCTTGTATGTGAGTAGCCTGAAACTCTTCTATCACCCCCTGGGAAAAATAATACAAAAGCTATAACAAATGTAAGGGGACCCCAATGAACATTAGATTTTTTTAAAGTACATAATAAAATCTAAATCTACATTTTAATATACATTTGTTCTCAGAACCAAATGTGATGCAGTATCACTTTTTAATTGGTCTAAAGTCATGCTTTTTCTTCTAATTAAATCTAAACAGTGTTTTGTCACATTTTTATGGGGAAAGTCAAAATGTGTCTATGATTACCACAAGTTATATTTTAAATTGAACTTTAAAGAGAACCAATCATAACTGACCCACCTCAAATTACCTTTTAATTAAAATGCTGGGCATATGCCAGGCATTGGAAAGAAAAAGATTGAAAGTTTCCAGGTTGGTCCTCTAGATCATTGATATGACAGGGAAAAGGATTTTGAGTCCAAAAACGTCAAGACTCACTGAGCGAGAATTCAGCTGCTTTGCTGCTGGACGCAGGACAGAAGACATTCATGTGGACGGCTTCGTGGAGAGCTTGCCTGGGCTTTTGACAATCCCCAGTGGGTTCATGTAACTGGGGGCATCACGTAACTCAGCACCATTAATATTTGGGCCCCGAGAATTATTTCTTGGGGAAGAGGGACTGACCTGTGTATCAAAGGGTGTTTAGCAGAATCTCAGACCTCCACTCCCAGGCATGCTGGATGACCAAAATTATCTCCAGATTATTGCCAAATGCCCCTGGTGGGGGCAAAACCACATACTCCTTTTGAGAACCACTGGTTTAGTTCACCCTTTCCCTCCTGTTCTGCCAAACAGAAATGCAAAGGAAGGAGAGCAAATCATGATATCACAGAAGATAACCCTGCTAATTTTAAACTTCTCATAGAATGAACCATTCGTTCATTCATTCATTCATTCATTCAGTAAACATTTATTCAGCACACCGTACGTGCCCAGCACCCTTTGAGCCACTGGGGATACAGCACTGAACAAAGATCCCTGCCCATATGGAAGTTACATTCCAGAAGGGGAGGACGGACTGGGTTTCGGATCTCCTCGTCCCCTACAATTGTTTCCTTGCAACATTTGGTGCTGCATGCCAGCCCTCTTTGCTTCTCAGATGAGGTCTCCCACTAGCCACCCTGTGACCTCTCCACCTGCTTGAACCTTTCATCCCTCCATTCTCCAAATGTAGGAGTTCCAAAGGGACTAAGACAGTCTGGGCTTTCCTTGCCTCTCCCTTCTGGTCTCACCCTAGGTCATGACTGATTATGGCCTTCAGGGTTCATGCTCCTAACACTCTGTTTCCAGCTTCAACTTCTCGTTCAAGTCCAGAGCCCACTGCCAACTCTTTGTTGTGTTCATTCATTCGTTCACTCACTCATTCATTCACATTTATGGAGTACTCACTCGGTACAGGTGTCCACAAGGGGTGTGGGTTCAGCAACCAATAAGGCAAAGCACGCCTTCTTTCTCACGGAGTCTATACTCCAGCTGGGGAATCAGGCGCTAAACCAACCACTGCACAAACACCTAAACTATTTCAGCCATGCTTAGGCAAGGGATCACATTCAGCCTGTGACAGGGAGAGGCACTCTTTCTCTGCTTTTTTTTTTTTTAACATTTATTAATTTTTTGAGAGAGAGACAGAGCATGAGTGGGGGAGGAGCAGAGAGAGAGGGAGACACAAAATCCAAAGCAGCTCCAGGCTCTGAGCTGTCAGCACAGAGCCCGATGTGGGGCTGGAACCCACGAACCGTGAGATCGTGACCTGAGCTGAAGTCCGACGCTTAACCAAATGAGCCACCCAGGCACCCCCTTTTCCTCCGCTCTTTTGCTCCACAGCACTTATCACCACCTGGACGAGTCTATAATTTAGCTTTGCTTGATTTTGACCATCTTCTCCCATCTCTTAGAATTCCCATGGCTGTAATATGCTAGTATTTTGTGGTTTTGGTTTCCTTTTTGCGTGCTATTTGAGAGAGCAGCTTTAAATTTTAAACAGTCGACGAGGAAGTTCTTCTTAAGGTGATCTCCCAGCTACCAGCTCTCTGAGTAGTTTGTCACAAACCTCTTTTTCATGTCCTAGTCTTTCCCTGGGAGAAGAGAAATGAGGAGTGAATGCAAATGAGGTTTTTCCTTTTGGGGTGATGAAAATATTCTGGAACTAGATAAAGGTCATGGTTGTGCAACGTTGTGGATACGCTATAAGCCACTGGCTGGTGTACTTTGAAAGAGTGAATGGTGGGCACCTGGGTGGCTCAGTCAGTTGAGTGTCCGGCTTCAGCTCAGGTCATGATCTCACAGTTAGTGAGTTAGAGCCCCGCATTGAGCTCTGTGCTGACAGCTTGGAGCCTGGAGCCTGTTTCCGATTCTGTGTCCCTGCTCTCTCTGCCCCTCCCCTGCTCTCTTTCTCTCTCTCTCAAAAATAAACATTTTAAAAAAAGAGTGAATGGTGTGATATGTTCACTATATCTCAATTAATAGATCTTGTAGGGGTGCCTTGCTGGCTCAGTCAAATATCTGACTCTTGATTTCAGCTCGGGTTATGATCTCATGGTCATGAGATCAAGCCCCGAGTCAGGCTCCACACTGGGCGTCGAACCTGCTTAAGAGTCTCTCTCTGCCCCTTCCCCACTCATTCTTTTCTCTCTCTCTCTCTCTCTCAAAAAAAAATATGGATAGATAGATCCTATATATGTGGGTTGTTGTTTTTTTCAAGAGGTGCAGGGAGCACAGAGAGATAGGGACAGAGGATCCCAAGCAGGCTCCACGCTGACAGCAGTGAGCCCAATACGGGGACTGAACCCACAAACTGTGAGATCACAGCCTGAGCTGAAGATGGATGCTCAACCGACTGAGCCACCCAGGTGCCCCCCTATATACGTGTTTTAAATTGTATCATGTCAAAGCTGGATGGATGGACAAATTACGAGCAGGGGTTTTGCCCTTACCAAATGGAAGTACCACTTTGGGTTTGGTGACTAGAAATCTCCTTACCCTCTGCCAGGGATAGTTTGGGATTTGGCTGGTTTATAAAAGCAGGAGAACCTCGGTAAAGCCTAAAGAAGCACACTGCCCCTTCTCCCTTCCCTGAAACAATTTTTCGCAATAACCAAGTAAGATTACAGGTAAAATCAGACACCAGAACCTCCCTCATTTCCTTGGCCCTGAGGCCACAACTCCCACCAACCCCACTCATTGGCTCAATAGATCACAGAGTTCAGGGAAGAGAAGGTTCACTGTCGAGGAAGCAGGAAAGCAGCAAGGGAAGGCTTTTCTTTTCCCCCCCCAATGCTTACAGAATCCAACTGTCCAGGTTCAAGCCTCAGCTGTGCATTTGATGGGCTGTGTCCTGGGCTAATCACTGGGTTGAGTCTGGGATCTGACTTTACCCTACTCACAAGCTAATAAGCTATCCTATTAGCTTTTCACCAAAGGCAGAAGACACAAGACTCCTGGGTCAGAGACAAATAACTGTGTTACTCACAACCCAGCTGACCACATAATTTGCATCAATTACCCTTGCTCCCCAAGTTCCTTGGTGGTAACACAGCAGAGATGCTACACGGACAGTAGTTGTGAGGCAGCCGAGGACACTGAGCCTGGAAACCTACTGCGTTTGTAGGAAGTAGTAAGCAAGTCTGCTCTACGTCCCGGAGGGAGACATTACCTCCTCTCTCAAAGTCACTCACTGCAAACACAAACCCAAGAAATGCCCTGAGTAAAGAGTGGTCACGACCTTGGCATGTTCAGCAAGAACATTCAGGGAGGCTCAAGCCCATGGCGAACTGCTTCATTGCTTTGCCAATTTCTCTGTGCCTCAGTTTCCTCACCTAAAACTGGGGGCAATAGTATTACCCTCCTTGTGGGGTCGTGGTGAGGACTCCAAGACATAATGCCCTGTAAAGTGCTTAGCATGGAGACCTGGCCAAAGAAGGGGTCCCTAAATTGTAATCACCATCATTAGGGGAAGAGGGAGGTGAAAACATGTTATAAACATGAGAAAGCTTGCATTTAAGAGGGCTTCAAGGTCCGGAGGAAACAGAAGGCTTCCCCACTTACTTGCCCCCCAAACTGTCCATGGCACCTTAAGCTCATATCACACTGTCTCTCCCCAAGAGAAAAGGAACAAAGACCCTCTTGATCAACATTGTGTTCCCAGGGTCAACACAGCACCTGGCACGAAGTGGGCACTGAATGAATGAATGAATGAATGAATGAAAAGTGAAAGCAGAGGAGTGCCTGGGTGGTTCGATTGGCGGAGTGTCCAACTTCGGCTCGGGTCATGATCTCGCAGTTCATGAGTTCAAGCCCCACGCCGGGCTCTGTGCTGACAGCTCGGAGCCTGGAGCCTGCTTCGGATTCTGTGTCTCCCTCTCTCTCTGCCCCTTCCCCACTCATGCTCTGTCTCTCAAAAATGAATAAATGTTAAAAAAAAAAGGGGGGGGGAGAAAAAAAGAAATGTGAAGGCATTAAGCGTCTGAGCTGGCAGGAGGGTCCGGGCTGAAGGGCCACCGTGGGGGCACTGAACTTGACAGGGCTGCATACCCTCCAGTGACGAAGGAAAGGAGAGCAGAAGGTGGGCTCGGACAGCTGTGGTCACGCAGGGAGAAGGAAGCTGAGGTCAGATGGCCTTGGGAGGGAAGGGAACGTGACTCACAAGGTTGCCAGGCAACCACCCAGCTGCAGAATATTAATTTGCAATTGAATCAACTGGCCACTTTGAGGAACTATCCTGTTTGCAGGGGTGGGGAGACAGGAGCTGAAGAAGGGTCAAGGCTTAAGGATGGGGACAAGCCTGGCAGGTTCTGAAGCAGGACAGGGGCAGCGACCCAGGTGCATCGCCCATAAATGAAGTAAAAAACCGTGGGGGCCAGTCTGGGGAGGGAGGAAAGTGAGACCAGAGGGGGAAGGTGGGCTGTGAGAAGGAAGGCAGTCGGACTGACAGTTACAGCAAAGTCAGATTGAGCAGGAGCTGGGCTTCTGGAGAGAGGGTAGGCCAGAGGCTGTGGACCAGGAGAGGCAGCAGCACAGCCCAGAGAAGACCGGCCACGCGCACAGCTCCATCCCCTCACCCGTCAGGTGTCAGGCGTGAGCAGGCAGCTTCCCCTGGCCAACCCCTAACCCTAAAATGCACCTGAGGGCACCTGGATGGCTCAGGCGGTTGAGCTTCTGATTCTTGATTTCTGCTCAGGTCATGATCCCAGGGTCACGGAATCAAGGCCCGTGTTGGGCTCTGCGCTGAGCATGGAGGCTGGTTAAGATTCTCTCGGGGCGGGGCGCCTGGGTGGCGCAGTCGGTTAAGCGTCCGACTTCAGCCAGGTCACGATCTCGCGGTCCGTGAGTTCGGGCCCCGCGTCGGGCTCTGGGCTGATGGCTCAGAGCCTGGAGCCTGCTTCCGATTCTGTGTCTCCCTCTCTCTCTGCCCCTCCCCCGTTCATGCTCTGTCTCTCTCTGTCTCAAAAATAAATAAACGTTAAAAAAAAAAAAAAAAAAAAAAAGATTCTCTCGGGGCGCCTGGGTGGCGCAGTCGGTTAAGCGTCCGACTTCAGCCAGGTCACGATCTCGCGGTCCGTGAGTTCGAGCCCCGCATCGGGCTCTGGGCCGATGGCTCAGAGCCTGGAGCCTGGTTCCGATTCTGTGTCTCCCTCTCTCTCTGACCTTCCCCCGTTCATGTTCTGTCTCTCTCTGTCCCAAAAATAAATAAACGTTGGAAAAAAAAAAATTAAAAAAAAAAAAAAAAGATTCTCTCTCTCGGAGCACCTGGGTGGCTCGGTCAGTTAGGCGGGTGTCTGACTTCGGCTCAGGTCATGATCTAGCAGTCCGTGAGTTCAAGCCCCACGTCGGGCTCTGTGCTGACAGCTCAGAGCCTGAAACCTGCTTTGTATTCTCTGTCTCTCTCTCGGTCCCACCACCCCCGCCCCAACCCCTCTCATGCTCTCTTTCTCTCTCTGTGTCAATTAAATCAAGACATTTTAAAAAAATTAAAAAAAGAAAAGATTCTCTCTCCCTCTGCCCCTCTCCCTCACTCATGCTCTCTCTCTAAAATAAAAAATAAGTAAAATAAAATACACCTGAGTAAAGATTCTTCTCACATTGGTGCTTTTAGGATTTGTTTCCCATCTTAAATCCACTGATAGTGCTAAACAAAATACTCTCTAACATTTTATTATAAAAATGTTCAAATACTCAGAAAAGTTTAATTTTAATGTGAAGACTCATATGCCCACCACCTAGATTCCATAATTTATATTTTATTATTATTGATCTCATATCTATTCATCTTTTTTTATGCATTTCAAACTAAATGTACAGTAATACACTTTGACCTAAATACTTCATTAACTAGACTTCAACTTTGTTACAGTTTTTTTTTTAATAAAATTTATGTACAATGGAGTGCACAGTTCTAAATGTGCCCTGCAAACAGGGTTCTGGGCTTGATTTTGATTGTTAAGGGAGATAATAGGCCCTGTCAGCACCTCATTCAACAGTGGAGGTTGTTACGGTTAAGATATGGGAGGCAAAACAGTCCCCAGAGGGGGGTAGCCAGGATGTGACCCAGGGCTGTGGGAAGCAGAAGGTGGATGGACCTGAGGAGCCAGGGTGAGGCCAACCTGGAAGAGGCAGCATTAACCTGTGAGGGGAGACTCTAGGGACTATTACCGGGAAGAGTGGAGAGAAAAATAATCAAGGAAAAGGGGGTAGAATATTCTGGAAGTCAGCAAGATATAACAGCACAGATAAGTTGCAGGTAAGGCTGTGGTGATGAAAATACCAGTAATAAAGGTGCCTGAGTGGCTCAGTCAGTTTCTGACTCTTGATTTCTGCTCAGGTCATGATCTCATGGTTTGTGAGTTCAAGCCCCACATCCGGCTTTGCACTCACAGTGCAGAGCCTGCTTGGGATTCTCTCTCTCCTCTCTCTCTCTCTCTGCCCCTCCCCTGCTCCCATGCACCTTCTCTCAAAATAAATAAATAAAAACTTTAAAATATATACCAATAATAATAGCAGACCCTTACATAGAACTTACCATGCATCAGAGACCAAGTGGAGGCTACAGGTGTCTCATTTATCCCTCACCTTGACCCTCCCAGAAAGGTATGGGGAACATCCTAAGTGCATGACTTGCCTTAGATCACAGCTGGGAAGTGGTGAAGCTGGGATTCAACCCAGGGTCGCAAAGCCTCCTTGTCCTGACCTTCCACAATACACAAACACTAGTCCCGCACACGGACACCAGCCGCAGCCTGGGTCTCACCGCGGCTTCTGATTCGAGAAGACTTTTCATTGGTGCCCCGGGCACAGGGGTGGGCTTAGAGCTCCGCAGGCGATCCCAATGTGAGGTGTGGGTTGAGAGCCACCGCTCCAAAGACACAGGTGGGCATCAGTTGGGAAGGAGAGGGGGGCCAGAGAGGAGGCCAAAGCTGGAGTATGGGGGTGCCCTCTGCTCTCCCCTCGAGGCAGCTGGGCAGTCACCTGGCCCCTGAGCTCCTCCCGGGGCCCCCTCTCCAGCTCAGCCTGGTCCTGCTACCTTCCTACCCTGGGACAGCAGCCAGACGTCATGAAGCCACTTGTTCCTCCCCAGCCCCCCACTCCAGGAGGGACCACGCATGCCCAGGCTGCCTCCGGGGGTCACTGTCTCAACACCTTCACCCCTCCGAGGCCCCATTGCCTGGGACAGAGTGACTGAGGCATCCTCAGCTTCTCCCTCGCCCACCATCAATAACCAATGAGGAACCCCGGGGAGCTGGTGTCTTCTGACAGCGGTTTGCAGCTGCCCGGTACTATTTCCCAGGACCAGCTCTGGCAGGGAGGGGAGTGGGGTCAGGCATGTAGAGTTGCCCCGGGGAGTCTCCCGCCCCAGGGATAGTCCTCCCCGCTGTCGTTATTAATTCTATTTTGTGTGCGCCCCCGCCCTGAAATCTAAATGCCAGGAAGCCATGACCAAGCCGATCACATCCACCTGTTACTCCTGGGGCCTCATCCTGGCCCTGGCTAATGGCAGGTGCTCACCACCTGGAAGGGAAATGGAACAGAAGAATGGCCCAATACTTTAGCAAACGTCCCCCTTCATCGTATTTGAAAAATCCCATGCAAATTCACACCGGGCCAGTTCTTACCTTACTTCACGATTTCAAAAGAAAACTTCCTGGTGCTGGAACCCCTAGCATTGGTGGGGCTGTTGCAGCCCAGTAAATTACCACAAACTGTAGAAGCTTAGGACGACGTCAATTCATTCTCTGACGGTTCAGTAGGTCAGAAGCCCCAGGTACAGCAGGGCGCCCGGGGCGGAAATGAAGGCGTCACCAGGGCTGCGCTCCGTTCTGAAGGCTCTGGGTTTGAACCCGTTTCCAAGCTCTTCCAGATTGTTGGCTGAATTCAGTCCTTTGCGGTCCTAGGACCTCGGCTGGGGGCCTCTCTCAGCTCCTTAAGGCCACCTGCACTTCTCGGCCTGTTGCCCTCCCCCTCCCATCTCCAAACTGGCGAGGGCGGGTAGAATCCTCCTCGGTCCTCAAATCTCTGATTCATTCTTCAGCCGCATCACTTCTGCCTTTAGGCAAAGGACATTCGAGCCAGAGGACATTTTTTTATGTTTATCTATTTTGAAAGAGAGAGTGTGTGAGCAGGGGAGGGGCAGAGGGACAGAGAATCCCAAGCAGGCTCCATGCGCTCAACTCAAGGAGCCCGACCCAAGGTTGGATCTCACAACCGTAAGATCATGACCTGAGCTGAAATCAAGAGTGGGATGGACACTGAACCGACTGAGACCCCCAGGCGCCCCCAGCCAAAGAACATTTTAAGGGCTTATCTGATTAAATTGGGCGCACTCAGGGGCGCCTGGGTGGCTCAGTTGGTTGAGCATCTGACTCCGGCTCAGGTCACGATCTTGTGGTTTGAGCCCCGTGTCGGGCTCTGTGCTGACAGCTCAGAGCCTGGAGCGTGCTTCAGTTCTATCTCTCTCTCTCTCTGCCCCTCCCCTACTCGCACTCTGTCTCTGTCTCAAAAAAAGTAAACATTTAAAAAAATAAATTTAAAAAAATTGGGCCCACCCAGATAATCCAGGATAATCTCCCTACTTCAAAGTCTATAATTACATCTGCAAAGCCCTTTTGCCATGTAACCTCATATATTCCCAGGTCCCAGGAGTCGGGCTGTGGACGTCTTTGGGAGATGATTATTCTGCCCTCCACACCCCTCCTGGGAGGAGAAAGATGCCAGAACTAGGAGTTTCAGGCCCAGATCTCCTTGGTCCTGTAAACCCAGGACAGGGATTGCTTCACCTGGCTGAGCCTTGGTTTCTTCACCTGTGGGACAGGGACACACTAGTCCTTACATCCAAGGACCATGGTGAAGAACAACTACGTTTATTCATGCAGAGAGCTTGTCAGCCCAGCACACAGCATTGTCACTCTTGTGAGAACAAGGACGGGGCCCACAGGGAGAGGGAGGGAGCTGGCCCCAAGGTCTGGGATATGATCTTCAATTTGGTAGACTCAGAAACTTGATTTTCTGGTCGCCCAGCTAGTCAAAGTGTTGGAGCCAGGAGTCCCCTCTGGCCTCACCAGTTCCAAAATCGTCCATACATCAGTCGGTGCTGGCCTCT
Source organism: Lynx canadensis (assembly GCF_007474595.2). Taxonomy (NCBI): domain Eukaryota; kingdom Metazoa; phylum Chordata; class Mammalia; order Carnivora; family Felidae; genus Lynx; species Lynx canadensis. Next base: position 39,800,062 of record NC_044316.2, read on the forward strand.
GAGAGATCCAGCTTCCACAGATCCCATCCCTGCCACCGCCTGAGGGTGCAGCCCAGGACAAGTGTCCCTCTGAGTCACGGCCAGCGGGAGGGAAAACCTTAGATTCACACACGGTGCTTTTTAGGGAATCACCCTCCATAAGCCTTGGGAAAGGAGGAGCTCTGTGATGTGTGCAAAGTGTGTGCACAGACCTTGTGACCCCTCCCCTTCACAGCAGCCCTCTGAGGTAGGAATGAATGATTCCCATTTCGCAGACGAGGCTAACTGAGGCCCGAAGAGGATACAAACTCACGATGTTCCAGGCACTGTGCGTGGTGTTTTCTGCACATCACCTTCACAAGACTCCCCCCCCCCCACCACCACACACACACCCAAGTTATTTTCCTCATTTCTTGGAGAAGAAAATAGCTCAGAGGAGGAGAGATCTGCCCAAAGCTCAACATCTGGAAAAGGGTGGGGCCAGGAAACCCTTTTCTTTCCCATTGGACACGATTCCCGGGAGGGCAGAACATGCAGTTTGGTGATTATGAGCACCTTGCGGGGAGTGCTGTCTCTCCACTCGGGGCAGAGCCCCCCCTGCTTGCCCGCCAGTGCCCGCAGTCGCCTGTTGAGTGGGATACACAAATCTGTTTGGTGCTGTCCCCAGCTGGTGTGACCAGCCTGTGAAGAAGAGCCGGGGAGGGGGGGTGGGGTGGGCATAACCCCCTCCGCAGCACAAGTCTTGGGTTCCGGTGCAACCAAGGCTCTGCGGAAAGCTTCTCGTTTCTTGTCACCATGGCAACACGAATGTCTCCATGCCTCTCTCGTGTGAACAGAGCTGCTCCCCGTGCCACCCTGTCTCCCAAGGCCCCTCAAAGGCCCTTCTGCCTCTAAGATTCTGGTTTCGATTAATTGCCACCAATGCCTGCACTGGGTTTGTCATTTTCACTTATTCCATCCGCTGAGTCACTGAGCCCTGCTCTGAATTAGAGTGGTTATTCACCAGAACATTCTGCTCGCTCGTTGCCATGGACACCTCCCAGCCTGCTTCATCACCTGTTAATTTCTCAGCAAGGCTGGCTGTGAGCGTGGGTACCACTGCCCCTTATCCAGGACCCAACGGGCATCAAAACTCCCCCGGAAAAGGAGGGGCCGTGATGACGCATGAACAACAGCTAAATCTCTAATGCCAACTGTGGAAAAATCAAAAACAGCCTAGAGCTACTTACATCTGTCCAAACCAGGTCAAGGTGGCAATTCATCAAATAAGTCAACAAGCACACTATTTGTTTGGTTTTCTGGCATATCTTGGGCAAACTCTTTAGTCTCTTTGCTAACCACTTTAGGATGTATTTTTAGGGACACCTGGGTGGCTCAGTTGGTTAGGCATCCGATTCCGGCTCAGGTCATGATCTCGAGGTTTGTGGGTTCGAGCCCCACGTCGGGCTCTGTGCTGACAGCTCAGAGCCTGGAGCCTGCTTCAGATTCTGCGTCTCTCTCTCTCTCTCTCTCTCTCTCTCTCTCCCCCTCCCCCTCCACTGCTCATGCACTCTATGTCTCTCTCAAAACTAAACATTTTTTAAAAATTTTTTTTAAAGATGTATTTTTAGGGGTGCCCGGGTGGCTCGGTCGGTTGAACGTCTGACTTCAGCTCAGGTCATAATCTCACAGCTTGTGAGCTCGAGCCCCGCGTCGGGCTCTGTGCAGACAGCTCAGAGCCTGGGGCCTGCTTCAGATTCTGTGTCTCCCAGTCTGTCTGCCCCTAACCCACTCACATTCTGTCTCTGTCTCTCTCAAAAATAAATAAACGTTAAAAAAAAAAAAGATGTCTTTTTACATTGAAAGGTGGTGAGTGCATTATGCAGGTTGCTATCTTCCCTTGAAAATGAAAGGAGGGAGTCTCCAAGTATAGGGGCCTGAAGCAACTGCCCCGGGGAGGGGGTTTGCAAGAGGCAGGGGATAAAGGGCAGACCTGGGATTGAGAGGAGCTGCAAGCTGAATCCAGCCAGCACAGAGGGCACACATGGGGGGGTGGGGAGAGGGGTACACTCAGGATTTTCCAGGCAAAGGAGGTGAAGAGGCAACCAGGATGCAGCCCCCAGGCAGAGCGCGGGGCCATCAGCCCACGGCCCATTGCCCCCAATAACTACCTCACGTCCTGTTTGCAGAGCCCGGCAGGGGGACAGGGGATCAATACATCACCCGACATCCACACACTCCCTGCTCTTCAAACACCAATGTACGGAGAAATACGCTTCCCCTGAATCCAAGGTCACTAGGGGCATCTGTCTCATCTGCCCCCCAGTTGGACATACCGGAGGGATGATGCACACCAGGACTGTGACCCCAAGGACTGGGCACGGGGGCGGGGGGGAGTGGGCACTGCTCCCGACCCCAGGGAGCCTGTCTCCTGCCTGCCCTCGTGCCCAGCTGAGAAAATGCCCGCACCCTGCACCTGCCCCCACCGCTAGGAGGTCAACTCCCCTCCCTTCCCCCATGCGATGACTGATTGAATGACCGGGTAGGGCAGGGGCGAGGTACCTGTGCCCACCCCCTTTTGTCTTGCTGCAGGGGAGGCTGACCTCATGGGGGTTTGGGAGGGGCCATGAGGGCTTTAAAAGGTAGGGCTGGAGCACCAAGTAGCACAAAGCACGGAAAGGAACCAGGCTGGCTATAGCATCATCAATCTCCCGGCTCTGCAGGTGAGAGGACCCAGCAGGGGGAGGAGAGGCTCTGCAGGTGAGAGGACCCAGGAGGGGGAGGAGAGGCTCTGCAGGTGAGAGCACCCAGGAGGGGAGGAGAGAGTCCGGGAGAGGGCTGATGGGACGTCTCCCTGCCCCAAAGGACCAGGCTCCCGCCTCGGTGTCTCCAGGGCCACCACCCTCCTCTCAGCTCAGGGCCGGACTAGGTCTCAGCTCTAGAACCCACCCTGGAGTGCCCTTTCCCCCCCTGCTGCTTCAACCGGGGCCCTGCCCTGCCCCTCTGCCTCCATGCTCACCCCAGTCCTGCAAGGTGAGAAGGACAAAGGCTATTCTCCCATTTCCAGGTGAAAAAACTGAGGCCCAGAAGGAGAAGTGACTGGCCAAAGTCACACCAATCATACATAGAGCAGGGCTGGAACTGGAACCCAGGGCTTCTGGATTCCATCTCAAGCTCTTTCCTACACCAGCACTGTCTGAAAGAACTTCCCATGATGATGGGGACTGTATCTGCACCATCCAATAGGGTACCCACCAGCCAAAGGTGCACCAGAAAGGAGGCTAGTTCAAAGAAGGAGTTTTTACTTTTAATTAATTTAAATGTAAAGAGCCATATGTGGCTAGTAGCTACCGTGTTGGACAATAACGTGGCTAACCTTGCTTCTTTAGCAGCAAGAACCCTTTCTCCTTCAAAGGAAATCTAACACAGAGCTCCACGATGACAGATAAAAGCAGTATTTTATTCCTAGAAACGCGTCCCTCGAGGGTAACATCTTTATAATTTACTTCTGATGAAGCCAATCAGAACAATGAGGCAGAAAGAACACAAATGCTGAGAAGAGAGTTTTAGATGTGAATTTTATTTTTTTATTTTATTTTTCAATGTTTATTCATTTTTGAGAGAGAGCGAGCATGAGCGGAGAAGGGGCAGAGAGAGAAGGAGACACAGAATCCGAAGCAGACTCCAGGCTCGGAGCTGTCAGCACAGAGCCTGAGGCAGGGCTTGAACTCACGAACCCTGAGATCATGACCTGAGCCAAAGTGGGACACTTAACTGACTGAGTCACCCAGGTGCCCCTAGATGTGAATTTTAGACTCATTTGAGGATCCAGTTTATTTCTGTATGATAGTTTCCCCCCAAACTCAGGTCATGCTGACACACAGGTGCCAGTGGTAACTGCTTAACTTTTTACAAAGACTTTTTAAGTTTATTTTTGAGAGAGAGAGAGAGGAAGAGAGAGCCTGAGTGGGGGAGGGGCTGAGAGAGAGAGAAGACAAAGAATCCCAAGCAGGCTCCGTGCTACCAGCACAGAGCCCCATGCAGGGCTCGAACCCATGAACCATGAGACCATAAAAAAATCAAAAGTCAGATGCTCAACCAAGTGAGCCGCCCAGGCGCCCCTTAACTTTTTTTAACAGGTTAATTTTTAACTGCTTAATTACAATCACAGGATATTCCTCTTAAGCAAAAATGGCAGGAGAACTTTCCTTCCGAGGGCTGCACAGAATCGGTGGGACCCGACCACACAGTGAATACACCGATGGTCTCCAGAGAGATAACCATACCGTGCTGTCTGGAACGCACCCTTTGGTATCACTATTTAAAAGTTCACTTTAGGGGCGCCTGGGTGGCGCAGTCGGTTAAGCGTCCGACTTCAGCCAGGTCACGATCTCGCGGTCTGTGAGTTCGAGCCCCGCGTCAGGCTCTGGGCTGATGGCTCAGAGCCTGGAGCCTGTTTCCGATTCTGTGTCTCCCTCTCTCTCTGACCTTCCCCCGTTCATGCTCTGTCTCTCTCTGTCCCAAAAATAAATAAACGTTGAAAAAAAAAATAAAATTAAAAAAAAAATTAAAAAAATAATAAAAGTTCACTTTAGGGGTGCCTGGGTGGCTCAGTCGGTTGAGCATCTGACTCTGGATTTAGGCTCAGGTCATGATCGCAGGGTTGTGGTGTGGAGCCCGGCACTGGGTTCCACCCTCAGCATGGAGCCTGCTGAAGATTCTCTCTCTCTCCCCCCCCCTCTGTCCCTCTCCCCTGCTCGTTCTCTCTTTCTCTCTCTCGAAAATTAAAAAAAAACAAAAACAAAAAAAACACGTTTAGCGGCACCTGGGTGGCTCAGTCGGTTAAGCGTCTGAATTCAGCTCAGGTCATGATCTCACGGTTTATGAGTTCAAGCCCTGCGTCGGGCTCCATACTGACAGCTCAGAGCCTGGAGCCTGCTTCAGATTCTGTGTCTCCCTCTCTCTCTCTGCCCGTCCGCACCCCCCCTCTCAAAAATAAATAAACATTAAAAAACTTTTAATAAAAACATAAAAGTTCACTTTAAATTACGAGATGTAAACATCTACAGGACCACTCACATGGCCTCAAATTCTGCAGAAGTTTGGAAACCGTTGCTCTAAGTTGTAAATTCCTTGGAGAAAAGCCAGTGTTGTAATTAGGGTGGGTGAGGAGGAAAAGGGCAGGGCTTGGGAGTTGCAGGGAGCAGGGGTGGCGCAGCTGGAACTGGAACTGGAAAAGCGAAGTGAGGACCAGCCCACAGCCCCACACAGCGCTGCACCTGCCAGCAGGGAGGCACCTAGAGTCCATCTGGTCCAGGCCCCTGCCTTTGGGTCCCTAGATGGCTCCACCTTTCAGCCCCGCCCCTCTTTCCTTTGCAGACAAGATGCAACGACTGTGTGTGTGCGTGCTGATCTTGGCACTGGCTCTGACCGCCTTCTCTGAAGCTTCCTGGAAGCCCCGCTCCCAGCTACAGGATGCACCCTCGGGTCCAGGGGCCAACGGGGGCCTGGAACCACACTGGCTGAACCGGCTGGGCCCAGCCTCTCACCACCGACGGCAACTAGGGCTCCAGGGTCCCCCACAGCTGGTGGCAGGTAGGAGCTGTGACGGCCATCCTTGCTTGCCTCACCCAGCCAGGGTTGGCCCTGGCCTTGGTTTCTAGTGGCTTAGATGTCCTTCACATATGCTCACGTCCTCTCCCACCTCTGACCCTCAGACCTGTCCAAGAAGCAGGGACCGTGGCTGGAGGAAGAAGAAGCAGCATACGGATGGATGGACTTCGGCCGCCGCAGTGCAGAGGACGGGGACCAACATCCCTAGAACAGAGCTTCAGAGCCCAGCCTCTCCCAGCCCAGCCCAGCCCCATGAAAAACCAATCAAAATAAACTAGCTTCCAATGGATCACATTGTGTCAAGTGTGGGGCAGGAGAGGGGAGTTGGTGGAGACACGGTTGAGGCAACAGAGAGAATGGAGAACCCTCTTGGGGACGGGGACCCATGACTCATTCTTCTCGGTATCCCCAGAGCCTAACATTGAATGAGAATCTACTCGTGCAGGTGGAAAACAGTGGTAGGGTCACAACCAGAGTCCTCTTCCTAAAAGAGAAATCAAACTGCGCCACTCCAGGTTTTCACCTTCCAATGCCCCCTGCTGCACTTAGAATCAAACCTAAACTCCTTGTCGAAGTCCTAGGTCAGCCCTGCTGTCCCCATGGCAGGTGCCAAGTGTCTTCCTCCTCTCTCCCTTTCCCTTCCTTACACAATGCACCAAGCTCATTCCTGCTCAGAACCTTCGTCCTTTCTGTTCCCTGTGCCTGGAAGGCTTTTCCCAGGCATAAACCTGGCTGGCTCCCCTTTTTCTCCCTAGGTCACACCCTGTCATTGTTTTGTATGTTAGTTTATTGTCCGCCTTCCCCAGTTAGAAGGGAGACTGTAAGAGTGTGGATCCCACATCCCTCCTCTCTGCTGTATCCCCTGTTCCAAGAATAGGGGGTTATCCAATAAATATCTGTCACATTGGGGGGTGAGTGGCTGCTACAGGCGTTGTTGACATTTCGCCCGTATTCCCCTCACTGTTCTGAGCCCGTGGGCAACATCCTTCCACACGCACCCTCGATTGGAGGATAAATACCCTAGTTCCCTCATCCCTTGGGCAGGATAATTCCGTCTCCCCAAATTCCAGAATCCCCCTGCAGGACCGAGCTCAAGGCTATCCTTTGTTCACGTGCTTCCCTTCCCCATCTCACACCCTCGTGGTCCCACTTGAGATCACCACCCAAAAAAACCACTCACACTCAAATCCTTATCTCCAAGTCTGCCTCGGGGCAGGGCAGGGTGTGTGAGGGGCCCTCCTCTGAAAACAGAGGGTTTTAGGAAACAACACACTCATCTTGGGATTCTAAAATGTGATCCTTCACTAGCCAGCCCCCTTTGCAGGGTGCTGGTAACCGCTGGAGTGTTGTGGCAACACCACTACTAAATTCTCATCCCGGTGAATCAGGATGGGGCACACGTGGAAGAAGGAGCACTGGCTTATGCAACTGCTCAAGCGCTGGAGAGAGAAGAGGGGGGGATGCTTTTGGCCGTGGCATTGATTGGCTACCGTTAATCATCAGAGAATCTCTGGAGGAAGAAAATGTTAGGCGCAGGTTAGCCAACCATTAACTCAAGCCCAAGATCTGAATGTAAGAGTGCAGATAACAAAGGAAGCCGAAATTGGAAGCCCAGCAAGTCTCCCCCGTTAAAGTCCTAGAATGAGAGGTATCTGGGTGGCTCAAGTAGTCAAGCGCCTGGCTCAGTTTCGGCTGAGGTCATGATCGCACGGTTTGTGGGTTCAAGCCCCTGGTCCGGCTCCTTGCTGACAGTGCAGAGCATGCTTGGGATTTCTCTTTTTACCTCTCTCTCTCTCAAAAGTAAATAAATAAACTTTTTTTTTTTTTTTAAGTCATAGGATGAAAGGCATGAGACCATGACACCTTGCATGGAACATCTGAGAAGATTCCCTTAAGAATTTTGAACTCCTAGGGGTCCCACATGACTCAGTCCGTTAAGCACCTGACTTCGCCTCAGGTCATGATCTCGCTGCTTGTGAATTCGAGCAAGCACCCCTGTCAGGCTCTGTGCGGACAGCTCGGAGCCTGGAGCCTGCTTCAGATTCTGTGTGTGTGTCTCTCTGTCCCTCCCCTACTTGCTCTCTCTCTCGCTCTCTCGCTCTCTCTCTCTCAAAAATAAATAAACATAAAAAAAAAAAAGAATTTTGAATTCCTAGGGCGTCTGGGTGCCCCATTCAAGTAAGTGTCTGACTCTTGGTTTCAGTTCAGGTCATGATCTCATGGTTCATGAATTCAAGCCCTGCATTGGGCTCAGTGCTGACACCATGGAGCCTGCTTGGGATTCTCTGTCTCCCTCTCTCTCTGCCCTTTCCCTGCTCATGCTCTCTCTCTCAAAAATAAGTAAATAAACAGAAGAAAAAAAAAAAGAATTTTGAACTCCTATGTTCTCTTCCAGGGATTTAGTGTTAAGGACTTGGGCTTTTTTTTTTTTTTTTTTTTTTGGTACCATAATGAGTTTTATGTATAATTAGACCCTATCTTCTTCTGCATAATGTCTTAGTGTCTTTTTGCCTCCTGGTATTCTTTATCAAGAGTGGGGAAGGTGAGGTCTACTTTGTTTAAACCTGGAAAACCTTGGGGTTCCCGGGTGGCTCAGTCAGTTGAGCATCCAACTGTGGCTCAGGTCATGATCTTAACAGTTTGTGAATTCAAACCCCACATCGGGGGGGGGGGGCGCCTGGGTGGCTCAGTCAGTTAAGCGTCCGACTTCAGCTCAGGTCACTATCTCGCGGTCCGTAAGTTCGAGCCCCGCGTCGGGCTCTGTGCTGACAGCTCAGAGCCTGGAGCCTGCTTCGGATTCCGTGCCTCCCTCTCTCTCTGACCCTCCCCCTTCATGCTCTGTCTCTGTCTCAAAAACAAAAACTTTAAAAAAAAATTTAAAAATATAGCGTAGCCATTTAAAAATACGCATTCCGGGGGCACCTGGGTGGCTCAGTCGGTTAAGCATCTGACTCTTGATTTTGGCCCAGGTCATGATCTCAACATTGTTGAGTTCGAGCCCCATGTTGGGCTCTGCGCTGACATTATGGAACCTGCTTGGGATTCTCTCTCTCTCTTGCTTGTGCCCCTCTCCTGCTCATGCTATCTCTCAAAATAAATAAATAAACTCTTAAAAATATATATCCACTCCAGCATGTGCTGTCCATATTCCACTGAAAGCACTGGTATTTTGTACCAGGGGGCTTTCCTCTCCCACATACAGGGCACAGAACACAACATGTTAATGCCCCCAAGACTGCCAGACACAAATGTCAGCTGGGCGAGGCATGCCCAGCCTCCTCCCCCTTTGGGTGGGGTCCATCTCGGTGGGTCCCAAACTTTAGTATGCGTGTGCCTTCCCCGGGGTCCTTGTTACCATGGAGATTCTGACTCTTTGGGTCTGGGGTGGGACCTGAGAATCTGCATTTCTGACAAACTCCCAGGAGATGTGGGTGATGCTGGTCCACAGACCACACCTGAGTAGCAAAAGGCTACACTTCTTCCCAGAGTTCCCTGTAGGGTTAGCCTCGGTGCCTAGCACTCCGTTTCATTAGCTTTCCTTCCGTTCTCAATTCCCCACTGTCCCCAAGAGTGATTCCTGGATCATCTTCCAAACAAACTACTTGTTTTCAAATGCTGTTCCAGGTCTGATTCCAGGTCTCAGGGACATTTACCTAAGACAGTGGGTGATTCTCGCCCGTGCCTTTCCCCTCACAGGCAGGGCACTGGGCCAGAGTCCCTGGAGAAGAAAAACAGGGAAAGGAGACTGTCTGAGCATGAGCTCCAGAGGCCTGAGGGCCTGGGTTCACATCCCAGTTCTGCAACTAGCTGTTAGACCCGCCTGGGCCTGTTTCATCCTCTAATAACCATTTACCAGACCCCCCCCCCCCCCCCCAGGGGTTGTTGATATGACTAAGTAATGCATTTAACAAAAGTCCATGGCACATGATTCAGTATTGGAGCCCATCCTCTTTCTACTACTTTGCCCCAGCAAAGCTGCATGCAGGGGCACACACACACATGCACACATGCTCCCAGAGAAAGACGCCGGAGTCCAGGCCAGGTAGTGCACAGGTCCTTTATTTCCTGCACCAGCAGGTGCACAGGCTGACAAGTGAGCAACAGGAGAGTGAGCAACACAGCAGGAATAGAGCCAGACTGAAGTGGGCAGGAGGTGGGGGAGCCCCAGACTCCAGCTGTTTAGGAGTAAAGAGTGGGAAAGGGCAGAACATCTAGAATGAAGAAAGGAGAGGCACAGAGGACTGAGGGGAGGACCAGGGGGAAGGAGCAATGGGCAGGGAGCCTGGACACATGGGCCACAGGCAGGGAGATGGGGGCGGGGTGGGAGGAGGCCCCCAGTGGGCGGAGGGACCCCTCACCCACACACAGAGATACTCTTGGTTACCAACAGTAGTTAGGGACTGAGAAGAAAGGACCAAGAATGGAGGAAGAAGGCCAGATCCCTAAAAGTCAGCAAGGACTCAGGGGCCACCTTTAACTTGAGGGTCAAGGGCCTGTCGTTACAGACCTCCCCTCAGGCACCCCCATCCCCTGGGCTACCATGTGACCCCAGGCCCAGCAACCTGAACTAGCTTTTGCACCAGCTGCAAAGGTCGAGGCTTGGGTCCTCAAGCCCCAGCCCAGGTTCATGGGGACAGAAGGCAGGCCAGTGACAGACAGGGGGGTCCTGTTTGGGAGGATGGGAAGGAGGGTCTGGGGTAGGTGGGACTTGGCCAAGCAGCTGAAGGAGGGGCCTCAGGCTGTCTGTGGGGCCTCTGCAGGCTGCTGGGAACCAGCAAAGCCTGGAAGAGAAGGGAGGGGTAAACTGAGGGCTTGGACAGCAGGCAGGGGCCGAGGCCTTGTCGCTGTATCAGAAAGACAGCCGCGATTGATAGTTTTACAGGCTGCCCACTGGCTGGCCAAAGAGGTCACCGTTCAGTTTCCAAACTGCACAACCTTACACGGTGACCCTGGTGAGGCTGCCCAGCAGTGACCAAGCGGCCACTGGAGTGGGGGCAGCCCACACATGCTGGTGAGGCTACAAATTTCACGGCTGATGAGCAGGCCAGGCAGGCACCAGGACAGGGTCAGAGGGGAGGGACAGGCCTGGAAAAGTCATTCTGGCATAGCAGTGAGGAGAACAGGCTCAGACCCACTCCAGCTAAGTTCTTAAGTTCTTAAATGATCTTAAGTTCTTACTTAAGTTCTCCAAACCTCAGTTTTCTCACCTAACAAAGGGCTGGTAACAGCTACCTTCAGGGGTGTGAGGACTAAAGGAAACAATGCCAGTCACTAAATCACCTTTGGTGTCTCTGTGAGCTCCTTGAAGGCAGGGCTCACACTCAGCAGGTGCAACTCCCCAAACTTTGGGGCTTCCAGCTGGGGAGAGGAGACCCTGACCCACCCCCCGGCACCCTGGAGGAGACCCAGCCCATCTTCAGACTCACCCAGGGGGCTGGTCCAGCTGCGACCCTTGCTGGCAGAGGCCTTTGTCCCAATGGCCTGGGTGGCCCCAGAACACCCCTCTTCCTCCCAGGCCCTGGGAGGATGGTTGGCCCAGTCCTCCTCCAGCCTCTGAAAGGGCTGGGTCAGCACCCCTGGCTGCAGCTCTGATCTGCTCCCTGTACCTGTTGCTGTCACTACTGCAGGGCTGGGGAGCCTCGGGGATCGGGTGGCAGAGTGGGAGACAGGGAGAAGGGGGCAGCAGAGACGGGAAGCAGAGGGACAGTAGGGGGCTGCAGTCCTGGTCATGACCTTCAGCCCAGACCCCCAGGCGAAAAAGGGGTAGAGACCTGGAATCCTAAGCAAATTCCACATAAATGAGCCCTGGGGCCATAGTTCCCACTGTAGGAACCTGGAGGTGCCTATGCAAATGATATGCAAATTCCACACAAATCATCACACTGGGTGAGGCCAAGCTGGGGTAAGTGAGCATTTGGGGGGCTCACCTACCCTCACCTTTCATTGATGATCTGTAGCTGGTCTGGCTGGCCGGAGGGAGGCCCCTGTGGGAGCACTCACCTTTCTGGAGCATCTTCGGCCTCAGCTGCCGACTATAACGCGCATCCAGCCAGTTAGTCAGCTGCTGGAGGACGCGCTTCATGTTTAGGCGAGAGGGGCCCAAGCCGCTAGCCTCCAGCGCTGAGGTCCCTACGTTCCCCTGCGTTGCCTCATCCAGCTCCAGCTCCACCACCTCGGCCTCCTCAGACACCAGCTCTGCCTCTTCTGTTGCCCCCTCCTCAGCTGACGCCACCTCTTCTGTGGCCCCCCCGTTCCTCCTCAGGCACCAATTCCTCCACAGGCACAAAATCTTCCGCCACAAAATCCTCTGCTGTCAGTAACCCCTTCTCAGCCTCTAAGCCCTGGTCCTGTTCTCGCACCTCACTGCGGCACAGCCTGTATGTGGGCAGGGAGACAGGAAAGTCTTTCTGTGCCCCTGAAGGCCAACCCCAGGCAGAGCCCCCAGCGCCCCCCTTCCACCTGCCCCTAGGACATCTCCAGCCACCAGGGTTGAGGAGCTCTCCTGCTCTCTGCCCCAGTCTACACATAGATCCAATGGCTATTCCTCAGCTCTGTCCCAACTAGAGGAAAAGGGAGCTGGGTACCCGCCTCAAGGCTTCAAACACCCAGCCCAGGCACCAGGTAGGAAGGAGGGTCACCAAACCCTGCACAAACCCTGCTTTCTCCTAGTACCCCCCACCCTGCTGCACAGAACAGACCGGCAAGGATAATAATATTCCTTCTGCTCCCCTCCATGATTTAACCTTTACAACCCATCCCACAGCTAGTTGCCATAGGAACAAATCCGTTTTAGTAAGGCTCAGACAGTTCAAGCCATTGGCCAAGGACACATAGCCAATAAAGGGACCAAGTTGGGACGCGGTCCCAAATGTTTCCAGCTCCCAGGCCAGTGCTCCTTCACTCTCAGCCTCTGTCAAGGTGAAGGAAAGGCTTCGGTCCCCACCTGGAACAGCCTAAATCAGATGACCACATGGGGCGCCTGGGTGGCGCAGTCGGTTAAGCGTCCGACTTCAGCCAGGTCACGATCTCGCGGTCCGTGAGTTCGAGCCCCGCGTCGGGCTCTGGGCTGATGGCTCGGAGCCTGGAGCCTGTTTCCGAGTCTGTGTCTCCCTCTCTCTGCCCCTCCCCCGTTCATGCTCTGTCTCTCTCTGTCCCAAAAATAAATAAACGTTGAAAAAAAAAATTAAAAAAAAAAAATCAGATGACCACCTACGGGGCAAGATTTGAAAGAAAAGGGAGCAGCCCCTTCCAGAACAACTCAACCCAGCCAGCCCAGAGCACAGGGCCTTCTCTAGGGCGGCAGGATTGCAGGTGGTTGTCTGACTGCTGAAAAGTGAGGGTGGTTGATGGGAGAGCCCCTAGCCAGCTTACCCCAGGTGTGACATCTCCTCCTTCTCAGTCTTCCCATGATTCCTTCAACAGAGAAAAGGGCTTTCACTGTCCCAAGGCAACATTAGCTGAAACCGCAAAGTCCCTGTGGGCCCCAACATGTGAAAAAGTCCTGGGGAGAAATGACGGGCCCAGACATGGGGACGGAGAAAAGGGTGGGGCGGCGGAGGGGCTGGGGCAGCAAACGAGGGGCGCCAGGAGTGAAGGAAGATCAGAAGCAAACCCCCTCCCCACTCTGGGAAAGTGAGTGTGGGTCAGGCAAGGGCCTGGGGGTCCCAGCAGCGCACCTTTCCATAAAAAACACAGGGTCCGAGATAATCTTTATAGACCTTCTGAGCTCCTCACCCAGGGCCTCCTGAAAACCAGGAAGGGCCTCCTGTGGTGGAGAAGGGGTATTACCAGGGGATCCCCACAGAACTCCAGCCCCTACTCCCAGGCACAGAAAGGAAATCAGCCAGCGGGCCTGAGGCACAAGCACACAGGCAAAAGCGGGCAGCCGGGGGTCCTCACCAGAGGTACGGCGTGTGTGTAGCGGGTGACAGGGTCAGCGGACCCCGGCGCTTGCTGGCGGAGGGTCTTCACCTCCTCCTGAGCCTGGGTCAGCATGCCCCCACGCTCCGTGTACTTCTCCTGTAGGTCCTGCAGCTGGGAAGCCACTTGCAGATTCTGTTGGGGCCCAGGCCCACCCAGCCCACCCTTTCCCCAGGGGGCTAAGAGGCGAGAGGCCCAGACTCTGACACAGGGTGCCCCCAGGTAGGTCCCTGGACTCTACTCCACTCAGACACCACCTGCTAGGCCCCATGCCAGACGCTGAGGGTGTGCAAAGGGACAGACCCAGTCCCGGCTCAAGGAGCTTGTCCTCCCAGGAAAGTCAGGCAGCCGACCAAGGGCCCCGAGCTCCCTGCTCTGGGTCACGGTCTCTCGAGGGCAGGGGCAGGAGCCGAGGGCAGTTTCACCTCATGCTGGAGCAGCATCTGGATTACTCTCTCCGAAGCCAGCTGCTGCTGCAACTTCTCAGTCTCAGCCCCATGCTGGAAGGACCCAAGACTGGTAAGCACCTCTCCCCCCAGGCCTCCCCACCACTTCCGACAGGTCTTCCCAGGCACATGGGTGAGGCTTTGGCAGCCCTTTAAGTAAGAAGTCACGTAGAGTGAGGCCACGTAAGGCAGGAGAGTCATGCGGCCTGGTTCCTGGAACACGCTGTGACCCTCTCTGGGACTTGGTCCCCTCCCTGGGACAAGGAGGGGGCAGAATGAGGGCTCTCTGAGATCCCCTCCAACTCGGACTCTGACGCAGAGAGGGGTCTGGGGCCTGGCCGAGCCAAAAGCCCCGTGAGGTGAGGACAGGGAGGAGGCGGCTTGGGTGTGGCGGGGCCATGACAAGAGGGAGCCCTGGGCACACCCGGACGCACCGACTGGCAGCGTTGCTGCAGCTTCAGGACCTGGGCCCGCAGCTGGGTGACCTCCCTCTGCTACTGGTCCTGGGCCTCCCTCCTGAGCGCCAGCACCTCTGACAGCTCAGCCATCCGCTGGCTGGCCTCGGCTGGCGACAAGCGGGGACAGAAGGTCGGCTCCGGTCCCCTTGGCCTTCGGGGACCAGTCTGGCCCTCCCACTGCCTCCGTCCACCCCGCCCCTCAGCTCCTGCGGGGCGGGGGGGGGGGGGTCCGCCTTTGCAGGATTCGCCTTCCTCACTTGGTCTCCTTTCCATAAATGTTAGTTAACTGCCACGGAGCAAGGCCCTGGGTGACCAGTCTGCCAGGCCTGGTCCCAGCACACACGGGGCTCAAGTCTAGTGGGGAAAGTGATGGGCAAGGAAATCCTGCCAGTGCGTAGTCTGGGCTCCGATGGAGCGAGTACAATGGGCACGCTGGGGGTCTCAGCTGCGACACCCTGTCCTGCCTTACGAGGTCTGCCTCTGCGGGGCAAGCGGGGCTCCGCCAGGCACAGAATGGCAAACAAGGCCCAGACGGGGTGGAGAGGCCCGGAGGCAATCACAAGACACTGGGAGGGCTCTGACGCTGGGGCTGGGGTGGGGGTTGAGGTTACCCTTTGGCCAATGGGAAACTTGGGGTTTTAGGCAGAGGATGACGTGGTCAGATTTGGTTTTAGGAAACTTATTTGGGCTGTGTGCAGAATGACCCGGAAGGGCAGCAATCCAGGCAGGGAGACCGGTTAAGACGGGGGGCCTGGGCTAGAGTCAGGGAGGTGAGGAGGAGAAAAGACACTTGAGCCTCTCTGAGGAGGTGGAAGCAACAGAACTTAGGGACCAGTTCCCATGCCAGGGACCTGGGGACCCGTGGGCCAACGGGGGAGCTGAGGAACCCAGGGGGAAGGAAGGTCAGGCCTGGGGGGAGGGGAACAGCATGAGTTCAGCCATCTTGTGTCTGCAGCTCACAGCCAGACCTGAGCTCCCCAGGGACCAACGCTATGCCTCCCTCTTCTTCATAAACACACAGTAGCAGCACAGCCCCTGGCCTGGCCCCGGTGCCTCAGCGCCTGGTCTCTGGCAGCTCCCAGCTCCTTCCCTTCCTTGCTTCCAGGCCCCTTCTTCCTGTGCCCCAAATAACAAAAGGCCACAGGCTTAGAGGGACCCTGGGGCTTCTGTACAGCATTTTACAGGGTGCAGAAAGCACTTCCTCAGCTGTGCCTCTGGAAGGGTCCACAGGGCTGAGAGTACTCCTCCCCATGCTAACGACAGAGGTTCAGCGGGTCAAGGAACACCGTCCAAGCTCACACCGCTAAGAAATGCCAGAGTAGGGACTCGAACTCAGGTCTCCAAACTCCGAGTTCTGAGTTCTTCCCCCCACCCCAAGTTACAACTTCACGTACAAAACTGCTCCACACAATCAAGGGGGTAGAGCTGAGAGGCCTGGAGGGAGGGAGAGAGGCAGGGGCAGGGGAGTCAACACCCCCTGGCCATGGATGTGCCCTCTGTCCACCTGCTCAACTCCTCCTCAGCTGCTTGTTCTCCTCCTCCAGCAGCCTCAGCTGCTCCTGCAGGGCTTCCAGCTGCGGGTAGTCGTGCAGGACCTCCGTCTCCCGCAGACAAGTCCTAGGGGTGAGAGCCACAGAAGCCAGGGGGTGGGGGACCCAGGTCCCAGCCCACCCGGGGGCTGCCCACCCGGGCTCAGTGTGGCGGTCTCCATTAGTCCCAGCAACCCTGCCGGCAGGTGCACCGTCAGTGTTCCTGTTTGCACACAGGGAAACTGAGGCACAGAGAAGGGACTGCCCAGGTGAAAAGGCAGGACACTCACGGCTCAGGGGCTCCATAGGAATGATAGTGCTGCTGCTCTTCCTCCTCCGGCTCCTCCTCCTCTTCTTCCTCCTCCTCCTCCTCAGAGTCTGAGTAGAGCTGAAGGAGGTCATCTCCCAAGCTCACCTGGTATCTGAGGTGTAAAATCTGGCAGTGGGGGAGAGGGGCCCCGTCGGAACGCAGGCAGGGGCGAGCACAGGTCCAGGCACGGGGTGGGGTGGGGGTGCTGTAGGTAGGTCTGAGATGGCACACTCCCTCCCCTCCTCCCTGCCCGGTTACGTCCTCCCTGGCTGAGCCCAGCATGGCTTCCAGTTTGCTGTGCTCCCCCATCAGAACACTGTTCTGTCTCACCAGGGACTGGCCAATGCGAGCCACAGTATTTAGGTCCCGCTCTCTCTGCAGAGGGACCCCCATCCACGGGGAATACTTTCCTGTTTTCTGGGCTCTCCCAGACAGGTGGGAGAAGCAAGGGAGTACACAGGGGTCAAAGGGAAGCTAGGCCACTAGGGGAAACCTTCCCCACACCCTAGTTTTCCAGGGTACTAGAAAAAAGTCTGCCATCGACACACTGTGGGGCCTGACTCAGCTTCCCCTTATGGAGAAGAGCACATCAGACCAGATGGCTCTACAAGCAATTCCGGCCTGGATATCCGGCATATACCTGCCTTCCATAAGAGGGACCCCTGGCTCGGCTCCCAGAGAAATAATCAAGCAGGAAAAAGACAAGACTGCTACCCCTCCAGGGGAGAATGAAAACAGAGGCCTGGCTAAGGCTCAGGCTGGGCTGGACAGGGAAAGCAGTACACAGCTTCTCTAGCAAATTTAACATCACTTTGACATCTTCTTGGGTGATCCCGGCTGGCGGGGGTTGGTCAGGGCACAGCGCTGCAAAAGCAGGAGTGGAGGCCAAGGTGGGAAAAGGGAGGACATATGCTACCCCACATCCCACTGTTTCCTACCCGATCCTCAGTTCTCCCTCAACAAGAGTCAGCGACAAGAGAGCTCCCTTCCTGCCCCCACTATTCTCTCCAGACACCCCCAGTACCCAGCACTCCTTTCCCCTGCTCCCAGGGCCAAATGGGCTCTTTTGTGCCCTGGAGGGGTTTGGGTGAGGTCAAGGGATCACAGTCCTCCAAGCTCAGGTGGAAATGAGTTCTCAGGACGCCCGGGTCCCTGGTACCAGGGGAATGCAGGAGGCTAGCGACAGTACAGCCCCAGACTGCCTCAATCACCTCTTACCCGGAGGGCGCTCTCGGCCGACTGGAGCCTCATGGGTCATAAAACAGACGCAGTCACCCACCCTGCACCTGCTGCGTGTGGAGAGGCGGGAGAGATTTTTCCAGCACGCACTAGGGGCTCCTGAGCCTCTAGACCTAATCCAGAGATCTCCCGCGACCCAGGAGAGGGTACAAGGGGAAGAAACCTGAGGCCCCGCCCACCCCGAGGCTGGGAAAAGCCGGGCTTCGACACCCGCAGCCAAAAGGTTGACAAAACCTTCCCACCCACCTCCGCCCACCCACCTCCCCAGCTTGGTGCGGCGGGCGAGCACACGCTCAGAGCGAGCCTGGCAGCGCCCTCCCGCAGCCCCCTGCCCCTCTCCTGGAATTGCGGTTGACTGAGTGGGGCGGGGCAGGGGGGACCGCGAGAGTGCGCAGATCTGGGGGGCAACAGGCGCGCAGAGCCGGGCGGACGAGTGCGCGGGTGCGCCGACCTGACCCTCCGACAGCAATCAGGGGACGACACAAGGTTGGAGAAGAAGGGCAAGAGGCGTCCGAACGGGCACCGCAGTGACAACGCAAGTGGGTGGAAGGGTGAGACTGAGTGCCAGAGGGGGCGGGGCGCCTGGAACCGCCGCCCCCTCCCCCCTCTTCTGCCTGGAAATACCCAGGTCCCACCCGCTCTGGGGTCCCGGGGACCCGGTTTACCTTTCTCCAGCTCCCGAATAAAGGCGGCGTGCTCGGGGCCCGACACCCCAGGCCGCCGTCCGATGTAGGCGGCCGGCGTCTTCCAGATGCCCGCCGCCTTCTCAGTCCCCAGGCCAGTGGCCCGGGGACCAAAGGGCCCTCGGAATATGAAGCGAGTCCACTGCGCGTCCGAGTTGCCGGGCCCAAACTGGGCATTCCGCTGGGCGGCTGCGAATGCGGACGCGCGCGGTGTTCCTGTCGGGGATCCAGCCTTGGAGGTCGGGCGAGCTCCGGCGGGGGCGGGTCCCGAGACGGATGGGGATCTGGATCCGTTCGCGGTCCTTCCGTCAGTGCCTGCGCAGGGGCGGGTGCAGGCTGCGCTGAGGGCTCTGGAGCGGAATGGGCTGCGGGTGGGGGTGCGGGGGTGACTCCCGCTGGAGCCCGGGTTCTGAAGCGGTGCCCCACGAAGCCCTGCCCGGGCTCTTTCGGGCGCATCTTGAGTCCGCAGTCTGCTGCCGCAGCCCCGCCTTTATAACCCGCGCCCGGAGTGCTCGCCCGCCGGCCCGTACCACGCGCGGGAGGGGGCAGCCAGGGAGCAACTAGTGGTGCCCGGGACTGGGAGTCGCGCGCGAGGGGACGGAGGTGGCGGAGCAGAGCGCAAAAAATCAGAACAAGGAGAGAGTCGAATGGCGGTTCCGGCCGGTTCCATGGGCTTGGTTCCGAGTGCAGGGTTTCTACTCTCCTCTCCACCTCCGGAGAATGGTTCTGCCCAAAGTCGCGGCTTCCCTGGACTTCGGGTACCGGGACTCCGAGGTCCCTACCTGGGGGGCACAGCCTCCCTCCATTCCCGCGGGGGTTGCCGGCTGCCCTCCCTGGATGTGATCTGGGAGGTAGCGCAGGGTAGTGCTTTCCCCGGTGGCTGGGAGATGCATCCCGACCCTAGGACTGTTTCAACGCGCTGCCCAGTCCGGCGCGTCACACGCTGGTCCTCGCGCTCACGCTCCCGGGGCTCCAGCCGTTTGACAGCCCTTCTTCTTCTTTCTTAATTCGTCTTACTACCTTTCCTCGTGCTTTACCTCTAGCCCTCATTCGCTTCGCCCACCTCCTTCCACCCTGGCAAACACCTGTTCTTGCTGCAGACCCCGCTTAGAGGGCTCCCCCTGAAGACTCCTCCAACCTCGTCCCCTGTGGCCCCAGAGCGTCCCTCATCCGGCGGCCGGCAGTGCTCAAGAGTGTGTCTATTTCCAATCCAGACCTGCGCCCCTTCAGCGCAGGGAACGGGTCCCTCAGAGTGCACCACGGGAGACGGGCCGAGGAGTCGTGGGGCCATTTCTGTGCCTTTAGACTGGAAGAACCTGCAGTCCCAAAAGAGATGGTTATGGCACTAATTCTTCTTCTTCTTCTTCTTTTTTTTTTTTTTTTAATGTTTACTGATTTTCAGAGACAGCGCAGGGGAGGGACAGAGCGTGAGAGCATGCCCACCCACGAAGGAGGGGCAGAGAAAGAGAGAGGGAGGGATAGAAAGAATTCCAAGTAGGCTCTACGCTGTCAGCACAGAGCTCAACGCAGGGCTCTGTATCGTGAACCGTGAGATCATGACCTCAGAATCAAGACTTGGATGCTTAACCGACTGAACCACCCAGGCGCTGTCTTATCTTCTCACCGTGGTCGTCACGTAGTGGAAGGGTGGAGGGAGCTCTCTGGGGCTTCTTTTATAAGGCCACCAGCTCCCACGCCTGAGGGTTCCCCCCTCAAGACCTAATCACCTCAGAAAGGCCCCACCTCCTAACACCATCGCGCTGGGGGTTAGGATTTCAACATGAATTGCAGGGGGACACCAACACTTAGACCATAACAACCCTATCACTCTTTAAAAACAAAACAACAGCAATAACAAAAACCCACCAGCTTTTGGGGCGCCTGGGTGGCTCAGTCGGTTAAGCGTCCGACTTCAGCTCAGATCAGGATCTTACAGTTTGTGAGTTTGAGCCCCACGTCTGGCTCTGTGCTGACAGCTCAGAGCCTGGAGCCTGCTTGGGATTCTGTGTCTCCCTCTCTCTTTGCCCCTCCCCTGTTCATGCTCTGTCTCTTTCTCTCTCAAAAATAAACAAACATCAAAAATAATAATAATATTTTATTTAATCCGGTATCTCCAATACTGATACATGAATTCAGCAAAGTCGCAGGGTACAAAATCAATGTGCAGAAATTGGTTGCATTTTTATATACCAATAGTGAAGCAACAGAAAGACAAATAAAGAAACTGATCCCATTCACAATTGCACCAAGAATCATAAAATACCTAGGAATAAACCTAACCGAAGAGGTAAAAGGTCTGTATGCTGAAAACTAGAGAAAGCTTATGAAGGAAATTGAAGAAGATGCAAGGAAATGGAAAAGCATTCCATGCTCATGGATTGGAAAATAAATGTTGTTAAAATGTCAATACTACCCAAAGCAATCTACACATTCAATGCAATACCAATCAAAATTGCACCGGCAGTCTTCGCAAAGTTAGAACAAACAGTCCTAAAATTTGTATGGAACCACAAAAGACCCCGAAGAGCCAAAGTAATACTGAAGAAGAAAACCAAAGCAGGAGGCATCGCAATCCCAGACTTTAGCCTCTACTACAAAACTGTAATCATCAAGATGGTATGGTATTGGCACAAAAACAGACACGTGGACTGATAGAGAGAACCCAGAATTGGGCCCCCAAATGTATGGCCAACTAATTTTTGACAAAGCAGGAGAGTATCCAAGGGAAAAAAGACAGTCTCTTTAGCAAATGCTGCTGGGAGAACTGGACACCAACATGCAGAAGAATGAAACTAGACCACTTCCTACACCATACACAAAAATAAACTCAAAATGGATGAAAGACCTAAATGTGAGACAGGAAACCATCAAAACCCTAGAGGAGAAAACAGGCAACAACCTCTTTGACCTCAGCCACAGCAATTTCTTACTCGACACATCTCCAAAGGCAAGGGAATTAAAAGCAGAAATGAACTATTGAGACCTCATCAAGATAAAAAGCTTCTCCACTGCAAAGGAAACAATCAACAAAACTAAAAGGCAACCGACAGAATGGGAGAAGATATTTGCAAATGACGTATCAGATAAAGTGTTAGTATCTATAAAGAACTCACCAAACTCCACACCCTAAAAACAAATAATCCAGTGAAGAAATGGGCAGAAGACATGAATAGACACTTTTCCAAAGAAGACATCCAGGTGGCCAGCAGACACATGAAACACTGCTCAATGTCACTCCTTATCAGGGAAATACAAATCAAAGCCACACTGAGATACCACCTCACACCGGTCAGAGTGGCTAAAGTGAACAAATCAGGAAACTATAGATGCTGGTGAGGATGTGGAGAAACGGGAACTCTCTTGCACTGTTGGTGAGAATGCAAACTAGTGCAGCCGCTCTGGAAAACAGTGTGGAGGTTCCTCAAAAAATTAAACACAGAAATACCCTATGACCCAGAAATAGCACTGCTAGGAATTTACCCAAGGGATACAGGAGTGCTGATGCATTGGGGCACATGTACCCCAGTGTTTCTAGCAGCGCTTTCAACAATACCCAAATTATGGAAAGAGACTAAATGTCCATCAACTGATGAATGGATAAAGAAGATGTGGTTTATATATACAATGGAATACTACTTGGCAATGAGAAAGAATGAAATCATGCCATTTGCAGCAATGTGGATGGAACTGGAGGTATTATGCTAAGTGAAATAAGTCAGAGAAAGACAGTTATATATTTTCACTCATATGTGGATCTTGAGAAACTTAACAGAAGACCATGGGGAAGGGGGAAAATAGTTACAAACAGAGAGGGAGGGAAGCAAACCATAAGAAACTTAAATACAGAGAACAAACTGAAGGTAGATGGGGGAGAGGGGAAAGTGGGTGACGGGCATTGAGGAGGGCACTTGTTGGGATGAGCACTGGGCGTCGTATGTAAGCCAATTTGACAATAAATTATATTTTTTAAAAATAAAATAATAACAATAAATAAAAATAAATAAAATAATATAATAATTTTTATTTAACCCAATATCTCCAAAATATTATCATTTCAACATGTAATCAACATAAAAAATTATTAATGAGATTATATTTTCCATTTTTTATAATGAATTGAGTGCATTTTATTCTTATGGCCCATCTCAGTTGAGACTCAAATTCATTATTCTCTTTATTTTTCTAAATATAATTTGTCTTTTTTCCACTATATACCTTTAAATTTTTTTCTCTTCATCACTGGATTTCATCAATTTGATCATGATGTGTCTTAGTAGGATTTTTCTTTTATCCTTCTTGAGGGTGATCGAGCTTCTTAGATTTGAGGGTGTATAGCTTTGATCAAAATTTGGAAATTTTTCAACTCTTATTTCTTTTTTTTTTTAATATTTATTTTTATTTTCGGTTGGGGGGAGCACAAGTGGGGGCAGGGAAGAGAGAGAGGGATAGAGGATCTGAAGCTGGTTCTGCAATGACAGACTGACAGCAACAAGCCCAATGTGAGGCTAGAACTCACGAACCGTGAGATCATGACCTGAGTCGAAGTTGGCCACTCAACTGACTGAGCCACCCAGGTGCCCCATCAACATTTATTTCTTTAAATATTTTTTTTCTGAGCCCCACTTCTGGGATTTCAATTACATGTATGTTAGACCACTTGATACTGAACCACAGGCACTAGGACTCTGTTCATTTTCTTTTTCCAGCCTTTTTCTCTCTGTCCTTCCGTTTCAGTTGTTGTGACTGGTATATCTTCAAGTCCACTGATTTTTTCTTTTAAGGAAGTTATTTTTCAGGAATCTCTACACCCAACATGGGGCTCAAAGTTACAACCCCAAGATCAAGAGTCACATGCTCTACTGACTGACCTGAGCCAGCCAGGTGCCCCTCCACTGACTTTTTAATCTTCTTTTAGGCCATTCAGGAACTTTTCATTTCTGATCATGTATTTTCCAGTTCCAGGCATGCTAGTTGGTCCTCATTTGCATCTTCCATTTCTCTCCTTATTATACTCATATATATTTTTTTAATCCTTGTACTTAGCTATAAGGAATTTTTAGAAGTCTTTCTCTGCCATCATCTCTGTCATTTGTGGGTCTGTTTTTATTGACTGATTTTTCTCCTGTCTACAGGCCACATTTTCTACATCTTTCTTGCTCAATAATCTTTTGGATGCCGGATATATTGTGGACGTTACATTGCTGAGATGCCAGCTTTTTATCCTCCTTTGTTGGGTTTCATCTTGCCAGGCAGCTAAGTTGTGGATCAGCTTGATCCTCTTGAGGCTTGTTTTTAAAGTTTTGTAGGGCAGATCCAGAAAGGTCTTTACTCTAGAGATATTTTAGCCCTATTACAAAGGAGTAATCTTTCTGGGGTGTCTACTGAATGCCCCAAATATTCAGTGAGGACTCTCCTCACTGGCTGATCAGAACCTAAACATTTCCCAGCCCTGTGTGAGCTCTGGGAATTCACGTACGACTTTCTGGGAGTTGTTCTCTCCCCAGTGGATATTCTTTTCTCAGCCTCATGGAGTCTCACCCTACACACCTCCAGCTTCGTATTCAACCAAAGACTCAAGAACATTCCGTTGTAGGTTTCTGGGACTTGTTGAGAACTGCATGGCTCTCTCCTCCTGGGAAAAAATCTGTTCCACAAATTCCAGCCTCCCTGAACTCTGACCTCTGTCTCTGCGGGTCAGTAGACACCAGAGTCTGCTTGGGTTCCCCCTCCCTATACTGCCCTCAGAAATTGCCTCTAGACAGAAACCCAAGGTCATCATAGGACTCACTTAATTTGTTTCTCCCTGAGACCACAGTCCTGAGATGCTTATTGTCCAATGCCTTAAACCTTTGTTTCACACATTTTATCCAGTTTTCTACTTATTTTCTGCAGGAGGGAAATGTGGAGCTAGCTACTCCATCTACTTGGATAGACATTGAATTAGAAGCCTATCCTGAAGGTAGAGCCGTAGGACTTCCGGAAGGATTGGATGAAGAGTGTGAAGGAAGAAGAAAAGTCAAGAATGACTCCAACTGTTTGGGCCAGAGAGAGCTGCCATACACAAAGATGAGAAAAACTGAGGGGAAGTCAGCTTTGGTAGAGAAAATCAGGAGTTCAGATTTATCTAAATATCTTTTTTTTTTAATAAGCTCCACACCCAACGTGGGGCTTGAACTCATAATCCTGAGATCAAGAGTCACACGCTCTACCAACTGAGCCAGCCAAGTGCCCCAGGAGTTCAGTTTTAAATAAGTTAAATCCAAAATGCTTATTAAGTATCCAAGTGGATAAACAACTAGTTGGGTTTATCCCAACTGGATATATAAATCTGAGCATAGGGGAAAGATGGGGGCCGGACACTTCAACTGGGGACTCATTGCTCTAAGGTGAGAATGTAAAACCATGAGACTAGGTGAGACCCCTGAGAGACTGAGTGTAGCTAGATAAGGGGGCCCAGGGTTAAACCCTCTGTACATAGAGGGCAGGGAGAGGAGGAAGACTCATCTAGGTGACCAAGATGGATGGGACCCTGAAGAAGAGGTAAACCAGAGAAAAGCTGGGTTCCAGAGAAAGTGTTTCAAGCAGAGAGAGCCACCTGTGTTGAGTGGTGCTGCCACAGGAGACCAATGAGGATGGAGAATCAACTCAGCAAGATGGAGGCCATGGACAACCTTGGCAAGAGCCATCTCGGTGGAGACGGAGGTGAGAGAGACTGAGAAGGGTGAGGAAGTAATGGGAGGTGATGGTGTGAGGATGGAGAATATAGAAAACTATTGAAGAGTTTTGCAGAGAAGGGGAGCTGAAAGAGAACAGTCACTGAAAGACAACACAGGCGCTAGAGAAGGTGGTTTTTTGGGGGTTTTTTGTTTGTTTTTTTAATTTTTCTTTAATGTTTATTTATTTTTTGAGAGAGAGAGAGAGAGACAGAGCGCGAGCAGGGGAGGGGCAGAGAGAGAGGGAGACAGAGAATCCAAAGCAGGCTCCAGGCTCTGAGCGCTCAGCACAGAGCCCCACGCGGGGCTCGAACCCATGAACCGTGAGATCATGACCCGAGCGAAGTCGGATGTTTAACCGACTGAGCCACCCAGTTGCCCCTAGAGAAGGTGGTTTAAGGACGAGAGATGAGGGGTGCCTGACTGGCTCAGTTGGAAGAGACCACAGCTCCTGATCTCAGGGTTGTGAGTTCGAACCTCACGTTGGGTGTAGAGTTTACTCAAATAAATAAACTAAAACAAAAAACAAACAAACAAAAAAAGCATTTAAGGTTGAGTGCGGTGACAACATGTTTATGTGCTGATGGGGATGTTCCAGCAGGGAGGAGAAAACTAATGCCAAAGACAGAACCCAGAGCCCAGGGATCATTCTGAGATCATTCTGGGAATGGACGAACCCTGGTAACCAAATCCGTTCTCCTCTGTGCTCAAGCATGCGTATTTTCTTTTTTTTTTTAATTTTTTTAACGTTTTATTTATTTTTGGGACAGAGAGAGACACAGCATGAACAGGGGAGGGGCAGAGAGAGAGGGAGACACAGAATCGGAATCAGGCTCCAGGCTCTGAGCTATCAGCCCAGAGCCCGATGTGGGGCTCGAACTCATGGACCGCGAGATCACGACCTGAGCTGAAGTCGGACACTTAACCGACTGAGCCACCCAGGCGCCCCTCAAGCATGCGTATTTTCTATGGTGTCTTTGTCACCAAAAAGTTTGAAGGAGACACAACCCAACCCCAGGGTTTGCTGTGGACAGTGAGATTGGAGAACCTCAGGGGTGGCGACGACAGGGTCACCTGTCCAGACTTCAGCTTGGCCAGGCCGCTCCCTCATTAGTCTCCTGAACAGCTTCCTGGACAGTCTCACTGTGCCCTAGACATCTCTGCAGCTCCAAGCACAGAAGGGGACATAAAATAGGGGCCCATACCATTCCTGCTGAATGGATGTTTGCTGAACTGGATTGTCCCTGCCCATGAGAAAGCAGCCCTGAGGCCCCTGGGAAGTTGGGGTGAAGAAGAAAGACACAGAGATGAAGGGGACCCCACAGGCTCCCAGTTGACTTGCACCCTCTAGCTCCCAGCACCAGTGCATAGCAACTCTAGCTACAGCCACCAGAGGGCAGTGTCGGCCCACATACCCCCCTACCCCCACCCAGCCCTTCACCCGCACATCTGTAACCCCACAAAAGAGGCGGAGTAGGGATGGTGACTTCATTTTACAGACAGAGAAGCCAAAGCTCAGGCCCCTGGTCACTCCACACGTAAGCATTTTGGCCCGGCTGATGGATGTCTGCCACAGCCCAGGGCTGCCCAGGAGACCCAGCAGGCCCCTCTCCAGCGGTGTCATTCAGTCTTGTTCTCCTCTGCCCTGCTGCTGTTCTAACCAGAGAGGCTGGCAGAACAGACACCCTAGACCTTCTGCCCTCCCTCCAGTATGAACCCACTGACCCCTGCTGAGGACAGGGGACAGGAAGAGAGGACAGGAAGGGGCTCAAGACCCACCGCACCCATGAACTTGAGGGCACAGTCACTCAGACAGCACACAGGCTCAGGCCACCTCCCCTAGCCTGACCCTGGAAAATGAACCTAGGACAGGCTACCCCATGGCTAGAGCCCTTGAGAGTGTGCCTGGGATCTGGGCGGGGCCAGACACCAGGACCAATCCCTGCAGACCAGGGAGCAGGGCAGAGGGGAGCGTCCAGGGAGCATGGACGGGGGTGCCACCTCCCCCCCTCCCCCATTCCTGCTCTTCTCCTGTGGGATTCCCAGGAGCTCTCCTCCTTCTCCTGGCGTCTCCTCCCTACCAGTGCCCAGGCCCCTCCACAACGTCAGGCCTCTTTTCCTTTACTCCTCTTCCCCAGACCCCGCCCAGACTCCTAGGCACTGAGCCAGCCTCTCCGGGACCTGGGGCGAGGAAGTGGGCGTGCTGGGGGCCTAAGCCCCTCACCTGCTGTCCTCTGGGTTCCTAGGTCCCCCTCTGGTCAAGACAGGGGAAGGAGAGAAGCCAGAGAGGCGGCAGAGAGGAAGTACCTGCAGTGACGGTGGGGGTGGGGATCTAGCAGGGATGGCCAGGGTCCTACAAGATGGCAATTTCCTCCACTCCAAACCCACCCGCGCTTCCTCCCACCTGGGGGGGGAGGGCTTGCCTTCCTGGAGCACCTGCCACCTGCCACCCACACAGCCTGCAGGCTCACTCCAGCTTGTCTCCAGCTCTCCTGCTGAGGGCGGCCTCCTCCTCTGAGAAGCCCTCCAGGCTCCCAGAAGGGACGTCTCCCTGTTGTACCCTCTCCTGGCGTCTTCCTGCCTCTCACTGTTGACAGTGTAAGCTTCTGTTACTTATGAGATAATTATTTAACGCAGAGGGCACTTCTGTAGCCTTAGGGCTCTAATTAGAGTAAGCACTCAGTATCTGTCGAGTGAACCATGATGGATTCTCCGGGTGAGTCTGGGTATGTGTCGGGGGCAGAGAGTGGTCCCCAAAGGCTCCAGAGAGACTTACCCAGTCAGGGAGAGATTCTGCATCCCTGGACCCTGGAGAGTGCTGCACATTCCCCCGACACAGGTGAGCTCCACCAGGAAACTGCCCAGGGGCACAGGGACAGCAGACTGTCAGGGAGTGGGCAGTGTTAAGGGACTCCAGCATAGTCCCCTCCCCTCTTCTCACTTAGATCCCCTCAGCTCAGCCCCCACTCACTTCCTCCAGGCACCAGCTCTGAGGCCTAAGTGGAATAGGAGCTATCTGCAGGTGGCAGGTCACAGGGCCTGCCCTGGCCTGGGGGGAGGGGGGCGGCGCTCCAGGGGAAGCAGCTGGGAGCCAGGTGGGGGGAACCAAGCACACAGTGGGGCGGGGGGCAGGGGGGGCAGGGCAATCAGCCGTGTCCAGCCTGCTGGGCAGACACAGGTGGCGAGCTTGGGAGGACTTTCTACTGCTCTTGGGCCTCTGTCAGCTACCGCCAGGTTCAGGGAGAAGACCCAGGAGCCCTTCACTGCCTGACTTCTGTCCCCAGAGTCAATGACTTCTTCTGATCCTTGGGTCCACGTCTAGACTCTGAGCCCTTCTGGGAACAACTCACGAGTCGGGGGACAGCAAAGAAGGGAGAAACACAAATTCACTGAGCCCCAACTAGTCTATGCTTTGTATATGTTATTTCATTTTATCATCACCCAGAGGAAAAAAATATATTACTTTTCATAGATGAGAAACGGGTTGGCACCACTGACCACTGAGTGAGGATTCCTGGTATTTCAGCCATTCCCGACAGAGGAAACCTTGCTTATCACAGGGACCCCATTGCGCCACCTGACATGGAGAGCTTTTCCCAGATGCTGCGGAATCTGTCCCATGACCTTCCTACCAAGTGGCCTTCCAGCCTTTGCCTGCATACCTGCATAATGGGGAGCTCAGTAGAATAGTCTGGGCACTTCTAGATAGCTCTTATTCTAGAAAGGGCTTCCTTGAGACTTCTGCTTAGAATAAAATTTTTCTCTTTGTAATTCTCACCTGCGCCCCCACCCCTACCCCTACCCCACCCCCATCCCACTTTCTGTTTCCGGCTGTGCCCTCCAGGGATCCCCAGAACGAGGCTGCGCCCTCCTGTGCTCTGTGCACACCAGACGGGTGTTTTGCTAGTTTGCTTTTCTCCAGGCTCCCCATCCTCCAGCCAGGCCTGAACCCCTCCCCTTCTGATCTCAGGGGGATGCTCCGGGCCAGCCAAGGAAGGTGGCCTGGGCTCAGAAGGTGGAGGCTGGAGGCAGCGAAGAGCCATGGGATGAAACTTCTGGCGTCCTGAATCCACATCCAAGCTCTGACTCTCACAAGCTGTGCTGCCTTCCGCACATTTCCTAATTTCTCTGAATCTCGGCAGCCTCACCGTGTATAATTTACCTCCACTTTACACACCTCACAGGGCTTACCTGAGATTACGCAGTAAAGCACCTAACACCTACCGAGGGCTCAGCAAATGGTAACTGTTGATGTTCACATTATTATTAACAATGTCACCTGGGCGCCTGGGTGGCTCAGTCGGTTGAGCGTCTGACTCCGGCTCAGGCCATGATCTCACGGTTGACGAGTTCCAGCCCCATGTCGGGCTCTGTGCTGACAGCTCAGAGCCTGGAGCCTGCTTCAGATTCTGTCTCCCTCTCTCTCTGCCCCTCCCCTGCTCATGCGCTCTCTCTCTCTCTCTCTCTCAAAAATAAAGATTAAAAAAATTTTTAACAATGTCACCTGTCACTTGGGCCTCAAAAGTAAAACAAAGGCAAAAATCTCCAACCTCAGTTGCTCTGAGGATGTCGCCTGCCACAGGTCCCAGCACAGAGAAAGCTCAGCCAGTGATGGGTATGATCAGGATTGCTAGGACCGCTGTCCCTGAACGACCCCAGGACAGAAAACCTTACCCTCCAGGCAGGGTCGCAACCGCCTTCCACAAAGGCCTTTCAGTGGTCCCCACCCCCTTCGTATCCACGATCCAGTTCGTTTGGACACTGCCCAGCCGCACGAAGCCCTCCAACTCCCTGACTTTTGCCTCATTTTCCAGCCTGTGTCTCGCTGTCACCCCTCCAAGCCACTGTCATCTCTTGAACTCTGTGCTCAGTTTCCCAGATTCACATCTTTGGCTGTTCCCTCTGCCAAGCATCCGGCCCAGGTAAACGCCACGATGTCCATCGAGCACCTCCTTATTTGAAAGGCAAGGCGACTCAGATGTCACCTCCGCCTCCACACGCTCCCTGAACCCACTCAGGCCCCTGCACACATGCGCGCTCTGCTGCTAGCATTGCTTTGCTGTGTTTCCCACAGGAAGACGAGAATGTGGGGCATCTCTATCCCCAGGGCCTGGAGCAAAGCCCGGCAGAGAGCAGGTCCTTAGGAAGCAGTACAGACCGGGACTGCACTTGGACTGGTTTTCCACAGCTTCGTTGCACCAGTAATTATTGTGAACCAGGAGTCAACTGAATTTTTCAAATCTTTCCCACGCGTCCTGGGTGTTACCAAGTTTCCCTATATTTTCTTTTCTTTTTTTTTTTAATAAATTTTTTAATGTTTTTATTTACTTTTGAAGGAGAGAGAGAGACGGCATGAGCGGGGGAGGATCAGAGAGAGAGGGAGACACAGAATTCGAAGCAGGCTCCAGCCTCTGAGCCGTCAGCACAGAGCCAGATGCGGGGCTCGAACCCACAAACTGTGAGATCATGACCTGAGCCGAAGTCGGATGCTCAACCGACTGACCCACCCAGGCGCCCCTTAAATAATTTTTTTTAATGTTTATGTATTTTTGAGAGAGAGAGAGAGAGAGAGAGAGAGAGGCAGAGCATGAGTGGGGGAGGGACAGAGAGAGAGAGGGAGACAGAATCCAAAGCAGGCTCCGAGCTGTCAGCACAGAGCCCGATGAGGCACTCGAACTCATAAACGTCAAGATCATGACCTGAGCAGAAGTCAGACGCTTAACTAACTGAGCCACCCAGAGCCCCCCCACCCCCAACAGGCTACATTTTTAAGAGTAGCTTTAGGTTCACAGATGATAACTTATTTTGGATTTATTTTGATAACTTGATGTTTTTTAAAGTGTTATCTATGCCCAGTGTAGGAGCCAATGGTCACATGCTCCACCAGCTGAACCAGCCAGGTGCCCCCTGATAATTTGATATTGCAATCCACTGTAGGGGCCAAGGGCAGTCTGCCCCTAGATGGGCCACTTGGGCATAAAGAGTATTTCGGGTTAAAAGTAATTAAAACCCAGCACAGAGCATCTGGGTGGCTCAGTCCATTCATTAAGCTTCCAACTTCATGATCTCACGGTTCAAGTCCCGAGTTGGGCTCCACACTGGCAGCGTGGAGCCTGCTTGGGATTCTCTCTCTCTCTCTCTCTCTCTCTCTCTCTCTCTCTCTCTGCCACTTCCCCACTTGCATGTCCTCTCTCTCCCTCCCAAAATAAATAAACCTAAAAAAATTTTTTTTGGGGGGGGCGCCTGGGTGGCTCAGTCAGTTAAGCGACTGACTTCGGCTCAGGTCGTGATCTTGCAGTTCGTGAGCTTGAGCCCTGCATCAGGCTCTTGCTGACAGCTCGGAGCCTGGAGCCTCCTTCAGATTCTGTGTCTCCCTCTTTCTCTGACCCTTCCCTGCTCACACTCTGTTTCTCTCTCTCCCTCAAAATAAATAAACATTAAAAATTTTAAAAAAAAATTTTTTAGGTAATTAAAACCTAGCAGATGCAGGAAAAGCTCCCTGCCTCCCACTTAACTACCAAAATTTACATTGAAAAAGAGAGCCTGTACCAAGAAGAGAGCTTCACCAAGGAATCTTATCTGCCTAATTGGGCAAACTTGTTTTTCCAAACATCTTCTCTCACCTTCCTGCTAATGAGCTTTCTCCGCCTTTTAACCCCCCAGACCCTTCCTCTCTCCTTAGCTCAGATAAACCTCTTGTTGCCTCATCAGCTTTGGAAGTTCATGTCTGTGTGGACTCCCCATACATACAGCTATTCAATTTGATTTCCTTCTGTTAATCTGTCTTGTGTCAGTTGGATTCTAAGTCCAGCTGGAAGGACCACAGGGCCCAGGAAGGTCCTCCGCCCCAACACCACCTTGTTGGATTCTGCCCCTCGTTCTGGCTCGTTGCCATTTCGGGGTTGCCTTCAGCGTGGCACCTGCTATTGTAATGGGTGGGTGTTGGTTTCCATTGGTACTGTTGACACCAGGCTAGATCTGTTGAGTGTGGTGAGTGCAGACACTGACATTCCCCCAGACCACCAGGGCCAGGTTTCCGGCCCCTTGGCCATGGCTGCTCACCCAGTAAAAGGAAGGGGCTGGCAGGGGAGACTAGTTCTGAGTCACAGCAGACAAGACTGGAGCCCTACCCCCTGTCTTCCATGCCTCCTTCCTTTCATACTTTCGGAACCCTGATTTCTACCGAGGGGCGACATGCGCAATAAACTACCCTCAGCTTCCCTTGCAGCGAGGGTCATGTGGCAGTTTCCTGCCAATGTCTCTGGGGGGAGATGTCCCTTCTGGAAAACAGAAAGGCAAAACTCCTCTGGGAAAAAAAAGACTTTTGCGTTTTCCCCTTCTTGCCTGGAAGCCCTGTGCTTTCATCCCATCTTCATGCGCATTATCCCCATTTTACAGGTGAGGAAATTGAGGCTCAGAGACATGAATTGATTTTTTTTCAAGGTCACAAGGCTCAGATAACTCCTACAGGAAAACTAGAAGCGTCAACTCACTTCGTTGAGATTAACTAATTTAACTTTCCCTTTTTGCCCAGGCTGCCAGGAAGCTCAGGGCCTAATATAAAGCTCAATCATGGCTGGTATTAACCCTTAACACTGGTGCTTTACTGCCCTTTCCTTTCCCTTGTCCTCAATGTCTCTCATGAGACCTAAGAGGCCAATCCTTTCTGCTAAGCCGCCTCCTCTTTTGGAAAGCTTGGGGTTGCCCAGCTTATCGTTCCCTGGCCTCTGCAGATCTCTCCACTCTGCTCTGGGCAGCAGTGATGTCAATGGACTACATGGTTGGGTTCCCTGGTTTCTGCCTCAGTCTGACCAACAGGGAGCCTTGGGAAGAGGAAGGAACCTCCCCGTCAGTAGCCTCGTCCAGAGTCCTGACCCCAAGAAGCACTTCCTGCCTTTTTGCCTGAGGCCACGATAATTAGCCCAGGGTGCTGCCCTCTCGCTTGCTGGTCCCTCTCCCTGCCCACACCTCTGTAAACTGTCCCTTTACCAAATTCTCAAGTTACCCAAGCTGAGTGGTTCTTGCCAGTGCCCCGTTGGGGGCTGTCTGCGTCCCCCCGAATTCATATGTTGAAGCCCTAGTCCCCCAGTGTGATATTTAGAGGTGGGCCCTTGGGGATGTAATTAGGTTTAGATGAAGTTTTGAGGGTGGGGCCCCGTGATAGGATTAGCCCCCTTCAAACAGGGAGAGAGATCTCTCTGTGAGGGTCATGCCCTGAGGAAAGGCCACATGAGAACTCGTCCAGGGGGCAGCTGTCTTGTACAAGCCAAGCGGCCGGCTTTTCCCAGGCATGGAATCTGCTGGGACCTTCATCTTAGACTTCCAGCCCCCAACCTATGGTATTTTGTTGTAGCCGCCCAAGCAGAATAAGACAGGCCCTTAACACAGAGCACAGAGGAAGTGCTTTGTCCCTAAAAGTCCTTGTGATGCCTGAAAACTGTCCTGTCCCCTCCCCTCAGGGGAGCTCGGCTCAGCATCTCAACGCCTCTTGCCTGCACCCCACACCTGCCTCGCAGTCGGGCTCGCTGTCCCTGCCCCCAGCACATCTGTCCTAGACCCACAGGACCATTGCGATTAGCTGTCCCCGGGAAGGGGAATTCGGGGATGTGGGTGGGGAACTGTCACACAAGCCAACGGTAACGTGTGGTGGGTGAGATGATGGCGTGCACAGGGCATTACAGGGCAGAGAAGGGGCACCAGCTCAGCCCGGCTGGGAGCTGTGGGAGGTCACGGAGGAAGCAGCATTCCTGGAGTGAGGGCTGAGCTGGACCCCAGTGCGTGAGCAAGTGAAGGTATTCCGGGCAGAGGGAACAGCATGGACAAAGATTGGGAGGCAAGAACCAGCAGAGAGGATGCTGATTGAGGGGACAGAAGGGAGGTGGGCAGGGGCCAGAGTGGGCCCACCACAGACTTTCAAAAAGGGGCCCAGACTCGAAGCCATAGGCCACAGGAAGTGTTACGCCCAGGAGAAATCCACCAAAGGCACATTAAGGCTGGACGGGACAGGGCCAGAGGTTGAGGCCAGCGAGGAGGGCGCCCCTTGGAGAAAAAAGTGAGGCCTGGCATCCCTGGAGGGGGGACGCACCTCCAGGCATCTCTTTACCCCTCCCACTCCCTAAGGTTCCAAGACGGAGCCCTGTGAGTGCGGACTGAATTAAATCTACTCCAGATACTCAAATGTGCCTTTCTCCCTGACTCCCCTCCCTGTGTCTTTCCCACACACAAGGTGGTCATGAGTGCACGTGGGACCCAGCCAAGGAGGCATCGGGCTGCTAGGGGAGCCCCCAACGCCCCATCCCACCCCCACCCCGCACAGCTTCCATTGGATCTGTGTGTTAGTTTTATTTCCTTTGCTTTGGTCTATACAAAAAAAAAAAAAAAACCAATAACCAAAAACATAAAGCGATAATAATAAAACTCTCCGCTGGGACCTCCCCCAGCCCCCCACACCCACGTGCAGGAGGTGGTGGTGGGTTCGAAACAGGAAGGGGAAGAGAAAGCCCCTCACCGCACACCAGAGGGGTCAGCCAAGAGCACTTCTCAGGAGTCAGCTAGGGCGGTGGAGTGGGTGGGACGGGGCAGAATGGGGTGCCAGGGAGCTGTCCCCAGAGCTCCCAGGAAGGGGCCAGGTCCGGTTGAGGGTCCTGGAGAGAGGAGCAGGCAGTGTCCTGGAGTGGGGGACTCACTCTCCGCGTCTCCATCCCATCTCCTTGTCGGTCCCTGAACTTTTCAAGACAAGCTTTGGATTCTGGGATTTGGGGCCTTGAACCTGGGTCCTGGACACCCCAGGGGCTCGCAACAGTCGGTCGGCTGGAGTTCGGTGAGAAAATCAGGCCCGGGGGAGGAACCAAAGCTCTGTGGGGCCCAGGCTGCTGGAGTCAAGCCGCCTGGGCTGGGGGGTGGGAGTGGGGGTCGGGGGGTGATTGCCAGGTGGGGGAAGAGAGCAGGTGATTGAGTCTAAAGCTTTAGTTCCGGGGCCACAGAGGTGGGGAGGGGGTGTTGGGCCCTGGACCCACGGCCCAGGACAGAAAAGCAGGAGCAGATCACCATCCCAAGAAAGACGCTACAGAGGACCTCTGGAGGCGTGGGGTTCGGCGAGAAGTCGCAGCCCCGCTCCCCTGGGCTCAGGCACTTTTCTGTCTCGCCCCATCGCCTGCACGGAGAGCCTCTCAGATGAGGAACCGCACCTGGGGGGTGAGGCAGACACAGAGAGGTCAGGGCAGGCCTCTGTCCCCTAGGAGCTCGTCCCCCCCGCCAGGTCACCCACCCACTACCCACAAAGGGGCAGGACTCCCCACCCCCTCAAGATAAGAGAGTAAGGTAGGCCACAGACACCTTCCTTGGCGGGTGCTCGACAGCAAGGGACCCACATTCATACCCCCCCCCAAAAAAGAGCCAAAGGTTCCAAGGAAACATGAGAGGGCCTCTTCCATGAGAAGCAGGTTCCAGCAGGGGGTGGGGGGGAAGCGTGTCTCCACAGCCTGCAGGCACGACAGAGGGCACCGTACTGGAAAGGAGCCAGCTAGGCCAGCATGTGGTCCGCCGCAGGGTAGGGGGGCCTCAGGCCGTCGCTGTAGGTGTCGATGGGATAGTCTCCGTCCATGTCCATGTGCATGTCCAGAGGGTCCAGGGGCACGTCACTCGAGTACATGGGGCGGTAGGTGGCATCCATGTCTGGGGGGGGAGGAGAAGGAAGGAGGACCTTCTAAAGTCTGTAGACCACCCTGCTGGACAGCCCTCCATCCATCTGCCGTGGGCCTGACCCCGTCCTCAAACTCCCACATCAGGGGACCTCCACGGGGATATCTGTGGATTCTATATGGTGTCTGCCACCGGGGACACAATGCCCCCTTCGCTCACACCCACGGACGCCCCACGCCCCGGGCTCTTGGGGGTCCCTGAGAAACTCTGCACACATTTACCATCTGCGTAGGGTTCATTGATGGGGATCATGCTCTGGGCCTAAGGAAAGAGACAGAGAAACATTGAGGGAAGGGAGAAGGGTGGGAAATGTAGGCTCTGGGCTGGGGGTGGGCGGCTGGAGGTGCCTCTAGAAAAGGGGGCCGGGGGGAAAACAAAGACCCCTTGAAAGAACAGAGGATGGAATGCGGTTATTCAGTGCCTCCGTGGACCCCTCCCGTCAGGCACCTCCCGAGCGTGGAAGGTCCCACCGTTCATGCTTGGGGGCACCCACAGAACTAGAGTAGCCCTGGGGACGGGAGTGGACCCGGGATCAGGGCAGCCGCTAGCCTATAGAGCACCTCCATGCAAGTTAGAAAAAGGCACCCTGCCTCAAATGCTTAGAATGTATAGTGTGGACAAAATAAAATTACCATTCTGGCAGGTCAAAATCAGAAAGACAGTTCAACCTATTACTTCCGTCTGCTAGAAACTGTCGTGGATGATCCAATTATAAAATAAAAATCAGGGTGCCTGGGTGGCTCAGTCGGTTAAGTGCCTGACTCTTGATTTCGGCTCAGGTCAGGATCTCATGGTGATGAGATCGAGCCCTGCCTGGGGATCCACACTCAGCATGGATGGAACCTGCTTAAGATTTTCTCTCTCCCTCTCCCTCTGTCCCTCTCCCACTTATGCGCATAGTCACATGCACTCCCTCTCTCTCAAAATAAAATAAAATAAAATAAAATAAAAATTTTAATTAAAAAAGTTAAAGAAATAATTACAAAATAAAAATCTATGAGGTAGACAGTATGACAGGAGCTGTCTTTGTGCAGTGTGCAACTTGCACAACCAGACGTCGCAGTCCAACCCAGGATACTCACGGCCTCCCAGGCAGCTGGGTCATGCTTGAAGAGGGAGTTGGTGAGCTCCACAGACACACGCTTACGATAATCTGGGTTCTTGTCCTCAGAGATGCGGAACAGGACAGCGGCAGCATAGGTGGCTGAGCAGAGAGGAAAGGAAAGACCAATTCAGGTGCCTGCCTCCACTCTGGCTGGAGGACTAACTCTCAGCCCTCCTCTGTTACCCCCTCGCCCACAGCGCAGCCCCTCACCTGTGCCCTCGTTGCGAGAGTGCAGTAGCTCCATGAGTGGGGACGAGGCCCCCTCGGCATCAATGGCATCAGCTGCCTCCTTGTCCTGGGCCAGCTCACACAGCACCCCGGCGGCTACACGCTGGATGTTCTCCACTGATGAGTACAGGAGCTGGGGAGAGGGCATGCAGGGTGGGGAAGGGGCGGAGGTGGATGAGGGGTAAGGCAGGCAGGGGGGCAGCCTGCCTCCCAGCCCTGTCCATCTCTGCCTCCCTTTTCTGGATTTAACACAAGCTCATACCAGAAAGGGTAGAAAGTCTAAGAAAGGTATAAAGAAACAGAAAGAAAGCCAGCCATGATTCCCCACCCACCTACAGCCTCTCTTAACACACTGGCATATTTCCATCAGATTTTTATCATAGTCCTGTTTTTCTATCTATAATTTTTTAAGTTTATTTAT
Organism: Lynx canadensis; assembly: GCF_007474595.2. Classification (NCBI taxonomy): domain Eukaryota; kingdom Metazoa; phylum Chordata; class Mammalia; order Carnivora; family Felidae; genus Lynx; species Lynx canadensis. The sequence goes on from NC_044316.2 coordinate 39,837,386, forward strand.
CCATTTTGAGACAGAGAGCGAGAGCGTGTACACATGTGCACATGAGCAGGGGAGGGGCAGAGACGGAGAGAGAGAGAAAATCCCAAGCAGGTTCCGTGCTGTCAGCAAAGAGCCCCATATGGGGCTCAAACCCAGAACTGGGAGATCACGACCCAAGCCGAACCCGAGTCAAATGCTTAACTGACGGAGTCACCCAGGCACCTCATTATCTATAAAATTTGATCTGTAAACATTTTGGATGTTTATTTATCTTTGAGAGAGAGAAAGAGAGAGAGAGAGAGAGAGAGAGAGAGAGCGGGGGAGGGGCAGAAAGAGAGAGGGAGACACAGAATCTGAAGCAGGCTCCAGGCTCTGAGCGGTCAGCACAGAGCCTGACGTGGGGCTCGAACTCCCAAGCCGTGAAACCATTATCTGAGCCGAAGTCGGAGGCTTAACCGACTGGACCACCAAGGCACCCCTAAGATTTTGTTTTTAAGTAATCTCTACACCCAACGTGGGGCTCAAACTCACAACTCGAAGATCAAGAGTCTCATGCCCCACCAACAGAACCAGCCAGGCACGCCCCCCCATAGCATGTATTTTGATACTTTGATTCCTATTTGTTTGGGTTTTTTTTTTTTACCTAACGTTATAGCATAAGGCATTTTCCTACATTATTAAAAAACATTTCCTAGAAATCTATGAGCTCATATTGATAAGAGAAAAAGAGTAATGCTAAAAAGCAAAACAAAAACAAAAACAAAAACAAAAAAAACCCATTGGTCACAATAGGAGGTCACAACAGTGCCAATCCCTCACTCTGAACTCTAAAGGGAAAAAATTTCTCAGGGAGCCTGGGTGGCTCAGCCGATTAAACATCCAACTTTGGCTCAGGTCAGGATCTCACACTTTGTGGCTTTGAGCCCCAGGTTGGGATCTGCGCTGACAGCTCAGATCTTGGAGCCTGCTTTGGATTCTGTGTCTCCCTCTCTCTCTGCCCCTCCCCTGGTCACACACGTGCTCTCTCTCTCTCTCTCAAAAATAAACATTTAAAAGTAAATTAAATAAATAAATAAATAAATAAATAAATAAATGGGAAAATTTCAAAAGCAAAAATTCATTAACATCGCTATATATGGCCATATGATATAATGGCCATTCTTTTTTAAACCATTCCCTTATCATTGGACATTCATTTTGTTTTCAATTCTTATAAGTAACATTGCGATTGTTGGCTATAGGTATACATTTCTGCCACATTTTAAATTAATAAATAATTATCTCATAAGACTTGTACTACTTAGTCAAAGGATATGAATATTTTCAGGCTCTCTATATAGATTGTAGAACTGCCTGCCGGAGAGGTTTTATCATCTTCTCTCCTCACCAGCAGGATATGGGACTGCCTATTTCATCACATCTTTGCCAGCACAGGGCACTCCCATTTTTTTGCCTTTGCCATTTTGATAGTGGAAAATAGGATCTCACTGGGAATGTGAGCTTCTCTTCTTTAAACTCCTGGGGTTGGGCACTGTTTATGAGCCACCTGGGAACTGCTTCTGCCTCTGCCCATCTAACCCCCGGGGTCTAGTATTAATGAGCTCTTTTATATGAAGGATATTAGACTCTTGTCTATTGTGATACCTGGAAGTATTTTCCCAGTTTACTGTTGATTTTTTTATTTTTATTTTTTTATTTTATTTATTTTATTATTTATCTTATTCTTTTATTTTGAAAAAGAGTATGAGTGGGGGAGAGGGGCAGAGGGAGAGAGAGAATCTTTTTTTTTTTAAGTTTATTTATTTTGAGAGAGAGAGGGAGAGAGAGAGAGAGACTGTGTATGTCTGTGTGTGTGTGTGTGTGTGTGTGTGTGTGTGTGTGTGTGCGCGCGTGCATGAGTGGGGGAGATACAGTTGACAGAGAGAGAGGGAGAGAATCCCAAGCAGGCTCTGTGTTGTCAGCACAGAGCCTGACACATAGCTTGAACTCACAAACGGTGAGATCGTGATCTGAGCCGAAACTGAGTCAGATGCTTAACTGACTGAGCCACCCAGGCACCCCTGGTGTCGACTTTTTAATGCTTTTTAGGCTGTTTCTGACATACAGATGATTTTAGTGGCTATGTGGTTGAATCTTAAGCTATTTTTTTTCACTTGTGATCTCTTCCCTTGCTTTTGAGTTTGGAAAGCCGTTCCTATGCAGGGATTTGCTAAGTGGTCACTCCTGGCGTGGCCACTTTCCTCCAAACTCCTCCAAACACCTCATGACGCCTGGCCCAGAGAGGCTGCCAAGCTCCCCCTTTCAGCGACGGGGATGCGTGGGGACTGGAGGGAGCTCTCCTGCCTCCCTGCCCCAGACTCACCTGCACAAACAGGGGGATGGTGTTCAGTCGGAAGATCTCCATGCGGTTCATGGGGTCCCGGGCGAGGATGTGCAGGGCTCCAGCACAGCCCTCCACAATCTCCTCCATCCTCACGCCGTCCTGCATAAGAGGAGGTGGTGGGACATTGCAACAGATGGCCCTTGGACGTGGCCGCACGCCCCCACCGTGATGATCTGACAAACCTCACTGGTCCTCACAGTGTGCATCCACCACAACCTGCCTCCCCATTTACACACACGTGCACACACATTCACAAAAAGGCCACTCTGACCCCCGGGGACTGACCGTGTATGGCTGCTGTGTGCCTGCAGCCACGTGGCGCTGGGCATCCTGGTGAGCCTTGACCAGCAACTGCACGAGGCGGGGAATGACCGCCGCCTCCTGCAGAGGGGCATGGTTGGCTGGACACAGGGCCAGATTCCTGATCAGGCCGATGGTTGCCTGACAAGCAAAAAGGACAACAATCAGGGACATTTCTTGGGCATCTGGAGAATCCCAATTCCCCAGCACCATCTCCTCCTTCCCTTGTCGTCTCCGTTTGCCAGACCACGAGACCACTCCCAGCCCATGTCCCTTATTCCATAGGATCGGTGGGTGCTCCTAACTAACTCTAACAGCCCCTGCTAAAATGAAACCCCATTCCAGAACATGCTACCAGCCCCAGGCCCTGACTCTCACCCTTGCCCCTTCTCTCAGTACCCCTTCACCCCCAGACACCAGAGTCTTACCCCTTTCCCAGTAATTCCCAAACCCTGCTTGGTTGACCCCCAAGCTTCCTGCTTTAGTGACACTCGTATTGTGATCAATCCTCAGTGAGGCCGCTCTGGGAAGAAGCCTCCTCCCCAGGGCGCCCGTCTCTTAGGGGCCACTCTGGCCTCCCAGGGTCCCTCGGGAAAGCAAGCTCTCATCTCATCTGACTCTCAAAACAAGCAGCCAAGAGAGCAGGGACAAAAATCACGAGAGCTGGGGACGTCAGCACAAGGTAGATGACCTGCCAAGGTCACTCTGCCACTTAGCTGCTAAGTCAGACCCTCCCCCCACCTCGGGCTCGCAGCAGGGACCAACCCGCGGGAGGGGCCACACACTACTGCTTTTTTTCTCACTATGGATTTTAAAAATTCAGTGTGTAACTACTTAGAGGCATTCTTATCTGTACTGTCAAAACTGTCTACAATTTCGCCAGTGGGAGTCCCTGCCAGCTGGCCCTCCTCTACCCGGGCAGCAACCTACAGAGAAGGCTGCACCCCTTCACGCCCTTAATCCCTATGGCAGACACTAAGTGCCCCCCCCCCCCCGAACCCTTTCTGATTTTTGTCTTTTTAGTATCCCTTCTGAGTTGTAGCGGGACACAAGGCCTTCAGGACACATGAGGCTTTGCCAGCTTCCTTGTACCTAGACGTGGCAACGTGATCAAGTTCCAAACTGTGAGCCGAAGCCACGTGCCCCGTGGACCAGCAATATTGCCTGGGAACGCGTTAGAAATGCAGCGTCTGGCGGCCACCCCAGCCTATGGACTCAGGGCCCATTAGAGCGGCTTTGCCTGCACTGATTCGGCACCTAATCCCGACGGCAGAGAGCTCCTTCCCCTCGCCCGGCCCCCACGGCGGCCACAATAGGTACCTTGACCAGCGGCCACTGGTTGGGCTGGTTGAGCAGCTTGACGATGGCCGGGATGCCGTAGTTGAGGCGCACGGAGTTCTGGGCCATCTCGGCCTCCGGGTGACGGCTGGTGAGGTGGCGCAGGGCGCAGACCGCAGGCTCCGTGATGTCGTCCTTGTCGCCGGCACGCAGGATGGCGTGGATGAGAGCCTCCACGCCGCTGTTCTGGGTCACCAGCGTCTTGTTCTTGCTGTTGTTGCACGTCAGGTTGGACAGCGTGCCCGTGGCGCAGGTGAGGACATTGACGTCATCCACACTCAGCTGGTTCACCAGTATCTTCAGCACGCTCTCCAGGCCCTCCTGCGGGTTGTGGGGGAGGCAGTGGAGAGTGAGGGGGGATCCCCCACTCCCAGAAGTCTTTCCCAAATACGCCCGAGGGCAGCAAGATGAACTCACGGTCTGAAGCCCACCCAGCTGACAGCCACTGGGTCCTGCCTGCGTGCCCAGGAATCTTCATCCCTGTGATTCTGCCGACACCCCACGGGAAGGTGGTACTCTCAGGGCGGTTGAGGGGCTTGCGCGCAGACAAACCGCCGGCGGGCCAGCTCCAAAGCCAGGCCTGACTCCAAGTTCGTGCTCTTCCCTCCACCCCCCTCCTGCCCCTCTCTGCATCCTCAGAGCCAGGCAGGGCCAGGAGGAAGTTGTTGAGGAGGCCACATGCCTTGGTGGCCCAGCTGACCCATTTTTCCCGGCTTCTCATCTTTCTGGGCCTTTGCTGCTGCCCCCTCAGCGGTCCTCAGACTAAATCCACTTTCAGGAAACATTCCTGCCCCAGAAGCCGCACTTCTCCCAGCGGAGCCACGTGGGCCTTGTGAACAGAAGGCCCCCAGGCTCTGGGATGACAGTTCTGGGTTCAAATCCCATCTCGGCCAATTTACTAGCTGTGAGCGAGGGCCATCATGTAACTCCCTGGGACTCTGTTTCTTCACCTAACCAACTGGGTCCCACATTCCACCTCCAGTTGTTGAAAGACATAAGCGAGCCAATGTTCACAAGTGCCTAGCAGAGTCCAGCAAGTGGCCAGAGCTGAATAAACAGCCTACGGATGGGGGTGGGGGCCTCTTAGGAACGGTAGTCAGGTTGGAAAGGGAGACCAGGAGTCTTGTCCTAAAACTGCATTTTTCTTTAAGTTGTGTTTTTATCCAGCAGAGGCCCCAAGCTGTCTCTTGGCATATTACTGTTCCTCGCCACCGGGTCTAGGTCAAAACTATTCCCCTGGTACCATCTGGGAACATGTGGCTTAGGAACATCAGTGCCTTCATCTATTCTCCTTCCTGAATCTTTTTTTTTTAAATTTTTTTAAATGTTTATTCATTTTTGAGAGAAAGAGAGAGACAGAGACAGAGACAGAATGCGAGCAGGGGAGGGGCAGAGAGAAAGGGAGACGCAGAATTCAGACAAGGCTCCAGGCTTTGAGCTGTCAGCACAGAGCCCAATGCAAGGCTCGAACTCATGAACCTCGAGATCATGACCTGAGCCGAAGTCAGACGCTTAACTGACTGAGCCACCAGGCACCTCTCCTTCCTGAATCTTTAACAGTGATTAGAACCTTAAGCCAAAGGGATGAGGGTCTGCTGGGTATTTCCAGCCTCAGCCACAACAGGGCAAGATTGCGAGGCCTCAGGCCTCCCACGGCTCCTGAGGTCAGAGACCCAGACAGGAGCGTGCATGTGGCAAGAGGGGAGGACAAGGTGGCTGAAGAGGTGGACCCAGGCCCGAACGCCTCCCTCACCTGTTTGGTGGCCACGTCCGAGAGATTACGCAGGGTCCAGAGGCAGTTCTGTACGAGGCGGGGGCTGTTGCTTGTCAGGTGTTTGCCCAGGGCCTGCATCCCACCTGGGGCACGGAACAGGGGGCATGTCAGCCACGGGGAGCATGGCTGGCCAAGCCTGGCTGCTGGACAAGGCCCTCACCCCGCCCCTCCTGGCCACATGGGCCATACTCACCAGCCTCCACAATGGCGGGCTTATTGCTGGGACACACGGACAGCACCTTGAGCACGCGGCTGGTAGTCCAGAGCAGCTTCTCATAACTGTAGTTGCGCATGATCTGCACGAGGGCCTGGGGTCCTCCGTTGGCTAGGATGATGAGCTGGGGTGGCGGGGGAGACAGTGGAGAACAAGTGTGAGACAGACAGGAAATACGACAAGGAACAAGGAAAGGATTGGGGGTGACAGAGCTGTCGTTACTGAGCTTCAGCCAAAACCCGAATAGCTTTTGTGACTGGCAAAGAAATCCAAAATTTTGAAAAAAGGATAATACACAATGCTGACAAGGATGAGGTGAAATGGTACTAACATACACCACCAACAATGACATTGTAAATAATACAATCCTTTCGGAAAACGATCTGGAAATCTGGGTAAAAGCTCAGAAATATTAAAAATCCTTCGCCCCACTGATGAAAAAATTTTCTATTCCCTGGGAAAAGCTGTGTGCCCAAAGATGTTCACTACAGCACTGTTTATAAGGGCGGAAAATTGAGAGCAATCTAAATGCCCTCAGAAAAAAGTCTCGGGCCTCCACTTAATGAGATGCTATTTGCCCCTACAGAGGGTGTTTTGAGGATGATACAGCAACAACAAACAAAAAAGAAAACGTAGGAAACAGATGCAAAGTTGCACATTTGCCATGACTACAACAACGGACAAATATGCCCACAGGACAGCACTGCAGGAAGCACGCGGAGACAGCAGTGGCTGTGTGAGGACGGTGCCTTTTTTCCTCTCCTTTTCCTAATCCTCAGAATATTTCAGTTACATAATGAAACATGTACAGCTGCATGTACTCATGTATTTAACCTAAAAATGGTGAGGGGGCAGTGGCCGGAAGCTGCAGCGGGACAGAAGGCGATGCGCGGGAAGGCTGCGGCTCTCAGCTGGGGGCGGGGCGCAGCCCACCTTGCTCTCCTGGTTGCCGTAGGCCAGGAGCTGCAGGCAGTCGGTGGTGATGGCCAGGAACTTGGGGTTGTTCTTGTTAAGCAGGGGCACCATCTTCTGCAGCCCGTCTGCCAGGCGCACCGCCATCTTGGCGCCCTCCTGGTAGAGCAGCAGGTTGTGCAGCGTGGTGATGGCGTAGAACAGGACCGACTCCACGGGGGAGCTGGGAGGGTGGGCAGGGGGTTAACAGGAGTCGGGTCCCTGGCATAAATGCAAGCTAACCTCCCCCAGGAAGCCCTCCCCTTACCAACACCCCTGTAGACATAGCCCTTTACTAGAATCTCATTGTCCCCTGAGCCCAGCCCCACTCTTATGCATGGAGCACACAGCGCCGCCCCTCTCCCCACTGGGAGACCACAACTCTTCCTGCTTCTGGGCTCCTAGCCCAGTGCTGAGTGCCTAGTAGGTCCCCTGGACATCTGTCTCTACTAACTAACTACCATATGGGAGGCCGTGTGCTAGAGAGGTCCTGCAAAGGGGGGGGGGGGGTGGTCAGAGTATCTCCAACCTCAAGGAACTCACAGCCCAGGATGGAGATAAGGAAAAAGGCCAATCACTATTAACAGGATGGGAAAGAGAAAGGTGGCAAGGGACTTTGCACATGCTGTTCCTTCTGCCTGGAATGGCCTTCCCTTCACCTACACAGGCCAAGCCCCACTCATCCGTCAACCCCCTGCTGCTAAAGTGCACAGTGTCTCGCGGCTCTGAGAAATCCTGGACAGACCTCTGCCCTAGCCTATACTGTATCCTAATAACTAGTGTGCCAGTTACATGCCTGCCTCCCCTGCTGGGCTGTGAGTAGCTGAGCACCAGGACTGGGATGGTTCTTTACCTGGCACATAGTAGGGCTTCAGTAAATGTATGAAAGGGAGAGGAAAGCCCCAGTATCTCACAGCAAGCAGGGGCAGTCACCTGAGCATGCGGACCAGGGCAGGGATGCCGCCTGACTTGAAGATGGCAAGGAGCCCCTCGCGGTGGTGGGAGAGGTTATGCAGGATGCTCGTGGTGCAGCGGGCCGTGTCCAGGTCACTGGTGTTCTGCATCGTACGCACCACGGCTGCCACCAGCTGGGGTGAGCCCATCAGCGCCCGCCGCGACGCCTCTTTCTTGGACAGCTGGTTCACGATCATGGCTGCCTTGGTCACTACCACCTGAGCGGTAGAAGGAAGGATGGGAAAAAGTGAGCAGACGGGCCGGGCTGGCTGACACTGGAGATGGAGGGGCCAGGTGACCCCTCCACAGAGCTCGGAGGGACCCGGGTCAGTCTTTCCCCGCTGATGGGGCCCCAGGTAGGGCCATCCCCTGCAGACACCTGACCTTTACCCCCCTCTCTGCCCTGCCCCCACCCTGGCCAGACCCCTCACGGACCGGGTCCTCATCGTTGAGCAGTTTGGTGAGTTCGGGCAGGGCCCGGGTGGCCAGCTCGGCGTCGTCCTGGTAGTTGATGAGATGCACGATGGCTGACTTGAGCAGCTGGGACGGCTCGGCCAGCCGCTGCAGGTTGGTGGCCTGCCCCTCCACCTGGGTGGCCAGCAGCAGTGAGCTGTCTTCACCTGTCACGCCAGGACACATGGCCTCCCGCACCCGCTTGGCTCTGGCCGTCGTGGACATCTGGTACTCCAGGTCTCCTGGGGGCCAACGGGCAGGGACTGAGCTGCAGGAGGTGGGTTGGGTGGGGGGACACTGGGGAGCAGGGCAGGCCTTGCGGACAGCCCACCTGGGTTCTGTGGCCTCACTCCCCCCCCCGCCCCGCCGACCAAAGCCCCGGGACACCACTCGCAGTCCTGCCTCTAACAGAGGGGAGGTCACCATCGCCTCAGTTACATCAGCTGTAAAATGGGGTGCCACCTGTTCTGCCCATCACAGGGAATTCTTATGGGAATTAAGTGAGATAATGGTTGTAAACTGCTCTGCAAAGAAAAGATGTAGTGCAAATGTCACTACAAAACCGTGAGTGAATATTACTATTCATAGGAATAATTAACATTTTTGGAGTATTTGCTATGTGCTTAGCTGTGAATTAAATGCTTTCCTTCTATTTTCTCAGTTAGTCCCACCATAACCCTACAAGATAAGTACTATTATTATCTCTACTTTACAGATGGGGAAACTGAGGCACAGAGCGCTGATAGGAGCCCAAGCTGGGGTGTGAACTCAGACAGCCTGACTCCAGAGCCCAAACCCCAACCCAAGGCCCCTCCCTTAACAATCAGGTCGGGGTAGCATGAGACAACCTAGTCTCCTTTCAAGTCTGATATCTCATGACTCTAATTATATCCTCATCATCTCTAAAGGAGGCAACTCTCCCATTACATAGGCTAGCAAATAGAGGCCCAGAGGGCCAGCCAGTATCACACAGCAGATCAGAGGGAAAGTCGGGACTGTGGGTTCAGAAAGCAGGAGGTGGGTTCTCAGCTCAGACTGCAGGTTCCATCCATCCCTGGGTGGGTCCAGGAGTCCCACGGATAGGTGCCCACGCTCCCCAGGCAGCCCTACCCTGGCAAGTGTCCCAATGCCCTGGGGGGAGACAGGCGGAGGCTCCATCCCCCAGTTAGTGGGGGAAGGAGACACCGCTGGGCTTTCCCACCTCGGTGCTGTACTTGGCCCTGCCACGCCTGCTGTCCGGGAGGAGACCCCCAGGGGCAGGGGCTGAGCTCCACCCACACGGCCCACCCTACAACTTCCCCAGCTCCCACAGCTCATCCCGCTCAATGTTCGGAGCCCTGCAGACAGCTGCAGACAGCAGTCCTAGGGCTCGGATACTCCTCTCCCCGAGAGAGGCTTGTACCCTGGCCGGTGTGCATCCCCACTCCTAAGCCCCAGAGCTCAGAGCCAGAAGCCAGGTTGTCCCCCCCCACCTGGCCTCAGCCTATCTACAGGTCTCCTCCTAGCCCCACCAGGGGCCCTGTCTCTGCATTAAACTTGAGACTCCTGGAACAAAAGGACCATCTTCCCCTATAGTGCAGGGGTCCCCTGAGGGCAACAGTGATGCCTCCTCGTTATACTGTTAAGTTCATTGAGGGCAAGGACCACACAGGTGGGCAGAGTCTATGCTTCCCCCTCTGTACTAGAAGTTCAAGGAATAGGAATCTGCCTCCCTCTCAGATGGGGGCACCCTGAAGTAGCTGTGCCTCCTCCCTCAGAGGGGAGGCCCCCTAAAGTCTGTCTCCTTTGGCCCTGACTTCCCTCCAGTGTCCAGACTGGTTTTCTGCTGAGATATTTCGATGTAATAGTTTCCATGAAATAGTCCCCAGGGATCCTGACCTTGGCTCTGGGGCACCTGAGTGTAGGTGGTGGTCTTCTTGAGCGTGTACTGGCGCCCGCAGGCCTCATCCTCCTCCATGATGCCCTTGCTACTGACCGAGGGCACACAGGTGTTGGCCCCCGAGTGGATGCCAGAGTCATAGGTGTATGTCTGTTGCCACTCAGTCACCTTGATGGGTTGTTCGATCAGGTTCATCACCTCCATGGTGGCTGCTGGGGACACAAAGGAGGGGCAGGAAATCAGCTGGCTCCAGTGAGGCATCCCATCATCTGGCCCAGCCCCCAGCTTCAGCCCATCCGCAGGCCCAGGGAGGGACTGCCCACAATAGGATACCCAGGTGTGAGTCCTGGGCTTCGATCTCTGACCTCCAGCCCAGGGTGCAGTGAACCCCATGGGGAGTGGGGCAGTAAGAGCAGTTGCCACAACCCAGCCCTCGGCAGGCTCACCTTGCCGTCCCTGCCCAATGCTCCCAGAGCAGGAGGCACTCGGGGCCTCTGGCAGCTTCTGGGGTTCTGCAGACCCACCCCCACGCACTGGGGCTCCCTGGGAAAGTCTGTGGTGAGGCAGCTGCACTCTGAGCATTGGACAGGAAACTGGGTGGGGCAGGGAAGCAGTCAGACAGGTTTCTCTGGAGAGCCCCGGAGGCTGCTGGGAGAAGTCCAAGGCTCCCTTGGAGACTCTGGGATCTCATGATCTTTCCTGAAGATGGGGCAGGATCACAAGTGATCCCAGAGGCCCGAGCCCTAAGACCCCTGTCTCTCCAGCACCCCAGTTCCTGCCAGACTTTTCCAGAATTCCGTGCCCCACTGACCGGTTCAAATAACAGCCACATACCAATTCACCTCTCCCCAGAGCCCAGCCCTTGTTTGCCAAATGGGGTAACAGCACCTCCCTCGCAGGTTGTTGTGAGGCCCAGATTGGTGAAGGACCCAGCCTGGTGCCTGGCACATAGTAGGTGCTCCGTGTTGGCGGCCACGGCCATGTATCAGGGCTTCCTCTCCCTCAGGGATGTTTTCCCATTTCTAGTCTTCCTAGAACCCAGGCTAGAGATGAGGGGTGGGGCAGGCCTCAGGAGGGGTCACTGCTTTTCAGGCACCCCTCCTGCTCTTTGCAGGGACTTGGGGACCCTTGAGGTTAATGAATCGCTGGCCCTACTCTGTTCCAGGGTGGTGAATTCCCACTTGGCCCACTTGCCTTCCCTGCCTTGGGAGCTGATTCGGGAGGAGAGGCGAGGCAAGGCGTGCTCTGGTTGAGGGCCGGCCTTGTGCCAAAGCTTTTACTGATGCCTCAGCCCCACAAGTGGGTTTTGAAGCATATGCTCTGCCCCCGCCCCATTTACAGACGGGGAAACTGAGGCTCCCCAGGTGAGGTGGCACAGTGGAGAAATGGCAGAGCTGGGACCAGGCACGGGCCTGAGTGACCCCCAAGTCTGTGGCCTTTGCACACACAGCGTGGCCTCAGACAGCAAGCAGACCACGGGCCAGTCCACCCATGACAGTGGACAGTACTCAGCACCTCAAACCCATGGTCCCGTCGTGACGGGGGACCGGGTGAGGCCAAGGGTGGTTCAGCTGGTTTAGCCTGACCCCACCCCAGGAACAAAGATCACCAGGGATACGTCTTCCCAGCGCTACCCTCGAGGAGGAGGCTGACTGAGCCTTGGGGCCTCCCTGCCTTTTATGGCGACATGGGCTCCTTCCCCGCCTGTGAGCGCACCTGGAGCAGGCAGAGGCAGGAGCCAGCCCAGCTCCCAGCCGCCTCCTCCTCTCCTCCCTTCACCCCGAGTGACTCAGAGTTTCGAGCTGACAAACAGAAGCAGGCCCAGAACACCAGACAGCAGGCTCCGTGCCACCAGATGCACCCAGCTGCTTCCCAGGCCTTGGCCAAGTGTGGCTATTTCAGGAGGAGCCCCCTCCCCCGCCCCCACCCTAACCACACACCGCCCAGCACTCCTGCCTTCCGGGGTGGGAGACAGAAAGAAGAGAGAAGTTTGGAGGAGCAAGCTTGTCACTGAGCCGCCATCGGGGAGGAGAAACCTCCAGGGAGGGGGCAGGGGACATCCAAGCTCTGCAGAAAGAAGGTGAAACTGTATCAGGATATGCAGTTGCGTTAACCCTGTAAATGCCACCACGCGGGGGGCAGAGGGCTGAGCGGACATCTGGGCACTGAGCCTCCGTCGGATCTGCTCCGGACAAACTGGAAATCTCCAGTCCTGATCAGGAAGAATACCCCATCTGAGCCAGAAAGAGCCCCTCCCCAGCAGAGATCGCAGCCTACCCCTGCAGCTTCTGGGCCCAGGCAGAGGGTCGCGGGCCTCACCCTGAACCTCAGGAATCAAACACCCTTCCCTCGCCACCCCCATATCCACCGGGACCACCGAAGTCAAGGCTGGCCATAGGTGGGGCGTTTTGCCAGCAGGCCTCTCACCACCCCTCCCAGCTCAGGCTTGGAGCCAAGAGAAGCTGAGGGCTGGGCAGCTGCCCAGGGCCAGAGAGGGGCCACACGGAGGTCAAAGGATCCATGGGGGAGGGGACACTCAGCTGCTTTTACTATCAAATGAGTCTCATGCTTGCCTCAAGGCTACCGGGCAGGCATTTTATTATTCCCAATTTCCAGCTGAGAAGACTAAGGCACCACACTGAGAAAATGGCAGTGTTCCGCTCAAATCCAGGCCTGCCTCACTGCACACCAGCCCACTCAACAGGGCAGCTCCCCTCGCTCCTAACAAGGGACCTGGGGAAAGAGGGACACCCTGCAGTCAAGGAGGGGCAGCCAGGCCCAGGTGTAGAAGAGAAGGCGGCCCAGCTGATCTGGGAGGAACGATGATCCCTAAGATTCTGGGCATAAGGAACCCCGCTTCCCACGACCAACGAGAAGGCCGAGAGGGTGGGCAAGGTGAGAGTCGGGACACAGTTCAGAGCGGACACACTCCAGAACTCTTCTGGAGGAAAGGATCCGGGGAGAGAGCGCTACTCCGGCAACAGGAAGGTCTAGAAGTCAGACGGGCGCTGGCAGGACAGTCAACCCGCCCCACCTTTCTCCTCACCGACTACCAGGAGAGGCGGAGGAATTCTCCCACAAGAAGCAAAAGTGCCGCTTTGGCAGTTCCCAGGGCGGAGGGGGCCGCACCCAGCCTGGTGTCGCCCCTCTCCGCCCTGGACCTGGAGTGAGACCCGCCACAATGCCCCTGGACAGAGCCAGGGTGGAAGTGGGTGAGACAGACATGGCCCTGCCCACGCACTCAGGCCAGAGATGGGCAGCGCCAGACACAGGGCGGTTTTCTGAGTTGCATGGGGGGCCTTTGTTGAGCAGCACGATCTATTGTTGGCCACACAGGAGGCCGAGAAGCTGGCTCAGAGGTCACAGGGTGGGGTGGGGGACAGTACAAGGGGCAAGAAGAGAAGCCTGGGCCCTGGATGGGGAGTGCAAAGGAGCCTCCCTCCACTGGTCTATGCTGGGTAGGAATCTGCAAGCAAGCTTTGGACACACTCTGCCCTTCATTCCTCTTCCTCCCCAGCATGGCCAACCCAGCAGGCCAGCAGTAGGCACTCTAAGTCCAACACGGTCCCAGTCCCGGCAGAGTGTGATCCAGTCCGGGCATTAAAAACAACTGCCGTCGGCATGATCTCACAGTTCCAGAGTTGGAGCTCCCTGTTGGGCTCTGTGCTAACAGCTCAGAGCCTGATTCCTGCCAAGGCAGGAAGCTGTGACTCCTTCTCTCTCTGCCCCTCCCCCACTCACGCTGTCTCCCAAAAAATAAACAAATGTTAAAAAGTAAAAATACAAATACAAATACAAATAAATAACTGCCACCGGGGCGCCTGGCTGGCTTTCAGTGGAGCATGCGACTCTTGATCTCAGGGTTGTGGGTTCGAGCCCCACTTAGGGTGTAGAGATTGCTTACAAATAAAATCTTTTAGGGGTGCCAGGGGAGCTCAGTTAGTTGAGCATCTGACTCTGGCTCAGGTCATGATCTCACAATCCGTGACTTCAGGCCCTGCATCGGGCTCTATGCTGACAGTGCAGAGCCCTCTTTGGATCCTCGGTCCCCCTTTCTCTCTGCCCCTCCCCTGCTTGCACTCTCTCTCTCAAAAATAATCATTAAAAAAAAAAACAAAAAAGAAAGAAGCCTCTTTTAAAAAATCTTTAAAGAAAATTTGAAAACAAAAAACTGCCACCAGAGCTACCTCAGGCCCCTGCCACCACCAGCACCGCCATCGGGGTTGGGCTGGGCTGGGCTGCAGGATGCCAAGTGTCACTAAAAGACCTGGGAATGAGCATAGGAATGGGCCGCCCAAGAAGCGTGCTGGAAGCAGGCTTAGACACACTGCACGAGGGAGCTAGAAGTGCAGGCAGAGCCCTCCAGAAGCTCCTTGGGCCAGTGGCCAGCATCCTATGCAAACTCTGATCACGGGCTCAGACAGTGACAGAGGAAGGGGGCTATGGGTAGGGCAGGAGAGATGTGAGTCAGGGAAGGGGATCCATCCATCTGGCTGTGTGCCCATGGGCAAGTCGCCCGATTTCCTTAAGCCTCATATTCCTCATCTGCAAAGTAGAGATGATCAAGCCGCCCCTTTCTTCAGACCATATGTGGATCGTGGATCTAACACAGCCGTGACCATGGAAGCCCTCTGTTGGCGGTCAAGACCCAGGGAGGCCTTCTTCTATTAGCAAAGCAAAGAAATGGCAGAGGAGGAGGCCAGCAGAGTCGGGCCTGCTTTTGGGGACCTGGGAGCCAGGACCCAGGGAGATCTGCCTCCCAACCCTAAGCCAGAGCCCCGGGATGGGGTTGGGGGGCTGGGTAGGAGGAGTTATATCCGGTCTGGGAGAGGAGGCCAGGTGGAGACACTGCTCTGCCCTCTCCCCTCTCCCCTCTCCCCGGTCACATGTGCTGCTTCCTGCAGCCAGGGGCGGTGAAGCCAGTGAGGCCTGGACATTCCCCACATAGCAGCCCCAGGAGA
The DNA here is from genome assembly GCF_007474595.2 of Lynx canadensis. NCBI lineage: Eukaryota > Metazoa > Chordata > Mammalia > Carnivora > Felidae > Lynx > Lynx canadensis. Next base: position 39,852,572 of record NC_044316.2, read on the forward strand.
GGCTGGGCTGAGCAGGGTCACAGCCCCCACCCTTCCCCACTGTCTCTGACTCCAGCAGAGATTTGACCAGCCGTCCCAAGCAGACAGAAGCAGACCCCAGAAAAGGCCAGAGACAGACATGACTGCTTCCCTTGTGAGCCCTGTCTACCTCATCGGGCTGGGACTTCTCAACTAGGCCTCTCCCCTCAGACTAGGGGCTCCAGGAGGAAACACCCCACCAGACTAGAGGTTCCTTAACAGAGACTGCGGTCTCTCCTTTCAGAATGGTCGTCCCAAGCTGGCAGAGACCGAAATGGGTGCCACCTATGGCCAGGGCCCTGGGGACAGGACAAGACGGAGGAGACCATCCTCCCAGATGCTTCCAGAGGAAAACCCTCACTTCCAGTCTGGAGGACAGCCCAAGCTGCTGCCCAGGACTGGCTGGGGGTGGGGGAGGCTCAGGTCAGACCGTCCCAGCCGGTGTTTGTTTTCTTCCTTCTGGGCTCCTTCCCAAAGCAAACAAACCAGGGTGGGGAAATGAAGGGAACTTGGAGGAGAGGGAAATGCGGGGCCAGGTGGCTTGGCCCTGGAAACCTCCGGGCTCCCCCCCTGGAGAGGGCTCCAGCTGGGGCTCTGGTCTCTGCTGGTGACCCTCTGAGGACAAAAACCTAAACCAGCGGATGACCCCAAACCGGGGCTCCTGGGAATGGAAAAATACTTCACCCAGCCTCAGAAAATAGCCAAGGGTGGACCTGCGCCAGGGACCGTATGGCACACAAGTGCCCCCATGGGGGGACTCGGGCAGCCCTGACCCCAGCTGGTATCCTCTCCTTAGGGGGTGGGTCCCCAGGGTTTCATTCTGTGAGGATCTGCCCCCCCCCCGCTGCCCCCGCCCCCGACCTTCTCCAGGAAGTACAGGAAAAAACCCACTATTAGTTCCCTGTTCTGCATTTGCTGGAGAAAACTAGGATTTGGAAGAAGGTTTGGTTAAAAATTTGTTGTTGTAGTCAGAGCATGAGATCATCAAGATCAAGGCTAAGAAAGGAGAGGATGCTAAGAAAAAGAGAAAGGAAAGAAATGTTAGCGGTGGGATCATGGGTGATTTTCTTTTTCTTCTTTTATAAACTTTTCTAAACTTTCCAATTGTTTTTCACAATGATCAGATATTACTTTTTCAATCAAGAGGGAGGAGGATTCACATGGACCAAATTCCTCCTCACCCCCAAATAAGAAGCAGACTGATTGCCCAGTGTCATCCCAACTCTCCCTGTCCCTGTCCAGGCCTGCCACTCAGTCCAGTGTCCCCACAGTGGGGAAGGGACGCAGACCTGTTAAACCCATACTCTGTGGGTCACAGAAAGCTGAGCTTCCTGCCCTGAGGTCCCCCAAAGGCTGAGGTGCCAGGAGGCTGAGCAAAGAGCTTTCTCTTCAGGCCTGGCCAAGGAAGTTGCTAGAAATTGAGGCAGTCCATGCCCCCAGACCTCCACCAGATTCAACCGTGTCCCAAGAGAGAGGCCTCAAAATGTCACTTGCAGGGACACAAACCCGGGTGACCTGGCCCAGCCACACTTCTCTTTCTCTTCACAGGAGTCACAGGGCCGGCCGGCTCATGGATACCTGTCCCTCTCACTGCCAGGACTCTCTTCTCCCCAAAGACACAAGACTAGGAGTTTCCCCAGGGACCCCTGCAGACCTCAGACTGGCACCAGAGGTACTGACTCCTGCCTGCCCTCTCTCCTGGGCAGGACGGCCCCCCTCCAGCTCCCGTAGACAGAGCCCTGCTTCATCCTCCTCAGAGAAGAGTCTATTCTGATCTTTCATTGCTCTCTCTCACTCAGCAATGCAAGATCTCATCTCTAACAGACAGGAAGTCCTTCCTCTTGTCTAGCCTCCACTCCATCCCTAAGAGCATCAGTCCCAATTGCTCGTGTCCCCAGGGGTGATGGAAAACTGCAAGCCTCGCACCCCCTTTATAGCATCAGCTGGGGCTGAGATCATTCTCTTTCCTTCTCAGTCACATCAAGTGCCCTCAGCCTTCCATTCTCCAGGATCAATAATCGCCATGTCTTGGGTCCCCTCTGGACCTCAAGGGATCCAGAAGCCCAGTGCTGATGACATTGGAGCCCAGGCTGCACCCACACAGACCGAGGCCCCATTTCCCAGGCCCATCCTGGTGTCAGGTGCCCAGTGGGCAGAGGTGCCAGGAACCAGGTAGCTCTGAGAGGACCGTGACACCAGTGCCTCCCTCAGGGACCAAGGCTCTGGCTGACCCAACTCCCATCATCAGAAAGGCCCTCCTGGCCCCTCAGTCGCCTGGCCCCAGAGCAGCCTGGCAGCACGGACTGGTACAATCCTGCAGGACGTGGCCCAGTCCTAAATCTGACTCTCATTTCTGTCTACTCTCCAGGGACCAGCCCTCCCCCCCACCCCCCTTATCTTGGCACAGGCCCAGCCCCCCCCAGCAAAGCAGGAAGCCCCACTTCCTCTACAGGGACAAACCCAGGACAGCCCAGGGTCTGGCCCAGCACAAGCCCGGAGGCAGCAACAATTTTGACCCCTGCCTCCTCTCTCCCCCACCAGCCTCTTCCAGACATGGCCACTGCCCCTGGCCTTGGGGAGATAGCCCCCTCCCCCAGGAACTAAAACCCAAGCCAGGGAGGTTTCAGAGGGCTGGAGGCTAGGACATGAGTCACCCCCTCCTGACCAACCTGCCCCCACCTTCACCACCCACACATACCTTCCTGGGTCATTCAGAATTCTCCTCTCCCCAAACTCCCAAGCAGAGGCTCTCAAAGAGAGATCACAGATTCATCCCAGGGCTGTAGTGGGGCGATACAGCAGGATAAGATCTGGGCTTGGAACCAGAGGATCCAAAGGCTAGTCTTGGCCCTGCTTGGGTCTCGCTATGCAACCTTGAGCAAGTTACTTAACTTCCCTGAGTTTCAATTTCCTCATCTGCTGAATAGGATAATGATACCTGCCTCTAGGGATAATCATGAAGTGAGAACAGTTGATGAAAGTGCTTGGTATCTGTAAAGTCCTCCCTTACTTTTTTAGCCACCATTTATCAAGTACTTATTGGGTTGATTATTCCCATTTTGCAGAGATCACTGAGGCTCAGAGAGATGAACTGACTTAACCAACACCACACAGGTTAATGAGTGACAGAGCTGGGATTCAAACCCAGCTCAGTCCACGCCCAAATCACTGCGCTCAGAACCACCCTACTGTGACATCTTCCCAACTGTCCATGGACAATCACTCTGTCTCATTCTCAGGTGGATCCTCTCTGCAACCCCTCATCAGTACCTGCCCCGGGAGGGAATCCTTCCTACACACAGCCCCGAAGCCCAAACAGAGGTTCCAGAGGGCTGGAGATGGGGGCGGGGCTGGGGCTGGGTAGAGAAGGCTCCTGTCACCCAAGCTAGGGCTTGATCTAGCAAGAAATGACTAATTGGGGGGGCGCCTGGGTGGCTCAGGGGGTTAAGCCTTGGACTTCGTCTCAGGTCTTGATCTCACAGTTGGTGAGTTCAAGCCCCAACGTCGAGCTCTGTGCTGACAGCTCAGAGCCTGGAGCCTGCTTTGGATTCTGTCTCCCTCTCTCTCTCTGCTCCTTTCTCACTCATCCTTTCTCTCTCTCTCTTTCAAAAATAAATAAACATTAAAAAAAAATGACTAATTGGGTCCTACCTTTCCCCCCCTCTACCTCCCATCCAGTGAATCACCAGTTTCCACTAGGTACCCCTAGAGATACCTCCTCAGTATTATCTTTTCATCACAGCCACAAACCAGATTAGCTAAACTAATCATTTAACCGATGTAATTATAATGCCTGCCCCTCCTCCACTTTGGCCCACAGAAGAGGAAAAACAGGTTATTTTTGCCCAAATTCCATCTCCTTTTGGTTCCCCAGAGGTACACTACCCACTAGAGCAAAAGAATGGGTTCCCTCCTCCGCCTCCCCCTAACCCAGGGCATTCTATGGGGGCTGGTCTGACCCCTTCCCACTGCCCCAACTACAACCACCAGAGAGGTGGTAGGTCTTCCCAAAGGAGTTAGGCGAAGCAGCCCTGATTCCCCCAATACTCCCTTCACCCTAGGACCAAGGGAGAGCCTGGCTTTTTGTATTTTCCCTCTGTTCCCCAGGAGGCTGGCATCCAAATCCCTACAAAAAGACCACACATTTAGATTTTTAAAACCAGTGCTGAAAGCCTGGTGATCTCCAGCTCTGCCCAGGGAAGGGGTTCTCAGGAAACCAGGGTGAGGGCCCGTGCTCATGTTGCTCTCCTGAAACCTCCCCCTGCCCCCATACCTTCCTCCTGTCCCACTTTCCCCACGCAGCTCTCTCAGGAAGAAATGGTTGGGGAACGGACTGCAAAAGCCTCCAGAAGGAATGCACCTTCAAAATCCAGAAATCAAATGGAACCAAGCCCAAGCTCCACACTCTTTCCGCCTCAAAACCCAGCCAGCTATATAACTTGGGGGGATGGGGTAGAGGAAAAAAAGTCTAGAACAATCGCTCCCCCCACCCTCGTCAATTTGGCCCTGCCCTGCCCCACCCCCATTCCTGGGGAGGGGGGCAAAGCTGGGGAGAAAGCCACTGGCGCCGGCCTCAAGCGAGGGGGTGTGGTGGTCCCCGGAGACAGGAAGAGAAGGAAGAAGCTGCTTCCCCTTTGCCCCCCTCCCCCCACTGCCCCCTCGGGCCCCAGGGGCCCAGCAAACAGGATGGATGTGGGGGCAGGGAAAACAGGGTCAGAGCGCAGACACCAGCCCCGGTTCAGCTTGGCCAGCTGGGAGAGGAGGCCTTGCCCCAAGACGGACCCCCTAAGCCTGGGGAAAGCCCTGGAACAAGGAGGCAGGAAACCCCGCAGTGAAAGCTGCCGTGAATACTTCCTCCTGGAAAGTTTGTTTGGGGTGATTTGTTTCGACAATAAGAGGTTAGAGAAGAAGAGTAGTCCCGTTCCCCTATCGGCACTCTGGAAGCAGCAGCTACTGGAAACTGGGCCAGTGAATTTTCCAGCCATGCACGACCCCTCCGCCCAGACCCCAGTCCGAGCCACGGGTGCCAGACACCAGCTGGGCGCGGAGCCGGGCCCCGCGCCAGTCCCGCTGTCATCGCATCCCACCTCCGCCGGCGCAGCCCTAACACGGCACCCACCGGGGCGGAGGGAGTCGCCGCAGGTACAGTACCGACGAGGCCCGGGAGCTGGAGGGCAGGGCCTCTGGACTCCGTGTGCTCACCTGCTCCGCAGGTGGGGCCCGCGTCGCTGGGAAAATGTGCGCTCGGCCCCCACAGTTGGGCAAGCCGGGCGCAGACAATAGGGCCCCACCCAGGCCTGGGGGAGTAGAGAGGGAGGGAAAGCGAGGATGACGCGTGAGGTGGGGTGAGAGTGGCCCCAAAGACACCAGCGGCAGCAAGTTTCCCGAACTGTGCATTCCTGACTACAGAGTGAGCCCTGGGACGCAGACGAGCAGGGCAAAGTCTCCCTCGCCAGCGTCGGGGCGAGAGTCGGGGACGCGGCGTCGGGCGAGCTCCACGGGCCCCAGGTCAGGCGCGACCCCACAGCCACCTGCGCTCATCCCTCCCCGCCCTTCTCAGATCTCCAGCTCACGCAGCCCCCAGCGCAATCGGCCCGAACCTCGCGCCCCCTAAGTGGCCGCGCCCAAGGGTCCCAGCGCGCCCCCTGCCGCCGGTGCAGGGTGGCGCTCCCCGGCTCGCGCCCTCACCTGCCCCGTGACGGCGGGGATCGGCCTCTCGGCCGCTTGCCGCCCTTCCCTCGCCCCAGCGATCCCTGCCCCGATCGTCCGCACCTGCGTGTGGAGCCTGGCCGGGCTGGGTAGGGGTCGGGCCGGGCTGGGAGCCGGCGCGGGCAGCGAACTGAGCTCGGCGCGCTCGGGCGGCGGCTGCTCCGGACTCTGGCCAAGGCAGCAACTCAGTAACCGAACAAAAGGCGAAGGGACCTGACAGCCAAGCCACGCCTCTCGCCCCCTCGAAGCTCCGCCCCTAAGGAAAACGCCCACCCGCTGATGAGGGTTCACTGGCTGCCTCCCCTGACTGTCCCATCGAGGGGCGGAGCCTCACGCCCAGCTCTCTTCCACCGCCGCCTCTGTTTATCCGCTGGCCATTGGCCCCAGGGACTGCTAGTCGGCTCTGGGGACGGCCTCCAACTTGAGGTTCCATCCTCACTTCCGCACCTATTGGCAGACAGAACGTTACTTCCTCCTGATTGGACAAGGAATTGTCAGTAAGACTAAGGAAAGAACAAATGGGGAGGGTGGGGTGTGTCTTGCCCCACCCTAGCTCTGAGCAGGTGAGACTCATTACTCTCCCCTTCCCCCTACCTGTCCAACAGGTGAGTCAGGAGGCGCCATGGGAAAGGACAGACGCCTTCACAGGGCAGCCAACTCAGCGTCAGGCATGATGCTTCTTTGGGCTTATTCACCCTTGCCACAGAGTGGTAATAACATATTTGTATGGCATTTCATAGGCTTTTTTTTTCTGGGTTGGGATTTTTTCCCCCCAAATATGGAGCGCTCATGAGATTTAGCATTAGGAGGCCTGCCACTTAGTAGCTATATGATCAAAAGCGAGTTACCTTCATCTCTCATCCTGTTTCTCCTCATCTGTAAAATGGGTACATTATCTGGATCTCTCTCATGGAGGGGTGGGAATAAAATTAAGGTTTGTGAAATCACTTGGACGACGGCTAAACGTTAGAATTTAATGATATGGGTTGTTGTTTTCAGTTTATTTTTGAGAGAGAGAGAGAGAACCAGCGGGGAAGGGGCAGAGAGAGAGGGGGACAGAGGATCTGAAGCAGGCTCTTCGCTAACAGCAGAGAGCTGGATGCGGGGCTCGAACTCAGGAACCGTGAGACCATTACCTGAGCTGAAGTCTATGATCAACTGACTGACCCACCCAGGCGCCCCTAATGATATGGTTTTTTTTTTTAATTTTTTAAGTTTGTTTATTTATTTTAGAGAAAGAGTGAGGGGGGGGGGAGGCAGAGAAAGAGAGAGAGAGGGAGAGAGAATCCCAAGCAGGCTTCACCCTGACAGCAAGGAGCCAGACTCGGGGCTCGAATCCATGAACCTGAACCGTAAGATCATGACCTGAGCCAAAACCAAGAGTTGGGTGTTTTTAAATTTTCATGACATTCTGAAAAAAAAAAAAAAAATTTAGAACATCTAAATGAACCTCATTTCAAAGATAGGAAAGTGAGGTTCAGAGAACTCAGGAAACAAGAAAGTGGCCAAGACCCCATTCTTCTCATTTCAAGGCCCACCAAACACATGGTCTCCTGGTGAAATAATAGCATAGACATAAAATGCGAAAGCAGCAGGGAGGGGTGGGGGGGAAAGGCAAAAACAAATAATCTGGGCAGAGACAGAGAACAATAATTTGGAACAAAGATAGAGAAAGTATGGTGGATTTGGAAAAACTCAGGCAGTAGATCTCACAGCCCCCTCTGTGGTAGAAGATTGTGGGCTGGGTACCAGAAAGAACTTCCCCACAGGAAGTTAGGAAGGTGAGGGTCTTTCCTTTCTGTGGTTAATGAGATGAATGCCTGCCGGTGGATGTACAGCATGCTGAGTGTACCATAGACATTCATTCATCAACACTGAAGTCTTGAGCACCAACCGTATGCCAGGCACCGAATTAGACCCTGGTAACACAGAAAACCAAAACGATCCCAACCCTCAAAGGGCTCCCAGAGAGCTAAGTGGAAACAGGTCCCCTTAGCCACATGGAGTGTGTGAGAATTTGCAGGCCGGGCGGGGGTGGGGGTGGGGGTGGGGGTGTTCAGGAAAAGGTCCTCCTTCAGACAAGTTCTATAGCCCCAAATTCAGCACCCAGGGTGGTCTGGGTCAAGGCACCCCAGCAGTATCCTTGACCACTTTCCCACCAAAGAAAGGAATGAAGGCCAAAACGGTCTCACTTCTGAGGCTGTGCCATCCAAGAAGCCTTCCTGGAGGAGGCCAGGGAGACCATCAACATCCTTAACCAGATACCATCCCACATGCCAGGGTCACTCCCCTTTTGCTTAGTTTCCTTGATTCCCCCTCCTCTTGCTTTTCTAAGTGTCTTCCTCCCTACCTTACCCCTGCCCCACCTGCTCTCATCCCTCCCCTGCTCCAGCCAGGCAGTAGTGGCCAGCCCTCAGCTCAAGAATAGAGCTCCCAACCTTAGGGATTCACTTCCTTCCTCTCCCACCTCTCCCCATCCCCTACCCACCTCCCCACACCCACCCCTGCACACAGACACACACACACACTCCCCAGACCCAAGCCTGGCTTAAGTCCTTTCTTCCCCCTTCAGCATACAGGCTGGGAGGACTGGTTGACTACAGAGGGGTGGAAGAGCCTGGTGGAATAGAGGGCCACAAATAGGGCTTCAGAATAAAGCCTCTGTGTGTGTGTGTGTATTCCCAGAATGTTCCCTAATGTCAGCCTGGAACATGCTGCAACACGCTGGCCCCAAAGCTAAGCACTCAGGGTGGGACCAGGTGGAGGTAACACCCATAGCAGCAGGAAAGACTGGAATAAGAGCTGTGTCTCCTCCCAGATCAAGGGATTTTCTGCACATTTATTAAGCACCTACTGTGTGCCCACCAGGCACTGAGGAATCATCTGTAGGATACAGAAAAGAATCCGAAAATGATGTTTACTCCAATGAGCTGTCTGTCTAGGGGATTTGGTCTCAAGGGGGGAGGATGAGCCAAGGAACAGGGATGGGAAACACTGCAACCACTGTCTCCTCAGTAGCTTGAACTTGAAGGAAAGGCCACAAGAACATCCTACCCAGTCCCCTGCCTCCAAGCCTTTAAAGGCAGGGATTTCTCTGACACATCTCCAGGAAGGGAGATTCTCTAGCCTCCCTTACATGAATACCCTTGTCTCCTTATTCTAAGCTCCTTCTTATGGCTAGCTTCACTTTGTATTCTGAATTTTGTGTTTTTCTTTTAATTTTTTTTAAATTTTTTTAACGTTTATTTACTTTTGAGACAGAGAGAGACAGAGGATGAACGGGGGAGGGTCAGAGAGAGAGAGGGAGACACAGAATCCGAAACAGGCTCCAGGCTCTGAGCTGTCAGCACAGAGCCCGACGTGGGGCTCGAACTCACGAGCCGTGAGATCATGACCTGAGCCAAAGTCGGAACGCTTAACCGACTGAGCCACCCGGCACCCCTCTTTTAATTTTTTTTAATGTTTATTTATTTTTGAGAGAGAGAGGCAGAGCTCGAGTGGGGGAGGGGGCAAAGAGAGAGAGACACAGAATCCCAAGCAGGCTCCAGGCTCTGAGCTGTCAGCACAGAGCCTGACGCGGGGCTGGAACCCACAGACGGCCAGATCATGACCTGAGCTGAAGTTGGACGCTTAACCGACTGAGCCACCCAGGTGCCCCGACTTATTCCTGAATTTTAAACTCATTTCTCTTGCCCAGAGCTCAGGGAAGCAGACTTCTTGAGCCGCTAAGAACACAAATGGTTAATTCAACCTTGCAGCTCCCTGGGTTCTCCAAGTAAAGAAGGAAGGGGCACCCAGTGACTCATCCCAAGTTTCCCCAGAGACGGAAGTTACTGGCAAAGAGGGGTCTGATGAGGGTCCAGTGTTGGGGCAAGGGAGCTGGTGGGGGATGGGAGGTGCTTCCCTGGGGGAAGGTAAAGGACAACAGCAAGGCCCCCTCCTCAGTTCGTCCTCCACAGACCTCCGGGGCTACAGAAGGAGGTAGAAGGGATGCCGTTGTCTTCTTCGCCCTGTCTCTGAGGGGCCCCTTCCCCACATGGAGGCAGGCAGGGGCTTAGATCTGGACAGACATCTTCGTCCTGACACCTCAGGGGTATGCATCGATGGACACAGATTCAGACACACAAACACCAGGCATGTCAGTGCTGTCTCCTCAGCGTGCACACACATGCACTCACACACATCCTTCTTCCCTCCTCTTCCGCTTACGGTGGTCTCAGGGATGGCCACCTCTATAAATGAGGATGGGGTGAACAGATGGGTAGCTAGCTTCAGGTTGATGATGTTGCCTTCCCACGGCAGGAAAGAAGCTGCTGGAAGTTATTCCTGGTGGGCCAGACTGGAATCAAAGGCAATGCAAAGAGCCAGCGGTATCTGTGAGCCTGGGCCTTCTCTCAGCCTTGGGGCAGAGCCATCCACAGCCACAGGGAAGGCACCTCTGCCCTGGGGTCCTGCCTCTGCTCTGGTCCTCCCAGGGATGCCCCCCGCCTCCGCCACAGAGGGGTTGGAGCCTACACGGCATTCGTCCCTCTCCCCTCTGAGACCACACTCCGGACCAGAAAGGAATTCCCTACCACAGCTGACCTGCTTTGGGAGCCTGCCTTCTCTCATTTGGCTCCTTCTCCCGACAATGGGCAGCAGGAGCATGCGTGTTATGTGCACACTTAGGCAAAGGGTGACGGGGCAGTTATGGGGGAGGGATGGACACAGCACGGACATGCAGCTGGGGTATCAACACACATGTGCTGGAAGCCCTTTGTAGCCTGCTGGGTGTGGGACGGAAGGGCAGATGACCCAGGGGCTCAGGGCCAGGGGACCTTCTCCCCAGGCCGCTGCATTCCCATTCTGAGGAGTCAGAACTCTCAATTCCATCCCGGCCTTTCAGATCATCGTGGGGCGATACTTGTCAAGGTACATCTTATTTAACAGTGTGGCAGCTTGGTCTGTAACTAATTGAGATCTCTGTATGTGGGCCTCCATTTGCCCTCCGGCCCCTGCCTGCTGGTGTTGGGGTGGGGGGACTTGCTCACTGTGATCGCTTCAGGGCTGGGCAGAGGACACTGGTGGCAAAAGAGCCTCTAGCTCCCAAGCTCTTCTGGCTGGAGGGGGCCCAGGCATCCTGAAAGCAAGAGCACATAGAATGGTGCATGGCGCCTGGGGTGGGGGAAGTGATCGTGATCACGGGTTTTTTTTGTGCTGCCCTTTGTCCAGGGGAGGAGCCTGGAGGCCAGAGGCTGCCTACCGCCTGGTCCTGAGGGTGTGTGCCCAGCCAGCCCAGGGGAGGGCTCTTAATTAGAGGTAGCTCCCAAGACACTTCACTGGAAGGCGTGTGGGTGGGGATGGAATGTCAAAGGGAAAACAGGGAGACAAGAAAACAGAGATAGGGTGGCTAGAAATAGCCCAGGCCAGGGTGAGATACCAGGGGCTGGAGGTGGCGGTGGAGGGAGAGGAGGTGGAAGAGAGAGGGTCAGGACCTCTCCAGGGAATGACTATATCCGGGCAGGTACCCCCTCACTTACACTAACCCCCCACCCTTCAACAATTTACAATTCCAGTATTTCAGGGACTCAACAGGGTGGGCTCCAAGCATTGGGATTGTATTCTAGAGTTGTGTCTCCCTGGCTTTCTGAGTAACCCCTCCCCCTTCTGAGAGTTTGGTTCGGGGTGGGGGGGAGACCTTGCCACCTGAGTCACCCCTTTGCTGTTCCTTGTCTGGGCGACTCCTGGAACAGGCTGACACAGCTGAGGCCCCACCCGCCTGCCCCTGCCTGCCCCTCCCTCTCCCAACAAGCCAGGAGAGATGCTTGCCCTGACAGGCGCCCTTCCCACGGACAGGCCACCCCTCCCCTGGCACACACGTGTACAAGCACGCGCGCGCGCACACACCACACACACACACACCCTGATAGCAGGAATTTCTCCCACACCTGTAGAGAGTCCTTGGGAAGAGGAAGGAGAAACAATCAGAGCCCCCTTCTTTGTATATATGGGGAAACTGAGGCTAGAGCCAGGAGAAACTTCCCCAAGTCACACAGCAAATTCCTGGCAGGCCTGGGACTCGAACAAACCTGGTTTCCTGCCCACCAGCCCACCAATTTAGGTCTTTTCCATCCCAAACAAGGTGGGGTGCAGTGTGTGTGTGTGTGTGTGTGTGTGTGTGTGTGTGTGTTGGGAGGAGATGAAGACCAATTTTGTGGGAAGTCAGCTCAAAGTGGGACTTGAGGGGAAAAACTTGCAGATTCAAGAGCCAGGGCTGGGGGGTGGGGTGCGGTTTAGTGGGGACTTGCTGACCCCAGGGGTCAAAATCAGTAACCTCTGCTCACTGGCGCTGAAGCCTCTGAGGGGGAGGGTGCCACCCAGAGGCACAGCTGAGGGCGGTGCTGAGACCTTTCCCCCACCTCCCTAGTCTCCCTGCCCCAGACTCCGGCAGGGTGGGAACTGGGGCCAGGGCTTGGAGGCCCCTGACCCTGTACCGTAATGCTGTCTTCCCCAGTCCCATCCTGTGGCCACCAGGGAATTTGAGAGTTGAGATCTCTGAATATTTCATTAGCACTTCAGCCTCCCGTTGAAGACGCAGCCAACTTACAGCCCATGGATAATTTATGGCCCCAGAAGAGAGTCTGGAAGTGGTGGGAGGGAGGGGCGGGAGCGTGGGGGCGGGTGAGGCCTGGACTGCACTGTGCAGAGGGTGCCGGACAGAAGCCAGATCCATCCAAAGTGTGTGTGTGTTTGTGTGTGTGGGGGGGGGGGGCTGCTCCGAAGCCAGGGACATTTCCATTTTTGAGGATTCTAATATATTACAAAAACAAAACAAAACAATACCAACCACCATCACCAACCAGGTTTGTCAAAATAATTGTGCTAAAGGTTAAAGTCATACGACAAGCATTTTCTGACTTCATTCATATCCCTGTGTCCCTGTAACTATGAGCATAACCTCATTTGGAGATACCAAAACCTTTTTTTTTTTTTTAAAGATTTTATTTTTAAGTAGTCTCTACACCCAATGTGGGGGCTCAAACTTACAACCCCAAGATAAAGAGTCACATGCTCTACCGACTGAGCCAGACAGGTGCACCTCAAAAGCTTTTGATGGGATGTCCTTCATGGCCACGAGGCCTCTTTAGCCCCCTGCTCTCCACACCACCACGGCCAGGGAGAGAGACCAGACTCACCACTAAGACTGGCTGAACCTTGCTCCTTCCCAGCTTCCTCCAGGAAGGCCACCAGGATTTGACCAAGTGGTCAAGGGAAAAGGAGGGCATCTCATGTGGCCACTCCTTACTTTGCTCCAGGAACATAGCATCCCATTCTTCTAAAAGAAAAGATAAGGGGCGCCTGGGTAGCTCAGTGGTTAAGCCTCTGACTCTTGATTTCCTTTCAGGTCATGATTTCCCGTTCCTGGTATCAAACCCTGTGTTAAGAGTCTCCCTTTCCCTCCCCCTCTGCCCCTCCCTTGCTAGTGCACACACTCTCAAAAAATAAAATAAAAATAGATATATAAATAAATAGGAAAGATGAAAAAGGTGACCCCAAATAGAAAATGTTAAGTTCTCTTGGACTTTGGGAGTGACTTACCTTAGTGAGTTCTTCCCAAATTCAGAGGATTAAGGTGGGGTGTGTATGAAAAAGCAGGTATGTCCTCCCCCTTACCTCAGTTTCCCCACCTAGTCTGGAGAGGAGCTCCGACCCACAAGGGCTGTTTAGGGGACAGAAGAGAGCTATCCAGGGCCCTGGCGCCAAGTGGGACCCAGGCAGGTGTGGTTACAGGTGACGTGTCCGCAGGTCGCCCGGTTTGGGCCGGGGCTGGCTCTGGTGGGTAGCCTGGGGCCCCAACATATTCCCACCTCATCCTCGAGCCATCTTGGGGCCAAGCCAGCCTTCTAGCCTCAGTGGGCCTCGGTTTCCCCATCCATGAAGGTAGGGCCATCTGCCAGGGCTGTCCTTGGAAAGGAGCTGCAAGACTGGATGAAGAGCCCAGAATAGGGAAGCTGCAGGGAGGTGGGGGCGCTCGGGCCCTGCGGCTGCCGGGACTTCTGTCAGGTTACGCTGTTGGTACCAGTGCCAACTGGACACGGCCTTCCGCCACAGGGAGTCACGCTCTGTCCCCAGGGGGACCCTACTCTCCCAGAGAAAGGGGAACACCAGGGTGAGACTTTAAGAGCTGATTCTCGGGGCACCTGGAGGGCTCGGTCAGTTAAGCATCCGACTTCGGCTCAGGTCATGATCTCCTGGTTCATGGGTTCAAGCCCCATATCGGGCTCTGTGCGGACAGCTCAGAGCCTGGAGCCTGCTTCGGATTCTGTCTCCCTCTCTCTGCCCCTCCCCTGCTCACGCCTCTGTCTCTCTGCCTCTCAAAAACAAATAAAGCATTTTTTTTTTTAATTAAAAAAAAAAAAAAAGAACTGTTTCTCAAACCTAAGGGGGGAATTTTTTCCATTGGAATTCACTGGAATTTTGGAAGAGCCTTGGGACTTTCCCCCTGCATTGGCCGTGACTTCTCAGCATTCAAGACCCCCAAGAGTCTGTACCCAGGCTCCCTACCATGGGCCCAATTACCAGGAGCTGACAATGGTGGGGGAGGGGGCAGGCTCAGGAATCCAGGCTGGGACACAGAACCTGACAGCCTGCTCTTCCTTCCCCCTCCCTCCCGGAAGCCCTCGCCTCCCTCCCCGGGCTGCGGCAATGTGGGGGCTTTGTCCACACATCTTGCCCCAAAGCCGACACCTTTCTCTTTCTCTGAGCAGCACTGATTTGGGGGAGAACAGTTTCAAACCCAGCTCAGCCACCACTCAACTGGGACAAGTTGAGGAACCTTGGACAAGTTGCTTCTCATTCCTCAGCCTCACCTGTAGCACAAGGGAATTGCTATCTATGTCACAGGACTGTTTTGAGTACCTGCTGAGTGCCCAGCACATGGTGGGCACTTGCTACATTGTAGCAGTGATGCTCGCCTTAGGATGGGGTCTTTCCGGGTCTGGGCACCTCTGTGGCATCTGTCTGGCCCTACTGTGTGAGGTCATCATCCCCCGTGCCTTTTTGGCCTTCCCTAACCTTCTACCCATTATACTACAGATGCTATGACTGATGAGGTGCTGGGTGGGGTGGTGGGGGGTAGGGTAAGGAGGGAACAGGTGAGACAGATGTGGAGGAGGCGAGGGCATCCCCACAGGGTGGGGTTGGGAGAATGGGCTGGAGGGCCCACGCTGGGACTCGGTCTCACCGGTTTGGGGAGCTGGCCTGGCAATGGGGAGACGCTGGCATCAGGGAGAGGCGGGAGGGGCTGGTGGCTGCCTAGGAAAGGAGAGCTGAGTAAGGGACACGGGGCTACAGGGCCTGGGCAACAGCCTGGACGTGGGGGGAGCACCTAGGCAGGAGCTGGGGACATCCCTGTCACACCCGCACTCTGTCTCGCCACCACATGCTCAGAGAAGCCACTCGCAGACGCACACGTAGACACACACAACACACATCTTAAATGGCCACCCCTCAGGTCTCCCCTTCCCTCCTACCCAGCTCTATTTTCCTGTCTTGATTTATCAGACTAATCATGTAACTTATTTATTATAACACCTATTGCTTATTGCATAGCTCCCTGCTGGAACACAAGCTCCATGAAACCAGGGTGCTTGGCCTGCTTGGCCCACTCTTGTATGCCCAGCAACCTACAGTGGGCTTAGCACATACTGGGTGCTCAATAAATATGTGCTGAGGGGCGCCTGGGTGGCTCAGTCGGTTGAGCGTCCAATTCCTGATTTCGGCTCAGGTCATGATCTCATGGTTTATGAGATCGAGCCCCGTGTTGGGCTCTGTGCTGACAGTGTGGAGTCTGCTTGGAATTCTCTCTCCCTCTCTCCGCCCCTACCCCACTTGTGCGTGCTCTCTCTCTCAAAATAAATAAACTTAAAGTAAATAAACGTGTGCTGAGTGAGCAAACCCCTCTAGAAACACATTCATGAATGCTCACGCTCATGTGCAGAAATACAGTCACCCCCCAAACTGCCACAGACATTCTCAGACACAGGTACACAGGCTCACAGGCTCACACCCAGACCCACACGTCCACGCAGCACACAAGACACAGACCTTCTCGCTCCCGAACCACACGCTTTCAGACTCACACCCAGCTGTCCAGATTCCAAAGCTCCTACTCACAGCAGGCACGCTCCAGCGCATCCCAGCTCCCCTCCTCCGCAGTGCCAGCCCCAAGGGCAGCCCCTCCCAGAACCAGGGGGCGGGGCCTCGGTGGAAGCTGACAGCACAGCAGCTAGAAAGGGGTGGGGCGGGGCAGGGCCACCCTGGCACCCGGGAGCTCTGAGGAGACGCTGCCACTTTAGACCCACCTACGTGGAGAGAAGGGAGTGAGGTCACCGGTGCCCTCAGCCTTGACCCAGCCCTGCTGCAGCCCGACTCTGGCCTTCCCGTCTTTGTCTCCACCAAAGACCCAGGGGTTTGGGTGAGGCAGAGAGTCCTCCCGGGCACAGAGATGGGCAGGGCCCAGAACAGGTCCCCTGGCCCATCAGTAGGGAAGGCAGGGGTGGGCAGTGAGAACTGGGCCTTCCCAGCATCAGCTCCACCCTCCAGTAGCAAAGAAGCCTCCTACAGCACCTTGCCCCCCAGGGCGGCCTGAAACATGGGGAATCGGGCAGAACTGTTACCTGCCGTGTCCTGGCCCAGGGTCCCTCTCCAGAGAGGCCCTTTTTGCCCCCACCTTCCCACTGTGGAACATGGGGAGGACGCTGGTGAGTCACAGCGCCGAACAGCCACCTGAAATCATCCTTACCTCGGCACCTCAGGACTCTCTGCCCCCCTGGAGCTGAAACAAGATTGGGCAAGAGGATCTGGCAGTCCCAATGCCACCGTTAGGTCTCATGTTATCAGACTGTGTCCTTAGGGCCCCTCTGGCTGTTCCGATGGAGCCCCAACCTCTGCTGAGGAATGGGAGAATGGGCACACAGCAAGGCAGGGCTTGCTCGCTCAGACCCTAGAGAACCTGGGTCAGTAAATGCCTGAAAGTAAAAACCGGAAGTAAATGTCCTTGGCCCCCTCCCAACGCTCACCACACTCCCTGAGGGGAAGTAATGCTGGACTAGGAAAATACAGCACAACCCATGTTAGAAATCTGAAACCATCTTCCAGGGACCAGGAAAGGAACTGTGTGCTCACGCCCCCTGGTGGCAGATCTGCAATTGCACTCTGCTCTCACAACCACACCAGGGTCCCCCGAGCCAAAACTGTGCCTTTGGCCCCCTCGCCCACCACTTATTTACAGATGAGGGGAGACGGACGCAGAGGGAGGCAAGGAAGGATCTGCACCCTAGCCCAGGGGAGCCTGGAACCCAGGTGCTGCAACTCATTCAACAAGAAACTTTTATTGAGCACCCACTGCCAGCGTGCCAGAAACCGCTGGACTCCTGGTCCAGTGCTCTTCGTACACTGGCTGCCCCTCTGCTGTCTCTGAATTCAGGCTGAGACCCCAACTTGGAGGAGCAGGAACCTTCTTCAGGAGACTGTCCGGGTGAGGAGAGCCCTGGGAGGAGGAAGGGCCATCAGCAGCTGTAGCACCACCAACTTGGGGTCCAGAGACCCCAGAGAGGAGACAGAGGGACCCGGGGAGCAGCGCTCACAGGTGGGATCGGATGGGGCCTGGTCAGCTATGTCCATTTTACGTTTTTAATAAATAGTTCTTGCTGCTGCCCAGGCTGGTGAGGGTGGTCCCATTGGGCCCAGGCTTCCCCAGCAATTCAGGGGTGCAAGGGTAGCTCTCTTCTCATGCTAGTTCAGGCTCCAGCTCTGAAAAGGAAAGGAGGAGCACCAGGTTAGTCCCCCCCCCACTCCCAAAGAGCATCTGGGGGCTGTCCTGGGGGCAAGGGGGCAGCAGGAGCGAGGCTCCCTAGGACAGGTCTCAGCTGGTCCCGGCTCTGAGAAGGATGCCACCCCCTCACACACAAAGTGGGACAGGGTTGGCTAACAGGCTAGAAGCCCCCCGAGGCGGGAGGTCCTGGCGCTCCGACTGCCTCTGCAGCCCAGTATGTGGATCCTTCTGTGGCCAACCTCCATCCCAGGTTGCATCCCCACCCTCCACCCCGACTCGAGTCACTGACCGGCCTCCGCCTCATCACCCTTGGCATCCGGTTCCTGCCACCAGTCAGCATAGATGCCCTCCTCGTAGTCCCCCTCCCCCTCGAACTCGGCATCGGATGGGGGATCCTTGGGCTCCACAGGCGGCACTGTCTCTTCCAGCTCCATCTACAGCAGCCCCAGGGTAGGGAAAGAAAGGAGGTCACAGCAGGCACAAACCCAGACCGGCTCCCTTCCTGGCCGAGGGGCCCCCCATCCCATCTCAGCCCCCAAAGCCCCTCCTTCCCCAGTCTCAAGATCCCACACAGGACTGATCTGAGGGTTTCTCCCACAAGGTCCCATTCCCAAACTGCCACTTCCCGCACCGATGTATGGGGCTCCCCCGACAGAGAGTCAATGTTAGCGTAAGCACTGCTTTCTCCAAGGCCATCCTTTTAAGCATAAATTCCATGGCCATAGCGGATGCCGCTACTCCCTGCATGCTGTCTGCTCATGCAATTTCTTGGCCAGAAACACGGTTGCCCCCCCACCCCCACCCCGTGCCTGGATCGCTCTCATTGACTCACCAATGCCAGGCATCAGCTCCAGGATTCAGCCCTGGCCGATGACCCTGGCTGGATATGGAGCCCTCCTCTGGTGCCCCGTGCTGACCTCTCCTGAGCACCGTTTGTGCCTCCCCAACTAGACTGTGAGCTGCTTGAGAAGGGGACTGTACCTTTTCATCAACTTACCCCAGCCCCACACATTGTCTGGCAAACAGCAGGCCACAAATAAGTGTAATAAAAATGGCCACCATCCACCGAGCACCTGCTCTGGGCCAGCTCTGGGGAAGATGCTTTCCATACTTGATCTCATTTCACGGTCACCACAATGCTGTGACACCAGCATCACCCTCCCCATTTGAGATGCAGGAACCGAAGTTCAAGAGCTACCTGAGACTTGCCTGGAGGCTGCCCAGCTGGTAAGCAGAGGGGCCAAGTCTGGCTGTCACCAAAGCCGGGGTGCAAACAGCATAGCCCCTCCCCCATGCATGATGAGTGGGGGCACGGGTGAGTGAACAAAGTGGGGGATGGATAAATAATAAGCGCCAAGCAGCCACACCCACAGAAATTTGGACTCCCAAACCCCCTCATTCAGGATCAAGGGATCACACTTCAGTCCTTCCTTCCTGGCACCGGCATTCATTCATTCACTGGTTCATTCAAACTCAGTTTCCCGGTGCCAGCTCTGGGGCAGGCGCTGTGGAAAAGCTGGGAATAACCTGGTCCCCCATCCCAAAGCACGAGCCTCTGAGAGACTGGCTGGAGAAGGGATGGATCAGGGCTGCAAGTAACTCCAGGGTCAGGGAGGCACAGAGGGTCACAGTTGGTGTTGCAAGCCCAGAAGGCAGAGCCAGAACATGCAGGGAGGGCTTCCCGGAGGAGCGCCACTTGAGCTGGGCTGGGGGAGTTATGTGGCAACATTCAGACACGCAGAGAAGGAGAGCATGAGAACACTGAGTGGGGAGCAAAGAGCAGGTATAGATAAGGAGCAGCTGACTGCCCCCTGAGGTAGGGCCGAGCTTTGGCACAGAGGCCCTCCAGGAAGAGATCAAGGGTCCCCGCCATGGCCCAGCCTAGAGAGCAGGTGGCCACTTACCTCATCATCTGGCTGCAGGTACATATGTGCGAACTCCAGCAGTTCCCGAAGCTCTGCTGTCTGATTGTGGTAGAGCATGGCCTCCTGAGAGGAAGGGGGGAAAGTGAGGTAAGCCAGAGCCTGCCGCCAGATGGTAGAGGAGCCAAGTTGGGATCTGGGTTCCCCCCCCGCCCCGCACGCTTTTTCAGCTCAAGGAGCAAGGAACAGGTATCAGTCACATGCTGACTGAAAAATCATAGCTGTTTGGAGAGGTTAGGGAGGATTGGGAGGGCTCTGTTAGAAAGAGCTCTTTAATCGATTAGCAATGTCTGCCACTAGTAAGGAAATCGAGGGTGGCACCATGTGCCCCATGGCTGCCAGTCTTGCCCTAGATTCCCAGGGGTTTCCTTAGTGGGTCCAAGCTAGGGAGTCCCTGGGAAGGAGGGCAAAAGCCAGCAGTGAGAGTGGTGAGGGTGGGGAGGGGAGCAGGTGGTAATGGACGGGTATTTTTGCACCTCCCACAGCCTGGGCGCTGTGCTACCATTCTGTAGGTGAGGCAACGTATTCAGCAAGGATCAGTAATGTTCCCAGGCCCGTTCAGCGGGTGGGGCTGGCTTTGAACCCAGGACTCCAATCACCACCCATAGTCTTTCTTTTCACTTCCCACCCTGCCTTCCAAAGAAGCCAGAATTTTTTTTTTAAAACCACCTGTCCCAAGAGTGCCTCCAAAGGCAGTGCCCACCTCCCGGGGCTGGAAGTCCTCCTCCTCTAGGCCCCAGCGAGCCCGGTGGAAGCGGTAATACACCAGGTTCTGCTGCATGACACTGTCGTCAGGGTCGAAGAGCATGTAGCTGGCGGCGCTGCGGGCGGCCTGGCGCACGTCATTCACTGCGGGCAGGACAGGAGTGAGGAGTAGCCCCCACACGTCCCCGCCTTCAGGGACAAGCCATTCCTAGACCGTCCCCCTTTCTCACTTCAGTCCAGTGCTCCTGGCTCCCCAGCTGTCCCCCCCCCCACCCCACAGTATCTTTTGGCCCCTTCACCCCACCCAAATGATAATGCAAGCTAGAATGTACTGGGCACTTACCACGTGCCAAGCCCGTGTAACTCATTTAAGCCTCACCATTATCATCATCCCCAATATACAGACAAGAAATGTGAGGCACAGAGAGGTTAGGTAAACTGCTCAAGCTCACACAGCTGGAGAATAATGGCACTTGAGAATGAGAGCCCAGCAGCCTTGCCCTCAACCTCTTCACCAACGGACCCATGAATGGTCTCCTGGCCCCTTGGTCCTTAGCTCCTCCACTCCAACTCCAGCCTCCATCTGAATTTTGGCAGCTCTGCATGGCAAGAACTCTGGAGTTCGTCAATCCCGGCCCCCGTGGATGCCAGGCTCTCCTCCAGACGAGGAGAGCCATAAATCCTGGTGCTACTTTTCATTGGCCATGTGACTAATGGCCCCTTGAGCTCTATGAGCCTCAGTTGCCTCATCTGAAAAATGGGTCCCGTAATGTCAGCTGCAGGGGATGGGTGAAAGCACCAAGTGAGATCAACAGATGTGGTAGGCCTTTGTAAACTGTCGACTGTGGTGGAGTCGTTGGCTACCCATTTACCCAAGAGGTTTCTGAATTCTCCTAAGGTTGCTCTTTGTTCCTTCCCCTCCTCTCACCTGTTTGCCACCCCCAGCCTTCCCTGCCGTCACGCAGGGTCCTCACATATGAGGGACGGCTCCCCACGACCCTGTAAAACTCTCAGGGCAATGCTTTCTCTTCCCCCCCCCCCCCCCCCCATCCCAAGCCCACCAGGATGCTCACACTTGTAGTAGGCAAACTGCAGGTAATGATACATGGTGGCCACGAACTTCTCCACGAAATAGCCGCCCACGTTGGGGGTCAAGTTGGCCTCACAGTCCACCTTGCACTGCAGGGACTCTGCAAAGAGATCTAGGGGGTGGAAGGCAGTGGTGAGGAGCCGGTGCCTGCCCAGCCGATGCCACCACAGGAGGTAATGCCAGTAAAGACTTGGCTCAGGATACAAAGGGCAGTGCTGAGGCAACTACTGTGGCCTGGGCCGCCTTACCACCCCCGCAGCTCAACCCCCACCCCAAAACCGGAGGGAGTTGGGGCATTCTGAGGCAGATGAGGTTTGGAGGTGGGAAGCCTAGGTAGAGAAGCTCAGGAGAGTTCTTTCTGTCCCCGCTGAGGCACCCCGTGGTCAGGGATCCCTAACCAGGTGCGATTTCTGGCCACAAACTGCCTTCTGCACACACCTGCTGGGCTGTTTCTGTACATATGACCACGGCACCTTTGCACCTGTACTGCCCTCCGCCTGAGGCCTGTGAAACCAACGTCCTCAGGCCTTTTTGGGATGTCACCACCTCTCTGCACCAACGCCTAGCACCTTGGACACTCAGGACTGTAGCCTTTCTCACTGACTGAAGGCTCCCAGGGCAGGGATAACACCTTATTTCTGTGCACCTCCCAAGAACCTCCTGGGTGCTCCATACACGCGTTTGGGATGAATACTTACACGTTAAGAGGCCTTAGGAGCGCTGGGAAGCAGGGCCCTGTGGGTGAGAGGGTCACCCACAGGGATCTGGAGGAAGAGGGGAATACCTGCTATGGCCGGGTAGAAGTCCTTGAAGTCCACCTGCTCGTGGGCCCCCTCACAGCCAGCCAGACACCGGGCAAAGACGGCCAGGTACTCAGCCAGGGCCCGCTCCATGTCCTCGGTGCTGCTGCGGAAATCTCCGCTGTTGTAGAGCTTCACAGCCCTGAGGAACACCGCCTAGAGGGGTGCGTCAGAGGGGTCAGGGAGACCTCCAACACCTCCCCTCCGGTACAAGCCCCGCGGGGGGCGGGGGGACGGTGGTCAGGAAGGAGCGTCAGGGCCAGCCCTACCCCTCCAGCCCACCTCATAGGGCTGCGCCTCCAAGTCCGTGAAGGGCTCCTCGGCGGCGTCCAGCAGCCCCCGGTAGTAGCTGAGATACTTGGCGGTTAGCTCGTGCTTCGGGTTCCTCTGGAGGAAGGTGTAGGCCGCGGCCGCCGCCTTCTCCAGCCGGTTAGCCTGCGGGACAGGGACAGAGAGGGTCGGAAGGGCCAGAGATCGAATCCCTGAGTGCACAAGGGGGCTTGGCTGTCCTTGGTTGTGCGATCGATGCTGCTCCGAGACCGGACGGAATCAGATGCCGGCTCCGAACGACGCGCCCCAGCTGCGCCCAGAAGACGAGGCGGGGCAGGGGGCCAGGGGCGAGGGGCACCCGGCCTAGGGGGGCGAGGTGGGACGGTGGCTCCAGGACCGGGGGCGCGGCGGGGCTGGAGGAGGGCGAGGCAGGGCGGAAGGATCCGGGACTGGAGGAGCCCGGGTGGGGCCGGTGGGTCGCGGGGTGGGGGGTGGGGGCGCAGGGGAAGGCACCCACCTTGAACAGCGCGTAGTGCAGGTACTGGTAGGGCAGGCGGCTCTGGAAGTCGCGCAGCAGCTGCCGCGGCGGGTAGGGCACCTGGAAGGCGGGCAGCGTCCGCTTGCAGCGCCGCAGACAGGCGGCGCGTTCCAGGACGTGGCCGAAGAGCCGCAGCTCGCGGGCCCACTCGTCGCCGCGGCCGCCATCGGGGCCGGGCTCGGGCCCCGGGAAGGAGGCCGCGGGCGGCGCAGGGCCGCTGCAGTTGGCGTGGCAGAAGGCCTCGCTGTCCCGCAGCAGCCGGTGCAGCCGCAGCGCCGCCTCGAGGTAGCGCGCGCTCTCGCTCCAGCTCTCGCCCTCGTACTGCTCGAGCGCGTGCCCGTAGGCCGCGGCCAGGGGCATCAGGTCCTCGGGCGGGAAGCCCCGGAAGCTGTACTTCTCGTACTGCCCCGCGGCGCTGCCCAGCAGCAGCCACAACAGCCCCCACGCCGCCCGCCCCATGGCCGCGCGCGCCGGCCGGCTCTCCCGGGCCGAGGAGGGTCCACGGCCGCGCGGGGCGGGCGGGGGCGCCGAGTGGGGCCGGGCGGGGGGCGCCCGCTGGGTCTTAGCGCCGCGCAAGCGACGGCAGGAGGCGGAGTCGAGGTCTGGGTCAGCTCTCCCGAGGGGCACAGGGCCCACGGGAGCCCTGAGGCCCCTACGTTGGCCGCCTCCTGCCCTTGGGGGGGGGGTCTTCCCCTTGACAGATGGTAAGTGGGTGGAGGAACGCTTCCCGCAGGGAAGGGGACCCGCAAAGCCCCTCCCCACGCAAAGACAGTCCCCCACCTTAAGATCAAGACATTGAGGGAGCGCCGCCTCCACCACTCTGCCCAAACCTTGGCATCTGGTTCTCTTCCATTACAGAGTCCCTCCTGCTCCTTCTCCGCCCCTAGCCCCGAAGCAGTCACTTCTAGTGGTCCCTCCGCTCCAGTCCGCGACTCGGAGGCGCACTCCTGGTTTCACCCCGCACACATCACTCCTCGCTGCCGCCCACCTATGTCCATCCCCGCGCGGGATCGTCCTGACTGTCCAGCTTTTGCGGGACCACGCAGCTCGATCCTGGAGAGGCCATCGCTGAGACAGTGGGGATGTGGGGCGGGGGAGTACCGAGACAACCCCCTCAGATTCTGGAGCCTCACCAGCCACCTGGAGAGGCCTAGATTTGGGGGGGAGGCCAACGAAAGAAACAAGGGATACTTCAGTCCGGCTTTAGGGACCCAGGGGTTCGGGAAAAAAAGACACTGAACTTTTTCTTTTTTTTTTTTTTTTTCTTTTAATGGGGGTCAGCTCCAACTTCTCCGCTTTCCCGAACCTCCCTCCCAGGCTGAGGCCCCAGGACGCTGAGCCCCGGGAGATAGGGAGGGGGGATCTGGATCTGGAGTTCTTTGTGGTGCATTCCTGGACTCCTACACTCAGCCTTGCCCCCTCCTCCCATTCCACCCTCCGTCCTCCGCCCCGCCAGCTCTTTCTCCCCTGCCCCCATTCCACGTGGGACTAGCCGGGCGGGGGTGGGGACCAAGGACAGGAAGGGGGGGAGCCAGCTCCGGGAGGAGGGGGAAAGGAGGTTTGTCGGCGGCGACTCCCTCGCTCGCCCTCACTGCGGCGGTCCCAGCTCAGGCACTATGTTCCGCACGGTGCCCCCCCAGCCGCACCTTCCTCCGGCTCCCCCTGCTGCAGTTGTTGCTGCTGCTGGTACAGGCAGTGGGGAGGGGGCTGGGCCGTGCTAGCCCGGCCGGGGGCCCCCTGGAAGATGTAGTCATCGAAAGGTACCACATCCCCAGGACCTGTCCCCGGGAAGTGCAGATGGGGGACTTTGTTCGCTACCACTACAACGGCACTTTCGAGGATGGCAAGAAGTTTGACTCCAGGTAACGGGTTGGGTGCCCTCAGACTCGCCCCTCCCCTTGGGGCCAGGCTGTCTCTATCCGGGGATCCCTAATTGCCCTTTGAGGATGTGTCTGCATCCCCTACTTACTCCATGTTCTCCTAAACCTAACACAGCACCCTGAGGCTGGGGGCTCCCAGACACCATCTTCCCAAAGATTTCCCTGCCCTTAATTTCAAACCCTCACCTCTTAAAGGACCCCAGTTTCTTTCACAACAAACTCCCCACATTCCCCAAAGTGTTTGATGATCAAGGTGAACTGCTCTATTTACTCAACAGTGCTTGATTTAAAGACATGGCAGGGAGGAGGTTCTGGTCCCCAGCGTTGGGGGGAAGGGCATGGTCCCTGATGCATGTGAATCCTCCAGTGGTCTCAGCCTGGGACCCCCTCCCTTTCCACCCGGGCTGAATCCCTTCTGGTTCCAGCCCCAGGTTTCAGTGCCTTTGTAACCAGAGAAGAGTCAATAGAACTTTTTTGGAGGCGGTGGGGGTTATAAGCAACCAGCATGTTAAAGAAGGGTGAACACTGTAAGACAGCAGGATGGATCTAGGAGTGTAGGGCATAGCTCCGTGTGGGACAGATAGGGACCCAATCTGTCTACGTGTCACATGGCTGGGCATTGCCCCCCTGGGCTCCCGGAGGGTTCTCGTACCTCCCTCTCTGGGTCTCCCTGCACCACCGCCCCCCCACCTCCCTCCATCTTAGCTCTACCAGGCCAGTGCTGCCACCCATCTTGCCAGGCTTGGGGTTTGAAGGATGGGGTTCTGATCCGATCAGGCCTTTTAGTCTGCTCTGGCAAGTCACTTTTGTTGGTGGGGGCAGGGCAGGGCTGTTCGCTTAAACCTCAGGTCCCAGTCACACCGCATCCTTAGAAGTCAGTCCCCTCTTAGACCCCTTTCCCAAAGCACACAACTCAGCCCACGGGAAATTAGCTTCCATGGCTTTGGAAGGGCAGGCAGTGTATTAAGAACATGAACTCCAGAGTCCAAGACCTGGGTTCAAATCCAGCCAATGACCGTGGACAAGGAATTAGGCCTCTTTAAGCTCATGTCCTTATCTGAAAAAATGGAGATGAAAAACAATCTGGAAAATTAAGTCCTCCCTTCCTAAGGCAGATAATAGGGCTTAAGCAAGATGATGAATGAAAGAACTTCACACAGTGCCTGCAAATACCAAGGCAAGTTCAGGGAACATTAGATTAGCCTTGACTCTGGGGAGGACTGGGTGCCCTTATCATGTTTAACTGGTAGGAACTTTGTGCAGTGCTTGGGCCCTCACAAGAGCACCGTGAAGGAAGCAGCTCAGTGGGCAGAATGAGGTGTGGACAGTGGCCAGAAGCACCGCCCAAGCCAGGGAGGGGTTGGGAGCAGGGGATGACTTCCTTGGTGGGACTCTAGGAGCCAGACTGGCCCCAGTTTGTGCAGTGCTGAGCTTGGAAGACTTTCCTAACCCCTTAACCCTTTGATCAAAATGAAAATCTCTCAGGGCGCCTGGCTGGCTCAGTCAAAAGAACATGCATCTCTTGATCTTGGAGTCATGAGTTCGAGCCCCATGTTGGAGGTAAAGATTACTAAATAAATAAATAAATAAATAAATAAATAAACTTGAAAAAAAATAAAATAATTTAGGGGTGCCTGGGTCAGTTAAACATCCAACTTCGGCTCAGGTCATAATCTCATGGTTCGGTTCTTTTTTTTTTTTTTTTAACGTTTATTTATTTTTGAGACAGAGAGAGACAGAGCATGAACAGGGGAGGGGCAGAGAGAGAGGGAGACACAGAATCCGAAGCAGGCTCCAGGCTCCGAGCTGTCAGCACAGAGCCCGACGCGGGACTCGAACTCACGGACCGCGAGATCATGACCTGAGCCGAAGTCGGACGCTTAACCGACCGAGCCACCCAGGCGCCCCTCAGTTCTTTTTTTTAATGTTTCTTTCTTTTTTTTTTTTTTTTTTATTTTTGAGAAAGAGAGAGAGAGCGCAAACGGGGGAGGGGCAGACAGAGAGGGAGACAGGATTTGAAGCAGGCTCTGTGCTGACAGCCTGTCGCTGTGGCTGGGCTCCAACTCACGAATCATGAGATCATGACCTGAACTGAAGTCAGAGGCTTAACCGACTGAGCCACCCAGGCGCCCCTCTTGGTTCAGTTCTTGCAGAGCCCTCTTCGGATCTTCTGTCTCCCTCTCTCTCTGCCCCTCCTCTTCTCCACTCCCCCACTCTCATGTGTGCATGTTCTCTCGAAAATAAACAATTAAAACAGTAAAAAATAAAATAATAGAAACAAATTTTAGGGGCGCCTGGGTGGCTCAGTTCGTTGAGCATCCGACTTGGGTTCAGGTCATGATCTCGCGGTTCGTGAGTTCAAGCCCCATGTTGGGCTCTATGTTGACGGCTCGGAGCCTGGAACCTGCTTTAGATTCTGTCTCCCTTGATCTCTCTGCCCCTCCCCCATCTGTGCGCACTTTCTCAAAAATAAATAAACATTAAAAAAAATTGTTTTAAGTACAAATCTCCCATCCTCCCTTAACTTCTGAAAACTTAAAACTGTAGCTAAAAGCAAATAAAAGCCTGGTGTGCCTGGGTGGCTCAGTTAGTTGAGCATCTGACTCTTGATTTGGGCTCAGGTCATGATTCAAGGGTTGTGGGATCAAGCCCCACATCAGGTTCTGCACTGAGCATGGAACCTGCTTGAGAGTCTCTCTCTTTCCCTCTCTCTCTCTCTCTCTCTCTCTCTCTCCCTCTGCCCCTCTCCCTAGCTCTCTCTCTCTCTAAAATTAAAAAAAAAAAGCCAATAAAAGTCAAGAGATACAGGGGCGCCTGGGTGGCTCAGTCGGTTGGGCGACCGACTTCAGCTCAGGTCATGATCTCACAGTCCGTGAGTCCGAGCCCTGCATCGGGCTCTGGGCTGACAGCTCGGAGCCTGGAGCCTGTTTCAGATTCTGTGTCTCCCTCTCTCTCTGACCCTCCCCCGGTTCATGCTCTGTCTCTCTATGTCTCAAAAAAAAATAAACGTCAAATTAAAAAAAAAAATTAAAAAAAAAAGTCAAGAGATACAAACTTCCAATTATAAAATAAATAAGTCATGGGGATATAATGTATAGAAAATAGTATTGTATTAACTTTGGACAGTGACAGATGTTAACTACACTTATTACACAATAAGTATGATCTCGTATGTAAATGTCAAATCACTTTGTTGTACACCTGAAACTAAATCTTGTATGTCGATTATACTGCAACAAAAAGTAATAAATAGAAGTAAAATAAAATAAAAATGAAAGCCATGGCAATTTCAGAACAGGCCTTTCCAAAATTGGAAACCAATCCCTACCCTCATTCAGCTCTGCTGCCCCCTCCTTTCCCTGGAAAAGCCATTGATGCAGTGGCACAAACACGGAGTTGAGCAGACTGCATATTAGCTGTGTGACCTTGGGCAAGTCATTCAGTCTCTTGTCTCAATTTTTGTCATAAGAAAAATGAAAACAGGGACACCCGGGTGGCTCAGCTGGTTAAGCGTTCAACTTCAGCTCAGGTCATGACTCGTCTGTCAGCCTGGAGCCCACTTCCGATCCTCTGTCTCCCCCTCTCTGCCCTCCCCTGCACACGCTCTCTTTCAAAAATAAATGTAAAAATTTTTTTCAGAACAATGAAAACAGTAATGCCCATTTCACAGGGGAAAGGATTAAGTAGGTGATTGTAAAACAGGCTAAGCATTTATCTGGCACATTGTAAATGCTCAATAAATGCTCCCTTCCCCTTTATGCCATACTTAGCACCCCTTTGCTGTCAGCAGATGGTGGTAGCTCCCAGGCCTGCACAGCCCTCCCTTATCCCGGGCAAATAAAAGCTCCTGGCCTCCTGGGGGACTCCTCTTGTGTAACAGCCCATCCTGTTAAGGTGGGAGTCATGGCTGACCTAGGGGGAGGCATGAAGACGAGACAGAAGCATGTGGACCTACACCTGTGATAGGGAGGGGGCTTGAGTGTGTGTGTGTGTGTGTGTGTGTGTGCGCGCGCACCTGTGCATGCATGCGATCAAGGCCCGAGGCCAGTGTCTCCCATCTGTTTCCGCTCTCCCCCAGCTATGACCGAAGCACCTTAGTGGCCATCGTGGTGGGCGTGGGGCGCCTCATCACCGGCATGGACCGAGGCCTCATGGGCATGTGTGTCAACGAGCGGCGACGCCTCATTGTGCCTCCCCACCTGGGCTACGGCAGCATCGGTGTGGGTGAGAAGGGTCGGGGCACCCGCACGGGGATGGAGGAGACAGGAGTCAGAATGGAGGACCCCAGGGCCAGAAAACTGAAGCGCAGAGCAGGAGAGCGACTTGCCCAAGGTCACACTGAATATGCAGTGTGGATAGTGGCAGGTCTGGGACTAGAATTTCAGTCCCCCGGCCCTGGAGTCGGGGGAAAGGCGATGACAGGGCCCTGGGTGGGATCCAAGCTTGACTAGGGAGAAGGGGCACTAGGAGTGGTGGAGGGAGGGGCCAAGCTGGACATTCAAATGTCCATTCCACCCACCACCCTGGGGCTGCAGCAAATGTGGGTACCCGCCTCTGATACAAGGTAAGGGCCGGAGGGAGTCCTGGGGCCCTAGGGACCGTGGCATGGCGAGGGGTCTGGGGGAGCTGCACCGAACGTGAGCTGTGGCTGCTGGACCCTCACAGCGGGGCTCATTCCCCCGGATGCCACCCTGTACTTCGATGTGGTCCTGCTGGATGTGTGGAACAAGGCAGACACTGTGCAGGTGAGCACCTTGCTGCACCCAGCCCACTGTCCCCGCACGGTCCAGGACAGCGACTTTGTCCGCTACCACTACAATGGCACGCTGCTGGATGGCACTGCCTTTGACACCAGGTGAGGGCTGGAGAGAGTCCTGGGGGGGCCGGGGACTGTGTGGCATGATGTGGAGGGTGTCCGGGTCCCATCCGGCCTCTCCCATCTCCAGCAGCATCACTTCTACCTCATTCTCTGCAGCTACAGTAGGGGCGGCACTTATGACACCTACATCGGCTCTGGCTGGCTGATCAAGGGCATGGATCAGGGGCTGCTGGGCATGTGTCCTGGAGAGAGAAGAAAGATCATCATCCCTCCGTTCCTGGCCTATGGCGAGAAAGGCTATGGTGAGGGCAGACAGGGACTCGGGGATTCCTCAGAAGAGGGCTGCCGTATACAGTTGTGCAGGTTGTGTACTGCACAAGGGCACTCAGCCAAGGAGGCAAGTAGGGTAGGGGTGAAATCTAGCTCTTGGTGGTGATCTCACTAAGAAGAGGTGCTTTATTCTGATTCACACAATCATTTAGGATGGGCTGGTGGTGGCCCGGGGGAAAATCCAGCTCACGCCTTACAGGGAGAGCAAGAAACAGGGCTGCTGAGGGTATGGAAAGGTCTCTGGAGAGCAGAATTAGCACCTTTTTACAGGGTGCCCACATGGGCCTTCCTGAGTCAAGAAGGAGCCCTGGTTTGCTCTCCAGTTGTACCACTTGTATGGTTCAAGTCTATCCCTTCCCCAGGGACTGTGATCCCCCCACAGGCCTCCCTGGTCTTCCACGTGCTACTGATTGATGTCCACAATCCGAAGGACACCGTCCAGCTGGAGACACTGGAGCTACCTCCTGGCTGCGTCCGGAGAGCTGTGGCTGGAGACTTCATGCGTTACCACTACAATGGCTCACTGATGGACGGCACCCTCTTTGATTCCAGGTGTGTGGTTGGTGGCGGGGAGGCGGGAGGAAGGCCGAAGAAGCTGAGGCAGGATCTGGGGTCACCCGGGCGCAGCTGGAGGTGGCTCCATCCTGCCTGGAAGGGCAGGGGCCCCTTTGACCCCCTGGCCCGCCCTCCCCGCCCTGTATTGCAGCTACTCCCGCAACCACACCTACAACACCTATGTGGGGCGGGGCTACATCATCCCAGGGATGGACCAGGGGCTGCAGGGCGCCTGCATGGGGGAGCGCCGGAGGATCACCATACCCCCCCACCTCGCCTATGGGGAGAACGGGACTGGTAGGCATGTCCCTGTGCTCGCGGTCACCCCCCTTGGCAGCTCCACAGACTGCTCCCCCACCTCCCCAGCACAGGGCCGGTCCAGCCACCGCTCTGCCCCTCTCGCCTCGAAACCCATCACCCACCCACCTTCTGCCACACAGACTCCATCCTTTTCTCCAGGGGCCCTCCCCTCACTTCTCCCTTCTATACTGGAGAAGGGCAGCCGACTCCTGAGCTGGGGAGGCGGGGGTGGCTATGGGAGGACAGAAACAGTGTAGCCCTAGGAAGCAAAGAAACCTGGACTTGACTTATGCTAACTACCTTGGATGTAAATTGAAAAATAAATAAGTTATTAATAAAAAAGAGAAAAGAAAGAAAAAGATGATTGAAAAAGGAAAAGAAAGAAAGAAAGAAAGCAAGCAAGCACCTGGACTTGAGACCCAGCTCTGCTGGAAGCCTCAGTGTCCTCACCTGTAAAATGGGACTAAGGACATTGACCAACAGGGTAAGTTACTGGGAGGTTGCGAGATGATGTGTGTAAAGGGCTTTCTAACTGGCATGGCCCTCCCCTCCCCTCCCCTCCCCTGCCCCTCACCCCCACAAGAGGTACTGAAGAAGAATTGACCCTGGGGACGAACACCCCAGCCCATCCTCGTTGGAAAACACAGGGCGGGGAAGCTCTAGGGGCCTCCGTGGAGGCCTGAGCAGCCCCTCCTGGATTCTGAGCCGATCCACTCCCCGTTCTGGCCCCAGGAGACAAGATCCCTGGCTCCGCGGTGCTGATCTTTGACGTCCACGTCATTGACTTCCACAACCCTGAGGATCCAGTGGAAATCAAGATACTGTCCCGGCCCCCTGAGACCTGCAACGAGACCGCCAAGTCTGGGGACTATGTTCGCTACCACTACAACTGCTCCCTGCTGGATGGCACCAAGCTCTTCTCCTCGTGGGTCCGGGGCGGGGCCAGGGCTGGGCAGGTGGGTGGGCCCAGGCGTGGGGAGTCCCCCAGCACCTCCACTCGTGCTTCCCCCATAAGTTCCCATCCAGCGAGCGTGGGGTGGGGCACGAGGAGCTGAGACTCTTTACTGGCGGGACTGGAAGGGTGAGGCTGGCAGTCTGGAGGTCTGTTTGTGGAGGGGAAACCAAAGCAGGGAGAGGGGAGCCCTCCAGGCTGCACTTCAGGGGCAGCGGCAAGACGGGGAGGGCGCCCCATCTCTGAACTGTCGGTCCCACGCTCTGCTGTGTGGGGCGGGCACCAGAAGTGACTGGGAAACGGGGAGGGCCGGGCTCGCTGGGGTGTGAACCTGCCTGGGACGAGGATGGGTGCTGAACTGGGAATCTGCTCTCCCCCCACCCCAGCCACGACTACGGGGACCCCCAGGAGGCTACCCTGGGGGCCAATAAGGTGATCGAAGGCCTGGACACGGGCCTGCAGGGCATGTGTGTGGGAGAGAGGCGGCAGCTCGTGGTGCCCCCGCACCTGGCGCACGGAGAGAGCGGAGGTGAGGGGCAGACTGGTCCTTTGCCCCCGCCCGCCTTGGGCCTGGGCGGTTGGTGGGAGGAGTGAGGGAAGCCTTCCCAATGGTTCTGTAAACATCCCGTGTGCCCAGAAGGGGAAACTGAGGCATGTGGGCTAGGGAGCACACTGGGCTCAGACCCTGGCCTGATCGGGACGCTTTCCTTCTGTCCTCCCTCCCTCCAGCCCGGGGTGTCCCGGGCAGCGCAGTGCTGCTGTTTGAGGTGGAGCTGGTGTCTCGGGAGGAGGGGCTGCCCACCGGCTACCTGTTTGTGTGGCACGAGGACCCTCCTGTCAACCTGTTTGAAGGCCTGGACCTCAACAAGGATGGCGAGGTCCCCCCGGAGGAGGTGGGTGAGGAGCTCACTCCGTGCGGTCACCCCAACAGAAACCACCACCCCGTGTGGTGGCATGAAGCAAACACAGTCTACGTCTGTTGTCCTGTCTGTGCCTGTTTCTGCCCTTGCACTGGGTCACTGCACCTTAGGTCCCCTGTCCCTGCCTCTTCTTCATGCAACCCACCCCACCCCCCCAATGCTGCCTGTCCTCCACACCCGCCCTCTGCCTGGCCCCCAGCACCTGCTCTTCTCTCCTCTGTGCCTCCCTGTCCCCCAGGGCCTTTCCCAAGGCCACCCACCGCCACTCAGGCGAGACCCTCACTCCCCTCTCCCCTCGGCTGTCTTGGCTCCTAGTTCTCCGCCTTCATCAAAGCTCAAGTCAGTGAGGGCAAAGGACGCCTCATGCCTGGGCAGGACCCAGAGAAGACCATAGCAGACATGTTCCAGAACCAGGACCGCAACCAGGATGGCAAGATCACTGTCGAGGAGCTCAAACTGAAGTCAGACGAAGACCAGGAGCGAGTCCATGAGGAGCTCTGAAGGGCAGGGGCCTGGGCCCAAATGCAAAGGCCCACTTCTCGGGGGGGTGGGGGGACAGTGGGCAGTGGGGCTGACCTTCCAAGGGTCACCCTCCCCTGTGCTGGCATGTTGGCTGGGAGCATCTAAAAAGTGGTCAGAGATGACTCTGGTCTTGCCACCAGCCCGAGAGTAAAATCCACAGCACAGACCTCTATTCAGGTTTTCTCTTCCCACCCCACACCCCTCACTTACAAGGTTTGGAGTCACAAAGCCAATCCGGTGATTGGTGGAGTCTAGGGGCTGGATGTGGCCACTGCTGGCCCCTCACCCATACCTCCCCTCCGCATCACCATACGATGAACACGGCCAGCCGAGCTCACCATGTCATTTCCCCAAGCTTCCCTTTTATCTGTACTTTTCCTTGCCGTCCCCAAGCACCCCCCTACAGCCCCCATTTCTGTGTCGAAGCAGCTCCCAGGAGCATGAACCAGGACTGTCCAGACCCTCAGCCTTCCTCTCTCAGCTCTGGCTGGCTTCTAGGAAGGGCCTCCCCCCTTACCTGTTCCCCCACACCTATCCCATACCCCCTCACTCCATCCAGTAGCGGCTGAA
The DNA here is from genome assembly GCF_007474595.2 of Lynx canadensis. Classification (NCBI taxonomy): domain Eukaryota; kingdom Metazoa; phylum Chordata; class Mammalia; order Carnivora; family Felidae; genus Lynx; species Lynx canadensis. The sequence goes on from NC_044316.2 coordinate 39,886,287, forward strand.
GGCCCCTGGGGTGCTGCAGTCAGGGCTGGGTTTGTGTTGCCTTTCATCCCTAAGGAAGGCTGCTTTCTCGAAGGGACAGAGAACCGGAAGAGTAGGAAGGGTAACTATTGGGATGGGTCTTAGGGCTATGAAATCCTTGGGAAATCCTGGTTTCAGGGCAGAGTTAAACTTGGAAGAGGGGCTCGTTTGGGGTGAGAGGGGAGTGGACAGAGCTCTGCACACTCAAAAGGCTAAATTGGTGTCAGATCCCTTTCTCCTTTGTGCCAAATAAAAGACTAAACCAAACACCTCAGGCTGTGCTCTTTCATTGTGTGTATGGCGGGGAGGCCCTCAGACCCAAAGATTGGGGAAGAAAGGGGAACAAAGTGGGCCGTCTCTTCATACCTCATCAGCTCAAGATACTGTGTCCCTCGGTCTCAGCCTCCTGCCTCCTGAGGCCTAACCGGGGCCCTCCCCAAGGAAAGGGACCCCCAGTCTGCCGGAGGGAGGGTGCAGAGTGGGCATCTACAAAGGGGCCTGCCAGGAAGGTGTGGAGAGATGATCCGGGTCTCCCAACCATCCCAGCTGAACAAAGAGGCGGTCCCTGACCTCATACATGACTCAGGGGTTAGATCAAACCGCACAGGTCAGAATCCTCTCTTCCATGTAAACTGGTCCCAGTACTCAGCTATCCCCACCTCTCCTTGCTCCGGGCGGCCAGCCTTTCCCACCTGCCGGATCCACCCTGCTGCCTAAAGGAAAGGTAACAGAGTTGCAGTCTGCAGGCCATCTGCCCCTCACCTGCCTGGCTGGACTCTGGCCAGTGCAACAAAAATGACCTGAGCCAAGAAAGAACGGGGGAGCAGGGGAAGCTTGGGAGAGAAAAAGTTGGTGCTGGACTCCCTGGACCGACCTGTCCCCACAAGCACCTGTTTCTTATCCAGCACCCTGAGACACATGACTTTTCCCATGGCCAGTAATAGACACTCCCGGACCCAAAGCATCCAGAAGGCACCTCCGGATCTGACGGTGGCTACAGACCTGGCCTCGCATGGTAACCGCCCCCTGCCCAGAAGCTAACAGGCCAGCCCTGAACTGAAGCCCGTTTGAAGGCACGATACAGAAGAAACAGTATGGCTTGGGTCAGAAACACTCAAATCCTGGCTCTAGCTCCTAGCTATGGAGTTGGGGCAAGTTTCTGGTCTTCTTGAAGCCACCCGGAAATGAGAAGTATGCCTGCTTTCAGGGACCTTGTGGAGGATTAAATGGCACGCACCTACAGCAAGCACTACCTGTCCCTTCGGACCTGCAGGTAAACGCAAGTGTCCCACAGCCAGCATCCTCTGCAGCAGGATGAGGGGGTGAATCTCTCGGAGGACAGGCTAAAAAAATGCCGGGTGAAACTGGCTGCTTTACATTTTCTCTTCAAAAGGTACCCTAGAGAATTCAGTTAGTCCTTGACCATCCAAGTCAACAGGGAAGGGACACGGGACAGGAGCTCTGAAGGAAGCCTAATGATGCAAGATGTCAGAGCAGAAATCACTCCCACCTGTCACAGAGCATCTTCTCCCTTCAGGTCCCGGTCTTGACTCCCCTTAATTAAGTCACCCATCTTGGTGGTCCTGGATCCCTCTGAGGATCCATAAGGAGGGAACTCAGCAGATAGGATTGGCCAGATCCCACCAATCCCAGTGGGATTTCAAGTTTAATGGATACCTCAGCCTAAAGTCAAACCATTCCAGGTCAGAAACACACCCTTCCAACCCCGCCTGCCCACCCTGACCCCCAAGCACCTTTCATGCTCAGAGGGTCTTGTGGGTGAATTCAGTGTTGTTGTTGTTGTTGTTTTAATACTTTATTTTTTTAAGTGATCTCTACAGCCAGCGTGGGATTCGAACTCATAACCCCGAGATCAAGAGGCACACGCTCCACTGCCTGAGCCAGCCAGGTGCCTGTGAATTCGGTGGTTTTGAAATTCTGTGCCATAGAGCCCTAGTGGCTTCTTGGAGATTCCTGCTCCTCCAAAACCAAGAGGTACGGGCTCTGCCCTGCACCCCCTGAATCAGAACAGCTGGGGTTTTTTTCCCTTTTTTTTATTTAGATCTGTTTCACACATTAGATTTGTTTAAAGAACAGCTTTCCGTGTTTAAAAATTTGGGGAAAAAAGAACCCCTGGGCTAGATGGTCCCTAGTAAGAGTGGTAACACCCTGCAGGTCCCGTGTTCACCTGGTGGGCCCTCCCACTGCCGGGCAGGGCTTCCCGGAGCCTGGAGCCTGGGCGCTGGGAGGGGAGGGAGGGGCACGGGCTCCCCAGCCGCACCACCCTGGACTGTTCACTGCCCGCCCTGGGAGAAGCAGCGCCCTCGGCAGGACGGCCTCTTGGGGAGGCTCCCACCTCTCCACAGCCCCCCGCGCCTGACCCCGGCCTGCACTCAGGAGCCCTGCATCTCTATCCAGTCCCCGCGGTGCAGGATGTGCTGCAGCAGCCCGTTGACCACGTCCAGCGTCTCGTCCTTCTCCAGCACGATGTCATAGGAGTCCATGTAGCGTTCCCGCCGCTCTGCCACCTGCCCCGGGGAAGGGAAGATCGAGAGGCCCCAGAATGCCCTGACTTCTGCCTCTGCCTCCCTGGCACCCGGGGCAGGGGAGGGAGGGCATCCGAGCTGCAGCTCGACGTTACAGGGACCTGCCCTTTGGATGGCAGTGGGTACAGGGTGCCACAATTGACCCTTGGGTCAATGTCCAAAGGACAGCACAAGGATTGAAATTTAAAAACCAGATGTACTTCTAACCCATCTGGATTGAGTTTTCCCAAGGCTCAAGCACTCTGGAGGTCTTCAGCCCCTGCTGGCTGAGGGGAGGACTGGTGGCCTTCGACCCTGACACCATACTGTGCCCCCTTTTGACCATTTCACCCCCTGTCAGCCTCTGGTCTGTCCTTGTATTTTTGTTCTCTGAACTGCAAGCCCACCTCCTGAATACTGACATCTCCTATTTCAATCATATCTTACAGGTATGACTTAGGAGGACTTTAATCAGCTCTACCAGTTCCTAAACTATGTCACCGTGGGCAGATGAACCTCCTTGCCTCAGTTTCCCCATCTGTAAAACAAGGCATATTAGTCTCTACCTCAAAAAGTTGCTGTAGGGATTAAATGGGCTAAAACACCTGGAACATGGTGGCACCAAATAGCAAGTGCAGGCTCCAGTGACCCTGTCTCTGAGTCCCACTGTCATGCCATGTGCCGAACCCAGCTGTCATCACGGGGTATCTCTTTTGTTTTCCTGCGGACATGGCTCGTAGCTCACCTTAGTACCTCTAATACTTAACAGTGACTAGCACACAGAAGGTGTTCACTAGGCATTAGTTAACAGGGATTGAAAAAGGAACAAGCCAGGGCGCCTGTGTGGCTCAGCTGGTTTAGCATCTGATTCTTGATTTCGGCTCAGGTCATGATCTCATGGTTGGGTTGAGATCGACCTGCATTGGGCTCTGTGCTGACACGGCGGAGCCTGCTTGGGATTCTCTCCCTGCCCCTCCCCTGCTCACGCTCAGGGGCTCACATGTGTGCACTGTCTCTCTCTCTCTGTCTCTCTCTCTCTCTCCCAAAATAAACTTTAAAAGAAAATCAAAAAAGAAAAAGAAGCAAGCCACTAAGATAGGGTCTGGTCCCATACCCACCTTGTCATTTAAGAAGCCAATCTTGAGAATGTTCTCCACGCCAGGAACCCCATCGGCCATAGTGAGGTCCCCCATGGAGTCCCCCAGCAGGAGGATGTTGGTTTTGCCCTGAAGCTGCTGGAAGTACCCGGAGTTCTCACAAACGGAGCTGTTCTTGTTGTATGTGTGTATGAGCTGGCCCTTGAATCCCTGTAGGAAACCCTAAATAATCAGGAGACAGACAGAAGGGCTACAGGGACCCAGCTAGAGCCAGTGTTCCACCGTCTCTGTCGCAGAGAAAGGGGAATCCTGCGAGCCACAGAAATGCCAAAACCTCGCTGTAGTCTAAACCAGGGGTCGGCAAACTGGGTCCTATAGGCCAGACTGGGCCTGTTTTTCTAAATTACGTTTTACTGGAATACAGCCAGGCTCATTTGTTTCCATCTTGTCTGTGGCTGCTCGTTCTTTCACAGCAGAGTGAATTTACATTGCATAAATTTACATTGTGTAGTTGTGACAGATCATAAAGTCCACCCCACAAAGCCCAAGATATTTACTACCTGGCCTTTTACAAAAAAAGAAGTTGTTACCCCTGATTCCAACAAACAAGGACCACCAAATAGTATTGATCACCTACTCTGGTGGAAGCATGAAACCCATGAAACAGGCGCTGTTCAGGCTACATGTGTGCTAACCCCAGCTGTGGGCCACGTCCTCGCCACAGGTTTAAGGGACGAAAATTCCAGCCATTGGTTTTAAGGGGAAGAAGTCAGAGCAAGGGTGAGTTGGAGCAGCTGACCTCTGGCTCTAGGAAAACAAGTCAAAGTCTAAGCCCTTGAGTACCTAGGATGGCATAGGACCTAGGGCAGTGACATGGGGCCTGGCTGAACCCCGGGGCAGAGAGCTGTCAGCCAAACACCAAAAGGTAGGTCCTTCAGAAGTAACTGTCTCTAGGGGGCGCCAGGATGGCTCAGTGGCTTAAGCATCCAACTTCAGCTCAGGTCATGATCTCACGGGTTCATGGGTTTGGGCCCCGCGTCTGGCTCTGTGCTGACAGCTCAGAGCCTGGAGCCTGCTTCGGGCCCCCCCGCCCCCTCTCTGCCCCTTCCCGACTTGTGCACGCGCATGCGCGTGCTCTCTTTCTAAAAAATAAAAACAAAAATAAAGAGGAAATAACTGTCTCTAGCTGGCATAAAGAAAGAAATAACTGCCTGAAGCAAGAAGCCAGCATGCCTTCCCTCCCTTCCCTCCCCAGGTCAGGGCTAACGTTGCGGGTGCTGCCCCCAGGGCTGGCGGTCCCCATCCCTCTCCATCCCCAGCCTAAAGAAGATCTGGCTCACGTCTTCATCAAAGTCCATGTAGTTAGACACAATGTGGATGTTGGGGTGGAACACTTTCATCTGTCGGATAATCTCCTCCAGGATATCACCAATGCCCGCAGAAAAGATGAACAGGGGAATGTTGTTCTGGTAGAGGGTGTTGAAGAACGTCTTGTATCCCTCCCTGAAAAGAGATGAATGGATTCCGCCTCTTCCACCAGTCTTTCTTTTCTCCTTGGGTGATATATTTTTAAGTTTTTTCTTTTTAAAAACATTTTAGATTGCGGCATAAAATACATACAGTAAATGGTTAACATGCACTAATCTTAAGTGTTCGACTCAACTAATATTTACATATGTATACAGCCGTGTACTTACTAACCAGATCAAGGTTCCCTTGTGTCCCTTCCCAACCAACGCCATCCCCTCTCATTCTCCCTTCATATCACCGCTGATTAGCTGTGCCTATCCTTGAACTTCATATAAATGGGCTTTTGGTTGGTTGGTTGGTTTCTGCCTTATTTTGTTCCAGCAAAATACAACCAGGCAGCTCTCTGGGGCAGCTTCATTGAGGTAACACCCCAACCCCACCCAGGCACTTACTGGATCTGCATGTGTCTCTACTCTCTTGGCTTTTCATGGCTCTCCCCAGTGAGGACACCCAATCCTCGAGAGCAGGCTCTTCCCTCTCTGTGCCCTCACCCCTCCTCCAGTAAACATGCCAGCAGAGAGAGCTGCACTGGGAAGGCCACTAATGATCAAGCGTCCCAGGCCAGCCAACTCCCATGTCTAGATTAAGAACGCCAGCCACCATGGTGACCCCAGTGTCTTTTTACCATTGGAGAAAATGAGCTAGATGCTGTTTGTTCTAGGAGAGCAAGGCTTGCTCATATTCATAATATATCCACTGGCAATAGCTTCCTAGGATGCACCCAAGGCGGGAAATCCTTCAGCTGTATCCCGAGAGGAAAAGCAAGACCTTCTTTGCAACAACCACTCATGGTGCTATGTCTCTTCTGGCTCCCCCAGCAACTAACTCCCCTCTACCCCTTCCTAGACTCTTTTTTTGGTGAGCAAACCAGTTTCAAATGGTTTTGAGAGCAAGAAGCTCACCTCAGCATCGCATTGGACTCTCTAACCACCTGGGCGATCTGAAACTTCTGAATCTTCTGCTGGCACAGGAGATCGTGAGCTTTGGTCCACCTAGAAACGGACACCCCACCAAAGACCAAATTCAAATCACTAAGTAAGCAAAGTGTCCTTTCTCTTTTCAGGGCTAAGTCCCCTTCTGGAAGGATTAAGGGAGGCCTCATCCACCACGCCACTTCCTGAAGACTCTGGCTGTCCTTAAAAGGAAGAGGGTAAGAAAGCCACACCACAGCCACAGGAACAAGGGTTGGGTGAGCTAACTGCTGAAGTCAGAACTCTTCTGAATCCCTCCCTCGGTGACCCCCACGTTCTGGGGAACTGGGGCTCCATCCAGCAATACTGGTTCCAATAACTCTCCAGTTATCTCCCAAAGCACTTATCCTCGCCCCCCAAACCAAGGGGCTTCTACCTCATTCCAAAGACTCTTAGTGGGGCCCCACTCTAGCAGTGGCCACAGGTCGCCCCACTGTGGCTGGACAGTTTGTTCTAATAGGTGGACCGGTCCACCATGAGGGCCAGGAGCGGCTCAACACCACTGTCACTTACCATTCTACCATATGAGGTAACTTCTCTTTGACGGTCCGGTGTGGGTCAATCTCAATTGGGTAATAGTGGTGAAGGAGCGCTTTGAGCTGGAACATCCCAATGAAGACAAAAGCCGTTAGTCTGCATCAAGTTTTCCCCAGCAAAGTCCCACCGATTAGCCTGAGAAAAAGAATCACCTAGAAGACGCAACTCTGTGCAAGGGAGTGACCGATCTACACAGCTGGTCATCCCATGAGGTCTAAGAATCAACGAAGACCTCTTGCCATCAGGTGAGAAGTTACTAGGATTTTGTTGTTCTCACTAGCTCAGTCAGCAGGGTTTAACCGGTAAGAAGGGATTAATGCTATATTTCCCCAAACGGGATACACTTTCTCAGGGGGGGAGGCGAGGTGACTTTAGGGGGTACGTGGATAAACAGTTTTCATTTTAGTAGTTTTGATTCATTCTAGTGCATATTAAGGAAAAAAGAAAAAAAAAACACCCTAGCAATTCAAACTCATGCTTTCACTAAGGTTGTTTCTTTTCTAAGTGAACTGCATTCAGATTTTTAATAATAGGCCAATTTAAAGTAAAATATGTAGTAAAAATCACCAAGATATGGCAAAAATCATGGAAATGGAAGTAGAAAAATCATAGAAGTCAAGTTTGGGACCCAGCGTGTTAGTGGATAACCAACACAACACCAACATCGGGTGAACCACCTCGCGAGTAGGTACATGTACTTCTTCTTACTAAGATTTCCTTCCACAGGCCAGGCACTTTGGCTAGGGAGGCCACGTCGGGAGCCATGTGTCACACAGAGTCCGTCAATAACAGCACCCAATAAAAACGGGAACCGATTGGGTAAAGGATTTTAATTTTAATACAGGCACAATCTCAGAATATTATGAGAGCTAATGTGGAGTCCCTGACCACAGTTCCAAAAGAGAGTTAAGTACAAAGATCACAGACAAGGGGAGAAAGCTCCCAAAATGTATTGAGGTTCTCAATGTGTGCGTTTTTGGGGGTGTGAGAACAGTCTTCTAAAAGCATAAGAGAATTCAACAGAAGAATAGCATTTTTAAAAAAGAAAAAAGATTTCATCCATAAGCTTTGCTTTATGACTTTTTTCAGGAGCTCATCAACACCCAGAATCTTAGTTTTCCCTAGCCTCATTATCCTAGAGAGGGGACCCAAACCTGCTGTCTTATTTGTGGATACAGCTTTCTGGAAGCTGATAAGATCAGACACATGAGGAGCCACAAAAAGTGACTTGCTAAAGGTAATCAGTGTGAGAACTTATGTAAAGCTAAAAGTGTATCTCAGAGAGACAGGTTTTAGAAAAGGAAGAGTTATCTAGAATTTGTTGCCTATCTTAACAGCAAGCAATCATGACGGAGTATTGGAAAAGCTGACCAATATGACAGACCGAAAGACCACTTAGTATATAACTTAGTGAATTTCCTAACGAAATGAAGCTAAATGACAGAGGTACTCGGCAGCAAGAGCTCAGCAGAGAAATGCACAGCGGGCCCGGCTCTATTCTTTATATCATCAAAGAAATAGCACAATGCAGTCAAGTGAGTTTGGGACAGAATCGGATCTATGGGAAAACCAGGCTCTCCATGTCTTGCCATATGACCCTTGAATGACATGCTTCTCCTTTCCAAGCGTCTGTTTTCAAAAAAATTTTTTTAACATTTATTCATTTTGAGACAGAGCATGAACGGGGGAGGGTCAGAGAGAGGGAGACACAGAATCTGAAATGGGCTCCAGGCTCTGAGCTGTCAGCACAGAGCCCGACACGGGGTTCGAACCCACGGACCGCGAGATCATGACCTGAGCCGAAGTCGGCCGCTTAACCGACTGAGCCACCCAGGCGCCCCTGTTTTCTCATCTGTTAAATGGAGGTAATAATGGTTCTATCCACCCCTCGGAGTTGCGGGAGGATTAAATAGAAAATGTTGAAGTCCCTTGTAAACTCCACAGCTAGCAACAGGCATCACATCCATATTCTAACCACCAATCATCACATGTGTTGGACATAAAGGAAACACTACCCCAGTGTATGACACAAGGTCCACCTGAGCCACCAAGAACCATCTGCAGTAGCACCTGATAGCAGTCTCTGAACAAAGGGGGGTGACGTACCTCATTCCGGCACTCCTCACTGATGATCTTGCTGTTATCCAGAATGTCTGCAAAAACACAGAACTCCTTTTATTTGCCACTTAGGAGCCACCATCTTGTTAAGCCCCACAAAGCAAGCTAGTATGTGACTTACTGTAAGAAGAAGGGCATCGCTTTCCGTTATATGCAAACCTGCTCAAGGTCATGTCAAAATCAGAAATAACCTAAAATGCAAAAGAGAGATGCTGTCTACACAGGCTCCTTCCACTGCCTGGTGGGGGAAGATTATGCAAGGCAAAACAGCTCAGGGCCCAGCCAGTGGGCAAAGCCCTGCAGGAGCTAGGAAAGGCCAGAGGGGGGAAGGGAGAACTAATCCTAGGTAGTAGCCTGCTAAGCCTGAGGAGGCCCAGCCTCTTGGTGGAGGCTGACAGGACTCTGACTCTTGCCTTGCCATCTCTATGCCCTGGGTCCTTCCCAAGGTGACCCATCTCCATATCTGCAGCTTCCTGGGGAGCCCTTTGGCCGGGCTAGTGTGGAAATAAGGCCTCAGGGCCTGGTGCTGGGTGCTTTCGACCTAATTAGAGGAAGCAGCCGCAGGGCATGACTGACAAATTTGAAATCTAGGTTTTCGGGCAGGTGGGCTCTAACCCAGGGCAAATCGGGCGGGGCAGCCTGCTTGCCCCCCAGGCCGCTGGCCATTTCTAGGGGCTGAGGGCATGCAGTGTCTGCCGCAGCGCCGGCAGGCCCCCTGGGCAGGGCAGGTCACCTCCCCAGCCGCCCCACCTCGCCCCCCGGCCGTACCTGTAAGCGGTCTCCCCCGCCCCTGCGGAGGGCGCCCACGATCTCCTGCACCCGCCCGGGCTGCCGCATCAGGACCGTGGCCTTCATCAGGGTGCTCACCTGTCCCGAGACCCGAGAGAAGCGCTGACCCCCGCACCGCGCTGGGCCCAGGGGGAGCCCGGGGCCGGCTCGACAGGCCTGCGAGGCCGGGCGGGGTGCGGGGAGCGGAGGAGGGGCTCGGCCTGGCCCGCGGCGCCTACTGGCCGGGGTGGCGCGGCGCGGCCCAGGCGGCCCGCTGGGGGCCTCGGAGCGCCCCGGGGGTCGGGGCCCGCCCCACGCCCCACGCCGGACGCTTCCTCCCGCCTCACCTCCTCTGCCATGGCGCTCGCTGCCGGGACGACGGCGCCGGGACAACGACCGCCCCGCCGCCGCACTGCGCAGGCGTCGCCGGCCGCCGGTGGCCGAGGGACCGCGGGCCGAGGGCCGGGCGGCAGGCGGGGCCGGGGGCGGGAGGCGCCCGCGCCGGGGAGCACCCCGGCTGAGGGCTCTGTATTGAGGCGGGTGAGGGTCCCAAGAGCTGGGGTTACCGGGTACCACTGCCTAGAGCAAAACCCCTGGCCGGAGTGGTCGTTTCTCGACTTAAAGTTTGCATGACAAAAAAGCCGCAGGAAAGGAGCGGATCTGAAGGAGCCATAGAGTGATTTCTGGAAAACATCCAGAAGGTCCTTAACCGGCCCCACTCCTCATCACAGAAGAAAACGCGCGGCTGACACAAGTCCGCAGGGCAGGAAGGCCCTGGACAGCTGGGCCAGCGTGAACTCTAATCAGCTTTACTCCCTTCTGCCTCCTCTGACTCGGTTTCCTGGAATTGAGGGTCTGGGGAGACAAGTGCTCAGCAGTGGAAGAGGGCAGCTTGATGCTACACTCATCCAGAACTGGACAACTGAAGTGGGCAACAGGAACTAGAATAAATAAAAACTCTTATATGGCGTGGGTGATCACAGTCCTGTTCTGGATTCAAGGGCTCGGAAGGTGTGGGGTGGCCTTCAGCCTGAATGGTGGGGGAGGGGAGAAGGAAGGAAGACAGGGACAGGAGAGAGTTCCAGAATCTGAGAGCACAATCCTGAGAGTGAGCTCACTGCGAGCCCAGGATCCTGGAACTTGGGCTGCCTGATGGGCCCTATATGAAAGATGTAGTAGGGAAAAGGAGCGACAGCAGGCTAAAGGGGCCCCCACAACCCTCCCGACACCCTAGGAGAGCAGTCTCTCTCCACTGGTCCCAGGGTGCCATGGAGATGGAGAGCGCGGCGGCCTCCACACGTTTCCACCAGCCTCACATGGAGAGGAAGATGAGCGCGATGACCTGTGAGATCTTTAACGAGCTTAGACTGGAGGGCAAGCTCTGCGACGTGGTCATCAAGGTCAATGGCTTTGAGTTCAATGCCCACAAGAACATCCTCTGTAGCTGCAGTTCCTACTTTAGGTATAACAGGGTTGCCAAACTAAGCCGAAGGGGTACTTGGCCTTATTCTGAGACATTTTGGTTCATTTCATGTTTCCCAACCTGTCACCTTACATGAGGGACACTGTCAAAACCCTGGGCTCCTGTAGCCTGGTTCCTTTGTCTTCCTGTGTCTCTTCTGAAGAGACACAACTGGGGCTGGGGCCTCTTCTCTCTGGTTTTCAACTGGATTCCAACCAACTATTGGTGGGCCAGGTGCTTTTTTCCCTTTGATTCTCACCCTAGCATACCTTTGGGAAGGCAACCATAGTGGATTTCCTACTTAAACCTAGAGGACAGTGCCCCTTCAGCTGCCCCGTGTGCCCCTATCCCAGTAGAGACCATCTCAAACAGGGTGATAAATTAACAAGGATTGAGGAGATGGGAAGGAGGATTCGGGAAAGCATCAAGGAAATATTTACCAGAAGATAAAGGGAGTTTAGGCCACAACCACTGTCACCCAGGAAATGGCAGAGCTATTTTGTTCATGAGCCGAAAATGTTTGAGTAATCAATTCCGATGAACATATGATAAATGTGTCCCATCTGTTGCTAAAAATGCTCATTCATCTAGACCTACAACAGGGTCTACAAAAAGACCGGAGAGTGAATATTTTAAGGCTTGCAGGCCATACGGCCTCTGTCACAATGACTATACTCTGCCTTTATAGTGGGAGGGCAGCCATAGACAATACTAAATGAAAGGGCATGGCTGTGTTCCAATAAAATTATTTACGGACACAGAAATTTGAATTTATTACAATTTCCAGGTGTCACAGAATCTTTGTATTCTGTTCCCCCCATTTAAAAATGTGAAAAACATTCTTAGCTTATGGGCGGTACAAAAAAAAGAGGCGGGTGGAATCTGGCCCAGAGGCTATAGGTTTGTAGACCCCTGCTCTAGAGAAGAATCTGATCCATATTTCTTTAAATCACCTAGAAAAAGGAAGCAAAAATTTATTAGGGTAGGGACTTCTGTCCGTTCAACAACTTAAAAAGTACCTAGCTATACAGTAGGAGCCCAATACATAGTTTTGGGATCGTAGTCATTTGTTCATTCGATAATTATTTATTGAGTGCTTATTTTGTGACGGGCACTATTCTGGGTACTGGAAATGATGAATAAAGAGAGAAATATTTCTGTTCTCATGAAGCTTACCTTCTAGTAGGAGGAATAGGCATTCAATAAATAAAACACAAAGCAGATTAAGTGCTGGGGGAGAAAAGGAAGGTATGGAGAGGAGGGTGGTGATTTTAAACAGGATGATCTCTTTGCGGACAAAATGACATTTGAGCAAAGACTTTAAGGGGATGTGGGAGGGAGAAATGAGGTCTGCAGAGGGGGAGCCTTCCAGGAAGAGGCAACAGCATATACAAAGGACCAAAAATGAAGCACCTCTGGGTGCATTCAAGGAAAGCAAGGCGAGTGGGACTGGAATGGAATAAGGGGGAAGGTGGGAGGAAGTAGCCAGAGGTATTACTGGTCCCGATCTCAGAGGACTTCTGTGCTCCCTAAGAAGCGTTTTGTATAATAATACTCTGAGCCAGAAGGGATCTCAGTGGAAGGTTCTGAGTGGAAGAGGAACATAAACTCGTAAGGAGGTTGGGGTAGAACTGTAAACTCCAGAGGCATCAACGGCAGAAGCAGGGGGATCAGTTAGGAGGTTACTCCCAATCATCTAGGTGAGAGATGGTGGTGGCTTGGACCCAGGAGATAGCAGTAAGAGGTGTGATCAGATTCTGGGTTATGTGTCAATTTAACAGGGCTCATTAAAAAAGTGTTACTGCTCAAGTTTAATTTCCTGAAGGAAGGTAGACTTCAGTTGGGATAGAAGAGACCTAGGTCTTACTTCCAGGTCTAGAGCCCAATTTTTCCATCCACAAAATGGGGGAAAGTTTTAGTTACCATGAGGAGAAGAAGAGTGCTCAAAGTCAAAGTTCTTGGCAAGGTTCTCTTGCCCACTGTATAAAGCACGCACTCTACCCTCCCCTTCTTCGCACCAATTTGTTTCCGGCATACTCACTGTGCACTAGCTGGGAAATTTCCAAACTCTCAACAAAGGTGGGGGAGAAACTGGAGAGAAATGTTTCAGTGGCTACTAGTTTCTTTCTTCTTTCCAGAGCTTTGTTTACAAGTGGCTGGAACAACACTGAAAAGAAGGTATACAACATTCCTGGCATTTCCCCGGACATGATGAAGCTAATTATTGAATATGCATACACCCGGACCATCCCTATCACGCCGGACAATGTGGAGAAACTGCTGGCTGCTGCAGACCAATTCAACATCATGGGTATTGTTAGGGGTTGCTGTGAGTTCCTCAAGTCGGAGCTGTGTTTGGATAACTGTATCGGCATCTGCAAGTTCACAGACTACTACTACTGCCCCGAGCTGAGGCAGAAGGCCTACATGTTCATACTGCACAACTTTGAGGAGATGGTGAAAGTCTCGGCCGAGTTTTTAGAGCTCTCAGTCAGTGAACTGAAGGATATCATTGAGAAAGACGAGCTCAACGTCAAACAAGAAGATGCTGTATTTGAGGCCATTTTAAAATGGATTTCTCATGACCCCCAAAACAGGAAGCAGCATATTTCAGTTTTGCTTCCCAAGGTCAGGTTTAGTTATTTTTTTGTGGGATGCTTACTTGCTCATGTTTGGTTCATTTATCCCAGAGGGACTGTGCAAAGAGCCACGTTCAGATGTTTGGCAGATTCCGGGGCCGTATTTACACACACTTACATAGAAGGCCATCTCCTACTATTCTGCGGAATTGTGCAATTTTCTTTGCTCTTGGCATTGCTAGTTCCTTCTGTTATATTCTTTGACCAAAATTCTCCCTGGTAGTGGGGGAAAGAGACGGCAAGGCCTTCAAAAGAATTCTAAAGGGCCTTCTTTTCACCCTTTTTTCTTGTGAGTTTCCCCAAACCCCAGGCAGAAGTGGGACTAGACACCAAACCACGAGTGTTATACACAATTGTAGCCATCCGGGGCTAATTTGTGTTATTTATACAGAGAAACGTAAATATTCAATGACTGAACAATTGCCACAGCCTTTTATGGTCTAATAGTACTGCCCAGTGGCCAAGGAAGGGGCTAGCTCTGTGACCTTCTATCTAGCTCATTGTCAGCATCCAAATGTATACCACATCTGAAAAACAAATATTTAAAACTGTGAGCTGTAAACACAAAGTAAACACAAGTAAACAAACACAAAGTAAAATAGGACCCTGCTGCAATTCAAAGGCAGACTGTAAACAGGGAGTTAAGGACATGGGTTTTCCAGGTACCTTCACCTCATCTGACTTTCTGTGTTTCCTTCTCAGGTTCGCCTGGCCCTAATGCATGCTGAGTACTTCATGAACAATGTTAAGATGAACGACTACGTCAAAGACAGTGAGGAATGCAAGCCAGTCATCATTAATGCCCTAAAGGCCATGTATGATCTAAACATGAATGGACCCTCCAATTCTGACTTCACCAACCCACTCACCAGGCCCCGCCTGCCCTACGCCATCCTATTTGCAATCGGTGGCTGGAGTGGTGGGAGCCCCACCAATGCCATTGAGGCATATGATGCTCGGGCAGACAGATGGGTGAATGTCACTTGTGAGGAAGAGAGTCCTCGTGCCTACCATGGGGCAGCCTATTTGAAAGGTTACGTTTATATCATTGGGGGGTTTGACAGTGTAGACTATTTCAATAGCGTTAAGCGTTTTGACCCAGTCAAGAAAACGTGGCACCAGGTGGCCCCGATGCACTCCCGTCGTTGTTACGTCAGTGTGACAGTCCTCAGCAATTTTATTTATGCCATGGGAGGATTTGACGGCTACGTGCGTCTCAACACTGCTGAGCGCTATGAACCAGAGACCAACCAGTGGACGCTCATCGCCCCCATGCACGAGCAGAGGAGTGACGCCAGTGCCACCACGCTCTATGGGAAGGTAAGAATTGGGAGGGGGCAGACCAGGCCCAGAAGTACTTGTTTGGGGGTGGATGGAAAATAGACGTGGCAGCACCCACGCTGCAGTACTGACTCCACAACTAGTGCCCCTTTGTAACTGTCCTTTTAGGTTTTACTCACTAAAAAGCAATACATGCGGGGCAGGGCACCTGGGTGGCTCAGTCGGTTAAGCGTCCAACTTCGGCTCAGGTCACGATGGTCATGATCTCACGGTTCACGGGTTCCGGCCCCACATTGGGCTCTCTTGTCAGTGCAGAGCCTGCTTCAGATCCTCTGTCCACTGCTCTCCCCCCCCCCGCCCCGCCCCTTCCCCTCTCACGCGCTCTCAAAATAAACATTCAACGAAAAAAGCGACGCGTGCACACGTGGGAAAAAGATACTCAGAGTGTACGGACTGGTATCAGAGGGGTCCCTTTGCCACCACCATGCGTACACCCTTTCTTTCTGCTCCCCAGAGGTAACGATTTTAATAACCATGGGCCCCTCGTCACACAGGTCTACATATGTGGTGGTTTTAATGGAAATGAGTGCCTGTTCACAGCAGAAGTGTACAACACTGAGAGCAATCAGTGGACAGTCATAGCACCCATGAGAAGCAGGAGGAGTGGCATAGGCGTAATTGCCTACGGAGAACACGTATATGCGGTGAGTTTATCTTGTACCACACAAAAACGATAGCTCTGGATTTTTTGTTCGCAAATTGGTTTACGCTATTATCGGCCAGCATTTGGAAAGCTTTATTTTCCATGGAAAATAATGGAAAGCGGGAGGTATGAAATCACTGGTCGTCCCCCCCCAAGAAGGCCTCTTCCTTGGTGAACAGAAGCAATGGCTCACAGTCAACCATGTTTCCCTTGCCGTCCATAGGTAGGTGGCTTTGACGGAGCGAATCGACTTAGGAGTGCGGAAGCCTACAGCCCAGTAGCTAACACTTGGCGCACGATACCCACTATGTTTAATCCTCGTAGCAATTTTGGCATCGAGGTGGTAGACGACCTCTTGTTTGTGGTGGGCGGCTTTAACGGCTTTACCACCACCTTTAACGTGGAATGCTATGATGAAAAGACAGACGAGTGGTATGACGCCCATGACATGAGCATCTACCGCAGCGCCCTGAGCTGCTGTGTGGTGCCGGGGCTGGCCAACGTCGGGGAATATGCGGCTAGACGGGACAACTTCACAGGATTAGCACTGCGAGATGAAGTAAAATACTCCGCTTCAACAAGTACCCTACCTGTATGAGCCTCTTCATTTAGCTAATAAAGAGTCTAAGCAATAAGAATTACCTCTTTTTCTTTTTTTTCTTTTTTTTTTAATAAATGCAGTGTTTAAACTTGTAAGAGTACTGGAAAATGTTCAACTTAAGGGAGCCAAAGGTTGGATGAATGAGGGAGTAAGAGGGAAGGAAGTAAGCATTTGTATCCAACAGTGTATCATTAAAAGGGAAAAGTCACACGGTACAAACCAGCTCTAAAGAAATATGTTTATTTAAAACTTACATTGAGACAACTGATAGCTTCAACACAGAACAAGATAGTTTTAGGAACATAAAACAGGCTATTTTACAATATGATGTCTCAAAAGCATCCTAAATTCTACATCTCCTCTGACTTAAAGGGAGATAGCCAAGATTATACTTTGAGTAGAGTAGGGGCTTGGATACTGATAGCCCCCAAAAGTCACTGTGTATCAGCTTGAACTAAATATGTATTTTACAAATAAGTCAGTGAGCCCTAGCACATGGACCATAGTCTTCAAACATCTAGCAAGCTTAATTTTTCACAAGTGCATTATGCAGGAGGATTAAGTGAACAAGTGCTCTACTGTATGTGCTTCAGTGTCAGACATTCGTAGTGATGCTCAGAGAGTAAGACAAAAGCCCTACGAAGGTAATCAACAAAGAGCAGTTATTTGGCTATCTAATTAAATTCCTTGAAGCGAGATGGCTACTATATTATGTTATTGTTATTGTATTATGTCACTCAACTATGAGCTGTTTGGTTTCCAATGACCAGAGCACGTTATAATGTAGGCATTATAACAACAAAAATGGACTACTCTCAAGAAAGCAACAAACTGGAGTGATGGACTGTGCCAAAATGTTTGATAATTAAAGGAGAGACCAAAGCGTTTCTCAAATATTCTACAGTTAAATGGCAACCTAGAAATACCCTATTTTGCTAATGGAGGCAGGGAACCTACTTCACAATTCTGTAGACTTTCAAAAGACAGGAAATGTGGCCAACACACCCTTTTAATTTAAGCTTAATTTGAGGAAAGTACAAAAAAGTCCCTTTATCTATGTTTGATTAGGCCAAGTAACTAAAATATATGTTTAGTTTACTTGTCTACCTACAGTACAGTGTCTCATTAGAATTATGAAGCAGAGAATGAAGTATTTAAACATATGACATGCTACACTAGTCAAGAAACAGAGAAAAAAGAGTGCCCTAGAAACTGCCTTACCAGTAGCCTGAAGAGTTTAAAGAGCAAAAGCACACAAGTCTTCGATAAACACTATCTTTCCAGCTTCAAACTTCTGTTCTATGTATTTTAAAAGTTTTTGGTCCCAGCAATACTATATAAAACTAAGTGATAAAAACAAAACTGATGTCAATCAATTTTGAGATTTTTTTTCAGCAAAATATTTTTGAGTTGGCACAGCAAAAGCAAAGTTGGATATACAAGATCTACAAGACATCATGCAAACGTCTGCAAGTGAGATGTACTACTTACACACTAAGCTCATGACTGACATTCTCAATATACACCACGGGTTTGTTTTTTTAAAAACCACAGTGGGGTAGGTGGAGGTGGAGGACCTCCACTCCAAGATACAAGTCACGCTAGGGGTTAGGTAAAGGTATTACTTTTTGGTCCTCTTTTATCCTTCCACAAAACAAAAACAAAAGCAACAACAACAAAAGGTTCCCTTGAATACATGTGAAGCTGTCTTTTTAGAAGTTTAAATGACCAAACACATTCTTTAAGTTTTTCATCAGAAAGGAAATTTCTTTCCGAAAGAGCCACTTTAGGCTGGTTGTCATAATCAAAACCTTTCCAAATACTCTGGAAGTTATTTTCAGTTTAGAATTTCAGAATGTCAGCCTTGAACAGATTTAAGCAAATCTGGTTTCCTTTCCTATTAACAAGTTAGTTAGGATATTTCAGAGACACAAGTTATTGATGTGAAGTCACACGTGTGAATTCAAATATGAAAATTAGAAATTCAGTAATCAGGAAAACCTGCACACATCATCATGCAAGGAAGGACTTACCCCTTCTTTTCAGCCATGGCCTATGCTGCCTGCTGAGTTAAAAAACAACAGTTTCAATCAAGTTTTCAGAACCAGATTATACCTAAATCTTATGAGTTATAATTTGTCGCATCATGTGAAAAAAGGCCACCCTCCAAAAACTTGGTAGTGACAGTCTCAGAAGACAACTCAGAGATAAGATCCAAAAACCTTATATCACACCTCCTGGACAGAAACTGCCATTTTAGTGAGCTGCTGAGTTACTTCACCACTAAGAAGAGGAAGTTTGCTAGGCGGCATAGTCTATCAGAGACGAGAACATCACTGAACGAGCTTTTCTGCCTCACGTGCATAGACCTCTCACAACTAAGAATGAGCACTTCTCAGAATTGAAATGGCTTTTATTAAAATAACTACAAATGGAAATTGATAAAATGGTAGAGGTGGTGTAGGATAATATATCCTCATACAGAAATAGGACTTGAAGTTTACGACCCCCACTCCAATCTAAATTAAATGGTTTTAAAGCAGATTTCCGACACATTTATTGAAAAACTTTGTCCTAGGCAAGGATACCAACTTAAAAATTTCAGGAAAGCTCTTAGTATAGAGTCCAGGGACTAGATATTAATAGTCTTGCAGCAAATTGAGAGCCAAAATTTCTGGTTGTGCTTTTTTCCTTTTGATGTTTGATACAGTAAGGTTAAGTATAATGGTCTAGGGAAAAAAATAATCACTGCACTTGGAGTTCAACTCCTAAAACGGTATCCTGGAATGTCTAAGAAGATGATATTCTGAAAGAAATAAGAAACATATACAATGGGGCCATTTTGCAAACCATTAGAGCAGGAGTCCTTTATGTTAACTGAGTTCTCATTTGTATAAAACTTGGGAGTGTGTTAGAGAATCAGAAGAATGCATAAGAATAAATAAAAGATAACTAAAGCAATAAATTTTTAAGAGCCTTAATTATGCACCTAAATTTGGTACTCGAGGCTCAGGTAAAGTCTGAATAAAAGTCTAGGGAAACTGGATAAACTACTAGAACAGTCAGGGCTGAGAAACAGTAAGGCTTCTCTTACGCAACATTTCTCTCAATTGTCACTTCCTTCCCATTTTGAGAAAAGTTTCTTTTAGAAAGAATGAGGAGGACTCTATACAATATACTTTAGAGGACAATTTAAAACTGAAGGCATTGTTGTATCGATTGTCATAGGCATTATTTACACTCATTAACTTATCCTCAAATACGCCTGCAACTTCTGAAAAAAGTGTTTACATGTTTTAATGCCTTTGCTCAGTCTACCTAATAATACTACTTTTCTTCTTAGAAAAACAAATTTCATATACATAACGTGTCCTCTGTATTGAATCAATGAGCTAAAGATCAACACTCTTGCCAACTACCATCATCTCAGAGTGATGGCTCCCAGTCTAGAACGGTTGCTGAAGAAATGGAAAATATTCAAAAAATAATGGGGCCAATCACAAATTTCTCACTAGTTCATCTCTTCTAAAAATAAACAAAACAGCATTTCTAGATAAACACATACAACAAAACATCAATGCAAATATTCAGAAACCATCCTGCCGAAACATTGTGCTTTTCCCTTCAAATCTCAGTCTCACTATTGCACATACCTCCTGCAGATGAGGGCTCAATGCGTAAGTTCTGCTCTTTTCAAAACCACCAACCATTCAGGAAAAAATTAAAAGGAGTATCAAAGTAAACGTGCAAATAAAACTGTTGCTTAAAGCATGTTCAAAACATCAAGTCCCTAAGACAAAGGAGTTTTCACTTGTTGGCAGAAAAACAGCCAAGTAACTATACCTGGTTCTTCCACTTGTCATTAATAAGATCTAACTTGGCTAGCACATCCACACAAACCGAAGACAGACAAAGACTGCACACGAACAAAAAATACCACATATTAAATCGTGTTTCCCATTCTTCAGTTTTTAACTGTGTTTCCTTTATATGGGGCAATAATCAGGTAGGTAGAAAATAAGTTATCGACATACTTTTTCAAGTAACAGTCTGGGGATCTTCAGCCTCACAAGACAGGTACAACTGTTTTAAGCTGCACCTATTAGAGCACCTAGCATTCAATCTGAGAGCTTGGCACTCTTCGCATGTTCAGGGCGTGCCGATGTATTTCTTGCATCTGTCTGATGCGGTCCTTCTGCCACATTAAGTTTTGAGGCATAGGATATCTCTGTGTGCCATGCAAGTACCGGTATGGGATCCTCACGTGGCAAGCAGTGGCTCTACAACGAGGCTGTGGCATGGGAGGAAGAAGCATCCACCGCTTTCTTTCAGCACAATATCGGTAGGCTTCTTTCCGGTACTGTTTGTCGATATCATCGCTGTTTTTCCAGCCTCCAATAATGAAAACGTCATCTCTGTAATAGCAGATAGCCGCTCCTTCGATGCTTAGGACTTCGGGAGGTAAGCTCTCAAGGATCTCATCGGACACTTGGCTGGCAATTTTTCTTACTGCCTCTTCATTTTCTAAAGAATAACTCTTGGGACAGCATGATGCCGTCTGGTAAAAGTTTGAATTGACCACAGACATTTGGAAAAAACAGTAATTGTCAATAAGTGGCAAAGATTCCACATCTTGCCACTGTCGAGTCTCCGTATCATAGCAGGTAATTACAGCCTTTAACCCATCTTCGGTGTCCCGGTCCACGGGAGTGCGGGCAGCGATGTACACAAACCGGTCTTCGATGGCTAGTGCTTTGACATCCCGGAGGATCTTTGGTGCTGATTCCAAGTTGTGCCATTTATCAAGCTCAGGATTATAAACAGTCACATCTTTGAAGCCAGGGCTGAAGTTGCCATGCCCTCCAATGCTGTAGAGCTTCCCTTTGACTTCTGTTAACCCAAAAGAATGCTTTCTTGTCATCAGACTACAAACATGTTCCCACGTATTCAAATTTGGGTTGTATCTTTCCACAGTTTTAGCAAACCCTGGTTCCATCGATCCAGCAACATACACGTAGGACTCTGTTACTGCAACGGCATGTCCATCAAGGTGATTATGAATATGGGGCAGGTTTACCCATCTGTCCTCATCGACAAAATACCCCACACATTCACTTAAATAATCCCCTCCTTCTGACACGCCTCCAATAACCATGATCACGTCCATGTTTTGCCCATAGCGAGGTAATAATGAGACATGAGAGGCAGGATGCTGGAAGGTGCCAGACTGTATGTTTTCAGCTCTCAGGGCATGCCTCTCCACTGCATCGGCCACTAACTTGACGCAAACTTCATTATTGGCCACCAGCCTCTCTGGTTTGACATGCCGAGTAAGGTAAGTAGGTTTCATCTGGGACAATCTGAGCAATTTAAAAAGTTCTTCAAAGTATCTCTCTCTCTCTTCAGCGTTTCTCTGAACCCACTTCAACACTGTTTCAAAGAGAACCTCTTCAGAATCAACCGTGATTTCCAAGTCCGACAGCCAGTCTCGAATGAGATGGAAAGGTAAAGTATAAAATTCTTCATCCTGAATTACTTTGTGGAAATTTCTCCGTATCATATCGGCAGCTTTCAGAGCAAGTTGGCTCAGAGTATACATGTGAGCTAAGCTATGAATGGCCACACAATTAGAGAGATGAAGTTTCTTCTTGAGAAATTCTCCACAGAATTCTTTTAAACGAATTAACAGGAACCTAAAATCAAGAAAAGAAAAAAGAATTTTCAAATGTGCACATTTTATGTGGCTGCATTTTGAGAACACGTTATACATGTTAACATGTTTATACAAACTGAAATGGTAAGCTTCATCTCATTTTATGCCCAACATCTGAAAAAGGGTAAATCCCCCCAAATTAAAAAGGATGATAATGAAAAGCGTATTTATTTTTTAATAATTTTTTAAAGTTTATTTATTTTGAGAGAGAGGAGAGAGAGAACAAGCAGGAGAGGGGCAGAGACACAGGGGGACAGAGGATCTGAAGCAGGCTCTGTGCTGATAGCAGAGAGCCGAACGTGGGCCTCAAACTCATGAACCACAAGATCATGACCTGAGCCGAAGTCGGATGCCCAATTGACTGAGCCACCCAGGCGCCCCATTATGCTGAAAAGTATATTTAAAAGCATATATAAAATCATATATATATATATTTTTTTAATTATGCATATTATATAATATATATACAACTATACATGATACATGTAACATACACACAGTGGTGCTTTTCATTATGTAAGTTTTTCTGGAACATATCCTTTAATAAAAAGTACAACAGTCAGAGAAAGAAATACCATAGGATTTCACACCTATGTGGAATTTAAGAAACAAAACAAACATGCAAAGGGGAAAAAAAGAGAGACAAACCAAGAAACGGACTCTTAACTACAGAGAACAAACTGGATGGTGGGGGGGTGGTGAAATGGGTGATGGAGATTGGGGAGTGTACACTTATTATGGTAAGCACTGGGTAATGTACAGACTTGTTGAATCACCATGTTATACACTTGAAGCTAATATAACACTGTATGTTAACTATACTGGAATTAAAATTAACTTAATAAGGGCACCTGGGTGGCTCAGGCAGTTAAGCGTCGGAATCTTGGTTTCAGCTCAGGTCATGATCTCATAGTTTCTCAAGTTCGAGCCCTGCATCAGGCTCTGTGCAGAGCCTGCTTGAGATTCTTTTTCCCTGTCTCTCTGCCCCTTCCCCACTTGCGCTGTCTCTGTCTCTCTCAAAATCAATTAATAAACTTAAAAAAAAAAAAACCAATAAAAAATAAAGTACAACAGTTCCATGCTTTATTTTTATTGGCAAAGGCAATTCCCAATCCAAACCTGTCTATGCTATTCCTGTCCTAATCCCTTGTCAGTCACCAGCCTTTTCTTTGAGGCAGGGTCTCAGCAAGATACTTTATTAAGCCTTGACTAGATGGTATAGGAAATGTGGTTCCTGGGAGGCTCTGTCTGTTCAATATCAGAAGGAACAGCAGTGGAGGCCTTGTGTTGAGGGTTTCAATCTCCTCTTCACTAGAGCTTTCTCCTTGGGCAGCAGATGATGGGGGGAGGGGATGGCAAGGCAAACTCAAACAACAGTAACGAACATATGGAAGGGGTCTGGCATGTTGCTGACTAGAAGTTGTCTGCCCTCCTAAATTCATTTGAAGTTAAATTACATACCACAAGTTTCAGCTAAATCCATAAATCTAGCAGAACTCAGTCCCAAGGATGGCCACTTTGAGACCACTGCTTTAACAAGAGTAAGTCCCCAGAACTGAGAACTTTAAACAAAATATGGACTTTATCAGTCCAGGCCTCTCAATTCAGGGCTCTCAATTCAACCATTTGTTATTACAGTTATCGCGCTTAGTACCCATCTAACTAGGATATAAAGATGAGTACGACAGGCTTCCTTCACCATCTTCAGGGAACATACCATCTTAGAAGACAAAGACAAGGTAGAGTGGTAAGAGCTCTAGTGACTCTCAAAGATGTCTGGGTGCCAGGGTCACTAGATTCCCAGGCTGCTCGCACCCCCTACCTGGAGCTCCTATCTTTGGCATGGCGCTCCAGATAATTCTGACATATTCCCTTGGATAGGGTGTTTAGAAACATTGCTCGATGACAATAACAGCTAATGTATACTAGGCATGTTCCATGTGCTAGGCACTTCCTATTATTTCCTTGTAAGTGCCCTTGAAGGTAGGTATGATCGACAGAGTACTCGGGCGGTAGGGAGAGAGCTCTTGCCTCAGAGCTCATGGGTAAGGTTAGATATGACGGTTGCCAGGCACTTAGTGCCCATCACAAGGCAGCTGCTCAAGCAGCTGACAGATGGACAGAAGTTCAACTGCCTGAGATGTTCTCTCCTAACCCCCAACTCCCCTATAAAGCAGGAGCAAATCTGAAAAATGAGCCCACGTGAGACACAAACATAGCTTGAGTGGGTGCAATGACCTTTCTCTACTCATTTTCATTCAACAAACCTCTGTCTCAAATCTACACCTGCCCCACCCTACCCCACCCTCTCATGAAGATCCAAACTTGGGCTATGAGAAAACAAGCAATCAGAAACTTCATCTTACCACCACCCAATGTGCCTGTAGCTTTACCCTATATTCTGCCTTCCCAGTCCAACTTTTCCATTATTAATACTGATTCTATCCCCTTCTTGGTTTCAAGGACTTTGCTCCTGCAAGAATTCCCCCACTCCTGTAACATGAAGTTCTCCTCTTCCACTGATTCATTTTTCTTCAGCACACAAACAAGCTCTAGTATCTCCTATCTTAGATGGGGAAAAAAGACCTCCCTGGACTCTTCTCCAAACATGTCCATGTGTACCATTATTCTGACCCTCTTTATACGAAGACTTAACTTAAATGGCTCCTGCTAATGCCATCAAGGGTCTCTATATTGCCAAATGCAGGGATCACTTACGGTTGACAGTGGACAGGATAGGCTACTCCCTCCTCTATACCTTTTTTTTTTTTTAAGGCTTCCTGTGAGACCCATCTCCTCTACTGGTTCCTCTTTAACATTTTGGAACCCCAGGGCTCAATCCTGCCCCTTCTCTGTCTACACTCTCTTCCTAAGTAATTTTTCATCCAGTCCCATGGCTTTAATTACCATCTTATATGCCATATTCCTCCCAATGTTCTTATATCCAACTGCCTATTCAGACATTTCCTGGACCCAAACCAAACTCCTGGTCTTCCCAAACTTGCTTTCCTACACTCTCCCACATCTTAATAAATAAATAACTCCATCTTTCCAATTGCTTGTATCAAAAACCAGCAGTCCTTTCCCTTACACTCTGTATCAAATCCATCAGCAAATTTGTCCCCTCTACCTTCCAAACGTATCTAGAACTGAAGCACTTATCATCTTTACTTCTCCTTCTTCAATCCAAGCCTCTGTCACCATTCCATTCCAACAACCCCCTAATCTTTTTGCTTCTGCCTTTGCAGCCCCTTCCTCACTGCCCCATCCTTTATTCATCACAGCAGAATCTTCAAATCACATTTCATTGTTCCTCTGCCCCAAACCTTCCTATTTCATTCAAAATAAGAGCTCAAGTCCTTCACCAGGCCAACAAGCCCTATGGAATCTGGATCCATCCCCCATCACCACCCTGGGGCCTCTCCCACCCCTCTCAACCTGCACCCATTTGATCTAGCCATGCTGGCCTCCCGCTATTCTCAAACATCCAGATAAGCCCCACCTCAGGCCTTTCCACCTGTGTCCTCAACCTGAAACACTCTTTTTTTTTTTTTTAACGTTTATTTATTTTTGAGACAGAGAGAGACAGAGCATGAACAGGGGAGGGTGAGAGAGAGAGGGAGACACAGAATCTGAAACAGGCTCCAGGTTCTGAGCTGTCAGCACAGAGCCCGACGCGGGGCTTGAACTCACGAACCATGAGATCATGACCTGAACCGAAGTCGGACACTTAACCGACTGAGCCACCCAGGTGCCCCCTGAAACACTCTTTACCTCACCTCCTTCAGTTCTTTGCAAAATGTCTTCTTCATGAGGCATTCTCTATCTACCCAATTAAAAAACACAGCTCCTCTCTACAAGCACTTTCTATGCTGAATTTCTCATCAAAGCTGTAACAATCATCCAACACGCCATCTATTTTAATTATTTATTGCCCATCTACCAGTGTGAGCGCAACGAGGAAAGGGACTTTTGTCTGTTTTGTTCACCAGGAAGTCCCAGCACCTTAGAACCCAGTGTCTGATCTGATGCATTAACAGGCACTCAATAGGTATTTGCTAAAATCATGTTCCTGGTAATATAATACTGCCAAAAGGGAGTCCTCCACATCTCTAAAAATGGCATTCACCTGCCTCCTAACCAGTCTCTGAAGCATCCATTCCTGCTCCGTACAATCCATTTTCCACTGTAGCAGAATCCTCTTTTAAAATAATGAAATCAGGGGCGCCTGGGTGGCTGGGTCCGTTCAGCATCTGACTTCGGCTCAGGTCATGATCTCGCGGTTGACGAGCTCAAGCCCTGTGTCAGGCTCTGTGCAGACAGCTCAAAGCCTGGAACCTGCTTCAGATTCTATCTCCCTCTTTCTCTGCCCCTCCCCCACTCATGCTCTGCCTCAAAAATAAATAAATATCAAAAATAAAATAAAATAGGGGCACCTGGGTGGCTCAGTTGGTTGGGTGACCGACTTGGGCTCAGGTCATGATCTTGCAGTTTGTGAGTTCGAGCCCCGCGTCGGGCTGTGTGCTGACAGCTCAGAGCCTGGAGCCTGTTTCGGATTCTGTGTCTCCTCCTCTCTCTACCCCTCCCCTGCTCACACTCTTGTGTCTGTCTCTCAATAATAAACGTTAAAAAAATTAAAAATAAAATAAAATAAAATAATGAAATCAGGAAGTTTCTTTACTCAGCTCCCCACCTCACAGTAAAAACCAAATTCCTTATTCCAGCGCATTTCGCAAACCCTTCACCCATTAGACCCAGCTCCACTGGGTATTTCCTTTAGTTCTTTAAGCCGAACTGGATCCTGACTGAGGGCCTTGGCGCTCTCTGCCTGGAATGTTCATCGCCCATCTCTGCATGGCCAGTTCTTTCTTGCCGTTTAGAGATCGGTCTAAACGTCACCTCCTCAGAAAGGTCTCTCCTCTACCAATCACTGTCCTTTCATCCTTTTTAAATGTCAACACAGCGCTGATTACAGGCAGACTTTCTTTTTCATTGCCTTTGTCCCTCCACCTGGAATCTGAGCTCCCTAAGCGCAGGGCGCCCTCGTCAGACCGGCCGCATCCTCGGTGCCCAGCGCAGTGGCCGCCCCACAGCACACAGTAGACGCTCAACAAGCCGCAAACAAACGCATCTCGTACGGGCTCCCTCGAGTCCCACCCGCAGGCCCTGCCTCCCCGCCTCCCCCGCTCCCTCCCGGGATGCGGCCCTCGGTGGGCGAGCCTCTCCGCCGCCCGGCGCGCGGCCCCCCGCATCCCGCCTACCTGTCGGCCAACTCCAGCACCTCGTGCACGCTGCCCGTGCTGACGCGGATGCGCCCGGTGTACATGTATTCGATAACGGCTTCCACCGTGTCGGGCTCGGGCCCGGGCTCCGAGCTCCACTTGCGCATCTCCACCCTGCCCGAGCGGGACTCCGAGAACTGGCCCGAGAGCAGGGGCGTGAAGTATTCGGTGGCGGCGGCCAGCACCGAGCGGTGGGCCCGGAACTCTCGGCCGCCCGCGCCGCCGAAGCACAAGGTAATGTCGCAGAAGAGGCCTTGGCGCCGCTGCTCGTTCTGCCTCCACGACAGCTCGGAGCAGTGAGAGCTGCACTCGAAATCCTCGGCCTCCGGGCCCGGATCGCCCCCGCTCGCTTCCATTGCAGATATGCCGGGCCCAGACCCGAAGTCCACCGTGCCGCTTCCTCGGACTTCGGCGGCCAGCCCTGCCGATCCGGCGGCGGCCGTCTCCATGCTCTCCATCTCCAGCACCTGAAGAGATGCGGCCGCTGCCGCCGCCGCTGCCGCCGCCACCGCCGCCGCCGCCATCTTGACGCCGCCGCGCCCGACCTCCGCAGTCTCGGAACGATTCAGCCGTTCTGGTGCGACACAGAGGAATTCTGGGAATAAATAGTGGGCGCAGGGCGGAGCTGGGCGCCGCTAGTGTGCGCACGCGCGGCAGCTCCCGCCCGGAGCCGCGCCACCTTGGAGAGAGCTGGAGAGAGCTGGAGAGGGCTGGGTAGGGCTGCCCCCCACCCCCGTCCCCGCCGACCTCCCTCCCACGTGTCGGGTCTCCTTCCCGTCAGAGTGGCACGCTCTTCGTGGTCATTTTGTAGGACAAAAGCCACCCTGGCCCGTCACCCATTGTTAGTGTCTCGGGTGGCGACAGTGCATTTTTAAAGATTTAAAATGGCTTTGGAGTAAACATGAAAAAAAAACTTGAGACCGAGCCACCGCTCAGTGGACGAGGGCGAGCAAGTTACTCAGTATCTCGGAACCAATTCATCTTCTACAAATAGGATAGTATCTGTTAGGAGAACGCTTAGGGATGCTTGTGTTTTACATAATGTTTGGTCCGTAGTTACTGTTGCAAACATACTTGTTTAAAAGATGAATAAAAGTCACTTTGGGGTTTTATTAAGCAAGGGAGTGGCTCCATTAGATGCATGCTTTAAAATATCACTGGTGGCTGAAGAAATAATGAAAAAGTGGAAGTAGGGGCATTAGTTAGCATAGAGATAGATCAGAGGGATAATGAAAGGCTGAATCCGTAAGATGGGACAACCAGAGAAGTGGAAGAGAGGAGGACTCGAGCTTTTGGCTTAAGCATCTGGGTTACAGCTTTGTTCCTATTCACTGAAAATGGAGAGGTACCGATTCAAGGGAGAAGACAGGGTTGTTTTTTTGTTTTTTTCCCAACATTTTTAAGAAGTTTATTTTTTTGGTAATCTCTACACCCAACATGGGGCTCGAACCCACGAACCCAAGATCCAGTTGCATGCTCCACCTACTGAGCCAGCCAGGGCCCCCCTGAGCAGGGGGGTTGAAGTTAGTGTTTTGATGAGTTCTGTGTGTGTGTGTGTGTGTGTGTGTGTGTGTGTGTGTGTGTGTGTAGAGATGGATGAACATTTTTAAAATGACATGTAGTGAAACAATTAGCACCGTTCAAAGGAATGGAGAGGAAAGGATATGGATGGCATGAGACAGTAGTGTGTCTTTATTGTTACTATATAGTTTATTGAAACCAAACTGATAATACAGAGAAGAGACTGAGCTGGCAGCTGCCAGAATCTTGCTGGATTATAGATGCAAACTGGCTGGAGACGAGTCCTTGAACCCACACTTCATTAGCAGACTGATAAATCAGTTGCATAAATACAGAGGACATAGAACACGAAACATTTCACAGCTTTTTTTTTTGCTTTGCGTTTCCATTTTAAACATATGTATGTTACAACTTTACATTTTAAATTACTACTCCACATGTTTTGTGACAATGGCTAAGGATGCAACGTCCCATCCCTCTGACGTAAACAGAGTTTGGTCTGCAACATAGAACATTACAGTGAGATAGCAAACAAACCCTTAACACATAACATACAAAAAGATCTTTAAAAATCAGATTAACACAATGTTCTTCAGGTTATATGAGGAGGAAAGTGGGAAAATAAGACATTAGGGATGCTTTAAACTGATAGTACCTTGAGGTCTTAAAAGTTTCATTCTCTTCCTCCAAGGGAAAAAAATTTTAACTAAAGGAAAAAAGAAAGCAACGTCATAACACCCTACAATGAGGAACACTATCCTTACAGTGCTTAGATGCTTACATATAATAAATACAGCAGGTAGCAGAGCAAAGGTCACAAGTATTGGCTTGGTTTTTATTTCTACGCTTATAAAAAAAAGTACTAAGCTTCCTGGTGTGGAATGAACAGTGTTAGCCTGTGGATGTCATCAGTGCCTGTACACCAGCAACTGTTTACATTCCAGGCCCATTTTCTAGCAAGCTCCAGTGCCAGCCGTGTGCACTCTACTTCCCAGGGGATGAGTTCTTGTCTTCACTTCACTGACATATGGTTCCGGGCTCAGTTACATGCTCATGTGTTCCGGAAGAACATATGAAATATCATCCCAAGGGTGACGATACAGCCCCTGCTTCAGCCTCTTCTGATCGAGATAGTGTCCTGAAATGGGGCAAAGGCATCTTTTTGTTAAGAGCTGGTGAGTAGTCGGGGGCGCCAGGGTGGCTCAGTCGCTTAGGCCTCCAACTTCGGCTCAGGTCATGATCTTGCGGTTCCTGAGTTCGAGCCCCACGTTAGGCTCTGTGCTGACTGCTCGGAGCCTGGAGCCTGCTTCAAGATTCTGTGTCTCCCTCTCTCTCTCTGCCCCTCCCCCGCCCGCACTCTGTCTCTCTTTCTCTCTCTTTCAAAAATAAACAAACAAAAAGAGAGTTGGTGAGAGATCTGCTAAAAGTTTGGCGAGGGGGAGAAGATGAGGACAGAAAATCTAATACAAAAAAAAATGAGGAAGTAAATCCAGATCCACCACACAAGCGGATACCAGCCTGGCTAAAAGGCAACTGTGGGAGTTCATTCTGTTTTCCTGGACTAGCAATCAGCCATTTCCAAGAACAAAGGAACCATGGAATGAATATAAAGAGGGAAGTTAAAGTAAGAAAGGAAGGATTAGAAACGATGATGAAGATCATGTGACATCTTTCTAGTAGAAACTTGCCACCCAGGTGTTACAGCTGAACCATGGGGGGGGGGGGGGGGGCTGGGGGGGGGACCAAACCAAACTCTTAATAACAACTACCAACTCACCAATGAAGCCCATACTCCTTCCCAGCACAAAGATGCCATTGAGGGCTCCAATGTCAATATATTCATCAGCTTCCTCCCTGCAAACACACAATCAACCTGTGGTTTTAAAACGGCTCACATGACCCCCCCTCCTCCCCACAGACAGTACGACTTCTGCCCAGGAACGAGAAAGTAGATCTCTTTGGTATCAAAGGAGAAAAAAGGTGCTCTGGGTGGTAGGACTACAGACAATTTTTGTTTTCTTCTTTATACCTCTCCATACTTTCTAAATCCTCTGTAATGAGCATGTATTGCTTTCAGAACTGGAAGGAAACCGCAAGCAAGCATCAATAAATGTAAAGAAGAAGAAAATGGGTGGCTTAATCGAAGTGTCCAACTTCAGGTCATGTCGTGATCTCACAGTTTGTGAGTTTGAGTCACACATCAGGCTCTGCTTGGAGTGTTGTCTCCTTCTCTGTCTCTCTCTCTCTCCCCCTCTCTCTGCCTCTGTCCAACACGTTCAATGTCTGTCCGTCTCTTATTTAAATAAATAAATAAATAAATAAATAAATAAATAAATAAATAAATAAATAAATAAATAAAGTAGAAGAAAATGACCACAGAGCTCACCGAGTGAAGGACCCACAGTTTCTAAGCATGTCTACAAAGGCAACTCCGATGAAACCGTCTACGTTCAGGATAAGATTTGGTTTCTGGGAAGGCAAAAAATTCAAAGCACTTCTCATCATTTCTCATTTTTTCTTTGTAATTTTCCACAATTACTACTAGTAATAGAACTACAAATTCTGACCACAATTTAAAAACCTCCCACCAAAACATCATAGCTGGTTAGGAAAGAAAGAGTCAGTTCAATTCCCAATGTCTAGCAAAGGACCCAACACCTAGTTGACAGTATGTATTTGTTGAACTTAGTAGTACAACAGAAATAAAATTTCCCAGAACACCAGATTTGATTTTGGCTGCACAATCAGAAGCTAGGCTGGCTCTTGTTTTCCCCAAGAAATTCACCCACAACAATGAGTTGGAAATTAGGGATATTTTCTCTTTTACCTTCGAGGTGGTAATCTTCTCGACTTCCAGCGCATAGTCAAGCAGGGGGGTGGCAGGGAAGTGCTGTTTGACATAATCTTTGAGGATCTGCACTCGCATGTCTGGGTTGTTTATCTAGAAAGTGACCCAAAGTTACAGAGGAACCCACCCTGACACTGCCATTAAGAGACCTGTTGGGGGCGCCTGGGTGGCTCAGTCAGTTAAGCGTCCCACTCTTGGTTTCAGGTCGTGATCTCGCTCAGGTCGTGATCTCACGGATCATGGGTTCAAGGCCCGCACTGGGCTCCACACTGACAGTGCAGAGCCCGCTTCAGATTCTCACTCTCTCTCTCTCTCTGCTCCTCCCACACACTCTCTCAAAATAAATAAATAAACTTAAAAAAAAAAAAAAAAAAAAAGACATGTTTGTGCTCCTGCCACAGATGGACACAAATGTTTATATTTTATCCAGGAGGTGTGTTTTAGGGACCTGATCCATGGGTCTTGATTCCATGCAGCACAGATTATGACCCTGCTGTAGGGCTTAAGGTTTCTAAAGTCCTCTTGAATCTCACTTGAGCCTCAAAACAAACTGTAGGTTCGCCCTTTTATGTTACAGACAAGGAACTGAGACCTGGAGATGTTAACTGAGTTCAACAACAGGCCTCGGTTTAAGCAGCAGGGGGCTCGGGGCTCACCTACTCTCCAACCAAAAGTCTTAGGTTCTAGCCACGAACCATGCTGCCCAAGAGTTCAGTGGCCCCGGCCTCTTCCAGCTGTAACAAAGTTCTAAAGAGTTCTTAGTTTTTAGACTGGCAAGCACTTGTTGGCGTGGGGCAGCAAAGCACCACTGAAATCTCAAGAAAAGCTCTGCGCCTGCACCGTCTGCTAAGAGACCCACACTAAACCATAATCGGTCAGTGGGGCAGGGAAGTGGTTCAGATGCCAGCCAACTCCCAACACCGAGTTCCCAAGCAGATAGCACTGCTCCAGTCCACGGCACAGGGCCTCTTTCAGACAGAACATCACACTTATACTGCCACGCTCAGGCTTCTACGTTCCTTCCTTTCTGGAGTCCATACTGACGTGGTTCTAATGGAAAGCTGTTTAAAGGCATTCTGCATTATAACGGAAAAACAGCTGCCTGATCTTTGACATCTGTCAACACAGCCAAAGCTTTGCACATTGAGAGTCAAGGGTCTGGGTGTTCCCCACTAAAATAATGCCTCCACCTGCATGCAGGTCAGTCCTGAAGGAGAGCCACGACTTACCGATTTCACTCGGTGACCAATGCCCATAATCAGCTTTCCTTCCTTCTTCATCTTGTTCACAAACTCCATGGGGATAATGCCGCTGTCAAAGGCTTTGCTGAACATCTTGGCGGCTGCATCCAGGGCACCCCCAAACCGGTCCCCCTGTAGGACAAGCAAGCCCACATGCCCTGAGCTGGAAGAGACTCCCTCAGCTTCGCAGACCAATCCAGCATGCCCTGAACCGCCCCAGCACGGGGTTTTACACTCTGAGGCTCCTTCTAGGACCCTGTGACAGCCAAGTGCATGTCAGCATAACCATGTGTCCCCTACAGATCTCATCTCCCGGGAGGCCAGTACTCACAATAGTGAGCAGCCCTGAGGTGAGGCTGGAAACCAGGTCCTTCCCAGCCCGAGCACAGATGATGGTGTTGTGAGCCCCAGACACGGCTGGCCCGTGATCCGCCGTCACCATCAGGCACATCTCAATGAACTGGCAGGCATACTTGGGCAACCTAGAGGGGGAGGAAAGGGGCACTAAGACGAGGGTTGGAACAGAGGCGAGCCGTTGAACAGGAGCTACGCTGACCCACAAAGCCAAGCACCTGCTGGCTCCCATGTCTACTACTATATCAAGCAACTCTAGAGGCAAAAACCTCCAATTCTTGAGCAGCTCCTAACTTACTGAGAGCAAATACTGCTTTTAATACAGAGTTAGCCACTGGGGGTTGACAATCTCTTCTTTAGACAATGGCTTCCAGCATGAGTCGTTGCAACAGAATTTAACCTGTACTTGTGACTTCCTTCTACGTGCCATATGGAGAAGTGAGACTCCTGTCCCTTTCCCAGTATAGTAAGCCCCAGGTCTCCTGCAGTGTTCAACCTCTCGACTGATGATTAGGAATGAAGTCTGGGGGCGCCTGGGTGGCTCAGTTGGTTAAGTGTCCGACTTTGGCTCAAGTCATGATCTTACAATTCGTGGATTCGAGCCCCACGTCGGGCTCTGCACTGACAGCTCAGAGCCTGAAGCCTGCTTTCTGTGTCTCTGTCTCTGCCCCTCCCCCCCCCAAAATGAAGAAACACTTAAAAATTAAAAAAAAAAAAAATGAAGTCTGGAGATATAGGGATGCAAGAACAGACAGGGAAATCTGCAGAGGTGTTACAACGCCATGAACTTCTCCCAGGAAGGGCCCAAAACTGGGCCAAGAACTATCTCTGCAGCTGAGGGCATGACACAAACCAAGACATTGGGCAGAGCCCAAGGCCACCCCAAGCCAGGGCTCTGTGAATTAAGTATTATTCACTGGCCCCCTTGCCCAGCTGTCAGTCCCAGGGGAGGGCTATGTTTGGGAGTTGCAGAGAAACCAATTTATTCTAACACTCAGGCTGATAAGAGAGACAACCTAATATATAAGGTACTTCATGCCTATTTAGCAACTCTATCAGGCCTGCACTCTGAGCTACCAGACCCATCCAGACCTCTCTCAAGAGGCCTACATTTACTCTTATTTAAAAGCGCCAAGGACAGGGGCTGATCCAAGATCCCTGATGAGGTCACTGCTTTCTACTTAGTTGAGACTGGCCTTTCTGTCCTTGGAAGACCCAGGAACAGCCAGTATCTCTTCTGGCCTTGCAATTGATCTGTGGCCATAAAGATTAGTCCTGGACGTATTCCCCAAGGCTACCCAGCCCCCACTCCCTTTTCAGGGGAAAATCCTTAACTCTGAGTCAAAGATGGCAGTGTCCAGCCATCTTCTGACCTCCATGCCTCACCTTCTCTGGAACCAGAGGAGGCCGAGGACCCCGCCAATGCCCATCTCTTCCTTGAAGACCTCGGTGATGGGCATGCCCGCATAGATGAGCTCCTGTCCTCGCTCGTCACAGATGCTGGTCATGAATGAGGCAGGTTTGCGGATCAAGCCCAGCTCCTGAGCAAAGATGGGGGCAGGGGGAAGCAGCACGATATGACCACAGAGATTCTTCCAGGACTGCCTCACTGTCTGCACTGCCAGAACCAAAGTGTTCCAGGTACCGACGCTCAAACTCCTCCCAAGAAAGAAGCACAAAAACCCTTTCGTTGTGTCATTTCAGTCATAGAAAATAGGAGTGCCATGCGCGATTTCCACCCACAGGTTCATTTTCACCTCATAAACATGTCCCAGCAGAAGCCAACCCAAACTCACCCGGCTTAGAAATGCAAGAATGAATCTGAAGGGAAATTTTTCTAGCACTCCACGTTCGGCTGCCAAGCCCCCACCAAAACGTAATGAGCAGGGGGCTGTGCAAATAGGGGATTCCCTCAAGATGTCCTTCACCCAGGGGAAGGGACTGAGCTGAACTTCCAGCTTCCAGAGTTGGGGTACAATGGGGACATTGTTGCCAACTCTGCATAAGCCCATTTCTCCAATTATCCCTGATCAATTTTCATTGTAAAATGCCTTTCTGCCTTAGTGTTTGTCCGTTTAAGGGCCATCTGTCTGGCCTTTCTCCACTTTTATCTATATATAGACACATGGAGAATACATAAAGTGTTTTTGTGTACATAGGTTTTTCATAATCGTGATATACTATCTCATAATACTCCATGAGCTCCATAAATGTAGGCACATACATAGATCTGGTTCATTCCTTTTAACTGCTGTATGATATCCTATCCTATGGCAAAACCACAAGTTAGCCGTTCTTCCGCTGATAACCATCAAGTGGAAAAATCTTGAACACATTTCTGTGAATGTGCGAGCACTTCCCTGAAATAGCTTTCTAGATAGGAATTACGCCATCAGGTGTGAGCACTTCTTTTCTTTTCTTTTCTCTTTTCTTTTTTTAGTAATCTCTACACCTAACCCGGGGCTTGAACTCACAAGTATCAGATCAAGAGTCGCACACTCCACCAACAGACACAGCCAGGCACCCCAGGTGCCAGCGCTCTGAAATCTGATATTACCCAATGGCCTTTCAGAAAGGGTGGTGCCAAGTTCCACACCCACCTTCAAGGAACAAACGCACAAAGTTCCTCACACCCATACAAACACAACATATTATCAAAGAACTGTTTTCTTTGTTGACCTCAAAAGGGGAAAACTGGTATCACAGCTTTTACTTTGGCACCTTCTTATAATGAGTGAGACTGAGCATTTTTTCAAGTTGAAAGGCCATTTCCTACCCATTTTTGTAGTGGTCTTTTAAAAACTGATTTCAGGGGCACTTGGGTGGCTAAGTTGGTTAAGCGTCCGAACATCAGCTCAGGTCACGATCTCCGTTTGTGAGTTTGAGCCCCACATCGGGCTTGCTGCCATCAGCACAGGGCCCGCTTTGGATCTTCTGCTCCCTTCTGTCCCTCCCTGCTCCTGCTTCTGCTCTCTTTCAAAAATAAATAAAACATTGGGGTGCCTGGGTGGCTCAGCTGGTTAAGCGTCCAACTTCGGCTCAGGTCATGATCTCACAGTTTGTGAGTTCGAGCCCCGCGTCGGGCTCTGTGCTGACAGCTCAGAGTCTGTAGCCTGCTTCGGATTCTGTGTCTCCCTCTCTCTCTGCCCCTCCCCACTCATGGTCTGTCTCTCTGTCTTAAAAATAAATAAAACATTTTTTTAAAAATAAATAAATAAAACATTAAAAATAAATAAACAAATAAAAACTGATCTGATCTCAGAGAGTTCTCGTGTACTTCGAACATTAGCTCTTCATCTCTGCCGCTTAGACAAGCAGGCAGAGTAGACACTCTACTTCACCTGGAAACCCCTCAGCAAGTGCAAACAACTCTAGGGGGCATTGTCTGTCCTCAGCCCCCATTTCCAACCAGGCCACAAGGCTGTGGGACATACATGCTACCCTTCGCCCTCTTGGGCCCTGTATCTGTTTTACCCGTTGGTCAGAAGGGGCCAGCTCACAAGCTCCAGCACACAAGGAGGGGCTGGAATCAAAGAATACTCGCTGTGGGTTTTTTCTAATCTATGCCCTTGGAGTAGAGCTGCCGTCGGGGGCATGGTTTGGAGGCCAGAGCAGTGATTACAGGGTTGCCCCCAGCTAGTAGGGCAGGGCCTGGTTTCCAGGGACCGTAGCCAAATCAACAGGAAACCCACCCCTCAGCGTCACCTACCCTGGCCCAGGAGTAGTCCATTGGCACCGTTGGAGGCGGCACCTCCTGAGCAGGTACGATGACTCCTTTGGCCACAAGATCTTCGTACACAGACCTGAGAGGCGGGGGAAGGGAAGGAGAGAAGACATCCATGTGCATTTTATGCTTCTGGGCTCTTCTAAGCCATCCTAGGAATGTTGCTCCATCTAACCCCAAAACTCCAGGTTTCCTAGCTTTGTAGCCCCTCCTGGCAATGCCCTACACCAGGTGGATTCCTACAGACTAAATGAAAACAGGTTCTGGCCAAGACTCTCCCCCACTCCCCCACCCAACCCCATGGGGCTTTATAGAAAGCTGAATCTGGAGGCCAAGGAAGGACAGAGGGGAGGAAGGAGAAGACACAATGGGTAGCCATTGTTTATCAATCGATTAGGGCTGACACCTTCTAAATGTTTCTATGCTCATCTCTTATTTAAGGGACAGCCAAGTAGGTAGGCTCAGAAAGTGAACATGTTTTAATAGCAGTCTGAATGGCCTGTAACTGCTGTGCCTACAAACAAAACAAAAACCGAAAAGAGGGTAAAGATTTCAGACTATCTCAACAGTTACACTCCACACCTAACACCTCTAACACTCCAGCACGCTGACACACTGTGTCACCTCTGTGTCACAGCAGCTGCTATCCTCGGGGGGGGGGGGGGGGGGGGGGAGGGGGAAGGGGGTGTCTGGAAAGGGAACCGGAGGCTGATGTCCTCCCCACGGTCCACTCACTGGATGATTTCTCCCAGTTCATCGAAGCTTGGGGGCACAAACACCCCTGCCTCCTTCAAAGCCTGGTTCTTGGCTACTGCAGTTTCAGAAGCCTGGTTGGCACAAGCTCCGGCATGGCCAAACTGTACCTGGAAGGCAACGGGGAGCAGCTTTTACCCAGCTTGTGAATCCCTCCGGGGAAAGGCCACAAAGGCTCCGGAATGTCGGTACCGATTACAGGCCGGACCCTGTTAAACACTCTACAGTGAATCGTCTCATTCAAGCCTCACACAGGCTCACTCAACAGGGACGCCAAATAACGCTCAATTTACAGAAGAGGAAACTGAGGCACCAAGAAGTTCAGGAGCTTACTGAGGGTCACACCTCTGGTGTGTATGGGAGCCAGAACACAAAGCCTGGCGGCCCAACTCCACAAACACCTGCACTCAGCTCCCCCTGCCCCCCTGGCAGCGGTTGAGGGGGAAGATGGAGAACGGCTGGTAGTTGTGAACCACTGTGAGAAGTGAAGGCGCAGGCTGGCAACCACAGGTTGAGCTGATCCTCACAAACAGGATCTGACTGTCCTGCACATACTCTGTATAAAATAAGTCCAATAAAAAAAAAAAATTCTCATGTAAAAGTACAAACTCCTAGCTTCTTTTTAAAAAGTCACATTGTGGAGGGGCACGTGGGTGGCTCAGTCAGTTAAGCATCCGGCTTCAGCTCAGGTCATGATCTCACGGTTCATGAGTTCAAGCCCCGGGTTGGGCTCTGTGCCAGCTTGGAGCTTGGAGTCTGCTTCAAATTCTGTGTCTCCCTCTCTCTCTGCCCCTCCCCTGCTAGAGCTCTGTCTCTCTCTCAAAAATAAACAAATATTTAAAAAAAATTATTAAAAAGTTTTTTTTCTAAGTCAGATTGTGGGGCGCCTAGCTGACTTAATCCATGGACCATGCCACTCTTGATCTTGGGGTCATGAGTTCAAGGCCCATGATGGGGGCAGAGTACTTAAAAAATAAAATGGTTTTAAAAAATAAAAATAAATAAATAAATAAAAAGTCAGATCGTGCACCACCAGGTCTATATTCCCACAGGGCAACAATCACCTGGAGCCGATAAGCAATGCCCCCTTCTGCCTGGGCGCACAGTGAGGTAAACTCTAAGCCCAAGGGCACAGAGGGGGACTGGCTACGGGAAGGGAGCAACAGGGAAGAGAAAACCAACGTGAAGAGCTAAGTAATTGTGTCTTTGACCACGCAATGGGGAAAATGAGGTAACGACATGAGATGTACTACAAAGCCCCAGTCAGGGTGGGGTGAGGCAGGTAATCATAAAAATACTTAATCTGTTTGAATAACTACATCCACTCACTCTTCTATGTGCTTTACTCGCTTCATCTTTCGGTAGCTACGGCTACTTCCAATAAGAAAAGAAATAAAAGTGGTAAATAAAAGAGGTAAAGTAACCTGCCCAAGGCCACACAGGTAGGATACGGTAGCATCTGAAGTCAGGCAATATGGCCTCTCCCAGTGCTCTTACCCACTAGGCATAACAAAAGGGGCCTTAAGTGTTGAAAATCAGGTCTGAACTACAGCTCTGGTTAGCAACACCCAACCCAAAAACTTATGCTTTAAATTGCAGGCTCCCAATGCATTCTTTATAGGACTGAACCTGCATGGTGGAAGGGGTGGGAAGGAAAAGAGATTCTATATGTAAACAAATAGAAAATGCTGAGTTCAAGGAAGTTCAATAGGTTTAATTCTGAGATTCCTCAAAGCTAAAATCAAAGTTTTAAAAAGGGAGGTTACACTACATATTCATAATTTATAGAAGCTCCCCTTTCTGGTTGGTTTTTGTTTTGAGGACCACTGCTACTGGACCGGTGTTCTATGGAACACAGTTCTGAAAAGTGCCACCTCGCCAATACCCCTGGTCTCTACTCCCATTGCCCAGTTCTGAATTCTGTCTTCCTGAGGAGCAGACTCTGCTTGCCAACATGTGGAGATTTTGTTGTATACCTATCTTACCTCCTCTACAGGGCAGAAAGTTCTGCAAGGTCATGTGGCCTGTTTAAGAAATCAAAAATCACTCATTAGCTGGGTAGTCACTGTACTATACTCCATTTGTATATGCCTGAAATTTTGTAATGTTTTAAAAAATTAATTGAGGGATGCCTGGATGGCTTAGTCCATTAAGCATCTGACTCTTGGTTTCGGCTCAGGTCACAATCTCACAATTTGTGAGTTCGAGCCCCACAGAGGGCCCTGCACTGGCAGTGCAGAGCCTGCTTGGGCATTCTCTCTCTGCACCTCCCCAGCTTTTACTCACATGTGCTCTCTCTCTCTCTCTTAAAATTAACTTTTAAACAATTAATGGAAAGGGGCGCCTGGGTGACTCAGTCAGTTAAGCGTCCGACTTTCGCTTAGGTCATGATCTTGCGGTTTGTGAGTTCGAGCCCCATGTCAGGCTCTGTGCTGACAGCTCAGAGCCTGGAGCCTGCTTCGGATTCCACGTCTCCCTCTCTCTCTGCCCCTCCCCTGCTCATGCTGTCTCTCTCTGTCTCAAAAATAAATAAAACAATAAAAAAAAATTAATGGAAAAACAAAAATAAAACACCTTGAGGACCTGTCCTATCCCTGGGGTGATGAGCAGTGCCCAGCCAGAAACAGAAGAGTTAGGTCCTTGACCTCTTGGGGGTGTCCTCAGCATAGTAGGGGTTGGGAGGTGAAGGGCTGGTAATGGAGAGCTGGTTAAGAGAAACAATGCAGGGGGAGGGAGGAATTATTTTTGGCTGCTGAGGTGGAGAGGAAAACAGTCCAGAAGGATCATGAAGAGCTTCATGGAATAGGTGAATTAAAGAATGGAAACAAGTATCTGCTAAAACCTGTATGTGCCAGACCTTTCCAATTACTTTCTTTTAAAAAAAAATTTTTTTCTTTTACATTTTATTTATTTTTGAGAGAGAGA
Source organism: Lynx canadensis (assembly GCF_007474595.2). Taxonomy (NCBI): domain Eukaryota; kingdom Metazoa; phylum Chordata; class Mammalia; order Carnivora; family Felidae; genus Lynx; species Lynx canadensis. The sequence continues at coordinate 39,926,898 of NC_044316.2, forward strand.
GAGAGAGAGAGAGAGAACAAGTGGGGGAGGGACAGAGAGAAGGAGACACAGAATCTGAAGCAGGCTCCAGGCTCTGAGCTGTCAGCACAGAGCCCGATGCGGGGCTTGAACCCATGAACCGTGAGATCACGACCTGAGCCGAAGTCAGTTGCTTAACCGACTGAGCCACCCAGGCGCCCCTCAATTACTTTCTTACGTAAGCCACACAACAACCCAGACTCAGCCCCATTTTACACCTCAAGAAACTGAGGCACGGAGAGGCCAAATGACCTGCCCTGGTCACACAGATCCACCTAGAGCTGATTCTAGCCTGTGAGAGTAGAGGTCACGTCTGAAAGACAGGCATGATTCTATGACCTACCCCTTTTCTCTTATTTACTTGGGAAAAAAAAAAAAAAAAAAAAACAAAAAAAAACCTCGCACCGTTAATACTTGATGTAACATCTTCTTTCTATGCCAACACATAAAGATCTACCTCATTCTTCTCCTGCCTGCCCGGGTTTCTACCACATGGCTGGCGCCAGGATGACATATCCTCTCCTGGCCAGCAGCATTCAGGCCGTTCCGCTTTCTGCCCTTACAACATTGCGAGTATCCTTGCACACATGCTGAAATATTTTTGCATGCAGACCCCAATGGTAAATCTGCAGGAACGGAACCGCTGGTTTGAAGGAGAGGAGCATTTTGCAACTACACAAATACTGCCCCTGTGACGTGGGTATGGAATATCAGAGGGGAAGGCAGGCATTCCAGGGAGAAAGAACAAGGTGACAGGCTTACTGGCAGGAAGGGTGGAGGGCTTCAGCGTAGGGATTATCACTGTTGCAGGAAGGCTTCTGGCCAACTGTTATCTTCATCTGCACACAGCACTTATGGCCTCACACTCAGAGCCTGCCCAACTACTGATCACTCATCAAGGACAAGGGTTTGTTTCCTCGGTTTTGTCATCACTGGATGGACCATCTTCACGACAGAGGGTCCTGTGAGCTGGAGTACTGGGGCCGCAGCCTGGCTTGCCATACTCAGCAGGAGCCAGGCGACCCGGGAGCATTTCTGTTGGATGCCGGTGACGAGCTGCACTCACTTTATGCCTCCGGGCACTTTTACGTACAGCCTCTCCCCATGCCCTGCTCCAGCAATGCGTCTGGGGTGCGTGCTCTCCCTCCTCTGTGTCCCTTTCGCTCAGCAAACTCCTTCGCAGTGCAAGCGTTACCTTCCCTGTGAAGCCATCTCAACTCCTCCAGACAGAAGTGTGCCCCACGCCAAGCAGGGACTCAGAGCCTTGTTCTGGCCTTAATCTGTTGACGACTGCCTCCCCCAACTGGATTTAACCCCCTAGAGAGCAGGACCCTGACCAGACCTTGCAGTAACCAAGCAAGTAAATATGTTCATTGCAGGAACCAGCTGCTTAATGAGAGGACCACACAGTTCACCTCGAATGCCCCTCTTAGGGCTTCCTGTCCAGGAGTGACCTGTCCCGGCCGTACCTCAGAGGAGAACATGGTGGCACAGGTCCCAATGCACCAGCAGACCACGGGCTTGGTGATGCGGCCCTCCTTGATGCCCCGGCAGATCTTATATTCCTCAGTGCCCCCGATCTGCCAAGGAACAAAAAAAAGCCCATTAGTTAGTGGAACCCATCCAGAGTTGCTGTGGGCAGCACCGCAGCAGGAAAATCTGTTCCAAATCAGGCAGGGCTCAGAGGCACCAAGAGTCCTAACTGACAACTTGGCTAGAAAATGAAGAGACGCTGGCTTTGGTCAAATAATAGCCTGGAAAATTGAGATGGGGTGCAAGGAAGAGTTGTGAAAGGGCAGTGGGTACCCTCTGAAGTCCCTGATCTAACCAGAATCTAATCTGATTGGATCTGACCTGCCCAGAGGCACAGGCAAGGACAGAGGTCCCAGGACTCTCTCAAACTAAAAAAGTACACTTCTGGGACACCTGAGTGGCTCAGTCGGTTCAGCATCCGACTCAGGTGGTTCAGGTCATGATCTCACAGTTTCAGGAGTTCGAGCCCCATGTCGACTCTGTACTGACAGCTCAGAGCCTACAGCCTGCTTTAGATTCTGTCTCCCTCTCCCGCACCCCCCCACCATGGTGCTCCATCTCTCTCTCTCTCTCTCTCATTCAAAAATAAACATAAAAAAGCAAACAAAAAAAAGTACACTTCTTACTCCAGCTATGCACTTCCCAAGAGACCAAGGCCAGCCAAAAGTTTCTTCTTTATGTTTTTATTTATTAAAAAAAAATTTTTTTATGCTTATTTTTGAGAAAGAGAGAGAGGCTGGAGGAGGAGTAGAGTGAGGGAGACAGAGGATCTGAAGCAGGCTCTTCATTGACAGCACAGAGCCTGATGCGGGGCTCGAACCCACAAACCCACAAACCGTGAGATCATGACCTGAGTCGGATCATGAGACATGAGTCAGACGCCCAACCGACTGAGCCACCCAGGCGCCCCCTATTGGCACTAAAATGTCTTGTGACACCAAGAAGCAAGAACTTTTTCAGTGTTAACAGTGACAACCTCTAAGCCCCAGAGTGTAGGCAGGGAGCGGAATTACCAGGGACCGTCACTTTACGTTATATATAACCAGGGGCGCCTGGGTGGCTCAGTCAGTTAAGCATCCACTCTTGGTTTCGGCTCAGTTAGTGATCTCACAGTCATGAGTTTGGGCCACACATCAAGTTGTGCTCACAGCATGGAGCCTGCTTCAGATCTTCTGTCTCTCTCTCTCTCTGTCCCTCCCCTGTGTGCACATGTACTCTCTCTCTCAGATATAAATAAATGTTAAAAAAAAAATTAAAATCAATCAAACAAACAGAAAACAGGGGCTCAGGTCATGATCCCAGGGTCATGGGACTGAACTCCATGTTGGGCTCCATGCTGAGCGTGGAGCCTGCTTAGGTATCTCTTTCCCTCTGCCCCTCTCCCCCGATCACGACCACTCTCTCTAAAGAAACCCAAAACTCACCTCTCCAAGAACCACAATCATTTTGACACCTGGCGTGTCCTGGTAACGTAGGACGTGATCCATGAATGTTGAGCCAGGGTACCTGGTGACAGCAGAGAGAACACACAGCGTCAGGAGGCTTGGGGAGGTGTGTGTACATGTGTGGGAAGCATGCTGGTACCAGGAATGCTCTGAGGTTCTTCGTGAGTGTGGGTGTCCGGTGAAGGCCCACAGATGCCTCAAGAATAATGGCGGGGGTGGGGAGGGTGATAAGTAAATGAGGCACAAGGGAAGAGAAGGCGGGGAGGGGGGGTTCGCTTGGCAGTAAGAGATGATTGGAGAGCACATGTTTGGGGGTTTTAAAATATGGCTGCAGGGCGCCTGGGTGGCTCAGTCAGTTGAGCGTCTGACTCTTGATTTCAGCTCAGGTCATGATCCCAGGGTCATGGGATGGAGCCCCATGTCAGGATCCGAGCTAAGCGTGAAGACTGCTTCAGATTCTCTTTCTTTCCCTCTCCCTCTCTGCTCCTCCCTCCTGCTCGCATGTTCTCTCTAAAATAATAACTAAATAAAATATGGCTGCAAATTCTTTTAAGAAGGTAGAACCTTATGCTTCTCTTGAATACGGGTCAGACTTAATGATTAGCTTCTAATAAACAAAATGTGGCAGAAGCGATTCTAGGACAGTGACTTCCATGGCAGGGTTATAAAGACTAGCTTGTCTGGCACTCTGTCTTGAACTGCTCACTCTGGGGAATGCTGGCCATTATGTCCTGAGGACATTAAGCAGCCTGTGGAGAAGCCCACAGAGAAGAACCACCTTGCCAGCCCTGTGGATGAGCGACGTCCACCTCGGGCCCGCCGTCAGCATCGCTGACACCTCACACGTCACTGCAACCCACCCCTCCCCCAAGCCAGAAATGCCCACTTGAGCTGCCCTGAATCCTGACCCACGGAAACTATAAGGACAAATGTGGGGTTTTCTTGTTGTTTCAAACCTTTATTCTAGAGAGAGAGAGGGGCTTGATCCCATGACCCTGGAATCATGACCTGAGCTGAGACCAAGAGTCGGACACTCGACTAACTGAGCCTCCCAGGTGTCCCATGAGTGTTTTACTATAGTTTGAAGTCACTTGGTTTGCATGATTTTCTTCGAACACAGTAATAGATAATACAGTGTGCCACCTGATGTCCCAGGATAGGCAGGCTATTGCTAGGTCTATATATAGGTCCATATACATAGTTGACCCTTGAGCAATGTGGGTGTTAGGAACGCTAACCCTCCACCACATGCAGCTGAAAATCAAACTATAACTTCTGACTCCCCAAAAACTTAACTACTAATAGCCTATTCTTTTTTTTTTTAATATTTATTTTTGAGAGAGAGACAGAGAGTGAGCAGGGGAGGGGCAGAAAGAGAGGGAGACACAGAATCTGAAGCAGGCTCCAGGCTCTGAGCTGTCAGCACAGAGCCCAACACCAGGCCCGAACCCATGAACTATGAGATGATGACCTGAGCCAAAGTCAGATGCTTAACTGACTGAGCCACCCAGGAGCCCCCTAATAGCCTGTTCTTAAAGATTTTTTTTTTAAGTTTCTTTATTTAAGAGAGGCAGAGACAGCATGAGTAAGGGAGGGGCAGAGAAAGAGACAGGGAGAGAGAGAGAGAGAGAGAGAGAGAGAGAGAGAGAGAGAGAGAGAATCTCAAGCAGCCTCCGCACTGTCAGCACAGAGCCCAATGCAGGGCTCGAACTCACCAAACTGTGAGTCATGACCTGAGCTGAAACTGAGAGTCGGGCGTTTAACCGACCAAGCCCTCCAGGCACCTTCCTAATAGCCTATTCTTTTTTAAAATTTTTTTTTTTTTCAACGTTTATTTATTTTTGGGACAGAGAGAGACAGAGCACGAATGGGGGAGGGGCAGAGAGAGAGGGAGACACAGAATCGGAAACAGGCTCCAGGCTCTGAGCCATCAGCCCAGAGCCCGACGCGGGGCTCGAACTCACGGACCGCGAGATCGTGACCTGGCTGAAGTCGGACGCTTAACCGACTGCGCCACCCAGGCGCCCCCCTAATAGCCTATTCTTAACCAGAAGCCTTACTGATAACAAAAACAGTCAATTAACACACATCTTGTATGTTTATGCATTATATACTGTATTCTTACACTAAAGTAAGCTAGAGAAAAGAGAATGTTATTAACAAAACCATGAGAAAATACATGTGGAGTGCTGTACTATATTTTCAAAAATCTGCATATTATAAGTGGACCCGTGCAGTTCAAACCCATGTTGTTCGAGGGTCACCTGTATTTTTTTTTCTCCTGTCTTAGGAGTTTACAAAAGGATTGTTTAAGGCAAAGGATGCTTCTCTACAGATCTTCAAGAGCATTTTAAATCCCAAGAGGACAGTGAAACTGCCCAGACTTATTTGAGCCGGAGCCCGTTGTCAGGGAGCACCAGCGACGAGGGTCCCACAGGCCATAGCCCCCAAGACTTGGGCAAGAGACCTTCCTCACTCGGGAAGTCCAACTGACATGACAGGGGAGAGCCAGGAGATGAACAAGGTAACAGGCTCTCCCAACAGCGTCTGGTTGAGGCAAACAGCAGCAGCAGTATTAATGAATAGCAATGGCTGGGGCACTTGGGTGGCTCAGGTGGTTATGTGTCTGACTCTGTATCTTCGCTCAGATCATGATCTCACAGGTTCATTGAGTTCGAACCCCAAGTCGGGTTCTGCATTGACAGCGTGAAGCCTGCTTGGGATTCTCTGTCTCCCTCTCTCTCTGTCCCTCCCTCACTCATACTCTCTCAAAAATAAAATAAACATTAAAAAAAGAAAAAAAAAGCAATGGCTAACGCATGTTATGGTATTAAGTACTAGGCATTACTCCAAAATAGTACCCTATTGATGACCCTACTAATTACTATTACTGTTCCCACCGGCAAATACAATGAGTATGCTATTTGTGAAATAAGAAATATCTACTGGGTCTCTGGCCCCAGTTCTTGATGCAGAGCTCCTAAAACCCTTGTAATCTTCTGAGTGACAGGGGTGCTACAGAGAGCTCCTGAGTCTGTTGGAATTTCCCGGGTGACAGGAGTGTCTTGTTCTCACAAGGCAACTTGGTGGATGCCTGCATAGTTCCTGGATGGGGGCTGGTCTCTAGAAGACCTTGAAGTCATGGGGCGCCTGGGTGGCTTAGTCGCTTAAGCGTCTAATTTTGGCTCAGGTCATGATCTCATGGTTCGTGGGTTTGAGCCCCGCATCAGGCTCCATGCTGACAGCTTAGAGCCTGCAGCCTGCTTCAGATTCTCTCTCTCCCTCTCTCTCTCTCTGCTCCTTGCCCATTCTATCTCTCTCTCAAACATGAATAAACATTAAAAAATTTTTTTTAGAAGACCAAGACATGATCAGAGTCCTGGAATTTTCAGCCCTACTCACCACTCTATGGGGAAGGGAGAAGGGCTAGAGATTGAATTAATAATCACAATCATACCTACATGATGGAAGTCTCCATAAAAATCCCTAAAGAAAGGGGTTTGGAAAGCTTGTGGGTTGGGGAATACACCAAGGTGCTGGGAGGGTGGCATGCCCAGAAAGGACATAGAAGCTCCATGTACTGCCCCCTATAATTTGCCCTATGCATTTCTTTTATCTGATTGTTCCTGGGTTCTACAATCCATTCTAGCAAATTACCAACCCAAGAAGTGGGGCGCAGGGACCCCCAGTGTATAGCCAGTTGCTCAGGAGTACCGGAAGCCCAGACTCATGATTGGCATCTGAAGTGGGGGCAGTCTTGTGGGACTGGGCCCTTCACCTGTGGGATCTGGTGCTGACTCCAAGTAGATACTGTCAAAACTGAAATGAACTGTAGAACACCCAGCTGGTATCTGCAGAGAACTGGAGAACTGCTTGGTATGGGGGAAAAAAATCCCAACATTTGGTAGCCAGAAGTGTGAGTGTGGTCATGGTAGAGAGTAAAGAAACAGTTCTTCCTTTCAGTATTACCAACTACAGTTAACACCTGCTGAGTACTTGCTAAGTGCCAGGCTACCTTCTAGAAACACCTCACTAAATCCTCCCAACGACTCCATGAGGTGGGTGCTATTGTTTTACCCACGTGATCTGTAAGGATGCTAGAGCTCCAGGGAAGGTAAGGGACCTGTCCAGAATGCCTCCCTGGTAAACAGAGCAACTGGGACTCGAACCCCATGGTCTGATTTCAGAATTGGTCCTGCCAACCCCTGCACTCTAATGCCTCCCTATGGCCACAACACAGAGACAGCGTACAGAATTACCCCCAAAGCCCAAATACCTTTGAAAAACACCTTTTCCTGTTTTCTTCTGATATTATGCCCATGTCAGACCTGGGACAGGGTAGAGATGGCCCGTTTTATGAACTTAACTCAGTGGTAGCAAGCAGAGATTGGAGGATCCCGCTCCCCTCTCCCAGCCTGCCCCTCCCAAATGTAAGAGGCCCGCCTTGGCCCAGCTGATCACCTGTCCCCGCCAATGGCCACACCCTCATAGACGCCATCAGTGGTCCGAGAGATGATATTGTTGAGCTCGTTGGACATGCCCCCAGAACGTGAGACGTAGGCCACACTGCCAGGGCGGTACAGCTTGGAGGCCAGGATGTTGTCCAGCATCCCACCTGTATTCCCAATCTTAAAGCACCCAGGCTTGATGCCTCCAACCTGCAAGGGCAGAAACAGCAGTCAGGGAGGAAAGGTAAGCTCCCCACAGAGCTCAGGAGAATCCCAAAGCCCAACACTACCTGCTCAACCCCCTCTGGTCAGGACGGGGAGAAAATGTTCCAAGAGAGTTAACACCTACACACTGAGTTTCTGGCTTAAGAATCTCATCTATCCCGCAAGCGACATTATGTGGAAAAAAAGAGAACCTTACTTGTAAAACACGGCTCACTACTACTGCACGTTCAGATATGTATACTCAGGGGTTAAGTCACCTTGGCTCTAAAAGGGTGACAGCACCCATTAAAGTGTGAAACACAGGTGTATGCCTCTGCTCAAAATCACCCTTGCCTCTGAGATGAAAGGCCCCTTGCTTAACTAAAAGATCTTAGCTTCGGACAAAATTTTAACTCAACCACTAAGTAAAAACAACAACAAAATAGTCACAGAGCAGTTTCTTTCTATGTTGAAGACCTTTGGGCAAATAAAACCCCTAGGTAGATTTTCCTTTGGTTTACAATTAAAGTAATAAAGATTATGCTATGGTTGTATGGAGGTGGACAGAGAAAATCTCCCAGTTAGCCCCTTAAAACTATAAAAGTGACATGGCCTGCAGAGAGTAGATATGGCCCGTTAAAGTAGATATGCACTTTCAATAGGTACTCTCTGAATCTTTTCAACCTAACAGGGAAACAGAAGAGTCAACAACTTAGTTTTCTGTGGGCCCAGAACTTTATAAGACAGCCTTGAACTTAAAAGGCTTGGGGCAACTGGGTGGCTTAGTCAGTTGAGTATCTGACTTCGGCTCAGGTCATGGTCTCACAGTTCCTGAGTTCGAGCCCCGAGTCGGGCTCTGTGCTGACAGCTGGGAGCCTGGAGCCTGCTTCAGATTCCGGGTCTCCCTCTCTCCCTGCTCCTCCCCCATGCACACGCTGTCTCTCTCTCAAAAATAAATAAACATTAAAAAAAAAAAGAAAGAAAGAAAGAAAAGGGTTTCTGGAAAAGGACACTCACAGTGGCAGGTCCAATGATGGTCACTCCCTTCTGGTCTGCCTTCTTGATCAGCTTCCTTGTGAGGGCCTCAGGGATGCCTTCAGCTATGATGGCAATGGTCCGGATCTAAAGAACAGTCCCTTCCTGTTAACTCTGTGCCTCAGATGAAGCAACGAGGCAGCAACCTATACAGGACCAACCTTCCATGCCCCCTTCCAGGCTCTAAGAACAAAGTAATGTTAACAGTATGCACCCCTTCCTCCCATAGACCTCTGTTCCCAGCTTCATCACTCCAATCCTCTTCCAAAAGGAGAGGCGAGAGGCATAGATACCCGAAACCAATCTCCATTGGTTAACACCACAGTAACTCAGTAACCTAAGCAGGAACAAATGTTTCTGAAAACCCATGACCGTCAAAGTGGCTACATTCTCTCCCATTCAAAAACCCTCAAGACTCAGACCCACCTGTCCCCCCCCACCTGTCCTGATGCCTGCACATAAAGCAAGTATCTACAGCTTTCTCCACTGTACTCTCTGAGTCTCCGACTCTATGTCCCAGGGCCAGCACGGGACACGAGCTGCTTCCACACACAGACCAGAGACTGGGCTGAGGGAGAAAGCCAGAAGGGGTAGGGGTGGGGGGGTTGGGGAGGAGGGTTGGGCAGGAAAGATCAAGAACCATCTCTATCTGGCTCTCAGGGCCAGCAAACTTTTTCTGGCTTTGTCGGTCATATGGTCTCTGCAGTAACTACTAAACTTTGCCTGTGTAGCATGAAGGCACTCATGGACAACATGTATATGAATGAATATGGCTGTGTTCCAATAAAAGTTTATTTATAAAAACAGAGAGCTAAGTTTGACCCTTAGGCTATAGTCTGTTAACCTTTGCTCAAGAATAAAAAAACAACTCATTTTCAGCAGGTGTGTTTTTGTTTTTGTTTCACTGAGATGGGAACAGAAGTTTACATTCTCCAATCATAAGCTGAACTAGGCCAGTCTGGGATCAGACAATAATTTTGAACAGAAGAATCAATATCTTAATCTATAAAGGCTCGTACAGAGGGACCTGGGTGGCTCAGTAAGTTGAACATCTGACTTTGGCAGGTCACCATCTCACAGTTCGTGAGTTCAAGCCCTGCGTCGGGCTCTGTGCTGACAGCTCAGAACTTGGAGTCTGCTTCAGATTCTGTGTCTCCCTCTCTCTCTGCCCCTCCCCGCTTGCGCTCTGTCTCTCTCTCTCTCAAAAATAAACGTTAAAAAAATGTTAAAAAAAAATATAAAGGCTCGTACAAATCAGTAACAAAAATGACAAATACCTCAACAGAAAAAAAGGAAGGGAGAGCAACTCATAAAATATAAATGGTCAATAAATGTTTTTGAAAGTTCATCTTAGTTAATGATCAAAGATACACAAGTTAAGTAGAATGCCTATCACTCGTCAAATATGTGTTTTTATAACGCAAACATTCAAGTGTTGGCCAGGGTACAGAGAAGCAGGCATTCTTGGACTAGTGATGGAGATTATGTCCATACAATTTTTCCGGAGGGCACCTGGGCAGGATGGATCAAACAAAGGCTTTCAAATCTGTACATTCTGATGGAACAGTCTGACTGGTTTAGACATTTGTGCTGGGGAAATAATTAAGGATATATGCAAATGTTCATCTAAGATGCTCACCATAAGACCTGAAAAAGCAAAACCGATGTTGCCAATAAATATTTATTGATGTAGAAAAAGTAACTGAAAACAATGGATTACAAAATAGTTACATGCAGTATTATTCCACCTGTTCAAATCCAGAAAAAGGTACCGATAAGGATACACTCAAATGTTGGCAACCGTGTTTCTGAGAAATAGGACTTACTTAACTGAAGCATTTATGTTCTTCTTTTTATTTAACAGTATTTAAGTTTTCTTTGTAATAAATATGTAATGACTTCATAAGAAATTGCTTTTGATTCTATTCTTAGAGCCAGTCCTAGCAGCACAGGGAGGTTCTGGCAGAGGTAGATGATACTGAACGGACTCTTTGTTAGCCCAGGTAAGCAGCCCTGTCTGGCTTGCCCGCCCTCAGTTACCACCCTACCTCCCTAACCCTACCTTCCGAAGATCAAGTGTATCCAACCACTTTCGATTGCCAGCCAGTCCCGAGTGCCAAGCCCTTTAGCCCAGGTGGCGGTGCTGGCTGACACCACGCAAGGGCTTTCCCTGCTTCCCCACCCCAGGACCCAGTGATCTACCTGTGAGTAGTTCATGGTCTCGATGGTACTGTCATAGGCTGAGCGGAGAGAGGCAAAGTTGATCAGCACGTCTACTTCTGGGTGCTTCTTCATGGCATCAGCCATGTTCTTGAAGACAGGGATCAGGATCTCCTTGTGACCCCAGTAAAACTTCTGCTTGTGGTCCCCGCTGTGAGAGAGAAGGAGGAGGGGTCAGGACAGCCCCAAACTGTCGGGGCTGGGGAGGGTGGAGCCAAGGGAGGAGCTTCATCTAGAAGGTGGAAAGACAGGGCCTCTGTCCTCAAAGAGTTCCAAACTCTGGGGAAAAGATCCCCCAGGAATATGGATCGCCCCAGTCTGGGATGGCAGGTGCTTCCCCAGCCAAGCGGATAATCTTGCTGGCTCCCCCCAGCTCTTAGTGAGGGGGATGAGATGAGGAAATCCCACTTGGCAGCCATCTCTAGTTTCCCGCCCTGGTGGGACTCACGTGAAAGGGTACACCATGGCGGCCACGGAGGGCTCATCTCGGGAGCAGACGTAGTCAAAGTCCAGCATGCCCTGTACAGCCCGGGTCTGCATGCCCCACACGATGGCCTTTGTGTGGCGGCTGAAGAGGGTGGCACTCTTTCCTGGTGGGCAAAGACACAGCGAGTGCACCCAGAACACACACCCCCGGGGGGCCCTCAGGGGTTGCCACACCCCTCCATGCCCAGTCCAGGGAGGGGGGCTCATCACCACCGCAGAGCAACGTCAAGAGGATGGGGTTCTGAGAACTTGGGGAAGAGGTGCCTCGTTTTTTCTGGAAAGAGGGGGCAGAGAGAGCAAAGAGAGCTAAGAGGACCTGCCTGGCTGGTAAAGAGCTAGCAACGAACACAGAAAGGACTCCCATGCAGAGAACAGGTCCACAGGCAGAGAATCCCTACAGGACCTGCTCACCTTCACAGGAAAAGAGTATAATCAGCATTTTGCTTATATGCCAACAAAGGCTTGATAAATTATTTTTAAAGTCACCAAGAAAAAACTAAGCTCTCCTAATTCTAGTACCTGCAGGATTTTAAACAACCCAACAATCACCACCTCTAAAGCTGGACATAAATCAGCTTGGGTCAGGATCCGAATCCTCATGATTCTAGGTCAGTGTAGGTCCAAAGTAGAGGCTGGCCGTGGCCTTACTCTTTGTACCTGAGGTTCTGGCCTAAGCACACTGGCTCTCAGCACCTCCCCACATTCTCTGTGCTGTTCCTCCTGCCCTCCTCCCTCTGGCCCTTTCCTTATCAGAACAATGCTCTGGCTGGTCCCACAGGGCAGAAAGGAGAGGCAAAAGAAGGGGAGGGAAAAGGGCTCAGAAATGCTTCCATGCCTTGAAGGGAAACGCTCCTTCACCACCCTGCAGGCAGGTGACCGGACTCTCCCTTCTCTGCAAGTCCTGCTGGAGGAAAGTAGCCCCCCAGGGAGGTTCTCAGCTCCCCCAGGGAAATCAATGCACTGAGCTCCGTGGCCATCTGGTATTAATTAACCTAGTGTACTAGTCTAGTGTGGGCTTTGCTAATCAGGCTCAAGATGTGATTTAATAAATTTAAGATCACTCTCCCAAGGCATGTGGGGTTCTCATCCCTACACAGGCTTGCTTCTTCCCTCCCAGCTGTAAGCTTCCCATAGCACAAGGCTCCTGCTGTTCCAAATACCTGGGACTTACTGTCACCGGACCCATCTGGGTTCTCACAAGACACGGGATCACAGAACAAAGGAAGCCACCTAATCCGGTACCCTCACTTCCCAGTCCCAGGAACCGGAAGCTTGGAGATGACAAGTGACAGAGATCCTGTCATCTAGCATCAGAGCCAGATTATATACTAATTTAAGGTGCAGCTCAATTGTGCAAAGGAGGAGGGGAGATACAAACCAGGGTGGCCTGGCCCCTCCCCACCCTCGCAGGAGGGGGGCCCAGACGGACCCAAGTCAGAGTGCGAGCAAGCACACATACACACATCTGTCTACCCAAAAGACTACAGAAAGGGGACAAAGCCTGGAATCTCTACAGGCCCAACTGTACCTCCAGCGTGAAAGGCACAGAATTAGAGCACAGAGAAGGCTGTCATCCTCAGCTAACCAGCAGCAAGGGCCTCAGAGAACCCCTGCTGCAGGCCTAACACCCCCACCAGATGCCCCTGCTGGCTGCACTATTTGTCCTCCTCTCCCTCCGAAGTCTGGCTCAGGAACTAACAATAAGATAAGCCCACCCCTTGGGTGGAAGAGCTCTCAGAACTGGAGTAGACCCCTGTTCTCTCGGCACAGTGCTTGGGTCATTCAGGTAATAAAGGATCTCGCCAGAGACAGGAACCAGAGGGATTAAAGGCAGATGGTCAGAGGTTTGCATTCCTGGCCTTTCCGGGGGGATACCTGACTCTAGCCTAGGTGCCCCTTCCCCTCCCCTTAGCAAGGTATCAAAGGTCATCATCAGAAATTTTTTCCCCCTCCCCTGGAGCAAAATCTCTCATAGCTGTGAAAGTCAAAAAGTCAAGCAGAAGCAGAAGCCCTGACACTTTGTAGCAATGAATCCATTCACTTTAGGCAACAGGTGAAGGTGTCTTTGCGTGAACGTGTGAGTGAGCACTGAAAATGTCCCTCGTAAGCAGTGACCTCATTCACCAGACCAAACCCAGATCCCCTCCACAGATTTACTGCACATCCATCCAGGCTTCTACATCTCCCCTTGTCCAGCCTGTCTTCCCCAAAAACCCAGAGAAATCTAAACCCATGGCTGGCACTAAGAGCTCAGGGATGCAGCGGGCAGGGGTGAGGCTTGGTAGGAAAAGAGACCATGAGACCCAGATGGGAATCGGGAGAGCTGAGGCTGCCCTCCGTGCGCCTGTGCTGCCACCACCCTCCACCCCACTTCAGTGTCCATGGCTCCCTCCTTCCCAGGACTCCCCTCCCTCCTCAACAGGCACCACCCCTACTCTCCAAGGCGTTGGGCCCAGCTGTTGCTCCTGCGCTCCACGCCATGTCCTGTCCTGAGTGTAGAGCCAGAGACAGCCGGCCAGGAGAGTGCTGAGTGGGGGTGGGAGTGACTAAGCAGGGGTGGGAAGGGGAGGGAGAGCAAGGACTAGGACTTGGGGGGGGAAACAAAGCACACAGTTAAGACTATAACCCACTAACAAAGCCACACACAGAGCTGGGGCGGGGCAGGGGCATCCTACCTTGCAGGGATCTTGGACTTGGGACTGAATCTGTCAAAGAAAATGACCAAGGCAACTGAGTCACCTGCTGGTAGCTGGAGGCTTTAGAGGGAGAGGGTGGGAAAAGGGAAGGATCCCAAGGACAAGCCTCATAAGGCTGACGCCCTCACCAAGTCTTGTCTATTCCACAATAGACAGGAGTGAAGCCGACCAAAGAGGAGAGAGTGCTGATCAGCACAGCAGAAGGAAGAGAGAGCAAAGGGCCAAAGGGGCAGAGAGGGGGCAGGAGGAGCTAGAAGGCTTGGAAGGTGTGCTGAACACCAGAGCCCCCAGGCCTGGTGGAGGGACAGCTGGCCCCATCACACCCTTATAATGCCAATCCCGTTTTGTCCCCATGAAGCCCAGTAAGAGGATCAGGTTATCGTAGGGTTGGACTTGTCATTCTGTGGACAAAGCTGCTGGTTTGGGGACTGCGGGGAAACAGTGTACAATCTTGAGTGCCTGGAGCCAGTGTAACTATTTCCCAAAATGCCTCAAGTGCAGACTTCCTGTACCAGGAAGGGGCTGCATTAATTAACACTGGCTGTAAGAGCTGGGTGGTGGCAGGGGTCGCATCTGATGAACCAGAGGACGGACAGACACAGAAGGCAAACTGCGGATGGGCTGGTAAATGACGTGTGCTCTTACGGTGGGCTCACAGTAAGGGGGGTCTTTGTAGGAGCCCCAAGAGGTTGGGCGGGCAGGAACCACTGTGAGGGCCCTTGCTCTGCTGGACCAGCTCTAGGCTCCTGCTCTCCACTTAGAAGCGGAGTCTGGGAGGGGCGCCTGGGTGGCTTAGTCAGTTAAATGACCAACTTCGGCTCAGGTCATGATCTCCCAGTTCATGAGTTTGAGCCCTGAGTCAGGCTCTGTGCTGACAGCTCAGAGCCTGGAGCCTGCCTTGGATTCTGTGTCTCCCTCTCTCTCTCTCTTCCCCTACCCCACTCATGTTCTGTCTCTCTCTCTCTCTCTCTCAAAAATAAATAAACATTAAAAAAAAAAAAAAAAAGGAAAGAAAAAAAAGAAGTGGAGTCTGGGAGGCCTTGCCACCCCCAGGTATTTCTGTCACCCTGTCTCCTTCGCCACCTCACACACCCCCACGGAAGTAAGGGGACAGAGGGGAAGACAGTGGGGAGCGAGGTGACCCAGGTGCAGCATGGGGAGCCCACAGAAAGGCTCAGGAAGGTTCAACTCTTCATGTCCTTGTGTCCATTTGGCTCATGTGCCATGCACACTCTTACAGCACAGCCCAAACCATGTTCCGGCACCCCAGCAGGGCCCACCCCAGCAGGGCCCAGAAAGGACAGGCAGACAGGGAGTGCCTGAACCTGCTGGCTGCCACTTACCTTGTGGCATGGCAGGCTTGGCCTTCTTTGCGGGTGCCACCTCATCAGCCCTGGACTCAGAAAAAGATGCCGTCCTACTGGGGGCTGGAGTCTGGGGTGGGACAAGGAGACACGATAAGAGTCACAGGTAGCAACTGGGAAAAAGAACTATTAGTCCTTGAGCTTTGGAGCCTTAAGGCCCCAAAGAAATCAGGTAATAAGAATCCTGTACAGCACTATCTTCTACTAAGTGCTTGCAAAAGTACTACTACAACAACCCTTTTGAGATAGGAATTAGTATTGTTCTATGTCACAGATAAGCAAACTGAGGCTCTGGAGGGTAAGACACCTGCCAAGGTCTCTCTCTCAACAGGATTTGAACTCCAGTCTGATTTAAAAACCCCTGGTCTTGGGGCATCTGGCTGGCTTAGTCTGTGGAGCATGAGACTCTTGATCTCAGGGTTGTGAGTTCAAGTCCCACGTTGGGTAAAGAGCTTACTTAAGAAACTAAACTAAACTAATAAAACCCGGTAGGCTTTCCATTATACTACCTTGATTGGGCAGAAAAAAACCCAGCAGAGATCTAGAAACCAGCCCGTCTTTGTCTAATGCCCACAGACGACTAGGAACAGAAGAGGGGCACTTGTGTCCTGGATGGGAGGGAGGTAGGAGAGGGTAACAAAGATGACAAGGCAGGTTTTAAGGCAGAGGAGAGGGGGCACCTACCGAGGTACTCCCACTGGCATTAAGGAGGAAGTTTGCAGTGTGGGCCGCTGTGGGTGGCTGGTTGGGGATGGGCCGGTGGCCTAGGGCCATGCCCACAATGGCTGTCATGTGAGTTTCAGTCCCAAAGACATGGATGGGGATCCCAGTAGTCTTCCCTGTGAGTAAAGAAAAGAATCCACCATTCAAGTCTTCAAATAAGTGTCCACGTCCACACTTCTCTGCAGGGGGCCCTGCCTGGCATCTAGTGCCTTCTGCACAAGGCCAATTATCCAGGATAGACCAACCGTCATATTTTTACCACCAAACAAATCTTCACAAAGACCACCTGCTTTGATAAGAGCAAGACCTGGCTTTACCGACACCCTGAAGTGCAGCCACAAGCACCGTCCTGCTGTGGGCAGCGAGACCCTGGCCCTCCCATCCCTCAACCTCAACTTCCGCCCGGCCTGGCCTCTGTGCCTGAGCCTTGGGCTCATTTCCTCGGGGCTCCAGCCCCCCTCGGTCCTCTGTGTGGAGCTCTCTCGTCACTCGCCACCTCCTCCTCCGTCTCCCCTGCCACTTCACTGTACACATCCCTGAGAGGGATCAACCTCTTAGTAAGTGTTTACTTATTTAATGTTCTGTGAGTTTAATGGCCAGACCGTGACTAACATTCACCATGCTGTCCCGAAGGCTGGGCCCATGGCAGGAACTCAGCTGTAGGTGAAAACGAGGACCTGGCACCCCTTCAGGTGATTGAGGCAGGTTCCTATTTGCCACGGATACCAGATTTGCAAAAATGGGAAGACGGCAAGATTTTGCCCCTCCAATCAAAGGGCATGGCACGCGTCTGTCACCCCTCCAATGCTTCATGTGAATCCCTGCTCCCCACATAAGTGCTCCTAGCAATGAGGTCTGCACTCTGCTCTCTTGTTCTACCAATTAACCGATCGTCCCCATCTCTCCCCCCACAGCCCAAGTGGTCTCCACCCTCCTGCCCCTGAGCCCGAGCTCCACCCAGCAGCCAAAACAACCCTTCTAACCCAAAATCAAGTTGTGCCACTTCCTCAAAGTCTTCCAGAGGCTGCCAGCCCAGGGTCAAGGCCAAGTGCTCCCCCGTACCTGTACCAGTCCCACATAGCTCCCACTGCCTCCCACCCTTACCTGCCAACACCCTGCCCTCGCTCCCTCGGCCCTGCCTGCTGGTCCTGCACAGCAGCACACTCCCATTCAGGGCCTTGGAACTTGGCCTTCTCTCTGCAGACACTGCTAAGTGCTCTCTCCTCTCCTCCAGGTCACTGCTCAAATGTCACCGTTTTGGTGGGGCTTTCACCGATCACCCCATTAAAACCGGCCCTGTCCCCTCCCACGCAAGCTATCCTTTACTCAGCTTTGTTTGCCTTCATGTCACCTAGCGACACCTGACATTACTGTCAATGTTTTTAACAGCACGAGGGATTGCTGTCGGTCAAATGTACAGCTGCAACCCCAGTGCTTGGCACACAGCCCACACAGAGCAGGTGTTCCACAAATATTTGTTAAATGAACAGCTGAATGGAAATGTTTTCTGAGCCATTGTGAAGTTCAGGTCGAGCTCTGCATCAGAGGAGCGCACACACTGGAAGTAGAAGCAAGTGGCCGAAGACCCGGCACAGAGCGCTGGGGACAGAAAAGGTCGCCATCTTACCGACTTCTCCCATCACCCGCAAGCCCTCCTGATAGTTGGGGCCGCCTCTTCGGACAAAGATCGTGACCTCGTGCTCCTTCAGGGGACCCTGGTAATCTCGAATTGCTCTCACGATGCCCTGGAAGCAGGAAGGGACGACAGACATGTGCCTAAAAATAAGGCAATTATTTATAATCACGATGAACGAACATCCCAGGTGTACCTAATAAGGACTGCTTCTCACGAAGAAGCATGGCAGGCCCCGGCAGTCAAGAATTTCACACGTGTGGACTGGACTACGCACAAGCAACCGAAAGGCCCGGGATATGCAGTCACTTGTGATGTTGCTGGGGCAGCAGTTTGGAGTCCCTGGGAGTCACACCCCTCAATGCACAGGGTGCCGTCTCCAGTCATTCTTGTTATCTCTTATTGCAGCCGGGGGCAGGTGGCGGGGATCTAGACCAGGGTCCTATGCAAGGGTTCTCAGAAGTATCAGGATCTAGTCCACTTAAATATCAAAGTCCTACTAAAGCTTCTTCCAGCGATTTTGGAGAACAGCCCTTGCAATGGGTATCAACTCTGGAAACAATTTGGGAGAATGAACAGGTGTGCACCAATGCGGTCTCTCCTGGGTCAGAAGTCTAATTTCTGTCCCCCAAGGCATGCCACCTGGTTGCTGTTCCCAGAAGTAACCATCCATATCGACAGGGCTGCCTTTGTCATAGGGTTGCTCAAAAGTTAAAATAAAACTGCCAAGGTTCACCTGTTTCAGATTGGTCTGTTGAATCAGGACCCATTAGAGAGACTCTGTTTTTGGCAAGACTGATGAGGCCTGGTCCCCCACTTCATGAGAGCTCAGACTTTCAAGGTGGACATTTATTTATCCATCATTCTCAAATATGCGCTACCAGAAGGGACATTCCCTGAGCGTCAGACAGTACAGAACAAGAAATGGCCTCCTGAGGACTCTCGAGCCAGGTTAGCTCTGTCGCCCTTTCTGACCAGCAGTCACACTCAGATCTGTGTGCCCTCGCCCCTGACCTGTGCACAGGGACCAGGCTGATAGGCCTCAGCTGGATGAGCAAGAGCCTCAGATCATCGATCCATTTTCCTCATTCTGACCTTTTGGAGAAGACCCAAATCTATCCCAGCGTCTTCTGCATCCCCAACAAGGGCCCCTGGGACAAGAGCCCCTACTCAGCTGGGTAAGTCATGGAAACCTGCTTCTGCCTCAAACTTTGCTTGCAGAAACCTCCCTTCCTGGCTTTTCCCAAACCCACATTCCCCAGAGACTACACGGTCCCCGGTGGCTGGTTACCTTGAATGTGGCAGCCACATTGGTGAAGTTTGCAATGCTGCCTCCAATGATGAGGATCTTGCCTGTGTTGGGAGTAAGAGAGGTCAAAAAAGGGCTAGAAAAGTAGAACATCCTACCAGAAATCCAACCGAGGGCGTTCTCTCTTCTCTAAGCACGGATCCCTCAACTGTTAGGAGGTGTCAGTGCAGAGGCTGGGTGGGTTGGGGAGCAGGCTGACCTCCCTTGACATCCGTTCAGTCTTAACCAACTCAGCTCTCCATTACCCATGCCACTGAGCAGGTGGTTAATCCAAACCCACAGAACCTCTACGTCATTCCTGGCTGCCACTGAGAAACCCGGTTTAATTTCTGGATACTCCTGGTAGGAATCTCTATTGGCTCAAAGGAAAGGGAACTGGTATGTGTAGCCCCCAAACACTAGACAGGCGGTAAAGTGAAGCTGGGAATCCCACAGCCCAAACAGTGAGTGTAGAAGTGGGCCACTAAGAACTGAGTTTCTACAAGTCAGTAAGAGCACATTGCTACCTCCTCCCTTGCACCTGCCTACAGGACTTTATGTACATATCGCTTCCTTGCCTCCCCGCAGCCTCCATCTGACAGAGGCCACACTGCCCACTGTACAGTTGGAGAAACAGAGGTCCAGAAGCTAAATAGCCCCAGGCCGCAAAGGAGCAGGACCACAACCCCAGTGCCTCCTCGCCCAAAGCTATTCCCACTGTGGCACAATGGGCCATTCTGGGGAAGGAGCGTGTGTGTCTCACCATCTGGGTGCTTCTCCCGGGTCATGAGGGAGAGGATCGTCTTGGCATAGTCGTAGGTCTGCTGCTCGCTGGGGGCGCCTGAGTATTCCCCGTAGTTTGCCAGCTCATTGACACCCCCTAGGTCGCAGATGGTATCACTGTCAGGGAGACACGGAAGTCAGTGCTGATTCTGACTCTAGTGGCTGAGGGTGGCAGCCTGGTGCCGATGAGGACACACAGATGCCCCGAAAGCCCCATAGTCAGCTTATGGAACCGACCTCTCGGGTCTCAGACCCTCAAGGTCCACAGAAGTCACACTTGAAGTCGCATCAGGCTCTCCCGGGCAGCACTCTCTGCCAGCCCCCAGCCACAGTGGGGTCCTGGATTGACAACATTAAGTAAAAGGAACAAGGAGCACCTCCCGACACAAAGAAGAATCACATATTCCAGGAGTCCCTGCTTGGCTGCCCAACGGAGAAGTAAAATGGTTGCAACTAGAGGAGAGCTCAGCCAGGCTTGGAAGGGAACGTGGCAGATTACTGCCTAGAAACGAACAGATGTCTACTGTGCTTTAAGTGAAAAACCAATTACTGCAAAGACTGTGGAATATGATCCCAATATTCTTATAAACTGTTAAAGTATGAATACTTATACAGGCATTAAAACAGCTGGAAGGACACACAGCAACGTGTTCACTGTGGTGACCTACTAGCAAGAGAGATGGGGAAACAGCCAAGCAATGTTTACTATTGGGTTCTTTTCTGCATTTATTGTATCTCTGCAGGAAGCCCATAGCACTAACTATAAAGATTTTAAAAAATAAAAATAAACAAGGGGCTTCTGGGTGGCTCAGTCACTTATATGTCTGACTCTTGACTTCAGCTCAGGTCGGAATATCACAGTTCATGGGATCGTTAGACTCTGCTGACAGCACAGAGCCTGCTTGGGATTCTAGCTCTCCTTCTCTCTCTCTGCCCTTCCCCCACTCTCTCCCTCTCTCTCTCTCTCTCAGAACAAATAAATAAACTTAAAAAAAAAAATAAGAGGGGCGCCTGGGTTGTTCAGTCGGTTAAGTGTCTGACTTCGGCTCAGGTCATAATCTCACAGTCCATGAGTTCAAGCCCCATGTCGGGCTCTGTGCTGACAGCTCAGAGCCTGGAGCCTGCTTTGGATTCTATGTCTCCCTCTCTCTGCCCCTCCTCCGCTCGTGCTCTGCCTCTCTCTCTCAAAAATAAACATTAAAAAAAAATTTTTTTAAGTAAGAAAGTTGCAGGGAACAGTGTACAGGGCAGGCTTTTACCAGAGCCCTGCTTTACGCCAAGGGGAGAAGATGAAGACCCCCCCCATCCCCACTCCAAGGTAAGGCAATCTCATCCAGGCTGTGCACACATGGACTCGGGGTAGGCCCAGCTGTCATCCTTTCAGTAGCCCCTCAGTCACCTGTACACGACAGAGGCACCACCTCCGGCGACCATGGTCCAGATCCTCCCCCTGGGGTTCAGCAAGGTCAGCTTCAGGCTCGCCCCACTTTTGGCATCCAGGTCTGCAATGTAAGCTTCCTAGGGACCAGACAGCAACAGGTGGGTCCTAAGGATACCCCCTTCACCAGGTCCCAGCACCTGGGACCCTGTCCCTTTCCCTGAAGACACATGAAGAGGTCCTCCATTATCTCAAGAGGGTCAGGGAGAGGGGTTGTGCAGGGTCCTAAGTACCTGGGACAAAACACGATGATGTCCTCAAGGACCAGAACCACCCATAGCCACAGTCGCTGCCTGGGGACAAACTTCCCAACTCCTTTCTCTCTGTCCTCAAGTCCCTGACCCTCTGCCCAAGTCCCAAGTCTCACTAGGTCACTCTGCTTCTAAACAGCCCCCAGTCCCAATGTCTGCCTGCCTGGTTCACCACACGCCCCTTCTTCCGGCCCAGCCTCTTGCCCTGGCCTGGGTTATGACTCACAGGCCTAATCCTGCTGTGAAGACCTCTCAGATGATGTGGTGGGAAAGAGCAATTAAAATTCTCAGCAAGTGGCCAAGAGAACTACCTTCCCCCGGCAGGATGAGCAAGATCCACTCGGAATTATCAACAAATCAAGTTAAGAGCCCAGGGAGGTTGATTGAGAGAGAAGTCTAAAAGGATTTCTGGCCGGGATTCAGAGGCTTGGCTGACTCCCACCCCCACCTCCTTTGGGGGTTTTAAGAAAATTAAATGGCTCTCGACCTTCCCTTCCTGCCAAATAAACAGCACACAAGGGGGGGCCCGATGCTCCTCTGAGATTAGTCACCCTCCCCCAGGTCCCCATCACGTTCTATCTCCTCCCCAGAGCAGCCAGCCTTACCTCTGGATAAGCTTCCCGCCCGAAGGGAGGAGGGAACTCTATATCACCCCACTTCACTTTGCAGATGTAGTCAGCTGTGGCATCTACCTTGGCCGCCAGGTCAAGAACATAGACGCCATCTTTGGTCACAACTGTGAGAAAAGCAGAGGTACTCAGATGCCAGCCCCCCCGGCAAAGGCGTCTACCACCAACCTCCAAACCCCTCCACAGGCTTCCCCACCACCACCTCCCGGGGTCCCACCCAGACCTAACAATTGCCCAGCTCTGCAAGAAACCGGACGGCCCTTCCACACAGCTTTTCCCCCGTTAAAAGAGAAATAAATTAATTAAGACCACTCCCCTCCTTCCCTGACTTACAGGTAATGTGACAGGGATGTCGTGTTTAGTTGCCATGGCAATTTTTTAACTTTTTTTGAAAAGCTACACTCTATACCTTAAATATCCAACCATTCACCCATCCACAGCCCTACCACTAAAACATAAAGTGTTAAGGTACGAGCTGCTGTTGGGAGCCCCCACCCACGCACCCCAACCCTTAGGTGTATATATCTGGGTTTCTCGAGGTTGGCCAGGAGAAGCCTTAGTTGCCTGGGGGAGTGGGAAACCACTGGGTACACTGAGCCCCCAGCCAGCAGGATTCATTTACTGCCCATTAACTGGACATCCATCTTCCCTTTACCCCTGGGTCGTTTAACTAATGAAGTCAGCAAACAGCCATCTGGTCCATTAGAGGGGCTGCATCCCCAGATGGAATCTGGAATCTGGACTTTGCCCTGAGCAGCCCTGGCCAGAGCCAGCTCATGCCACCTGCCTCCCTCACAGCCTGAGGGGCCTGGACCAAGATCTTCCCAGCTTGGGGATCAATGATTGACCAACTCCTGGGGAGTGCTCCAAGGGCCTGAAGAGGAAAGAAGGGCCTGAACGGTCAGACCAGAGAAGGGGCAGCCCAGGTCCTGGGAGAACAGCCTAACCAGTAATAGCCACTAAGCAGAGTCCGATCAAAATCAGGACTTCCCCATCACAGAACAAAATAAGAGCAAAGAAAGCTGGAGGTGGTTAAACAGGAATTATCGCTGTCTTCTGAGAGCTCGGAAATGAGAGACTGCACTCCACGAGCCCAGACATCCCTCTACACACCGCACACCCGGTAGTGCCCTCTACGAGTGGGAGGGGGTCTGGTGTGTCGAACGTCAAGGCCAGGGTTACCACAGGCACTGAGACCCTGTTATAACTGTCCTTTGCCCAGGTCCACGCCAGCAAAGCCAGTTACCAAGGGGGTTGATCTCGAGGTAGGTGAAGTACAGATCCTCATAGAAATTGAAGAGACCAGAGATAAAGCTGGCCAGAATCCTAGAGCGGGGAGGGAGAGAGGGACAGTCAATCTTCAGGGAGGGGGAACAGGCTCGGCAGCACGTCCCAAACCTCCCTCTCCCCGCGGCCATCTCTTACTGACAGCTCCTCTTCCCAAAGCCTGCCCTGCCAACCTCTCGCTTCCCTCTGTAAGCCCTGCTCCCTGGACATTGCTCTTTAGCCACTGAGGCGGAAAGGAGCTGTCAGGCACGCAGCCGGAGGTGTTGGTACCAGACAGACAGGGCCAGTGGGGTGAGGGATGCTTACGGCATATTTCAGTCTGAGCCAGCCTCCTGTCTGCCCCCTGCTCCCCTCCTTGGGACAGGGAGGCGCTGTGCCTTCCCTCTCACCCAGACGCTGGGGCAGGGCAGCGGATGCCCACACAGGGAAGACCACCTTGCTTTCCCTGCCCTGTGTCCGGAGCTCTCGACCTTCCCCGCTCCCCCGCTGCCACCTGCCTGCCCTCCCTTTCACTCAACTCTTTCTTCTCTTCAGGAGCGTGGACTAAGAGGTGTTTCTTGATGTCCTCAGCATTCAGTTTCTTGTCCACGCCAACGAGCAGTTTCTGGGCTTTGGTGTCCACGTCGCCCACGTCCACCCCACCTTCATGGTGGAACAGGACATAGTCCCCTTCTCGGGTAGCATAGATGCAGACGTAGAACTCCTCCGCCTTGCAGGGGAAGACAGTACCACGTGGGGGAGGGGCACTGAACTGGCGAGCCCAACCCCTTTGGGTGCGTTTCTAAAACCCTAGTAAAGGGGCACCTGGGTGGCTCAGTCAGTGAAGCATCTGACTCTTGGTTTCGGCTCAGGTCACGAGCCAGTTCGTGAGTTTGAGCCCTGAGGCAGGCTCTGCGTTGACGGTGGGAAGCCTGCTTGGGATTCTGTCTCCCTTTCTCTCTCAAAATAAATAAATGTAAAAAGTTACTGTCTTCCCCTCGGGGACAAGAGGAGAGCAGAGGCCATTGCCTAGCTGACAGTCCAGACTCAGCCACTGTGAGCCGATCTGGGGGAGGGTGCCTGCCTTCCAGTCTTTCTCATCCCAGCACCGAGAAGTCCCCTGTTACCAGCCCTGACTCCTCCCTGCTACAAACTAAGCCTTTCCCTTCATCTCTGGACTCCCTGCTCCGTGGCACCCTCAGACCCTCAGAGAGTCTGGTCCTTTTCACTTTTCTCCAGCAGCTTGATTTCTCCTTTCATCATTTTAGAGTCGACAAACACAAAGTGGGGGAGAAGACCCGGCTTGGAGTCACGTCACACATACCTGACTGTGGGGAACAAAGGGTTCGATCAGAAAGTTCTTGAGGAAGCCTTTGGCCTTGCCAACCTATGGAGATTGAGAAAAATAAAGCTTAGATGGACCAGCGGGTCTTGTCCCCCAGGGCAGGAGGACTGCCCTCTGCTCCCTCTACTTGGCTGTCCCACTGGAGCCGGGGCTCAGGTACTACTGCCACGACATCTGGCAGAGAGAGATTTTCCTGAAACCAGGGCAATGGGGTCACAGACCCTAAGCTGAAGAAGTCTTCACGAGATACTCTTTCACCCACTGCCAGCCACACTGCAGTGTACTGACCTCACACGTTCTTTCTCTGCCTCCTCTGGAGGGTGACAAATGAGCTAGGCTAACAAATGTTGCCCCCGCCCCCACAGCACAGACATCAGGACTCCTCTCCCTCCTGCCATCAGTAGCACAAGTTAAAGAGCACAGACAAATCAAGGCTCTCCATCCCTGAGCTCAAGCAGAGAGACCCAGCCCAAGGACAGAAGTCTGGGCCTGGGAACAGCAGGGATGGGGGGAGCGGGGGGAGGGAGAGCTTGACGGGGAAAACTTCACGCACACTTTCCTGGCTGAGGACAACAGGCCTGCAGAGCTAATCAGTTTGAGTGGGTCCCTGGCGGCTGCCGAGGCGAGACAGCCCTCATCCCAGAGTGTCTCAAAGCCCACCCCCCCCCCCGCCCGCGTGCGTCACTGCTGAGTCAGGGACCAGACAGTGATCCCTCAGAGGTAATGAGCCGCTCCTGCCGAGGCGGACACTGTTGCCGGCCCCAACACGGCTGACAGCCCCCTCCCAACAGCAGCTGAGGAGAAAGAACACAAGGACCTCTCTGGGGACACCACTCAGCCCCTAGTCCTGCCGTCCTCTCGCCAAAGGCCTGCAAGCAAAAAGGCCAGTAGAGATCCCTCCAGCCCCAGGTCCACATACGAGTTTAAGAGGCCCTCTTTAGTTCAAGAGCCAAAAACTGGGAAATTACCACAAAGAGCTGATTGGAGAGAGCCCAGGAAGAGAGGAAGACAGCTTCGTTGTCATCCTCACCCTGCATCCAGGACGGCCAAAGAAGAGAACAGCTCAGCCCTGGTGACAGTCACCCAAGATGGGGCAAAGCTGTGCATGGACAGCACACCCTTCCCGGCCTCAGGCCCGCCTCAGCCCGCTCCCCCTCACCTGTTCTCCAGCCCCGTCCAGGAGTAAAAAGGAAAAGAAGTGCAATTTTATTTCTGAGCCTCTCCTAGCCTCCCTAAACCACATTTCACTTCAGCTCTCTCATCTACAGAGTTGACATTAATCACCAAGCTGGGGGAAGCCAAGAACTGAATTTCCTCTTCAGTGTTACCAGTCTCATCCTCGGCTCTTGGTCTAATAACGTCTCTGCCTAAAAGATTCTGCACCTGCCTTCTGCAACTTTTTCTTGCCAGCCCTCTTAGGCATACACATCACGACAAGCTGCTGTGCCCTTTCTGGAAACAGAAAAGAAAGGACTTCCCAGAATGAGCCTCAGAGTCTCATCTCCGTGATGGGTCTGTTAAAGAAACAAACCATTTCCGGGGCGCCTGGGTGGCTCAGTCAGTTAAGTGTCCGACCTCAGCTCAGGTTGGGGCCCCACGTCGGGCTCCACACCAACAGCGTGGACCCTGCTTGGGATTCTCCTCTGCCCCTCCCCCACCTGCGCGCCTGCTCTCCCTCTCTAAATAAACAAACAAACAAACCAATAACAGACCATTTCTACCTGGCCATGAACTGGACTGGGGTTACTTTTGCAGCCCATCTTGCCATTCACTGATGGCAGAGCTGGGAGCGAGCACCAAGACTGGCCCTGCTACCAGGCAGCTCTGCGGGACCCAAGGCTGCAGTGTGGCCTTCCCCAGGCCGCAGTGTGGCCGAGTAGGCAGTGAGCCTACAGGGCTGCTCATCTGGAGATGACCACATCCACTTCTGTTCCCACAGCACCTCCACCCCAACCTATAGCCGTACTCACGGTGGCCTCCTGTCCCAGCCGTGGTTTCAGCCAGGACTTAATGCCTTCCAGAGTGAGGTTGACCCCAACGAGGCCCAGCTTTCCACGCCGTTTGATCAGCTGGTCTGGCTTGACCACCAAGTTCTGGAACAAGAGGAAAAGGAAAGAAATGGGAGAGTAAGAGATTACAGTCTGGGGACCCGAAGCACAGGACAGCCTGCATGGCTTCCTATCCACCCATGCATTCTTCAGTGTCAACTCCTGGAAGCTTTTCTCACCTATCCAAGCCTATACCTTTCTTTTGACAACCAGGAATCTGGAGCCATCCGTGCCCCGAATGGGGCCTGGCACAGTGTAGATACTTACCACATACCTGCCGCATGAGTGATTCCCTACCCTCCCTATGCGACATCTTAGCTCCACTAAACCATGAAGCCCTCAGAATATGGACCAGCACCTGTGTTCCAAAAGGAAGAACAGGGGGACAGAGCCTTGTGGTGACCAAGGACCTTAGAGGTCTGGTCAATCCCATCCCTGGGCCTGACCCCGTCTACAGGTCCAGCAAGCAGCCCCTAAGCACTGCTCACACGCTGCCAGCCAGGAAATCCACCACCTCCCGAGGCAGCTCCTTTCATGGATGGGCTACCTTGCGCTGGGAGGGAACATGCACCCCCAGAACCCGCTCTCCTGGCCCTGCCCAAGAAGTCTATGCCTCCCAACAATGGTCCCACAGGGACCAAGACAGAGGAGCCTCTACTCTGGGCTGGCTGCCACACAAAGTCCGCAGCACGCTTCCTCACGGCCCGAACACATTCCTAACATGCTGCACTTGGGGCGAGTGGAGCCCACACTCACTTTTACTGAGCACCTACAAGTGCCAGGTGGCACACCAAATGCTTTCCAGACATTACTGCTAATCTTTATAGCTCACAGGGTGAGTGTTCCGCCCATCTGACAGATGGGGAATCTGCCACTCAAGAGAGGTAAAACAGCTTGCTCCAGGCCACACGGTTAATCGACAGAGAGCTTTGGTCTGGACTCCAGTCAGTCAAGCTCCAAGCCCTTGTGCTGTGTTCCCTGCTGGGGCGCCTCAACACGTGGGGCCCAGAGCCGAACACAAAATCTCGCTCAGCCCACTGCACGCTGCCCACTGATGTGGGCAGTCTGCCATCGTGTGACCCGGTGGGACATCTCCACCAAACCGACCGTCTCTATTCCTCTGACCCTGGGCCCGGAAGAAGGGCCTGGGGAGGGTGGGCTCACCTGGCTGAGCAGCCAAGGGTGGTCCTGCAGCAGGCGGGCCCAGTCTGTGTCAGGGGTGACCCGGGCATACTTGAACCGGTTCTGGATGGCTGAGGTGGTGCAGATGAACTTGTAAAGGAGTTCTTTGCCCGTCTGCTCCGAAATCGCCTTGGCCGACATGGCCGCAGAGGGACCTGCTCTACCTGTTGGGAGGAACAGGAGCTGGTGGCCAGGGGAAGAGACCCGTGTCCAGCTGCCCCCAGACAGTAAGACCAGATCTCAGCACTTCTCAGGAGGCGGAAGGAGGACTGGCCCAGCAGGAGGGAAGGAAGCGAGATCTCAATGAGCACTTCTTCTTCTTTTTTTTTAATACGAAATTTATTGTCAAATTGGTTTCCAAACAATATCCAGTGCTCATCCCAACAGGTGCCCTCCTCAATGCCCATCACCCACTTTCCCCTCCCCGCCACCCCCCATCAACCTTCGGTTTGTGCTCAGTATTTAAGAGTCGCTTATGGCTTGCCTCCTTCCCTCTCTGTAACTTTTCCCTCTTCCCCTCCCCCTGGTCTTTTGTTGAGTTTCTCAGGATCCACATATGAGTGAAAGCATATGGTATCTGTCTTTCTCTGCCTGACTTATTTCACTTAGCATAACACTCTCCAGTTCCATCCACGTTGCTACAAAAGGCCAGATTTCATTCTTTCTCATTACCAAGTAGTATTCCATTGTGTATATAAACCACATCTTCTTTATCCACTCATCAGTTGATGGACATTTAGGCTCTTTCCATAATTTGGCTATTGTTGAAAGTGCTGCTATAAACATTGGGGTACAAGTGCCCCTGTGCATCAGCACTCCTGTATCCCTTGGGTACATTCCTAGCAGTGCTATTGCTGGGTCATAGGGTAGATCTATTTTTAATTTTTTGAGGAACCTCCACACTGTTTTCCAGAGCGGCTGCACCAGTTTGCATTCCCACTCAATGAGCACTTTTGACATCAGGGAAGGAGGATCAGGAAGTGAAGGGAGAGAGAAGGTGGAGATAAACAAAGGTGGCATGTTCCCCAGGTCTCTTGGCCTCAACCTTGTCTCTACTTCCTCTTGACAAACCAGCTCACATTCATCTTGGAGCAAAAGGCAGCTGGCTGGGGAGACAGGAATACCAGTGGTATGACCCAAACCCATGTGCTGGTCCCACCCGAGGTCCCACACAGACACTGAAACACACCCTTTGGTTCTGTGACCTACGGGGCGCACAGCCAGAATTGTGCAATCCTGCCCTTACTCCCCTCCCCCTACAGGTTTCGTCTCCCCCACATCCAGACTCACCCATTTCACGCACTTACACTCACCATCAGGCTGTAGGCCAGGCAGGTGAGTTTACTTAACCCCAGGCAGGATCAAACCCTCGAGGAGCAGAGAGTCACCTCAGAGTCCATTTCTCCCAGGACACTAGACTCCCACCCCCGAGTTCAGAGCAGGCACTGGGCAGGGAAACTGTGACCTTCAGTACATCCCACGCGCCCCACTGAGTCACTCAGCTTGCTAATTTAGAGCAAAACAGAGGCCTCTCTGGGGACCACCCTGTACTGGTCACTTCTAGCAGAGCCGAAGCTGGGGGAGGAGGCAGCAGTCATCCCAGGTCACATGGATATAGAAGTCATCTCATACGAACCCTGTGAGGTACACGGAGATTCATAATCCTATTTCTTAGATGAGGAATAGCAGCTCAGAGGAGCTACCATACCTTGCCCAAAAAGCCAAACAAACAAGCAGGGGACCCAGGACTTGAACCCAAATACTCTTATTCCTGCTCCCCAGAAAACCCCACACTCGTCAGCCCGAGAGAAAAGACCATTTCTCCCAGGACCAGGCCACGTCCCCCCCTTCACCTCACAGAAGGGTCTGTGATGACAATTTCTTCATTTTCCGTCCCCACCGCATTGTCCCGACACACCCATTCTCTCATGGTAGCAAGTTGGGGAGAGGATCAGGGGAAGGGGGAGGGAAAGGAAACCAAGTCATTCAGACTAAGAACTTGGCCTCATCAGGAAAAGTCACTCCAATCTCTTCCACAGAGATCCAGAACTGAAGTTGTTGAATTTGCCGAGAAGAAAAGTCAAGTTCAAATAAAAGAAGGCGGACCCGGGGGACTAGCTGGTTTATACGCACAGGAAGGTGGGTCTCCATCCCCAGCTCAGGGAAGGCCAAAGTTTCAGAGGCTACTCTCCACCTCCCTCCCAACCGGCTTGGCTGGCCCCCTCAGCCTCCCAGCTAGTCTCCAACTCAGCACAATGGGTGCTTTCAGTCTGGTGTCTGGCCCAAAATGGGGTAGCTGGGAAGGGGCTCAAAAGAGATGTTCCCTTTTCTGGCCTTCCCCTGGGATGACTTCCGGCTCCTCCTCAGCAAGAGTTTCCAAAGGTGATGCTTCAACCAGCCCCTGGGTCCTGCAGCCCTCCACCCACCCCCCACCCACTCCAGCTCCATTTCCCAACCTTCTTGACTTCAGACCAGAAAAACTGGTCCTGAAATCAGATGGGTACACCTGCCCCCACCCCCTTCCCAAACAGAGCGCAACCTAGGGCAGATGAAGCAGGGAAAGGAGGCGGCAGCTGCTGGTCACGCTCCGTGGTTCAGAAACATCAAGCACCTGTGATCACAAACTCCAGGAGTTTGCTAAGCCTCCCCAAGCAGAGAACAGTCTGACACTACCAGAACAACAACCCCCTCAAAGCTGGCACCTCCCAAAGCAGACAAAGGAAAGGGGTAAGGAAAGGGGTAAGAAAAGGGCTGTTCTGCAGCTGAAAAATCACAACTTTCTTGAGTCCCAGGCAAGACAAGAGTTCATTTCCACAGGATGGTTGGAGGGGGGCAGGGGGTGGACACAACGAGGGGATGATACAGGATAGAACAGATTCACCAGCTTACCAAAATAAGATATGCCACCAGAGCACTTTGGCGTAGATGGCTGGGCAGGCCCTTTCAAGGCCAAGACAGGATTTATATGATGGAATAAAAGTGGGGAAAGAATCTGGCCTCTGCATGTTCACCAAATGCAGGAAAGAAGGCTCACAAACCCAGGGAGGGGTCTCGGTGGAGAAAATTCGCAAAATTAATCATTCAGAAGGGTCTTGGAAGTCTCTCTAGGGCAGTGGCTCTTAACCTACTTGAGGTCTCAGATTCCCGAGCGCATGAAGAAAAGCCCTGAAAAATGTGCGCCTCATTTCAAGATGCTTATGATTATGACCACAGACCACCAGTTAAGAGCATCTACTGTAGTGACAGTGCGGCTGAAAGTGTATACCAATCTGGATCTGGGGATCCACTCCCCCAGAGTCCTAGGCTGCCTCCTCAGGAACTGAATATGCTCTCGAACTGGTGATAGGTGATTTTAGGACAAAGCTAAGACCCCAGGGGTCCGCTCTGGGGCCCTAGGAACTGTCACCTAATAACAAGTAAAGTGTAAACCATTTGGGGGATATCATGCCAAGGAACCTGAACACACACACACACACACACACACACCACACATATCCTCTCTCTCCCCTCAAGGGAAGGACTTTATGAGCTGAATGGGGTCTTTTCTGCAGACAGGGTGAGTGACCCAGGATTGAGTTCATCCACAGCAGCCACTGAGAACTGAAGCAGCCCACAGGGAAGGCTGAATGAAAGCAGACTGTTTCCCAGGAATGTATCCCTGGGACATAGCCAGTGCAGAGGAACCACTGGAGATGCTACTTAGGGTCTCCCCCCGGGAAAGACAAAGAGCACTCCTTTATAGGTCAGTATCCATAGGACTGGTTTTTGTGTTTTGTTTTTTCTTTTTTTTTCTTTTTTTTTGGGGGGGGGGGGTTGTTTTTAAGAGGACAAGCAATTCCTGGAATAAAGGGAAGAGGCAGAATTCTGTGAGGGTTCCCCTAGTGCAGCAAGCATGTCAGAATGGGATGGAGACACCAGCTGCCTGGTTTCCAAGGGCTCTTCCTGTCATCTGGCCCAAGCTTCTGAAGTTCTCTAAGAGATAAAAATTACCACCCCCGCCCTGGGTAGCTGGGGTCTACCAGCTTTTCCTCAAGCAGTATTTCAGAAATCCAAGATCTGAGCTGGCTGAAAGACCTCAGAGCAAAGTTAGCGGGTGGAAGGCGTGGGCTGGTTGGCCAAACTGGTGCCATGCACTGCTCCTCCCCTCTCCAAAATCCTCCTGCCAGGCCGACCCTGGGGACCACCCAATGGCAGAACTCCTCGCTACTGCACAGTATCTGCCAAGGTTGGAGAGGGCAGCAGGCGCTGGGTCTGGCCCTCTGCCAGGCCCTACAGGAGGGCGGCGGCAGCATCCTCAGCCCTCTCCGGGACCTTGCCTTGGCCAGGCTCGGCACAGGCGTCAGCGCCAGGGGTGGGAGGGAGACGGGCACCCCGGCCATCTGTCGCTTAGAGGCTGGGCCCGACGGCACCTCCTGAGCGAGGAGGGTCCTTCCCGCGCCGGTGCTCCACGGCCCGGTCCTTGCGGGCGAGGCCAGGCCTCGGGCACCCTGGGACAGCCCGGCGCCGCGTGGCCCGCCAAGGCTACGCGCCGGGCTCGCTCCCTCCACTTTCGGCGCGGGACTCAGTCGCTTCTTCACAAAAAAAGAGAGGAAGCGCCCGAGCCCGGATAGGAGTGGGGCGAGTGGCCACCGGTGACCCCGATGGGGACAACAGGGAGGCCCGCTAAAGCCCGAAGAGGCTCGAGGACTGGCCCCGGTCGGGGTGAGAGGGGCCTGGTTGGTGCAAATGCAATTTAGCGGAGGGAAAAGAAGCCAGGGCGGCGGCACACCCTATGCAAACTCCCTGAAACTGGAATGTGGGAGAGTGGGGGTGGGGTGGTCGACACGCTGCCACCAGTCGGGGTTCCGAGCGAAGGCTAACCTAAAGCGAAGCCCCCCCCCCCCCCCCCAAAAAAAAAAAAAAACAACTTCCAAGCAGAAGCAGGGAGGACGCGTGAGCACTAAGACGGCGCCGGGGAAAGCGGTTCCGGGTTGGGGGAGGGAGGCGGGAAGCTCCTCGGGCAGGTGGAGTACCCCGCGCGAAAGCAGCCGCCCGCCACTCACCTTTCTGCGAAAGCCCGTGCGCAGCGCTCCCTCCGCAGGCCCCGCCTCGCCGCCCAGTGCCCGGAGCGCTCCAGCCTCCAGCAGTCGCCCGGGAGCCGGCTTTTGTCCGGGCCCCTGCGGGCTTCTCCCCGCCCCCATCGGCACACGGCGCGAGCGGCCCCGCGATTGGTCACACGCGTTCCCTAGCCTGAGCGCCAAGGCTCCTCCGAATTTGCTGCCCGGGATAGCTCTGCCCCCGGAGGCGGGACTCAGGGGCTGCTGGGACTTGAAGTCCAGCTGGCGTGTCCGTCCGGAGGGCTGGTGGGCACCGCCTCTCCGGATCCGGTAGGGGTGGGGCGGGGCCGGGGGCGGGGCCGGGGGCGGGGCCTCGGGTGGGGAGATGGGCCGGACTATGCCGGGAGGAGAACGGACGGGGCGGGGGGCCGTGGCCTGATCACTTAGGGGCTGGGCCGACCGCCACTCCGAAGGAAGCGGTGGTGGGGGGGTGAGGGGGAGGGTTGGCAGAACAGGCTGTTGCACAGTTTTAGAGACCTGGAGTCTCCTTCTCTTCCCCTGGGAGAAACTAACCTCCGCATCCCAGCCTCCTAAAATTGGTGACACTGAACACAGTTGCTTAAACCCGCTTTTTACGTAGCGATGGCAGACTGCTTTTGCATTTGAACGTGGGCTCTCTCTATTGAGCCAGTGGGGCTAGACTGAGAGATCAGGTAAACCTGCCAATGTGGGATAGGGCAGGGGATGAGGTGAGCGGGTGGGGCTAGGTGGGTGCCAGTCACATCGCTTTGCGTCCCACTCGCCTCACCTCCAGGCGGAGCTGAGAATTCAACGGAGAGGTTCTAGCACAAGGCTGGGGTCATCTCTGCAGGTCTCCTTTCCCTTACCCACCATCGCAAGCTTCCACACTGGAATGAATGAACTGTTGCCTCCTCCTTCTCCATTACCTGTGAGACAGGCTATTTTCCAAACCAAAAACTGGGACACCCGGTCTGACAGGTGCTGGTGAATTAGGTGGAGCAGAATATTTGAAATCAAGCAGTCCTGAAAACCAGGACATATATTTACTGCTCTGACATTCTGGAGGTTTCACCCCAGTCCTGAAGGTCTCAGGAGCTGCTCCAGGACCCTAACAGCTGCCTAACTAGCTCCAGGAAGGAGAATCAATGGAGCACTGATCAACTCAGGTGAAGGGGTCAGCCCAGTATGCAGAGAATCACCATGCCTGAGCCACTGCCAAGCACTCCGGTCCCACTGACACACTGCAACAATGTTGCGACATTCTTGTGGACAAGAACTTTTGGAAGCCCTCCTTCCTCCAATTCAGCTGTAGCCAGGAGTGGGTCAACTAAAGTCACTCACTGCCCATGCCTGAACTAAGTGATCCCTGATGATGTCACTTTCTGGTTGCTTCCTTCTCAATGGTCCTTTTCAAAGAACAACTCCTCACATCCTCTCTCCTGTTGGTCCTGGAGACTGACCAACAATCAATCTATGGATTGAGCTCCAACCCTATCAAGAATCTCCCCAAAGATCACAAATCTCAGGGAAGTGTCACCTCTCAGTAGGTAAAGAAAACATCTCTTATGAGGGGCCCCTGGGTGGCTTAGTCAGTTAAGCATCCAACTTCTGCTCAGGTCATGATCCCGTGGTTCAGGGGTTCAAGCCCCACAATGGGCTCTGTGCTGACAGCTCGGAGCCTGGAGCCTGCTTCAGATTCTGTGTCTCCCTCTCTCTCTCTCTCTGCCCTTCTCCCGCTCACACTCTGTCTCTGTCTCTCTCTCAAAAATAAATAAACATTTAAGGGGCGCCTGGGTGGCGCAGTCGGTTAAGCGTCTGACTTCAGCCAGGTCACGATCTCGCGGTCCGTGAGTTCGAGCCCCGCGTCGGGCTCTGGGCTGATGGCTCAGAGCCTGGAGCCTGTTTCCGATTCTGTGTTTCCCTCTCTCTCTGCCCCTCCCCTGTTCATGCTCTGTCTCTCTCTGTCTCAAAATAAATAAACGTTGAAAAAAAACAATTTTTTTTTAAATAAATAAACATTTAAAACATTTTTTAAAAAAGGAAAGAAAGAAAGAAAACATCTCCTAGCCTTGGGGGACAGAAATTCCAGGTCTTCAGGGGCTAGCAGGAAGATTGTAGTCAGGTGCCCTGATTATCCCTCTGGCTAGAAAGATACAACTCATCCAGAAACAGTCACCCAGGTAGAACATAAACTGTAAGAAATGTTCATCAATTTGGCAATATCGATAAAAATTTTATTTTTAAAAAAAATTTTTTTTCAACGTTTATTTATTTTTGGGACAGAGAGAGACAGAGCATGAACGGTCGAGGGGCAGAGAGAGAGGGAGACACAGAATCGGAAACAGGCTCCAGGCTCTGAGCCATCAGCCCAGAGCCTGATGCGGGGCTCGAACTCACGGACCGCAAGATCGTGACCTGGCTGAAGTCGGACGCTTAACCGACTGCACCACCCAGGCGCCCCTCGATAAAAATTTTAAATGCACATTCTTTTGCCCCAGCAATTTCATTACGAACAATTTATCCTTCACATATACCTGCATATGTGCACGAAGATGAGGCTCTTTGCTTTGTTCACTGCTGTGTCTCCGGCACATTGAATAGGGCCTGGTACATAATAAACACTCAATAAATATTTGCTGAGTGATTAAGTCCCCCATATAGGTATTGCTGGGCCCAAATGTGACTAGCCCCAGGTGGGGGCAACAAGAAAGGAACTGTCCAGGGAGTGAGGGGAGGAGAGGTGCTGGCCTGAGGGTCCGTGAGCCAGCCAAGCACTGGGATTTTTCAGTTCTCTGAGTGGTTCAGTGCTAGGTCCTTCCCCACAGCCTTCAACCTCCCCAGGAAATACTCTCTCATTACTCCACCATGTTCCCACAGAGGCTCTTCTGCTCTGAATTGGTCAATTCACAAACGGTGAGATCATGACCCGAGGCGAAATCAAGAGTCGGACCCTTAACCGACTAAGCCACCCAGGTGCCTCTGTTTTTGCCATTTGAATCACCTCTCTCCTCTTCTAGATCGAGCTGGAAGACAAGTCCATGCCCCCCGACATAGGATATGGACACCATCTCCGTGCCTGGATTTCAGGCACACCACAACAGTTTCAGTGGCCTTAGACTATCCAGTGGCTCCCTCCTGGATTTTAATCCACTTTAGCTAATATTCATTGAGCACCTACTATGTCAAAGTCATGGGTGCTAATGCATACTCCTCACAACAACCGCTTGAGCTAAGCGTCATCATTTTGCAGATGGGCAACTGGCCCTCTGCTGCCAGGTCCCTTGCCCTTTCCACTACCACCTGCTGCAGGTGAGAAGGAAGAAAAGGAAATCGTATCCAGTGAGTCTCCCCAACTTGGCTAGAAGCTCCTCAAGACCCAGGACCATGCCTTGTTCCTTTTGGCATCCCCAGGGCCTAGCATGGTGCTAGGCACACGTTAGGCACTCACTGTATACATGACTGAATAAATGCTGGAAAGAACATGTGAAGGAAGGAAGGAAATTGTAGAAGTCAGGGGAAGAGGGAGAAGATGCAGCCAAGATAGGAGTCTACCTGAGTGTGCGCTTCTAAACCCACCTGTCCCCTTGCAACAACCAGAGATAAGGGCTTACAGCAGAGGCCCATCATGACCCACCCTGTGAGGAACCAGGGAAGTTCTCACTCCTGCAGCATTCACTTTTTGCCCAGCACTGAGCAGTCTCTAATTGGAGCCAAGGGCCAAGAGCCCATGTATCCTGGGGTAAGCTCCCCAGGGAGGTATGGCCAGAGCCAGAGCCAGCTTCTGTGCTCAGGAAACATTCTCCAGCCAGCCCAACCAGCTCCTGTCCAGCGTCTTTCCAGAGTCACCCCCCCAACTCTGCCCTCACCCTGTCTTAAAAACTCTCACTGCCTCGTGCTCACCAGGTGTGTTCCTCTTTAATTGCCTCCTCTTTCAGGAGGCACTCCTCCACTTTATCACTTCTTATCCTAAAACAGAACCTACACAGCCCCTCCCCCCCCCACATTACTTAACCTTGACTTTCACTTGACGTCTTTAACCTTCTCTCTAAATGAACTCATTATTTTTGTTGCTTGTCTCTCTTTGCCACGCTCTGTGTTTGGAAATTCTCTCAAGGGCAGGCAGAAGCAGGAGTCATGGTGTGGGGACGCCTGGGTGCCTCAGTCAGTTAAGTGTCTGACTTCAACTCCGGTTGTGATCTCACAGATCGGATTGTGAGTTCCAGCCCCGCATCAGGCTCCCTGCTGTCAGCACAGAGCCTGCTTCAGGTCCTAGGATCCTCTGTCCCTCTTTCTCTGCCCCTCCCTGCCTGAAAAAGAAAGAAAGAAAGAAAGAAAGAAAGAAAGAAAGAAAGAAAGAAAGAAAGAAAGAAAGGAAGGAAGGAAGGAAGGAAGGAAGGAAGGAAGGAAGGAAGGAAGGAAGGAAGGAAGGAAGGAAGAAACAGGAGTCATGGTATATGAATGAGAATTGTCAGCCTCCATGAAGCTGTCTCTACCTTGACACCAGTCTTAAGAGTTTAGGACTGTGCTTCACCCTAGGGGGCTTTGAAGGCCTCATCCCGAGCACAGGTTGTGTCTGCCTCTCTCCCTAATAACTTAGGTCCTGCCTTGAGGTTGTGAAGCCATGAGTGCTGCTTATTTAGGCCTCCTTGATCACAGAATCACAGAACATCAGAACCAAAAGAGACCTCAGAAATACCCTAGTCCAATCCTCTTATTTTACAAAGGAGGTGCAGGGGAAACTGAGGCCCAAAGAGATAACCATACTGTAGATAGGAGGGCAGATGGATTCAATTACCTTGGAAACCATCGGCATTATCCCATAAAACTGAAGAGTCACATACATGAAGGCCATACAGCTCCACTCCTAGGTATGTACCCAGGAGAATCTCATACATGTCAGGAGATACATGGGAGATTGTCCAAATTTCCTTCAACAGCTGAATGGTTGGATGGGTTGTGATATGCTCATACAAGGAAAAACTTGACAGCTGGGGGAAATGAATGAATTGCAGCCACATGCGACGACACGAATGAATCTCAAAAACATAATGTTGAGCAAAAGAGTGGAACATAAAAGGTGTGTATATAGGACGCTTCAATTTACATAGAGTTAAAAAGAGACAAACCTTGGGGCACCTGGGTGGCTCAGTGGGTTAAGCATCTGACTTCTGCTCAGGTCACGATCCTGTGGTTTGTGAGTTCGAGCCCCGCATTGGGCTCTGTGCTGACAGCTCAGAGCCTGGAGCCTGCTTCCGATTCTGTGTCTCCCTCTCTCTCTGCCCCTCCCCTGTTCACGCTCTGTCTCTCAATAATAAATAAACGTTTAAAAAACCCCGATGCATCATATATAAAGTCAAATCACTTTCCTTACATTTAAAGAAAAAAAAGAGACAAACCTAAATTATATTATTTAGAATGGATACACAAAGGTGGGAAAACTACCAAGAAAAGCAAGGAAATGATTATCACCAAAAACTGCATTCTAGTTCTTTTATTCAATACATATTTACTGAATGCCTGCAGTGTACCGGGTACTATTCTAGACACTGGGGCACCAATGAATGAAATAAGCAAAGATGCTAAGCCTTGTGTAGTTCACATTTCATCAGGGGAAACAGCAATGGACAGGGCAAGTAGGTTGCAGTTTTAAATAGGGTGGTAGGGGGAAGCCTCATTACAAAGGAGAAATTTGAACAAATACGTGAAGGAGGGGAAGGGGTCAGTTAAGTGGCTAGGAGGGAGCATTCCAGATCAATTCCAAGGCATTTGAAGCTGAGAGAACACCCAGAGCCCTGTGAAGGAGGATGTCTGCTATTTTCCTGTTCAAGGAACTGTAAAGAGACCACGTGGCACAGGGAGTGATGGACAGAGTAGCTTTTATTCAGAATGAAATGGGGGACCATTGTAGGGTTTGAACAGAGAGTGACAGGATCTGACTTGTATTTTATAAGGAATATCTGTATATAAGGGTCCCTGGGTGGCTCAGTCAGTTAAGCATCCAACTTCTGCTCAGGTCATGATCTCACAGTTCATGGGTGCAAGCCCCGCGTTGGGTTCTGCACTAGGCAGCTCAGAGCCTGGCATCTGCTTTGGATTCTATGTCTCCCTCTCTCTCTCTCTCTCTCTGCCCCTCCCCTGTTTGTACTCTCTGTCTCTCAAAAACAAAATAAATATTAAAAAAATAAAAGGAATACATATATTTTTTAATAGGACAACTTTATTTTTTTTACATCCCCCCCCCCTTTTTTAAGTAAGGCTTATGCCTAACGTGGAGCTTGGACTCATGACTCCAACATCAAGAGTCACTTACTCTACCCACTGAGCCAGCCAGGTGCCTCTTAAAGGAATATCCTAACTGCTATGCTGAGAAGGAAGGGGGCAAGGGTTAAAAATTAAAAAAAAAAAAGAGATCTAGTTAAAAGGATATTGCAATAGGGGCACCTAGATGGCTCAGTTGGTTGGGCAACCAACTTCGGCTCAGGTCATGATCTTGTGGTCCGTTGAGTTCGAGCCCCAGGTCGGGCTCAGTGCTGGCAGCTCAGAGCCTGGAGCCTGCTTTGGATTCTGTGTCTCCCTCTCTCTCTGACCCTCCCCCACTCATGCTCTGTCTCTGTGTCTCTCAAAAACGAATAAACGTTAAAAAAAAAAAAAAAAGATATTGCAGTAATCCTGGAGGGAACCCATGTGGGCTCAGACTAGGGTAGTAACCAGGACGGTGGTGGTTACCTAGGGAGGAGCTCGTGCAGGGATGAGATTGTGATTGAGGAGAGGCCTCACAGCGTGCCCCCTGTTGGCAGTGTTTCTTGACTTACTTGTGTGATGATTACATGGGTGTTCATTCTATAATTATCTAATAAACTGTGTATTTTATGCGTGTTTTTGTACTTGTGCTATTTTTCACCATAGAAGGAGCTATAAAGGGAGAAAACGGAGATATAAAGAGGTAACATAAGGAGCCCGGGTAATAAATGGCTGAGATATGTTGGGAACTAATGCCAGTGCTTTGAACCCTAACCAATCCAACCTAAGGCATGGGCCCCAGCCCAGATCACCTATTTCCTGGTGCTGTGGCTTCTGGCAAACCCTGTCACCTCTCTCACCCTCACTGTTCCATCTGTGAAACCAGGAAAATAGTGCCTGGCTCCCTTCTTCATCTGGGTGCTGTCAAGACCACAAAATACTTTTTCACCTGCCCAAAGCACACATTGTTATTGCTATTTAACTATGCTTTTTTTTATGACTTTATTGATACGTAATTGATGTACAATAAATTGTCCATATTTAAAGCGTACAACTTGATGAGTTTCAACTCAGGTATACACCGTGAAAACATCGCCACAATCAAGATAGCGGACATATCCTTCACCGCCCCCCAAAGGCTACTTGTGCTCCTGCGTCTTCTATCCCTACCTGCCCTCTGTCCATATTCCTAGGAAGCACCCTTTTCTTTTGGGCTTAACCGACGAAGCCACCCAGGTGCCCCCGTATTTTCTGGAATTTTATATGAATGGAATCATAGAGTCTTTTTCATCTGCATTTTTTCACTCAGCATTATTAGCTTGACATTTATCCATATTATGTATGTACCACAGTTCTTTCCTTTTTATTGCTGAGTCGTATCCCATTATGTGGTCTAACTACGGTTTGTTGATCCATTTACCTGCCAATGGTTTGTTTTTAGTTTGAGGCTATAAAAATAAAGCTGCTATACATGTTTGTGTACAGCTTTGAATTCCCTTAGATAAATTTCCAAGAATTGAGGAATGGCTGAGTCATAGGGTAAGCATATGTTTAACATTTTAAGAAGCTGCCAGACTGTTTCACAGTGATCATACCGTTTTACATTCCTACCAGCGGCGTTTGAGAGTCTAGTTGCTCAACATCCTTGCCAACATCTGATAAAGTCAGTCTTTTATTTTAGTCAGGCTGTGTAGTGGTGCCTGATTGTGGGGTGTTTTGTGGTGGTTGTTGTTTGCTTGCTTTTGGAGATGAAGATTAGTTTTATTGTTAGAAGTTGGTTGGTAAGCTCTGGCAGAAAGAAATTCTTACCTACAAGCCATGCCAATATCATAACACCCATTTGTGAGGCCACCAGCTATGATGGCCACTGCCTGGAGCCCAGATGAAAACTGTCTATGACAGTGGACAAAGGCAGTCTCTGGGGTGTCACTCAGAAACTGAGCGATTTTGGCCATGATTGCTCCGGCCCTGAGCTGAAGCACATTTCCCACGCAGATAGCCCCCAGCTGGGCCCGGCTTAGCTTGACGGCCAGGGAAACTGTGGTCTTGACGGCCAAGAGAAGTTTGTCAGGGGTGATATCCTTGAAGTTGCTGCAGCTTCTTCAGCCAGTGGCTGTTAGCCACCTGTGCAATGCCACCATCATGTCCTCAGGTCCTCCGTGAACACCTGTGGAGCACCGCTCCAGCATGGCCGGGCCTGGGGCTCCAGCTCCCCACCCGAATTGAATCAGCTGGCGGGTCAGGTGGCCCAGCACCACCTCTGATTGTGGGCGTTTTTTTAATGTTGTTTTTTTTTTTTTTAATATTTTAAGTTTGTTTTATTTATTTTGAGAGAGTGTGTGTGTGTGCCAGTAGAGGACGGGTAAAGAGAGAGGGAGAGAATTCCAAGCCAGATGTGGGGCTCAATTCCATGGACCATGAGATCATGACCTGGGCTGAAATCAAGAGTCTGATGCTTAACCAACTGAGCCACCCAGGCACCCGGAAACACATTATTTTTTATCTTGATATTAAAGACATTCTTGATTACACTTATTTTGAGATAATTGTAGATTCATAGGCAGTTGTAAGAAATAATAAAAAGATTCCAGGTACCCCTCTACCCATTTCCCCCCAATGGTAACACCTTGAAAAACTTGAGCACAGTCAATAACACAACATAAAATAGACGCTGATAGGATTCAGTGATCTTACTCAGATTTCCTCAGTTTTCCATGTATCCATTTGTGTGTACATGTGTGTGGTTAAGACCATCTTTTTACTGTTTAAACTTTAACAATGATTTATTTAGCTCCTACTATGTGCCAGACAGTTGACTTTTGGAAATACAAGGTTATGACAAGGCCCCTGCCTTAATGGAGGTCACAATCTCATTGGCTTTGGAAGTTGATGTTTTGTTTTTTTTTATATACTTTTTTTAAAGTTTATTTATTTATTTTTGAGAGAGACCAAGACAGTGCAAGTTGGGGGGAGAAAGACACAGAGAGGAGAGAGAGAGAATCCCAAGCAGGCTCCACACTGCCAGCATGGAGCCGGACACAGGAACCCAAAGAACAGCGAGATCATGACCTGAGTTGAAATCAAGAGTCAGACACTCAGCCGACTGAGCCTCAGGGGCCGCTGGAAGTTGACGTTTAAAAAGTAACGTCGCAGGGGTGCCTAGATGGCTCAGTCGGTTAAGCCCGAGACTCGTGGTTTTAGCTCAGGTCATGATCTCATGATTGTGAAATGGATCCCAGCGTCACAGTGCTCTGCTCTGACAGTGCAGAGCCTACCTGGGATTCTCTCTCTCTCTCAAAATCAACTTAAAAAAAAAAAAAAGTAATGTCGCAAAGGCAGGTTGTTGTAATCTGAAATAATCTAGTCTACCTTGTTGACAGAGAGAGTGAGGGAGTGGGGAAAGTCAGGAAAGGCCTCGATCAGACCCTGCCCCTAGCAGGTGCTCAATAAATGGGTTAAAGTAAGGTTCAACCCAACAGTATCTTCCGCTGTCTTTTGCAAATCCTCACATCCTGAATGTGGCCGTACATGGTGCACACATCCTTGCCACGTATGCCTTATCCCTACTTGGAATTCTGCCTCCAATCCTCTTCCCACTTTGCTGCCTGTAAATTCTGGACACGATGCAACCTGGGAGAAAACCGACGGAGCAGGCAACAGTAAACACGGCCTAGCGGCAGCCGCCTTGCAGCCACCTTGCAGTCACCAGCCACGCGCGGGTCACGCCCTCACCCAGTGCGCTGCTGGGCCGGCGCATGCGCACGCTGGAAGCGGTTGTCCCGGGGACTCCCGCCCCTAAGGAGCGAGGGGAGGGGCCGGAAGCACCTCTACGCTTCCCGGTTGCTAGGAGACGGGGCTTCTACAAGCCACACAGAGGTTCTCCGGCTTCTTTTCCTCCCTTTCTCTGCTTCAGCATCACCGCATGCGGTCACCATGTCGGACCCAGAAGCTGACACCTTGCGAAGCACCTTTCCCTCTTACATGGCGGAAGGCGAGCGGTTGTATCTGTGCGGGGAGTTCTCTAAAGCTGCCCAGAGCTTCAGCAACGTGAGTCGCGCTCTGAACGTACCGATTACCCAATCACCCCTTCTAATTCCCGGTAA
The DNA here is from genome assembly GCF_007474595.2 of Lynx canadensis. Classification (NCBI taxonomy): domain Eukaryota; kingdom Metazoa; phylum Chordata; class Mammalia; order Carnivora; family Felidae; genus Lynx; species Lynx canadensis. Next base: position 39,970,333 of record NC_044316.2, read on the forward strand.
CACTGAGGTCCCCGTGGTGCTGGAGGACCCTATTGTTTCTATGATTCACTTGTGCCTAATTGACGCACTACTGGCACCGCTCGGCCATTTTCTACCAATTCTCACTTGCCTTCTGCTGTTAATAACCATTCTCTGCATTAACAGTGACTTCTACTTTTTGCTGAATGTTTTGTGACTCACTGGCCTCTTTCCACAGAGCAGCCTTTATTACCCTTGGAGGCTGCATATACAAGTGGTGCAATCTCTGGCACACAGTTGCTCACAGATGGTCAGTATAGCACTAACATTGCACATAACCTTAGTATGACTCGATCCACCCCGTCCTACGGTGCTAAGCACAGTATGACCCTATGAGGGAGGTTCTGTTATGAATCCATTTTATGGACGAGGAAACTGATGTAGAAGTGGATTACGTGTCCGAGATTCATTGAACTGGCAAGAGAAAGGATTCAAACCCAGGCAGTCAGATTCCAGGGCTAGATACTAACCACCATACATACTCCCTCACAAGTAAGCTGTTAGATGTTCTTACCACAATTTCTTTTACAACCAATCCTTCTCATTCCAAAGGGAGTGGCAGGATAGCCCTCTAACCATCCCAAGACTCCCCCTAAAGTCAAGCTTCTCCACTGCTACCCAAAGTCTTTTGTCCCTTTGGCTCACCAACCACACCCTAAAACCAGAACTGGTTGGCCAGATGGGTTAAGGGTTGAGTTCAGGATCCCTGCCTCCACCCAGTCTCCTCTTTCAGGATCGCATTCCATCCTAGAGAAGCTCAGGCAGAGTGAAAAGAACACCCTGAGGGAAAATAGCTTTGGTTGAGAAGTAGCCTTCTTCTGGAAAAGCCAGTAGCTGCTTCCTGTAAAAAGTAGGTCTTAGAAAGGTGTGAGTGGAGTCTGATGCCTCAGGAAGGACAGTACGTCAAAGCACCTATGATGATTTCAGACAGAAGAGAGGACATGGGGAGAAGTGTTCCATTCTCGCCTTACTCCCCAAATCACAGTTTCAGTTTTGCTAGCATTTTCATCTTGATCTCCTGAAATAGTGATTCCTTCTCAATAAGGGAGTAAGGAAGAGAGAGTTGGGGAATGGATGCCTCAAGTGGCAGGTGTCCTAAAACCCATTTCGTTAGCCTTCAGAGTGCTTAGCCTCACAAATGTATTTTGAGTGTAGTGCAGCCTTTTGAGGTTTGTAGGTGAACTCAGTAGGCGCAAAAAAATCCTAAGCTTCTGTCACCTGAGTGGACCGGAGGAATCCGAGACGTTTTGGGAAAATTCCATATATCCACAGAGTGGTATCTGCATCTCTCTCAGCCAGTCGCTTCCACAACAGCTAGTGATTTGACCTTGTCTGAGAGGAGCTACGTGCAGACAGTCAAGTTGGCGGAGCGAAGATCAGTGTTATGCTGCTTCTGGTCTGATCAGATCCAGAGACATGTTTGCCGGCCTGAGGAATCCCCCGGAAGCCCTGGCAGGAGGGTTTGGGAGGCCCTTTCCGGTCCCGCTTCTACCTCGTGCTGCCTGGTGCCTGTCGACCTGGGTGGTTCGTTTCTTAGGCTCTTCACCTTCAGAATGGAGATAAGAACTGCCTGGTTGCCCGGTCCAAATGCTTCCTGAAGATGGGAGAGTTGGAGAAATCCCTGCAGGATGCTGAGGCTTCGCTCCAGGGTGACCCGACTTTCTGTAAGGTGACTTTACGTATGGGTGGGAGGACTTAGGCTAACCAGATTGCCTAGGGTTTGATGCCGTTTTCTCGCCTTAGGTCACTTATCTAGCTCCCTGCCCCTGCATCCCAACCTGGATCCTCAACCCAGGACCCTCTCTGTTCCACCACGCCGAAGTCCCATAAAGCCTTGTCTGTCCACCTCAATTTGACTTCTCTCGTTTCAGGGGATTTTACAAAAGGCTGAGACCTTGTACACCATGGGGGACTTTGAGTTTGCGCTGGTGTTCTATCATCGAGGCTACAAGCTGCGGCCTGACCAAGAATTCAAAGTTGGAATTCAGAAAGCCCAGGAAGCCATCAACAACTCAGTGGGAAGTGAGTGACCATTGGACCTGTGCCCTTATCCAGGGAGGCTCTTGGAATCCTTAGGCTTGGCGATACGAGTGAGCAGCCACCACCAGGCCTGCAGGGAGCATGCTTGGATTTAGCTGCTGCTGATTTTGTTGGAGATTAGGAACTGTCTACCCAGAGGACCAGCTCCTGAGCCACTGTGCTCAGCTCTGCAACTTCTGGTTCTCCTCCAAGGGCAGGCTGTTCACATTAGGCCTGTCTTTGGCCTGGTTTCATAGGGTAGGTTGGGGTTCTGAGCATAGCCTGCCCTAGGACCTGGCCTCCTCTCTTACCACATCTGCACCAAGGACTGGACTTACCTGTCAGGTTGGTGGCAGGGGGAGGAGGGAGGAGAGCACGAATTTGCCTCCTTGGGTGGGCTGCAGAGTGTGGAAATGCCTGGGGATAGAGAGCTCCTCCAGTGCTTAGGGACTGCCTTCTTTTGGAAATTTGGCGGCCTTGGCCTTGGGCTAGAGGGGGGTGCCCAGCTCTTAGGAGGCTGTAATTCCTTCCAAGCACCCGGGTACCAGTAATCTGCTGGGCTCGCTCAGAGCCAGCTTTGCCACAACCTCCACCACCCCCTGCCAAAGGCAGCCATTTCTACATAAAAGTAGGTGATAGATCATGCCTGAGGGCCTGGCAGACCTGAGCCAGACTTCTCTCCTTGCAGGTCCTTCTTCAATTAAGCTGAAGAACAAAGGGGACGTCTCCTTCTTGAGCAAGCAGGCTGAGGTGAGGGCCTTGGTTCTGACACCACAGCCCGCCCAAGGAGAAGCCCACATGGGCCTGAGCAGCACAGGTCTCAGTGGCCTTCTTACCTGGGGACGGTCAGCTTCTGCCCATCACGGGCAGCCATGGGTTTCTGCCCCGGCCCCAGAGCAGTCTTGTTCCCAGACCAGACACACTCCGTGGTTCTGGGTGCACAGAGAGGGCCCTGGAGGAGATGTCTGGGATCATAGACTCTGGGGCCATGACTGGGTACTCTGTGATCCCTGTTGAGGCTCTGTCGGGTGTCACTCCATCTTACCAGAGTATGAAAGCCCAGCAGAAGCCTCATCCCATGAGACACCTCGTACACCACCCCAAGATAGAGTCCAAGCGGAAGGGCTCGTTGAAGAGTGAGAAGATTGTCCGCCAGCTCCTGGGCGAGCTCTACGTGGACAAGGAGTATCTGGAGAAGCTCCTTTTGGATGAAGGTTTCAGACACTTTGTTTGCGACAGGGAACTTGGGGCAGAAGAAATCTGGGACGGGTGCTTAATGCACGAGCGGGAGACAGAGCCTGTCGTGTAACATGAGCCGATATGCTCCTATGGACAGGTTTTCCTAGCGTTCTCATTTACAGATGAGGAAACTCAGGTGCAGAAAGGTTAAGTAACTCACCTAAGGTGGCGCATAGGTAAACAGTGGACTTGAATCTTAAGACGTCCCATTTCAGAACCAGTGCTCTTGGCATTATGGTGCCCTGCGAGGGAACACCAGAGATGTGGGTCCTTGGAGGGGCATCCTCTGAGCCTTCAATTTGTACAACGGGCAAAGGAATCTAGCTGGGACTTGCTGGGGGGAATCCTACGATACTAGTACTCGAATGTTCTGAAACCTCATCTGGTCTAATCCCCCCTTTTATAGATAAGGAAAGAGAGACCCTGAATGGGGAGTAACTTGTCCAAGGTGACAAGCAAGTTCATGGCAAAGTTGGCACCAGAGGCCGGCCTCCTAACCTCAGGTCCAGCGCTCTTTCCACCATACTGTGCTGGCGGTGGCAGAAAATAGGGCAGAGCCTTGAAATGAAATGGGAGGGTGGGAGTCTTGCCGTTAGCTGATAAACCTAAGCAGGATTCATCCTTGAATCAAATGCCTTTTCTCCAGAACTGACTTCCTGAGGGCATCTGCAGAACGCCCTGCAGGTCTGTGTCTCGAGCAGCTTCACTGCTGGCCCATCTCTGAAAGAGGCCTGAAAACTTCCTTCCCTCCAGAGGATCTTCTGTGGAGGAAGGGGTAGCCTGAAATTTATCCCCAAGAAGCCCTGCAGTTTTGCTACCAGCTCTAACCTCGGATCAGGCAGGCGGGCAGAGCCTGGGCACGCCCCCACTCCCCCACCCCGGCTCCCAGCTTGCACTGACCCACTGGCACCTGGGGAATCACTTGGCACTCGTAACCTGGACCAGGTTGTGCATTCATACTTAGTCTTCTCAGAGGACACAACCTGAAATAAGGGAGCCCTGCGGGTTGGGGTCCTTTCAGAAAGCTATCCGCCAGCTGCCCCTTCTGCTAGCTCCTTCTATCTTGCCATAAGAGGCCTGTGCACTGAATTCGGCACCCTGGGAGTGCCTGGAAAGGGGGCTCTGGCCTCACCTGGGTCCACATAGAGCTACTCTGTCACCTATGTGCCCTTGCTTTCTCCAACTCAAAGCAGAGAGCCCCACAGGGGCCCCCGCAGCAAGGATCCCCAGCCAAGAGGAGGTAGCTCCCTTACATGCCCATTCTAGTTGGTTTCTCCTCACACCCTTCTCCCCAGACCTGATCAAAGGCACCATCAAGCACGGCCTGACCGTGGAGGACCTCATCATGACAGGCATCAACTACCTGGACACCCGCAGTAATTTCTGGAGACAGCAGAAGCCCATCTATGCCAGGGAGCGGGACCGGAAGCTGATGCAAGAGAAATGGCTGCGAGACCGCAAACGGCAGCCCTCACAGACAGCCCGCTACATCCTCAAGAGCCTCGAGGACATTGACATGTGTGGGTAGTGTTCTTGGAAGGGCGAGGCCTTCGCCAGGCGGTGGAATGCAGCACTGTGGCCTGAGACCCTGGTTTCGCTGGCCTGTGGATGGTATCCCCTGTGGGGAGGTGGGTTCTCCCCTCAGCCTGAGGAGGCTGCTCCCGCCTCCATGTCCCCTGTTCCCCTTCCTAGTGCTGAGCAGCGGCAATGCTGAAGGGAGCCTTCAGAAGGCTGAGAAGGTGCTGAAGAAGGTGCTGGAATGGAACAAAGAGGAGGTGCCCAACAAGGATGAGCTGCTTGGAAACTTGTACAGCTGCATAGGGAACGCCCAGATTGAGCTGGGGCAGATGGTCGCAGCCCTGCAGAGCCACCGGAAGGACCTGGAGATTGCCAAGGAACAGTGAGTGTCCAGGAAAAGCTGAGCAGCTGAGGCCCGTGGGCCTGCAGACGAGGGGGGCAGGGGCCGTGCCTGGCCTTTTGCCAGGACTGCTGGCGGGTGAACTCCTAGGACCGAGGCTAAGAGGCGGACCTAGACTGTCAGCTTTTTTGCCACAAAGAGGAAGGAAGTGGCCCCAATGCCAGAAAGCTCCCAGAGGTTTGGCTCTGAGGGGTATTTTTATTCTTTATTTTTTTAAGTTTTTATTTATTTTGAGAGAGAGAGAGAGAGAGAGAATGAATCCCAAGCAGGCTCCACACTGTCAGTGCAGAGCCAGACTCGGGGCTCTATCTCACAAACTGCAAGATCATGACCTGAGCCGAAATCAAGAGTGGGTGGCTTAACCGACTGAGCCACCCAGGTGCCCCAAGGGTATTTCTGTTCTTAAATCATCTCAAGAAGCGTATATCAACCCCAGACTTGCCACATGTTGCTAGCATTAAGAACACAGCAGTGACCCAAAATAAGGGTCATCTCCCTGCAGATGTAAAACAAAAAAATGACATAGCTAATAAATGGTAATTGTGAGACGTGTCACAAAGGAGAAGTACAGGACCCAGTGCTATGAGGAGTATATTCCAGGAGGATAGGACTGGGCCCTGGGGAGCACACTTGGTCTATGGGAGGACCCTGAAGGAGGCCGATGGAAGCTTGATGCTGGAGAGCACAGAGTATTGCCAGGGGAAGAGTGACCAAGAGGAAGCCAGGCCAAATGGCAGGGGTCAGATCGAACAGGGTCTTGGAAACTATGGTGCTGACCAAGAGCACGGGGCTCTAGAGTCCACCTCACCTGGGCTTTGGAATTGTACCTCGCAGGCAAAACCGCAGCCTTGGGGCCTTAGGCAAGGGACTTCCCCTGTCCCAGCTGGGTGTCCTCTGTCAATGGGCATAACAGTAGCCCCTTCCTGATAGGGGGGAAGGAAGAAACCACGCAGAAGTCCATGTAAAGATCTCAGGACAGTGCCAGGTATCCATAATAGTATGAATACCAGCTATCAGCTCTTCCCAAGACTTGAGGGTCCCTCTCAAGGTGCCATCAGTTTCCAGTCATCCTGAATCTAACCTGTAGAGCCCTCCATGACGTTCCCCTGCTCGGTTCCCATTTGTCCACAGTCTGAGCCTCCCTCCCACCTCCCATTATCCATTTCCGGTCACAGATCAGGGGCTCGGCTGTCTCTGCCTCCAGCTGCTCCCACACCTCACCTCCAGCGACCTGCATTTCATCCCCCAACCCTTCTAACCCTGTTGACACACTGGCCTTGGCCCCTTGTTGTCTGCGGGTTCAAACCACCTGCCTTCACTTGGCACCCAAGGCCTCTTGTGAACCCACTTCTGCACAGCGCTCCCTGTCACTCCTCCATTTGGGTCAAACCCTATTTCTTCTTCTTCTTTTTCTTCTTCTTCTTCTTCTTCTTCTTCTTCTTCTTCTTCTTCTTAAAAAATCTTTTAATGTTTATTTATTTTTGAAAGAGAGAGAGAGAGAAAGAGAGAAAGACAGAGTGCAAGTGGGGGAGGGGCAGAGAAAGAGGGAGACCCAGAATCTGACGCAGGCTCCAGGCTCTGAGCTGTCAGAACAGAGCCCGACGCGGGGCCCACAAACCATGAGACCATGACCTGAACCGTAGTTGGGCGCTCAACCGACTGAGCCACCCTGGCGCCCCTGGGTCAAACCATATTCCTTGAAGGCTCCTGCCTCCCACCCTCTCCTCACTCACCGGAGCCCCATGTACTATTCGTTCCCAGTTCATCTCTCACTGGCCTTTGCGTACTGAGCAGAAGTATCCCATAGCAGCTGTTCTGGAAGTAGAAAACAACCCAGCAGCTTTGGAGACACGGCCGGGTTTGATTCCCAGGTTTGATTCCCGGCTCTGGCACTCTGAGGCTGTGTGGATTTGATTAAGTTGCTCATCTCCTCGGTTTGCTCATCTCTGATGAAGGCATAATAATACCGACTCAGGGACTATGAGGATGAAATGAGATATGTGTTGACAGTGCCGTGAATCCAGCTGTCTCCCAGGCCCTGAGGACTTACTTATTACCTTTGCTTCTCACCACCCCTCCCTCCCGAGCCCCAGGTCCGCATAGCCAACCGAATCCCAGGCATTTTCACTTGGGTGTCCCACAGGAATCCCAAATTTAACATGTCCAAAGTGGAACCCCTTATCTTCCTCCCCAACCTCTTGCTCCAGGGTTCTCTGTCTGCGGGGATGGCTCTCTTGGCCACTCAGTCCCCAAGAAGGAGCCCAGGCAGCTTCTCAGATTCCTCCCTCCCTTCCGTGCTCATGCCCAGCCAGCCTACGTCTTGTCTGGGCCTCCTCCTTCCTGTCTCCTCGGTGTTTTTCCATTTCCCTCCCACAGCTCAGTCCAGACCCTCCTCATTTCTAGACTGATTCCTCCATCCTGGGTTTCCTGGAGCCCACCTGGCCCTTCTGTGCAAAACAAGTCCAGTCGTGGGTCGGGATGAAGTTCCAGCTCCCAGTTCTGCTCAGCGTGGTCTGCCCTTCCTGACCTGACTTGTCCTGGCCTCAATTGACCTAGTTCTCTCCAGGCCCCTGGGCGTCTTGGGCCTCAGCCAGCACCTTGTGGCTCTGTTCCTGCAGCCCCTAAAGAGGACTTCCTTCTCTCTAGCCAGCACTTTCTTTATCAGCTCCCTCCTTCCCATCCTTCAAATTTTGTTTATTTAAGACAATTTTTTCAAGTTTATTTGTTTTGAGAGACAGCGAGCATGAGTGAGGGAGGGAGAGAGAGAATCAGAAGCAGGCTTCATGCACTGTCACTGTGGAGCCCAATGTGGGGCTTGATCACGAACCGCGAGATCATGACCTGAGCTGAAATCAGGAGTCCACTGCTTAACCAACTGAGCCACTCAGGCACAGGCACCACCACCCCCTTCAAATTTTAAATGTGTGTCCCCTGGGTGATATAGAAATCCCCCTTTAATGTTCCCTCTGCACACTCCATGTGGATCTTGGCTCCCCTTGGACTTTGGAAGGGACTATCATATATCCCTTTCCCTTTCCAGCAGCTGCCACTTAGTGGGCATGTGATAAATGCACGCCAAGTGGCTAAGCAAATAGAGGTGTTCTTTTGATAACGTTAGGCCCTTTTTAACACCCATGAAGGGGCCTCCAGTCTTGTTTGTGAGTTCAGGTCCTCCCTCGTTGTAATCAGCAATGCTCCACATGTGCCTCCCACCTCCAGAGCCTGCCAGCCCTCATTTCTCCCTTCAGACACTCTAGATTGCATGCTTTATCATTGCTATTATTTCTTGTTACACGGTATTATGAATAAGTTAGCATTCATTCATTCATTCATTCATTCATCACACCATAGCAGAGCACCCTCTCTAGAAGGGGGAGGCTGCCATCGGGGGTGCCATCAGAGCAGCAGGTGCACAATGTGGATGAAGGTCCAAGGAGAGGCAGGTGGGAGCACTGGCGGGAGCTGAGGGGGCCTCGGAGAGGACAGGTCAACCAAGTGGACCAGCGGAGAGGGAGGAGGGCACCCTAGGCGGAGAGAGAGAAGCAGCAGGGGTGGAAGCTGCGGGGGGTGGGGCAGGACCTATGGGGAGTGGCAGTCTAGATCCCATGCTGAAGAGGACTGAGGGCCGAGTCTGTTTTTACACAAGTACTAGTGTGAGTGTGGTACTTGGTCCAGAGCTCTGTGGCACGGAGAGCAGAACTTGGAAGTCCCCCCCTCCTCCCCCACCTCCCAGGACCACACCCCCCTCACTTCCCTGGGGTCATGTAGACATGTGGCCTTCTGGCCCCTTTGCAATATATTTACCTGTGTATTTCTGTACATAAGCACATACCTAGGATTCTCAAAACAAAAGCAACTCGTTTTTGTGGTTTTTAAAAAGCATGTGCCTTGGAAAGGGTCTCGTCCTTTAAATGGCTCCAGAGAAAGGAATTTCAGCACACAACGTACTTTCTTGCACTGTGTCCCTGTGGGCAGACATGCAGGATGTTCCATTTTTGTCATCATGCACAGCAATACAGTGCAACTCGGTGCTTTTGTGTGCATGTTTCTGTGGCGAGAGCAATGGCCTGATGAGATGTGCATGTTTGAAAGGCAGGCTCTGTTCACACTGGGGAGAATGAGTCCAAGGTGCCAAGTTGCATGGGGGACACAGGAGCCCGCTGGATGGCAGGGCCTTGGGTGAGGACAAAGGAAAGAGTGGGAGGAGATGCTGGGGGTGACGGGAGCATTGGAGGAGGGTTTTCTTATTTTCTTTGTTGGGGAGGAAGTTTTTGACAGATCAGAGTGTTCGTATGGTGGTGATGGTAAAGAACCAATGTAAGGGGAACAATTGTGTTTTTCTTTATGGAAATATCTTACTCTCTTTTCTGTTGTTACAGGAATACTGTACACAATTTAAACAATATGGATAAATAAATAGTTTTCCTCATACTCTCATTTCCCCTGGGTAATCACTGTTAATAGTTAGACTTACATCCTCTCAACTTCTTTTTTTTATTAAAAAAAATAATTTTTTTTAATGTTTATTTATTTTTGAGACAGAGAGAGACAGAGCATGAATGGGGGGAGGGTCAGAGAGAGAGGGAGACACAGAATCAGAAGCAGGCTCCAGGTTCTGAGCTGTCGGCACAGAGCCCGACACGGGGCTCAAACTCACGGACCGAGAGATCACGACCTGAGCCGAAGTCGGACCCTTAACCGACTGAGCCACCCAGGCGCCCACCTCTCAACTTCTTTTAAAAATGCCCATTAAGGGGCGCCTGGGTGGCGCAGTCGGTTAAGCGTCCGACTTCAGCCAGGTCACGATCTTGCGGTCCGTGAGTTCGAGCCCCGTGTCAGGCTCTGGGCTGATGGCTCAGAGCCTGGAGCCTGTTTCCGATTCTGTGTCTCCCTCTCTCTCTGCCCCTCCCCCATTCATGCTCTGTCTCTCTCTGTCCCAAAAATAAAATAAGCGTTGAAAAAAAATTAAAAAAAAAATGCCCATTAAAAAAAATTTTTTTAATGTTTACTTATTTTTGAGAGAGAGAGAGAGAGAGAGAATAAAGGATGGGCAGAGAGAGAAGGAGACACAAAATCCAAAGCAAGCTCCAGGCTCTGAGCTGTCAGCACAGAGCCCCACATCGGGGCTGTCACTGTCAGCACAGAGCCTGATGTGGGGCTCGAACCCACGAACCATGAGATCATGACCTGAGCCGAAGTCAGACGCTTAACCAACTGAGCCACCCAGGTGCTCATTTTAGGTGCCAAAAAATGGGCACCTGGGTGGCTCAGTCCATGGAGCATGCAACTCTTGATCTTGGGGTTGAGTTCAAGTCCCACGTTGGGTGTAGAGATTGCTTGAAAATAAAATCTTTAGGGGTGCCTGGGTGACTCAGTCGGTTAAGTATCCGGCTCTGGATTTCAGCTCAGGTCCTGATCTCACAGTTCATGAGTTTGACCCCCACATCGGGCTCTGTGCTGACAGTGTGGAGCCTGCTTGGGATTCTCTCCCTCTCCCTGTCTCTGTCCCTCCCACGCATGCTTGTGCTCTTTCTCTCTCTCTCTCTCTCTCTCTCTCTCTCTCTCTCTCTCTCAAAGTAAATAAATAAACCTTATTAAAAAAAAAGAGAGAAAATCTTTTAAAAAATGCCCACTTTTTATTCATTCACTTCTTTTTTGGTGAGTGAAAATAACACACGCTCATTCTCTTACAGATCTGAAGGGTAGAGTCGTAAGCCATTGTCACTGGACCAGAACCAATGTGTTGGCAGGGCTGTGCTCCCTTTATAGGCTCTAGGGAGAATCTGTTTCCAGCCTTTTCCACCTTCTACACTTGTACTCCGTGCATTGAACGTAACTCATCCATGGCTCCTTCCTCCATCGTCAGGCCAGGGGCACAGCATCGTGCCTCAGGCCTGCATGTTTATTTTTGGCACAAACAGGGCAATAGACCTAGTCTATGCTCCTATAATCTGACTTTTTTTTTAGGTTTATTTATTTAGTTTGAGAGCAAGACAGAGCAAGCAGGGGAGGAGCAGAGAGAAAGAGAAAGAGAGAGAAGAGAGAGAATCCCAAGCAGGCTCCATGCTGCCAGCATGGAGCCTGACTCTGGGCTCGAACTCACAAACTGTGAGATTCATGGCCTGAGCCGAAATCAAGAGTCAGATGCTTAACCGACTGAGCCACCCGGGTGCCCCTATAATCTGGCTTTTTAACTTAATATGTGAGGGACTTTTTTTTTTTTATACACAAAAATTGCCAGCACTAGGGCACTGGTTTAGATTGTTTCTGATGTTTACCATTATAAAGAGTGCTTTAAAGAATGCCCTTCTCCAGGTAAATTCCTAGAAGGGAAATTGCTGCATCAAAGGACATGTGGTAAGCTCTTGAGTGATTATTCTCTGGAAAGATCCCAAAGGTGTTCATTCATGGCCACAGAGCCCAAGAGGGCCTATGTGCCACAGCCTCGCCTCCTGGATATCATCCCTCCAACCCACCCTACCCGAGTCCTGGAGGCCAGAGGCCCTGTCTTTGCTTCTTTTCAATTCCTACAGCTCGAAGAATGGCCAACTTCTAGTGAACAACTTATTCTGCTTCTTCCCCACAGTGACCTTCCTGATGCTAAGTCAAGAGCCCTTGACAACATCGGCAGAGTTTTTGCCAGAGTTGGGAAATTCCAGCAAGCCATCGACACGTGAGTGCTCAGGGCTGTCCCTGCCCCACCCTCGGGCCAGGATTCCCCACTTCCCACCAGACTCCCAGCCAGGGGCCAGCATGCCAGGCAAAGAGGCATCAGAAGACCCAAGTTTGGCTCCAGGCTCTGCTAGGTGACCAGGGGCAAGCCGTTTTGTAAGCTCTGAGGCTCATTTGTTAATTGGCTGGAATCAGCATCTTCTCAAAATTTCCCAGTGACAAGAATCCCCTGCAGTACAGGTATACGAACACCTGTCTCTGCACTGGAAATTCTGATTCTACCGGTCTGGGTGGGAGCCCAAGAACCTGGTTTTAACAAAGCCCTCCAGATGGTTCTCACCTTGGGCAAGTTCAGGAACTGCCTGACCTTGGGGATCTCTTCTGAGGCTCTTCTGTGACTCTGGGAAGTCAACGTGGACTCGCTGGGAAGGGAGGCTGAGTTCTCCAGGTGACCCAATCACTGAAGTGTTGATGTGCAACCCTGGGTCAACAGTCTGCTCCAATGGGCAGCTCAGCCCCGGGGAAACTCCGGAGAGAGCCTGGCCCGCCTGGCGACCAGCCTGCATGGAGAGGTTCCACGGGCCCATTCGCTTACCCCTGAGAGCAGCTGTCCTACCGGTGCTCAGTGCTAGATCGAAATAGACTCGTTCACCAGGACCCTGTGCTCCAGGCAACTTGGTTTCCTGAATGGCCCCTGGTGTCTATGTGCCAAAAGATGGAGGAGTTTGAGAGTTCACCCACCCATGTGCATCTTTTTATAAGAAAATGTTTTAGGAGCTCCTGGGTGGCTCAGTGCGTTAAGTATCAGACTCTTGGTCTCAGCTCAGGTCATGATCTCACGGTCATGAGTTCATACCCTGCATTGGGCTCTACACTGGGTGTGAAGCCTACTTTAAAAAAAAAAAAAAAAAAAAGAAAGAAAGAATATGTTTTCTAGTAAATCTGTGCTTATTGCTAAAATATTAATTTGGAAAATATGGAAAAGTAGCAGAAAAACTACTCAATCTCACCCCCCCGAAGACAATGATTAACTCTAATCTTGCTCTTACTTTATTGAGGTCTCGCGTTTTTTTTTTTATTCTAATATTTTCTCGGTATTGATTTTGTCTTCTGTATACTTAGTGAGATTCTTCAATGTTATTTTTATGTTATTTTTAAAGATAAAAAAAATTTTTTTATGTTTTATATTTGAGAAAGAGAGAGACAGAGACAGAGACAGCCAGCAGGGGAGGTGCAGAGAGATGGAGAAAGAATCTGAAGCAGGCTCCAGGCTCCAAGCTGTCAGCACAGAGCCCCATGTGGGGCTCGAACTCATGAACTGTGAGATCATGACCTGAACTGAAGTCAGATGCCCAACCGACTGAGCCACCCAGGCACCCCTTAAGATTTTTAAAAAATGGTTATTCATTTTTGAGAGAGAGAGAGAGTGAGAGAGAGCGCGCGCATGAGCTGGGGAGGGGCAGAGAAGAGGAAGACACAGAATCCCAAGCAGGCTCGAGGCTCTGAGCTGTCAGCACAGAGCCTGACGTGGGGCCTTGAGATTATGACCTGAGCCGAAGTTGGACACTTAACCCGCTGAGCCACCTGGGTGCCCCTATGTTATTTGAAACGCAAGTTTGTAAACATTATCTCCGATTGTATCAGATTCGATTCCGTAAATGTACCAAAATAGCTCTGTTAGTTTGGAAATATCTTAACGCTTATGGCTCCATCCCCGTGTCTGAAAGAGCTGGTAGTTGGAGCACAAGTTCTGTTCTGCCCCGGGAAGGAGCCCTGGCCTCCTGTGGCCGAGTAAAGGGTTTGGGTGGAAAGAGCCGACCCTGGTTCTTCGTGTTCCCAGGTGGGAGGAGAAGATCCCTCTGGCAAAAACCACGCTGGAGAAGACCTGGCTGTTCCACGAGATTGGCCGCTGCTACTTGGAGCTGGACCAGGCCTGGCAGGCCCAGCATTACGGCGAGAAGTCCCAGCAGTGTGCTGAGGAAGAAGGGGACATCGAGTGGCAGCTGAACGCCAGCGTTCTGGTGGCACAGGCACAAGGTATGGGCACAGAGAGGACTGTCCTACCTTTCCCAGCCCTCAGGGCCCGCTGCCATGCCATGGCCAGAAGCTTTACCATCAATGTATCCCTGGCCAGGTTAATTTTTTTTAATGTTTATTTGTTTAAAAAAAATTTTTTTAAATGTTTATTTATCTTTGAGAGACAGAGAGAGACAGAGCACGAGTGGGGAAGGGGCAGAGAGAGGGAGACACAGAATCCGAAGCAGGCTCCAGGCTCCAAGCTGTCAGCACAGAGCCCGACTCGGGGCTTAAACTCACATACCGTGAGATCATGACCTGAGCCAAAGTCAGATGCGCAACTGACTAAGCCACCCAGGTGCCCCTTAGTCTGGCCAGGTTAATTCTGACTCTGAGGGTGGACGATAAACCCCTCTGTTTTGCCCAGTGTGCGGTAAGTGCCTTCTTTAAGCTAGGCTCAGATAGAGCTTGGGGCACCCCGGAAGCTGGCCCTGCTGTCGAAGAGCTCGGCCACAGACCAGCATAGCACTGTGCCATTGTCAGAAGAGCGCCACTTCCCCCAGCCCTGGTGCTCTGTGCACATGCATTCTAGCACTTACTCACCATGTGAACCAATGACGAAGGTGTTATCTTCCTCATTTTGCAGACGGTGGGAGGGGTAGGGGTAAATGAGGCGCTGAGTGGTTCAGCAGGTTGCTGAGGGACCTTTACGGAGTAACGGAAATATTCTGAAAGTGGGTCATGGGGATCATCCCACGCCTCCATAAAGTTGCCGAGAATCACTGAACTGTATACTTACAAATGGTGCGCTTTATAATATGATAGTTACATCTCAATGAAGTCATAAAAAGCAAGCCAGTAGGGGCAGGGGTGAGGAGGAATAGATGAAACAAGATCGGTGGTAGCTTGATCATTGTTGAAGCTGGGTGAGTAGTGGGGGCTTATCAAACTACTCCATCTACTTCGTGTATATTTGAAATATTTCATAACACGAAGTTGAAAAAGAAATGGCTGCAGGTCACGGGTTAGGACACAATGAAGCCGCGACCAGAGCTCAGTGCCCTGCCCCAGGTGAGCAGCTGATCCGCAGTGAGGAGGGAAATGCAGCGGGTGCTGTAATCAAGGGCATCATCATTCACTCACTCGTACTGCAAATACTTCCTTGGCACCTTCTAGGCGCCAAGTTGGGCATACAGTAGGGACGACCACTGGTAACCGTTTCCTGCCTTCATGTCCAAGGAAGTCACTTTTAAGCAGAAACCTGAAGGATGAGAAGGCACCAGCTGCTCCGAGAGCTGAGGACAGAGCTTTCCAGCCAAAGGGACAGCATTTAGAAGCATTTAGGAGTTCGGCTGATTTAAAAGGCTGGGGGAGACCAGTTCCAGCTGGAGCCCCTGGGGGCCGGGGGTGGGGGTGATGAGGGGCAGATCCACAGGGCCTCATGGGCCTCATTTACAAATCAGATTCTTCCCTAAAAATATGGGTAGAAACTTCCAGTGGAAGCTTTAAGCTGGGGGAAGGTGTGATGACTGGAGCTTTTC
The DNA here is from genome assembly GCF_007474595.2 of Lynx canadensis. NCBI lineage: Eukaryota > Metazoa > Chordata > Mammalia > Carnivora > Felidae > Lynx > Lynx canadensis. The sequence continues at coordinate 39,985,756 of NC_044316.2, forward strand.
CTAGAACTCTTTCCTTTTCTTAGGAGGTCATGGTATAAGCTCAAGGGGAAATGCAGTGTACCCGTCAGAACTGACATTGCCCTGAGTCGACTCTCGACTCTCGACTCAATTGCCCCCGAGGGCCGCTGGGCCCCTCTCAGCTTCCCCTCTCTGGGATGGAAAAAATCAGGTGCAGCCACCTGGGAGCCACCGAGTTCTAGAGGCCATGCAGCCCTGCGGGCAGAGCTTGGGCTTTGGGCATTCCAGGCTCAGAACCTTGGGGAGTTGGCCAGTCAGTCAGGGACTGGGTTCCAGCTCCAGCACTAACGAGCTGGGTGAGTGAGCTCAGACAGCGCCACTTCCTCTCTGGGTTCAGATCGAGCAGGTGCAGGGGCTGGACTCCAGCTGCTGGCCCATGGGTCGCATCCAGCCTTTTGATATTTCTGTGGCCTTCGCAGCGTTTTTGCGCAATTTGAATGAACATTTTTAAAATACGGATTTCCACTTCTGGAACAATCTTAAGTTGGGAGAAGATGGGGTTGTCCCACTGCCCTGGAGTTTCCTCTTTGACCTCTCTGAATGGCCTGCTGTCCAAGACTCAGGCTCCTGGGTTCTGGTCCTTAGTGGTGAGATGGTCCAGGAAGGTGACGGAAAGGGTGGTGCTGGCCAGTGATGCTGCCTGAGGCCTGGGGCTTCTCACTGACCCCGGAAGCAGCCAGGCAGCCGCATTGTGCAACATGCAGTGTCACAATCTACCTGTGCCGTGCCTCCTCCCTGCTTTCCAGTCAAGCTGAGAGACTTCGAGTCGGCCGTGAGCAACTTTGAGAAGGCCCTGGAGAGAGCGAAGCTGGTTCATAACAACGAGGCGCAGCAAGCCATCATCAGCGTGAGCTGCCCACCCCCCTGGGCCCTGGCTGTGGGAAGGGGTGGGTGGGCCTCAGCCCCTCAGCCCCTCAGTTAGCCAGTCCACAGGTATTTATTACCCACCAACTGCAGGCCACATTCTAGGAGGGATAGTGGCTTTCGAATGCTTGCTACTGCCGTCAGTTTATTCAGCAACCCCGATACTCTTCTTTCTTTCTTTTTTTTAAAGTTTATTTATTTTTAAGAGAGAGTATGAGTGGGGCAGGGGCAGACAGAGAGGGAGACAGAGGATCTCAAGCAGGCTCCACGCTGACAGCCGAGAGCCTGATGCGGGGCTCGAACTCACGAACCGTGAGATTGTGACCTGAACCGAAGGCAGACGCTTAGCGCCCCTATTTCTATTTGAAATAAACAATAGAGGGGCACCTGGGTGGCTCAGTCGGTTAAGCGTCCGACTTCGGCTTAGGACATGATCTCACAGCTCGTGAACTTGAGCCCTGCGTTGGGCTCTGTGCTGACAGCTCAGAGCCTGGAGCCTGCTTCAGATTCTGTCTCTCTGTCTCTGTCTCTCTCTCTCCCTCTCTGTCCCTTCCCTGCTCTGCTCTCTCTCTCAAAAATAAACATTAAAAAAAATTTTTTTTAATTGAAGTAAATAACAGAAACGAACGTTTTACAAAACATATTTCCCATTACTATGTATGTTGATATTTCCTATTATATTCTCTTAGTTTTCATTTTTTCTTTAATGCTGGTTGAAATCTTCTCAGTTGATTTTGGGACTTGACAGTTTGTAAAATGCTGCCTCCTCCAGGAGACAACAAGAAATACAGTGTGACAGCCTCCCACGCCTAGACCCGCACTGCTCACTCTCATTAAGGCGGCCGCCTGCCACATGCTGCTATTTAGATTAAAACGCATTAAGAGTAACTAAAATGTAAAATTCAGTTTCTCAGTCACACGAGCCACATTTCAAATGCTCAGTAGCCACATGTGGCTTGCAGGTACCACATAGCGCAGATCTAGAGGATTCTCACGGTGGTGGAAATTTCTGTTGGATAGTGCCGGCCTAGAGTGCAAGCTTCAGGACGCAGAGACCAGAGGGGAATCCAGGGAAGCCTGCAGGTGCATCAGGCTGGCCACTGCTCCCAGAACCACTCCAGGCAAATACACACCCTCAGTAGGGTCTGCGCACCGACCCTCGACAACACAGGCAGTTTGGCATGAATCCCCTGGCCTCCCCACCTCCCACTGCCCGCCTAGGCTGCCCCGCGTTGAAACTCCAGAGCTACGACCAGCAAGCACCTGGCTGGACCCCAGTAAGCATCTGCTGGTGTGAATTAAGCAGGGTCCCTGTCCCGGGGCACCTAGGTGGCCCAGCTGGTTGAACGTCCGACTCTCGATCTGAGCTCAGGTCTTTTATGTATGTATGTATGTATGTATGTATGTATGTATGTATGTATGTGTGTATGTACGTTTATTCTCTAGAGAGAGAGAGAGAAAGACAGAGTGTGACTGGGGTTGGGGCAGGGAGAGGCGGAGACACAGAATCTGAAGCAGGCTCCAGGCTCTGAGCTGTCGGCACAGAGCACCGATGCAGGGCTCGAATTCACAAGCCGCGAGATCATGACCTGAAGTCAGACGCTCAACTAACTGAGCCACCCAGGCACTCCTATCTCAGCTCAGGTCTTGATCTCAGGGTGTGAGTTCAAGCCCCAAGTTGGGCTCCATGCTGGGCACGGAGCTTACTTAACAACAACAACAAAAAGCAGGGCCTTGTCCTTGGGGAGCTTGCCCCCATGGTCAGGAGAGGCCAGGCATGGTAACTAGGGGTACCACGAAGGGCATGGATGGCCTTAGGGACCAGATTGAAGGTTCAGGCACTCGCGAAAGGGAGCAGGGACCCTGGGAAGTGACAGCCAAGGATGCTGCAGTTGGAGGCGGGCCTCATTCTGGGCTTCGAAGGACCAGGACAGCAGGGTTTGGCTGGGCTGAGAAGGGGTGAGGGCTCTGAAGGCACAGGAGGCCATGGGCACTGAGGAGTCTGTGGGAGGCAGAGAAGAGGTCCTGGGACTGGGGGCATGGGGTGGCTCACTGTGGCAGGAGTAGGGCCAGAGGACCCTAGACGGTCAGTGGACCAGCTTTGACTCCAAGGGCTGGGAATGGCAGAGGAGAGACCTGATGTACTCGGTTTTTTTAGGACGTGAGCTTGTGGTTTGTGAGGACCCTGGTGGGACTACCCCTTTCCTGTCAGGGGGAAATTGCTCCCAAGAGAGTCCACCATGAGGCAGTCTGTGCCCTCCCTTCACCTGTCCCAGGGCAGCTCAGGCCCGTCATACCGCTGTCTTCTTCCTCTGTTGGGGGGTCAACTCCCCAAATGTGCACCTTGCCTCCAGAGGAAGAGCTCTCCAGTCACACTCATGGTTTCTCCCACTTCATGTCCTTCTGTGTGATTGCCCTGCAGATGGAGCTTGACAGTTCAGTCCAGTACATATTTGCCGACCACTAGCTGGCTCTGAGCTGCCCAGCCCAAAGGTGACAGCTATGGTCCTGGGCCCTCGGGAAGCTTGCTGTCAGTGGGAAGGTTAAGGCAAAAATCCCTATTCTTGACCAGTGCTGCAGGGACCAGGGGATCTGGAGTGAGAGAGCCCAGGGCGGGAGGCAGGGCTGGGCTTTCCCATCTTGGAGGGTCTGGGGTCGCCTTGAAGGCAGGGCAGTGTTTTGAAAATGAGAGGCACGGGGAAGTCTCGGCCCTAGGTGACACCTCAGGAGACCAGGTCCCTGCCGCCTCACCTTCCTGGACCGGCAGCCCTGGGCAGGAATGTGTACTAGCGGGCAGACCAACGCTGAACAGGAGCATCCAGGCCCGTGGTCTTTCTGCGGATGGTTCCCGCATGCTTACTGCTGCTCTGCCCGCAACAACACTCGCACAGGCTGAGGCCCAGGCCCCTGGGGAAGCTGCAGATGCCCCGGAAGCCTCTCTGAAGACAGGCCAGCACTGCAGCCCCACCCACGGTGTGTTTCTGAGGCCTCTCCATGGCTCACTGCCTTGCTGAGTGCTTAGAGGCTTTCCACTCTACACTGGCTGAAGCCAAAAGAAGCTTTTGGTAAGGAGGTCAGAATGAGCAGAGACAGCTCCCAAGTACACAGCCCAGCCCAAGGGAGGTGAAGTCCGAGTTCCCCGCAGTTGTGTATCCCCTGCCACTTAGTGTGGGTAATTCCAAGTCCGGAAGTCTACGTTTTTTATTTATTTTTGGGACAGAGAGAGACAGAGCATGAACGGGGGAGGGGCAGAGAGAGAGGGAGACACAGAATCGGAAACAGGCTCCAGGCTCTGAGCCATCAGCCCAGAGCCCGACGCGGGGCTCGAACTCCCGGACCGTGAGATCGTGACCTGGCCGAAGTCGGACGCTTAACCGACTGCGCCACCCAGGCGCCCCCCAAGTCCGGAAGTCTAAATTAGCCCCAGGGCAGGAGTCTACAGAGGAGCCAGGGGACAAGGGAGGGTGGCAAGGCTGGTGCAGAGCCTTGCCTGCTGGGGAAGGGGCCTGGGTGGAGAAAGGGAGCTGCTGATGCCAACAGGGGTTAAGAGAGTTCACCGGTGGGGGGGGGGGGCGCCTGGGTGGCTCAGTTGGTTAAGCGCCTGACTTCAGCTCAGGTCATGATCTCACAGTTCGTGGGTTCGAGCCCCGTGTCGGGCTCTATGCTGACAGCTCAGAGCCTGGAGCCTGTTTCAGATTCTGTGTCTCCCTCTCTCTCTGCCCCTCCTCTGCTCACACTCTGTCTCTGTCTCAAGAATAAATAAACAAACAAACAAAAAAAAAAGAGTTCACCAGTTCCTCTCCACCCACAGGCCTTGGATGATGCCAACAAGGGCATCATTGAAGAGCTGAAGAAAACGAACTACAGGGAGACACTGAAAGAAAAGAGGGAGAAAGGTGAGTGCCAGGAGGTAGCTTCAGGATTGTCTTCTGCCTTCTTTTCTGTCAGTCCTCCGCCGCACTTTCCAGCAGCTCCTCGGGAGCCGGGTTGGCACGGCCCACTGAGCCTTCTGGCTGCGGTGCCCCCCCCGCCTCTGCAAACCCCAGGCCTTCCCTGGGGCAAGAGAGGCAGGTGGTCCAGCCCATTTGGGGGGGGGGGGTCAGAGCCCACACCGTGTTCCCCGAGAGCCCACCCCTGTATTTCTCCAGTTGATTCATCAGATATTTGTTAAACACTTGCCATGCACTGGGAAGGTGTGGGATTTGGGGGAGACAGAGGCTCAGCCCCTGCCCCAGAGGAGCCCACAGCCCGGGGGCGAAGTCAGGCGATTTGAGTTGTCGGCAAATGGGCTCCTGCGGGGCGAGCACTACTGACTGGGAGGCATCGCTCTTCTGTGGGCACCAGCAGAGAACTCCGGCTGTCTCTGGGGAGAGCGGGAAGGTTCCAAAGAGGAAGAATCATCTGCTTTAGGCTCCAAAAGATGCCCAAGGGCTTTCTAGGCATGAGGAGGAAGGGGGAGGGCACTTCTGGTGGGAAATAGCAGGGGCGAACACACAGCGGCAGAATGACAGCAGCTTACGCTGTAAGCACACTTACACTTTGGGGGCTCTTCCTGCATTCCCGCACAGGGTTAAGCATCAGACAGGAAGGATCTGGCTCAGTCCTCACCACCTTAGGAGTAGCTACTGGTTTTTTTGGGGGGAGCAGTGGAGGCTGAGTGAGGTTGGGTAACCTGCCTAGGACACACAGCAGTCTGACTTGGAGCCACACTGTCCCCTGCTGCATCACACTGCTCTCCTGGCTGGCACGTTAAGGCAGGGGCCAGGTGAGGGCACACAGGAGTCTGGCCTCCAGGGAAGCCTCGAAAATCCCCCTTGAAACCCCCCCCTCGCCCATCCCCCAGCTCTAGGAAGGATTGAGGGAAGAGGAGGTGGCTGGAACCCCAGGCCCCATGGTAGTCAGCAGGGATGGGCCCCAGGGGGTTGGGGTGATGAAAGAGGCTGTTCTCCATTCAGTGCTTCCTGTGTGCCAGGCCCTCCTCTAAGGGCTTGATGTGAGCTGACTCTCCTGATCCCTTCGAGAACACTATGAAATAAGTATTACTGGTTTTATGGATGAGGACACAGAGGCAGAAGGGTTCAAGTCCCACCGTGGCTTTCAGTCTCAGGCAGCCTGGCCCAGAACCCATACTTCTACCCACTTTCTGCCTCCCCCTCTGTGGTGGTGTATCATTCCAGCTGCATCGCAGTGAGAGGCAGCCAGGTCTGGGCTCCGTGTTCCCAGGAGGACAGAGCCCCTCCAGGCACCAAGGCCGAAGTCCTCCAGTAGCAGCAGCGGGAAGCTGGGTGTGAGGTTTCCACAGCCCTTTATTATCCAGAGCCTGCCATATGGTGGCTGGATCTCCCCAGGGAGGGAATCTGCCCCTGCTCCCACAGGCCCTTAGAGCTGCTCTCAGAAGCTGCAGGGGCAATTGATGTGAAGAGATACAGCAGGGAAAGGGCAGATGCACCTTGCAGCTTCCCATCCCCTTGGCGGGGCCACGTGCCGGGGAAGGTATCCTGAAAACCCATTGGGAAGGCCCTCGGGCGAGCAGCTGGGTACTGCTTGGCACTTCCCTCCGGGAACAGCAGGCGGCAGCATTGCACATGTCTTCACCACCAAATGGAGGCCTTTTCCCTGCTGTGAACTTTGGTTTTGGGGGGGGGGGGGGGGGGGGGGGCGTGCTTGTAGGCATCTTAGAGACCAGGGGCTTCCAGAAAGAGAATATGGAGGAACTCAGGAGGGGATTGTGACTTTTCTCTGTAGCTCATAAAAACATGGGGCAAGGATCACTTTGGTTGTAAACATAGCTCTCCAGCTGAACTTCCTGCTAACAGTCTGCTCATATTTTGATAGGGAACCTCCCAATAAATGATGAATGTGTTTCCCAGGGACAAAGAGAAATGCAGAATAAGGGTGCTGGAGAAAAGAACCCCTCTGTGATTTTCCAGTTCCTATGTTATTTTTCGTAGGGAAAGAGAATGTGCTCCGAGGGCAGACCGTCCTGGGTTCAAATTCTGGTCCTGCCATTTATTTATCTGCAGTGTGACCACTGGCTGTGATTTCTGTCATCAGTCTCGGGTCCTTTGCGAACTTGAATCACTGACACTATGCAATTCCATGACAACCGAATGGTATCACCTCTGCAGCTCACACGATGTCTGGAACAGGGCTGGCGCTCGGGAAACAATGATCCCCTTTCTCTGCTTTTGGAAAGGCGTGCTATCTCTCAGAAGCACAGGCCCCTATAGGTTGAGGTTCACCCAGGCCCAGAGATGAACAAACTTTTACTTTTCTTCCCTCCTATTTCCTGTTTTTCAGAAGAGGCCATTGCATTGGAAAATAAGATCATGATGGTAAGGGAGAAGGGAACAATGAGAAGAGAAAGAAACGAGCCTGAGAAGGTGATGAAGCATTGGGAACGAGAGCCAGTTGAGAACGAGAAAGAGACAGAAGACAAGTTGTCTCAGGAGATTCTGAGGATCACAGCAACTGGACAAGAAGAAAACGGGCAGAGAGAAGTAGGGGGAGCCCGTTCCTTTCAGAGAACAGGGCTGGGAGCCATGGGGCAAGATTCAAGGGACGTTGCCAAGAAAGCATCTGGAGAAGCAGGCGCAGAAAGAGCGGGAAATGTGAACAGAAGGGAATCGAGAGAAATTTACAGGAGGCCTTCAGAGCTGGACCAGAAACTCTCAGGGGACTTAAGTGGAAAGGAGTCGGAGGGACTGGAGAGGAAAGTTTCAGAAGCCAGCAGAAAAGAGTCAGAAGTAGAGCAAACGGGACTGGGAGGAACAGCAGAAATGACCACAGCAGAAGATGCTGAAGAAATGGAAAAAGATGAAAAAGCAGATGAATGAAGCAGTCAGCAGCTGGCATTAGAATCAGGGGGCTTGTGTTCCCAGGGGCTGTGGGGATCTTAAACTGGACTTTCGAGCTGAGATTTGTCTTTAACGGGAGAATATGGGGCCTAGGCTCCGCAGGTCACTTCTGCCTAATTCTGTTACTGTTTTCCCTTTAAATAGATACCTTTCATTCTTACAAACCCCGAGTCTGTCATTGTGCCTCCCTCCTCTCCCACAAGAGCCTTAGAGAACGAATAACCCAGGGGCGCCTGGGTGGCGCAGTCGGTTAAGCGTCCGACTTCAGCCAGGTCACGATCTCATGGTCCGTGAGTTCGAGCCCCGCGTCAGGCTCTGGGCTGATGGCTCAGAGCCTGGAGCCTGTTTCCGATTCTGTGTCTCCCTCTCTCTCTGCCCCTCCCCCGTTCATGCTCTGTCTCTCTCTGTCCCAAAAATAAATAAACGTTGAAAAAAAAAATTAAAAAAAAAAAAAAAAGAACGACTAACCCAGCTCAACCCAGCTCGAGGTACCGCATTCCAAGCGAAACTCTGACCTGACCCTGACCAGGTGACAAACACAGACCCCAAGCAAGGGCTGACCCAGAGCGTGTTCAAGGTGAGACGGGTGGTCCTCTCCCCTAAGCCCTGTCCAAGGACCACATGGAAGAAATGAGAGAGGTGCTAAGAAGAAAGGGTTTCAGGAGGGTGAAGAAATAGGTAAGCTCCAAGGAACCAGGCTAACTTAAAGAGGGGAATAGAGGTATGTCTGCCCAGGCACCGGTCATCTGTTCATCTTGCTGAGTGCCTACTGTGTTCAGGGCACTGTGGGAGGCTTTATGGAAGAAATAATGATGGGACAGCCTCAGCCGTCACAGTGAGGAAGCCCTACTTGTAAACCCTGAAGCCTGGAAGGCAGAAAGAAGTGAATGCTGGCACTGACAGGGGCACTGTGTTCTAGAAACCCAGCTGGAGAAAGTTCCTGCCCAAGTACAGGGAGCAGCCCCAAGTAGGAGTGGCAGCTCGCCTGCACCTGCGCCACTTCCGGGCGGCATGGTCAAGTAAATCAGGCTCCCGCAAGCTTGTTTCCTCCTCTGTAGAATGGGTATCTGTCTCCCGGGTTGGTGTGAGGCTTCTAGGGGTGCTTAGCAACAGCACTTGGTACACGGGAAGCTCTCAAAAATCCAACCGAGCTTTCAGTGGCTTCCCAGAGGTGGTGGTGGCTGAACAGCTACCTCAGGGTGTAAGCTAGGATTTCACTACGTTATCCATCTGTCCCTTGGCTATTGCCATCCTTGTTCCATTTCTGCAGTCCTTGTAGGTGTTAGGGCTGACGTGACGCTAGCTAGGACCAGGCCCCGACTAGGGTGAGGCGAGTGAGGCATTTCAGATGCAATTTTTCATAAGGTGCCAAGAAACTCAGTAAGCGACATAACAGTATTTTAACATAATATTGTAAAACACACACAAATTAACGCAAACCCCCACGATGAATAAAATACCAAAATTTTAAATAAAGACAGGATCTGCCTTTGCCCTTGCACGACCCTGCCTCCCTGGCTTCACCCTAATCCCGCTGTGGGACCAGGGAAGGGTGACTGCCTCCCTCTTTCTAGAGCTCGGCTGGAACTCTGGAGGACACAGGTGCGCCGCGGCCCAGCTGGGCGCTGGGCGGCCGCTTCCTCCCGCGCGCAGTCAGTTTCAGGTTTCGATTCGCCGCGCCTGCGCCGAGAGTCCCGCCCCGGCCCGCCCCGGCCCGCCGCGCGCTCCGCCCCCCGGGCTATATAAGGCTGCTCCGCGGGGGTCGTGCCACCGCTGGGCTCCGTGTCCCTCCGCGCAGGCGGGCGGTCCCGGAGAGCTAGTGCCTGCCTAGGCGGCGACGGCGGCGCCCCCCTCATCATGGTGAGCGGGCGCGGGGAGGCGGGAGCGGAGGGAGCGGGCCGGGCCGGCGAAGTACCCTTACGGAAAACGGGAGTGTGGGGGGATTTTCGGGAGGAAGTGCCATGCAAATGAGCACTCGAAGTTCCGGAGTTGAGCTCTGGCTTTCTGGGCCGTGGAGTGCAGCCCGAGGTAGGGGAGACGCGAGCCGAGTGGGAGGGCGGCACGGCCGCCGCAGGAGGGCGGGTGCCGGGCGCCGCGGGAGCCGGGCAGACCGAGTCTGGGTCGGGGGTAGCGCGGGGTGGGCATTCCTCGCCTTCTCCGGCCCGCGGGCCTTGTCTGAGAAAAGCGAGGGCCAGCGCAGCGCTCGGAGTGCTGCTGCCTGGGGGCGGAGGCGCTGTGGGAGACCGCGTACCGCAACAAGTGTTACCACTTGTGGCTTTTAGCGGGGCGGGAAACAAGTGGCTCGGAGAGGTGCCGCTGACAAAGTGGTGGACAGAGCTGGACCCTGGACGCAGGTGCCCTGGACCGCGCGGTCCTGGGGCAGGCACAAAGACCACGACTTTGTGGGGGGGCCAAGGGCAGAGGAGGAGGTGGCAGGCGTGGTGAATGAGGCCCTTTGTGCGGCGCTCTCCTGCCCTGCCCCCCACCAGGCCTTCTGTGGGACCATTGTCCCCCCCCATCCCAGACAAGAGAGTATTATCTGTTGCTGCCCTTGTTCGGGGGAGGGAGGCAGTCTTTGGGTAACCCTTCTCCACCCCCACCCTCCTCTGCACACCCAGAGCCAGGGCAGCTGTGGCTTTGCCCAGACATAGCAGCCCCACCTCCAAAGAGGTCATCCTTAATAGGTGCCAGGAATATAAAATTAGGGTCCGCTCCTAGAACCACAGGCGCACACTTCACGCTTTCCCTTGAGAGGTGGCAGCAGTGGGGGATCCTTGAAGCTATAGCTCCAGCCGGAGGGAATTAAGAGTTGAGGAGCGCCCAGACAAGCTCTCCCCTCCCTCCTCTACAACCAGAAGCCTACGGCTACATACTATAGAGAAGGGAAAGGTCCGGGGCCGAGCTGCCGCTCGGCAGGGTGCCCGCAACCCCGGGGCTGCTTGTAACTCAGGGCTGGGAGCCCCGATTCGAAGGAGGCCAGAGACAAGGGGCGAGAGACTGGCGGGGTGGCCCCAGGCGAGCTGGCTGACTCTGCTCTTCCCCTCCTCACACAGAATAGAAGCTTCTCCCGAAAGAGCCACGCGTTCCTGCCCAAGATCTTCTTCCGCAAAATGTCATCCTCAGGGGCCAAGGACAAGCCTGAGCTGCAGTTTCCTTTCCTGCAGGATGAGGAGACGGTGGCCACACTGCAAGAGTGCAAGACACTCTTCATCCTGCGAGGCCTGCCGGGGAGCGGCAAGTCCACGCTGGCGCGGGTCATTGTGGACAGGTACCGCGACGGCACCAAGATGGTGTCTGCCGACGCGTACAAGATTAACCCCGGCATTCGAGGAGACTTCTCTGAGGAGTACAAGCGGCTGGACGAGGACCTGGCGGCCTACTGCCGCCGGGACATCCGCGTCCTGGTGCTGGACGACACCAACCACGAGCGGGAGCGGCTGGAGCAGCTCTTTGACATGGCCGACCAGTACCAGTACCAGGTGGTGCTGGTGGAGCCCAAGACGGCGTGGCGGCTGGACTGTGCCCAGCTCAAGGAGAAGAATCAGTGGCAGCTGTCGGCCGACGAGCTGAAGAAGCTGAAGCCGGGGCTGGAGAAGGACTTCCTGCCGCTCTACTTCGGCTGGTTCCTGACCAAGAAGAGTTCCGAGAGCCTCCGCAAAGCCGGCCAGGCCTTCCTGGAGGAGCTGGGGAACCACAAGGCCTTCAAGAAGGAGCTGCGACACTGTAGGTGGCAGGCTGGCCAGGGTGCGGGTGGTTAGCCTCATTCGCGAGCCTCCCTCGCTGGGCACGGGGTGCTGTGTGCCCGGGACCGCGTGGTGTCCCCGCGTCGGGAGCCGGCTGTGCCAGGCAGGTGGAGGCTCACCTGGTGTGAGGCACGGTGGGCTGTGGGGGGAGGCGCTCCCCAGGGCACCTCTCCTCTCACTGCTCCCTTCCTGCCCCCCCCCCCCCATAGAGACCACTGACCCTGTCTTCGGGCAGGAAACACAGACAGGAAGTGCATCAACATTTCGTATAACCTTAGAGGGAGGATCTGGTCCCGTTGTCTTCTAACTTGTTTTTAGCCGCAGAACCATCTTTTGAGATAAAGTATTCCACGGAGGGGGCGCCTGGCTGGCTCAGTGGGAAGAGCACCTGGCTTTTGATCTCAGGGTCATGCATTTGAGCCCCGTGTTGGGCGTAGAGATTACTAAAAATATAAACTTAAAATATTCCATGGAATCCTAAGCTGCCCAAAACTGACAGGACTATTGTGACCTCATTGAGGATGGGTCCCAGGTCTCAGGCTGGTTTCCCCCCATTTTGGACCATCTTTCTACTTGCAGTGTCCCTACCCATGTTTCTGTGTTACCACTCAGAGGCAGGGGATTTGTGCCTGCGCGTTGCTCAGAGACCCTTCTTGGCTCCTAAGGCTGGAATGCTGGGAAACCAGGGAGCCGTGGAGCCTACGGTGACATCGTCCAGGTGTGACCCCTGTGCCCGGAATGGCTTGGCAGAAAAGCACCGGCCAGGCAGGGCTCCTGGTTAGAGCTGGTGGCTGTGCCTTGGAGAGTGGCTGCCTCTTGAAACTGCTTTTACCGTTAAAAACTACAGTCCTTTTCTGCCTGCGACACAGCAGGAGAAATGTAATGGGCCTGCTCTCGGGTCTCCCTCCCCTGGGGAGGGTAAGCGACATCCTCGCAGGGACTAGACTCTGGGAGTAAATAGGACAGACCTAGTGACTCGGAAGCTAGCCACAGGCCTAGAGTCTGGAAATTGAAACCCCAGATACTCCAAGTCTCGCCTCGTAATATCTCTTCATATCCCAAGCATGGTCTCCTCCACCAAACAGGCCTGCAAGGTACATGCTCTGGTGACTTCTTGTCCAGGAAGCTCCGAGTGCAGTGGGGCCTGACTTGGAGTGACCCTGGGAAAATGGGTGTATAGTCACCCTGATGGTACTTGATAAAGACAGATAAGGGTCGATCACTTGCCCCAGGCTGAAGGGCTTGTGAGTGGGCTGGGATATTAATTATGCTCCGACTCCTTCCGTCATGCCGCACGGTTCCAACACTCCTTTGCCTTTCTACCCTATTTTTCATGACTTGCTTCCCTCTTTCAGACGTGTAGCTGCTGAAGCCGATTCCCTTGGCCTCTGCTGCCTGTCCCTGGGTTATAAGTGCCTTAGTTTTCAAATCTGGAAAAGAGCTATAAAAATCTGCATAACTAACGTGAAGTCAGGGAATTTAGACACCTTTTTGTAGCTCTGGCGTGGCTGTTTGACCACCTAGTAAATGAGTGAATTATCGTGGATTACTGAGGAACTTCTGTTTGATCTCCAGTTTGTTTTTTTTCCTCTTGAGCCTCCATGGCTGTGGTGACAGATGTCGGGATGGCCCCTGCTCTCCTGCCCTGACTGCCCCACTCTCTCTCCCTGCAGTTGTCTCTGGGGATGAGCCCAGGGAGAAGATTGAACTGGTCACCTACTTTGGGAAGAGACCCCCAGGCGTGCTGCACTGCACAACCAAGTTCTGTGACTACGGGAAGGCTGCTGGGGCAGAAGAGTATGCCCAGCAGGATGTGAGTGCCCCCCAGGGACACCCAGCTGAGGTGGGGAGAGGGCAGGGTCTCCTGGAGATGGGTGCCGGCTCAAGGCAGGGACCAGAAACCAGACAGCCTCTCAGAAGAAATGGCATCTCCTGCTCCCTTCACCCCTCCACAGGCTTAGTCACACAGATGTCACCTACCCTTTCTGGGGAGCACCCTCCTGCCCAGCACGCCACTGGCCTGTGCATTCACCCTGAAGGCCCGCCCACCAGAGCATTTTACTTTTGATGCCCGGCAGCAGACTTGTGCTCTGGCCTAAGCTTGTGTGGAGTCCCGAAGGCCAGGTGTCCCCTGCCCCCAGGGAGCCTGGTACTCTGACGTCCCTGTCCCCGGGTCCTAGGCCCGGTCTTGCCCTGGAGTAGGGCGCACGGAGGGATAGTGAGGCTTGTTGGCTTTGAGGTGCCAGACCCCTCCCTCCTGCTCTGCTGCCGCCCCCAGCCTCTGCCGTGTGGTCCTTACGCAGCAGGTGTCGCCCGGCCGCACGCTGCTGTCTCCAGCCTCCCCGGTGTCTCCCCTGCTCGTCTGCCTAGGTTGACGCGGCAGCCATCTTCCTGTTTATTGGTCTCCCCAACTTGCATTCTTTACTTTGGTTTGTGGTAGTGTTCTTGGCACCAAGCACAGCTGCATGAACGAATACGTAACATTGTCCACTACCATCCCAACCACTCATGCGTGTAACGGTATTTATTAAGCACCTGTTCTGCGCTAGACACAAGGGATTGTGAGCAAAACTGGAGACGTGTTTATGGTCAGTCGGGAAAGATGGCCTTTTTCAGAGAATCAGATATAACCAGACATGTAATCAGATGTAAACCAAGGTGTACGGGGTAGATTCTGGTTGAAGGCATTGACTTCTGGCCCCACCCTGTCCTCTGGGATATTGCCTGGGTACCAGGGTGGCTTATTACCAGGATGAACTGAATAGCAATGGCATTGGCACTTGTCACATGCCTGTTACTCTTCTAGAGTCTTCACCCAGATACTCCTTTAATCCAGGCACCGAGGTAGGTTCTAGTATCCCTGTTTTACAGGTGAATAAGCCAACACGGCAAGGTTAAACAGCTTGCTCGGAGCCCTGCAGCTGGTGGGCAGGGACAGGGGGATGCTGAGTTCAGGGAGTCTGGCTTCCAACTCCGCCCATGTCTGGCACCTCTGGTACCTTGGCTTTGTCACATTAGCCTGAACGGTGTCCGTAGAAAGATGTCCTCCTGGAACACACGGGCTGCGTGCGGCTTTCCCCCCAGGGCTCGGCTGCCTCGTGCTCACCTCTGTCAGGTCCATCCTTGGTCAGCTGTCCACCGCAGGGGCCACCACCTCCAGCTTAGCTGTCGTCCTCTCCCCACAGGTGGTGAAGAAATCCTACGGCAAGGCCTTCACGCTGACTGTCACTGCCCTCTTCGTGACGCCCAAGACTGCCGGAGCCCGGGTGGAGCTGAGCGAGCAGGAGCTGCCGCTGTGGCCAAATGACGTGGACAAGCTGTCCCCCTCTGACAGCCTGCCCCGGGGCAGCCGTGCTCACATCACCCTCGGCTGCGCGGGGGACGTGGAGGCCGTGCAGACGGGCATTGACCTCCTGGAGATTGTGCGGCAGGAGAAGGGGGGCAGCCGAGGCGAGGAGGTGGGTGAGCTACACCGGGGCAAACTCTACTCCTTGGGCAGCGGGCGTTGGCTGCTGAGCCTGGCCAAGAAGATGGAGGTCAGGGCCATCTTCACGGGGTACTACGGGAAGGGCAAACCTGTGCCCACGCACGGCAGCCGCAAGGGGGGTGCCTTCCAGTCCTGCACCGTCATCTGAGTGTCCTTGCTGCGGTCAGCCCCTTGCTCCTTACAGGGAGAGCGGGGAGAGGGAAGCATGCCTTCTGCTTCATCTTTAAGATTTTTTTTTTTTACTCAAAGTTAACCTTCTTGTAACTTTTTAAAAACTTGTAACTTTTCTTGCCCACCCTCGTCCCGCTAATGCCCAAGCTTTCAACACAAGGTGGGGTAGGAGGCACCATTCAGGAACCCAGAGCAAAGCTGCCCAGGCTGAGCCAAGCTGGGCCTGGAACTGCAGCCACAACCCCGAGCCCAGCTGCCTGTTACTGGTTCCCCTGCCCCTGCCCAGAGCTGGCCAGCGGGGTGGAGGGGGTCACCTCAGAGCTGCAGGTACCTAGAGGGCGGTCACTGCGGCTGTGGGAAACCGGCGATGGATTCAGGGTGGGGGGGAAATCCCTGGGCTTAGACCCTGGATCTTAATCATTGCAGCCCCAGGAAGTCTGCGGCTTTTTACCAGAGTAGAAAAAGGGGTGTACGTCCCACCTTTGGCTCTAAGTGCCTGTCCTCTCCTCCTCCACACTGTAACTAGGGAACAGTTGGATAAGTAGGGGAGAAAAGAGAACAGTAAGCAACAGCCACTCCCGGATGGCCACAGGGCTTCCCCCTTCCTGGGATGGGGACGGGCTGGCCATCCTTTCCAGCGGTGTGGCTCTGCTGTGGGGATGGGGAGATCAAAGCCAGAGAAAGTACCTCGGTGGGGAAGCTCCAATCTTGCTGTCTGCCCAGCCCAACTTGCCTCCTTAATGCCTCTGCAGGCCCATGTGCCTCCTCCAAAGGGCGTCAGTTGGTGGGGACCAAGAGCCAGTGGGGTGCACGCCTGGCTGTTAAGGGCCAAGCCCTGCCTGGTGCCTCCGGGAAGGGGTTTGGAACATCGGTGCCTGTGCTGCGGTTCCTGGGGTGCCCTCTGCTGCCCCCTGCTCAGTAATAGGGCCTTGCTCATTGAGTTGTTACTGGACGAAAGTGCTCGAGTTACTATCCTGGCTTTGCCCAACCTCAGTGACTTGTAAGACTGACAGTGAAATAAACCGTGTTAATCTTGGCCGCGTGCAGTCTCTCTCACCCCTTCTGTGCCCAGCTCAGGCCTCCCTGGGGCCGGGGTTGGCGTATCAGGACTGGCTTTGTCCCGCAGCGTGGGGCCATCGGTCCTGTCTCCCCTCTGCTGGCCGGGCACAGCTGTGGTGAGGCTGGGCAGCTGAACAGTGTTGGCTTTCATGAGGAGGCAGAACGGAGAGAGGCTGATCTTAGATGGGCACAGAAAGTGGGGGCTGCCTGGGTCTGAGGGACATGGAGTGGAGCCTGTCTCCCCCACTGACTGCAGCAGTGGGGCCACAGGTGTGCCAGCCCAAAGCAAGGAGAGGGCCTTCCCAGCAAGACCCACGGTCCCTAGCCTGGGTCCCTCAGTCCTCTAGGGACGGGCCACCCTTAAACACAAGGCAACACCTGACACTGAGGAGTTTTGTACAGGCCAGTAGGAGCTTATCAGGCCTACCTCGGGCATCCTGTCACCATGGCCTCGGCGACAAAGGGGGAAGACTGGAAAGAGAGGGGCAGGGGCTCAGAAGGAAGAGAAGCGTAAGTTACCTGTTTGGTCCACAGTCTTTCCCCAGCCATCGCTACTACCGAAGCGCCAAAAGTCTAAGCTTCAGCCAAAGTCTCAAGTGTCTCTGCCTGGAGCTCCTAGAAAGATTACTTGCAACAAACACTAAACTTGACCCGGATAGCAGGACCCTGACCACTGTTTCCTTCCCCAGTTTGCCTCCCACACAGAAAGGGACACCAGTGGAGAAAGTGAGGAGTATATGCTAAGAATGCTGTCTCTAAGCACGTGAGTTTAACATCTGTGTCCCAGGAGCTGCATGTCCCACCTGGAATGGGCCTGGGGGTCAGGGAGGCCAGGATTTTGTCCTGGTCCCCAGCTCCCTTAGCCTACACTGGCAATAGGACAGCAAGGGGGTCTGGGTCAGCCCAGCCACGTTCCATGTGAGCTCTGGACACACACAGCCTCTGGTGATTTGTGGTGGCCCTTACATCAAATAAACCCGTTCTCTGAACTCAACTTCCCCATGACTGACATCAGGCTGGGCCCAACAACATACTCAGGGCCTGCTGGGTACTCACATGCTCAACAGGTTTGGGAGAGGCGGCCAGCATCCCATTGCCATCAGGCCCTAGGTGCCCACATCCCCTGTGGGGCAGCTTGCTGAGCCTAAAATCCATGCCAGCACCAGCTCCGTGCTGGGGGCTCAGCTTCTGGCCCACCGAGTCTGAAGTGACACAAAGCAGCTGCCAGAGCAAAGTGCCAGAAAGGGTCAAAACATTTTATTCTCTTAATTTTTTTTTCTTTTTTAATAAAGTTAAACAGTAAAACAAAAATTCACAAGCTGCCTCCCTGTCCACCCCCCGCCTCCCTCCCCTCCCCGCAGTCTTCGGCGCTGGCTCCCTCTCCTTCCCCCCACTCACACAGACACAGGGCATCCAACTAAGAAAACGAAACTGCTCTAAGGATGGGGAGATGAGATGAAGGGAGGAGGTGAACTGTGCCCACGTTCAAGGTTACATTGAGCAAGTCTCCACTTTCTGGGTTCTGGATGGTTTCCTCTCCTTAGCCAAATTGAAAAAAGAAATTCCCTGGACCAGATGCTGTAAGGGAAAAGAAGGGCTTGTTAGTTGAATCTGTGTGGGAAGATCACTTTGCTCTGATTATGGGAAAGTCTTCAAGGGCTGCTTCAAGTTCAAACAGAAAAGCTGCCAAGTCAATCAACAGCCTGGGCCTGGGGGTATAAGGGGAGCAGGTGAGCAGCTGTCTGTGCAGCTTCTAACCTTCACTCTTGGAGAGGCCCTGGTACTAGACCGCGTGAACTACCCCCTGGCCCTGCAGAGGTGTGGCACCAATGGTCCCGAGGCATGGTGCACCCAGGAACTTCCCTACCGCCATCCTCAGCAGCACCTGTGTGGATCGGTACCCTGCTGGATGGGGGTTCTGTCACCTCTACTTAAGGGCCCCCCTGACTCTCCCATAGCGGGGAGCTGCATTATGGGCCTGTGATCTGGAAGCTCCCAAGAGCAGCGGGCATACCCACCTTCAAAGCTGAAGCCCCCAGGACCGCCAAAGAATGCCTTGAAGATATTGTTTGCGTCAAAATCTGTGCAGCAAAGTGAGAAACAGGGAAGGGGCAAAAGGTGAACAAGTTAGACCTGTCTGAAAAGGAACTTAGGATGACATGGCAGATGGGCCCCCAAGCTTTCCCAGACACACCCCTCACCTCCTTTCCCTAAAGTCATTGACGGGGGTGGGCACACGTATCCCCACCCCCCATGCCTAATCCCACTCCTGGGACATGTTCCCTACTCCTTCCCAGCGCAAACCTGAAGGAAAGCTTTCTTCACCTCCACCTACTTTGCTGGACCTTCTTCACAACAAGTGGGATGCCATTTGCACTTACATAAGACTTTCCTCACACTGTCTCTCTATAATGCTGGGCTGCTACTGAAAAGGCTAAAATCTATCACTTCAGTGCTACCAACACTAAATGTAAGAGTAAGTTCTAAGATTTACTGTATTCATTTGATTCCATGCTGTCTAGACTAAATGCCAGAAAAAAAGCGCCATGGCTTATGAAGCACCTACTAGGTGCCAGTCGTGGTGCTCGGTACTCTGCATGCCTTACATCATCCCCAGTTTATACTCAACAAAACCAGGTAGGAGCTCAAGTAACTTGCTCAAGATCACGTGGCCAGTGAAGGCAATAGAACTGAACATTCCAACTCCTGCCTGACTCCAGTACTGTGCCCTCATCACCAGGCCACAGCAGGTCTGCTGCCCCTACCCGCGCCTCCGTTGCTAAAGCCCACAGAGGACGCATCTCCATCAGTTGATCCAGCAGGCACATTGTATCCAGATGCAAATTCTTCCTTGCCTCTCTGTATCTGCTCATCTTGGGCCCCCTAGCTCAGGTAATGGCTCCATCCAGTCAGCCGTCCAAAGCCACTCAAGTTCATCCTTCCCCTCTTCCAACACAGACAGGAATCAAGCCCTGCCCTCCCACTGTGCCCTCCGATTCTCTCCCCCTTCACCGCACCAAAGCGCCTCTCCTCACCGCCACCACAAATATTCTGCCACCTAACTCTGGTTCATAGTTCCCCTACTTAGGATCCTTCAACAGTGGGGGAAACTTCTAACCAACAGGAAAAAAACCCGTATTGCCTACTCTAGCCCCTGCAGGGGGATCCAGCTACTCTGGGGCTTCATGCCTTAGTACCCCCTGCCTCAAACACCCTCTATTCTTCTACATTCAGCCCCTTACAGCTCCCCAACGGTATTATTTCTGCACTTCCAAGCCTTCCCTTGCTAGTGCTTATGTCCTCTGCACCCTGGGCACCCACTACATTTGACTGTACTTGTCGGGATTTCACACCCAGGGGTCAGAGGTCAGAAGTGGCTTGTGGGCCAGTTTGCAAAACCCTAGACTGGGTTCTCAGAGCACAGGGAACCTGTTTGATTCACCTTTGTTATTTCCAGCACCCATCACAGTGCCTCACACGTTACAGGTATTTATCTAGGGTGTGCCTTACAAATCACTATGCATCACTAGCTACTATATAGATTCCCCATTGGAGTGTCTTAAGAAAAATTCTAAAGATCCACACTGGTCAGGTTCGTCCCAGGCTGCCCCAACCAACTCACCACCCATATTCATGCCCTCCTCATCCAGGTCCTGTCCACTGTCATAGCGAGTCTTTTTTTTGGGATCAGAGAGGATGGTAAAAGCTTCTCCAACTTCCTTGAACTTTTTCTCCTCCTCCTTCTGAACTTCGGCACTGGCTCCACTGTGCCGATCTAACGGAAGAGTATAGGAAGAACTCAGGGTCACAAGAAAATAAAAGTTGAAGAGAAAGACCACTTTATGTCCAATTTTAGAATTTGGTACTTCCAAAATTTGGAGGGTATGGAACTTAGCAACACCTTATTACCTATCAGCTGAAGGGCCAGAAACTTTCTTCCTTTTAAAAGTTTATTTATTTTCAGAGAAAGAGGGAGGGAGAGGGGGAAAGAGAGAGCAGGTAAGCACAGGGTAGAGGCAGAGAGGGGAGAGAGAGAATCCTAAGCAGGCTCCGTGCTGTCAGACTGGAGCTTGAGGCGGGGCTCAATTCCATGAACTGCAAGATCACGACCTAAGCCGAAATCAAGAGTCAGATGCCCCATCAACTAAGCCACCCAGGTGCCCCAAGAGCTGGGAACTTTCTGGACCGAGTCCTGGTTCGTTCTTCCCACCAAGTCCCCTCCCCACACCCACTCTACCTGGATGGTGCATCAAGGCCCGTTTCCGGTAAGCTTTTTTGATCTCATCCTCAGAGGCATTCTTGTCCACTCCCAGAATTTTGTAGTAATCTTTCCTCTTACTCTTCTTCAGTTCCAGCTGTGCATTTTTTAGGAGCTGTTTGTGTTCTGGAAGGAGACATCTAGAGTCAATGGACAAATCTGACTCTGGTTTCCCTTACTAACCCAGATGCCTTGCAGTCAGAAGCCTTGTTAACCATACATACCCGGTGCTTTTATGGTGTTTTCTTTCTGAAGATTAAAAAACAAATCTACTCATACTTCAGTTCTGCACATCAGCCTCATTACACATAAAAGGAAGTAAAAGCGATAGGATATAGGGCCAGAAAATAAGTGCCTTGTCCTGCACTTGGGGTCTCTGTTAATTTCTTCCTGGCTGGTGATCAAATAAGCCCCAGGTATGTCCCTGATCCGTGAATCAAACTACTCCTATGTCCAGTTTTAGGGCCTATGAGTAAGACCTCACATTTCCCTGAGAAACAGGCTCTCAAACACCTTTACCTTTTGTTTTCTCCGTCTGATACACTTTTTCATAGTCCCGCACTGCTTCCTCATACTGTTCTGTGTCCATGTAACTGAAAAGGAAATACAGGGCGGTCCATCAACATAAATAGCAATCACCTTCAGTATCACTCTGGGAGAAGAGGCACGGCTCAAGCAAGAGACACACACTTTCGGTTGAGATGCTTCATGAAACAGGAATCCTTAAGCTAGCTGTGAGAAAAAATTAACTACCAGTTCCTCAAGTAAAAAGAGACAGGTCTCATGCCACTTGCACCCAACCAGCGAAGTGATACTCTGCTTTGAGCAGAAAGCAACTAGGGGGAGAAAGTTCCTTCTGATTTCAGAGCCACCAAAAGGCATCTGGATTGCCACAGGACAAGGCAATGTGAAGGCTCCTACTTGACTGATTACTTGGGATTAAAATGCAAGAGAAAAAGATCATGAAGTGAGAGCGGTGAATATGGAAAAGCTTTGAAACCTGCAGTGCCATAAACATGCAGGGCCAGCTCCAATCCAGAGTACAAGTGGGATTAGTGAGCCACTAGAAGGATCAAGTTCAAGATGGTGGCTGCTGGCAAATGCCTCCACTAAGACTAATCAATCTGAGAGATGGAGGTAAGTGAGAGAAAAAGGAGACTCTAAACGCAGGCTTGCTTTTATTTCAGGAGTGTAGAAGAAAGGCGGGGGGGGGGGGGGGCTGCCCCAAGATGGGCGGAATCTAACTTGAAAGGCTGATTGTCAGACCTGTTAAGACCTTCTTTTCCACAGAAGCAAAGTGGCATTTTCCATGTCCCGATGAGATCACTGGTGCCAAGACTGGCCTACCGATTAAACAGACTGTGTAGGAGTTCCAGAGACAGATCCCATCGGCTGGGGAGCAGGAGTGACTGTGCGGCACAGCTAGCTGCTGCCCAACAAAGACCAAGTTTACTACACTGCCACCACACATCCCATCTTTGCAAACATCAGAGCCCCAGTGGGCTTAGAGGCCAGAGCAGAGGGGTGCTGCTGATGTGGCTGGCAAGACAGAGCCCAACTTCTTAGGCATCTCTGATTTTCTGGCAACATCTTGATTTACAATTTTAATTAAACAATGGTGACAAAAACCAGTGCCCTGTGGACACTGGGCACAAATGTTACCAGGAGCTCAGAGAACCCATTTACAGCATGAAGAGTAATATAAGCTGATGGTCCCAGGTGTAGAATGATCTGTCAAATAAATAACCTTAATGAACTTTCAATGCCCTTTTGGAATGTATTAAACAAGCTTGTATTATAATGATTTACATTTTTACTTAATGTGTTTTTTAAATTCAAGGACATCTTTCCATTTAAATTTTTTTTCTATTGTCATACACCTGAAACGTTACAACACTGTATGAAAACTATACATCTATTTTTTAAAAAGTATTTTTTTTTAAGTTGAAGAAAATGCAGAGAAGTAGAGCTTTAGGGAAAATGGGAAACTGCAATGCATGATGGGAGATGTAGCAGAAATCTGGCATCTCCCCGTCTTTAGAGATAAGTTGAGGTAGCAGTCAGGACTCTGGTAAGGGTTTGGCCTGAACTAATCTCCACTACTTCATGTCAGTCCCAGCTGCTTGAGGGGACTGTTTGCCAAGTTCTTGGCCAACTGTGCCCCAAAGTGCACGCTGTGCCCCGTGGTGGGATCTCAAAGGCAGAGCCACTCAGAGGACAGTTCTGTTTCTACCACAAAGATAAGCTGTCAGTTGTCTGATTAAAGCCATTTGATTTTTCTTTATTGAACACATATCAAGATAGAATTGTCCACCCCTCTATCTTGCTAACAAACCAAGAATATTCTCTCCCCATTCTCTGTTCAAACACAGCAGAGTATCCACTGAGTTGACACAGTGTCATATATATAGCCACCCCCGCCCCACTAGACGCTTAGGGGATTCTCCTTGTTTGCTCTTTCAGATAACATCACAGTAAACGTGCACATAGCATTCTGGATCTGTTAACATTAGTCTTTAGCTGGATCATAGGGTACTTGCTGTCTTCCAAAGCTTCCATGTTTGCCTGCCAGCAGTTTGCAAACATGAGATGATAGACAGCTAGTTTCAAGATCTATAATACAATTTTGTGTACGTTTCTGTTTGATAGACTTACTCATCTACTTAGAAATCCACTTGGAAAAAAAAAAAAAAGCACCACATACAGGAGCACTTTTCCTGCTTTCAAAAAAAGTGGATCATTTTGGGAAAACTAAAAGGGAGGCAGGCCACACCCTGCACCAATGAGACTGAGGAGCTTGAAGAATGAAGGGCTCATCAGGCATCAGTAGCAGCACCTCTTTGGATGTGACATTTCAGGACAAGGAACGGAATGAACGAATGCTGGAGAATTAGTATACAACAAATAGGTCTTCCTTCTGGAATTTTAAGATAGAATTGTTCTTCTCTGTCTGGGAAATAATCTGAAATAAGAAGAAATGGATTTGGGGGAGGTGTCTCCTAGCCCTTGCTAAGGTTCCTGTCTGCAGAAAAGAGTCTGGTGGGTCCAAGAGTAAGAAGGACATGTAAGCTGGGGAGCACCCCGATTCTAAAGGCGAATCCGGGCACTAGATCTAGGCAGGCACATCCTGGCTCATAAGTCTCCAAGTCACAGAGGTATTTCAAAAAGGGTTTCCTTATACTGCTGGGAGGCTGAGCCAGCTTAAACTCCTTTCTGTCTTCTGTAACCCGGAACAAACAGGAGAAGCAGAACTCTCAACTGTCTCTGTCTTCCTCTTTCAAACAACATACATTCATTCGACAAAACATTTATTGAGTGAGCACCTACTGTGTGCCAAGCACTGTGCCAAGTTAGAGCAAAAGTGTACAATACAAAATACAATCTCCAAAGGAAATGGATTTAAACTTTAACAAAAGGAATTTGGGTCAGGCATCAGAGGAAACTTACTGACCGTGAGGGGCGTAAGACACAGGCATGGGAGACTGAGGGAGCTGTGCAATCTCCTCGGCTGGAGGTCTATAAAGAGAGTCTAGGGCTGGAACAATCCCACCTAGAGGCAGGGGGAAGGACCAAATGACCTCACAACATCCCTGGGGCTGCTTCAGCATCCATAACGCAATCCCCCTGGCAGGCCGGCAGCAACTCCCTCTTCCCCTCACCCTCCAGCACCACTTACCACTGAGCTCTTCTCAAGTAGGCTTTTATATAAGTGTCATCGAGCTTCACTGCATTTGTGCAGTCTTCTATTGCACCATCTAGTTTCCTAAGCTTCAGGAGAGAGAGAGCAGTCATACTTCACACCTTCGGTGACTGAGGGAGCCCAGAAGCTGTGAGCACGGCTTCACAATTCTAAGAGGATCAGTCATACCAGGCCCCTGTCACACTCATTTCTGGTCACTGAGATAGCCCTCCAGTATCTCAGAGGGCTACGGACACCGGGTTCAAAACTGGTTTCTCTTCTAAGGGATGGAAGCCAGGCACACTTATGGGCAAGGATAAGCCACCTCTGCCATTCCAGGGTGGTGCCCAAACACGACATGGAAATAGTAAGGGTGGTTCCTGCCCTCCACTCTCCAAAAGGCTAACTACAGGAGTAAGAATCACTGATTTCTGACCACTGGAACGCTACAAGAGCAAGAGCTTGCTCTGGTTTCTCGTGGTATGCAGCACTGCAGCGGGCGCTCAGACCATTTTCAGCTGAGCATGCTGGACAAAAAAAACTAAGCCTGCTTCATACTCTAATTTCCTCCAAATCACTCCCGAGAAAGCCACAATCACTTGCTTTGGCAAAAAGCAGCAACAATATTTGCTTAAAAAATTATCCCAAAGCCTCTAGCCATTCCCTTAGTGAAAGGAAGGGATCTTGAGGAAGACCAGATAGGAATATCCTTCCCAGCTGTCCCTCAAGTGCCCTGAAATCCTAGGAAAAAGGTAAAAGCTTGCTTCTCAAAAGGAAGTTCCTAACAAGCTGAGATCTCAACCAAAACCACTATTCTCCTTTCGTGTGGCTTGTCCTTATTAAGCAGACTCCCCAAGATGCCCCTTAAACATATCTCCATGGGCCCCAAGACCCAGACCGAGTGCTTACCTTGGAATTAACCGTACCCCGATTACAGTAGAGTTTAGCATTTGTTTTTATATTGTTAGGGTCTATCCCCAGGGCTTCTGTGTACAGTTCATAGGCTAGCTTGTAATTTCCTTCTTTAAATGCTTTATTCCCATCTTCTTTCTTTGCTTTAAGTGCTTTGGCATTCTACAGGGAAAAGCAAAGGGAGGTTAGTTCACATCCAGGAAATCTCAGACCACCATACAGAGAGGCCCGAGTCTATTTTCAATTTCTCAGATCCCTGTTGTTTAGCATCTTACAGATCCTTATCCCCCTCCCCTCCAACCCCACCACCTAGGCTATTCGCTGTTCACTAGTGCTTCCTACGGAGTGGACAGGGGAAACCAAGATTTACAAGAGAATACCAATGAGACCTGTGTCACCCAGGGTTTACCTCCACTTCCCAGAATAAGCATTACTATTTTTTCTTTACTGAGGGAAGAAGAAAAAAAACACACCTAGTATTAGGAGGATCATATATGATCACATCTGCCTTTAGGCAAATAAAAGTAGTTCTGAAATAATTTCTAAGGAAAGGACCAAGCATCCTGGCAAGGTGGAAAAAGCATGTCCAGCATGCTCACATTTCATGTGGTCCTAGAATCTTCTATTTGTGACTTTCTTAAAGGCTCAAAAAGGAAGCTTTCTTTCCTACTCAGATGTGGGGCCTAGAACTTACTCTGCAAGCCACGCAGGCCTTCTCATGGTCAGGAGCCATCCTGAGAGCCTGTACAAAAAACTGAACCGCCTTCTCAATACAATCTTCATAATAAAGGCAAAGACCTCGTACGTACAGAGCATCTGCGTTGGTTGAATCCATTCGTAGAATGTCACTGCAATAGCCGTAAAGGGACATGCTCAGCTGTGGTTTGGATCTCTCCACCAACGCTAACATTTGTGATTACTATAGCCAGTTTTT
The DNA here is from genome assembly GCF_007474595.2 of Lynx canadensis. Classification (NCBI taxonomy): domain Eukaryota; kingdom Metazoa; phylum Chordata; class Mammalia; order Carnivora; family Felidae; genus Lynx; species Lynx canadensis. The sequence goes on from NC_044316.2 coordinate 40,011,738, forward strand.
CTCCTGACCATGTGTCTAGTATGGAAGTATCCAAAGGTAGACAGATCCCAATACCTTCCCCAAATAAACCACCTACATTTATCTCTAATACACTTCACGCATCTCAATCTTTATTAGAACAGTGATTGGTAAATTACAGCCCACAGGACCAAATCCTCCCTGCTACTGTTTATGTAATAAAATTGTATTGAAACCTACCCACATCATCCACTTATCTATCATCGATGGCCACATCTGCACTATAGTGGCAGAGGTGAACAGTTGCAACAGAGACCATATGACCTGCAAAGGACTGATCAGCCCAAGCTGGCCTACCTACAGGACATATGGTAGCTCCTGCTGTAGAGAGCTGCCAGACGGCACCTGTCTAGTGGTATCTGGTGTGTCAAGGCCGAACTGGCCCGACTTCATACCTGGCCACAGACTGTGCTTCCGGATAACGACCTAGCATTGCTAAACATTCTGCTTTGAGGATTTTGAAGCGATGGCAGGCAGGGGCAAATTCTAGGGCACGGTCCATGCAGAAAACAACCTATGGGGAGAAGGAAAGCAAATAACTCTCTTCATTCTGGACTCTACAGAAACATCTTCATTTTAGTTTCGCCACAGGCAACAAACAGATTCAAAGGAAAGTGATATCAGAGTTTAGGAAAATATCTAAGTCATTTGATTAAACCACTGAAACAAGGAGAGCAGGTGATCCAAACGATAATGATGACAGCAAACATTAAGTACTTTATATACTGACCCACTTAATGCTCACCAGAATTTTATACAGTAATTTCATGAAGTTCCTTATTTTGTTAATGAGAAACTAAATGAAAATGCAGAAATAAAGTAATGTGTTCAAGGTCAACAAAGCTAGTAAGTGATAGAAACAGGATTGGGTCTCACACTGAGACTCCAGAGCCTGTAACTGTAATCACCATGCTAAGCTGCCTCCACACTGAATCATATCCAGTGACTGTGGTCAGAATCACATTCTGCTAATGTAGACTCATTTGCTACTCTGCCTAACTCACCATGTTTAGCCTATTATGTAAGACAAGGATACCCCAAATAACCTGATGTAGACTCATTACTCCTTGTATGATCAGAATGGCTCACAGTTCCTTCCTCCCTGTGCCACGAGCCTCATGTCTCACTGAGTACCCTGGTGGCCACCCTTCCACTTCTATCTTAGTACAGAAATATACCAATAAAATGGCGTATTTTAAATGGTCCTAATAGACTTAATCAGAGTACTGCACCCAACATGTTGCTACACAAACTAAAAGGCAAGTTTCTTTCTCTCTCACACACGCACATGGCTGGGATTACTTCAATCTTTCAGCTTGATAAAGACTCTCCATGTATTCCCATTTTCTCTTTAAAAAAAATTTTTTTTAAACTTTATTTTTGAGAGAGACAGAGCATGAGCAGGGGAGGAACAAAGAGAGAGGGAGACACAGAATCTGAAGCAGGCTCCAGGCTCTGAGCTGTCAGCACAGAGCCCAACGTGGGGCTTGAAGTCACAAACCAAGAAATCAGGACCTCAGCCAAAGTTGGACGTTCAACCAACTGAGCCACCCAGGTGCCTCCCCGTTTTTTTTTTAATGTTTGTTTATTTCTGAGACAGAGAGAGAGCGCAAGCAGGGGAGGGGCAGAGAGGGAGACACAGAATCCGAAGCAGGCTCCACGTTTTGAGCTGTCAGCACAGAGCCCGAAGCGAGGCTCGAACTCACGGACTGTGAGATCACGACCTGAGCAGAAATTGGTGCCCCCCGCCCTCACCCTTTTTCTCTTTTCAGAAGTTTGTTCTCTGAGCTTTCAGTTTTGGGTTAGCTGCTATTCCTGGGAGATCCTTGCTGAATCACCTTCTTGTCCAGTAATAAATGACCCAAAGGAGAAATGTGGAATTAAGGGACACCCATTTCCTCTCAGAATCTGGCCCTGGGGATCAGGAAGAGATGAAGTCTGAAAACTCAGAAGCAGAAATAGGACTAATTCCAGCAAACAGGCAACTGGTTAGACATTCATATAATGGGATGCTACATGCCTCTAAAATATAATAAAGACGTTCTCCATATATTAATAAAGATTTCAAGGTCTAAGTGGGGGAGGGGGGAAAACAAAAGGTATAGAACAGTATACAGCATTATTTCCTTCCTCTCATGCAAAAACAAAAAAATTAGAAATCTATGCTTCTCTTTGCTTATATGTGTACAACTAAACTGGAAGGGAACAGAAGAAACAAGAACAGTGGTTACTTTAGTGGGTGAGAACTAAGCAGATGGAAATCAAGTTCGGGCGGAATACCTATCACTGAGTATCTGTTTCCACTTCTTTTAACGATGAATGGCACCTATTCAAAAATTTTAATTTGAAAATATGTGGAAACAGGGAAACCCCACGAGCTGCTCTGCTCCACTGGGAAGACTCCTTGCAGGGTTCAGAGCAGTGGTGGGGCGCCTCTCTTTCAGGGCACGGGTTACTATCCTGGAAGTCCCAGGACTGTATGAAGTTTTAGGTATGATGTAGAGTCACGGTGCTGACCTTTTCTCCCTTCGACAGAAAAATAATTGGGGGGGAGGTGAAGCAGTCAAATGTAAGCAGCCACACCCTGCTGCCTTCGCAACGCTCTGTGCGGAGATGGTTCTGCCCATCGGGTCAGTGGAGTGTGAGCCGAAGCTCAGTGCCTCACTTCCCACCCCCATCTCCCCACGACCAGGGACAGCTGCAGGCAAAGAAGATCTTTGTTTCTTCCAAGTTCATCTGCTTCCCCTGCCAGGATCATAATTCTTCATTTGTGACATCACCATGAGCTACAGTGGGGGGGCTGGGATGTCACAAACAGAGGATTCTGTCACAAACTGGGGATTCTGGCTCCAGAGTGGGCAAGAGAGAAAAGAAACTCAAAAGATTGCCTTTTGAGACAAAGCTTTTGCCTATGTAAACCTCAGAAAACATGACAGAAGGCAGAATCGCTTTCCAGATACACACACACACACAATAAAAAAACTTATGAATCACCGTGGTTATTACAAAGACACTGTGGTTATTAAAACCAATGGACAGAAGAGGGATGCTGATAAGTTAATGCTGGGACTCTGCATAAGCTAATCAGAAATATTTATTACCAAATAAAAGACCTGCACAGTTTTTGACTTATGAATAATTCTTAACTGTATCCTTTTATCAAACATTTATTGAGTCCCTTTCACAGAAAGCACTGAGCAAATTCTCACCTGTTCCCTGGATGATACAAACTTTTTTTTTTTTTTAATTTTTAAAGTTTATTTTATATTTTTGAGAAAGAGCATGAGCACAAGCAGGGGAGGGAGAGAGAGGGAGAGAGAGAATCCAAAGCAAGCTCTACAATGTCAGCACAGAGTCTGACTCAGGGCTCAAACCAACCATGAGGTCATGACCTGAGCCAAAATCAAGGGTCGACCACTCAACCGATCCAATACAAACCTCTTTTAAGTGATTCTGAAAACTGATCCTGATCAGTGGTTTTTAACTTTTTTGGGAGCCATTCACCGTCCCTTTTGAAACTAATGAAAGCTACGTCAAAATATCATCTAAAGAAGGGAATTCAGAACTATACAGATGAGGCATAACCACTATAAACAAGATCTAGAAAGATATCTCAAACTTTTATACCCTTCGCATGTTTTCAGACAGGGCAATCTTTTTGGCACATTAATTTTCATGGGACTGTCACACGGCCCCATAAAGGAGACTAGTGGGTTTTCATAGAAAGGCCTAACATCAATGGGGCCCCTGGGTGGCTCAGTCGGTGAACCTTCCAGCTTTGGCTCAGGTCACGGTCTCACAATTCGTGGGTTTGAACCCCACACTGCGCTCTGCGCTGACAGTGCAGAGCCTGCTAGGGAGTCTCTCTCTCTGCCTCTCCCCCACTCACACTTTCTCTCTAAATAAAAACTTAAAAAGCAAAAAAGCCTAATATCAAAATGGTACTGATGACAGGTTACATACACTGTTCAAGAATCTAAAAGGAGCCTCTACTTTTTAGTTACAGCTGCATCCAGTTCACATAAAGCAAGAGTTAGAGCTAGCTCCCATTATTTAAATAAAAATGGATTATCCAAACATAATATTTAATTCCAACCAGTGTTTCCTCTATTAGCAGCACACTTTTAGGCTACCATCTTATATCAAAACCAGGAACAAACTCAAGTAAACTATTATTGCTTTTCATCATAAAGCCAAATATTATTAAGAAAATAAGTACCTTGGCCCAAAAAATTTTTAGATGCTGGTGATGATGTGGAGCAACAGGAACTCTCACTCATTGCTGGCGGGAATACAAAATGGTACAGCCATTTGGGTGGTTTCTTGCAAACTTAACATACTTCCACCATATGATCCAGCAACTGCACTTCTTAGTATTTACCCAAAAGGAGTGAAAACTTATGCCCACACAAAAACCTGCACACAGATGTTTAGAGCAGCTCTATTCACAACTGTCAAAAATGTGACTGTAACAAACGTACCTCTGGTGGGGGAATGTTGATAATGGGGGAGGCTATGTATGTGGGGAGGGGGGGTAGAGGGCATAGGAGAACTCTTTTTACCTTCCTCTCAATTTTGCCGTGAACCTAAAACTGCTCTTAAAAAAAACAGTCTTTAAAAGAGAGAGAAAAAAAAAAAAAGAAAAAAAAGTCAAAATAAAGTGGTAACTGATTATTCTGGATCTTGTGTACTATACCACACACACACACACGCGCGCGCGCACACACACGAAACCTTGTGACAAAGGGTAGGTGAGATCTCCCCATAGTTATACTTTACCTTCCGAAAATCCCGCTTCTCAAAATCCGTTTCTGCTATTTTCTCATATTCTATGACTGCATTAGCATTCTTGAACTATACCAGAAAATCAGATAAGGAAAGTTTTAATGAAGTTATAGGTTCAACAAACACAAAAATTAAGGCTTTGATGAATTATTAGTTCAAGAAAATCAGAACCACAGACTTTACAAATCAAGTTGGTGAAGGGTAAAGCCCAACCTGCACCCTCAGTTTGAACTTAAAGTCAAGAATACAAGAATCATGCCTTGAAAGATATAAAATAAGGGCAAGGCATTGTCAGAGGTCGAGCAGAAGTTTCCAGATTCTCACTAAAATGCAACCAGAGGTAAACAGGGTATATATGGAAACGGAACTAAAACATGTTTTAGCTGCTACCAATTTAATCAGGATTTGAATTTACTCAGATTCTTCAACTTCATTCAAATCAGTTCCTTGCAGCATCTGCCCACCCCAGGAATCTCAGAAACCCTCCAGTTTTCACAGATTCCTAAACCTATAAATCATACTCAAAACTGTCTACATACACAAAATCAAGCCTCAGACAGACTATGAGACTGCCTACAGTTAGCCAGGTGTGGCCGATGGCAGGAGTGAAACTAGCTCAGTTCTTTTTTTCCAGCTCTCAGTTCTGACTTTCAGGTCACTATACCACATTGTCTTTTTCCCTACACACAAGATCAGAACCATACCTCCTGTTGTGCCTGAGCATTTTTGTGATCCAGTTCTAGGGCTCTCTGGAAACTACGACATGCTGCCATGGCATTCCCTAGAGATAGGTGGCATTTACCCTCTCGTAGATGTCCCTAGAAGAAACAGAAAGAGGGAAGAAAAGGAGCATGACTGGCCAAGCAAAAAGCAATCAACAGCAGCAAGAAACACCCACAGAAAACCGACATGGGATGAAAATAGCCAGAGCAGTGGTTCTTACCAAGGGAGATTCTGCCCTCCATGGGATGGTTAGATGGTTAGCAATGTTAGAGACATTTCTGGTTGTCACCACTGGGGCCAGGGTGGGGGTGGGGGGGGTGCTACTTATACCCAGTGGTTAAGGGCCAGGGATGCTGCTAAACATCATACAATGCACAGGATAGCTCCCCATGACAAAGAATGATCTGGTCCCAAATGTCTACAGTGTCTAGACTGAGAAGCTCTGGGACAGAGAATTTAATTGAAACAACCGGTCCTCCCCAGCTGATCTTTCCCCAACCATTTCTCCCCAGTCAATCCCCCCCCACCTGCCGCCCCTCTGCCCCAGCCAAGTGGTCACATCACGTACCCGGACGAAACTGTCATCCAACCTCACGGACTGCTGTGCATCTCCAAGAGCTTCCCGGAACTTTCCAAGCATCATCAAGGTGGCTGCTCGATTCCCATAATAGCTAGCATTTTTAGGACACATATCTACAGGAAGGGCAGAAGAAAGTAAAATACAGCTTAACCAAGTCACTGCCTCAAAAACTGCGGGGCCATCTCCCTCAGAACTGTATCAAGGCAATCAAACTCTAACAGGAATGCTGACATACTCTGTTTAAAAGGCCATGGCCAAATTTTTGACTACTTGTGCAAATGGACAGCAGCAATGGTGCAACCAATGAAAAAGGAAGTTGCTTAAAAATAATTTACACTTAGCTTGAAAGTGCTCTGATTATCTTTTCAGGATAAAGTTGGGAGATGTCAGCATATTCATCTTCTTAATGAATTGTATTTTATGTAATAAGACATGAAAATGAATTTGCATTTGTTGAATTAGGGGTAGAGAACCTGTAAGCAAGTTAGGTGAGAAACATGCTGACATGGGATTAAAATATGCTGGCAAATTGAGCACGGAAGTAGTTAAGGCTTGATAATATCTACAAGGGCCATTTTCTAAGATAGTTAAATGAACTGGAAATGGCTGAGATGCATTTAGGCGGTTATCTTTTTGCCATTAGATCTAGAATTTCTGGAATTGCCTTTAAACTACCCATTTGAGCTAGAAAGCGTCATCCCTCATGAAGCCATTAAGTCCAAAAGAGTTCACATGCCATTAAGTCCAAAAGAGTTCATAACAGTTATGAACCCACTACGCCAAAGGCTACTTCTTCGAGAGGGGCTACTTATAATGGTATTCAGCAAATTTATCTTTCAGCATAGGCAGTAGGTCCTTCTCACCTATGGCTTTTGTATAATAGTTATAAGCTTCATTGTAATCTTTCTTGGCATAGTATGCATTTCCTTGTTCCTTGAAAGACTCTGCTTCCCTGAAAAGAGAAAGAAGGGCACGTTATTTTACACAGGGAATAACCTCTGTAATCTCATGGGAGCAATCTTTGGTCTACAGCTCTGGGCATATTGAGCTGAAAGTTAGTGCGATACTTGAAGGAATTTATAGATTTGTTCAATGCTGTTTTTTGGGGGGGCTTTTTTGGGTCAGATACGTTTAAACTAAATGAAGAAAACCTCTCTTGTGTTGCCTGCCTTTCCTCACTATTCTGGCCTACAGTCACACCCCATACAACAGGCAAATTTAGACATCCTCTCACAGAAACTAAAAAATTTTTTAAAGTTTATCTATCTATCTACCTACCTACTTACCCACCTAAGTAATCTCTACACCCAACATGGAGCCTGAATTCATGATCCCGAGATCAAGAGTTGTATGTTCCTCCAACAGAGCCAGCCAGGAGCCCCAGAATTTTTCTATTTATTTCCTTTCCACTGTGCCACAACTTCTGCCTCTTTAGCAACCATAAAAAATCAGTTACAGATCATTCCATTCTGGGGCAATGACTTCTTAATGTGAAATGGGTCACATCTTTAGAGTTCTAATGATCTGTTCTCTTGAAAACTGGCTCATGCATTTGTCACTGAAAGGACAAGCAGAGCAAAAGCAGGTGGCAAAGGAGTTAAAAGCAGAGCATATTGATGTTTAAGATGGAGGACGGAGTTGAGTGACAGCAGAGACCAAGAACGTGGGTAACAGGGACATACGAGGTACAGCCTGCCGGGGATATGCTTTGAGAAGTACCCATCTACTGACACTCTCTCTGCCTATCACATCTGGGTGGGTTCTTACTGCCCCCTATACCGTTCCTACTGTACCTTGTATAACCACCAAATGGGTAGTATCAGAATTTTTGCCCTACTCCAAGATCCATTTTTTGAAGCTGTACCATTAGACAAATTGTTCTTTCCAAAAGGAACAATGTTATGTGAGAATTATACTCCAGACCAAGGAACTAGAATTAAGACATGACCAACAATGTTTCAAAAGAACTACTAACCTCTATCAAAGATACCCCAAATCATTCTAATGACTCAATTATCTTTGAGTGACAAAGATAATTCTTTACCAAAATGGTTACTGCAATATAACTAAATACCTGAGCATTTTTGCTGTAAGAATCTGTTTCTTTTTCTGTCCTCTACACACACACAAGAGAACCCAGTTCAAGGGAAGCAAGGACAAAAGTACCTAGTTCTTAACTTTGGTGATGGTATGGGAGTTTACAGCTTGATTCTACAGACATCAGCATTGGGAAGATTTGTGATTTTTTTATTTACATATTTTAAACTACAAAGTAGCAAAGCTGCTCTCCTTTTAAATTGAGGCCCTCTCCCTTTCTATTCTTCTCCATCACTGTTCTGGCAAGCCCTACTAACATGAAAAGGCTGCCAGAAGAAAGGAGAAAGAAAATGGGAATGATCTACAAATGCTGACAGATTTGAACTGTGATGGACATGAATCTGTTTGAATAATTTTATTACACCAACTGTCACAATGCTGTAAAGAGGCCATCTGCTATTAAGTCCTCAAGAAGGATCCCCCAGCTGCAAGATTTACAGGACCAACTGCAACCTTTCTACATGGCAGACACCATCCTGTAACTCTATAAATTAAGCAAGGCACTATAAAAACTATGAGGAGCCTATCTTTTAAGAGCAGACATGCCAAGAGATCTGAAGAAATGGTTTCCCCAACCCTGGATGCCAGAAGCTGAGTCAAACCATTGTGAAGACATGAAATGGTAAATTCAAAGGAAACACTGAAGATGTACCTGAAAAGATCTAGCCTTCTCTTTTAGGCTAGTGGCTAAGAATACGCAAATCCTAGAGGAAAGCCAAAGGCATCCAGGCATGTGAACAGACACTATATCAGCAGTATAAAGCTTGTTAGTCAAAGGTGAAGCAATCTGCAGAGCTACAGAAAGGTGCTCTGTCTTTCCTGAAACACTAACACCCATGGATACAAGGAAGTTCAGCACTGGCTTTTAGCAAAAAGGCAAAGGATGATTTCTGTGGAAAGTCAGTATCAATTACTGAAGTCTGGTACTTTCCATATGTTATCTTCCCATCAGGTGTTTCACATTATTCCCCTTTCTCATAGGAGTAAAATAAGGGGTAGAAGGTTAAAAACTGGCCCAAGGTCAGGATGTGGAGCCACACCTGTCAGATTTCAAAGCCTGTGCACTGTGCTATCTACTACACTTAGCTTTCTCTCTAATGCTCATCTCTATCTATTGCCTAACTAAGACTTTAAAAATTAATCTGTCTTGCTAGGAACAAGACATGGGCAACGAGCGTGAATTTCTTCAAACTAAGACATAAAACAGCCACAGCGTGTAAAATCCAACTCCAGGACTACAATCTGGATCTAAACAAGCTAAATGACATTCCTAACAATTAGTCACAGAGAGCAGGGCTCCTTTCTCTTTAAGATGCAAGACCTAGTGAACTGGACTTTGCCTCCACCAAGAAATGCATTTCATTTTAGTAAATGGTGAGTAGATTCCATTCTAGAGCAAACAAAGCGAGTAATGTAGAGTCAGCCCACAGCAGAAAGAACAAGAAGAATTGTGTTGTGACAAGTTACCATGTTTTTAACCTCACACTGCACAGCATCAGGCCAGAATTAGCTATTCCCACACAATTGCCTCATGAAAAGGACTTATTTTCATAGAAACATGGTTGATTAACAGCTGCCTAAACAATGGGCACTTAGTGCTTTTAGGCTGAAGGGCTTATTTTTTGCCTCCAGGTCCAACTCCCAAAGTGGAGTCCCTCCTCCATTTTGAACCTCCCCACCAAGTATGCGACAAGCTTTAACCAATGGGCCTGACCCTGTGAGACCAGTCGAGGAAAAAGTGGATCTTTGGAATCCAGCATGGCAGCAGCAAGAACTGAACAAGGCTGCATCAGGAACAATTCCAGGGTCAAATCCATTCAAGTCCTGCCCTGGGAGTCTGAGAAAGGGCTGAAGCTTGTTCAAGTTGCCCTTACAGCAAAGGGACTGAAGGATGAGATGTCAAAGGCGTGGGACTGGAAAAGAAGGAGAAGAGCTGGTTAACACCGGAATTGAGGGCAATCTGGCACTGGTATCTGTCACACCGCTCGCTGCCAGAGTCGATGGGTAACAAAGTGAGGTTACAACACGTACCTACCAAAACACATGGGCACTGAGAAAGAAGAATTAGGATTAATTAGGCTCACCTGGACTAACCAAAAAGAGGAAAGGATTCCCAAAGGGACTAATTAAGCTACCAATTATTTTCTAAGGCCACAAAACGAAATTCAGATCAAACCTTGAAATATAGTATCACATCAAAATATAGACTTGGCCCTAACTGACTGACCTGATGGAGCTATTAATAGCCACACTGTATCTCTAGTGCTTTTTCAGATTTTCAAAGCATTTCCAAGGAAGATCCTGGCCTCCTGAAGTGGTTATGGTGATACTATCACATGTCCTTCGGCAGAGGAAGAGCCGGAGAGGCATCCAAGGCAGCTGCACACGTTCCCTAACTCCAACAGTCTGGTGATTCTTGCCCACTAGATCCTGTCAGCTGGCATCAAGGTTTTTAGATTAAAACTAATTTATCTAGTTTCCCACCCAATCTCTAAGCAGAATAAGCTTCGCCACTCTGACTCACCAGGAGACACAGGGAAAGAAAGACTCTAGCCTCCACCAAACCAGTCCTTTCCCTTTAACAGCCAGCAACAAATTCCTGTGAAAAGAGCCACTGAAAGATTTTCAAAACTCTCTATCCTCTTTGGAGGTTATAGGGAGGGTCCCAAACAACAGGATCTCACCAGAGGGCCCGGCAGGCCTTCTCTCAAACATACAGATAAGCAGACTACATTCTGCTCTTAGTCTGCTTTGCTTTTTTAAAATGTATTTATTTTTTGGAAATAACTTCATCAAACTTCAGAAAACTGCAGCCTCATAACCTGCTCTTCTACACTACACACGTGTGAAAAATCTGTGTGTCCTCTGATCATGCAGTTATACTCTCTCTCCCAATTTAGCATCACAGATGCTAATTACTCCAACAAAAGGCCAACGGAATCATTTGGTATCACACAGGTCTTAGTAGGGCTCAGCATTATGTGATCAAGTCAGACAACTAGGGCTTACAATCACCAGTCAACTTTGCACATTTACAGCTCAGCTAAATTAAACATACCTTAAAACACTGCAGCTGACATTGCAACATGACCCCAATTAGATGCTCTACAAAAATCTTCATTTTCTCTCTAAATATTCCAACTTGAACACTTAAACAAGATCTTTGCCTTAGGGAAACTAGTCTGTCTCTTAGCAATGAAAGAGTTATGCAGAGAATTTTACTCATCCGCTTTCATTGATGCAGGATTCACTGGGTGGCAGTTTTTAAAACATCCTCAATGACTTGGCTCTCTTTGGAACTGTTTCATGTTTCAGTATTTGTGAATTATTAAAAGAGGGATGAGATGCTTCATCACTTGTACCGTATCATTTTAAGATTTAATTACCTCAGTGAATGAAAAATACAGACTAACATAGGTCACTATTCTGTAATATTTGCAACCTAGGAAACACTAATCTGATTTTTGTATGACAAAAACATACCAGACTGCTTTTATCTATTTCAAGTATTTGGCTACAATAATATACTTTTAATAACATTCAGTTCTCCAAAAACCATTTATAATAGTTTAAATCAAAAGAAATGCAGAAGCTTGAAATCTTTTTTTTTTTTTTTTGCACCTCTTTTTTTTGCATTTTCTTGATGTATTCTGCTACCCTTACTGTGGAAGAAACATCTAAATGCTAAAATTACAACTCAGGACAAGATGATTTCTTTTGTTAGAGCAAAGGAGTGTTTCAGGGCCTTTGGTTTTGGAGACTATTTTATTGGCAGAAAGAATCTTAGAAAAAAGATATCTAGGGGCGCCTGGGTGGCTCAGTCTGGTTAAACATCTGACTTGCGCTCAGGTCATGACCTCACAGTTGGTGGGTATGAGCCCCGTATCAGGCTCTGCGTTAACAGCTTGGAGCCTGGAACCTGCTTCGGATTCTCTGTCTCCCTCAGTCTCTGCCACTCCCCCACTTGCACTCTATTTCAAATAAATAAACGTTAAAAAAAAAAAAAAAGATATCTACTAACAATACTTTATATTGCCCATAAATCAACCTTTATGCAATCTTATTATAATTACTAATTCCAAAATGTCACCTTCACTCTGTGATTGTTGCACCCATTTCTTTTTTTCAGTCAAGTTTACTAGTTGCCCGTTGATCTAGAAATGTCCTCCACCCTTTAGAATTTACGGGATCTTGGCCAGTCTCAGAGTAGAAATTCCTTCCTCCTTCCCACAGACCAAGACCTCTTGTCCCCGAAGACATGTCATGGGCCTGTTTCATGCTGTACTCTCTCTGACCTCCACGACAATAAAGTAAAAAGAGCCCAGGAGCCTTATTTTTATTCCATCTCACCAAATGAGTAAACTGTTCTTTCTTTTGTAACTAGTCTAGGGATGAAGCGACAAGTTTTATAGGCGGAAGCCACATATGACTTGGAACAATTCCACAGATTCAGTGCTTGCTAAATGCAAGTGCTATATGCTGAGTGTGAATAAAGGCTTCATAATGGTCCAGCGAAAACAGAGGGTGGGCTGTCCAATGGCTACCAGTTGGTAAAAGTGGGCTACCCAGCATCCTTTACCCAATTTGCTTTAGAATAAACAGCTTCTGCTTTCACTTTAAAGCACAATTAAAATACCCAGCCTTCTCCTAAAAGAGAGGAGATCGAGATGAAGAAAACTCATTAACAACATACCAGTTCAAAGTGTTCTCTTTCTGGACATTCAGGGGGAAGCCTCAACAGGGGCAGAACCAGAAGGGACCAAGAGGCACCAAGTGGAGTCACAGATACAGGCTACACAAGGCAGTAGCACTCTCTACTGCTCAAGCAGGGAAGGACACCAGGCAACACCATGGAGTTGGCAATGTCTTATTCAGTGGGGGGGACAAGGCAACCAACTAATGGATCCATCCAGACGGAAATCCCACTAATGCAGGCAGAAAAGATAGTCATATGAAATAGCTGACTCAACCGTAATACATTTATGCTAGTTCCTTAAATGGGAGGTATCACAATCTGTGGCATCTACCTAATCTTCTTTACTCCGGGGGAGAGGAGACCTGGGGAAACAAGCTTCTCAGAAGCCACTCTTGAGTCCACATGGCATTGGCCTTTCAGCAATAGCCAGAGGCTTGTTTTCATAACACACTCCCAAACCCACCATTTTCTATCCCTTGGTTCCCCATTCTGTGAGATCCACTACTTCCCTCATGGGGACATTAGTACACAACAAAAATCTAGAACTTAGGAACTATAATTAAGAAAAAAGCTGCTGAGGTTTTTTTCTTGGGGGGAGGGGAGGGAGTGAGTGGGTAGAGATGAAAACCAGAGTGCGGAGTCTAGGTTGTCAACTGGTATGTTGCTTCCAGAGTTCTCTTGGTTCCTTATTTTAACAGGAGGTTGACTATCTCCAACTGCCAGAGGAAAAACTCAGGACAGACCAAAAACAAGAGAAAATGCTGCTTGCCTCATACACCCCTCCCCCAAAGGCTAACAAGAGAATCAGAAGAAATGGTTAACACTTTGTTGATCTGACAATCTAGCTTCCCCACAAAAACTTTAAGTCACACAACACCAGAATATTAGGTATCAGAATTAGACTTTGAAAGTCAAATATTCCTCCTCATATTTTCATTCTCAAAAGCCTCAAACATTCATCCCCCTGCCAATGGTGGGATAAAACAGAGGAACTGTTATTTTGATCTGAATGGGGAAGAAAACAAATTGTCAATCCAATAAAATGAATAAACACTGAGATAATTTGCACGACGAATCCGGTCTTACTGCTGAAATTCAGAGAGTTTAAAAGAATACCTGGAACGACCTCTAAGTAACTTCCACATCACTCAGCACTGAAGAAAAGGGACCAAACATTAGTGGAGTAAGGGAGAAATGGGCTCTCAGAGGGACTGCGCATCAGACCACAAGGCACCTAGGCAGCCGCTGACCATTGTTCTCCAATCTTCTAAAGTCCTAGAGAAAAAAAGCAAAGGCAAGTGCCCAGTACTCAGCTTTTAAAAACTTTTAAAATACTAGCTTCGATGACTACACTCATCCCTGATTGGCTAGAATGTTCAAAAAGCCTGGGTTTTAAGCCAATCAGAGTTAAGGTCGTTGGAACGGAATAGACACTAGAGCAACTGCCACTCAACTTGGCTCAATTTGGTTGGTATCTGGTTCTGGTTAGCATGTGGACTTGAATTAAAGCAGCAAGGACAGAGAGACCCTTTCTCTGTGCTCTACCTTTGCTCTAGTTATGACTTAACAATTTTTTCAAAGATTTTATTTTTAAGTAATCTCTACACCCAATGTAGGGCCTGAACTCGACCCTGAGATCAAAAGTGACACTGAGCCAGCCACGTGCCCCTGATTTAACAATTTTGCCACTTGTTAAAATCAGATTCAATTAATTTGCTGGTTTGGGATTCTGTATTCCTAGGTTTATCCGTTCCTTAACCATGACTTATTTGTCCCGCCTCTCATTTCTTCACCACTGACCCCGCACTTAAGAGTATACCAAAATGAAAATGAAGGCTGCAAACACTGTTTTCACTGATTTGGGTTTAAGGTCAAAGATAATATCCCATTCAGCTTGCAGGCTTACTGAAATGTCTAGCTTCATTTCATGACCTTGAAGACAAAGTTTAGAGAGACAAATGTCTAAGAATTTAAAACAAAGTGAGGAAGAAGAGCTGGGGAAGACAACGAACACTACAAGCTCTTCGGCTATGGCCACAAACACCAAAATGTGCCAGGAATCTGTAGTAAAATAAATAGCACCTACTGCAGACCCTGGGATATGGATTCAGGGTTCAGTGCTTCCCAGCAGCAATAGGAAGAGAAATAAAAAGCAAACTCTACAGAGCTTACAATCCTGGATACTAAGAAGGGACCTAATGTTCTTGCGTGCATTCACACAGATATGGAAAAGATTATCAAAGAATCAGAAAAGGATGTTCTGTCTTCTAAATCTATGGCTTCTGTTTTCTTTTAGACCCTACTGTCCAGTCATGCCTGATATACGCTGAGACACAGAAGTGTCTCCTCTGTGGAGGAACAACTGGAAATCCTTCGATATTACCATAATAAAGACTACCTACGGTGACCTCCCCAGCCCAGGAAATGTGACCAGACAGCCTTCATTCAAGACCGGTATTCATACATTACATAAAGCAATCAGCATCTTCCCAGGAAAATGTAAGGCTTGAAATTAAATTAAATTAGCTGAATTGTAAAACCTCTGAAATTTAGCTCTCTGGCTCCCCAAGTAGCTTTATCTGTTTTGGTGGGCAAAGAGAAACAAATAATCTTCATGTTCAGAACCCTGATCTATTTTGGATGCCAACTAATACATCTTTTATTTTAGCCTCTCAGCTGCTATGGAGGAAAAAGAACTCTGTCAGAGTGACAAGCAAAAAAAAATTGAAGTACATTTTTTTTCTCTCTAGAGACACTAGTTAATGAAATAAAACATGTAGCCCTTTAAAATGCTGCAACCATGAGGCCCCAAGTCTTGAAAGCTCCTCTCGTTTTGCCGCTGTGGGACCATAACAATTTAGCAGCAGCAGCAAGCCCTTGAACCAAGATGCACAGAAGGAAGGATTCCTTGCTGGACTTCACAAAAACAACCCAAGAGACCCATCAACTCCGGTGTCCCCAAGTGAACTGGTAGTAGGACTGTAATAAGAGACACAAACTTGGCCAAATGACTAACCAAGCCAGATAGTAAAGGGCATCTGTAAGGGATGTTACTATCCCTGCCTTCTGCTATGGGTACACAGGATTCCAGGACACATGAAAAATGTAAAACCACCTTCCTCCAAAACTTCTACATCATCACTCCATTTTCAGCATTGGAAAACCATACATAAACCATACATAACATGGTTTTTTCCTTAGATTCCAGTGCTTACTTACTCTCCAAGGATGCCTTATATGGCAGAAAATCAAACTGTAATTTTTTTTTAATTTCACTATACTTTCCTTTTGATTGGCTCACATAAGTGATATAAATATCCATTTTTAGCCGTATCTAAAAGAGAGCATATAAATATGTGTAACATGGAAGTCTATTTAGCAAGGATGTATCTTTTCTTAGTGGCAGATAAAACAACTGTGCGTTTTACAATCGATGACATCTTAAATTCCATGTAATAAGGCAGAGTTAACCTACATTGACACCTCTTCTACCAAATACCATGTTTTTGTGTGATGTGGTCACATTACAGCATCACCCATTTTGTGTTTCTTTTTTTTTTTTTTTAATTTTTTTTTTTTTTAACATTTATTTTTGAGACAGAGAGAGACAGAGAATGAACAGGGGAGGGGCAGAGAGAGAGGGAGACACAGAATCTGAAACAGGCTCCAGGCTCTGAGCTGTCAGCACAGAGCCCGACTCGGGACTCGAACTCACAGACCGTGAGATCATGACCTGAGCTGAAGTCGTTTAACCAACCAAGCCACCCAGGCGCCCCACCCATTTTGTGTTTCTTAATGTATCCTCAGGTTCATTTACTATAGTTTTATGTTAGAATATCCTCTAAGGCTGTGTGTTGTTTTTGTTTTGTTTTTGTTTTTTAAGGAAAAGGACCTGCTTCAGATAGAGGGCTTTGAAGTAAAACCCAAATTAGGGACAGTCCCTACATCAGAGATCTATATTATGTAAGAGAAGGTTTTTTTCAAATTACTACATATAGCCCAAGTCTCTATAGCACCAAAAAAAAAAAGAAAAAAAAAAAAAAAAAACCACTGAATTCTTCACAATCCCAAGTAAAGTAAATCCTTGCAATTAACGTAAGCTCGGTATGTACAGGAGAGGGAGGGGGCAGTTGTTTCCCGTTGTGTAGTTCCTTAATGATGCCTAATCCTCAACACCTGAGAAATAGGTCCTCTGTGAAAACTCAAAACCAAGAAGAGAAAGAGACTATAGACTCTGGTGTCCTGCCTTCTCTGATCGTCCCAAGGACTTACTACAACACTGTGTCAAGCCTCTCAGTTCTCAACAGACCTTGAGACACAGGCTGCAGTAAACTACCCTGAAGCTTGAGAACTATTCATTCTGCCACCCTGAGTACCTCCCCGTATTTTAACTTGGATAATAAAAAATCCTCAGAACCCTGGTTTCAGATCTCAGGCAGCCAGAATGAAGCCATACAGACAGGGTTTGGTACAAAGATAAGAAAGACAAGTGAAGGAGACTGAGGGCACTGTAGTCAATTAATCTGCAGTTGATAAGGAAAGGGCCCCGCGCTTCCAGAACCATTTCGTTAATTCTCCTTCAGGATTAGGACAAGTATGACTACCCACAACTGTGTTCCAATAACCTGCCTTAGCTGTAGCCAGAATCCAGAGTGTTCTCGAAAACCACTCACTCAGCAGCTCCCTTGGCTAGTCCAGACTGGCAATCTCGAGCCACTGCGGCGGCCCAGCGGTGCCAACAGCGCCCAAGCAGTTGCCTTCCTCTCTGCTGCTTAACTTAAGAAAGAACAGTCCTGGAAAGAATGAGGATCTTACTCCGGAAGGACGGAAGGGCCGGAGTTTGACGCGTAGAGCATGAGACAAACCCCTCACTCTTCTTTCTCTCTCATCTCCGATTTCTGGGGTACGGGGAGGGGGCACCAGGTCAATAATGGAGACACGCTCGGACCTAGGCTCGTGGTCGCTGGGACACATTACTGAGGAGAGGGGGTGAGGAGAACACGGGCTTCGGAGATGCAAAGTGCTGATAGACAACAATGCACAGAAGTTAACAAGAGCAGGCGGGGGTCGGGGGCGATGTAAGGAAGTCGTCATCGTCGCCGCGCAGCCTCCCCCACCCCACAACAGACCTCTGAGGTCCCCTCCGAGACCCGGCCTCTACACTAAGAGCGACATTGCTCCCTGCTTGGAGAACCAGGCCGTGCCTCAGCTCTCCAGCCAGGCGGAAGCAGGAGGGGAGGGCCGACCTCCGGGAGCGCCCCTTCAGGGGGTCCATCCGGACTTATCTCAGATGGGGGGGGGGGGTCGCGGAGGGCGGGGCGTCGCCTCAACACGGGCTGCATCACGGAAGGGACGGGTTTCCCGGGGCCACGGAGCTGAAGCTCGCCCCTTCCACTACCCTGCTACCCGGTTACCTCTTTGCTTCCTCGTCGTCGAGCAGCTCTGGCTCGGTCGCCGCCATTACCACATCGCACTCCGCGGCAGCCGCCATCTTACCGCCGGGACCAAAGAGGCGGGTGGGAGGCAGGCGGTGAAGAGCACTTCCGGCTGGAGCATCGAGCCGCTCGGCGGCGTTGCGCCCAGAGGGGCTCCCTCGGGCCCGTCTACCATCGAGAGGCTCCGCTTGGGGCCAGAGAGGCCTCCCGCCTCCGGAGGTCCACGGTGGTCTCCGTGCCGGGCCGGTGGCCCAGGGACGGTGCCTGTGCGTAGGAGGCGCCACTTTACCCGTGCGTCGGAAGTGAGGGGTACAAGAGGGTGATGCCTCTCTAGGCCTGAGCTCTTCTCAGTATTCTGAGAGCCTCGTTGCCATAGCAACTTCCAATCCTAGAGAGTCTCCAGTAAGGTTCAGGAGAGTCTGGGTTGGGTTGGGGACTCGGTGACCCAGCACTCTGGAGGGAAAGAGCCCCCACTACTACCTTCCTGACCTTGGAGTGTGTTCACAGCTTCCTACCGGGAAAGGCAAGAAGAGACACTTTGAGCCCAGTTCCCCTAGCTTTCATCGGCCCTTGGAAGCCCTGCCCAACCAAGCCAGGGGAACGCAGGGCGTCTTCACCCCGCGCCTTTCATCCCCACTGGATCTCCAAGCAACAACTGGTTCATCACCCTAATGACGCTGACCCTTTAATGAGGCTGCTTTCATGTCAGCTGCCTGGGAGTGCCATCTCAGCATTAAGCCTAGGAAGGGTGGCACGGCGCCCCAGACCCTGCCCTGGAGTTTATAAGGCAGCTCTCAGGGTGAGGTCCCTGCTCCATAGTGTCCCCAGTACTCATCCTTTATGGAAACACCCTGCTCGGCACGCTTGTTTTGCCGAATGCAGTCTGGACTGGGAACTCGAACCAATAGTATTCGTGGGTTTGAATAAAACCGGGGTTTTCTGAGGTTAAATAAAATTGGAGGAGTTTGAGGTTAAAACTTTTTAATTGAGAACTAAAGAAGGGGACAAGTGAATTTGGAAAGGATCTACTCCTTTCCTCCAGTAAAATAGTGTCATCCTCAGTAGGCTTCTTGAAAGGCCTCTGCCTATGGCAGTGCTAAGGGAGCAGAAACCACACCCACCACTGGCTAGAGAAGGTTGGGAGAGGCTCAGTGGGTGGGAAGAGAGAAGTCATTCAGCCAGCCAATCATTCACTAGTCTCTCCAAATGGCCTACTTGGGGAGTGTGCTAGATTGGGCGGATACTCACAGACCACCTGCCCTGCCTGCCAATGCGTCACAATCTATGGTCTAATGCAGGAAGCCAACCTGTCTGTGGACCATCTTCCCACTGTGTGTTCTTTGCATCTAAGCCAATTCATTTACTCCCATAGCTTTCATTTGAGCTGTAGATGACCCTCAACTTTGTCAATATTTCCAACCTAGGCCTCTCACTTGTGAGTTCTAGATCTCTATATCTACTGGATGTCTTGTATGTTTCACAAATCCTGGAGACATTTATATTTAAGTCAAGTTTGTCATTCTCTCATTCCTCAACAACAACAACAAATGCTTATTTCTCTTTTCCTGAATTCCTTATCTTGTCAAATGGGTTCACCAATTGGTCACCGAATTAGAAAGATAGGAGACATCATGAACGCCCCCTTTCTCACTCCTGACTCCCAATTTATCACCAAATCTTGTTGATTTTCCTACCAAATGTCTTCCAAATCTATCTGTCTCCATTCCATACCAATCAGGCTCTCCTCATTTTTATTTTTAAAACTTGGAATACTACCATAGTCTCCTAACTGGCCCCTTGTCTCATCTCCATTCTTTACTCTTCTGCCAATGACCTTCCTAAAAGCAAAAATGATCATGTCACTTCACTGGCATAAAACCTGTCAATGGCTTTCCACTGCTGTTAGGATACAGTTTGAACTCTTTGACCTAACACACAAGGTCTTCGATTATTTGCCTCCTTTCCACCAACAATATTGAACCAAAACACTTGTAGTTCCAGAAAAATGCCATGACTTTTGCCATGTTTCCTCCACTCTTTCCTCCCAGACCCTTCAAATCTCAAAACAGACATAACCTCCTCCAGGAAGTTTTCTGTGATGCCCACTGTCCCTGAAGTCCAATGTTTTTTGCTGTGCTCCCATAGCACCTCCAAAATAGTTTTTACCATGCTGCCCTGTAGATATCTAGCTCCTCTAGACGGTGATGTTCTCATGAGCAGCTACCTTGTCTAATTACATTTTTTCTCAGCATGTGGTTTTATATCTGGCACAGAGTAGCTGCTCAGAAGACATCTGACTAATAAACGATTGAATAAATGAAGCGTCACTGCACTATGGTAGCCTTTAGAGAAAGAACATTTGGGCATTAGAGACACCAGCCCCCTGTGTCCAAGTTGCCTAGAACCTTGTGCTCACGTGTGCAGCCAGTCCTGGTGCCGGCTTTCTCCCCGTCATTCTCCCTTCCTGCCTCTGGGGGCGCTGTGTGCCCGGCTCCTGCAAGCTGCAGCCGGAATTGGTCCTTGAAGGACGGAAGCTGGGGGGCGGGGCCAGACGGAGCCTGGAACGACCCGGGAGGAAAAGCGGAGTGCTAGTGGCTGTGCTGCCCCTCCCCTAGTCCCGGCGCGCCTGGAGGGGCCCAGCCGGGGTGCTGCGAGGGCTCCGGGAGGTACGGAGGTGGCAGGCCAGGGTCGGTCACCGCATCCGGGCCGCTTTAGGTGGCGGGTCTCTGCCTCTGATTCCCTTTAGGGGCCCCCTCGGGGGTAAATCGGTGGCGGAAGCCCCTCTAGCAGTCTCACTTGGGGTATCCTTTCATTGTGGGGCCCACTATTTGGGCCCCGAGCGGGGAGGGGGTCTATATCGGGAGTTTACTCGAGAGGTCTCTGTTTAAGACACCTCTTGGGAGTGCCCTCTGTATCTGCTCTCTGATGCAGTCCTTGTCTGGGGTTTCTTCTGGGAAGCTTGTGTTTGGAATGCCTTCGACGAGATCTCTGTCCGGGAGGTTTCTGTGTCTGAGCCTCATTTTGGCTTATGAGTTCAAGGGCATCACAGATTTTCTCCTTTTCCCCTTAGATTCTTTCACTCTTTCTTGTGTGATGTTCTTCATCTTAGCCAGGGACTTGACTGGGAATTAGAGGGAATTAATTGTCCAGATGAATCATACAGGAAAGCAAAATCCCATTCTCATTAGCTCGCTCTCCAGACGAAGAGCCGCTTAAGACCAATCCACACAATATAGCATTCTTGTTTATTTCTCCATGGAGGCATGGCTCAAGACAGGAAGCTGAGTGGAGCTCCCTCCAGCTACTGGTCTTCCACATCCTGTGCACAGAAAGGAACCCGGCCAGTGGTTCCTTTAAACCAAAGACTCTCTTTCTCCTTTATGGCAACAATTACTGAAAACCTGCTCTGAGCCAGTTACTGATCAGGTGCTCGGAATGACAAAGATGAGTAAAGTACAGCCCACTGTCCAGTAGCGGACGGAGACACATCACTCCAATACACCCTGACCACAGTAGGGGACAGACAGTGCTGAATCCCTGAAGTTCTGAGGTTCAGAACCTGGCCCTCAGTTATAGGAGATCTGCCCTCTGTTTTCATCCCACCTCACCCAGTGTGCTTCTGTTCTTCAAGGCAGAAGGCTAAGCATGGGGAAGAGCTGCAAGGTGGTCGTGTGTGGTCAAGCATCTGTGGGCAAAACTTCAATCCTGGAGCAGCTTCTATATGGGAACCATGTAGTAGGTGAGTGTTGTTGGGGGTAGGGACATGGTGGAAGAATAAGTAGGATGTGATCATAACATGAAAAGGCTAAAAGCTGCTGCTGCTGGTTATTGTACCCCCAAAGAGTGAAATCTACATAACGACCTTAACCCCAGCATATTGAAATCTGGAAAGAGGAAACCCAATATTTGAGATAGCGAGGAAAAGCTCTCAGGTCACGCTTTTGCTTAGTATGGCGTTAGCATGAGATCCATGCTGTTCCCCAAGTCATCCAGTCCTGCCTGTCAGTCCCTGGCCCTCTGTCCCCAGCCCCACATTCCTTTCCTTCCCTGGCTGATTGGCCTGTTAGGATATACTCAGTCACCCACGTTTCCCATCTTCCTTCTTTCTACAAACAAGTTTTTTCCTCATTTTGCCCCAGGTTCTGAGATGATTGAGACACAGGAAGACATCTACGTGGGCTCCATTGAGACCGACCGGGGGGTGCGGGAGCAGGTGCGTTTCTACGACACCCGGGGGCTCCGGGATGGGGCCGAGCTACCCCGGCACTGCTTCTCCTGCACTGATGGCTATGTCCTGGTCTACAGCACGGATAGCCGAGAGTCCTTTCAGCGTGTAGAGCTGCTCAAGAAGGAGATCGACAAATCCAAGGACAAGAAGGAGGTGTGTGTGGGGATCCCTTCTCCACCTTTCCAGCCTCATTCCAGCTTCTGGGGCTCTGAAAGACATATCCACGGGTGGGGTTAGGAGAAAGAGTGGGCCCTGGGCTGGCTCTGGGGAGCCTGGCATGGCTGTTTTTCATTCATGTCCCAGGAGGTAGGGTAGGAGCTAGAGGGGGGATGGAGGCCACTGGAGGGTGTCTTCACCCCTACAGGTGGCTGTATGTTGAGGCAGCTCAACCAAAGGGGCTTTCCTTTAGTTTTAGAGGTTTCTGACCTAACTTTGGGAGCCCCCACTAATCTTTCTTTATGATGGTTCTTTGCTCTTATCCTTCTGTTCCCAAATCCCCCTTTAAGCTGCAGGTGTTTGGGGAATGTTCCCTCACCAGTTGTTTAGCCAGAAACAGACTGATGCTCGTAATAAGCAGGCACGGGTGACACAGGGCTTATAAGAGAACTCCTGGAGGGAGGGCCAGATGGAGGGTAGAACTTAAACAGAGGAAGGAGAATAAAAAGCAACCATCTCCCTCTCCCCAGTCATTGTTTCCTATATAAGAAGAGGCAAAACGTTAGCTGTTGAGACTTTTTCTTCTGTTAGGACTTCTAGGTCGTTGCCAACCCTCACACCCAACTCTGAGGCCCGTGGTACATCCTCAGGCCTCTACTCTGTCCCTCTTCCCCAGGTCACCATCGTGGTCCTTGGCAACAAGTGTGACCTACAGGAGCAACGGCGTGTAGACCCAGACGTGGCTCAGCACTGGGCCAAGTCCGAGAAGGTGAAGCTGTGGGAGGTATCTGTGGCTGACCGCCGCTCTCTGCTGGAGCCCTTCGTCTACCTGGCCAGCAAGATGACCCAGCCCCAGAGCAAGTCTGCTTTCCCCCTCAGCCGCAAGAACAAGGGCAGCGGCTCCTTGGACGGCTGAAGACCTGCCATCCTTCCTCCACCTTCCCAGCCTCATTCCAGCTTCTGGGGCTCTGGGAGATATATCCAGGGGTGGGGTTAGACAAGCTGTCCTTCCCAGGCCAGGCAGCTGGGCTGTCCCAGGCTCAGGTCACTTTTGCTCCCTCCCAGCCTTGGGAAGTGGAGATAATCTAGGTTAGTGCCCCCAAAGCCTCCCTCCCCACCAGCTCTTATCATACCTGCCCTCCATGACCTGGGGCAGTTGTGGTCAATGTCCCCTTCCACCTGCCCTGGACGGGAAGCTGAGCTGCCATGCACAAGTGCCCAGTCTAGGCTCTGGTTCCTGTCACATGGGTCCCCCACCTGTGAGCTTTCTGCCAGTGACAGACAGACACACACACACACACACACACACACACACACACACACACACTCATACTCATGGCACCAGACTGGACTCCAGAGGAAGGGCGTCCAGGTATTATGTATGTGCGTGTAGACGTGTGCACATGTGCATGTGTGTGCATGCTGGTGTCCAACTCTGACCCCCTCACCTTTCTCCTGTCCTCTCCTTGGCTGGAAGAAGCCAACCTCCTGGGAAGTGTAATTTTCTGCTTTAACTCCCCCCCCCCCCCAATTGTTTTGCTTCTTCTTCCTGCTCAGGGAGCACATGGCCCTTATTGGCTGAGGTGGAAAGGAAGGATGGGCTGGGCTTCACCAGCTGGCTTTAGGACCCTGCAAGTCCTTTCCTCTCTCTGGGTTTCAGTTTTCTCATCTGTAAGGTGACGGGAGTTGCTTAGATGATCTTCTGGATCCTCTCCAGCCCTCTGATTTTATAACACCTGTGGCTTGGGGCTGGCTCTTACTGTACCCTTTGCTTCTCCCTCTTCAAGGTGCTATGCCCACTGGCCCTGGAGGCTGAGACACTGCTCTCCCCCAACCACCAGGGGGCAGGCGTGCACTGCCTCTAGCTGCCAGAGCGGCCGCCCGCCCAGTGCCCGATCAGCCCACCTCACACCCGGTGGGGCCTGGCCTTCACCCCTTCCTGTGGTTGTTTTCAGCTGATAGCTGGACTCCTATTTATAAATTACCTGTGTTTATATGCCTGCTGCCATGGTGAAGGCTGGACAAGGTGCTCCTCTAGCCCTTCCTTACCTCAGATGCCTGAATAGAACAAGGCAAACCAGTAGCAGCTTCTCAGGAGCTGACAGATCTGTCGGGGCTCAGAAGGGTGGTTACACTTTCAACATGCTATCAAGTGAGCTTGTAACCCACGACTTCCCGTGTCCACTTCATGCTTCTAATGTGCACACCCAGCAGAGATGAGACACCAGAGCCAGAGCCAGGTGACCTCTAGTCCACACCCCTTCTCCCTGGGATGGGAGAGGTGAATAGGGCAGGGCTGGGTGAGTCGAATTAGGGCATCTACAGGCTCGGGCTTGAATTCATTTATTGATGCATTGGACACAATAAAACCACAACTGTTATCAAAAGGTTCCCCTCCCCTCCCCCCTTCTTGTCCTCCCATTGGAAATATCTAAAAAAGGAAAAGATACAGGTGGATACTGGCAAAGTCCCATATTGTGGGGTGACAGAGCAGTGCTGGGGGGTGGGATGGAGGTTGTGACATTAACTTTGACAGCATGAAAATGGGTCTTGAGTGTGTCAGCCTGGATCCCAACACTCAGCTTCACAGGGAGGGGGCAGGATTCTGCTTGGGAAGAGGGGAAGCTGGATTTAGTGCTGGGGACCGGTTTGGGGTGAGGAGCCTGAGGGGAAAGCTCTTCTTTTGGGAGCCCTGGGGGAGGGGGGGTTGGTGTTAGCTGGGTCCATAGTCTGGCGAGATCCAATGCCCACCACCACCCTCCACCCCCAGCTGGGGTTCAGGAGAAATCAGTGAAAGGCTGAGGAGAGAGCTTGTGTGGGATTGATGACCTCTGTTAAAACTGGGCCCAGCCAGAAAATCACCCTCCCCTACCCCTCTCCCAGCCCTGTCTGATCACAGCGGAGGAACCCCAAAATCTCTCAGCCCCAGCCCCACCCTGGCTTTGCTCCCTGCCCCCCCTTTCTCCTCCACAGTCTTCTTCCACTCCCCCAGGGTCACCTTGTCCAGATAGCCTTGAACCCTGTCCAGCTTGAGACCCCATCTGCCACCTCCAGTGATTCTCCAGAGAGTCCAGTGAATGGAGAGGGCCTCTTCTCTAGACTTCTTGCCAGGCTCAAAGTTAAGATTCCTAGGACCTCGGACCATGGGGTTCTAGGTCTCAGGTGGGGGAAATGAGAGCACCATGGGGCTGGGGCTAGGATTTTGCATAGATCTTTGGGATTTCTCAGTTTGCTCCCTGCAAATCAGGCTGGGCAATGCAGGGGAGCCCAGTGCCAGCCTCAGGAGGCTGGGGAGAGGAGGGTTGGAAGGTCTTGGGCCAGGAGGGTTGTAGTTGAATCCGTAGTCCAGACTGGGCAAAGGGCAGCTGCCCTTAAAAGTAGCCCAGCTCTTCCTAGATTGGGCAGGAAGCTTTGGCTGTAAATAGCAGTCTCCTAGGGGATGGAGGAAACTGAGGCATCTCGGGAAGAGGAGGCAAGGACAGCGACTGCTGGGTGCCGAGCCCCGGCCTCCCCAGGAAGCCTAGTAGGGGGCAAAGACGATGGGCCCTGTGGCAGGGCGGACGGCTCCTGCTGGGGTGCGAAACAGAGCCGGGCCCAGGATGGGAGCTGGGAAGAGGGTGGTGGCTGCTGTGGGGGCAGGCCTGAGGGCCAGGGGCCCTGGCAGCGCACAGATGGCTGCGGCAGCGGCGGGGATCGGGCTGGGCAGGAAGCGGGCTGCAAGTGTCTTGGTGAGTTGCTTCTGCAAGGCTAGCTTCGACTGCAGAGGAGAGAGAGAATGGACACAGTCTGACCCAGGAAAATCCCAGCCCTCCCGGGGCCCCATCCTTGGGCGTTCTGTTGCAGGAAAGACGTGCCTTTTAGGGTTCCAAACCTAAACCCTTCCCACCCCCAAAACATCATTCCAAAGGGCTTTCTCCAGCACCTGTCTTCCTGCCCAGAGGAAGGAGGCTATGGGGGGTGGGGGCAGAGATGGTCTCTAGGAGATGCACGCCCACTCCTCGCTCTTGACCCAGAGATTACTATCCTCGGCCCACCTCCCCGGAAATTCCACTGGGCAGATCCCAAGATGGTCCAAAACCCCAGCCCGACTCTCTGCCCAGGCAGCCTTAAAGGGGGGGTGGCTTCCTTCCTGCCCCACCCCCACCAGTCCCCCCCCCCCCCGGCTTGCCCTTCTGGCCCATCCTCTCCCCTCTTGACCCAGGGCCCAGCCCTGTCGCCGGGAGACAGATACCTTGAGGATACTCACAGCCAGCGCTGCATGTTTCTGCAGCTTGCTGTGCTGGCTGGAGGGCTTGGGGGGCTTCCCAGCCAGGCGGTCTTTGTGCCTCCTGCTGCTCAGGTGCTAATGGACAGACAGACAAACTGGCAACAGGATAAGGAAGCCCAAGGACCCCTAGATGACTCTATCATCCTCCACTAGCTAACCCTTCCTCACCCATGAGTCACACGTCAGACGCACACCTACTGGGTATCACCGTGGGAAGGGGAGGTGAGACCCAGCCTTGGCCCCTCCAGGAGCCCACTGCCCCTCCAGCCTCCCTCTTCTTCCTCCCTGGCTCCCTCCTGTCACCTGGGACCGGTCCCACCCCTCAGCCCTGCTCTGGTTTCTCCCACCTGCTTGAGTTGGGTCTCCGAATTGACCTGGAGCTGACACAGGGCACAGTGAAAGGGGGGGCTGGGCCCCTGTCGGCTGCCCTGGCCCCCTGCCACTCTCTTGGCCTTGTGTCCGCCTCCCCGGGGCACAGGGCGGCCCCGGCCCCTTCGAGGAGCACCTCGCTGACCTTCCACCATCCACCGGTGCTTGGCTCCTGAGAGAGAAGGAATGACAGCCCCAGCCTGTCAGCACCCAAGAAGGGCTCCAGGGCAGGGGAGATGCCTCTGAACCAGGTCATGCTGGCTGCCCCCTTAAGCCGCCTGCACACGCTCTCCCCTCCAGCCACCTGAGCGTTCTCTTCCCCACCTCCGCCGGGGCCTCCCAGCTTCTCTTGTCCCCCCCACCCCCAGCCTCCCCAGAACGCCTCCCTGCAGGGGAGCCTTGTGGCTTCCCTTTGCTCCCATCTCAGTGCTTTCCTTCTGGGTCTAAGATAGATGGAGGAGGACCTTCCTGCCTTCTCCCAGCGACCCTTCAGTTCCTGCTGCCACAGACTTCTCTTCCCAATTCTCCCGCCTCAAGCATTAGTGGGAGGACCCCAAATGCCCACCCAATCACAGCTGAACACAACACCTCTGTCATGAAGCCCTTGGGCAAAGTGCCCAGAAACTCCAGCCTGCCTGCAGCTGTGGAGGGGGTCTCCCTGCCCCACTCCTCCCTGGACTCGGGGGTGAGGGTGGTGGGGGAGGGAGAGGGGCACAGCACTGACCTGTGTTGTGAGCCTGAAGCTGGGAGGCAGAGTTCACTGTCACCTTGCACGTGGGGCAATAGAGGCGCCCCTTCTCGCTCCTGCCCTCCCCGTTCACACCGTTTCCCACAGCAGCCACTGAGGGCTCAGGCCCTGGCGCCTCTCTCCCAGGCTCCGGGGAGCAGGGTGGGCAGGAGGAAGAAGAGGAAGAGGAGGCAGCATCCAAGAGATCTGAGTGAGCCGGCTCCCTCGGCGTGGGGTCGGTCAAAGTCAGCGGTGGCTGGAGTTGGGGGCCAGGGGGTGGGGCTGCAGGAACGGCTGGGGAGATCGAACGCATCGGGTTAGAATCATCTGGAGGCCATGATTTTAAGTAGTGACATATTGGGGGTGGCATGGCAGAGTGGAAGCATCCCTGGTGTCGGGATGACCAGCAGTGGGTTCCAGACTCCACTCTCCCACCAACTCCCTGGGCAGACTTGGGCCTCTTTAGGCCTCAGCTTCCGCATCTGAAAATGTAGAGTTGGACAGAGTGGTCTCAGATAGCCCTCACAGCCCCGATACTTTACAGTTCTTTGCTAACTGTTAAATAAGCGGAAGTTGCCAATAAGATGTGGTGTTATATTCATAGAGCACTATTCGTAATAGCATAAAACTGGAAACTGTCCAAAAATCCATCAACAGGAGAATAGATTTAAGCAAAAAAAGAGAGGGGAACCTGACTGGCTCAGTCAGTAGAGCAGGCGACTCTTGATCTCGGGGTTGTGAGTTCAAGTCCCATGCTGGGTATGGAGATTACTTTAAAAACAAAAATATATATTTTTAAAATTTCTTTAGGGGCGCCTGGGTGGCTCAGTCGGTTAAGCGTCCGACTTCGGCTCAGGTCATGATCTCACAGTCCAGGAGTTCAAGCCCCGCATCGGGCTCTGTGCTGACCGCTCGGAGCCTGGAGCCTGTTTCGGATTCTGTGTCTCCCTCTCTCTCTGACCTTCCCCCATTCATGCTCTGTCTCTCTCTGTCTCAAAAATAAATAAACGTTAAAAAAATTTAAAAAAAATAAAATAAAATTTCTTTAATGTTTATTTTTGAGAGAGAGAGAACAGAGCATGAGTGGGGGGAGGGGCAGAGAGAGAGGGAGACACAGAATCCGAAGCAGGCTCCAGGCTCTGAGCTGTCAGCACAAAGCCCAATGCAGGGCTCGAACCCATGAACCTTGAGATCGTGGCCTGAGCCGAAGTCAGACGCTTAACTGACTGAGCCAGCCAGGCTCCCCTCAAAACAAAAAAACTTAAAAAAAAAAAAAAAAGACAGCGTTGTACGGTCATTAAATGGAACACTACACAGCAATAAAAATGACAAACCACAGCTGTATGCAACAACATGGAAGAGGCCAGGCACAAAAGTTCCATGCGATAGGGTTCACCAAAACCAGGTGCAACGGATCGATGGCAAGAAAAGTCAGGATCACCTGGGGGAGGGTAGTTGAATTCAAGTGGTTGATTAGCATCACCCCAAAATTCACATCTGCATGAAACCCCAGAATGTGATCTTTGGAACTAGGGTCTGTGCAGATGTTAAGTAGTTAAGATGAGATCACAGTGGACTGGGGTGTGCCCCAATCCAATGACTGGTGTCCTTATAAGAAGACCACATGGAGACACAGAGACACGGGGAGAACGTGATGTGAAGACACAGGCAGAGATTGGAGGGATGCATCTACAAGCCAAGGAATGCCACGGCTTGGCAGCAAGTGCCAGAAACTAGAAGACAGGCATGGGACAGACTCTCCATCTGAGCCCCCATGAAGGAATCAACCCCATCAACACTTGGATTTCAAACTTCTGACTTGAGCCACCGAGTTTGCAGTCATTGATTATGGTAGCCTAGAAAGCTACTACAACAAGGTGGTCACCCAGAGGAGACCAAGGAGGGCTTCTGGGTGCTTGTTTCTTGATCTTGGTATATTCAGACTGGGAAAATTCATCGAGCTCAACATTTGTGATGTGTGCCTTTTTCTGTATGTATGGAATACCCCAACACACACAAAAATAATAACAACATGCAGGGGCGCCTGGGTGGCTCAGTCAGTTAAGTGTTCGACTTCGGCTCAGGCCATGATCTCACAGTTCGTGACTTCGAGCCCCACATCGGGCTCTGTGCTGACAGCTCAGAGCCTGGAGCCTGCTTCAGGTTCTGTGTCTCCTTCTCTTTCTGCCCCTCCCCCACTCAACTCTGTGTGTGTGTGTGTGTGTGTGTGTGTGTGTGTGCGCGTGCGCACGCGTGTCTCAAAAAAATGAATAAACGTTTTAAAAGTAATAATAATATGCAGAAATCTCCCAACCCCTTGCCAGAAACCAGATTTGGATTGGGGAGAGGGGAGAAGAGTTCAGGACTGACCTTTGCTGTGCGGCTCTCCAGGGGATCCACTGGCTGGAGTCAGGGTGGGGGACACCAGCACCCCATCCCGGGCCAGGGTTTGTGGCCTCTGCTTGCTCTTGGCGGCTTCGACAGCCTTGAGTTTTCTGGCATGTTTGTGGCCTTTGTAATGTGCTTCAGCTTGGTTCTGGGGAGGGGAGGACTTGGGGTCACCATTTTTTGCTGAGTCCACATGCCCCATCCATGAGCTGGCGAGGGGCAGGGGGGCAGGTCAGAAGGGACAGGGCTCTGGCCAGACAAGAGGTGAATCCTTGTCATCACAGCATTTGTGTGGCCTTGAGGTTTACAGAACTCATTCTCATACATGAGCCTCCAGACAAGCAGCCTCTGGCTTCAAATTCTGTCTCAGCCACTTGATGAGCTGTGCATCCCTGGGCAAATCGCCTCACTTCTCTGAGCCTCATTTTGCTGACTTGTAAAGTTTGTGATGACAATACTGACCTTGCAGGGTTGTGAGAATTAAAAAGAGAACATGAATGACAGGGGCCTAGTACATACAGCAAGTGCTCAACGATGTTAGTTGCCAGGTTCAAAAATGCACAAATGGAAAAAATAGAGCAGTCCTCATGCTTCGGGTATGTGCACTCCAGAACATTCATCTCTTTGTTCAGTTTTTCAGCAAATAGTTGTTGAGCATTCGCTCTTTGCCAGGCTCTGTGCCAGGAGCCCAGCATGGAGAAGACATGGTCCTTCCCTCAAAGCAAGGTCTTTCTGTCCATCTCTTATAAGGCTCATATAACCTGAAAGCCTGGAGGAAACCCCTGAATCTGGCCTGTTCGTGTCCTCCCCCCTTCACCTAGGGGTCCCTGCTTGTTGCTCCCAAGTATAGGAAAGACAGGCCCCCATGGCCCCTCCCTAGACCTTTTCACCAGAGCAGATCTCTCCAAGCCCCACAGTTGTCCAGAGAGAAGGTAAATCTTCTCTGGGAGGCCAGAATGAGGCTTCTCCACTATCTAGGGGCAGGCTGTGGTAGAAAGTATGTGGGCCTTGGGGTCAGCCAGGCCTGGGCTCAAATCTCAGCTCTGCTACTCACCAGCTGTGTGACCTCGGACAAGACACTTAACCTCTCTGAGGCTCATTTTCCTCATCTGAAAAGTGGGGATGATAACAGGGCCCCTATCCATCTAACAAGGTGTCATGAGAACTAATTAAGATGATGGGCATGAAAACGTTCAACATGTTAACTGTCAGATGCTTTAAGAACTCAGCTCCAGACTAGGAACTGATGGTGTCCCTTGGGACCCAGAGCAGGAAAGGTCAGTCTTCTCTCTTGCAGAAGGATCCAGAACACAGGAGAGAAGCGGGAGGGAAATGGAGTCCCAGGACCACTAGAGAGGGAGGGAAGAGGCAGAGGAATTTGGGGAGAGGAGAGGGTGGGATGGGTAAAGGACCAGGAGTGCCTCTTCTGCACCCAGGGACAGAAAATATGGACCCCAGTCCCTTTGCCGGCCTTATTCCTCCAGGAAAGACCCCGGAAGCCACTGTCCAGCCCCCTCCCTGCCCAGCCTCCTCCCCAATCTGTTTCCACTACTCCCTCTCACCGCTGAGTTGAACCTCAGGTGACAGATGTTACAGGAAATGAAGAGCTTCTTCTTCAGAGGGGAGGGGACCCCAAACGTGTGGCTGATGACAGCTTTCTGGATTGGGTCCATCTGTGAAGGGGGTGGGAGGGCACAATAACTCTGGGGTCGGCTTGGTGGGGGGAGGGGGCAGTGCAAAATGCCAAAAACTAGAGACTATTGAGGAGGGCAGGAATCAGGCCGTAGGAAGAACTTCCCCATCCTTGTGGATAGGAGACACACAAACAATCTCTTCCCCGGGTTTCTGCTTGGAGGCAGTGGGATGGCCAGGGTGGCCTCCATGATCGGGAGAAACAGAACCATGTCCTGGTGATCACCTTGGCATCTCTTGCAGCCCCTCTGGTCTCTGGTTTGTTGTTGTTGTTGTTTTCCTCATTCACAAGAATCACAACTATTGGGACAGAGTTAGAGGCAGGGAGAAGCAGGGAAGGGACAAAGGGTCTTCTTTTGGAAATCCTGTCCCACAACCCAGCTTTGCGCTGGGCCCATGGGCTGGGACAGAGAAGGCTGATCTCATCAGCTCTGCCACTGTCACAGGGCCTGAGAAGGGGAGTGAGAGCAGGGCTGGGGCATGTGGGGGGCCGGGAAAGGACAGGCAGCAGCACATGGAGGCCAGAAGGTTCCCCGAGCAGCAGGATCATTTCTTTGGAACATTAATTTATGTGGTTTCTTTTTCCCTTTTCCTTATTTTAACTATTTTTTTTTCTCTTCTATCAAACCAAGTCTTCCTGTTCCCTTTTCTCAGGGCCTGGCTTGTTGGACCAACAGCAGAAGTGGTCTCGGCTTGCTTATCAAGAGGAACTTTCTCAACCTTCCTGAGAGAAGAGAACAGAGGCTTTGAGAAAAAAGCATGCCTTCAGAAACTTTCCTGAGAACAGAAAGAGGTTCTAACCCTCACCTAACAGCACCGAGGGCTGGGGGCAGGCAGAGGACAGGAGAATGGCCAGCAGGGCCCCCAGCGAGGAGGGTGACAGAAGCTTTATCCACTCCCAAGGGACTGTGTGCATGAACAGTGAGTGTGTCAGCAAGTGACAGAGGGGACTGAAGAACAGGGGACCCTCCCCAAAGGACTCAGGCTCCTTCAGATCTCTGTGTGACCTTGGAGGTTGGAAAGGGGCTCCAAAGAGTGACTGAGACTGAATTTCCCGCCATCTTGTCAGGTAGGGTGGGCTCCTTGATGATTACATTTGATTTTCCAGAATTAAAGAAAGCAGGGAGTTACTCCTTATCACTCATGGAGTGAAGTAAAATTCATGCTCCCTACACTTTCATTCACACACATGCACACATGGAAATACACAGACTGGTATACACACACATAGCACATAAGCCTACAGGCAGTTACAAATCACAGAGCCATGCAGAAAGATACACACTCACACGCATACGAATGGCACACTTGCATAGACACACAATCACCCAAACCACACAAACACACACACGCTCACAGGTCACACACATCAAACACATACAGAGTTGACACAAAGACACAAAAATATCTCTCAGATACACAGGCATACACATTAATTACATACAAGGACCCAGGCACAAAGAGATGTTTACAAACACACACACTCACACACACACACACACACACATTCACAACCACAAGGAACACACAAAGACCCACAGACACATAAACTAAAATAGAAGGGCATACCCCAAATGCACACAGACGTACACAGATCACCCATAGATGTCCCTATACAAAAATTCAAGTATAACCTACAGACGACAGGCCCAGCAGGTGTTACTGGAACCATCCTCATTCCCTGGCCTAAGGAAAAGCTGGGCCAGGGGTCCCCGTTTGGGGGGCACCTAGTCACTCTTGGGGATGTCGTTTCTACTTATACCCAGCTTCTGAGAGCCAGCCCCTCTGAGCCCACCTTCCCTGCCCACCCCAAGCTTGGCCGCATGCCCCCACCCGCCAGCCCAGCCCGTACCGTGCTGAAGTTGGGGGTGAGACTGAGCGGGGTAGCGCCATTGAAGTGGAAGGCGAGCAAGTGCTTGAAGTCCAGCGGGGGCTGCAGAGGCCTGGCAGGCAGGGGCAGGGAGGCCAGCAGGGGGCTGGGGGCGCTGGAGGCCGGGCCTGCTGCAGGAGGAAGAAGGGCAGGGTCTGAAATGGGGAGCCACGGGGCTCACATCTACCTCCACAGCCAGAAAAAGAGGCTGATGGGCTTCTCGGGTGTGGAGCTGGGGCAGAAACTCCTGTCTGCCTCTTCACAAAGTAGCACTGGCTAAGCCCAGGGCAATTACCGCCCATTTCTGTGCCTCTCCTCTCCACAACCGGGGGAGCAGAAGCCCACAGTTTGTGGTTCCCAGTCCAGGAGGATGCCCCTCCCATCCCCTATAGAGGTAGCAGAAGTACCCCATGAATCCCAGGCCAGAGGAGTCCTGACACACACACAGCACCATGGAGACTGCGAGATGCACTGGGTTTCCAGTTTATTGCAAGTTAAACCCAAACCCCTCTCACTAATGCCCACACAGTCACAGCAAGGCTGACAGAGGGGATGGGAAACCCATTGGAATCTGAAGGGATGTGTCCTCCCCCCCCCCCCTCCCCAGCTCTGGCGAGGCCCCAACTCCTTCTCCCAGGAGGCAAAAAGCCCTCCAGCTCCTGGGTGTGGCCCGAGGCTGGTCCTCAGAGTTGGCCCTTCCAGCCCTGTGGTTTTACAGTCTTTGGTCTTAAAGGTCTGAGGCAAGGGTGGGGGAAGGCTCAGAACTTTGGGGAGCAACCAGACTTTGAGGAAGAAGAACATTAGAAATAAATGCAGTCCGTTGAAACTTTTCTGGACTCTGTCATTGCAAAGCCGGAAGAAGTCCTTTTCGATTTTTTGTGTGTTAACGATATGCAAGATAGGATAGATTTATTTTACATTTGTAGATGTGTATATCTATATACACAGCCACATATAGGCAGCCTACCAGTGGGTGGGGAGGTAGGGCACCACCCCCACCTCCCTTGAACTGGTAGCTTGTGCACAGAGAGGGTGCTGTGCTGTGTCGACACCAAGGAAGTCATCTGCCGTCTAGTCCTATCTGAAGAGAAGAGATGCTGCCAGGCAGGGAGCTAACAGCCAAGGACCCATTCCCCTTTCCCTCAATCCCTCAGACCCAGTCTTCCTTTCTCCCTCCAACCAAGACTCCTCAGCTTTTCTATGGCCCAAACCTGGGCTGGGTCCAGAGGGAAAATGGTGAGCTACTCCTCCCCAAACTCTGGCAAGGGCAGGAGTGATCCTGAGGGTGTCCCCAAACCCAACATCTCCGTGGGCTCGCCCAGGACCCCCTCGACACAGCCCTTCCTCCACAGCCCACGGGGCTGGGTTAGTACTCAGCGTGGAGCGGAGGAAGCACGGGGCAGGTGGTTGGAAGGCCACAGTTAGGGGGTCAGCTTGGGTGCAGCACAGTCACCTAGAGTCTGTCTTGGCCCCTAGAGTGCTCAGGGCCCCAGGCTGTCTGGGCGGAGGGAAGGGGGCCGCCCTCACGTGAGCTGTGACCCCAGGAGCCCCTCCGCCCACCCACTCTCCAAGAACTCCACGGCGAGTGCAAAGTCAAACTCGTGCAGCGGGGGCCCATCCACGGCGATCTTCACCGCCGGGCCACCCCGGCCTTCCCCTGCCCCGCTCTGCCCCCACCACCGCAGCTCCCGGCTGCGGCCCACCTTGTCCAGGAGGCCGGCGCCCGCGGGCAGCGCCAAGGCCAGGGCGGCAAGGGCGGCGAAGTCCGGGAAGAGCTCGTGCAGCTCGGAGCGCGCGCAGGCCAGCTTGGCGCACAAGGCCCGCGGGCCCAGCCGCCCGAGGCTGCACACCACGCGCTTGAAGAGCGCGAAGTCGCCCAGCGCCCTCTGGCGCACCACGGCGGGGGCGAAGGCGCGCAGCAGCACCCGCAGTGCCCCCTCGCCGTGCGCGCCCAGCTCCTCGGGTGCCTGCGGGTAGCCGCGCGAGTCGAAGATCGCCGCGAAGGCGGCCACGGCGTCCAGCGAGGGCCCGGGGTAGGAGTCCCGCAGCCCCCGCCGCATGGAGTCTAGGAAGGCCCCCCGCAGCCGCTGCAAGCCCCGCACCGCAGCCTCGGAGTAGCCGACCAGCTCCACGCCGCGGTAGGTGCAGCGCCCACCGCCCAAGTCAGAGCTGGAGGACGCCAGCTCCTGCAGGAAGCCCTGGAGGCGCGCCCCACCCGAGCTGCGCAGGGCTTGGAGGGAGGCTGCGGCTGCCATCACCAGGGGTTGCAACAAGGCCAAGTCCGGCTCTTCAGGCTGCAGGACAAGGGTGAGCTTCTGCATGGATGGCAGAGTGTCCAGCAGCAGGTGGGTGAAGGCCACGAAGGTGAACTGGCGTAGGGCGAGGGCCAGTGCCTTGGCTGTAGGGGAGGCTGGAGCAGAGGCCTCCAGCGTGGGCACCAGGCAAGGCCAAGCCTCAGCCACAGCTTCCACGATAGGCAGCAAGGAGGCCCAGGGCACTGGCCGCGGTCCTGCCAAGTCAATAGCTGCAAGGTCCAGTGCTGCCCGCAGCTCAGGGACCATGTGAGAACTGGGGCCACCATGGAGGCGGAATAGGGCATCCAGCACACTTTCATATTCGCTTAGGTAGGCAGGGGGCTCGGGATCTGTCCGGCCAGGGAGGCAGTGTAGTTCGGTGAGCAGCGGGCAGGCGGCCCGGAGTTGTGGGCCCACACGCCCAAGGCGGTCACTGGGGAGGCTCGAGCTGAGCCAGGCCAGCTTGGGTGCAGACACGCCGAAGGCCTGCAGGATGTCCAGGAGTTGGCCAGCGGTGGCCTCACCCTCCTGTAGCTCCACACTGCCCAGGAAGGTGGTAGCAGGCTGGCCATCACAGGGGGACACCGAAGTGGCAAACAAGGCCAGACTGTGGGACTCGGGCCAGTCCCTGGTCTCGTCCAACACCAGCCCCACATATGGGGATGCCTTCAGGCGCTGGCAGGCCTCTGTGTGCAAGACACTGGCAATGGCCACCTGGGACAGCCAGGGAGAGAAAGGAAGGGACAGAGTTAGGCTCCTCCTGCAAAGGGGAGGCAGCAGTACTGGGGAAAGAAAGGGCACAGACCTTGGGGGCAGACAGACCACTCCTAGCTTTGCATCTTACTGGCTGTGTGATCTTGGGCAAGTTATTTCATCTCTCTGAGCCTCAGTTTCCTCAGCTCTGAAATCAGGCCACTGCCTGCCTCTAAGCTCTTAAAAGGTTGCTACCAATTGGGGTGCCTGGGTGGCTCAGTCAGTTAGGCATCCGACTTTGGCTCAGGCCATGATCTCCTGGTTTGCCAGTTCGAGCCCCGCGTCAGGTTCTGTGCTGATAGCTCAGAGCCTGCTCCAGATTTTGTGTCTCCCATTCTCTCCGCCCCTCCCCTGCTCATGTTCTCTCTCTCTCTCAAAAATGAATAATTAAAAAAAAAAAGGGTTGTCAGCAATTACAAATGTTGCTGTGCTTGTAAGTGTAAAAATGCTTTAGGAACCATAAAGATTCTATAGCATTTTATGTGTGCTTTTATGGCATTGCCCTAGTCCGCCTTATTCCTGGGAGTCTCCCTCCACTCTGCTGCTCAGGGATTAACTGATAGACATGTTCCCTCCCAGTTACATAGAACCCCAACTGTGTGCTCCGTTTGTCTGTCTGTCATCGATCACTCTGTAGGATGAGATCGAACTCTCCCACCCTCACCCCAGCCCCTAGGACTCACACAACTGGTACCTAGGACAGAGCTGCAACTTGCATGCCCCCTGGGGCCACATGGGCGGTACTGGGCTTGAAGTGGGCCAGGGATACACCAAAGGGAATGGCGAAGGCCCGGGTCTGCTCTTCATGCCCTGAGAGCATAGGGACCTAGCTTTTCAGAAGTCACAAATCCGCATTTTTATGTGTAATCTCTCACTTCTTTTTTTTTTTTTAACTTGGAAATTAACTTAGGTTTTCCAAAAGCACTGTGAAAATCAACAAAATGTATCTGTGGGCCGATCGAGGCTCCAGGCTTGCAACCTCTGGCCTAGACAGCGAGGGAAAACCTCTGTGCCCCTGAGGACAGGGCCTGGTCTGGCCTCTTCCAAGCTGTGCCCCCAGCAGCTGGCCCAGGGCCTGGCACATGATACGCCTCAGTGAAAGGTTCTGCTGGGTGAAGGTATGAATGAAGCGTTCTGGCTGTTGCCCGGGGGCCTGGCATGCTGGCGCTGTGCCCAGACAGCTCCATGTCCTCCCTCCTCGAGCCCTCCCCCACACCTCTGGCTGCCACCCACCTGCATGTCCCTCACCCTCCTGGGGCTGTAGTAATCGCCATGCTCCGTGCCCAGCAGCGCCTGGCACAGGTTGAACCTCTGCAGCTCAAGCAGGGCAGAGCAGCGGTCGTCGGGCACGTCCTCCTTGGCCATACAGTACACCGTGGTCAGCACCGCCACTTTGGCCGGGTCCACCTCCACCTTGACGCCCGTGGGGGTGGGGGTGGTGGCCAGGTCTGGGTAGGCCCCTCCTCCCTCAGCTTGGCCCTCAAAAGTGGGCTGGCCCCGGTTGACAGCCAGAGCCTGGCGGTGAGCCCCCGAGGTCACGTGGCGCAGCAGGGCGTGGCGCTGGAAGTTGTCGGTGCCCACGGTGAAGGCGTTCTCGGCTTTGCCGTGCTTGTTCCGCACCAGGGCCTGGCGGCACTCGAGACAAAACATCAGCTTCCGCTCGTAGTCGAAGTCCAGCCAGGGGAACTCCTCCTTCCAGTGCTCGTTAAAGTAACGCTTGCATTTTTTGTTGGAGTTGGAGGCCTCTCCCGCTGGTTTCTTCCCCGGGGGTACCATTCCTGCTCAAGGGGCAGGGCACCCCCGACCCCACCCAAATGCTCTGGTCCCCCAGGCTCCCCCCACACACGGCAGCACCTCCCTTGACAATGGAAATTGTGGGGGGAGGAGGGGAGCAGCGCGCCAGGCTAATGGGGACCATCCATCTAACTTAGCTGGGAACGGTTATTCCCGCTCTGCCGGTGGGAGACTGGAGATGAAAGAGACAAGGGAGAGGCGTTAGGGGGTCCGAGGTGGGTTCATGCTGCCCACAGAGCACTCCCCAGCTGACGGGTGGACTGCACCTAATGGGGAAGGGCTATTGGGAATGGGTGGGGTCATGCAAAGGGCCATAGAATGTTATCCAAAGTGGGGGAGGTTTGGGGGTCCCCAGCCCACTCTGAGGGTCTCCCTCCATCCAGGACAAGGCGCTGACTAACTTTGACTGCTGGAACATGTCAGAACTCAGCTCTGAAAAGATTGGCATCATCTATGCAACCACATTTTATAGGTGAGGGCACTGAGTCCAGGTGACAGCGGTTCTCAGGGCCCATGAATAATTCGTGACTGAGCCAGGACTCCAACTCAGACCTTGACTCCTCACTCAAGAGGATGCCCAGTCTCTCTAGTCCACCATCGCTTATTTCATCAGAATGAAGTTAGCACAAAGCTGAGCTCCCGGAGTCACAGCACCAAGGAATGTCCTTTGTTTTCACTGGACCTCCCTTCCCTGAACGTTCACATGGGCGCACTCACACTTACACACACTCCCTGATAGTGGGGTTCTGGGAAGGGAAGCCCAGAAGTGGGGGCCAGACCCCAGACCAAAGGAGCTAGCTGCTTGCCTGTACCTCGCTCATGCTTCCACCGCCCCAGGCACGATGACAGGTGAGCCGTTCAGGACCAGAAGGCCACGTCCAGCCAGCGGCCAAAACCAGCCAACTTCCTAGCTGTCCTTCAACCCTGTCCCCACCTCTCCACGCCTACTAATAACAACAGCAGTAACTACCATTTGTCAAATGTGAACTTCATCGGGCCTTGTGCTAAGGACTTTACAGTGACTCCACGAGAAAGCCAAGATTCCTCTTTCAAGTACTCTGAGGGTGGTATCATCCCCATTTTGAAGAGGAGGAAACCGAGGCTGGGGACTTCAGGTGATTTGCCCAGGGTTCCACGAGCAGTAAGTTAGAGTAAGGCTGAGGCAGAGTTAGAATCTAAGCCCTCCTTATAAAAACAGGGAGGGGGACAAAACAGAAGAGACTCATAAATATGGAGAACAAACTGAGGGTTACTGGAGGGGTGGTGGGAGGGGGGATGGGCTAAATGGGTCAGGGGCACTAAGGAGTCTACTCCTGAAATCACTGTTGCACTAGATGCTAATTTGGATGTACATTTTAAAAAATAAAAAATGAAATTAAAAAAATAATAAAGTAACTCTAAAAAAAACAAAACAAACAAAAAAAAGAATCTAAGTCCTCCTGACCCCAAAGGCCATGCTGAGACTCTGGTGACACCTGGATGATACATCTGCCTCCACCTCTGCAGGCATGCCCCCAGATTCGTCCCTTGCCCAGCAGCCAGAGGGCGAGCTCAGACACAGATCCCTCTCTCGCTTCCACCTCTTCAGTGGCGTCCTAAATGGTTGCCTGAGTCTACACACCTCACCATGAGCCAGCGGGGCCCTCCCCAGCCTCCCGCAGCTCCCGTCTGCTCGGCCAGCAGCTCCAAAGGCTTACCATTCCCCCCACACACCCAGCTGTTACTTTGCTCCTGCCTCCATCCTCTGTGCCTGGAGTTTCCTATCCCTCCCCATTCCCTGGCTAATCTCCATTCATTCCTGGAGAGCAGTTCTGCATCCCCTCTGCCACCCTGCCCTCCCCTGCCCCCAGCCCCCAGCCGGGGCTGGTGCCTATCCTGTAGCTTCCCATAATTCTCTGCGCATGGATCTTGGTGATACAATATGGTAAACTCAGGGACTCTCTGTGTATCTCTGCACTTGGTTCCCAGAAGGCTAAGATCACATTTGTTCAGTTTGGGATTCCTAAGTCCCTGGGCATGCACGGCTGGGCATCCAGATGCCTTTCAGCACAAGTTTGTTGTTTAAAAGACTAAAAGGATTTACTTGGGCCCTATGAAAGAACCTCATGTGTCTGAGGCTATGGGTTAGATGATTCTGGGCTCCAAGAAAGCGGTGACTGTCTTGTCCTCCAGATATACCCAGCACCCTGCAATGGAACCTAGCATGTAATGGGTAAGTACAAGGGCAGATGAGCAGAATCCCAGGGGTAGCCTGTTCAGTGCAAGGGAAGGTGCTCTCTGTTGCTACGTGTGGTGAAATTCATCAATTCTCTCCCCCTAGACTGCTCACCCTACCCTCCTTGAAACATGCTTTTCTCTTGGCTTCCAAGACTCTATGTCCCCTGGGTTTCCTTTCCCCCATCAGCACTCCTCCACCTCTGATGACACTTCCTCCTCCTCTTCCTAACCTAAAACCGTCCAAAAAGTTCAGAACCATCCCTGCCAGTCACCCTGAAATAAACAAGCCTAGCCCGAGCCATTCCTCTGGGCTCCATACCTCTCCATCAAACCACGTTCCTGGCTCATCTAGATGGAATTGTCGATCTGTCCCTACAAATATGCTCTTCTCCCAGTCAGCCCAGCTCAGGAAATACCTGCTCTCCTACCCGGGTGCTGTGGCCAGAAACCTGCCCCTTCAGCCCCTGCTCTCTTCCACATTCTGGACCCAGTCTATCCACAGGTGCTGTCACTTCCACCTCCACAATCAGCTTCTCACTTGTCTCTTCTCTCCGCTGCCACCAGCCTCATCCAGGGCACCTGCATCTCCTGCCTGGACTACAGCAGTCACTTCCTGACGGCACTCTGGGTTTCCACCCACTCTTAACCCTCTCTGAGCCATCTGGACCTATAGCACCTGGAGGGGGCTTTTTAAAACATACTGCCTAAAACCCCTCTATGACCTCTTGTTCTCTGAGGCCAATGCCAGGATCCCTTTCGAGGTCTGCCAAATGTCCAGGCATTGCTGACCTCTCTGGTGGCCACTTGTGCCTCTCTTCCCTTCCAGCTACATCCCTCAGTTCCTCCAGAGTGCCAGGTTCCCATCCCCAGGGCCTTTGCGCATGCTGTACCTTCTTCCAGAATGTTTCTATCCTCCCTTCTCAATACTTTGCCTGTTTCACTTCCTCTCTGGTCTTAGTTTAGTTGTCGCCTCTTCCCAGGAGACTTCTCTATCCCTTCCCAGGAGGTCCCCTTCTTTTCTGTTGCTGCTTCCTGTTTGTTTCCTCTATTGTACTCCCCACAGTTTACAAATCTGCTTATTTTCTCTGCATTTCTGTTGCTTGGCATCCTCCCCCCACCCCCACTCTCTGTCTCCCTCTCTCTCAAGAAAGCAGGCTTCCTGAGGGCAGGAAACGTAACCAACTTGTTCACATCTGGACCCCAGAGAAGGGAGCACTGCCTGGCACCCAGCAGGTGCTCCACAAAATTTCAGGAGTGAATGAGTAAGGAAGCACCAGCTTTGGGGCAGAGAGAACAATGGAGTGAAGCCTTGGGTACCTCTTGGGTGGCTAAAACAGCTGCCTTTGACCTCTCTTCCTCCTAAGATCCCATGATTCTGTGTGACCCTATCCAGCCTACCACCCAAGGGATCTTAGAATGGGGAAGAGGTGCAAGTCCAAGGTGGTACCCTTCCAAAGTTTGTCAAGTCCCTTCCATATACCTAGAAACTAGCTATCCTGTCCCATTCTGCAGAGGGATAAAGTTACTGTTTTTGATAAAGGAACAAAAGATTGGTAGGGAGGAAGCATGGGAAGATGGATTCTGAAACTGCTCTGTCAGATATGGTAGCAATAGTCACATGTGGCTGTTCATCAGAATTAGATAAACATTTTAGAATTCAATTCCTCAGTCTCAACTAGCCACATTTCAAGTTCTCAATAGCCACATGTGGCTACTGGCTATCGTATTAAATGGCCCGGACAGAGAACATTTATTTCATCCCAGAAAGTTCTACTGGACAGTGCTCCTCGAGAGCAACCCAGCCAAAGCATTGGCATTCCCCTCCCTACCTCAACCTGAAGGAACCAGGCTGGACGGGCTGGAGTGTAAATCAAATGTGACTATATGACCAAAGCTGACCAGGGGTGTGCACCTGTCAGACCCAGGTCCCTCTCACCTCTCTCTCCACGCCCTGGCCACCTGGACGTGAGCTGGCACAACTTGTGGGGCCCCTGGGGTGACTGTGTGTTGTTCTGCGGTCCCCATTCCACCCTGGCAGGTCAGCCTCAAACACGGTGCTCACCTGGCCCCAGGATGGCAGTCCCCAGCCTCCTCCCTAGTCCCCTCTGGGCCCCTTCCCTTCGGGAGCCCCTAGGAAGGTCCACGCTCAAGGCGGAGGACAGGCGAGGTAGGGGCTCTCTGCTCGCCCTGGGCCGGACACGGAGGGCTGGGGAACTTCCTCTGGGGGGCGCGTGGTGGGGGAGTTCCCCCCCCCCCCCCCCCCGCCTCCCCCCGCTGCTGCCCCGCCCGCAGGGACCCCACCCGTCTCCCGCCCCCTGCCGCGAAGCTCCTGGAGGGGGCGCCCCGCCCGGCCCGGCCACCGTGCCCGCCGCACACACTCACGGAGACTCGGGAGCCACCATCTTGCGCGGTGGACGCTCTGGCCGCGGTCTCCTTGGGCTCCACTGAGCGACAGCAGCCACTAGCGGTAACCGGGGCGAAGAGGCGCCAGCAGCCGGCGAGGGCCGGGGTGGCGGGCCGGGTGGCGGCGCCCCGGGGCTCACCTGCCCCGGCTGTCGCCCAGCGCGCGCTCGACCTCCTCCGCTGCGGGCGCTGCAGCCGGAGCGACGGAGGCGAGACCTCAGGAAAGGTGTCCCGCCAGCCAGCGGGAGGGACAGAGTCATTCATTCATCACGTGCACCGGTCAGTTCTTAGAGGAGCTCACAGGCGAGAGCCAAACAGGGCGCTAGGGAGGCACCAGCAAAATGCTTTGGGATCACACAGGAGCGCGT
This sequence comes from Lynx canadensis, assembly GCF_007474595.2. NCBI lineage: Eukaryota > Metazoa > Chordata > Mammalia > Carnivora > Felidae > Lynx > Lynx canadensis. Next base: position 40,055,598 of record NC_044316.2, read on the forward strand.
GGAAAGCCGTAGGTCTGCGGGGGAGAGTCTATTAGGTTTCACTGCAGGAAAAGTGAAGTTTCACCAGGACAGGGGCATCCCAGGCAGTGGGTGGGCCTGGCCCAAGCTGAAAGTGCGGGGCAGGTTCACGAAGTCACGGCAGAGTGGAGGTATGGAGGGGAGGGGGCGGTGCCTGCGGCTGGAAGGCTCTGCAGTGAATACTGGGGATTTTGACCTTCAGGCCTTGTGGGGAACCTCCGGAGGTGTTGGAGCTGGGAGCTCAATCTTTAATCTAATGAGTTATTTGTAATGGGGATGCCAGAAGGGGAGGGCTGGTGGAGAGAGGAGGGGCCTCTTCCTAGAATTCTCAGACGCACAGAAGCCCCTCACCCCTATGTGGGTTCCCAGGGGAGGGAAGGAGAAGGTGGAGGAATGTGGAATTGTGGCAGACCATCCCTCCCAGACCTGCAGTCCAGAGGCCTGCACTGGAGTTCCAGAGACATTGAACTCTGAGGCCTTGGGCTGTACACTTAGTCTATGAGCCTGTTTCCTCATCTGTGAAGTAGGAATTATGGCTGGGTGAGGAGGAAAGGGCAGGACAGGAATGGGTCTGAGGAACAAAGGAACTAGGTGTGGAGGCGATTTGAAGAAGGTGTGCCAGGGCACTTGGTGATTTAGTCTCTCCCTCCAGTCAACACAGTCACCCAGAAATGCCTTCCAGGCCCTCCTCCCAACTGGGTACACTTTTCTCCCACGCAAGGCCTAGGGCACACGTTGATTTGAGGTCAGGACCTCTCCGGTGGCGTCTGGGTACTCCCCCAGCACCCTTCCCACATCGCTCCTCTGTGCCACCCACCGTCTGCTGCTGACATTCACAGTGAACCCTGGCCCCCAGGGCCGCTGGGATGATGCATGAGTCATGTCACATGCACACACATGTGACCGCCTGGCTGTGGGTACGCTCAAATGAAGGGAGACACTGCAGACCCCAAGCCTGCCCCAGGATAGCACCACACAGCCTGGCACCCACGATAGGGTCAGATATGTGTGTGCGAGGGGGAGAGGAAGTTGTCTGTGATGGTCTTTTGCAGCAGAACACCCTCGCTAAGCCCCTCTCCTCCCAACCCTAGCCAGAGGTCCACGGCTGGGACCCACGGCTCATTGGACGGCTGCCTCAAGAGGGTGGGTTATTGCTCTGGTCAAATACAAACAAACTGAGTGGCAGAGAAGAGGCCACCCCAGGGGTCCACCTGAGGCAGAGGCAGGGGCACAGAGCAGGTGTCTTATGAAATAACATCACTCTGGCTGCCACCCAAGGGAGAAGATCTGGGCAAACCACATCCTGCTGTTTTGCCATCACTTGGAAAGATACACAGAAGAGCACAGGGACTCACACCCTGAGACCCGTGGGCGCCCACAGAGATGGCAATAGGCACAAACACCACGCACACACTTACACACATCTCCTCGTGATGAGTCCATCTTGGCACACTGAGGTGTGCCCGTACAGAGGTGGTACCACGCAGAGATGGCCAGATACCCAGGCTGGCTGGGGGCAAAGGCGGACCCAGAGGCCACGCATAAGCATGCACGTGCACACAGACAGGCAAGATCAACAAAGACACAGTCAGACCGCATATACCCAGAGAGACAGACATACGAGGACACCCAGACCCCTACTAAGGGATATGCACATACTACGAAACCACAGGCAGGCAGCGGCAGGTATTACAAAGAGATACGTATATATGAAGATCCATATACAGACACATTTACCCAGAGGTAGGTGCCTGGCGCACACCCTCCCTTACAAAATTAAATGCATCAGACATGGACACAAGCTCATGTAGCCAAACTCAGATTCTCTCTCTCTCACCTCACCACGATTCATAGGGGCAGATGAGAGGGTCCTCCCTGAGGCGGTACATACACACACACACACACACACACACACACACGCATGCACGCACGCATGCATGCACGCGCACACACACACACACACACACACACACACACACCCTCAAATAGTGAAGCTACCCTTCCTATCATAGATGAAACCAAAAACTCTGTGAAGAAAATGGGAGGGAGAGAGAGTCAAAGGCAGGGAAGGGGGGGGGAGGGGAGGGAGGGTTGATCCAACATCTCCTGCCTGCCCACTCCCCTGTAGGCTTAGGATTCCCACCCCAGCCACATTCTCTAGAGCCCCCAGCCACTTCTGGGTCACCCAGCACCTGGGATGGGACGTGTTGATGTTCCAGACTTTCCCCTCTCCCCAGGCTGGAGGAAGACCCCAAGGCCAGTCACAAGAGCTCTGCCCCAGCCCCACAGCCTCCAGCCCTTGCCCCCGTGGAAGGGGTTCCCCAAAATACCCCTTAAAACATAATGGCTGTCTCCCTCAGTGTGCCAGACAACCCCTGTGTGGAGAGGTGAGCTAGGAGACCATAGATAAAGGTGGGGGGCAGCACAGTGACCTCAGCACGGTGGCTGGACCTCAGTTAGGAGCCACTCAGATTTCTGCCTGTCTCTCTGTCCACTTCTCTCTCTCTGCTGAATTAATAACTCTCTTTTCAACACCCCTCCCCAACCCCAGCACACACACAATCCTCCTTGGAGGCTCCTGGCAGCCCCTTGGAGGCAGCAGAAGGTATGATTTGATACAAGGAACCTCTGGCACAGGCTTCCTGAACATGCATCTGCCCCAAAGTGTCGCTCACCTCCCTCCTGCAGGGAACACCTCCAGTTTCCGAGCTGGCCCTGCCCGCCACCCCCACCCCTGCCTTTGTTCCCAGCCAGAATGCCCCCCCCCCCCGCCCGGCCCAGCCCTGGACCTGGGAAAAGGTACCAAGAGTCAACTGGCTCCCAGAATCTTTCGACAGCCAACTTTTGGGCGCCAGCAGTAGCAGGAAGAGGATAGGGCAGATAGAGGAGAGACCCACCCTTGTCTGAGCCCCCTCCCCACACTCCGGCATCCTCGGCACTCACCCAAGAGCATTTTCTGCCTTCCGAGGCACCGCAGAGCGCGCCGTCTGAGGAGCAAATGAAACCAGCCAGAGAGTGACAGAGGGAAGGGGTGGGGATGTGAGGGACAGGAGGGGAGGGCGGAGGGAGGGACTCCTGTTGCCGCTGGAAAGCAGTGGGTGCAGGGCCCTTTCTCCCTTTGCCTGGAAGGAGCTGCCTGTTCCCTAGTTTCTCCCATCCTGACCAGGGTGGAAAGCACAGGACACTTCCTGCCCCCACGGTGGGATATGGGGCAAATGTGGGGACAAGGGACAGAGTTGACCCTGCCCATACAGACCTCCAGAAAGGAGATTCTGCCAGCCACTTCTCAGCCTGCCAGAAAGTTCTTGCTGGACTTTGAAGCCTTGCCTCAGGGCCTGCTGCTACAGGAGCCCCCATTCTCCTGTCCAGCCTCACTCATCCTCTCCCCACCGTCCCCTTACATTGGCCTCCTTTTGCTGAAGGGGAGACTGAGGCCCGATTTCATCCCAGAGCATTGGCCATGGAGGTGGGGGAAGGGAGCGCAGGCGGCTTGCCCCTCTTAGTCCAGTACCTGGACCATCGGACCTGCTCCCTGGGCAATGCCAGGTGGGGTGGGGCATGGTCATCTGACCAGCTAGAACTTCTGACACCCCTCCCCTGCCCATACCCTTCCCTACCCCTCAGTCTCTGTCTCTCCATTTGCTCCCTCCTCCCCCTCCTCTTCCTGACTGAGGGCCAGCTCTCTACTCACCTGAGCACCTGGTGGCTGGGAGGGGGCGGAATGGGGGAGAGAAGGCAGCCACCCCCACAGCTGGATCCAGTCTGGCATTCCAAGCCCAGTCCCAGCGCTAGCCCCCCACCCCCTCAGCGTCCTGTCTCCACCAGACAATAACCTGTAATCTTTGGAGCAGCCAGTACAGCCCAAAGGGTCTGGGGAGGGGTTGGCGGCAGCAGCTCCCGAAAACAGGTTTGTTAGGAAGAGGCTCTAGGGGGAAGGAGCTGCTTGTTTGGGGAGCGGAAGGAAACTCAAGCCCAGAGCTAATTAACCCACCCAGACACAGACAGAATCTTTGTCTTCTTGAGGGCAGGGATCTGAGCTAAGCCCCCTAATTCTCTACCCAGACAACCTTGCATTTCCTGGTGGTCCCTGTGGGGTGGGGGGGAGGGAGGAAGTGTCTGATGGTCAGGTTCACACCTGGGGGAGGGGGATGTGATGGCTGTCCAGGGACAGCAAGGCGCACTTCTATCACCTGCCATTTAAGGAGAACAGCAGCAGGAGGTAGTGGTTAGACTGCTAGAAGAACTTCCCAGTGGCCTTGGGGGAGCACAGTTTCTCTGAAACACGTGCCCAAAGGCCTCGGGATGGGTTGGGGGCACTGAGGAGGAATCGGCAGCCCAGGGAGATACTGAAGCGATGGGGGCACAGGCTGGAGGGCTTCCCGGGCTTCCTGATGGGACTGAAATTAATCCATCTGCGGGGAATGGGGGGTGCGGAGCTCATCAAGCCGGCGACTCAGGCATGACCTGAGTTCAAGGTCTTTGATCTCTGAGGCTCCGAATGCAGCAAGAGGCTTGTGCAAAGAATCGGAGAAGAGATGGAAGGTCTGATTAGAGCATGAGCTGGGGGAGGTCTCAGGGTGCAGGGCAGGGGACAGCCTCCGCCTGCCACTCTGATCCCTCCCTGCCCCCAAAGACACAGCGTCTATGCCCTGAAATCCATTATAGTCTGAGTTCATCTCTTGTTCTCCTGTCCCCCTTAGTGTCTACCCTGCACTCCCCACTCAAGGCCCCCCTGGCCCGTCTGGAACTTAAGTGATTTCTGAAATCCCCTTCTCTCTGCTCTGGTGTCATATTGCAGTCCTCACGGTGGACCTGGGGGTGGGCCCTGAATTGCATGGCTGGGTCAGTCCTGCCAAGAGAAGGGAGGGATGGATTGGCCTTGGGAGGCTCCCCTCCCCTCCCCAGCTGGGCGAGGCCAAGGAGGAGTTGGCTGGCATCTCCCCATTTTTCAGTGGAGGATACCAAGGCACAGGGCAGAGGAGAGGCCATGGGTTCTAAGCACCGTGGAGTCATCTGGGAGCCAGTCCACCTTCTCTGGACATCCCTTCTCCTCATTCCTAAAATATTAAGGCTCAATATCCTTTATTTTTACTTATTTCTAATTTTTTTAAATGTTTGTTTATTTCTGAGACAGAGACAAGAGCGTGAACAGGGGAGGGGCAGAGAGAGAGGGAGACACAGAATCTGAAACAGGCTCCAGGCTCTGAACTGTCAGCACAGAGCCCAACACGGGGCTCAAACCCACGAACTGAGATCATGACCTGAGCTGAAGTCGGACGCTTAACCGACTGAGCCACCCAGGCACCCCTAGGCCCAATATCTTTTAATAAGTGCTGCTCTCCTCAGCAGCAAAGTGGGTAGGGTGGGTGGGTCAGATATGCTAGGATCTGAACCCAGCTGGGTAATTTGTTTAAACACCCTAAGCTCCAATATCCAATGTAGAGTGAGGACTGGGGCACCTGGGTGGCTCAGTTGGTTGAGCGTCTGACCCTCGGTTTTGGCTCAGGTCATGATCCCAGGGTTGTAGGATCGAGCCCCGTGTCAGGCTCTGTGCTGAGCGTGGAGCCTGCTTAAGATTCTCTCTCCCTCTGCCCATCCCCTACTCATGCTCTCTCTCAAATAAACAAACAGATAAATAAAGTGAGGGCTGAATGCCATCATCTACTCCTGGCTTGGCTGGGTGAGAAGGGAATGCCTTGCTGCATGTGGCAGTGCTTTCCAACAGCTCAGGTCCTGAGTAGATGCTTACATGTTCCCTGTGCCAGCCCAACATCCACACTAGAGGTTGGAGCTAAGAGGATTGAGCCGGCAAACCTTTCCGTGGATGTTCAGGAACCACCTAACATTGTTTAGAGGCGTGTGTGTGTGCGTGTGTGTGTGTGTGATGGTCAGTAGGGTCACTGAGTTCAGCCTTATTGGGGTGGAGGTGCCTGGTGCCCACACTCCCCACCCTGTGGTAGGCAGCACAAGGAGCTGGGGAGAGAGGGCTCAAGACACATTCCTGAAGAATGAAAGGGCGCACTGTGTGGGAGACAGATGGGGCGGAGCATGGGCAGGGGAAGTTGCAGAGGTATCTGGAGAGGGGAGTTGGGGGAGTGTGGGGTACCTGCCACTTCCTCACCCTGTGCCCTGTCCCAAGAGTTCGAGGCTCACCTAGGTGTGGCAGAGTCAGGAGGCCTCTGACCCAAGCATGGGGAAGCAGGCTCAGAGAGGGAAGAGTCCCTGCCTCCCCCTCCCAAGGATGGCCTCGGGCACATGAGCAGGAGAGGGTCCCTGCCTCGCTGCCTGTGACGGCCTGTCGCTGTGCAGGCCGCCAGCCCCACAGACCCCTAATCAAAGTGACAGCTCCAGGAGGCCTCCCAGAGCCCAGAGCGGCTGTCCCACCCCCACACCTTCAGCATCCTGCCAGGGAAGTGTGGTCCTCCTGGCTGCCGCAGGTCTGAGACCTCACGTGTCTAGGAACAAATCAGTGTGTTAAAGGCTCCTTATACTTTGCCTGGAGCCTCTTGAAAGTTGAGGTGTGACTCTGGTTTTCCGGAGCTGCACCCCAAGGGCTCTCTGCTCTGGCCCAGTCCCCGCCAAGGGCTGGGAAAGGCCTTCCGCATGCCTGAGGTCTTCTTACCCCCACCCCTCGCTGCAGGGCAGTTGGGGGCCTGCCTCTCCCACCCCAGCCCTCAGAGAGACAAGGAGACAGGAGAGATCCACGGGAGTGGGTGGGTGTTGGGGGGTCACGGCCTGGAGTAGACTCAGAAACAATGAGGCCAATGGAGAGCAGGTTCTTGGCTGGAGCCCCTAAATTCCAGGGTTCCTGGAAATCCGAGGACCCTTCATCCCTGCCCGAGGCACGGCCATCCCTGTCGCATGCTCCCACAGTGCTGCTCACTCCCTCAACAAGACGGTTAGAAAGGTCTGGCCCCATGGCTGTCTCCCCCTCTAGACTGTGTGTGTGCCTGACCGTGTATGTTATCAACACATATGCAATCATAAAGATGCAAGGGGTCGCAGGCACCAAGCACGTCTCTGTGCAGAATCCCGGCACGGGCCAGCACAGACAGATGACTGGAGGGACAGTGACTCACTTCTCCAAGCACCATACACCCACCTCTGTGAAGACTGTTATTATCTTGGACAAACTTGTCTGCGTGTGTATTCACACAACTCTTTTTTGACAGGTAGGTATGCCACCTTTGAAAAATATGAATTCCCAGACACACACTGTATGTCCTCAATTACATGCAGAATCTAAAAAAGCGAGTCTTTAGACTGAATCCAGGTGGCTCAGTCAGTTAAGCATCTGAATCTTGATCTTGGGTCGGGTCATGATCTCACAGTTCGTGGGTTTGAGCCCTGCATCGGGCTCCATGCTGATAGCATGAAGCCTGCTTGGGATTCTTGCTCTCTCTTTCTCTCTCTCTCTCTCTCTCTCTCTCTCTCTCTCTCTCTCTCTGCCCTTCCCCTGTGCACCCTCTCTCTCTCTTTCAAAATAAATAAATTAATTAAAAAAATTAAAAAGCCAGTCTCATAGAATAGAAATTACAATGGTGGTTTCGAGGGGCTGGTGGGTCAGAAAAATGGGGAGATGTTGGGCAAAGGGTACAAATTCCCAGCTTTCAGATAAGATGTGGGGATCTAATGCACTGCATGGTGACTATAATTAAAAACACTGCACTAGATACTTAAGTTGAGAGAAGATACTAAATATTATCAACACAGGGACTCCTGGGTGGCTCGGCTGGTTAAATGTCCAACTTCGGCTCAGGTCAGGATCTCACAGTTCGTGAGTTCGAGTCCCGCATCGGACTCTGGGCTATCAGTGCGGAGCCCACTTTGTATCCTCTGTCTCCCTCTCTGCCCCTCCTCCGCTCACACACTCTCTCTCGCAAAAATAAACGTTAAAAAAGGCTATCAACACATGCACAATCATAAAGATGCGAGGGGATAGAGGTATTAACCTTATCGTGTATATGTGTAATTGTTTTATAATATATATATATATATATATGCATGAAGTCATCACATTGTACGCCTTAAGCTTACATATGTTCCATGTCAATAATATTTCAGTACAGCTGGATAGAAGTACAACTATGAATCCTCTGAACAGCAGCTTGCACATAGGTTTCCATAAATATCTAATGAATTAGTGAGTGGCTTTTGAGCTCAGACGTATATAGACACACACACACACACACTCTGGAAACATCCATACAGTCAGATACACTCTTACTCAGAGTCACAGCGTTGGCATCCAGCCCCAAGCGCTCAGGTGGACAGCAGTTACCAGCCATCAGACCATTCCCTGCCTTTGCTTTACGCAGTGACCTCCGCCTGCCATGTCCCTTTTTCCCGTGCGCCTATTCCAGAGTTCAGCACATCCCCCTTCCTTCAGGAGGCCTTTCCTGGTGTCCCCAGGTATAACTACCCTCTCTCCTTTGTACCCACGTGTGGCACCCACAACACTCAGCTGCTCTTTTTGTGTCTGTCTCAGACCAAAAGACGGACTCAATCCTGGCGCAGGATGGTGAGAGGCAGGACCAGGATTGGTCTCCAGTCCCCAGCACAGTGCAGGGAACACAATGGGTGACCCATGACTATTCACCCAAAGAACGGGCGGCCTTGGGGCACCTGGGTGACTCTTGATTTCCGCTTCGGTCATGATCTCCCGGTCATGAGATCGAGTCCCGTGTCAGGCTCCACAATGAGCGTGGAGTCTGCTTAAAATTCTCCCTCACTCTCCCTCTGCCCCTCTCCCCGGCTTGTGCTCTTTGTCTCTCTCTAAAATTAAAAGGAATAAATGAAAACGTAAGAACAGGCAGGCTTGTTACAGCCCTCTGGCAAAGCTGCCTACCTGGGCTGCAAAGTAGGTTTCTGGTGCTGCCCCCAGGAACCAGGCGGAAGTTCTGGCCCTTCCGACCTCCCACGCTGGGCCTGGTTCTGAACCTTTTCTCCCTGTCAGCCAGCAGCCTGCCTCTCCTTGCTTCCCCCACGGCCCCCATGTGCCTGTCAGCTGGAATCACCCTCACGAATGCATTCACCCATTTCCCCCAGAAATCTGTCTTGTAGCCAGCGGCCCCTTCAGTGCTTAGAGCCAAACCTCTGCAAAGTCACCCCAGCCAGGGAGAGGCAGAAATCCCGGCCAGGAGTCCAGCGGCCAGAGGAAGAGAGGCTTCCCCTGCCTGTCCCTCAGCTGGAGTGTTCCCCAGCTTGCTGAACCCGGCCTTCAGGATCCCAGGACACCCCGCAGGTGAGACCCTTGTCAGATAGCCTATCCCTGCCAGAGGGCTCCAGATTGGAGAAATGCTGCTTAGGGGTCCGGCCCCGGAAGTCTCCCCAGGGAGAGCTCCCAGATCCCAAGAAGACCTCAAGAGAAGTCTTCAGCCCTAAAGACCCTCAAGATCCTGAAAGGCCCCAAAGAGGGTTGTCCAGATGCAAAATAAAACTCTACGGTATCAGGGGGACTTCAGACCCTGAGACCCCCTCGGGGGGATCCCAGACCCAAGGCCCCACAGAGAGAGGCCACAGACCCAGTGCCGCTCCTGGGGCCCAGACCAAGCCTATGGGAGCGGCGCCCCTCGACACTGACCTGGCCCGGCAGGGGTCTTTCCCAAGCTGAGCTGCCGAAGCCGCCTCTGGTGGGCGCGCCCCCCGCAGTGCACCTGGGCCTGGGCCGCTGAGTTCAGCTGGATGTTGCAGACGTCACAGAGCGTGTAGGACGGCCGTTTTCCTTCCCGCTTGGGCTTAGGCAGTTCTGGGGGCCGAGGGGGGCACTCAGTAGCTCCAGATGCGGGCGGCTCCTTCTCGCCCGGGGGAGATGGGCTCAGTGGCCGCTTCATACCTGAGCAGATAGAGAGGGAGACAAGTGAACCAAGGCTGGGTGTTGTGAATACGGAGAAGGAGCAAGAGGGGTTCAGGACTCAGGAGATACCTGAGTCCCGTGTCCCAGATGAAACTCCCCAGCTTTGGGGCATCCCCAACCCAAGGGTGGCAAAAGGGAGCGTGACGGGGTCCATTTCAACCAAAGCAGCGTTAAAATACAGGAATACTGGGGCTCCTGGGCGGCTCAGTTGGTCAAGCGTCCAACTTTGGCTCAGGTCACGATCTCGCGGTTTGTGAGTTTGAGCCCCGCGTGGGGCTCTGTGCTGACAGCTTGGAGCCTGGAGCCTGCTACGGATTCTGTCTCCCTCTCTCTCTGCCTCTCTGCCCCTCCCCCACTCACACCTTTTGTGTGTGTGTGTGTCTCTCTCTCTCTCTCAAAAAATAAACATTAAAAAAATTAAAAAAAAATACAGGACTGTCTGGAAGAGTGTCACAAATGCCTGCACACCAAGAGGCTGACAGCTGGGGACTCGGCCGCTGGGCAAAGCTCAGAGAGGAAGACCTGGAGACCAGACTGGGCGGGCACCGAGGGGCAGGCGGCAGTGAGGTTAGGGGAGTCACGTTCATGGAAGCCAGGGCCCTATTCTGGGCCCCACAGCAGGCGCTGACAGTCCTGATGCAGGCAGGCATGTGGCGCTTTTGCTGCGGCCGCTAGCCAGAGGGGTGACTGCAGAAACCCTACCTCCCTGTGTCCAGTGCCCGGCCGGGTGACATTCACAAACGTTGACAGTGTGTGAAGCCATCCCCACCCCGGCCCCACGTGGCTCCAGATGTCCCTTGCTGTGTTGGCGACCCAGGGCTGTGGCAACAGTTGATATTTTCAGTTGCGACCTGGGCCCTACTGCCTGCGTCTGCTGAACACAGCTTCTCCTCCCTCCCCCCCTCCCCCCTCTCTTGCAGACACATACCCCACCCCTCCACGCCCCTCATCTGCCACCCACAGTCTTCCCTTTCCAGCTCACTTCTCTGAAATTTTCTTGCCTGACTCCTCAGCCTCTCACTGGCTCTATTCTGGGGGTGGTCGACCCCCTTTCTCACACCGAGCTGTGTTAATTTTCACTTCCTTCCTGGATCAGTGTGCGTGCTCTCCGCCTGTGCTGCATCCTGGGGGCTTCCTGAGGACAGGGCCTGAGCCTTCCTCGTGGGGCCAGAGAATCCCTGAGGTCAGGGACCTGTGACTTCCTCGCCGCCCTCGGAAGGAACCAACACTGATGACCCCGTGACTTTGGACCTCTAGCTTCCAGGACCGTGAGGCAATGCATTGCTGTTGTTTGGGCCACCTGGCGTGTGGTACTTTGTTGCAGTAGCCCTAGAAAACGAATCCAGGGAAGGTCTGACTCTTGGGCTTTGGTAGGTGCCTGGTGGTTTCAAGGCAGCCGTCCCAGAAGCCTGGTGGGGTGGCTGGGGTGCAGTACCAGTGACAGGCTCCAGGCGGCGCAGCGAACATCTAGCTGGAAGCTAAGAGGTGGAACTCTATACCCCTCCCCGCAGGGAGGACCCCACTCCTCCACACTTTTTGGGGGAACCAGGCTGCCTCCCCACCCTGAACCACACCAAACCTCCTGTGCACTGTCTGGGGTCCGGGGCACTGTTCTGTCCACAGAGGGCACACTGGAAGTTTACTCCCCTCACCTTGTGACTGACGCCCCTCTTATGCAGCACTGAGCCCCCACCTACATTGGGCTCTCTCTCACCTCTAGGTGGAGGTCATCAGGGTTATGTGGCTGCCTGCCCAAGTCTCTCCCCCCACCTCCCAGCAGGAGGAAGGAGCAGGAAGAGAGTATCAGATGCAAGTGTTTTGGAGGTGTGTGTGTGGGGGGCGGGGGTCCAACCTGCCAAGGGGGGGAAGAGGCTTCAGGGGAATGAGATTTTCCTGGCCACGCCTAGGAGCACGGCCTGCCCACCAGCGAGGAGACAGGGGGTTTTTGAAATCTCGGAGCAATTTATGACAGGCGGGCCGAGGACACGGGCCACGAGAGCAGACAAATATCTGCCATGGGGCTGATTAAACCCCTGTGATATACAGCCTCTGGGCTCACAGGGCCTGCCTGGATTCCGGGGCTAATTGTGTTCCCCCAGCCAGGCTGCTGGCCTGCTGCGGCCTGCCCTGCTTGACCCAGCCTTCCCAGCTGTCCCTTCAGGAGCCACCCTGCTCCAGCCAAGCTCTGACTCCCAGCCAGAAAATGTGGAGGGGTGGGCATTTTTTAGGGCATGTACACATCGGCCTAACCCCAGGCCAGCACCCCCTGCCCTGGCCCCTGTAAAGAAGCATCACGACTCACCCTAGCTGGACCTACACTTGGACAGGACCTGGTTCACACGTTCTCTTTAACAGAAGAGGAAAACTGAGTCCCACGGTAGGGGAGTGGACTTTTTTTAAAGTACATGAAAAGACAGGGGCATCTGGGTGTCTCAGTCATCCGACTTTGGCTCAGGTCATGATCTCACGGCTTGTGGGTTCAAGCCCCACGTTGGGCTTTGTGCTGACAGCTCAGAGCCTGGAGCCTGCTTCAGATTCTGTGTGTCTCTCTCTTTCTTTCTCTGCCCCTCCCCTACTTGTGCGCGTGCACGTGCTCTCTCTCTCTCTCTCAAAAATAATAATTAAAAAATAAAGCACATGAAAAGACAGCAAAGAGCTGTTTCTAGAAGGTTCCTTGCCTCCCCCTTACCCAGCTACCCAGGCCACCTCTTTATAATACAGCCCTGTTTATTGAGAGCTTACTATGTGCCAGGTGCTTTACACATAGGATCTCTTTAAGCTTCACAAAACCCCATGAGTGGGCACTATTATTAACCTATTATCCCACTTTATGGATTCGAGAACAGGCATTGAGAAGTTTCACAGCCAGACCAGAACCTACACTTGTCTGACCCTGGAGCCCAAGTCCTCAGCCACTGCCCTATCCCACCTGTCCTTAAGGCCTGCCAAGCCCTCTTTTGAACTTCTGGGTGGGGCAGGGGGTGGTTACAAATTCTGGGAAGGACTCCTGGGGACACCTGGTGGGTGGCCCAGCCCTAACAGGCTGGAGGGCCAGGCAGGGAGGTGCCACACCTGGCAGGAAGGGGCCAGAGCAGAGAGGCTGGGAGAGGGGGATGTGAAGAAAGGAGAACTGAACCTGAACAGAGTTCTGAAAAAGACCAAGTGAAAGCAGAGAAAAAGTGCATGCATGTACTCAGGTGTCTGTCTGTCTGATTTGCACAGGAAGGGGGTAAAGCTCCCTGCTCCCACCTTCCCTGAGAAATAGTTAAGGGCTAATGCGGGGGGGGGGGGCGGGGGTGCTGGACGGTGGAGGGGGCCACCCTCTTAAAGGCAGGCTCACACCAGAGCTGGAGAGCTGATGGGGCCACGGTTGCTGTCTGTCTGTGTGTCTGTCCATCCATACGGAGCTGGAGGGGGTGGGGAGTGGAGGCAACAGTCAGGCAGGACCCCAGGGCTCCTTCTCCACCACTCTCTTGCTGAGTGATGAATGGACTTGGGACTTGGCTTTCAGTGGGGCCCTCAGGCACTGCAGTGAGGCAGAGCTCTTGGCCTGCCCACCCACAGAGGGCTGGATGGAAAGGGACCTTGGAAGCTCTAAGGTACAGAGAAGGGAGTTGTTTCAGATGCAGCTGGGGAGGGGGTCCTCAGGAAAGTGCTGCTTTTGCCAGAGGGTTAACGGGAGAGGAAGGTTCTAGGCCTGTCCCCAGCCTTTGGCAGGGCATGAAGGGCTCCCTCACTAAACCCTTAATGAGCCCAATTACACTCTGGTATTTTCCCCCCCGAGTCTGCCAACATCTGCCCTCCCACCTTTCCCAGCCAGGTCCCAGGCCCTGCCTCTGAGCGGGAGCCTGGCTGGCTGGCCAAGCTCGGGCTAGTCGCCGTCCCTCTGGGCTTCAGTTTTCTGTCTTTGGAGAGGGAGGATTGGGCTGGGCTAATCTCTTAGGTCCTTTGCAGGCAGTGTCGCCACTGAAGCACCGAGCAGCTGTCTCTGAAGCAGGGGGTAAAGAGAAGGCCGGGTTGTATCTGTTTCTGTCACCAGAGAAAGGCAGGCGGGTACGGGGAAAGAACTGCCCGCGGTGAGTGCCCACTGCCCTCTGGGCCACTGTACGAACACCCTCTCCGTTAACCCTCACAACAACCCCGTGAGGCTTTACAAATGGGGAAGCTGAGGCTCAGAGTCAAAGAGAGAGGCAGGTGAGTAGGACGAGTTCTCTCCCATTTACAATGCGGGAGCAGGGGGTGTACCCTAACAGCCCCCATCCCAGTCGCTCACAGGATCACCAGCAGGGGTTGGGGAACCTGCCCCACCCACCGACCCAGCTGCAGAGAGAAGTGTCTGGAAGAAGAGAGGTCTTGTCTGTTCTTGGCCTAGAAGAGCGTGAGCCTTCCTGGGCCCAGCTGCCCCCCTCAATACCCCACCTCCCCTCTCCCAAGGCTGACACCTGTCTAGGGTGAGCAAGGGGGAATAAGCCACTTCGGTGCATGGCCACCAACCACAGGGTGGCAACCACCCCAGCCATCCTGTGGACTCAGAGAGCTGGCGTCACCCCAGGGTCACACCCCAGAGGAGCCAGAGGCCCACACCTAGAGGAGTAGGGTGGCCTGAGAGGCGCAGGAGGCCCTGGGATTGGGCAACAGCTGTTCCAGATGTCAGGGGCCAGGTGGGGGGTTTCCATGAGGCAAACCAAAGTGTCCATGTCTGTCTTCCCATTCAAAGTGGTGACAGAGGAAGCCCATCAGCTTCTCCTGGGGGTGCCGGGTGCTGGGGATTTCAAGAGTGAACTGACCGAGAGGTGCTGAAAGTCAACACTCAGCCCCAAGGAAAGGAGAGAGAGGGCACGAGAGGAGAGGGAGAGCCATGGTCCAGAGATGAGGTCACCGTCTCCCACCACTTCCCCTCCCCAGTCTGCCCAGTCCTCACCCCCTATTGGCTGGGTGTCCCAGGGGGGCCTCCTGCCATCCTGACACCCCCAAAGGCAGGGGCTGCCTGTTCTGGGCAGCGATACTCCCTCAAAAGACCCTCAAGCCACCCTCAGGAAGGAAGTCCTTCTTGCTATCTAACCTGCATCTCTCTTTGCAGGGGCCACAGTGGCCGCACAGCAGCTGCTTCTAAGATTGTGATGGTGGGGGTGGCAAGGAAGGGAATATTAGCCTCAGCACCCCTTTTCCTAGCCTCCGCTGCCAGGCAAGGCCTGGGAAACCTGACTTGTGCAGGAGATCCCCTATGCCCCCTCCCCCCTCTCTTAGCACCGGGGCCCAGGATCTTGGTGCACTGGCCTCCTTGTCCGCAGCCTGTTCTCCCCGTCTAGGCCGAGCAGTAGCTCCCCTAAACCCCGTTCCCTGCCGGTGATGGCCCCACCATCAGCACTCCCAAACTAGGGCTGGGAGCCAGAGGGAGCTGGAGGGAGGATGGTTGGAGTCCCCAGACTGTTTGAGAGTTGGGGTGGGAGGCCAGCCAGGAGGCCCAACCTATGCCATTGCTGAAAATGAGGCATTGGGCTTGAGAGGGGAAGGGAGGACAGAAAGGCCTCCAATGACTGGGGATCATGAGAGTGGAGAGGGGTGGTGAGTGTGCTCTCTGTACCCCTCAGAAGACAGTAGGAGACCTCCCCTCCCCTACTCCCTCATTCTATCTATTCCAGGGGCTGATGAAGGGTGGGTGATTTGGGGTTCTCTCTAAACTCCTTAGGAAAAGGGAATGATTTTGTCCAGCTCCCCGTCTCCAGACAATGGTCCCTCCTTAGGGTGGGAGTCTCACCCTCTCTGCTCTGTGGCTCCCAGCCTCCCTCCCCCAGGGGAAACTGGAAGTCCTTCCTGCCATCACTCTTGCCCCACTCCCAGCGTCGGTGTTTGGCTAAGCTGCCGTTTTTTGCCTGCGCCCCCCCCCCGCCCCGCTGCACCCACCCCCGCCAAGGTGGGGCAGGGTCCTTGCCGCTGCCCGCAGCCCTACACCCCCACCTCGGCGCGCGCGGGCCCCCTCAGGCGCTCAGCCCCAGCGGCGCTCGGTCCGGGATGGGGACGGAGCCCGAGTGCGGGCCCCCGCCCAGCGCCGGCGCCTACCTGAAGGGCGCTGCGGACCCGAGCGGGGCTGCATCTAGCGGCCCACGGCCACCCGCCACCCAGGGCGATCCGGATTCCCGGCTCCTGGAGGTGCGTGGAGGAGGAGTCCCGGACTGCGAGTCCCGGGCAGCGCCGGTCTCCCGAGCCCGCCCCCGGCCGGCCCGTGCGGAGCAGGTGCCAGGAGCCGCGCCGCTCCGAGCGGAGCGCAGGAGAGACCCCGGAAAGGAGTTGCGCGGCGGCTCTTCCCAGGAAGAAAGGCGAGGGGGGACCAAGCGGTGCTCCCTGTAAAAGGGCTGGGCCCTTTGGTGAGTATCCTCCCTACTACCCCTGGCCCGCTAGGCATAGAATGCTCCTCAGCGTCTGAGGGGTCCTAGAGCTCCGGGAAGGGAACCCCAAAGTGGCCACGTCCCACCGCTCTGCTGTGATCTCCACCCCCTGCAAATTGCCCCTCTTTGGGGGACAGCTCAGAGAGAAGGAGGAAGCTGACATTCAGGGAGCACCACTGGGTGCCAGGAGGGATCGCATTCAATCCTCATAACCACTCTGCCTGAATGGGTTTGATCCCCATTTTACAGACCAGGAAACCGAAAAGATTGGGATGTTAGCTGGCCCAAAGTCACACAGGAAGTGAGCACCAAGTGGGAGACTCCAGACTGCTCCTAGGATCCCCCTCTGGGGGTCTTGGGCAGGGGGAGGAAATTTCACCCGTGTGTGTGGTGGTGTGTGTGTGTGTGTGTGTGGCACACACACACACACACACACACACACACACACACACACACACACACACACACACACACACACACACACACACACCCCGGGGGTCTTTTCTGATTTCTCCCAGGGAGTCAGTGCATGGTGTCTGGCCCAGAGTGGGGGCACAGTGCAGGAGCATGAAGCCAAGCAGGGGAGGACAGGGGCTGGAGGCAGGACTTCTGGAGAGTGCTGTTAATGGGGAGGCAGTAACAGGGTCAGAAAATTAGTCTCAGAGGAAGGAGACAGAAATGGTTCTTGTATCCAAAGAAGAGGTGTCAATGCTGCTCACCCTTGGTTGGGGTAGGGCAGGCCTCCTGTGGACCAGGCCTGGAGAGAGGAGGTCCCACCATGAAGAGCCCTGGCCATACCCCGCCCACTGGGGCAGGGCACCTGGCAGCCACTCAGTTTCCCAGAACTGCTTGCTGGGCCTCACACCCACCAACTCACTCCTGTCTTGAGGCCTTTGCTCCTGCTGCTCCCTCGGCCTGGACTCTCCCCTGACCTCCGCAGGGTTGTTTCCTTGTCGCTCAGGCCTCAGCTCCAATGTCGCCTCCCCAGGCCCCGTTGCCCTAGCGCCATTATTCTTTGCTCCAACCCCTGCTTTATTTCCCTCTTGGCACATCTCCCAAGTGTCATTCTTTGCTTGGACACTTACCTGTCTCCTCTGTGAGGACACAGTCTTTATTTCCCAGGTGCCTGAGGCACCGGCACAAAGTTGGATGCTTAGCACACAGACGCCGGGTAGACAGTTATGCATGAGTTCATGTCCACTCTACAAGCAAATCCGCAGTGCGTTGCACACTTCAGTTGGGTGAAGTGGATGCTGTGAGTTATATCTTAATAAAGCGGCTATTATAAAAAAAAGCCCATCCGGCAGCACACCCGCCCTCTCACTGATCCAGTCACACCTCTGTCCGTCCCAGTCCACATCCTGTGTCTGTCCACGGAGAATCACAGTTGCTCAGATTTGGAAGGGGTCTGAGAGGTCAGCCTGTCCCTTTTGTAACTTGCCAGAGTTACCCTCTGGCCTCTGCTCACACATGCCAATGACAGGGAGCTCACTGCCTCACAAGACGGCCTATTCCATTGTTGGAGGGTTCTCAGTGACAGAAGTATGGAGGCCTGGAAGCTGTTTCCCTGTAACGCTCCTGCTCACGCACAGGCCCTAGATCTGCTCCTCGGTGGTGCCGAAGGAATGCACACCACCTTCCACAGCCAGCTCAACATGGCTGGCAGCTTCATCCTAAGGGGTCTCTTCTCTAACTATTCTTCCCCTGACATGGCCACCTCCTCCAGGAAGCCCCTCCTATGTTCTTCCTGGACACCTTGTATAGGTCCCTAACACGGTATTTATCACACTCTATTGACGTGTCTTCCCCAAATCCTGCCCCAGCCACCCCTCTGCACCAAGTGGGGTAGTTCCGGGCTTTTATTTATTTTCTTCCACCCAATACCTTGCATGGTGACCAACTGAGCTGAACTAAGCAACTTAATAAACATTTGTTTCCAGGGGCTTTATTATCCTAGTCACATCCCTCTAAGCTAATATAGGCTTTCGATGTCCTTTTTAGGACAGAAAAAGAGAGAATCACTCCCCTGATCCTCAACCCTGTTTTCTCTAATGCTGCCCAGTCCTTAACTTTTCTGCACTCTCGAGTCAGCACTATACAGAACTGAGGGTCCACAAACCCCCCGCCCACCCCAGGGCTATTTCACATGATATGCTGGCAAGTTCAGCCACCCATCTCGTCGCCAAAAGAGTGATTTCTTGAACCGGGAGCACCAGGCCTTATGCTTAGGCTTACTGGCGCTCCGTTTCTGCCCAGCCTGTTGAAATCATTCAGCAGGAACACAGGTGCCAGCTTAGTGCCACCGCAAAGACATGGCTTCACCTAGACACCTGGGAATAACATGCCCCTAAACTCCAACCCCACACACAGACAAAAACATTGCCATTAGTTGAGGCCCTTCTGTATTCTGTATTCTTCCCACACCTTTATCCCTCCCCTAGCCCTGAGGAGTGTTCCTCTTCTCCCTTTGAAGATAAGGACAGGGAGGCTCTGAGAGGTTAGTTCACCTGCTCAAGGTCACACAGCTAGAAAGGGGTAGAGTTGGAACCCATCTGGTTGACTCCAAGGTCTAGGCTCTCTTCGCTCCATGTCATGGTGGCTCTAAAGGCCTGGTGACTTTTCCTGTAACCTCACCTGTGGGGTGAGGAGGAAGGAAGCATGGAAAGCATTTTCATGAGGGCTGGAGGGGCCAGGCTGTGCTCCCTTGCCCACTTACCACTCGTCCAAGGAGGGATTCAGGCCCTGGGTATTGCCTTCCCCTGGCCAGAAAATGACCCTTAGTCTAAATAAAGCTGCTTAGTCTCTAGTTGGGCCATTCAGTTCTCAGGGCAGCCCAGTCTCACTCATCCTGTTATCTCCTCTCCCTCTGTCTTGTCTGTGAAGAATGCCCAGCCCAAAGCAATGCTTAGCTCACCAAAGGCAACCAATACTATTGCTGGACTTGAAGAAAGAACCGCCCCTCACTGTGAGCACCAGAAATGGAGTGGGTTCCTTACTCTGGCTGTGTGGGCTTGGGCAGTTACTTTCCCTCTCTGAGCTTCGGTTTCCTTATCTGTAAAACAGGGCCATTGATACATAACAACACACAGGGTGATGTGAGATCATCCCTGCAGAGTGCCTGACGTAATATGTGTCAATTAATGATATGAGTATCATTAATGAGGTGTTCTGGTCCCCGCTTGAGAGACAGGGCAGTGGGCTCAGAGGGGGAAGGGACTTACGTAGCCCATGGTACCAGCTTGGAAGCAGCCTATATAGGACAGGAGCCTGGTTGTGCCTGCCTTAAAGGCTGAGTCTTTTTTCCCAGCCCACGGGCCTTCCCTGAGTGCTCAATAATTTAATTTCTACCACTAAATTATGAGATGGCTACGCTAATCACCTACTAGTGAATAATACCCAGAGCTCCAGCTAAAGCAAGCCTGTAGCAAAAGGGCTCAGGCTTCTATTCTGATCATGGCCCCAACTGGGTTGGGGTGTGTGCGGAGATTCTGGGCCCCCGGTTCCAGGAGGGTGAGAGAAGCCTTACCCTCAGGTGGGCCTGTTTCCTCCACCACAGGTCCTTTCTATGCCCACCGAAAGGACAGAATCACTAATGGCTTGAACAAGTTCGCCATGATCCCTCCCCCAACGGGGCCAGCCTTTTGCCTCCTAAAATAGCCCAGAGCCACCATGTGCCCAGGGCGGCTCCCCACTGGTTGCAAATCCCCCTGAAATTAAATCCCCATCCTGCCCCAAGCAGGATGGCACCACCTCCAGCCCTGCTGAGCTCCAGGGCTGGCCAGGCTCCCCCCAGTGGAAACTGGGACGGTTGTCCTTCACGGTGACCGAGACATAAATCCCCAAATAATGAGACAGGCGCTGGGAACACAGAACCAGACACGGTGTTAATTGGTTTACTTCTGGGCAGGCGTGATGTAGAGGCAGTAGCAACAGGCCTCGGTTTCCAGCCAGTAAAATGAGTGGGGGGCTGTGTTGACTTCCGGCGTTCCTGGCCGGGGTTTTCTATGCCCTCTGACGGGTCTCCCACCCAGATCTCCAGCAGCCCTTCTTACTTTCCTAGAACACTAACTTCGCATATGTAAAAGGGAGGAAGTGGGGTCACTTGTCCCGGTCTCGAGGTAGGGAGACCCAAATTATCCTTACGTGATCTAGAACCACCTTCTTTCCACTAAAACCAAGCCGAAAGGCTCAGTCCACCTCGGCACGCATCAGGGTGAGGGTGGGGGTGGGGAGGCGGGAGGGCCCAGTGTAGCCTTCCTGCTCATGGTATGAGGCCGGTCGGTGATGGATTCTTGGACGAGCATGAGGGCCTCAGTTTGCAGTGATCAGGATGAGATTATCACATTAAACTTTAAAAGTCTTTGCTCAAAAAGAAGCAGCAGGGGCGCCTGGGTGGCGCAGTCGGTTAAGCGTCCGACTTCAGCCAGGTCACGATCTCGCGGTCCGTGAGTTTCGAGCCCGCGTCGGGCTCGGGGCTGATGGCTCAGAGCCTGGAGCCTGTTTCCGTTCTGTGTCTCCCTCTCTCTCGCCCTCCCCCGTTCATGCTCTGTCTCTCTGTCCCAAAAATAAATAAACGTTGAAAAAAAAATTAAAAAAAAAAAAAAGAAGCAGCAGCTGACACCCTTGACTCCCCCAACTGCCACCATCATCCTCTCTTGGATCATGGCTGCAGATGCTGGCCACTTGGCGGCTCCACTGCACTGGGCAGAGGCAGGGGATGGACAGAATGACCTCTCCAGGCCTGGGCTGCTCCTGAGTCGGGAGAGATGGCAGGGGAGGAGGACAGGGGAGGGATGAGCCTTGTTGTGGGAGTAGTTTGCAGGGCCTCGTGAGCCAGAAGACTTGGGATCAGCACTTACAAAAGGCCACTTACTATCCTGTGACTGGGGACACGCCCCTTTGCTCCACACCTCAGTATCCTCGTCTGTGAAATGGGGACAGCAGGAACAGTAACTACTACTAACTCCCCTGACCCGAGGCTGACAGCTGAGAAGATTAAATAAGATAACATACGGACAATTCCCTGCAAGCTGGAAAGAGCCATCGCTGTGTGAAGGATGGCATTGTTAGTTACCGCAGGAGGGACGGTGACAAGGCTGCAGAAAGAACTTCCTCACGTCTGTGCATTGGAAACCAGTGGGGCAAGAAGAGAGGGGAGACAAATGGGCCTGGGGGGAACCCCCAAAATGTCACCCACGATGCCCCCTCCCACCCAGGGTGCCCATCCCCGTGTCTAGACCGACCCCCTCCCGTTCTGCCCATCATCTTCCCTCGCAAGGCTGGCAGCCCACCCCCAGTCTTTCCCAGTCCAAAGCTGTATCCAGCTTGTGTTTGTTGCCAACGCAACGGAAATTATTTCAACCTCCTCACCCAGCTTGGCAAAGCTGCCTGGGTTGTATAGGAGAGGCTGGAGCTGGAGGAGAGGAAGCTGGGAACTGGGGTGCCCACAGCAGGGTGGCCCCCTCCCCAGAATATTAACTTCGATAGCAGCAATCAAGAAGGCAGTCAGCCTACTGGGGGGACTTCCCCATGCCGCCCCATGGGAGGGAAGGGAAAGGCTGAAGGCCCCGGGGTCTCACCGGGACCTTGGCTACCTTCCCTCTTACTTAAAGAGCTGCATTCAGAGCAGGCCGGGAAAGGCCCTGACTACCAGCCAGGATCAACCCTGCAGAAATTAAGATCTTTGGATTTTCCCGACCCACCCTTCATTTCCTGATGCTCTTATTTAGTTAGTTTGTTCGAAAGAATCCTCCCACCCCAGCCCACCCCACCAGACCTTGGGGCCCTTCCCCTTCCTCAGTATAAGAAGCCGAATCCAGAAGGATGGAGGCAGGGAGAAGCTGAAAATGGCCCTGAGATTCCGGGGTCACCCTGAGCAGGAGGGAGGGAGAGCCTCCAAGCCCACTGTGGCTGAGGGAGATGGTGGGGTGGCCACGGTCCACCTTGCCGGCCAGGGAGAAGTCCCGACCACATCAAGGAGTCCTCCTCTCAAACTGGCTGGTTGGTGGGTGGAACCACATGGCCGTTGCAGGCCATGAAGGAGGCCTTTCAAAACCAGCTGAGAGGTTCCAAGAATGCTCCTGGGATGGGCTTTGTCAACATGCCCCATGCCCCCCTCCAGATCCTCTGTCTGGCTTCCTATAGCAAGGCTGCTCAGTGACCTTAGCCGGGGAGGGGGAGGGGGCATCGTGGGACCCGGGACAGAGACCAGGCTCTGGAGTCGTCAGACTTTGGGCAAGTGGCTTCACCTCTCTGATCTGTAAAATGGGCCCAACGGTATCTACCTCGTGCGATTGTTGGGACAATTAAGAGCTAATGTAAGGAGAACGCCTCCCTTTGTGCCCAGCACAGAGTTGGGGCTCAATAAACTCACTAAGGAAACATTTGTCGGACACCTACTATATGCCAGGCCCTCCCTCCATTCCTCGCCCAGGGGACCCAGCACTGAACAACAGTCCTGAGGAGCCCTCATGGAGCTTGCCAGCCAGGGACAATGGTCACAGCCACTAAGTAGCTAACCACACAGGTCAGGGAAGATGAGTGGCCAGGAATAAGCCTCTCTCAGGAGGGGACAGCTCAGCCTAGACCTGGCTGACTTGAGGGACAGGCCTGCCTGAGGGTCCTCGACTGTAGCTGCTCACTGGAATCACCGGGGCAGCTTTGAAAACTTCGGATGGCTGGGCCCCTCCCCAGGGATTCTGACCGGATGGGGCTGGGGTGGCGCTGAGGCAACAGGATTTGATTTAATTTCTGCCCAGGTGATCCTGATGTACAGCCAAAAGTGAGATCCCCTTGCCCTGCACTTTCCCCAAGTGCCTGTCCATGTGAGTATCACCTGGGGAGCTTGTCCGGCATTGCGGGCTGGGCCACAGCCTTAGGGGTTCAGATTTAGGGGCCGGGCTAAGGCCCAGCACCTGCCTTTCTAACAAGCACCCAGGGAATTCTGAAGAGCAGACAGGTCTAGCGATGTGTCTAGGAGAGTAAGTCTCAGGTCAGAGCTTGGCACGGAGCGCCCCCCACCACGGACCCCAGCCACGCCCACACAGGACCACCTGCCACATTGGTTCCCACTGCCCCATCTCTGCCCTCAACCTGAGAAGTGCCTCCTTTCTCAAACAGGCAAGTCCCGGGCATGTTCCTAGGCTTATCATGAAGCCTGAAGGTCCCCACCGCTGTGGGCGTGGGGTCTGTTTCCCTACTACCGTCGCTCGGCCCCTTGGCCCAAGCCCCTGTGCCATTCTGTCCATGCTTCATGCCCGGCCAGACCCTGGGCTCTCAGGGGTAGGGCTGGCTTCTCCAACCACATGGCGCTGAGCCTGGCATCCCACAGGGTATGCCTCATCTTAGCTGAAGGAGTACCAAATCTACCCCAGCCTCTGCTGGGCGCACTTGCCCCCACAACTGAGCCACAGGTGGGAAAGTTGTGACCCGCCCTGAGAGATTCGTGCTCCGCTCCTTCTCCTGGGTCTCTGATCCCAGATTCCTCTTGTGGAGTCTGACTTCTCTCTCTCCTATTTCACCCTTAGCCCTGCCCTACGGGCCAGGCCCTGAGATGGGAGACATGGCCCAGTTGTGCTCCCCAAGGCAAAGGTGTGCCAGAATATACCCCTATCCCTGCTGAAGAATCAGGGTCACCCTACTCCAGGCGCCTGGCATGATGCCCACCCCTTCCTTTTGGGAAGCAACATAGTGTAGCCATAATGCCTGGGTTAAATCCCACCTCTGCCACTTCCTGTGTGACCTCGGTCTGTGCCTTGGTTTCCCCATCTGCAAAATAAGAATAAATAGTACCTCTCCTAGAGGGTCACTATGGGATTAAATGAGCCAATGGTCATAAAGTGTTCAGCAAACAGGCACATGGTAACCACTGTGTGTGTTTGTTAAATAATGTTTAAAAATACATGATTCTCTGAAGGCCATGCTTTCGTCCGTCAGCAAAGTGGGTCCTGACAATGCACCAGATCTGGAAGGCAGGGATTAAGATCCCATTTTACAGGCTAGGAGACTGAAGCTCAGGAGAGAAAGGGACGGTGTCAGATGACACCCAAGCCTCGGGACTGTGGCACTTCAAGTCCGGTCTCTCCCAGCACCCCTGGGCCCACCTCCCTCACTCCTCAGGCGCCTGCCCTGGCCCAGGTGGGCTCTGTGCCCTGCACTGACAGAGGCCCCTTTGTACCCCTGCCCAGGGCCACACCCTGAGCTCAGAGCAACAGCCAGACAAGCGCCCTGTGTTGGTCTGTTTCGCCGCCAGGTCTGCGGTCACCCTGGCCGCTCCAGCCACGTGCTCTGGCTGGGCGGATCTGAGGGTCATCCCCCCCCTTCCAGCCCCCCATCTCAACCGCGGCAGGGCATCCCTGACCCTCCCTGGGCTGCATTCAGCCAGGAGGCAGACTGGGAGGCAGCCCCAAGGAAAACACCCCCATTCTTGGTCTCCACCCTGTGCAAATTCTAAGTGACCAGACTCTAAGGTGTCTGGGGCCCCAGAGGAAGGGACAGGCAGGAGCTGAGGGGGTGGGGCATGACATGGAGGTTACTCTGGTTACCCTTTCTATCTCCCTAAATCTTTCTTCAATCTGTTTGCTTCTCTTTACCACCTGGACTGGCATGACAACCTTCTCACTGGCCTCCCTGCCTCCACTTCTCCATCTCTCACCTTCCCAGTTTGTTCCCCACGTCCCAGAAGGAGTCTTGCAAAAAGGCAAATCCAATCACATCCCTCTCCTGCCCCAAATCTCCAAAGGCTTCTCCCTCACCTTAGAGAATTCCTATCGTAGCCTGGAAGATCTGGCCTCTGCCCACCTCCCCCAAACCCTTTTCCTCTTCCAACCTACCCTTCCACTGGCTTCCTCCCACAGATTAATGGAGATATAAATACAAGTCTCCGCCTAAGAATACTACCGGTAGAGCTAACACTGATAATGGCTAGAATCAGATACAAAAACACTCCTTATTGACTAAAAGGGATAGAAGAATCCAGTCTTGACCACAAATCTTGTCTAAAATTTCAACCTTCCCATGGGGCGCCTGGGCGGCTTGGTTGGTTAAGCGTCCGACTTCGGTTCAGGTCATGATCTCACGGTCCGTGAGTTCAAGCCCCACGTCGGGCTCTGTGCTGACAGCTCAGAGCCTGGAGCCTGTTTCAGATTCTGTGTCTCCCTCTCTCTCTGCCCCTCCCCTGTTCATTCTCTGTCTCTCTGTGTCTCAAAAATAAATAAATGTTAAAAAAAATTAAAAAAAAAAATTTCAACCTTCCCAAATCGGATGAGTTTACCCAGTCACACAATGGCTGAGACTAAGGTCAGGAGCCTTTGACTGATGCCACATTGACTGATGGATCAAATCTCTGCAGCAAAATTTATACAGCATTGATGCCAATGAAAATAATTCCAGTAAAATTAAAATGGAATGGAAAAAAATGGAAATGTGTTTAACTGTACCATAGAGGAAAAATTGAAAAATCTGATCAAGAAATTAAATCGGATGAAAAGAGTTCAAACTGGAAACCACTTGCTAAAAACGTCTTCAGTGCTGGTATGTTTGGGTTTACAATGTTTGCATTCAAAACATCCTGGGGTCAAAATGTCCAGGTCAAAAGATCCTGTGCCCCTCCGATGTTTTCTTACCACTCCCTACACCGCTCATGAGAACTCCAGCCACACTGGGCTCTTTCTCTCCCCAGAGCATAGCAAGGTCCCCCTTCAGAGCAGAGCATATTCTCAAAACCCATTCTTTCTGCCTGGAACACTCTTTTCCTCCCAGCTCCTACCTCCCCTACTTGTGGCTGATGCTGAAATAACAGCTCCTGGAGATGCCTTCCCTCACTGCCCTCCTTAAGTCAGATTTCCTTCCTGCCTCCTGGCACTCACTCTTCGACCTGTCTTATCCCCCCACCTTGAATTCCCAGGGCAACTTCTCCCTGTCTTATTCCCCCTTGGAATCCCCAGGGCAAGCCTAGCAAGTCTAACACATAGTAGGCGCTCAGTAAATATTTGTTGAATGAATGGATAAAACAGTATCACTAGGGTGAGGGGCAGGGGAATGGGTTGGAGCTTCCAAGGGCCCCTGGAAGGGAAAAGGGCAGAGCAGAGACATATCCTTCCATTCTACCTTTACCCCCACACCCCAACCCCTCCCCCCTGCCTCCCCCCACCTGGCCCTCTTACTCCTGACACCAAATTCCAGAGGAGCCTGTTAGCAGGAGAGAGAAGAAAACAATACCAGACCTGCTTCATTCATGCTCCTCGTTCAGCTTCCCAAGGCCCAGGTCCCTGTGCCAGCTGGCCAGCTGCCCCCCTCCCTAACCCCGCTCCCACTTTTGGCTGTGGGCCGGGCTATTTGGAGAAACTTCCTGATGTCCCCTCTGGCCTTTCCACCTCCACCCCTCATCCTGAAGCCCCGGAATAGCTGTCCCAGCCTCAACCTAGGAACAGTCGCGTTCCCAATTAGCACCCAGATGGTTGAAACCATGTCTAAAAGCTTCTCCTGTCCCTCTCCCCTCAGGAAGCTGCTAACTAGGGCAGCCGATCTCAGAACGAGGTCACAAGAATGCTACCTGCCCTTATAATCCCCTCCCAACCGGAGAGGAGACACGGGTGGGGACCAGGAGTCTCCATTGCAGGCCAGTGAAGACAGAGGAGATGTGGGGGAGGCTCAAATGCAGGGAGAAGTGGGTTCTTTTTGCCCAACGGGCAGCTCTGGTGCAGGCTGGGGAGTGAGGAGTCCTGGGTTCGAGTCCAGACTCCACCTCAGTGGGGATTTCGTTACCTCTCCGGGCGCTCAGAGGGCAGAATGATGCAGTTCTATGTATGGGTCGGTACCACAATCCAGGAATGGACCTCAGCATCTCAGGGAGGTCATTCTGGGACAGATCTTGGGAGGCCCTGAGCCCATTAGAGCATTGTTTCTCTGCTGAAGACTCACGCTAGCTCTGGCTCAAGCCTCAACTGTGAGAGCGGATAGGCAGGGGGGCAGACCTTCTCCCACCCTCTGAAGACCATACCCCATGTGCTCCTCTTTGGGAATCCCCCGGAGAACCCAAGGGATCCAGTTCCCAATACCCTCCCCTCAGTGAGGGATAGGGGTGGTGAGGGGTGTGGCTCACACCTCCCCAACTTGCCCGTCCAGTGAGATGGGGGGTAGCCAGCCTCGGATGGAGGAATCACAGACCGAGACCAGGAGGATAGAAAAGTCTGGGGCCTGAGGATAGAGAAGAGGCGAGTGGGACCTGGGGGAGGGCAGTCTGGCCTCTTGCCTGGGCATCTGAACTGGGGAGAAGTATCTGTGGATTCGGCCCTCACTCCACCCAAGGAAACCTTAGTCAAATAAACAAACAGCCAACACAGCCGCTCCTGTGCGAGAGGCCAGGGCAGTGGCGAGGAGAGGCCCACTGAGGTGGGGATGCCCGAGGAGAGAGCAGGGAGGCTGTTTGGGCAGGCCCCTCGCCCTGGGGCAGTCAGCGGAAACCTCTGGAACAGGGTGGGGAGTAGCCGGTGGTTTGGAGCAGGAAGCGGGGGGCCTGGGGTGGGTGTGTGGGGCTTGGCTGCTTCGAGGGAAAGAAAAGCATCGAGTCCAGCCCCACTCTGGTCAGCGCCTCTCCGGAGTGGGGACTCCAAAGCCCCAACACACTTCCTTCGGCTCCGGGTCAATCAGATCAACCGGACAGACAAGGGGCTCTCCTCTTTGTCACTCTGAAGCCCCGGCCCTGTTCCCAGTCCGTGACCCTGGGCCTGGTGGCTGAAGAAGGAGTCTGGAGCCAAAGCCCCCCAAGTTCTGAAGTTCTTGACAGAAGACGTGGGGGAGGTGGGCTGACGTCCGTCCTCTCCCGAACCTGATCCTACTCTCCCCCTCCTCGCCTGGCAGAGGAGCAACCCAGAAGCCATAGCAGCACACACACCCCCACCCCCACTCCCCCGCCATGCTTTGTCACCTTCTTCTACACACTCAGAGACACTTGGCTGTCCTGTCCCTCTGGGACGCCTCGTGAGAGGAAGACAGAGATCTCAGAGGCACAAACCCGACTCAGAGGCAGAGACGGAGAGCTGTAAAGACAGAAAGATGAACCTGAAAGACGTCTCACAATTGGAGACACAGAAATGAGAGACTGAGGGTGAGGAAGTGTGTGTGTGTGTGTGTGTGTGTGTGTGTGTGTGTGTGTGTGTGTGTGACAGAGATAAAAGGGCAGAGACACGCAGAGAAAAAGAGACTTAGAGAGACAGAGGTGCTCATACAGAGAAAAAGAGAGAGAAAGACACACAGAAAAACAGATGGACCAGAGACAGGGAGGGAGGAGAGGCGGAAATGACAGGTACAGGAGCTGGGGAAGAAGGACTGAGCAGAGAGCACGCGGGGGACACAGGGACAGACGCACTTACACGCTGGGAGGCAGAAAGAGGCTCACAGAGCTACACAAAGACAGACAGACTGAGACTCAGGGCCTGGGGACCCCCCTGACAGATTTGGGGGCCAGAGGTGCCAAATGTCGGGTCCAGTGGGTCCGTGGGGAGTCCCAGGAGGGCACTGCTGCCGTCTTCTGTCCCCGGCACTGAAGCGCTGCAGGCATCTGGCCCCCAGCCACCCTCGAGTAAGCCAACCCTTGGCCACTGGAGCTGGCAGGTCACCCAAGGTGAATGAAAAGTCACCGACCGATAGGGGAGGGTGACACCGTGGCTGTGGCGAAGGCACGCGGGTGGCCCAGGCGCACACGTCAGGGCGGGTCTGCGGGGACCCATCCCCGAGATTGCACTCAGAGCCGTGTCGAGCGTGCAACCGTGAGCCGGTGCAAACGGGCACGTGTGCCTGGCCGTGCAAGGGCATCTGAGTGTGAGCCTTCGACCAGTGCCAATGAGGCCAAAGCGGCAGGTCTGACCCTCAAACAGCCCGATCACAACGGATGAGCGTCAGAGACGGCCACACAAAGGCCGCGTGTCTCTCTCCCGCGAACAGACGGTGTGTTCAGGTGCCACGGGGCACTCAGCTGTAGTCGAGACCAGTGTGCCATTCGTTCCCGCCGGGGATGACTCCCACTGCCCGGCCAGCTGGCCTCCACGCTCTTCTCCATCCAAAGCCCAAGATCTAAACTTACAGGAGGACCCTCGTTACAGACCCATGGCTCCTTCTTGGCTCCGGGCGCGTCTCCCTCTGAGCAGGGCAGCGGGAAGGGTGGTGGGGTCCAGCTCTGACCTCCCCCTGGCCCCCACTGTCACATCCATCCCCCATCCCGCTGCAGTGCCGCTGACCTCCTGGGGCCCAGCAGGGGCCCACGCCCTGCCCCCACTCAGGAGAAAAGCGACCGTGCCCCTCTCATCCATTCCCTCTTAAGCATCACAGGACATTTGAAAGACACTGTCCCACTTTTGGGGTGGAGAATGAGGTCAGCAGGCCCAAGCGGGGACTGCTTGTTAGTGACAGCTGACAGTCTTCATGTCACCTTGAAACTCCTTCCTGGTCCAGGTAGGCGTGTCCTCTGCCCAGTTTCACAGGGCGTGCCGCTTTACTGGGGCACAGCGCGAGCAGGGAGGCAATTCACCAAATACCAGTTTCAGTCACGGATGCTGCCGGGCCCACCCTGAACGTTTGCAGGGCCTGGGGCAAGCCAACAAACTGAATTGAAATATGTTCTAACCTCCCATCTTGACAAGTACACTCCATAACAACCTGGAAGACCAGGTTCCAACTTAGATTTCTCTGACTCCCGGGACTTTTGCAGGAGAATGACGCTATGGAGGGAGAGCTCCTTGCTGCACCACAAGAGACTCAGATGCGTGCGTGTGGACACTGAGCCTCACATCCTGGCTCCATCCTTACGCCTTGCAAACAGCTGCCCCTTAGCCATCTGCAGTCGCCCCTGAGGCCGAGGGGTGCACACGCTAGTGACACGACCTACATTGAGAACAGGCCCGGGGTGGAGGCTTGCAGGGGCTGGGAGCAGGCTGGGTGACCATCCGGGCAGGGACTTCCGGAGTCACAGGTACGGGGAATGTGATCTTGAAGGGAATGCACAGGTTCATCCCCTTGGCCTTCCTGACTCCTCACCCCACAGGGAGAGGAATGGCCAGAGGAGGACGAGAGCGGAGCCCTTGAAAGCACCCAGTGAGGGCAAGGACACTCCCTCCCCTGCCCAGGTTTAAGGGTGCTTACTAGATCCAGCCTTCCCAGCAGCTTCCAGAGCGCGGGCCAGGGACTGAAGCTGCCTTTGGAGGGCAGCTTGGACAATCCCCAAACAGGACTCTCAGTCACTTGTATTATTATCTTCCTGGAAAAATTTAGTGAGGCTTGATCCCAACTTGTGGATTTCTGGAGGTGGGGAGGGCAGGGAGGTGATGACAAATGGGGCATTTTTTTTTTTCAGTTGGTTCTCTAAGCCAGTCTGTTCCCTTGAGGCTTAGCCCCAAGTGGGCTCCTGCTGCCACTGGTCCCTGACCTGTTGGGGTCCCTCTCTTCGCTCTGGACGCAAAAAACCACGGCGACTGAAAGAGAAGGAGGAGAGGGTCCCTGGGCAGCCCAGACGAGTCCAACGGGAATCCAGGAGCCAGCAGGGGGCAGGGGCTGGAGGGGTGGTGGTGGTGAAGGGCACTGCTCTCTCTGGCCAAGTTTAAAAAAAAACCTTCCAACCCCCACCCCCACCCCCTGCAGATCGGCTTTGCTGTCCTACACTGGAGGGGACACTTACACTTGTTGAGCTCTTACCAGGCGCCAGGCAGTATGCAAAGCGCTCTACATGCGTATTCGCACTTAATCCTTACAGCCACCCTATGAGGTGGGTTCTATTATTATCCCCATTTTACAGGTGGGGAAGCAAACGCAAAGAGGTTAAGTAACTTGCCCAAGGTCACACAGTAGGTACAGGTGATAGAACTCAAGTCTAACTGACCGCAATGACCCCACTCTTTCCACTACAGCACATTGCCTTCCAGAAGAGGCAGGCACAGAAGCAGAAGGGATGAAGGTCAGCTATGAGAAAGAACTTCCCAACAATGACAGTTTGTGTGGTGGGAGGAGACAATGGAATGGGGAAACTAGACATACAAAAGAAGCCCTCCCGCCTAAGTTGGATCTCCGTCCGTGAGCTTGTGATGATCTCTAGAAGGTCTTGGGGTCCTGGCTGGATCCAGAGGGCAGCATCCTGACCTCTCTTTTTTCTACAATCTGGGATCCTCTGCTGTACCCCAGCCCAGCACCAGGGCCCAGAGTCTGACCTTCCCTTGTGGCTCAGAGCTCTGAGCATGACATCTGAGCTGTCAGTCCAGGACCTCCTCTTCCAGGAAGCCTTCCTTGAGTACTAGGAGGCAGGACCCCTTTCCTACAACCCAAATGCCAACACGGAAGGTACAAATGCACCCCACGTCTGCAGTAAGGCTCCCTTCTGTGATCATCCTCTCCGACTGGCTCTGGGACATGAACACAGAAAAGATCTACTCAGTCCCCCGGCTCTCTGGGTTCCCCAGACCTTCTGCTCCCTCATCCGCGTTACCCACGTGTATCTGTACCCAGGTGTAACAAATGATGCGGACGCGCCCTGGGTTCACGGGAAAACCCAGGTCCCAGCTCAGCTATGTGCTCTTACCTCATTTACCCACAGAACAGAAGCTGTTTGCTTCACCCTATCCCTCCCGAAGGGTGGGAATAGGATGCGACACTTGGATGAGGCACGGGGCACCCGGAGTCAGCGAAAGGGTCCTCACCCGGAGCCCTGCAGTCACCATCCCCGACCCGCTCTCCTTCAGAAAGCTGCGTGCCTAATGCTCTGTCTCTTCTCATCCCTCAGAGCCCACGCCGGCATCAGGGATAGCCAGCCAGGAGCCTCTAAACTTCGCCAGAGTTTTTAGTCCCACTCGCTAGATGCCCAGCGTCGGGGCGCGCAGACCCAAAAGGGTTGTCCTCACCGTCTCGTGGGGCCCCCCCAGTTTTGAGACGAGGGCACAGGACAGGTGGAGGGGGCTACCTTGTTCTCCCGCGCTGCCCTCGAGGTCCTCAGCGTGGACCAGCCCGCGTCGCCGACTTACCTGCAGGGCAGAGACGGAGCCCGCCGCGGCCACCTGCTCTCGCTGCGCTCGGGAGCGCCGCGGCTCCCGGCTGGCGGGGGGAGGGGGCGGGGCCCGGCTCGGGGGGCGGGGCCCCTCCCGGAGCCGCGGTCGGGTACGGTGGGCGGGTTTATTCAGGGGGACCGAAAGCGAGGAGAGCTTCTGGGCCACTAGGGAGGGTCTGGAGCTGGGCTTATCGAAGGCTGAGAAGGTAGGATCCACCCCCCCCCCCCCCCCCCCCCCCGCTTCGGGCAGCCTAGCCCACATGGCCTGGAGGGAGTGACCATGTGAAGACCCTTCACCAGAAGCAGAAAGCCTAGGAACCCCTCCTTGCCTGAGTTTCCCCTTTCATCCTAGCTCAAGAAAGCTCTCCCAGCCCGGCAAGGTGGGTGAGAGGACACCTCCTCTGAAGTCAGAGTCCCCCATCCAGGGGTCAGCTGTGTAGGGGTTCAGGCCACTGAGGGGGACCATTAGGTGCCCAGGTCATCTTTATCCTCAATCCGTCACTCCTTGCAACACCATCCCCTGCCCCCAACACCAGCTCAGGCCCCTCAGCTGTCACTGTTTAGCCCTGGAATGACAGGCGTCCAGACTCCGTGCGTCCAGCCGCATTCAAGGCCATTGAGCTTAGCACCCCTGGGCCCCTGCCACCCCCCCTCTGCCCCCAGTCGCTAATTTTATTGACCTGAAAAAGGCACGTTGCTGGCAGGGGAAGATAACAACTGAAGGCGAAGTGGGGACCGGATGGGCAGAGGACGGGCCCCAGGAGGCGGAGATGTGACAGCAGGGAGAAGAAGGGTGACTCCTGGAACCAAGGCCGAGGGATGCCTCCCGGAGAAGATGAGGAGGAAGAGAGGCCCCGGGGAAAGGGGTTCCCTCTCGGGCAATGGAGGCCAAAAAAGACTGGAACTGGACTTTCAGCCTCAATCAGACAAGAGACAGATCCAAAAGAAGGTGCTGGGGAAAAGAAAGTGCCTTATTTCCATCTACCCTTAGGCAGGACCCAGGATGTAGCAGGAAGGAAGGAGATTAGACGGCAGGAAGGACTGCCATCCTGCTTTCAAATCTCTGCTCTAGCCCCCTCCCTTCCTCTTGAAGGTGACTCCTGCCTGCTGGGCCTCTGACTACAGAAATAGCCCTTTCCCTGAAGAATCAACCTAGATCTTGCCTTTCTTTTTCTTCCTTGTTAAAATGAGAACAGAAAATGTAGGCCTTTACGAGTTCCCCCGCTCCAGTGCCTACCTGAGCACCACCCCTCCAATCCTGGATTCTCAGCCTCTCCCCAGCCCAGGGAGGTGACCCCGGGGGTTAGGAGAAGATGGAGGGGTGCTGCTGGGGTTGGAGACTCTCAGGAGTTGGAGGGGGCAGGGGGACCATTCTGGATGGCTCTCAAATGGAGGCTTGGGGTGCTCTCTCCAAATAAGGTTACCTGAGAGCCATAAAGAGGGGTGGCTAAAACACCACCACCACCACCACCACCATAACTTTTAACCTTAAAAATATCAGATCAGTGCAGGGGGAAGGGGAGGAGGGAGGAGGGAGGAGGGAGGGAATACATGGGAACAAGGAAACTTTTGAAGGTGATGGCTATGTTTGCTGTCTTGATTGCGGAAGACAGGTTAAGATTTATCAAATTAGGGGTACCTGGGTGGCTCAGTCGGTTAAGTGTCCGACTTCAGGTCAGGTCATGATCTCACAGTTCATGAGTTCGAGCCCCATGTCGGGTTCTGTGCTGATAGCTCAGAGCCTGGAGCCTGCTTCGGATTCTGTGTCTCCCTCTCTCTCAGCCCCTAACTCACTTGCATTCTGTCTCTGTCTCTCTCAAAAATAAACATTAAAAAAATTTTTTAAATAAAAATTTATCAAATTATACACTGTAATTGCAGAGTTTATTTTATGTCATTTATACCTCAACAAATCTATTTTTAAAAAACCGTAACTTTTCTACACCAATTTTCTACTTCTTTATTTTCAATTTATGAGGAGCCTCCAAAAATAGAAGTGGCCTTGGCAGGGAAGGAATGTCAGGGGGTCAAGGGAAGTTGTGGTGATTGCTAGTTTAGTGGGGCTAGCCTCCCGCCTCAGTTTCCCTCCCAATGCCCCCCAACCCGCACGTCCATCTAGTGCACTGGAGTATCTGTGAGTGTGCAGGGAGACTGAGGCTGAGCTGTGGCTCTCCAGTTGCTTCCTTGGCGTGGGAGTCTCAGCCAGCCTGGGTGCCCGGGTTGTCTGTGGCTGGTCAGCAAAACACCCCGACCTGGTGACTCAGACAAGAGGGGCCCGGGCCCGGGCTTCGCCCCGTGGAAGACGGCAGCTGCAACGGGTTCTCCCGCCCCCTGCAGCCTGAGCCAGGCACTGCAGGGACAGGAGGCTCAATCCAGGGTGAAGTCAGACAGGTTCTGGGTACAGTGTTGCAGGTAGTCAAAGTCAGGCACGAGGAAGGGCACGCGGGACCACTTCTTGGCCTGGACTCTCCCTCGGGGTGTCTCTAGAAGCATGCTGCGAACTTTGAGCGCTGGCAGCTTCACTGACTTGTAGATCATCTGCAGACCCCAGGCCTGAGGGTGGGACAGAGATGGCTGGTTTGGGCCACCGTCCTCAGACTGGGCTTTTCTCCTCAAGTTGGGGGAGGAGAGAATCATGCATCCATGAACGCAGGGCCTGGGTCTCCCACCTCAGAGCCGTCTCCCCAGTCACACTGTGGTTAGACCTCTCTCCTCAGATGAGGGACTCCTGGGGCAGAGCTGCTTCCCCCATCCCCGTGAGGATGTCCTGATGGCAGAGGCTGGGCCTCCTCTCTCAGACTGGGGACTTCTGAAGACTCGATTCAGGGCCATGGCCCCAATACTTACCTCCCCACAGTTCCTGCAGTGAATGGCACCCCCAGGCTTCCAGTCCTTGAAGGTTCTGTCGATGACCACAGGCCCCCGGGAGACAGTGTAGTAGATCCTAGAGGGGAATGGGAGTGCTCAGGACGCCCCCCACTTAGCCCCCGATCTTGTGCCCTCCTGCTTGCTGGGCCTCCACCTGGACCTTGGGCTTTTCTGACTGCCAAGAGGCAAAGAGACTTCCCAGGGCCAGAAGACCCAACCTTCAATCAGCCCTGTCTGTGCTGCCTCATTGCATGCCCTCCAACCAAGTTCAGGCCTCAGGACTACCCACCGGGATGATTCCAACTACCCCCCAACAGATCTCCCTGCCCCACCCTTCCATCCCATTCCATCCGCACTCCCAACCCACGCCATCCTTCCGCCAACTGCCAGGGTGATCTTCTGAAAATGCAAACCTGACCTTGACATTCTCTTGCTCAAAATTCACCCAAGACTCCTCACTGCCTCCCAGACAAAGGCTAGACTTTCAGGCCTGACCTTCAATGCTCTCCACAGGCTAGTCTGTCTTCTTCAGTCTCATTCTTCATGGCCTTTCCCACTCAAACCAAGCGGAATCAGTCCTATCACATCATCCCTGCCTGTACGCATCCCCCCTTCCAGCCCAATCCAGCCTGCATGTCCTGGTTGAAGTGCTACCTCCTTAAATGAGAGAGCCTGCGTGGAGATCTTTGGCACAGTGGCCTGGCACACAGCGGGTCCCTAATCAATCCTTAATGAATGGATGGACGAATGGAGGGGGGCAGAAGGTTCCCCTCTAGGGGATGGAGGATGACAGAGTGGCTCAGGGACAACCAGCCCTTCTGCCTTCAGAGTAGGTAGGACGGCGGGGGTTCAGGGGGAGGAGTTTGTGGCCCCTCAGCATTTGGTGTCCTCAATTCCAGCTCTTGCTCAACCACATAGTGGCTGTGGGAGCCTGGACAAGTCATGTAGCCTCTCTGAGCCTCTGTCACCTCACCTGCAAAACGGGGTGGCGATAAAACCTGTCCGCAGATTCGGTACTTGTCAAAACGCTGTTTAAGCTCGCAAACCCTCAGAGCTCTGTCTGGATGGGAGGGGTTCCCGGTCCCCCATCCCGCCTGTGCCCTCCCTCCCATCCCACCGGCCCCTCCCGCTGGTCTCACGAGAAGTTGGGGTTCACGTTGACGTGGTGGGCGCCCTCCACCTTCCGCAGGTCACTCCCGTGGCCCACGGCCACCATGCAGTTGATGCAGAGAAGCTGCACCTGCTCGGCCAGGAACTGCTGCCGCTGATTCTCCCGCTGGGCTGCCTGGGCGGCCCGCTTGACCAGGGCTGCCCGCTGCAGATCCCGGATCTGGAGTCGGAGGGGGACACGACATAGGTGGGGCCCCTGGAGGCCTGCCCCCCGGAATGTGCTCAGGGAACAAAGGGCTCCTGGAGGCCTCAGATCGTTAGTACCCAGAAGAAACTTTCCTCAACCTTCCCTGGGGCTTTTAGAAGCAGCCCTGTGGAGGAAAAGAGTATGGAATGGGGGCATGGTGGGGGCATGGTGGGAGCAGAGCGAGTGTTGTCACTGAGTCTCTGCCTCCTCTTTGGAGGATTTCGTGCAAAGCTGCTGCTTTGGATCGAACACGGGGCATCACTAATAATTACGCTGGATAACAGGTGTAAACGGGGGCCGTCCCGGGCAAGGCTGGATGATGGTGACCCTGCCTCAGGGGAACAGATTGAAGTCCTGGTTCTGGGCTTATTTTGTACATGTGTCTTTGTCCCTCCCTCGCCCCGCCTGGTGCCAGAAGAGCTGTAAGACAGCTCTCACAGATGCACAAAGTATTTGGTGATGAGGAATTAAAAGCTCAGACGAGGCCTGTTCTCAAGGCGTTTGGAGAAGAACCATTGCCTTCCCTGGCAGCCCCACCCTTGGCCTTTACACTTCACGTCCATTTAAGCCTTCCCAGGTGGGCCAAGTTAGCCCCCAGAGGAAGAGGGAGGGTGTGTGTGTGTGTGTGTGTGTGTGTGTGTGTGGGTGGGTGTGGGTGTGTGTGTGTGTGTGGGTGTGGGTGGGTGTGGGTGTGTGTGGGTGTGTGTGTGTGTGTGTGTGTGTGTGTACCTTCCAGGCAGAGCATCCTCAGCCCCCCTCTGTCCGCAGGGCATGCAGGCTGCCCACAGACCTTGGCCTGGTACTCGGCCTCATCCATCTTCTGCACGGCAGCCACGGCCCGCTCCATCAAAGTCTCCAGCGCCTCGTTGGTCAGCTCCCGCCGCAGCTCCCGACTGCCTTGGGTCGCCACAAACGAGTACACACTCTGACCAGCCCGGGCACGGCCCCTGGCCTGAGGAAGGAGATAGGGAGGAGCCTGAGCGGGCCTGGGGTCCCACAAGGATCTCTGAGGGCTGTTGGCATCACGGGGTTCACACACCTGGACCATGGAGATCTCGTTGGTCAGGAGCCCATAGCGCACCACCACATTGCACTGGGGGATGTCTAGCCCCTCTTCCGCCACGCTTGTAGCCACCAGGAGGTTCAGGATGCCAGCCCGGAACTTCCGGATCACTTCTTGCTGGTCTCTCTGGGGCGGAGAAAGAGCATGGTAGGCCAGGTGGGTTCAGGCCTGCCCTCCTGCCAGCCCAGCCTCACCTGGTTCCGGTTTAATCACAATCCTGGCCCCTTTCCCTAGGGAGCCTAAGACTCCACTGCTACCCCCAGTGCCTTGCCCATCTTCCCAGGTGACCACCTAACCCCTGTCTCCGCTAAGGACTCCTAAGGATCCCCACCGCTTTACTCTAGAGGTCTCAGGACTTAGTCTTCTCTAGCAAGGGACCCCAGAGCTCTGATCCTCTGTCCTGAAAACATCCCTTCCCTCTTTCCCTACAGATCCGCAAGCTTCTGCCTCTCTGCCCCCAGGGACCCCCAGATGGAGGAAACCTTCAGTACTGGGGATCTCAGTGTCCACCTCTCTCCCCCAGTTCTCTGCCCTCTGCCTGGGGAGAATCAGTCCCCCATATCTCTGTGCTGAAGACTCCGTCCCCACCCTTTCTCCCCTAGGAACTCCTTCAGCCCCGGCTCCTTTCCCCAAAGCCCACACCTGGGTCATATGGGTGTTCTGGCTGCTGTTCCCAGCCCCAATCAGCAGGTCGGCCCTGATGTCCAGCATCTGCAGGCCCGGCTGCTGCTGAAGCCAGAGCAGGAGAGAGTGAGCGCTCTGGCGGGTCTGGGTGAAGAGGATGCCCCGGCGGCCGTCGGAGCTTCCGAACTGCTCTTGCAGGATCTGTTCTAGCATCTCCAGTTTGGGGTTCTCCGGGCTACGTGTCGCCAGGTCGGCCAGCTCATTCTTGTAGTCTGCCAGAAAAGCCCAAAACAGAGGCACAGAACTCAGGCCTGGAGGTGGGCAGGGCAATGGGAGAGGGCGTGGTTCACAGGGATAGGGCTGCAGGTGGAGAGGGAGCCTGAGGAGCTCGGCTCCTAATTCCCCCTGAACGGCACCACAAGGACATTTGAGGCCGCCCTCTTCCCACCCAGCCAGCCAGGCTTCCACAGGGACCTACAGTATAGAATCCTTTGCAGACATAGCTCACCCAGCACCCCTCTTCAACCCAGCTACCAGGATGACACTTGACCTTTCCATGCTGACCTCTGCCACCCAGGATTAACTAACTCAACCTCAGGTCTCTTCAGAAAGATCCTTGCCCCCCTTCAGCCCCTCAACCTTGCTGAGGTCTCTTGCATTAAACTTTACCCTCTGACCACCTCGCTTGCTCAGGTTAAAGGTACCACACACCCCAGACTTTCAAGGGACAGTCCCTGAACTTAATGGCTTTTAAAAAATCTTTGGCAGTATCATGAATTCGTTTTCATAGCTATGCAAACTTCCACAGATGAGGGCATACATCTTTTGCCCTATCCACGGCCTCGACTTTCGGTTAGAAAAACAGGGCCCCAGTACCCTCACTGGCACCCTCCCAACCTGTGGTGACTCCTGTGCCCCGACCAGTACAGTTCCCACGAGCCTCACCATTGAACTGTGCCAGCAGCCAGCGCTCGGCATGCAGGACCTGGGTCTTAGTGGCGCGCTCCCTGTCGTAGAACTCCCGCAGCGAGGCCAGTGCGTCCACAGCACGGACCGTGTGGTGGATGAGCAGCGCATCGTTGTAGCGCCGCAGGTGAAGCGCGTACACCCGGCGCTGCTGGAGCCCGGCCTCGGCCGCTGCAGGTGGGTAGAGGCCTCAGGGTTTGAGCGGCCACGCCCCTTCAGGCCTCCAGCGGCCTAGACTCCGCCCCCCGAGAGGCTAAGCCCCGCCCCAAAGGCTCCGCCCAGGCAGGTCCCCGCCTCCTTGCCTTCCACGTCCACAGCCCCTCTCACCATCCTGGCTCAGCTCCACCACCTGCTGCTCGTAAGTCTGCGTCCCGAAGTCCCGGCTCAACTCCGGCATATCCAGGCGGTTGTGGATTCGCTCCATGAGCTTCTTCAGCATGTCCCCAAATGGGTCCTGGATGAGAAGAGGGAGTGAAGGGATTCCCATACACATGGGGGAGCAATGAGCACCCAACGGGAGCGCCGATCTCCACGTGAAGCCTCACCGCTCCTGCTGCCCCTGCCCCGTGGTGTTTGAGAAGGAGCTCCGGAGGGAGGCCTGCCGGGATATGAATGAGTCCCGACTGGAGGCAGGGGTCAGGTTGCTGCCCCTGGTTCCTGTTCTG
This sequence comes from Lynx canadensis, assembly GCF_007474595.2. Taxonomy (NCBI): domain Eukaryota; kingdom Metazoa; phylum Chordata; class Mammalia; order Carnivora; family Felidae; genus Lynx; species Lynx canadensis. The sequence continues at coordinate 40,095,425 of NC_044316.2, forward strand.
CCTCCACCCGCTACGTGCCCTTGACCTCTGGCCTGAGAACAGCAATCTCTAAGCCCTTGTGCAGCCCTGTCATAGCAGACGCCAGACAGTGTCTGCACCGTGGGAGAGCCTCAGCACGAAGTGCTCCAGGTTTAAAGTTTGCAAAGCACCGGACAGGGTGCTGGAGGGTTTTGACAGGTGCCCAGAGAGGCGTCGGAGTCAAACCAAACAGCAGGCTGTGGGCATGGGCTGCGACTTCCCCATTTCACAGAAGGGAGAAACAGAGGCTCGGATATAAACGCAAGTAACGGGAAGTCACAGAGCTAGGGGAGGTGGAATCAGGGCTCAACCCCAGGTGCCCTAACTTCATGCCAGCACCCCCCCCCCCCCCGCCCCCCGCTGCCCGTATCCCTCCTTCCACTCACCTGGCTGCGCCTGTGGCAGAGGTTGTACTGTTTGCAGGGCTGAGGACTGTGCTCCTGCAGCTGGGGGCGGTAGTTCTGGGGTGACATGATGCGCCACGTGTCCAGGTTGGCACAGAGCTGGGGCAAGAGATGGGGGTTCACCAGACTGGGGTAGAGTCCTATGAGGACAACGGGCAGAACTTTGGGACAGGACAGGTCCCAGCTACCACTGAGCAGGGCCATTGGAAGTGGGGATTCATTTACTCAACAAAATATTTATTGCTCGTCCTCTCTGGGCCCAGTGCTTTTGGAGGCAGTGGGGATCCAGAAGGTCTTATTTTGGTGTCGGGGAGACAGATCGACAAAGCAGGAAAGAATAACAGAATGAGAGGGCTTCAGGCCGCGTTAATGAGCTCTGAGGAGAATGAAACTCGATGATGTGATAGCGTGCAGTGGGGGAGGTCAGGGAAGAACTCTGAAGAGGTGACAACTAAGCTGTTCCCTGAAAGGCAAGAAGGAGCCAGACAGGCCAAGTGCAGGGGGAAGGGCATTCAGGGCAAAAGGAACGGTGACCACAAAGGTCCTGAGAAGGGGGACAAGCAGGACATGCTCCGGAGACCTGAAGAAGGCCTGTGGGGTAGGGGTGAGGGGAGTGTGCGGGGAAATGAGGCTGGGGAGGTAGGCAGGGCTGGGTCGGATGGAACTGTGTAAGCCACAGTAGACAGATGGGAGTCTATTCTAAGTGCAGGAAGAAGCCACTGGAGGCTGCAGCTTCAGTGACAAAGGGGCCTGGACAGTCACCCAGGAGAGCCTGGGTAGGGCTGATGGGCATGGGGCAGGGCAGGGAGGACTCTGGTGGCGGGAGGGTCATAGGAGCCAAGCTGACCTGCAGGATGTGGTCAATCGCCCCATCAAGTGTGGACGCCCCACCAGTGCCTGGGGAGGCTGTGAGACCCAGCACCTGGGGCAGGGGCCGTGTCCTCTGGAGTTTGTGCTGTAGATACCGGCTCAGGATGATGTTGTAGACGGTGTCTTTGTGCGTGTGGTGACACTCATCCACCACAAGCAGGGAGAAGGCTGGGGGCAAACACAGGGGAAGGCTGTGACCTTTGCAAAGCTTTTCCTCCCCCAGCAGCTTTTCTCCATGTAGTCCCCACAGTTCATCTAACTCCCTCCTCCCTTCACAACCCGCAGCCAGGCTCCAGAGACCGGCCGAGGCAGGGATGATTTACCTCCATTTTGCGGATTAGTAAACTGAGGCTCAGCGGTGGGGCTGAGGCTTGCCCCAGATCCTGCATTCTAGCCAGATCTGCTTCTACTAGGGTGTATGCTGGGGTTTGGCGAATGGGGATCTCCTCACTCCCACAAAACATCCCAACAGCTGTACTAGGAGAGATGCCCTGGGGTTGGCAGGTCGAGGTGCCTCAGGTGTGTACTCTTTCCCCTGGCTCAGCCCTCACCGTTCAGCTCCACGTGCTCCTCCTCCTCGGGGCTGGTCAGTGCCATCTGTAGCAGCTCGGCTGTGCAGATGAGCAGGTCATGGCTCCGGGCCAGGTGGCCAAAGCCAGCTCGTGGCCCCATGTCCCCACTCAGGGTTGTAATGGCCCAGCGTTTGTCCAGCATGCGGCTGAACTCCTCGCAATGCTGGGTCACCAGGTGCACCTGGGGGTGGGGAAGGAGTCAGGGAGAGGAAGCTGGATGGGGCGATGGGGAGGAGGCAACGTGACCCCCAGGAACTGGCTGGGGACGGGAAGGGGAGAAAAGCCAGGTGAGCTTAGAGGTGGCCACAGCAGCCCTGGAGATCTGGCAGGCTTTGTGAGGCACCTGAGGAGCCGAGACCCCAACGAGGGGAGAGCGGGCTACTCACCCTGTTAACCAGTACGACCACCTTGGCTCCGTCCACAGTCTCTAGATGCCTCTTGGCCACATAAGCAGCTGCCCGGGTCTTCCCAGCCCCCGTGGGCAGCCATATGATGATATTCCTGCCCTCCAGGGCAGGCATGATCACCTCCCACTGGTAGGGTCGCAGCTCCCTTCTGGGAATGGAAGGAGGCTCAGATGACTGGCCATCCTGGCTCCCTCCCCGCTCCTGGCCAGCCCACTCTGGTGCAGAGCCGTCCCCATCCCACTGGAGGGAGGTGGAGCAGGGCACCGAAGGGACCTACCTGGAATCTGATCTGATCATCTGAAGGGGAGACGAGTAACACAGACTACACCTGACCCCTGCCCTGCCAGTTCTTATCTGCACCACCTGCCGAGGCACAGAGGGTGGTTAGCCCCAATGCCTGGTGTTGGTCGCCAGCCCGGGGTTGTGCTGAGATCGGAAACAGAAACTGAAACTCAGGGGAGGAGCCAGCTCTGTCAGAGATCGGCCTTAGAAATCCCCGTTGCCTGAAAAACCTGCAGGAAAGCACCCTTTCATTCCTCCGGGGTCCTGCCGGCCCCTCCTCCAAGAGTGGTCTCCACCCCACCCCCCACCCTTCTGAATCAGCTGTAACCATGTCCACCCAGGTGAAGGTGGCCCGGTGATTGGGACCGCTGCAGCACCCACACCTGGGCAGGAGTGGAAGTAGGGCTGTGGCCGGGCAGGTGCCATCGTCCCAGGGGCGTGGCACTAGGTATGAGGCTTGTTGGGGAGGGTGGCCCCAGGACAATCTGGGGTTTAATAGACTCCAGCTTGTAGGAGGTACCGGGAACAGGGTCAGCCTGTTCAGGCTATGGACTCTACCAAAGAAACAATCACACAGAGGGGAAAAAGAAAAAAAAAAAAAAAAGCTTTATTGTTCCCTCTGAGGGATTAATGCCAGGAAATGAATGGTCCCCAGGTCCCCCACCCCTGGGGGACAGACAGAACTGTGCAGGGTGAGGCATGGCCACTCCAGTCCCAGTTGAACTTCCAAACCCTGAAGCCCCCTCCCACGAGCTAAAAGTGGCAGTCTCAGCCCTCAAGCAAACAAACAGTGGGCCAGGCGAGGCCGAGGCCTCCAGGACTTCGTGGCTCTGCGGGGACAGGGCTGGGGGCCACCGGGGCCGGGCAGGGTTTATCCTCTAGCCACCAGCCACTGTAGAGGGGCTGAACCCCAGATCCAGGAGATCCCTGCCCAAGGTCAGATACAACGGAGAGTGGGACAGAGCTGCAGGCTTGGGGGTGCCTGAGGATCCAGAAAGGGCTGCAGGGCCCGGGGCTGGAGTGCTTTAAGCTGAGAGGAACCTGGGCGCCAGGGGCACCCCTCAGGATGGGATCAGAACCCAAGGTGGAGACATTCCAGGTCAAGGCTGAGGTCCAAAGCCAGAGGCTACTTGTCAATGAGGCCCCCCTCCTTGAGCTTGAAGTAGAAGAACTTCTCCAGGGCGCTGGCACAGCGGCAGTACTCGCTGTCCGGGGGGTTGTACTCGCGGCAGTTGGCAATGACCCGCTGCAGGTCAGCCACAAAGAGCTTCCGGGTGACATAGTAGCGGCTGCGCAGTCGCTCCGTCATGGTCTTCAGGTCTGGGGCAGCAGGAAGTAAAGGCATGCTTTTAAGAGGCTGAGGCGAGCGGGGCTGTGGGGTCCAGTGAAGGCAGGAGCAGGAGTAGATTTGGGGGCCAAAGAGGAAGGAAAGGGTCGGAATGGAGTGTCCTCACCAATAGGGAAGCGGATGACCTCATAGTAGTCAGGGGCCTCTGACTTCTTCACAGGCTCCATGAAGGGCCAGGCACTGGGGTGTGACTAGAGAGGAAAGCTGAGCTGGAGCCAGGCCCACTGTGCCCCAAGCCCACCTCGTGACCGCCACCCACCCCAGAATGGGTCATGAAGCCAGAGTCGCTGATGCAGGCACCCCCAGAAGGGAACCTGGTCTCCCCACCTTGATCTGGGCCAGCAAGTTTTTGAGGGTTGTGTAGAGCTGGTCTGGATCCTTCAGCTCCTTCCTGGGGTGAGAGACACCACGTCTGAGGCCCTTGGCCCTTCTGCCTCCCCCAACACCCTCTCCCTCCACACAGCACTCACCCTTTCTCCTTCCCCAACGGCTTCCAGCCTGTCTCTCCTGCAAAGTGGGGAGTGGGTGGGGAGAGCATCCCTAAGAATTCGAGAACACACACCGAGCAGGGTGCCCCCTCCCCCAGCAAGACCCCTGCTCACGAATGCCGGGGACACTCTCCACAGGGATCTGCCTCACACCCTCCTTGAAGCAGCTGAGCCCGGGGTAGACCTTTCGGATCTGGGCTTGTTTGCGCTCAATCAGCTTCTTGATGATCTGAGGGAAGGCAGCGTCTTGAGGGGCCGACTCCAGTCCCAGCGGAAACCCTCCCAAGGGCCACAGTCAGAGGCCCTGCCGCTGAGTCCAGGCGCCTCGCCTCCTAACTTCCTTGGGAGGGAAAGTAAGAACCAAGATCCCGGCCCACCCCAGGCCTGGCTCACACACGCACATACCTGTGGTACACACCCACACACGCGTGCTCTCCCCCACGTGCACACGGTAAGCCCCAACGATGAGTGCACGCACATGTGCACACACACCTCCTTCTGCTTTTTGATGATGTGGGACAGCTCCGTGTAGGGGATCCGGGGATTCAGCTCACACTCCATCAATGTTGCACCCTCATAGTCCTTAATGTAGCCCAGGTAGCGGCTCTTGGGAACCTTGATGTCCTTGGAGAAGCCCTAGGGAGTGGACAGTTATGACCCAATCCGTCAACAAGGCTTTTCCAACTTGAATAGCTCTTCCCCCAGGAGCCTCTGAGGGGCGGTGCAGGCCTTGTCTGTTCTCCCGGGTTCCTGGATCCCCTCCTGTGGTGGCTGGTACAATGCTGTGTTGTGTGGGTTCAATCACTCTGTCCCCAGAAAGGTTCCAGGTCAGCTGCCCCTCCCGACTCCCTGGCAATGTTTCCCTGGATGGGAAACATTCCTCCAGCCTGCCCTACTGCCCTCCAGGCCCTCACTCTTCACTGGGGCAGCAGCGCGGCGGGGGGAGGAGGGGCAGGAAGATAGGCGAGAAAGATCTCCTCGCAGGTGCTAGATGAAGCAGGGGACATGAAGGGACTCCCATTCCGTCCACAACAGGGGGCTGGACAGAATGACCCCTAGCCCCAGGCAGCAGGCAAGTGTGCAGGGAGGGGAGGGTCACCTGCTTTTTGAAGTAGCCAATGGCGTACTCGTCGGCATAGGTGAGGAAGTAGAGAATGTTGTGTTTGATGTGATACTCCTTCAAGTGGTTCATCAGGTGAGTCCCATAGCCCTGTGGGGGAGGCGAGCAGGGCTTACCAGGGGGGCCCCAGAGAGGAAGGAGCAGACTGGATAGGATGGAGAGACAGCTAGGGGATCCTGGACATACAGGAGAAAAGGCAACTGGCAGAGGAAGGGGAGTTTGTGGGGAGAAGGTGAAGGAGACTTTCTGAGCACTTATTCTGGGCCAGGTGTGGTGCTTGGTACTTTACAGACCAACTCTCAAGCCAGTCCATGAGGTAAATATTATTACCTCCATTTTTATAAAAACAAAAACAAAAACAAAAAACTGAAACTCAACTATGTTAGGAAACGTGTCCAAGGTCAGACAGCCAGCCACGGTTAAGGCCAGGATGGAAATCCCAACCAGGAAGTTGCCGTCCACGTGTCACTGGTTCCCAGTTCCCAGGCGTCAGAGTTGGGGGGAAAGGGGAAGAGGAATCACAAGAGCCCCACTCAGTGCAACATTTGAACCCTCAAGAGAGTGTCTTCCACACACGTCTAGACCAGGGAGGCACCCTGCAGATCTGGGTTATGTAGAATAGGAGAACCGGGAACCCTACCAGTGGGTCTGTTGTGACAATTCCAGGACAGAACCCAGGACGATCACCCAGCCCAGGGCTAGTGTAAAAATTATTAACTCCCCAGTGTATGTAAATGTTCTTGTGAAGGAAATTCAGGTCCGTTTAAAAGCATTACTGGTTTTGGGCCTCCATCTGTCAACAAGTGTCTTAATATGCAGTTATCAAAGGACAAATGCCACCTTGTGGGGCCCGGAAGAACTGCCTGGCCACTAGAAGACCTACTGGGATTTTTGCTCTGACCCAGTCCAAACTGAGAAGCAGGTGGCCGGAAGGGGCTGAGGCCAGGAACACGCACTCACCTTGACTTGCTCATTTGAGGTGACAGCACAGAAGACAATCTCTGTGAAGCCCTGGGTGGGAAACATGCGGAAGCAGATCCCACCAATGACCCGCCCATCCTTGATCAAGGCCAGAGTCTTGTGCTTCCTAAGGGGAGAGGGGACAGGTCACTGCCCCTACCTGTTGTTCCCCAAATGCTCCCGGGATCCCCACAGCTTTGGAGGGCGGGGCCGCACTCAGTGCCGAGAGCGGAGGAACAAGTATTCCCACAGGTTGGAGGAAGAGGAGGGGGTGGGGGGACATAGGGGGGCCAAGGACAGGTGCCCAGGTGTGGTTGGGGCTCTTCTGGGGACGCACGGGTCAAAGACGAGGCGGGCGATGTACTCCTTGGGCATGCGCGGCAGCTGGTGGGAGAAGACATTCTGCAGCCCCACGAGCCACAGCAATACCCGCCGGTTGGCCTTGGGCGTCAGTGAGTTGCCGATGACATGGAACTCAATGATGCCGCGGCGCTCCTCTAGGCGGGCCGTCTCGTCCCGGGCTGCGTTGGCAGACAGCAGGCTCGTCTGGGCACCAGAGGAGGGCTGGTGAGCCAGGGCCTCAGGCCGGTGAGGTCCCCTCCCCACACTGGTCAGTGAGCCGGGCTGCCCACCTCAGGCCCCAGCATGGCGGCAGGGTCGGTGATGGTGAGCATGACCTCGTTGACCAACTCCATGGGGATGTCGCCCATCACGCGGAGCCGCTTGGCATCCTCCAGGGTCAGGTTCTCTGGGAGCTTCCTCTTCTCACCTGCCGGGAAGGTTGGCAGGGTCTCCCATGGACAGCAAGAGGTTAGGGGAGGGGTGAATGAGGGTCAGGGGTCAAGTACCCACCTGGCATGGGCTCAGCCCCTCCGGAATCCAGACTCAAGGAGCTGTTGCTGCCCCCACCCATGGTGGGGCTGAAGATGGGGGCGCTGGGAACAACTGCCGCGCTGACTGTAGCTGAGGGTGAGCGAAATCAGGGGGAGCGGGGGGTGGTCAAAGGTGGCGATGGGTCCCACAAAGGGATCCGGGCCCTCTAAGTCCCAGACGCACCCTCCCGGATGTCCCCGCGGCTGCCATCCACAGTGCCTCCTCCCCGGCAGGAGGCCAAGCTCAGCCAGGAAGGCCAAGCCGAAAGCCTACAGAGCCTACCAGGGCGTGTACCTGGCCTGGGCACCAGCTGGGTCCCCTCTGAGGGCGGCATGGTGAAGCCCGACTCCCAGATCGGAGAGTTCGCCCCATAGATCTCCTCCTCCAGCATGGACAGGAATCTGTGGGGAGGGTACAGTCTGTCTCCCAACCCTGTCCTCCGACCCACACAGCAGCCTGGACCAGACGCCAGAAGAACTGGAGGCAGGTCAAAGAAACCGTGTTCTCAGGGGGCTGGGAGCTGAAGAAGAGAAACAACCTTTGGCCTGGGGGCAGGGGGCGGCGGGGAGAGACACTCCCCTGCCTCTCTTGAGCCCCTAGTCAAAAGTAGCAGGACTGGACAATCCAGGACAGAGATCAGAGGCCCCGTCTGCCACGGGGTGTAGCACAGGGCGACCGGGTGTGTGAGCCGGCGCCATCCTGTGCTAGGTGGCCAGGCAGGGCACCGAGCCACCCTGCACCTCAGTATCAAAATGGGGGCTCAGAATCTACTCCCTCCTGTCACCTCATATTCCCACCTGGTGGCAGAGGGGGCACTGAAGGGCCTGGATTAGTCAGTAACGGCTTCTCAAGCTGAGCAGCTACGATCCTGGTTTCAAATGAGAGGCAAGTGTTGCAAAACAGAGGAAAACTTTGCAGAAAGGTCTACAACAGGAGTGGAAATCGGTTTCACCTCGAGTGTAACCTCTGGTTTCTCGGCAGGCTGTGGTGGGAAGGGTTCTGAGGCTGTGTCCAGGCCCCGTGGGAAATGATTAGTCACATCTACCAGGGGCGTGGGCAGGGGTAATGTTAGCACTCGGGCAATGTACCTGCCATCCCCAGTCTAGTACACGCAAAGGCAAATGCCAGCAAGTTGCATCTGGGCCCCGGACAAGTCTGCCAGGTAGACACCCAGATCCCAGAAGGCTCATGGAGGGAAAGGAGGGACCATTCCAGGAAGCCTTCCTGGAAAAAAGGGGACAACAGGCGGATGTGAACTGGGGCAAAATCCGGATAGGCCAGAATGAGCCTTACTTTGGGAAGTGGGTGAGGATGAGGGTCCTCTTCTCAGGCACCAGCTTGTCCTTTTCCACCCGGAATTTCTCTAGCAGCTGCCGCCGGGTCACAGTGAAGATGGAGCGGAGAAGGCTTCGCCCAAAGATGTGAGTGGTCTCGTAGCGGGGGAGGCTATCACAGCTCTGGGGCACGTGGCAGTAGCAGAGCCATCTGGAGCCAGTGGGGAGGTGGGAAGTGAGAATGGAGACGTTGAACCTAGGCTGCGCCTACAAGCCTCTCCTCGTGCTGCCCTTGGCTGGGCCTACCTGGTATAATTGACCTTGTAGGTAGCCACGTCCTCGGCCTGAGACCGCTGCCGAAATTGGGCAGGCGTCTCAAGCTTCCAGTAGTTAAGGCAGAGCAGGAACATCTTTGAGAGCTCAAACATCGTCTGCCGCTCCCGAGGGGCGAGGTGACTAAACTTGTATTGCACAAAGTTCAGCACACCCTGAGAAGGGGCGGGCAGGGGACAGAACCAGGAAGGAGACGTGAGCAGCAAGCAGGGGCTTCTCATCCAAACACTGGTGCTTCCCGAGGGCAGGGTAAAGCTCTCCTCTCATTCTGGGGCTCCCGGTGAAGAAAAACTCTGGCCCACTCCCACCCCCATGTCCACCTGAAGCACAAAACATCCTCTCTTCTCTGAACTTCTCCCTTATTCTCAACTTGACAGGATGGGGAACACAGCCTCCTCAGTCCTCCAAGATGCCCCCAATTCTCTTACCACCTTCCTCATCCCACCTGTTCAATATTAGGCTTCTCAAACGGGGGACTGCCCAGGGAGCCCTCCACCACTGGCCGGGTCATCTGCAGGATGCATTTCCGCAGAAGCTGGAGGAAGAGGAAGAAGGAGGGGCAGAGGTCAGCAGAGCTCAGAGCTGCCGACTCCCTAGCCTTGTCTACCGTGCTCATCCACACTCACTTGGACAAAGCTCACCTTGAAGAGGTAGAAATACACCTGCTTAGTGTCTGTGTCCTCCTCCTTATGAACAGACATGAATAGGTTCTCCACGTCCACCACCATACCCAGTAGCCGGTTAATCTCCTCCTCTGACACATTCTCCAGGTGGGACACGTGGTCAGCTGCAAGGATAGGTTACCGGTAGGGTTGGGAAGAATGGACAGATCACCAGAGCTTCCTGTCCCTCTTCACCGCCAGGCAATTTACACCCTCGGTCCCTCCAACCAGCGTGACCAGCAATGAGACTGACTGCTCCTACATCAGTCCTTGGGTGGCCACTGTCTCTTCAGGGCTGGCAAATTTCCTTTCGCTTCCCTTGGGGGATACATGTTCCCAACTCAATCCTTCCTTAGGAGGTATTTTTGGTTCCACAAATGAAGCTCTGTGGCACTTAAATCATCCTGTCCAAGCAGGACCCAGCCTGACCCCGCCCTAGTTCCAAGGGCACTACCTGCCTTACCCAAGGGGTGCTCACAGCTGCGGCATAGCTCGCTCAGGTTGGCAGCTGGCTGCTGTAGGTCCATGCGGGGTGCAGTGGGGGGCTTGGGGTTTTTCCAGCCATTACACTTGCAGGTTTCATTGGCCTGGAGGCAGAAGAATCAGTCAGTAACCCTGTAACCGGGAAGGGGGAGCAGATCCCCAGCCAGAGATTTGCCCCTATTCCCACCCGGGCCCTGGGATGCCCCAGGCCCCGCCCCCTCTCACCCCAGGCCCCGCCCCCACCTTGCAAGCCGAGAAGACCCCTAGCTTCTCAAGCTTCTTGGCGCGCGGCAGCCCCCGGACTTGCGCCTTCCTCTGGCTGGCGCGCTGCTGCTGGCTCAGGCCAGGTCGAGCCGGATCCCCTCCGCTCCCGGTCCCCCCACTTCCTACCCCGGGAGCCCCAGTCCCTGTGCTCCCGGCTGGGGCTGCAGCTGGGGCGGGGGCTGGTGCCGGAGTGGGAGCCGGAGTCGGGGCTGAAGCCGGGCTGGGGGCAGGAGTCGGAGTTGGGGCAGGGGCTGGAGACTGAAGGGGACGGGACTGCGTGGCCGGCGCCGGGGTTGAGGCCTGGGTAGGTTCCGCCATGGCCTCCCCCGCAGCGGAGCGGCGCGGCGCTCCCAGCCCTAGGGCCGCATGGGCAACCGGCGCACAGTGCGCAGGCGTCGCTGCGCCGGGGCATGACGGGAATTGTAGTCTTTCACTGCCGCTCCCTTTGCCTCCGGCTTCCAGACTTTTCTGTCTTGTCTCTTGGTCCCAGACAAGCGAGTGAAGCCTGAGCCATTACCCTAGATTGGCTCCTCCTCACTTCATTCTCTCTTGGAGGCTTCTGGGACAGTGGAGATTGCTGTTTTCTTGGGGACTTGGAGAAGCATCTGAGAAAACAGGCTTCAGTTGAGGGGAATTGTAGATTCTGCCCACGAGGGTGCAAGTGCAGCTCTGGGGCCTGGAGTTGTGATGGCTTCCTGGCACATCCCCTCCTGCCCCAACCCCGGCCCTGGCCTGCACTGCGGACACAGACTTGCCCCTATGATGGAGATTAAAACGCAGCAGTTACCTTTCTGAACCTGTGAAGTTGCAAGGGTGGTGTTGTCTTTGGGATACTTCCACTCTACTCTTTGGTGGACTTTTCTGTATATACGTGATACTTCAGCAATAAAGGATTATTATAAAACCACTGAGCGCCAGGGGTATGGCCATGATCACGAGGGATACTGAGACGGGGATGAGGTAGAAGTAAAGGAGGGCACATCCCAGTGTTTGTGAATGGCTCTCCCCGTAACCCCGTGGGCACCTCGAGGGCAGGGCCCACCTCTTCAATTTTGTCCCGGAACCCAGCCCTGAGCCTGCCACAGAAGGCCCAGGGTCTGATGAATGCAGGAAACCGGGAAGTCGCGTTCGTCTCCCAAGCCCCATCTGTCATCACAGGATTTGTGCGCGGTCAGAAAAAGGGGTTTCGGAGAATGTAAGACCCCATGGCCACATCCCGTTGGCTCTGTCCCAGGGGACAATCCTTGTCCTCGGGACAGATTCTTGGAAGGGCAAGAGCGCAGCGGCTCAATCTCGTCTTCCGCCCGGTGCTTGCGAGCGCTCCAGGGACCGGATCGCACGTCCGGCGTCGTTCAGCGTACGTAGGCGGGTCACAGCCCAGAGCCGTGGGGCCCTGTGACCGAAGCGGGGAAGGGCCTGAGAGTGGGGCAGGAGTCAGGATGAAAGCAGCAGCGGTGCCCCATGGTGGCTGACCACCTGGCCTGTGGAAGCAGGATTCGCGTGGCTGACCCCAAACTGCTGAAGCGGGCCGGCCCGGGGTCACTGAGGGAGCCGGGCTGCGCGAGTGCCTCCCCGGACGTGCGCGCCGCTCCCCGCGTGCCTCGCGCCACTGCCCTTGGATAGCAGTTGCTCACTCGGATGCAGCGGGTCGGTAGCGGTCTCCCCAGCAGGAGCCAGGTGGCATCCCCCTGTCCCAGCGCAGCCCTCGCTGAACAGAACCAGGTGGCCACGCTACCGGTACAGCTGCTCAGGGACGATTCGGCAGCTTCGCAGAACAACTTCCCCGTGGAGGATGGCTTCCAGATGAAGGTGGATACCTACGGCTTCACTCCCGACGAGCTGCTGGTGCAAGTGGACGGCCAGTGTCTGATGGTGACGGGCAAGCGGCAACTGGAGGGCTGCAGCCCGGACGGGGCCGGCTACCGCGTAGCGCACAGGGTGCACCGGCAGATGCAACTACCACCGGACCTGGATCCAGCCGCCATGACCTGCAGCCTGACTCCCTCGGGGCAGCTGCGCGTCCGAGGCCAGTGCCGGGCGCTGCCTCCCCCTGAGGCCCAAACAGGGCCATCCCTGAGACTCCGGGGCCGTGGCTCTAATAAGGGTCAACCTAGCCTGACCCGATAAACAACCCTGGTGTGCAGCAGCGGTCTTGGCGTTCCGTGGTCTTTTCTTGGGGTCGGGGTCAGAGGTCGAGGCATAACGGAGGTAAAGAGGGCTCGGGGAGGCAGGAAAGGCACTTTAAGGTGGTAGTCCACCAAGAATCGGGCCTCTGTGGTCCTGGGAGAAGCTGGGGGCCCGCTCAGTGTGGCCCACTCAGCTTAGCTCACTGCCTGGAGCAGTAGCTCCAGCAGGGAGCAGTAGAGGTCCAGGAGGCTCCACAACCAGCAGAGGGCCCTGACAGACCAGGGACCAGATGGCTTGGACCTGGTGTGGTCTTGGCCTTCTAAACAACACAAGGTTTCAGAGGTCACCTGGGCGGAGGGTGAGAGGACCGAGTCCTTCACAAGCCTGGTCCAGACTAACCGAAAAACCCCAAAGAGGTTGTTTCCGGTGTTTCAGAGACCAACTATTTTCAAATACAAACTGTACATCACCCCAATAGAATCTGGAGGGAGTGGGGGAGAGGCAAGTGCGGGCCCCTCAACTTCAAACTTGGTGAGATTCGGCCCCAGGTCACTCTCACCCTACCCTACCCCTTAGAGCTGGTAGAGCAAGGGCCTATTTCTCTTGGTTACCATCACCACCAGCATCCCTTCACTTTTGTGGGGTGGGGGGTGGGGGAGTGAAGTTAGTTCAAGTAAGCTAGAGCAGATGCGGTCTGATAAACTGCCAGAGAGAGACAAGGAAGACAAGTGGGAGGTCGATCGATCGGCTGACTATATTGACAAGATACTGATTGGTTACATGTTGAAGAAAACATACAATACAAAATACAGAAAAAGTTGGTTCCATCCCCTCCCACCCACCCCCCCCTTACCCACCCACCCCCAAATACTCATCATCGTGATTTGGTCAGAACAGGGCTCAGAGCCAGAGGTCAGGGTGACGGAGGGGGAGGGGGGTTATGGGGAATGGGTTGGTGGCTGTCACAATAATGCTGTGGTAATGCTGTGGTTTCTCTCCCAGCTGTGCGTCAGGGGGTGAGGGGGGGGCTGCAGCCTGATGACAGCCAGCTGAGGGAAGAGCTGCTTCTCCCTTCCCTCGCCCCTTAGGGCCACCACCCAGAACCAAACCCACTCCAAACACAGTAAGGATATGGATGCTCTTGCTGAGTCTGCTAATCAGCAAGAGGGAAAGAAGGGTAACTGCTCCAACCCCCGCCTCCCCACATACAAGGGTGGGGGGGAACAGGGGCACGTGGCTACTACCAGCAGAGGAAGAGTGGGAGAGCAGTAGAAAGGGCTGGAAGTGGGAAGAGCAGAAGATCATATATATTAAAAAAGTGACTTAAGACTTAAAATTGAATTAGTATTTGTACAGAAAGGTGCAGGTGGAATAACTCACTCCGGCCTATGATCAAAATTCTATGGAGAAATCATGGCGGACCCCTCCCCCTGCCCCCCCAGTGGTAGCCCGAGTCGTTAAGTGCGATTGGTTAGAGTGGATTCCAGTCGGGTCGGTCAGGCGGAGGAGGTGGGGGCAGCGGGCAGGCAAGGGGGGCTCAGTTGCTGCAGCACTGGCTCCGGCTGGCTGGGTTGTTCTCCTGGAGGTCCACGCCTCGGTTCCGGCCTGGAGCACCAGCTGCATTCTGGGGCTCGTTCTTGGGAAGCTTCTTAGCTGTTTGGAAGAGGAGGGGAAATATGCATTTGTGGGGCTACCCCAATACTCTTCCAAGTATGCTTGAGTGGAAGCTGGCCTTTGTACCACCCAATCTGGGATAACCCATGGGGGAGCTTCGCTTCTTTGTGCCAGGTGCATGCATTCTGAGTGTTTCAAGAAACTGAGGCAAAGAGGGTGCCTGGGTGGCTCAGTCGGTAAAGTGTCCAACTTCGGCTCAGGTCATGATCTCACCATTTATGAGTTCGAGCCCCACATCGGGCTCTGTGCTGACAGCTCGGAGCCTGGAGCCTGCTTTGGATTCTGTGTCTCCCTCTCTCTCTGCCTCTCTCTCTCTCTCTCTCTCTCTCTCTCTCTCAAAAATAAACAAACATTAAAAAAAACAAACCTGAGGCCAAGAGAGGTTAAATAACTTGCCCCAGGACCACAGAGTTAAATGATAAAACAAGGATTCAAACCCGGGCAGGATGACTCACTACAGAGCCAGATCAGCCTAAAGATCCTAAGAAGTGGGTAGGGGGATGGTGATGTAGGGTTTTCAGTGGGTGGTAATCTAAAGGGTCAGAAAGTGAAATGTTGAGACTTTGGCCCAGGCTGTAGAAACTTCCGGGGTGAACTCTCTATATCTGACAGTCAGATAAAGTGACCCCACAGACTTACCACATACTACAAAACAGCAGCCAGGAGATAGGATAGGACCCTGGTCAGGGGAGGGGAGGGAAGGAGAGCAACTCACCTATTGCCATGAAAATTTCATTCACGTTCATCGCAGTCTTTGCTGATGTCTCCATGAACAGCAGACTGTTGTCTTCCGCATAGGCTTGTGCTTCCTGGTTTAGATGGAGGTGAGAAAGTGGGTAGGAGGGAAATGATGACAGTTGGCAAGGGCCAGGGCCCAGGATAAAAATCTTCCCTCCTCACAGTCGCCTTACACACAATAGAGACAATGCAGGGATTTTTCAGTCCCGAGGCTCTCCTGCTCTGGGTCCCCCCCAAATCTGCACCACACCCAAGGCCCCCGCTTCACATATAGCACCTCTCAGTTCACAAACATTGGCAGATGTTTTACTCAGGTTTTCCTAAGTCCATTCTGCCTTTTGCCCTTCAAAATCACTAAGCTAAAAAAATACTTCTAGAAAGTTATCCTACAAATGCACATGCACATTTGGAAAAAATACAAAAGCATGTGGATGTTGACCGCAGTGCTGCTTCCAGTCGTTTGCTATTACAAACAACCTACAAGTCCATTGGTTAAGGGCCTGGTAAAAAATACACAGTATTATGGGGCACACCCCCATCGATGTAAAGAAAGGGATTCATTCGCATGGGTATATTTTTAGAAAAATAAGAAACTGTGATGAACTTGGGGGAAGGGAGACTGAGTGTCTGGGTTGGAGATTAAAATTTCATTCCATGTATCTTCCTGTACTGCGTAAATTTTACTCGTGCGTGTTTATGTGGATAAAAGTAATTCTTTTTCAGTAAGTTTCATTGAAAAGTCAGTTTACACAAAAAATAAGCAGAAGCTTCAGCTATCCTTATGCATACACATGCCACCAGCCGATGACAAAGAACAAGGAGAAGCAGAGAAGTCCTTCAGGCCCACATTCAAGTCACGAGAGGACAGCAGATGAAAGCGCCCCGGCCTCCCCACTTGGCCCTCCGCACAGCCCCTGAGCAGCCGAGGCTGAGCCAAGCGTGGAGCCGGCTTACTCCTCCCCACCAAGTCCTGTCCTGCCCCCACCTGGAACTCCACGGCTCTCTTGCTGGCCAGGTCCGCCTTGTTCCCTGCAAGTGCGATGACGATGTTGGGGCTAGCCTGCCTCTGTAGCTCCTTCACCCAGTTCTTGGCCCGTGCAAATGTATCCTGGGGAGACAAGGCCAGAATGTCAGAGAGACAGAGGCGGCATTCTGCCCAGGGCCACTCACTTAGGGAAGCTCGAGCTGGCAGAGCCCAAGTGTCTAAGATGCTACCGCCCTGGAGATTCTGGTGAGACACCCCCAAACGACAGAGGAAATCTGCCCACACCCCATCCAGGAACAAAGTGTTGAGAAGTAAGGGGAAATCTTTACTGTGTTGGTGATGTCATAGACCACGATGGCAGCTTGGGCCCCCCGATAGTACATGGGGGCCAGGCTGTGATACCGCTCCTGTCCAGCTGTGTCCCAGATCTCAAATTTGACTGTTGTGTCGTCCAAACAGACCGTCTGTGTGAGGAAGGCCGCTGTAAGAGGGAAGGTGGTGTTATAAGGCAAGAAGGAGCTCAAGAAGCCACCCCCACATATCTCCCCAGTACTGCATGTGGACTCTTTGCTGAGATGGGCCCAGAAAAGCCCCCAGCCCAGCGGCTGAAGCAGGGTAGGTGGTGTTTGTATTTTTCTGCCATGTGTCAAGAGGACTGGGGGTTGCACAGGCCTTACAGACCCACACTAGGCAAGGGCAGAAGGGATATCTGCCCGCACCTGAACCGTTTTAGGAGCACCTCCGAGGAGGACTGGCAAGGGGCAGGAGAGGGAAAAGCCCAGGGGAAAATGGACTCCCAAGCACAGAAGGGTGGGCCCACCACTCCCCCTGTCCCCCTCCCCACCTCCCCTCACAGGGGACAGTCAGGCTGGAAGCCTCCATAGTCCCTCAGTTTGCTCCAGCCCAGGGGTGTTACTGGCCTTCGGTTTCCTGAGGACACTCACACACTTAGCTACACTGGGGCCGCCTGAAAGTACACGCTGTTCCGCTGCCAGGCGGAGGCTGGGTGGCTGGCTTCCCGGCTGCCCCTGCCACCTCCAGGCATGCTGGCTAGCCTCCACCCCCAGCTTTGACCTTGACCCATTCCTGATTGGCCACCCTGTGGTTCTACCTTCAGGGAACACAGTGACCCTATCTTTGGTCTGAGGAGACAAGGGAGCATGTGGTGCTTGTGCACATGCTTCAGGAGGAGTCCCAGAGCCGGGACAGGCAGGTGGGAGTCCCCTCCCCCCTGGGAACCAGGGGCGGATCCCAGAGAGCTCAGAGTGGAAGCCGGCTCCCTGCTCTGCCCTCCCCCCACGCCCCTGAGGGCCCAGGGTGGGGGAAACTGCCTCACTTCCCTGTCTCCAGCTCCTGACTCGGGTGCTGAGGAGGCAGCAGAGGACTGCTGACTCGGCCCGTTTAGTTTCCAGCTGCCTGGAAACCTCCTACCAAGAGGGCAGAGAAAGGGTGACTCAAGCCCAACGTCCGCCCTGGCCCCTAAGGTTTGTACAGGACACTGAGGCAGGGAACTGAGCCCACACCCTCACGGGCTACACGCTGACCACCAGGAAATCAATGATAGGCTCTGAGCTCGAGGGTAAAGGTCAACTTCAGAAATGCTGGCCCGCTCACCAGGCCATTTCCCCATTCTGCAAAGTAGGAGAGGCCAGGACAGACGCACTGCCTGGTACGGTCAGAAGGACCCTCAGAGATCCAGACCGAGCCTCTCCCTTTCAGAGGCCGGGTCAGTGGAAGGCCCTTAGCCAAGGCCGCGCAACAGTACAGTGGCATAATCGGGAGGAGAAGCCAGTTTTGGACTCCCAGCTAAGTCTTACTGGGTGGCGGTGGGGACTCCGGCATGGAGACCAGCTGTTGGATTTGATTCCAGGGCCCAGGTGAGGAAGAGGTGCTGCCGCCGCAGGCACGTTTAGTCCCTCTGGGCAGGCGGCTCCCTTCTCAACGCCAAGGCATTTCTTTGGCATTCCTGAGGCTGCCCCACTCCCTTGTGCCCACTCACCTCCAATGGTGCTCTCCTGGTACTCATGGAACTGTCCCTTGACAAAGCGGAGCACGAGGCTGGATTTGCCCACTGCAGACTCCCCGAGCAGGACCAGCTTAAACTGACAGATCTTGTTCCCAGCGGCTGGTCCGTTGGGTCGCGCTGCACCTCCCCGACCCGCCATGGCCCGTCCTGCTGTAGTGGTACCAGTGAGCGTGGGGCGGGGGCCGGTGCTGCGCGAAGAGGCACTTAGTGAGGACGGGGGACCTCCAACTGCAAGAGAGATCAGCAGTACTGGTCAGGCCAGAGACTGTCGCACAGCAAGGCCTTCTTAAATCACTCTTAAATCACAGGTCTCTCCCGCTGCCCTCCCTGAGGACCTAAATCCTCCCATCCTGCCAACCCCCTGGCCCCCACCTCCCAGAAGTTAGAAGAGCCCGAACTAGGATGTACTACACATCTATTTGCCCTACAATCATCTCAGCAGTGAAAAGTGGTCTCCCAACTCTAGGTTCATGGTTCTGAGCAAACATATTACTTCCCAATCCCAAGTATCACGTACACACAGGAGAACAATGGGCATATGGCAGCCTGGTGACAGTTAAGTCAACAGGCTCCTTGGAGTACCAAAAAAATCACGCGGGAAGACGCCAGGATCCAGATGAACAAACAACGAACCTGTGGTCCCGTAGCTAAGATCACAGCACACCTCGGTGCAAAGCCAGAGTGGATGGTGAGGCTGACCAGGGCACAGGGAGTCCAGATAGAAAGCTCATCAGACAAGGTGCTTGGCCAACCTTGTGGGCACTCAGGGACCAGGGACTGGCCAGTGCAAGTTGTATTCAAAATAGCCATTTTGTCCTGCTGTCTCTAGAAGGACTAACTTTCTCAGTCGGAGGCTGGACTGTGCACTGGAATCAAAGTCCCATTTCACTCCTTCATCCCAAACCTCTTCCCCCTGGTTCTCTCATTTTTGATGGACCAGAAGTCTCACACACATTAAAACACAAAACACACACAAAACCAAACACACACCCAAGCCAGAGAGCTCTGCTGGCAGTCAGAACGGCTGCCAAATTTCCCTTTTCAACAGAGACCTCAGTTCCATTCTCTACTGGCAGAGGCAAAAGGTGACGCAGAGAAGGAACAGGGAAGTATGGGAGGGCAGACACAAATGAGGGACACCGAGACCTGCACCCCAAGCAGCCGGTGTTCCACACTGACATCTTAGTCACTCTGTTAGTGATAGCTTTGGAGGCGCAAAGAAGGATGAGGAGCCTATTTCCAGAAGCCTCTAGAAGACTTATACTAAAAAATACCAGAACGTTTACAGATGAGTACTGTGACGAGGTATTTCATCCTAAACATCTGTATAGCGTCTGAACCTAAGCTGGAAAGAAAAAGCTTTGATTCAACTACCCTTAGCAGAATGGAGTCAATGCAGAGGGGTCTTCAGAACAAGAGTCCAAGGAAGTACAGCCCAGAGCTGCCCCCTCGGCAAAGGGAGTGCATCCCCCTACAGTCAGAGGACGGGGGCGTGAATGAAGAGAAGGGTATCCGTGGGCAGCGATGGGCTATGCTCATGCAAGAAGTTGACGGCAAAGGGCTTGCTTTGTTCAGTCTGAAATCCCTTTTCGCATCCCCGTCCTCCTAGCAACTCATTTAAAAAGTGAGCTTCAGGAAGCATGATTCACTAGCCAGGAAAAACAGTTTCCTTTCTGGATAGCACCAAGGGAAAAGAGGTTTGAACCGGGAGCCACCTCTTCCCCAAGAATACAGGAAGGCAGGCAGTACGGGGAGTGGGGGGGGGGGGGGCGGGGAATCCCTATTAGTAACAAGAAATGCTAGTGGTATGATATTTTACGGTTTTACAGCTTTCTCTTTAAAAAAAAGAGAAATGTTTACTTATATTTGAGAGAGAGACCAAAACAGAGCATGAGCAAGAAAGGGGCAGAGAGGGAGACACAGAATCACAGGTAGGCTCCAGGCTCTAAGCGGTCAGCACAGAGCCTGACGCGGGACTCGAACCCACAAAGTACGAAAACATGACCTGAGCCAAAGTCAGCTCTTAACCAACTGAGCCACCCAGGTGCCCCTACAACTTTCTCTTTTCACCCCAGTCACTGATGTTTGCGAGACTCTCCAGCCCTTGAGGCAGGGTCTGTGCTTCTGGCTTCTTTGAGAGCTTTCCTCATAAGGCCTACCAAAGAAATCCTTTTCAGAGCCGGCTAGCATTCACCGAGCAATTGCATAACCATCATCTCCCTTTAGCTTTAAAACAATCTCCCATTTTTTTTTCACATAAATAGCCTGCCTCTCAGGTGTTCAATGCCCTGTTCAAGGCCACCCAGCATACAGGTGAAGACCTGGATGCGGGTTGCCTGTGTGCTCCTTTACCTCCTGTGCTCCTGGCCCATCTCCCTGCAGTGGGAAGAATGCTGGAGACAACACCCACCCTGTTTCCGGTCGCTGGGTGAGCGAGACCCTGAGACCTTCTTGTGCGGCAGCAGCCGGCTGGCCTGCAAGGTGTGGCTCCAGCCCACAGTCACAGTGATCTTGCAGGCCCTGACTCCTTCCAACTGTGGGAGGAGCCGCCCAGGGCCAGGCAGGCGACAGCAGCAGAGGGAAACCACAATGGAATTACAAGTTGGTTATTACCACAAATCCATGTGACACATCGTCCCGGCTGGGCAGCAGAGCGTGGCTGGGGCACTACAGAAGGAGGTATGAAGGAGTGGGGAGAGGGGAACGGAAGATCAAGTCCCCGATTCCAACAAAACCAAAGCAGCTGGGGCTGAGGCTCCTGGGGTGGGAAGTAATCAGCACCCATAAGTCAAGAAATACAGAGATAACATCTAAGTCTTGTCCCCATCGAATCAGTGGGTTTCCAAACCTGCCCAGACAGAACTTGTATTTTAACAAGCCAGGAGAGACAAGTAACTCTTATCCAGTGGTTCCTGACCTTGTCTGTACTTCAAAATCACCTGTGCAGCCGGCCCCTGGAGGTTCCTACAAAGGTTTGGAGGAGGGTCTGGGATCTGTATTTTTTTTTAATGTTTATTTTTGAGAGAACCCGAGTGGGGAAGGGGTGGAGAGGGAGGGAGACAGAGGATTCGAAGCAGGCTCCTTGCTGACCGCAGAGAGTCCCATGTGGGGCCTGAACTCACAAACCATGAGATCATGACCCGAGCCAAAGCCGGATGCTTAACCAACTGAGCCACCCAGGAGCCCGAAGTATCTGTATTTTTTAAAAGTGCTGTAGGTGCCCCCCCCCCCCCCCGCCACAAACTGGCAGGTGACATATTCTGCCTGGATATTGATCCTGCCTTCCAGAGGCACATGAGCAGGCACACAAGGCACTTTTTATGGCCTCCGTTGCCTCGTGGTATTATCCCTGGCCCCACTGGCTGATCACGTGAACAAAGGTGTTGACCTTCCAAGACAATAAAAACACGGAGGAAGCTGATTTTGCCACAAAGGGCACGCGAAGACATGGGCGTGTTTAGGACAGGCAAAGGCCACGCCCAGAACCCCAGGAAGCTTTATACCCTCCCCTCCCAAGATTGGGAAGCTGAGGATGCACCCAGGCAGGTGGAAAAGGTGAATTCGCACACTGAGCTGGCCTGCCAGCTGGGGGAGGGAATCTCGCTGTGGGAATCTTCTGAACCAGAGGCAAGAATTACCCACGGGTACGGGCAGGTAATGGAATTATAACCAAAAATGCCATAGCAAAAATCTTCTTTCAGATAAAAATCAAATTCTCTTTAAGAGCTAAAGTTGTAGTCAGAGTTTCTTATAAGATACAGAATGGGCCAAAAGATTTTTTTTTTTTTAAACCAGTTTCTCCAACACCAGGAAAAACACACCAGTAGGATGGATTTCCTCCTGGATATTTTCACCAAGCTGCTAAAATGGGCAGAGCTTCAGACCCATGGCAAAAGACTCACCTTGACGTGACTGCTCCCCTTACGCTCCAAGTCAGAACCTTGGTTTGTTCAGAGGCTATGGAGTATAAGCACCATCTCCAATCTCATTATCTTCATAGGAAATGGAAGAGATCACAAGGACTGGGGGCCACCTGACACTTTCCCCCACAATGTACATGAAAGGGCAGAGGGACCCAAGCTCCTAAATATATGCCCAGCCAGTTCTGGAGCCAAGGGCGGGAGAGAGAGATAAACAGCAAAATACTAGACTTACTCTGTCTTTTCTCTGCTCTGGACACTAGAAGGTCAGTGGGTACCAAACTTTTTTTTTTATCAGAATCACCAGGGCATTTAGAAATAACCCTGACCAACTGAATTAAAATTTCTAAAAGTAGAGTCCAGAAAATGTTTTTAAAGTAAGTTCCCCCAGTGATTCTAGGCAGCCGATTTAAGCACAAGAGCTACAGCTGAGGGCACCTGGGTGGCTCAGTCGGTTGATTGTTGGACTTCGGCTCAGGTCATGATCTTGCAGTTCACGAGTTCGAGCCCCACATCGGACTCTGTGCTCTTCAGCATGGGGCCTGTGCTTTAGGTCTTCTGTCTCCCTCTCTCTCTGCCCCTCTCTCTCTCTGCACGCCCTCTCAAAAATAAATAAACATTAAAGAGCTATAGCTGATACAGGAAGGAGGGAGGAATGCCAGAGACAGAAAGGCACCCTTCCAGATCAGTGCCATGGACAACACAGGTGGATCAGACCGTGGGTGGGGACTGATTCCTGGCTTCATGCAACCACTGAAGCCTCTAAGATGCCAGATGCTGCTGCCCTTCACCCTAGCCTCCACTAGATATGTCTCTTCTCTAACCGTGAAGTCACCCACTTCATGCTTTTTGTCCTTCCTGGTAAAAGAGTGAGCAATTCCAGCTGATGGGCGTCTCTCACACTTCCTGTTTGCTTCAGAGACTTCCTCTAGCTGACAGTCCCGGCACAGCCTGGACAGTGAGCTGATTAGGGAAACCAATCAGACTCCGTTGACCAGAGGCTGAGAAGGGCTCACTCAAGGTTAGCCCCTGGGGGGGAAGGACGGAGAACCAAGTGACCCTGCCCAGGGCCTCCTAAAAGGTGGTCCTGGCCAGTGACTCTTCAGCTATACCCTAGATGAAAGCATTCCTGAATATCTAACACCACAAGAGCTGGGCAAGAAACGATGAGAGCAGAAGCAATGTGTTAGCCTGCAGAGAATGAAAAGTGGGGCACAGGAGAAGAGGTAGTTAGGTTCAAAGGTGAAGCTAGAAGACACTAAAAAGCTCGAGTCAGCCAGGGAGATGATTTACCCACAGGCTCCAGAACACAGGCCTTCCTCAAAGGGGAAAATCACCACTACCAGCACACAGGACCAGAGGGCAGACTCACAGAAGGACTACCGGGCCTCTGACTGGCTGCAGACTCAGAAGGAAGAAAAATCTGAAGCAACACAAGCCATGAGCCACATGAGGTACCCACTCACCATTCCCCAGCACAGCTCACAGATTAGGACTTGGGAGACTGGTTTAGTTAGAGCCTGGCTCCACCGTTTACTAGCCGAGTGACCTTGGCCAAGTCAGACAGGCAACTACTGTCAGCTTCAGTCTCTTATCTATAAAACGGTATTGTTTAATACCAATCGCATGGGGTTGTTGTCAAGGTTAAATGAAACAATGCATAGTTCGAATAACACAGTATTAGGCCGAGGGCGAGGCTCTAGCAAATGACAGGTTTCTTACAGTACTAAGGGCCTAACTAACTAGTTTTTTTTTTTTTTTTTTTTCAACGTTTATTTATTTTTGGGACAGAGAGAGACAGAGCATGAACGGGGGAGGGGCAGAGAGAGAGGGAGACACAGAATCGGAAACAGGCTCCAGGCTCTGAGCCATCAGCCCAGAGCCCGACGCGGGGCTCGAACTCACGGACCGCGAGATCATGACCTGGCTGAAGTCGGACGCTTAACCGACTGCGCCACCCAGGCGCCCCTAACTAACTAGTTTTGACTCATTGGTTGCCAAAGCTCAAGGTCCTTGAAGACCTCATCCTCCTCTTTCCAATTACAGAGGAAATGAAGTTGAGGTGAGGTGGCCTGCCTGCAGTCACAGTCAGGTGGTGGCAGAACCCAAGCCCAGGACTTGTAATTCTAGCAGGGCTTCCTCGTCACAGATAGAAAACCCGAGAATATTAACAGTGTCATCACAGCCACTACAAATAACAGGGGTTCTATGTACAAATAACAGCCTTCTATGTAGGCTTTAATGGAATATGGCTTTTAACAATGGAAAAATGATCAAATGTATCAAACTGTAAAAAAAAAAAATACTGCTAGACAGGAATATTTTATATCTTGATTTGGGAGGTAGACACACAGATGTACACAAATGTAAAAATCTATCAAGCTGTCCAAGTGAGATGTATAAATCTTACTACGTGTAAGTTACACGTCAATACAGAATGTTTCCGGAATCCAATTTTGCATACAACAGTGAGAAAGTAAAGCTTACAAATGCTATGAAACCATTCTAGCTTCCCTGTATAGAAGATATTTTCTGCCTCCTCTTTAGTATAACACAATTCAGAATAATAAAGACAATCAAAAAGATGGATGCCTGAATTAGAAGAGGACTAAAAGAGGGGAGCCTGGCTGCCTCAGTCAGAGGAGCACGCGACTCTTGATCTCGGGGTTGGGAGTTTGAGCCCCATGCTGGGTGTGGAGATTGCTTAAATAAATTAAAAAATAAAATAAAAAAAAAAAAACAAAAAAAAATAGAGGGGGTGTCTGGGTGGCTCAGACAGTTAAGCGTCCGATTCTTGGTTTTGACTCGGGTCATGATCTCACAATTCATGAGTTCAAGCCCCGCATCTGGCTCTGTGCTGACTGTGCAGAGCCTGCTTGGGATTTTCTCTCTCTCCCTCTCTCTCTGCCCCTACCTAACGAACACATGTGCTCATGCTCTCTCTCTCAAAATAAGTAAACATAAAAAAAAAAAATAGAGGGCAGAGAAAGAACAAATCTCTCTCAAAATAAATAAACGTAAAAAAAAAAATAGAGGGCAGAGAAAGAACAAAAGTACCCAGCTAACAAGGCGCAAGCTAATAGGATTCAATACAAATAGGACTGCTACACACATACTAAGAATATATTTGTACTTAACTGTGGGCTGAAGAATTTTAAAGTTGCTTAAAGCTTCATAATAAAAAGGGAAGGTGACATTTATGTCTTTTCAGTGAGCAGAAAGGTTACCACAGTGACGCTGTGCACTCTCCAATCAGTCCAGAGGGAGTCTGCAGAGTCTGCAGGGTTTAGGGGGTGCAGGCTGGGGGATGGAATCAAAGAGAGGGGCATCTTCCCGTGTGACCAGTACTATGGGATTGCAACACAGAGGACCTGTGTCCCACCTGGAGGATAACAGAGGAATCTTGGCCATGGAAGCCAGAGGCTTAGAAGGCCAGGTTGAGATTTGGGGAGAACGCTGATGGGGTGTGTCAGGCCAGGGCTGGGGCCCCTCATCCCACCACAAAGTAGGGGATTCAGGATCAGGAGAGCTGGCAGCAGGGGTGGAAGGGGTGCCGCGTTTACACAGTCACAGTAAGAGGACTGCCTTTCCGGGGGAAGGGAAGGAAAGCATCCCAGAGTGCTGCCCAGGGTGAGCTGCGCCCCCTACCACTGCAAGATGCCCTTGAATCTGCCCAAGCCCTTAATCCATCTCCCTTAACTGGGATCAGTTTCAGCTCACTCCCCTTTCAACGAGAACTCTGCTGGGGCTGGCTGCCTGGACTTCCCCACCACAACGGGGCCCTGACACTGTCCACAGGGGCTCCTGCTGGAGCCACTAACAGCACTAACACCTGCAAAAGGGGCCAGGGTGCAGGAGCTCCAGGAGTCTGAAACCCTAGAGGCACATGACCAAGCGGTCCTTTCCACTCTCCAGGCAGAACCGGGCTCCACAGCCCTTTCTCCTGGGCAGGAAGATGCCAAGGTGAGTGAGGCGGAAGCCACCCTTGAGGGACAGATCCCCAGCTTCCTAGAGCCCTGCCCCATTAAGAACATCAAGAAAGCCTTCCCTGAGCTTCGCGCTACTTTCTTGGCTCTCGACAACAGACGATCCTGAGAAGCTGACAGAAGCAGACTCAGCGCTAACTTTCAGGCAGAGGATGGAAACCTCCAGCCCCTGTGCCTATAGGGAGGATGACTGATGGGGGCCGGGCGGGGGGGGGGGGGGGGGAGAACATCACATATCTGCTGACACAGCTTGGTCACTGTGGGCTGCCTGTACTGTCCACAGAAGGGCCCCAGGAGTCATGGGTAGCTCTGAGAACCTCATTCACTGGTCGTGCTGGCCAACAGAGCCAGACGTTCGGGCGGCAGACAGTGAGGAAGGCCAGACAGGCAGGGGACCACCTGCGGCTGCACCAGGCAAAACTCGTCCTGTCTCCTGACTCTAAGAGGCACTAGGGGCCCTAGGTGCTGACACTGACACTCCTAAGAGACTATTCTCCCTAAGGGGACCCAATCTCCCGACTCAGCACACCCCAGTCGGCAGGGTTGCGGTGGACCCTCTGGCCCCAACGGGGCAGCTAAGAAGTCTCAAGCAAAAGCTGGATTGAAGTTTGGTACCTTCTGCGACACAAATCCACACGCAGCTAGCTACAAGATGTGGTGGGAACAGGACTGAAGCAGAGCAGTGGCTCACGGGCCACCACCCAGGTCTTCACTTGCTAGTGCCAGAGAGAGGATGCGAAGAGAGCCGGCCAAGGCACAGGTTCTTCCCTGCTGTGATCCCAGGACAGAGTGCGAGTTACGTGAAAGCCAGTGAGTTCAGACACGGGAGCCCTGCTGACCCACAAGCCTCACAACTACCCTGTATTTGTTCTGCTGATGCAGTTACTTAATTAATCAATTAATTAATTTACTTACTTATTAATTATTTAAAAAAATTTTTTTTAGTGTTTATTTTTGAGATTGAGCAGGGGAGGGGCAGAGACAGAGGGAGACACAGACCCGAAGTAGGCTCCAAGCTCCAAGCTGTCCGCACAGAGCCTGACACGGGGCTCAAACTCACGAACCATGAGATCATGACCTGAACCAAAGTTGGATGCTTAACTGACTGAGCCACCCAGGCGCCCTCATGCAGTTACCATTTACTTAGGACAGTTCTAGCTGGGATCTCAGCAACGCAGAACCCGTCTTCCCCTCTGGCTCTGGAGGGTCTCTGCGGGGGCCAGGAGCACCAGCCGGGCCAGCTGCCACTTCTGCTCCTGCCACATGCCCAGAAAGATGCCAAGAACCTCTGCCGAATGTCAGGGTCATCAGCCACACCTGTTTGTTGGGCTACTCATACCAACAAGTGACCAGCAACTGACATCCCTCACAAACCCTTCCTGTCTTTACCAAAAAAACGAAAACAAAAGAAAGCCAAGTGAATTCACTGCCCTCAGCTCCTAAATAGAGAGCAGAGGGCAGAGACCGTGTTTGAGAAGTGAATGGGGAAAAGAGAATCAGGTATCAGACACCAGCAAACCAAATTCCTTTTGCTCAGACACCACATACACTGTGGTTCAGAGGCTGCCCAACTAACAAGAAACAAGGTCAAAGTTCCCACTGTGAGATCTGAGGGACGAAGGCAACTCTCAAGAGCCTGGATACAAAGCACAGTATTTTAGGCGGGCTTTTTCTTTCTTTTTTTTAAACGTTTATTATTTTTGAGAGAGAGAGAGAGAGAGAGAGCAGGAGAGGGGCAGAAAGAGGGAGGGTAGAGAGGATCCCAAGCAGGCTCTGTGCTGACGGGAGCGAGCCTGATGCGAGGCTCAAACTCAGGAACCCGAGATCATGACCTGAGCCAAAGTCGGACACTCAACACACTGAGCCACCCAGGCGCCCCTGACTTTTTCTTCCTTAATCTTTGCTGAACAAAATGCAGAAAGAGTGCCAGGTGAAGAAACCAGGCAATGAATAAGTCTAAACAAGTTTCAATGAATGAGTCCTACTTCTACTTCCATGGCCCCAAATTATCATAAGACTGGTACAGGTGGCAAGAGGTTGGAGAACTTGGGGGCTTGAGATGAGGAATGAAGAGGGTAGAGAAATTAAGGGCACTGTTACAGATGAAAAGGAGCACACAACAACATTCTCCAAGGCTGCACTACGGGTTTCCTTTGTTTTAACAGCACATGATATCAAGCCAGACACACAGTAGGTGCTCGTAAACAGAGTCTGCAATACACACACAGTAGGTGGTGAACGGAGCTGCAATACAGGCCTGGTTGGGTCTGGCAAGTGATGTGGCAGTTGAAGGCTTAAATCCACATCCACCTGCCAGGCTGCTCACACCCCATCACAAGCCACAGCCCAGCCCAGCCCAGCCAAGGAACCTCTTCACTACCTCAGACAGGACCTCTTAGGTTCCTTCTGCATAGGGGCTAAGAGCACAAGTCTTGGAGTCAGACCAACTCCAGTTCAAGTCCCGGAGCCACCACGTACTGGGGTGACCTGGTGTTGTCACTGGACCCATTTTCCGATACATAAGATAGAAAGACTAACGCCCATCTCCCAAGGCTGCTGGGAAGAGGATACACGTGAGACTTGGCAGAGGGCCTGGCTCCGAGCAATCCCTTCATAAATGTTCCTGGGGCGGGGAAGCCCCGACCCTGGAGGTCCCTACGAAGGAAGGAGATCCTCAATCAGTATGTTCACTCCCTGTTCACATGTTCCTTCTGCTTACAGTCTCCTTGGACCCCATTCTTTAATGTCCCTCATTTGGAGAGAATGCTGAACACATCGATTACGGTCTGAATGTCTGTGCCCCCCTCCCCCCCCCCCACCGCCGCGTTCATACGTTGAAATCCTAACCCCAATGTGATGGTATCTGGAGGTGATTAAGCCATGCGGGCAGCACACTCATGATTGGGATTAGTGCCCTTTTAAAGGAGGCTCCAGAGAGCTCCCTTGCCCCTCCCGCCATGTGAGGACATGGAGAGAAGCTGGCCTGGAAGAGGGCCTTCACCACAGCCCAACCATGCTGGCTGCCCCTCTAATCTTGGACTTCCGGCCTCTAGAACTGTGAGAAATAAATGTCCTTGTTTATAAGCCGGGCAGTCTGTGGCATTTGGGTATGGCAGCCTGAACAGACTAAGACGGCGACTTTTAACAGTGTCCTAGAAAAAGGACCAGTTCACCCTTGATGTCCTGTGTCCTGTCAATAACCCTCACCCTGTATTCTCTGGAGACTGGCTTCCAAAGCCACAAGAATGGAGAGGGGACCACCACTATCCGGAAAAATCAGCAGGGTTGAACCCTCAAACAGGTAAACAATAACCCCTTAAAAAAAGAAGAAAAGAAAGAAAAAGCCCCACAAGAGAAAGCATCTCAAAGCCCAAATGCCCTTCCTTCCATTTCAAAGCCTCTTTCAGGAAAGGGAAGAAGTAGTTCAGTTGTGGAGGGGGGGGGAGGGGGCAGGACTAGGACAGCTGACAAAGAAACCAGAGTTCCTTTTAAAGAACCAGGCTGGAAATGCTAGAGGTTTGGAAATTGGCGTCATTAATCACCACAGCCTCTGAGCAGCTCAGAGAGCAATGTGATGACTAGGAGAGCAGCCAGGGTGAGGAAGGCCACCCACGCCCTCCCCCACTCCCGGGATGCTCTGACAGAGCCACCTGAAGAGGACACACAGGCAGCTAGGAATAGAAGACTAGAGGCTTGTAAACCAACTCCTGTTAAGATCCCAAGTTAGTGTTGCCAGAAGGGCTCAAGTTACACATCTTCAGAGGGCTGACAGTACAACAGGATTTAAGCTATTCAATGATTCAGGATCACAGCTCAAAGTGACAGCCTGCCCTGGGCCTGCCTAGAGCCACAAACCCTCCCAAAGGGGAGGTCTGTTCTTGAATGGCAGCAAAACAACACTGGCCCAGGCCACAGGGACTCCCTTCTAAGGCCGAGTTCTGGAAGGTCTGGCTGGAGCACTTGGCACCTGAAATAGAGGACGGTCATGTATCTTATCTTCCCAAATGGATAGTGAACTCCGGAGCAAACACCAAATCTGACCATTCGGGGATCAGTCCAGTTGTTGGATCAGTCAAAACATCAGGCAGGGGTACAAGAAGTATGAATGGGTGAGTCGAGAAGCAACAGCCTGCTCCTGGGGTCAACTGCCAGGAGTCTCCCACACACATTTCCCAGGGGCATCTTCACCTTGTTGAACTCTGGTGTCTTCAGTGACTAACCAGCAAGACAAGAAACTAATTGAACCCAGCCACACAGGTCCATATCAACATACTTAGAGGAAACAGTTGCTAAAAAAAAGGCAGTGGTCTTGAAGAGATAGCCGATTCTAGGACTGGGGCAGGAAATATGCAAGGTGAGCCTGGAGCATCTAGTAGTGACGAAAAATAAAGAAGTGCTCAAAAGGGGCACCTGGGTGGCTCTGTGGTCAAGTGTCTGACTTCGGCTCCAGTCACGATCTCGAGGTTCATGAGTTCGAGCCCCGCATCTGGTTCTGTGCTGACAGCCCGGAGCCTGGAGCCTGCTTCGGATTCTGTGTCTCCCTCTCTCTCTGCCCCTCCCCCACTCCCGCTCTGTTTGTCTCTCTCAAAAATAAACATTAAAAAAAAAAAAAGTGCTCAAAAAATGAACCCCCCCCCCCACCCCAATGATGGGGTGGGTCAAAGGGACCGGAGAGACCTCCCAGTGACCAGACCTGGAACAATCTGAGCAATAAAATAAAGTAGTACTGGATTACAAACCAAAATATAAATATCCATGAGCCCATACTGTTATAAATAAATGAATAAATCGGGGCGCCTGGGTGGCTCAGTCGGTTAAGCATCCAACTCTTAATCTCAGCTCAGGTCATGATCTCACGGTTTGTGGGATCGAGCCCTGCATCGGGCTCTGTGCTTAAGTGCAGAGACTGCTTGGGATTCTTCCTCTCCATTACTCTCTCTCTGCCCCTCTCCTGCTCACTCTCTCTCTCTCTCTCTCAAAATAAGTAAATTAATTAAATTTTAAAAAAAGAATAAAGAACTGAGGGACAACAAACAAATCTCTCCTATTCCAGAATTCCAAATAATTCACGTAGATACACTGCCCTCGAGGAGAGAAGCACAGTCCCCCACTCGAGTGTGAGCTATACATAATGACCTCCTTCCAAAGAGGACAGTACAGAAAGGGGAGGGGAGACAGCGACTTTCCAGTGGAGAGACCTGACGAACATCACCTCAGCCAGGTGACCAAGGCTGACATCAACAGAGATAAGTCACGTTAACTGCATGTACTCTTGATGTGTGATGAAAGCAGCACTTCACCTGTGTGGTCTTCCTTCCCCTGACTCATAACCCCAGTGTAATCATGAAGAAAACATTAGACGAATCCTAACCGAAAACACACTAAAAAATACCTGAGCAGTATTCCTCAAGATGGTCAAGCTCATCAAAAACAAGGAAAGCCTAAGAAACTGGCTCAGCCAAGAGGAGCCTAAGAAGACACGCCAACTAAATGCAATGTGGTGTCCGGATGGGATCTTGGAACAGAGAAAGGACCTTAGATAAAAGCGAAAGGAATCTGAGTGAGGTGCGGACCTTTCACGAATAATTACGTATCAAAATTGGTTCACTCAGTGTGACAAATGTGCAATATTGATGTAAGAGGTTAATAGTAGCAGAAAGTGAGCAGATGAGAAAACTGAAAGCTGTGCTACCTATGAAGTTTTTCTAAAACTATTCTGAAATAAAGTTAATTAAAAAAAAAAAAAAAGGCAGTGGCTCATCTTGTGGCAAAATGAGATCCAAGGACACCAGTGACCATGAACTCATGTTCCTAAAACAAGTGAACTCTCCACGGAGCCACACTGAGGGGTGCGTGGGAAGAGGGGTGGCAGGAGCCGCATCAGTGGTCCCGAGGTGCCCCACCCCACAGGCACAGGGCCTGAGAGTTTGAAGGCCATGGGAGTAGGTCACAGAGGGAAGGCTGCTCTCACCACTCCTGTCCACACAGCTGCTGGTGCCACTTTCTTAAGATCTCCCCCCTTCACGAATGAGCCCATGCAGATGTGCAAAGCAGCAGCCCCGCGTCAGAGGTGAAGTCACCCCCAGTGATCTTGCTGAGTCCCAGCCTGCCATAGGTGCCACCTCGCCACAAGCAGCCACCGAAGCACAGCTACTGGGTACACGTGCTGCAGAAGGTGGCCAGCGGAACTGTGGATGGCCAAAGCCATGGCCGCCTTTCCCCATGAAACCCTTCACTGGAAAGATTGGAGACTGGGAGACGGCAAACCTCTGGAAATTTAGTCTGTGACCTGTCCCCACCCCCATGTCATCTGCACTGTAACATTCATCCCGTTCACCTGTTTGCTCTCCTGCGTGTGAGCAACTTGTTGGAGGACAGGCCAAAGATATGGGCCAGGCTTCGGGATCCACACTGTGTGAGCTCAGAAAGTGTGTGTTAAAAGATGTGGGCAGACATGTGCTTCAAGGGCACCTATGAATGTCTGCCCTCTTCTTTAACAACCCCAGCAGGGGGCCTTCCATGATGGGGACCATGGGAGGCCTGGACACACAGATAAAACAGGACATGACCCCTCCAGGGCTCAGGCACTAGACAAGGGGTACTAAGACCAAAGTGCAGGGAGGGGAAAAGCCCTCAGCCTACTTAGAGGAAGGGAAGGCTTCACAGAGGAAGTGATGTTCCAACGGCCAACTGCGCTTTAAGAGGAAAAGTCAGGAAATGTGCCTCGGAGGCAGGTGAGGCGGAGAAGAGCCTTGGAGGCAAAGGGAGCACACAGCCCAGAAATGGGACAAGAGGGGAATCCAAGCACAGACTCGATTCTGACGCGACTGGGAGTTCCCCACCATAACGAGGGGATTAGACACAGTACCACCCTCCTGGGGTTGTCAGGAGGATTAAGGAGTCAGGACATATGAATGGCTAAGAAGAGCGTAGCAAAGCTCAAAAAAGTTGCGTTTTTACTTGTATTATTATTCCAATATACAGGAGACGGGGTATTTAATCTGAGAACTACTCTCTTAAAATACCAGGCTATTAATGTGGAAGACTCCTTAAGATATATTCCAATTCTCTGCCATGACTCTTGGAAGCACTATTACCTGGACTTGGTGACATCCCAGTTTATAAATCCTACCCTACAGGGCGCCTCAGGTCATGATCTCAGGTCATGATCTCGGCTCAGGTCATGATCTCAAGGTTATGAGTTGGATCCCTGCGTCAGGCTCTGTGTTGATGGCATGGAGCCTGCTTGTGATTCTCTCTCTCTCTCTCTCTCTCTCTCTCTCTCTCTACCCCTCCCCCGCTCATGTTCTTTCTTTCTCTCTCTCTCTTTCTCAAAATAAATAAACTTAAAAAAAAAAAGTATTATAAATCCTACCTGAAGCAGTGCTTCTCAAATAGCCCCAACAAAAGCACCCCTGATTAAAGTCAGGGGAGAGGAAATGCAAAACTCCAGGAATCTGGGAATCGAACCCAAAGCAGCCTGCCACAAACAAAATATTGTCTTTAAGTTTCTTGTGTTAGCTTAAACTCATGTAAACTTTGCATTCCAATCTGTAATAGATCCATGACTGTTTTAATACAAAAATGCTTAAAACTAAGATGGAAGTGCCTAGAAGATGCAAAGACCCCTCTTAGTCGGTGGCTTGGACTACCCACAGCACAGGACCCCCGCAGGGTCCAAGAACCCCAGATGAAGAAGCACCGTCATGGCCTTAGCATTCTCTTCTGCAAAATGGGAATACAACCCACACCGATTCTGACTGGTATCTGTGAGATGAGACAACATGTAAAACCATGAAGCAGAGCACCAGGCGACACAGCAACACTTATGCTGTGGTACAAATGCTGAAGCAGAATCTTCGGGATGAATTCTAATGTGCCTTCGAAACCCCACTGATCCATAAAATTGCTATTTGTGGGTATCTGGCTATCCTGTGCCAGGCACCGGACTAGCTCCTTTACCCTGTTTCTAATTCTGCAAAATACTTCGTATCCCCATTTTACTGGAAGAAACAGAGGCTCAACAAGATCAAGTCACAAGTCCAAGGCCAGGCGACTATAGAGTCTGGCTGACTCTATAAAGCTGTGCTTTCCACCCTACCGTACTACCTCTCTGTTTACTGGGCAAGGCTCAGAAGAAGGATGTCTCTAAGAAGGACTTGCTTCGTGGGGCTGAATTTGAATTTTGACCTTGCTGTTTCCATGTA
The DNA here is from genome assembly GCF_007474595.2 of Lynx canadensis. NCBI lineage: Eukaryota > Metazoa > Chordata > Mammalia > Carnivora > Felidae > Lynx > Lynx canadensis. The sequence continues at coordinate 40,129,446 of NC_044316.2, forward strand.
AATTCTAGTGAAAGGAGCTACTGGTGGACAGCCACATTCTTCCCACCCGCGAGCAGCAAGGGGAATCAGGGGGTGAAGCAGAAGCCGCGCTGCTGGCTCCCAACACCCATAACCCGGCCCAGAGAGACCCCTGAGCCCACTCACTTTTACTTTCATTTTCTAGCCATCACGACTTTCCCAGAAGTGAATGCTACAGATGTCAGCAAACTCCCGCCCCGAAGAGTACTGACTTGGGACTCATAACTACCATGGTCCCCAGAGGCAGAGGAGATGGGGGTCATGGAGGATAGGAAGGTGGTGTGGGGGTGGGGAAAAAAACAGAAGCAGAGGAGGGCATCAATGACACGGACGCTAAAGGGTCTGCAGTGGGGCCCCTGCCTGCTCACCCTGCGTGCCCATTCCTTGAAGCAGCCCAAAGAAGGGCCCACTCTTAGGGAAAAAGAGGCACGTGGATTCCTAAATCCCAAGCCCCGGTTCTACCACCTTCTAACCAGATGACCTAAGGCTAGCTACTTTAAATTCCTTCAGCATCATCTCTAAAATGGAGATACAAAATCTCATGATCTCCCAGGACTCTTGTAAGGAACAGGTATGAAAAGAACTTTGTTTCTTGGGAGGATCATGTGTGAAAAAACCCTGCAGCTTTAAAATGATTTCTAAAAATCCATCGTTACCACCTCTCTATTGCATGAAGGCAGAAAAGGCCAACTAGTTGAAAGAGGCAAGAGAGGAGAGGCTTCTGTGGCACACAGAGCCCTTCCTCTTTTTGCCAAGCAATGTCAGATCTCTGCTTGGACTCTACAATCCCTGGATACCGGAAGCGGCTGCCTGACTATCGGGGGCACTGATGCCTTCCACATCTCTCTGAAAGGGAGAGCTTCTCCTTCAAAAACCTGTTTCAGAATTCTGGCCGGGAGAGCATGTCCAGACAAAGAGGGTCCCCTCAGAAGGCTGGCAGCCTCATCCTGTGACTCTCAAAGAGTTCCAGAAACCACAGCCCTCGACAGGCGAGATAAGTTTGGTCAGAGACCGATGGCCAGTGAGCAGTCAGGCCTCTCCAGCCCTGCCCCTCAGAGGCACAGGCTGACCAGATTAGAGAAACTAGACTGGCCACAGAAGTCTCCAATAACCTTCCAAAGAAGACCACACTAGTGGTCCAACTGTTGACCCCAATAAGGTAGGCTTTTTTGTTGTCCAATAAAAAACGAAATGAGTGCATCCCAGGTCTAGCTCAAAAGTTTGTAGGAGTGAGACACTGGTGACTGACTGTCCAGAAGAAGTCAGAAAAGGTCTCAAGGCAAAAAAAAAAAACAAAACTGTTTAGCACCTGTAAGGGCAGTAAAGACGGTGCAGAACACTGAAGAGCTACAGAAATTCCCAAAGACTGCATGGCCTTTCCTCCCTTCCTCGGATGTGATAGCAAGGGTCGGTCATGGCCTCAAAGAGTCAGGCTACTCTCGTTAAGGTACAGTCTTGGCCTGTACTTTGGCCACATAACAAAGAACCTCCCAGGCTGGTCTGAGACAACAGCCATTTCACACACCTAAGTCCCAAGCACTAGACAAGGATCAGATGTCAGTACAGGCTGCCTCTTGGAAAGGCTGGGGGGAATCAGCCCTTTCTGGCATGTATCGGAATCCCTTGGGCTACAAAAATCAGCACATCAAGAAGCCAGAGGTGCCACTGTGCTCTCACCTTGCTCCTCCATAATCTACAATTTGTCCAAGCCCAGAAGGGACTGGAGAGGCCCTAGGACTAGAAGTGGCATAGACCTGTTGATCAAGGAGATGTGTGTGTGTTTGAGAGTGGGAAAGAGATGAGCCAGGACCCTTTGATTCCAGATTCCTAATTTTTGGTCTTTTCCCTCCGCCCTAAAGACCAACAGACAGCAGTCCTAGGAGGAGCAGTCCCTCTGAAGCAGCTTGGAAACCACTCACGTGCTCTGGGAGGACAGGGCTGAGCCTGGAGCAAGGGGGAGGGGGAGAGGGGGGAGAGAAAGAAGATAATGAATGGGCAGATCCACCCTGATCTGTGATCTGTAGCTAGGATTAAGCAAACCTCAGCTAAATTTTTCAGAGGCAGGAAGAGAAATACACTCAGAAAACACAACTAGGGAACAATATAACTAGAGGACAGATATGGGGGTGGAGGGGGCAAGACAAGAAGGCAGTTCATCCCTAAAAAGTGGCCAAGACTTCAAATTCTGCTGAGATCCTGGCTGGCTCCCTGGCTCGAGGAAAGAGGGGAAGGGAGGAGCTATGGGAGCCTGTGAGAGTGAAACGCTGTCACCCAGGACCCCTCCGCCCCCCCCCCCCCCCCCAGGAAATCGAGATAAAATTTCTCTAGGGCTGGAGGGGACAACTGTTTTTGTGGGACGGTGTGGGCCGGCGGGGAGGAAAACCGCGACAGACAGCACTCCTCGCCACCTCTATAGAGAAGGAAGACCGCCTCCTTCATACCTAGCAAAGATTCCTCCAGTTCTGGGAGCAGAGGGAGCAGAATTTGGGGTCTCTCTCTCCCACAACTGGACTGGACAGGCCAGAGGAGAGCCCTGGGGGTGTCCCAAGGTTCATAAAGGGCCGGTTAGAGTGGGTAAGAAGGGCCCCCCTTTGGCCCGACGCCTGGGGAGCCCCTTAAGAGGGGGCTACGGGTCGGGGGAGGGGTCACTATCCCCCTAAGCCGGGGTTGGGCGGGAGGAAGTGCTGCCCCGAAGAGGGTTCAACGCGAACGAGACACTGGGTCGCGGGACAGGCACACTCACGGCGGCTCCGGGGCGGCGGCGTTACTTGGGGCCGGGGCTCGGACAGGCTCCGCTCCTCTCCCCCCGGCGGTGTCCCAGGCTCCGGCCTCCACTTCCGCCTTTCAGCCGCTCCGGATCCGGATCTCCACCTCAGACCCGCCCCTCAATACTCCCAGGTGACTGACAGGGCGGAGAGACCAATGGAAGGCCCTCTTGACCGATTTACAGGCGACGCCTGTGGGGGGCACGGGCGAGGCGGGAGAGCGCGCGCGAGGGACGGCGGGACTTGTAGTTCAGAGAACTGGGAGGAGCCGGTGGCCGCCTGGGACTTAGGGTTAGGGTGGAGCCCGCTGCCGGCGAGGCGGAGCCCGGCCGGGAAAATTTTAAAGCCAGGGCTGCCAAACGCGTCACCCTGGGTTCCAGGAGCCCCGAGGGGAGGCGGGTGGCAGAGCGCTGGAAGAGGGCAGACGACTGTGTGAGCAGAATTGGGAAAGGAAAAATATGGTGTGAATGAATAATGCACATGAGGCCGCAGTCCTGAGCACTGGCTAAACCGGAGAAGCCTCTGTCTGCACAGAGCTGCCAAGTCAGCTCTGGGAGCCCGAGTGTTGGGGACATTCTGTAATGAGGAAGGTGACGGAAGTGCTATAGGAAGGGTTCTCTGGAGGTGAACCAGAGAGATCAAAAGGAGAGTTCCTGCCACTGCTCAGCCGTAAGCCAGGACCCTCCTCCTTTGGCTGAACATCAAGACACACCAGGATCACCTCTACCTCTGCCTCCCCCGACCCCGACCCCGACCCCGACCCCGACCCCGACCCCGAACCAGCTCCTGTCTCTGATGCCAAATATGGAGCCGGACTACTTCTGCTTTGGCTCTCCCCATCCATAAACACAGATTAGAACCATTTCTGTTTGCCTCCCCCACCTTGACCTCCATATGGATCAGGACTATTTCTATTTTTCTTTTTTCTTTTCTTCTTTCTTTCTTTCTTTTCTTCTTTCTTTCTTTCTTTCTTTGCTTCCCTTAATGTGGATTAGGACCACTTCTGTCTCCGCCCACCCCCCTCCCCCAACACGGACCGGTATCTCCTCTGCGTTTGCATCCCACTCCCAGGAATACTACTCAAAACTTGTATGGAATCAAAGCTCAGTCCAGAGACAGCTGTGGGCGTTGTTCCTGTGACACCTGCTGACACCAATCATGCTTTGGAGCCTGAGCTGAAGAATCAACCTGTCTGGGACCGCCTGCCGCAAAACTGCCCACACCTAGTTCCATCTGGTCACCAGAGCGCTGCTTTCTAACAATAGCCGTAACCCCCATCTCCCCACCCCTGCATCCCTGCAGTGATCATCTGAGAAGTGAAAGCTAAGAGGGAAGAGAGGACTTAAGAGAGCAAAGGAGACGGGCAGAGTGGAATTCCTAGCAGGTTCTTGGCTAGTGACAAGCTTTTCCCCCCAGACCCTGCTGTACCTAGCCTGTAACAGGTACAGGATTGGTTATACAAGATCAGTGGGGCGTCCCACTGGCTACCTTTCCAGAGCTGGAGGTGGGTCTGAGTCAGGACTCTGTGCCTCTCACACACTGTGTCTGAATCTGTGGCTGTCATGGGTGGGAGGAGGAGGGGTATAACGGGCCCGCAGTGACTCATTAAGGTTTCTACCTCATCCCTGGGGCTTCTGGTGGCGTGAATGTGGTGCCAAGTGGATTGCTCGGCGCCTTTGCCCTTCCTAGAGACAGCAACAGGGCCCTGGGGTGCGGTGGGGAGTGACTGCCCTGTAGGCTCCTCCAAAGCCCTGGAGCTCTCAGACCAACCCCCAGAAACAGCCAGAGCCAACAACTACAAAAATAAAGCATTTATTTCCTATCCAAAAGTGAGCCTTGGGTGTTGGGTGGCAAAGGAGAACTGGAGAACAGGGTGGGTTTGTGAGAAGTCAGGGCCCTGAGTGAGACCGTGTTGGGTGTGGGGAGAACAGGCTCGGAAGAGGTCTGGTGAGGGGAGGGGTAGGGAGTGCCGTGGGGACTGTTTCAAGTTGCTGGCAGCAGAAAAGACCACCTTCAGGGACAGCCTGCGGAAACACAGAAACAGAGATGTTGACAGGCCCAGGCCCAGGGGTAGAAGCTGACATTTCTGGGCCCAGAAAGCACTCTCTGGAGCACAGGAACCCAGAGAGGACACTCTAAGGCAGGAACTGCAAATCCAAATACCTACAGAGACCAGACAAAGAAGTCAAAGGAGGGAAGCCAGCTAAGTGTCAGGAGATGATCCAGAAATGTGGGGACTGTGAAAAAGCGGTGAGCACAGGCCCCATCTCAAGAGGACTGCGGCCACTCAACACCAGTGGATTATCGCCAGTGGAATGTTGGCCCAGGGTTGCCAGAACGCCCCAAGTTTTTTAGAGAAACTGGAATATCTGGATATTTGTGTGAACTCTGATTTTTAGTGTCAGCAACTCATTCGTATTTTACCACACGCGCGCGCGCGCGCGCGCACACACACACACACACACACACACACAAATCTGCGAGAACTGAAGAATACATATCTGGGGGCCACCCGTTTGTTTCTTGTGTGGGTTGAGGGATGGGCTGAGCCCCTGCAGCCTGGGCTGGTAGGGGGAGGTCTAAGGAGTCTTGGGCTCCTCAGATGCCAGCTGCGATCTCAAACCTACCTGTCTCAAGGTGACATCGCTTCCAAGGTGTCCAGCAGAATCCAGGGGCTGGGATAGAAGGCCTCACAATATCACTAAGCTATCTCTGCTGCAGAATCTGCAATCTGTCCCTCTTGCCTTAGACACCAAGATCCTGCCTGCTCTTGCCTCAGTCTTCGTGGGCTTGATCTGGGACCCTCCCCCAACCCCCGGTGCTCCCTGTTATCTACCTGCCTCCAGATCCTGGGGAGAAAGCAGGACATGTCATCTGCCCAGACGGATCGGCACTGCATTCTGTCTCATGCCTGTTGGGTTCCACAGCCTCAGGTGGCTCCCCCTCACAGAGGGGAAGGATACGGGAAGGTTTAGAAAAGGGAAGAGGGTCCGAAGTAACCAGGCTTTGTTAAAAAGTCCAGAGAATGCAGAGCCAACCAGACCAGCCGGTGGCTGTTGACCGGAGGCAGGAGGCCAAGGGGCCCAGTCCCTCCCTGGATGGCAAGCAGCAGTGCCCACCCCAGACGGGCCTGGGCCCAGGGCCAGGGTCAGTGGAACGTGTCTGACCTGGACCGAAAGCTGTGCTGCATGAGGCTTGGGGTCGGGGATGGGGCCTCTGGCACTGGGGAAGGTCCCAGAGGCTCAGGCTCTGAGGGGAAGGGGGACAGCACGGAGAGCCTCAGGTTGGAGGGGGCGGCCCCCATCTCTGCTGTCCCCACACTGGCTGGGCAGTGGACCTCCGCAAAAGTAGTATCCTGGAGGCTGGGCGGTGGTCCAGATAGACAGGGTGAGATGCGTGGAGGCCTCAGCTGGGGACCAGGAGGGTCTGGGAGCCGAGCCGAGACTACTGGGTGGACTGGGGGACCCAGCCTAGCCTGTAGCAGGCCCATGATGTGTCGAAGCTCCCGGCTCAGCTGAGACACTTCCTGGTTGAGGCGGGAGATCTGTTGAAAACACAACAAATCGTTTCCCAGATGCCACAACAATCACCGATCTCCCGGGTGCGCCCCCCTCCACTGTGTACAAAACTCTTTCCCAGCCACTCCTGCTCACGGCCACTGCGAGAAAAAGGCAGGGCAGGGGTTATCTTCGTCTAGATGTAAACACTCAGCTTGTTTCCAAAAAGGCTTTGGGACAGCAGGTATTGCTATCCCCTCTCCTTCACTTTTACAAGAGGCAGAAAAATAGGCTCAAAGAGGCCACAAAGCTGGAAGTGACAGACACAGCAGCCTTACTCTCAGGTGACCCCCGCACACAAGCTCAAGCATCTATTCAGTGTTTTGCAAACTTCAGGGAATACGAATCAACTGAGAAACTTGTCAAAATGCAGATTCCTGGGCCCCGCCCCAGCCATTCCAAATTGGGTGAGGCTCAGGAGTCTGCATCTTCTTAATGGTGCTGACAGACACTCAAGTGTGGGAAACACCACCTAGAACAGTGAGCCCAAGCAGGACTGGCCCTCCATCTGGCCCAACAGGGCCTGGTCCTGCCCCCCAGCCCCAGGGGCTGCCCTCCTGGGATGCAGATGATGTTTATCAGAACCCAGGGAAGGCCCACTCCCTAAGGGTTGGGCCTGACTGTGCCCTGATGACAGCTCAGAGATCCCCTGGGAGGAGGCAGAGGCAGAGCCTTGGCATACAAGATCTGGGCTCTTCCTGACCAGGGTTTAGACATGAGGATCCAGGTCTCCCAGGGCTGAAGGCCTCTCAGCCTCCCTGTCCTCTGACCCCTAAGTTTGCTGAGCATTCCCTTCCCAGGGCTGGGGAAGGAAAAGGACTTGGTAGGGGGCAGGTCCCTAAAGGAGAGAACCCCACAGCGGAGGAGGGAGGAGAGGCTGTCTTTGCGGGCTAGATAGCCTGAGCCAGCCGGGAAAGGGTGGAGGCAGCAGGCACTGAGTACTTACCTGTGCCAGGGGCTGGGCCAGGCATGTGAGCACTCTTATATCATGCTCAACAACTCTGGCAAAAACAGGTTATTTTTCCCATTTTTCGATGAGGAAATTGAAGTTTGGGGTGGTTGTGGGACTTGCCCAAGGTCACCCGGCTAGTGTGAATAACTGAACTCAGGACTCTGGCTCCAAACCCTCAAATGCTCTTACATACGAGGCACATCGCTGATCCCAAGATGCTATCTGCCAAGGTTGGAGGGAAGGAGTCAACCCCAACCTACCTCCTGGTTTAGCCTGCAGACCTTTTCCTTCATCTCCTCAGCCTCAGTGGCCAGTTCCTGGCTGGGCCTGGTCCCTGCAGCCAGAATGGGGTGGAAGGGTGCAGGGTGAGTGCAAGGAGCGGGAGTCTACGGCTTGGGCTGGGTCCCCTCCTCTTGCTGGGCAGGCAGAGAAGAGAGGAGAAGAAGCTCTGGGCTCAGGATGATGGGAAAGCCAGACTCTTCCCTGCCCCTTCCCCTGACCCCTGCCCCAGCTGTACATGCAAAAGCTTCTCTTTAGCATCTGAACACAACATGCTCTTCTCTCCTGCCTTTATCCCAACAACTGCCTTGCTCCACCCCTCAAACTCCTACCCAACCCTTAAGACCCCCTACAAGTGTCTCCTCCTCTAAGAAGGACAGTTAGGGGTGCCCTCCCCTCCTGCCTCAGAGCCTTGTTCCTGTCTCGGTTGTGGCACTTGACACCCTGCTCTGGAATCGTTTATCTGAGGACACAGGTGTGCCCCCCACTAGACTGGAAGCTCACTGAGAGTGCAGGCCAGGTCTGATACATCTATGCTTTCCCAGCACAGAGTCCGGCACGTGGTCAGCCCTTACTACACATGGGATGGACGGCTGAAGGGACGGACGGGTGGACAGATGGCGGGTGAATGGGTGACGGAGAGTGAGGTCTACGGCTGGCCCTTACCTGAAGGAGGGGCCTGTGAGCAGGGCCTAGCGTGCTCATGCCTCCTGCTGAACCGAAAGGTAGGGGCCTCCGCTGTGCTGCCAGAGTCCTCAATGCCATCCACTATCCTGGGATGGGGGCAGTGATCATCAGTCCCATGCGGAGGGGGCAAGGGCCAGAGCAGAGCAGGCGGAGGGTAACTGGGGACAGCAGTGCCAGGGAGCTGGGGAGGAGCAGCAGTCAAAGAGGGGTGGGGTTGCAAGTGTGGTGGATCAGGAAGGGCGGGTGGGCAGATGGGGCAGAGATAGGAAGAGCACTGGTTGGAAGGCTGGGGACGGAGCCCAGAGAAGGTTCTGGAAGCCAGCAGGGGTATGGGGAAGGCAGGGGAGGCTGGCGTCTCACCGGGGACTGAGGTCCGGAGGTCCAAAGGTTCCCAGTGGGGGAATGAGAAGCTGGGGGGGCTTCCAGGCAGCAGAACCCCTGGGGGGGCCATGAGGGGAGGGGCTGTGGCCCCGGCCAGCCAGGGCAGGGGAAGGGAATGGGGACAGGGAAGGGGAGGAGACAAGGGCTGAGAATGGGGGCAGCTCCTCGCCCAAGAGGCTGACCAGGGAGCCCCGGGGCCGCGCTGGGCTGAGGTTGGGCAGCAGGAGGGGCCGGCGGGGCCTGGAACCACCCCCAGACTCCACCCCAGTCTCGGCCTCTGTGATGGATGGTAGGGTCTTGTCTGAGGAGGAGCCAAGGCTTTCAGAGCGGGGCTGTGGGCAGAGGGCAGCTGATGTCAGGACAGTGAACAATAGGCCCCTTCATTAAGCAACAGCCTTCACTGGCAGATGCAGCCACCCATCCCCCCCCCTTCTCCCTGCAGCAGAGGAGCCACGGAAAGGTGCCTCCAGCTCCCAGACTCCCCCATGCAACCTCAAACCCCACCCCACACCTCCCAGGAAGATGGTGTTACCTGGGAGAGGCGAGGAGATCTGGAAAAGCGGCTGAGGCCCTGCGGGGACATAGGGGGGATTCAAGCTGACTCACACCTCCCCCCTCTCCTGGTGCAGCTCTTCCTCCCCATCAGTGCTGTGGGCTTTGAGAATGTGGGGCCTTTTTGTGGAACTGAGTCAGAGATACTTCCAACTCCAACTCAGAGATGTCTGAGTGGCAAAGTAAGTCTGAAAAGCAGTGAAAGACAAAGGCCTAGGGTGTAAACTGTAGACCTGGCCCAGAGGCTAAGCCAAAATGGGGTCAGGAAATATTTGGTGAGTGCCGAAGAGGAAACCCAGGGGATGATGCCCAGTTCAGAGACGGACTTGGAGGAGGAGCACGCGAGGGGGACTCTTTCCAAAGTGAGGTCCCTCTGAGGGGTCTGAGGGGGGTGCTGAGGGGTGGCCAACAGGAAATGATGGGTCAGAGGAGTCGGAAGTAGAAGTGGTGAGAGATGGTCCATGGGGTTAGGTGATGGCCAATGAAGAAGGGTCAGGTGGGGGTGGAAGATGTTAAGCGTGGAAGGGACAATGGAAGGGGGTGCCGGGGATTGAGAAATGATGTTCTCCGGGTGGAAGGAGATGCATGAGACTCTCTCTTGGGATGGGGAGGTCTGCCCTGAAGGAGGGGACCTCGGAGGAGGTGGAGGCCATAGGGGGTCTACATACATTGGTGTCAGAGCCCTGGCGCAGGTTGAAGGTGAGGTCCCGGGGCAGGCCAGCCCGGAAGGCAGCCCCGTACTCAGGATAGAGTCTCAGGACCTCAGCCAGCCCTCTGCTGCTCAGCTGCTGCAGGCCACAGTAGGTCAGTGCCTTCACGTCAGCGCTGGTCTTCAGCACGCAGCTTGGGACTGCCCCTGACCCAGGCTCCTGCCCCGGCTCAGGGATATCTGCCCCAATCAGGTCCCCCTTCCCTGTGGGTAAGGGATGGGGATAGTCAGCTGGGGCAGAGGGACCAAGAGGATATCAGCGGGAAGTGGTCAGTGGAGCTGGGGGATGGTTAGTGTGTTTGAAGGGCGGTCAGAGAAGGATCAATCAATAGGATTGGTGGAAATAATCAATGGAGTTGGGAAAAAGTCAGTGGAGAGTGACTGATGAAGTTGGGAGACAGTCAATGGGAAATGTCAGTATAATCAATGGAACTAGATGATCAGTAAAGAATGGCCAGAGGGGTCAGCTAAAGGGTAAAGGCCAATGGAGTTGAGGGTCAGTGGGGAAGAGTCAATGGAGTTGGGAGATGGTGCAGCGGGAAAGGATCAGTGGAGTTGGGGGAGAGTCACTGGGGAAGGGTTGACGGGTTGATGGCCCATAGGATTAGGGGAGAATCTGAGGGTATGGTCAAAAGGGGATGGTAGTGAGGTGAAGGCACCAGGAAAGAGGACCCCCTCAGCAGGAATTCCACATATCCATTAGGGGTATCCCAGGCCCTAGATTCCTGGCCACACCCAATGCCTCTGGGGGCAGGTTCTGGGGTAGGTAGTAGGTGGTGGTGGGATCCTCACCCAGGATGGCCAGCACCATGTTGTCTCGAAGCACCTCAAGCGAGCCGGAGCAGACGTAGTAGTGTGCCTGCAGGGCGTCCCCACGGCGCAACAGGTACTCGCCTGGAGCGCAGAACGAGGTCTTGATGTGCAGGGAGAGGGCCCGCAGGCAGCCTCTGCTCGCTGCTGCAAACAGCGGCAGCTGCAGGATCTCCCGATTCAGGTGCATAGCGATGTCAGCTCTCAGCTCGTCTGGGAAGTCACGCAGTAACTGCATAAGGGGCATAGGTCATTCTGGCCATCCCCCTGCAGCTGCTACTTGAGTTCTATAAATGTGCTGAGCTGTCTCCAAGGAGAGAACTCCAAAACTTGCCTTTTGCTTTGAAGTTACCTGTGTTTGGCCTTCAAGAAGACCTCTGTGTATCAAACCTCAATTTTGCTTGTGTGTGGACCTCTCAACCCAAGTTCAGGAGCAGAGACTAGGCCTTTTCCTATGTGTCCACTGCCTGTGACTACACACGGTGGTCACTCACACATGTCCTTGGTTACTCAACCCCGTACAAGGATCGGCCCTGGTGGGTCAGCTTTCAACCGGGAGTCAGGAAACTAGAAGTCAGCTCTGCCCCTAAGTCCTTGTGAACCTTGGGCAATCCATTTGCTCTCTCTGGGCCTCAATATCCCCATCTGTAAAACGCAGGGTTACACAAGACCTTGAACATTACCAATGATCTCTGAGGGGCCAAACAATGTTCATAGTTCTATCCTCATCTTATGGAGCCCCTAGGCCACTTGGGCTTGCTGACCTCTCCCTCTTGTCCCCATTTCCTCCCCAGGCTCCTCTTCTAACTTTCCACACTCTGCCCGCATCATGGCAGCCAGCTTCATGACTTCCCTACTCCCTGTGAGCCTGGAGCCCTACCTATGGGTCTAGACCTGTATTTTCAACTACTGACGGAACAGCCTCCACCTGGATCTCCCACAGGCACCACACCCTCATCATGGCCTAATCCTGGACTTTCATTTTCACACCTTCCTCCTGTGATGCCCCCATCATGCCCCTTTGCCCGAACCAGGGACCTGGGGCCCATTCTGAGCTCCTCTCCTGCAACCAGCCGATCACCAGGTCCTCCGGCTCCGGCTCTCAGAGATACCCCCTAGATCCTCAGGTCACTGCCCAGCCTAAAAGTTTTGCAGAATACAATCTAAATTCAAGACCACCCATGAGCTGGCCTGACCCGCCTCCCCAGCCCTGTCTCTTGCACTCCGGTCTCCCTCCTCCCCTCCACAGCACTCACACACCCAGTCCTGAAGGCTCACTGACTTGACTTTCAGTTCCCTGAACTCCCCTGCTCTTTTGTGTCAACATTTCCGGGTCTGTGTTCCTACTCCTCTTTCTGCCTGGAATGGCCTCTGGTAGCAGGCTGATTTCCTTCTTGCCCCTCATGATGTCCCCTCTCCCGTGCCACCTTCCCTGACTCCTCTAGGCCCAGGCACAACGTCCCCTAATTGCTCTGCCATCCCTCCAGCAGAGTCCTATTCACTGCGTAATTATTTGTTTACCTGTCTGCCTCCTTCACCCAACTGGTGTCTCCCTCAGGACAAGGGCTGAGTGTCATCATCTCTGAGCTCCCTGTGTCCCGCACAGAGGCTGGCCCAAAGCGAGCGCTCAGGAAAGGCTGGCTGAGGGGGGTGGGGGTGGGGGATGGCATTAGCTAAGGCCTGAGCTCCCTCTCAGCTCCCGTGTTCTAGTGCCAAGGAAAAGGGATGTGGATGGGGGTCGGTGCCGTGCCCCTTTGAGCAGGGCTTCGCCTCCCGGGACCCCAGGTGTCTCCATCCCAACCGCAGAGAGACGGCGACCCCTCTCCCACTCTGACGCCACGCGCCGGGTCCGGGCACACTACCTCGTTGGCGTCGATGCCGCTGTTGACAGCCCACGTGGTCTGGAAGGACTCGAGCATGCGCTGCTTGAGCGGCCGCGGCAGGCGGTGCACACGGATGAAGTCCTTGAGGTCCTTCATGCGGCGGTGGTAGAGTGAACGGCGCGAGTACATGCGCTGGATGATGGCCGTCACGTTCCCGAACACCACGGCGTGCATCAGCGCTGCAGCGGCGGCAGCGGCAGCGGGTTAGGGACGGCCACCCCTCCCGCCTCCTCCCCCGCCCCAGGACCCACCGTGCCTGTGGACGGCTCTGGGCGCCTGGGGAGGGAGGGGCAGGAGAGCCAGCGGGCTTGGGTTGGCGCCGGGAATAGCCAGACCTGATGTTCCTCTCCTGCCCTCCAGCTAGGTCATGAACTTGGGTTTCCCATTCCCTTCGCAGAAGGCCAGCACGCCCCCCCCCCCCCGGGGACCAGCATGTAGTAGATGCTGAGGAAACGGCTATGAATGAATGCACGACTGTCTGGACGTGGGTGGGCATCTTGCCTTCTCTTAGCCTGTTTCCCCATCTGCACGCTGGGCTTAGCGGGGCCACCCTGGGGCATGGCGGGCCCGGCCTCACCGCCTATGAGCATGGTGCAGATGGAGAAGATCTTCTCCGCGTCAGTGTTGGCGCACACGTTGCCGAAGCCCACGCTGGTGAGGCTGCTCAGCGTGAAGTAGAGGGCAGCGATGTAGGCACTGCGCCGCGACGGGCCGCCCGCCGAGCCATTGACGTAGGGCTCCTCCAGCCGCTTGCCCAGCTCGTGCAACCAGCCTGGGGGGGGGGGGGAGTGGAGGGAGGCAAGGAGCGGCGGCCCAGGCAGTGGAGAGCTGGCCTTCCCTGAGCTGCCTGCGCTTGACTTTGGGCAAGTGTTTACAGAGGCGAGGGGAGGTTTGCACCCGCAGGGACAGAAAATGTCCCCGGTGGTCTGGGCCTGGGACTCCCCACAGTGAACTGGTTAAAGCTGCAAACTTCCTAAGCTCCTGAATGTTTGGGGGGACCCTCCTCACTCTAACAGTTTACTGAGCACCCCTGTGTACAGGGTGCTGGCACTTGACCCCACCATTCTCCCTGCCCTGATGGAACCTACCGTCTGGAGGGGAAAGACACATGAAATAAATGACAGGTGGGCAGTGAGCTACTAAAAGGGAAGTACGGGGCGTCCTAGGAGCCATAATGGGTTAGGGAGAGTTAGCTTAGTGGTGATTGCAAGGAATAGAAAAGTCACTTAGGGGAAGAAGGGAGGGAAGACAAAGGGAGAAGATTCCCGAGAGGAAAACAGGTTCAAGGCCGTTGTGAGAAAGCAGTGCATCCCGGGGAGCTGGAAGGAGGCCAGCATGGCTGCAGCACAGGGCACAGGGAAGAAAGGGAAACCAAGTGGGGAGAGAGAAGGCAGCAGGGCTATGCAGGGTGTGGATTGAGTGGGGACTTTTTTTTTTTTTTTTTTGAGTGTGGACTTTATTTTGAGGGCAGTGGAGAGCCACTGAAAGGGTCGGGGGGAGAAGGAGCACTACCTCTGCCCCAAACACCCTCCTGACCATGAGAGTGTTTCCTGTACTGCTTTGATTGCCTGTCACCGGTCTTGCTCCCCTGCTAGGCTGTGAGGTCTGCCCAGGCAGACCCCTGGTCTTCACTTCAGTACCCCCGTGCCTGACCCAGAGGGAAGAATGTGGGGTGGTGGGTGTGGTGCCAGAGGAGGCATCAGCCCGGGGGCCTGAGTGGACAAGACAGGCGGACGAACGTCAGCGAAAGCCTGGGGTCGGTGGCTCACCGATGTCCCAAAGCAGCGGGTCATTGGCCTCCATCTCCCGGCGCCCGATGACGTACCAGATGCAGGCCATCCAGTGGGCGAGGAGCGCGAAGACGGACATGAGCAGTGTGAGGACCACGGCGCTGCACTGTGAGTATCGCTCCAGCTTCTGCAGCAGCCGCAGCAGCCGCAGGAGCCGCACCGTCTTCAGAAGGTGCACCAGCGATGTCTGCAGGAGTGTGGTGGGGGAGGCTGGGAGCAGGCACGCCTCCGCCTCCTCGGAGCCCCTGTGTCCCCTCCCAGATGCCCTGGAGCCAGGGGAAGCTGCAGCAGGGGAAACCGTCCCTGCTGTCCTGAGAAAGTGACCAGGGAATGTGGCCAGGAGAGAATAATACTAAAACCAATAAAGGCTAACACTTACTACATGTGTGCTTGCTTACTTATGTAAGTACTTACTATATGTGTGTCAGGCTCTGGGCTAAGCACTTACGATCCTCATGACACACTCATGCCTTCAGTTCGGTTATCATCATTGTTCCAGTTTGCAGATGAGTAAACTAAGGCTCAGAGGCAGGGGAACAGACACAATGATCGCTGGCCCCTGCTTGAAGCCCTCAAAGTCTTAGGCACAACCAGCTGTGGACAAGAGCTGGTTGTTGGCGATGACAGCAGTTGTGATGGGAGCCGTCCTCAACCCACAGAGTAGCAAGGTAAGGCGCGAACAGGCAAGAGGCTTGGGGACAGGGGGAGGTTAGGGGCCATGGCCATGGTGGGTGAGCTGCTGATGAGAGGCGCATACCGAAGTGCTGGGGGAAGGAGAGCAGAAAGTGAAGGAGCCTGGGTTTCAAGGTCTTAGCCATTGTGGGGCTTAGGTGGGGGTTATGGAGCTGGTGGCACCTCGTAAGCATCCTGTGTTAGCTAATATTACCACCACGACTGTTGTCATTGTGGTCACCAGTGCTTCGATTAGCCCTCCAAATCTTGGAGACGAGGAGCAGGTACGGAAACTTATCCTCTCACTACTCTGGGAGGGGGCAGCTTGGAAGCTAGGGCTGGGGGCTCTGGGGCAGCGCCGGGGGAACTTGGTATGAAGGCCCTCTCAGAAGCCTCCGCCAGCATCCCCCACAGCCCTGGCCCGGCACGGCTCCTGAGCCACCTCCTGTCCTTTTCTCTAATTTTAGGTGAAGGAGCTGGAAAGGAGGTGGCCCTGCTTCCTCCACATGGACCGTCTCCAGGGCTTAACGCCTGCCTCCAGCTCCCAGAGCTTCTGCTTCCAAACTTGAGTCCTTCAGAGCTTCTCCTAGTCACCTGCCTCTGAGCTCCACTCCCTTGGGGCCCTCCTCTCCTTCTCCTTGGACCAGAGTGTCTCAGGCCTGGCTCCTTCAAGTCCACAGCTCTGCCAGTGCCTACTCATCCTCTATCTTTGCTCTGTCTCCCTCCAGCCCCACACTGCTCCTCCTCCCCCCTTCTGCCACATCGTCGAGTTGGGTGCATGGGGTTCCTGAGAACCGGGGTGGTACGTTAGAAAGAGGAATAGACTAGGAGTCTGGAGGCCTGGTTCCAATCTCCTGCCTGCCGCTGCTAGCTGTGTGACCTGTGGCAAGTCACTTAACCTCTCTGAGCCTTTGCAGCTACCTCTGAAAAAGAGAATCTGCCCTGAAGGGTTACTGTGAGGCTCCTATGTGATGATGTGGGCGAAAGGACTTAGTAAATGTAAGATGCTCCTTAAGGTATCAGAGGAGGGGGACTGCCTGGGAGGAGAGACAGGGGATTCTCTGTAGCTCTCCCCAGGACAGCTGTCCGGCTGGCTGACACAGCCTGGTGGGCACGGGATGGGAGAGTGCAGTCACAGGGAGGGGTGGGGAGCTCTGCTCGGAGTGGCCGGAGCCTCAGGGCAGACATACACACATGCACGTGTGTGGGAGTGTGCACACACGTGTACCCAGCCAGGAGAAGAGGCCCACAGCCCGTTGGCGGCTAGTTAAATCCGGCTGCGCGTAGGTGGTTTCCCACTATAGCTGAGTATGGCAGAGAGAGGAGCGCACAGGGAAACTGCTCTCCACCTCCCCACCCAACAGCCAAGGGGGTCTGGGGACACAGGGTGGGACTCCCTCACTCTGGACTCGAGAGCACCTGCTATCTGCTGGCTGGGTGCAGAGCTGGCCACTCAGGGCACCTCCGGGCAGTCCCCGGGGAGCTGAGAGGGCCCAGGACCTGGCACTGTCTGCCTCCAGATCCACCCCACAGCTTCTGCCTCCTTGTCTTGGCTTACAACGCTCCCCCCAGATGCTCTCTCCCCATCTTCTGCCAGCCAAATCCTGCTCTCTGTCAAGGGTCTAGCTCTGCTCTGTCTCCTGCAGGAATCCTTCCCAGACCACCCCTGGCCTTTTTCCAACTGCAGTGCTTTGGCCTCCCAGGTGCTGGCTAGATTTCAGATCATTTGTACGCACGCCCACTTTCCTGCCTGGAACTCCAAGGTCGGCTAGCTCCTGCCCAGCTGCCAGCAACACCTGGGCCCCATCTTCCTCTCCATTCACCTCTTCTGTTCCTGCTGTCCCCTCCACCAGTCCTGCCCCCTCACCAGCTTAGCTGCCTGGAGGCTGAATCCTTGTCCCTTTTCCCCACCGTGACCATGCTCCACACAGTGCTTTGCAGACAGCTAAATGCTCATCGGTTGTTTGTTAAATAAAAATGTGAAAAGTACCACTCATTTGGCATCAGACCAATGCCGCCTTGGTAGCCCTAGTTAGCTTTTCATTTGTCTCAGCTTCCCTCAGTGATTGTGAGCTGAGCTCCCCGAGAGCGCAGACCCTCCCAGCTCCTTCTGAGCAGCCCACGGCAGGTGCCTGACAACTACATGCAGATGGATGGATGGGAAGGACGGAGTCTGAGTTGGGGTCGGTGCCTTCACAGGAGATGCTGGGCTAACTTGGGAGGCTGGGCTGCAGGGTGGCCTGGGGGTCACTCACCACGGTGATGTTGAAGACATAAAGCAGGTCAAAAGGCAGAGCAGCAATAAGGTCAACGAAGAACCAGGTGGCCAGGTAGTGAAGACCGATGGAACGAGGAGCAGAGACCACCTGGCCGGACTGGGACACATAGGTGGTGCGGAAGTTCAGGATGATATCTGGGGGTGCAAGAGGCTGTTGGTTACTAGGGGGCTTTGTGCCCAGAAACTCAGGCCGAGGGGCCAAGGAAATGAGTAAGCTGGGAACAAGCCTGAGGCCCAGAATGGAGGTGGGGGCAGGGAAGAGGAAGAGAGCTCGGGCTTCTGGCTGGTCTCCAGGGAGGAGTGGTCTAAAGGTTGAAGGCTGAAGGGGTCGGAGGTCAGGGCACATGGACCATTAGGACTTAAAGACCCAGAAATGGTTGGGCTCTGAATGCCTGGGTACTGCAGGCCCAGGATCGAGCAAAGGTTGGAGGAGTGGGTCCCTCCAGCCCACCCACCAGGGTATGTGGGGCAGAAGGTCTAACCCAGGATGAAGAGCATCTCCACGGCGATGTCGCTGACAAGGGTGTGTCGGGAAGTGATGGGGGTGTCATCATCGCCCAAGAAGCAGACATTGTAGGGAACGGTGACCGCAACGTAGAAGGTGGCGAGGAGGATGAGGCCGTCCCACACGGCCTTGGGGACGCTGTAGTGGAGGAGGAGGCAGCGGGACCCCCCCACGGAGGCCACCTTGTACTCGGGCACTGATGGCTTTGGCTCAAACACGTTCTAGGGGGAGAGGGGTGGCGGTTGGGGACATTTAAGGGAAAGAGGAGCCGAGGCTTGGGGAAGGGAGAGGCAGCGGATGGGGAAGGGGGGAGTGGGTGCTGCAGGCATGACCACGACAGGAGATAGAAGGTGCAGGGGAGGGGGTCAGGGGCTGGCACCTAACACTTCCTTCCTCTGCCAAGCAACTGCTCAGGCCCCCTGTTGATCAATCCTGTTTTGAGAGGGGGGTTTTATAAGGATGGGCCTTCCCCCTACTTGAGAGGGAGATTACGACAAATCAGGCACACACCTTAGCTAACTTAGATGCCACTAACATCTCCCTTAAGTTTCTCTTGGTATTTGGGGGCCCTGTGGGGGACGGGGATATCCCAGAGATGAGGGGAGGCTGGCACGGCGCACCCCGTTCCCTGTAGCCCTCAAAACAACACAGAGGGCTGGACAACTGATCCCAAGGCTTTATCAGGGTCCTAGGGCTAGACAGCAGGACCCCACTGGGGGCTCTCTCCCTAGGACCACAGCTTGTGATTTCACTCCTCCCCCGCAAAGGTAACTCTATCATCCAGAGGTAGGTGATGTAACTGCTGCTAGGTCCCTGCCCTTATGATATCATCATAGTAGAGTAACGTCAATCAGAAGGAAGCAAGGGAAATGGGGTTGGAAGATGTGAGGGGACACGATGGGACACAGCAGAGAGTCATACATGAGAAACGGGTGGACAGAGGAATCAGCCACGGGAGGGAGATCAGATAGGCAGGGAGACGGGGAGACAGTAGCAAGGCTGTCTCAGAATCACAGCTGGGAGACGTTGGGGTGCAGACAGGACTCACATTATTGGTTTTCATGCCTCCCTGGCCCCGGCGGCCAAAATGGCCAGTCAGCCGGTGTAGGACAGTACGGCTCTGCCTCCTGGCAGATCGAAGTCTTGAGCTGGCTCCCCTCCTACCAAAACCGCCCGAGTTTTCTGTTGGGAAGAAGGGTGCAAGATAAATGGGGGCGCATCCCATGAGGCCCGGTAGGGAGAGGTCCTGTGTGACTTTCAGCAAGGACCTCTGACCATTAATGCCTCCTCCCCAGGCCTGCAGTTACCATGATTACTGTCACCATGGCCTCCTGAGGGGCCAAGTCCTGGGCCTCCACTCTGAGTGATGTCCTTGAAGGAAAAGAGGAAAAGCACGACCTCTCCCATCTCATTCTTGATGGGCATCATGTCCAAGAGGCACCAAAAGGCTGAGCCTGTAGATGTGGAGAGGTGGAATGGGAGGGTGAGCAGTCCGTGGCACCCCTTTCCCCTTAACCTCCCATGGTTCCTGAGCATAGTCAAAGGGCTTGGCAAAGGTTTAGATCTGGAAAGAACCCCAGAGATTATGTTAGCTGACTCCTTCTCTTCCAGATGGGAGAACAAAGTCCTCGAGAGGATCAGGGATGTACTTGGCGTCACCTAGTCAGCCTGTGGCAGTGGGTGGACCAGCACCCAGACTTCTGCCATGCCAGGCAAATTCTGGGTAAGGCACCTAGGCAGGGCTGCGGGGCTGCAGGACTGCAGGGCAGGCCAGGCCTCCTTACCATCCTTTCGATAGAAGCAGATTTCAGCCCGGTGCTCCTGATGGCCCTCCAGGGCCTTGTGCAGCCTCTGCAGTGCTGGCTCGCTGGTCTCCGGACCGTAGAGGAAGCGGCAGCTGCAGGTTTTCTGCATGACCTCGGTACGGCCGTAGCCTGTGAGCTCACAGAATCCGTCAGAGCAGTACACAATGGGAAAGCCCCGTGGGCCCTGTGCGTTGGCCAGCAGGAAGTTGCTGTCTGTGGGAAGAAGAGGTCAAGGTTAGGTCAAGGCCAGGAGGGGAGCTTAGCTTCAAGGTGGGTAAGTACCTCCCCCAGGCTGTGGTCAGAAGTCAGAGCCAGAAGCTTCCCAGGCTTCATTTGATTCCTGGGTCCCCTTTGGGATATTCTGAAATGAGAGTGCGAAGAGATAGAACAAAAGGACAAGGACGTAAGGGTGGCCCGGGACTGGCACAGGGATCACTGGGGGGTTGGAGAAGGTCATGCAGTCCTTCTGCCTGCATTCAGGCTGGTGAGCTTATACAGAGGACCTATAGTAGTAAGAGCATGGGCTCCAGCACCACACCCCTGCCGCTTTCCAACCATAACCTTGGACAAGTTAATGAACTCTCTTCTGTGCCTCAGCTTTCGTATCTGCAAAGTGGGGGGTAATATATCTTGTTCACATGGTTGTCGTGAGAGTTATATGAGTTACCTGGGGAAAACAGATCCTAGCACTCACTAAGTGCTACACTGACAAGGTACGACAATACCCCCCCCCACACCCCACCCCCCCACCGCCCGCCGCATTCCCACAGCCTGCAAGACACATGCATAGCTGCTACCCTGTCATCCTATTAGAGAGTGGACAGGGCAGAGATTCTGGTGATATCACACCCATTGTATTGATAGGAAACCAAAACATGGGGATTATCCAAACTCACAAATCTCCTTTGTTGGGGGAGAGAGACAGTGATGAGTAGTGTCCTCATTCTCTGCCTTCCAGGAAAGGTCCTCTTTTTAGCATCTCTTTAGGTAATTTCAGGGGGTCTGTCCCAGTGCTCAAAGTCGGACAGGATTGGGCGCTGAAGTTTAGTCCAGCAACCCCAGCAGCAGAACCTGAGCTGGCTCCCTATGGCTCCAATGTGTGGAGGTCGAAGAGGGGCTCTGTGGGCCATCCAGGGGCAGAGTCTCCACTGAGGGAAGGGGCCTGAGACACAACCAGTACTGGGAGCTAAGAGGGGTGACTGTCTGGGGGTGGAGTGGCTGATGGGGGCTGAAGGTGCCTGGGAGGCTTTGGGTCCTGGGCAGCAGCCTCCCTCTTCCATCCCAGGGCCCGTTGCCCGGGTGATGGGAGCTATGGAAACAAGGGAGGTGTCTGTGGGGGGAGAGTGGGGAGGCGGCTAAGGCCCCGGCGGCTCGGTTTCCGCCCGCGGGTACCGCTCCCGCTACCTTCCAGATACTGGCTAGGGTACCCCAAGGGGGCAGGGGGAGATCTCTCAGCTCCAAAGTAGGAAAAGGGAAAGGCGGGAGAAGTGGCAGAGAAGGAGGAATGTGGCTGTCCAAGGTGCTGAACCTGGAATCCAAGCTGGGAGTGGGTGAGCAGAGAGTTCCCTCCGTCACAGGGACCACCCCCTCCTCCTGCCTCACCTCCCTCAGATGCAGACGCGCCAAGATTTGGGGGCGCGTGACCTTAATCCAAGCAAGGTGCTGCCTAAGTCTGATCTTTTCTCTTTCTTTTTTCTTTTTTTTTTCCTGGGGAAGGAGATGCTGGAGCCTTCTGGAAGTGGACTCCAGAGCGCCTGACCGCTTCGTCCCACCTCTGCGTCTCGGATACCCCCCCATACGTCCCCAGCAGAGCTCTGCCCCGCAGCGGGAGGCTCCCACGGCCCCCTCCTCCGTTTTGCGGCACAAAAAGCATTTCCTGACTCAGTCACACTCCCAGTCTTAGCCCCCTGCACTCTTGGCCCTTTCCTCGCCTCCCCTCACAGGACACTGCCAGTCCTGTTCCTTTCCCGGCGACTTGGGGAGTTCCTAGACCGTCAAGACCACTCTCCCCGCCTCGGGTGTCACCATATCCAGGAGACCCGGCGCCGGCGCCGAAGCCGACTTGGCCCCAGCTCCAACACCCAGCCCCAGCCTCGCCCCACTCACGAGTGCCGTCGAAGCGGGTGGCGATGGTGTCCAGAAAGGTGTTTTGCGGGGCCAGCAACCCCTTCATGACCGGCATGGCCTCGGGGCGGGGGGTCGAGGCGCGGCGCTGGGGGGCGTTCAGCGCGGCGGGGCCGGAGGGGGCGCGCTGCCGGCGGAGCCGGGGCGCCCCATGCGCCCGCCTGCCTCCTCCCCTCCTCTCAGCGCCGCCGCCGCCGCTGCCTCTCGGTTCCGAACCTTGCAGCTCTCGGCTAGGCTTGGCGCCGCCTCTGTCCCCCCACCTCCCCACGGGCCAAGTTCTTTCCCCCGGGCTCGGCCCGCACCCGCCACGTGGCCGGTACGGGGAGGGGCCGCCAGCGACACCCTCACCCTTCTCCGCGTTGCTCCTCCCAGGGGGGAGCGGCCCACGCGTGTCTCTCCCAGAGAGATTTCGGGACACGCCCACCTGGAGCAGAGACCACGGAGGTGGGGCGGGGCTTGGTTGGCAGACACTCCCCTTTCCGGGGTGACCACGCCCCCACGCGTGGTTCCCAGGCGACTCCTTGTGGCTCCGCCCTACGGGTTTCCCCGCGCGCCGCCCACGCTGCGGATGGTGTTTGGTTCACAGTGCCGCCTGCTGGAATTGGGATATTTCAGTTCCCTGCGCTCCAAAGTGTGATAGCAAGGTTAAAGAGATTCGTTTGGCCGGTGGGGGGTCGACGGGACGGCTGGAAATGAACTTCTAGAATAGCTTAACCCTCACTCGCGCCCCAGTTTAGGTAAGGAACCTTGGCGAGCTCTGTCTCTGAGCGCAGCCTGGTGGATGAAAAGAGCTTTGGAGTCCATGGGGTAGAATCCCAGCTTTGCTACTCACTGATTGTGTGATTTAGCCTCGTCAAGCCTCCCTTTCCTTATCTGTAAAATTGAGCTAATAATTTTCACCTCATGCGGTTGTGAGAATTTAATAGCATAATGCATGTTTTTGGTACACAATAAGTGTGCTGGAGAGCAATTGTCTCTCTCTTCCTGTAGTTTTGATTTAACCTTCCTTCTCTCAGCTGCCATTCAAGTGGAAGAGAGGCTGGAGGCAAGTTGGGGGCTGAGAAAGATAGTTTCAAGTTAGGCAGAGGCAGTTTGCAAATCTTTAAAGGTGTATTGGTGGTCTTTGAGCTCCATCTTCTCCAAGAGGGAACCAGTGCAGCAGCAAGAATGACCCAGGTGAGACCAGACATCGGACTTTTTCACTACAAAAGCAGAAAATCACCGGGCGGGGGTGGGGGGGTGGGTGGGGGGCAGCTGAGGGTGGTGGCTTAGGGTGGCTGCTTTCCAGAACAAAACAGCTAAAGCCAGTGAGAATGGGAAGATAGGCTGGTGGTCATCTCAGGCCCTCACCAGTGCTCCTCATCCCCAAGTCTGACCTGGGCATTATCTGGAATGTTAGATTGCTTAAAAGTCCCACATCCTTCTGTGTGTCTACTTTTGGATGTTATATTAGTTTCCTAGGGCTACTATAACAAAGTACCACAAACTGGCTTAAACAACGGAAATTTATGTCTCAGTTCTGGAGGCTAGAAGTCCAAGATCAAGAGAAGGCAGGGCTGGTTCCTTCTGAAGGCTGTGAGGGAGAATCTGTTCCATGCCTCTCTTCTAGCTTCTGGTGGGTTGCTGACAATCTTTGGTGTTCCTTGGCTTGTAGATACATCACTCCACCTCTGTCTTCATGTTCACATGGGTTCCCCCTGTGTGTGTTTCTGTAAGTCCACATTCCCCCTTTTTATAAGGACACTGGTCATATTGGATTAGAGGTCCACTCTACTCCAGTATGACCTCATCTTAATTATATCTACTATTTCTATATAAGGTCATATTATGAAGTGCTGGGGGTTAGGACTTCAACATATGAATTGGGGGTGGGGAGGTGCATTCGGCTAAAGTTGCAGGAAAATCTTGCCCCATTTCTGATTAAGAACTCCTGACTCCCAGGTAACTACAGAATGAAGTATAAAGCCTTCACAGTCCAGGCTGCAGGAACCCAAGAGCTTCCCCTCCAGCGTCTCCCCGCGCCCCACACCGTCAACCCTGTGCTGCAGCCACTCGGGAAAATTCATGTTGAATCTCAAATTCTCGGTCTTTTGGGCAAGCTTGGCTCCTCTCCCTTTCCAGCCAGACTCCGCTCCTCTGTGCAACATTCCTAGCTACCTCCCATCCCTGTCTGTCTGTAAAGGTCGAGATACAGAATGACGAGGAGAGAGCATTGAGAGATGAGTCTGCCCCCCCTCCTCCCCCTCCAAGCGTGCACACGTGCGTTTCTCTCCGTACCACTGGGCCTAGCACAGTTCCTTGCTCTGTGTTTTGTGTTCTACCAGCCAGAGCTGAGGTGCTCCAGGGCCGGGCTGCCAGGCCCTCGGGCTCTTTACAGACTCTCACGCCCCCTGCAGGACGGGATGCGACAGCAAAGGAACAGAGACCAGCTTCACTAACAAGAGACTCGTCTTTATTGCCCTTTTTCTGAGGGCTGACACCCGGCGGGCAGCGAGGAGAGGGCAGGGTCAGAACCCGGCCAGAGCAACGGCTCAGACTCCAGACCTTCCCCCAGGCGCCGCAGAGGGAGCGGCCAGGGCGGGACATCTACGCCCGGGGCAGGGGCGCGGCGCTGGCTCTGCGCCTGCGCGGCGGCCCATGGTCAGGATGCCGGCTGCGTGGTTGCCGCTGGCCTGCAGGAGGCGCTGCAGCCGGCCCTGGAGGCCAGGGGGTCCCGGCCGCCGCTTGCCCAGCGTGAGGATGCCGGCCGCGTGGTTGCCCGCGCCGTGCAGCAACTCGTAGAGGCGGCAGGAGCACGTCTTCTGGCGGCAACAGTCGGGCAGGGGCTGCGCTGCCGCTCCCGGCGACAGGAGCGCGGGCGGTAGCAAAAGCAGCAGCAGCAGCAGCGTCACGGCGGCCCAGGGGACCTAGAGAGACGCGAGGCCAGGCGCTGGGGTGGGGGGAGGGCGGGGGGGGGGCGGCGGGTTTCCCGCCGCGCCCACCTTCAGCCCCCTGGCCCAGGCCCCGCCCACTTGGTTCTGCGCCCCCTCCCTCCTGCGGTCCTAACACTCTGCGTCCCCTAGTTTCCCCGGCCTCTGTCTGCAAGACTGTATTAGAGGGCTCCTCTCTGGCTCTTTTACCTACTCATCTCTCAAGCCCCAGCACACCATCTCCTCCAGGAAGCCCTTTGAGACTCCTGGGCAGAGTGATTCCCTCTTTTCTGGGTACCCTTAAGTCTCTCGTTACCCCCATTAGAGCGCTTACCACTCCACCTGAAAACAGGGTGTGTGAGTCTGCACCGGAAGTTTGTTCACTCAGGGAAACAGACCCAGTATAGTCCCAACATGGGCAAACCAAGGACTGGGGTGCAGTCAAGGACCGGCAGGATCCAGGTTGTCTTGTCTGCCTGCTCCCTCACAGGGGAAACTGCATTCTGTGGCTTCTGCACCAGTTTCCTACCCTCTTATGGGCACAACTTCCTCACTTGTAAACGGGTTAAGTAATTCCTATAGTGCAGGCTGCCAGGAGGAGGACATGAGAGACTGCAAACAGCACCTGATACATGAGCTCTCAGGAGCTGGGCACAGTCCCATGCTAGCAGAGGCCGACCCTCCGCCAAGGCCCCACCCAGTCCCCTGCCTCAGAGCCCCCCACCCCCCCCCCAGGAAAAGACCAAGAGTAGAGACATCTCAGACTTCTTTCCAGCCCCCTGAGCAAGCAGTCTCATTGCCCCCCTGGGATGATGAGTTACCCCTCCATCCCCAGGTATCTTTACCTTCGTAGAGGGAGGGTTCATGACGTCTGGAGCTCAGAGTGGGGTAGCCAAGAAAGGTGTTGTCTGCAGTGGTCCAAATAGCCAGGAACTTTGAGGCCGTTGACTGTGACCACTGATCAAGGGCCTGGGGTTTATAGTGCTCTGAGGTGGTGCAGGACAGACGGGTACTTGCGTCTACTCTGGGGCCAGACAAAGGCAAGTCTAAGATTAGCCTCCCACAGGGCAGCCGTCTCCAGGTTGGGCCCAAAGAATGGCCGCCAAGGCTCTCAGAAGCGGGAGTTCGATCACTGTGCCCAGGGTCCCCCCCTTGTCTGTCTGCCTGCTCCCTGGAGATGGGGCGGTCTCCGGGCATTAATGAGGCCACCTTGCACCCAGGAATCTGGGAGCACAAAAGAGGCCCTGGCTGGGGCGCTGGCCTGGGACAATGTATGTGTGTTTGGGGCGGGTGGGGGGGGGGCAACTGCTAATTAGGGCCGGAGAGAAGGCAGCTGTGAGACCCACTCTCCACATGGTGTATGTGGTGGGGGGAGGGCAGCTAGGCAGCAGGCCTAGCTCCCTGTTGCTGTCCCTGGGGTCTGTCAGGTTCCACGGCCCTCTTCCTTAATGGAAAAGTCTTCTTACACCTCTCCCTTCCCCCAGTTCTCTCCTTCCCTCTGCCCCTTCCACGAACCTCCAAGGGGGAAAAGCTTGAAAACTCAGCCTGGGTAGGGGGAGGAAACAGCCAAACCTGGTGTTGTTCTTGGACCTGCCCAGTTTCCCTCCTGTTCAGGTGGCCTGGAGTAGGGGATAGAGTCCCAATCCCACCATAGGAGAGAGTGAACGACCCGGGGCGGAGAGGACCGCGCCATCTCCAAGCCAGAGTCTCTTTTATTCAGGGCATGTCCATTATGCACCTGCTCTCAGCCAGGCCCTGCACAGCACTGGAGGGACAGTGTGCATCAGACATGGCCCAATTTTCCAGGAGCTCCAAAGTCCAGGTGGGGAGGCAACCTAGCATAATGATAGCTTCGTGGGAGAAAGGACCCCCAAAAGGCCTTGCATGCCAAGTAGATTTCCATCAGCTAAGACTGGGGAGGAGGCATTCCACAGAAGGCACAGCTTGAGCAGAGACCTGGAGGTGACAGTGCTTAGCTCATGCAGGATAGTAGGGTGTGGTCATCATAGCTGTGGCTTCCTTCTCAGGGGAGAGGTGGCTGGACAGGTAAGTGAGGGCCAGGGTGGGTCAAAGGGTCTTGCAGGCTAAGCTGATTGGTCTGAATCCTGTGGCCACTGGGGAGCCACAGGAGGGTTTTAGCAGGAAGAAGTTGTGGGGTTGATGGGGGATTGGGTGGCCTGGATGTGGGGCATGGAATCCAGCAGTAATTCAGAGGTAGAACTGGTGACTTGGCAACTGATCAGGAACAGGGACTGTGTTACTTAACAGGAGCTTGTGGGGCCTTGGGCAAGCCTCACAGCCTCAGGAAGCCTCAGTTTCCCCACTGCTAAGATGGGCAGTTAACCCAAATGGTCTCTGAGATTGCTTCCTGTTGTGATACTTCCTGACTTGCAGTATAGCCCCTGCCCATGGAGGTGATTTGTGGGTATTGGGCCAGACAGGCACCTGTGCTAAGCCAGCTAAGTTGAGGAGCAGTCCTTCCCCATTTACGGTAAGCTTGGAGTGGAGAGAGGGAGGAGGAGTGGGCTCTGGGTCTTCTGGGTTGACCTAGGCCATGGTAGGGGTCCCCAAGACCTACCCCAACCTGGAGTGGAGTGTGGGGGGAAAGCCTTGGTGTCCAGAGCTGAAGGTGGGGGAAGCCAGCCTGCAGCAAGAACAGGATGAATGAGACTACTACAGTTTCGCCATAAGCAGACCCTGAGTCCAGAATCTGGGTGCAAGTGGTTTATTTGGGAGGTAATCCTACAAAGCACATGAAAACATGGGGATGGGCAGGGTGGAAGGAAAACCAGTAAGAATTGTGTTAATCAGAGGGTTACCACTACGGGCAACCGGTGCAGAAGACACTTGAGAATTGTACTCAGGGACAGTGACGCTGAGGTCTCTTTCTCTGACGCCTGTCTTTTATTGACTGAGGGTCACTCCTGGGGAACATTAACGGTTAACACGTCCAGCCTGCCCAGTGACTGGGCCTGGAGACACAGGAGACATCGGCAGTATGTGGGAACTCTAGCAGTGTCCTCCGGAGGGCGCCACGGGACTTCAGGGAGGGCACTGCAGGGGCCAGTTGACGTGGGCTCCTCAGAACGGGCTGAACAGCTTAGACCTCCCTCAGGCCTGGGGTTCTGATGGGCAACTGTCACGCGGCACAGAGTCGAAGACCCTGGCCAAGACTTCCCATCCAGAGAGGCCACAGAGGAATGTACCAAGTGGCCTATGAGGGGGATGGGGCAGTGGGCAGGCCT
Organism: Lynx canadensis; assembly: GCF_007474595.2. Classification (NCBI taxonomy): domain Eukaryota; kingdom Metazoa; phylum Chordata; class Mammalia; order Carnivora; family Felidae; genus Lynx; species Lynx canadensis. The sequence goes on from NC_044316.2 coordinate 40,157,367, forward strand.
CTCAGCTCAGGACACCACCCTTTTCTGCAGACACTGGGCCAGGTGCCTGTGCCTAAGGACCCGGGGCATCTCAGGAGGATAGGAGGACGAAGGGCAGGCTGCAAGGGCCACCCGGAGTTCTCTGAAGGCCCCTTGCCCCACCAGGTGGACTCTGGCAGGGCCCACGCTGCCCCAGAACCGCAAGGACTTGTAGCGGGGAGAGACTTCCTGAAGGCAGTGGTCAAGCTGGAAACAGAACGGCCTGAGTGAGGCTGGTGTGTAGCTGTGTGGCATGTGGATGAGGGATGCCTGATGGTGCCCAGGGTATGTGTGGTAGGTGTTTCATGTGTCCATATGTGTCTGTGGAATTCATCTCTCCCTTCCCAGAGCCTCAGGGAAGCTCTCCTCCCCGCCCCCCTCCTCCCCATCACTCCACTGCGCCCAGGGCACCTGGAGTCATGCAGGGTAAAGGAGACATGCAGTCCCGTCCTGTCCTATCCCTGTCTTGTTTACCTTGTCTCGATTTTCCTCTGACAGGTTTCTCAGGCCCCTCAGCGCCACAAACACCTCATAGTGGGGAGCCGAGCCCTCGGAGGAATCTGCAGACAAACCCCCATGTTCACACACTTTTGTCAACAGGGCAGCTCCCAACGCCAATGCCGGTGCTCCTACCTGTTCCACCTTACTCTGAGGTTCATGGGAGAAGAGGAATCCCTTGGTAGAGAGGAGGGTAAATGGAGAGGAACCCAAAACCTAATCGTAAATATGAAGCAGGCCCGGAAGGGAAAGGGGGAGAGACTGCAGCAGGAGGGATGGGAGTTAGACCTGAGTGAGCTAGGACTTGTGTTAGGAGCAACCAAAGAGGCCACGTCTTCTGACCTCTTTTCTAAAGTTCTTCCATCCGCATGGAATGGCATGGGGGGCAGCCAACTCAAGAATGGGGGGCAGGAGCTGATGGAGAAGCTTACCCAGAATGCTGCTCTCCACACAGCTGTGGTCTAACAGTTTCGCCCCTGGCCACTGCCCGACAGCCCGGCCCAGGGCCTCAGAGAACACATCCTCTCGAATGTCTTCTCCTCTCACACTCAGGGCCTGGCCCAGCCTGGGGAGGAGGAAGGAGACAGAGGAGCCTAGGGCACAAGGACGGCCCCTCAGCTCCCCAGGGGGTCACGTACCTGCAGACGAACCTGACGACTGGACACCGATTGTAGGCACCAACCACCTGTACCACATCACCCAGGCAGCACCTGACAGGTGGGGGAGTGGGGGGCGAGGTCAGCCCCAGGGGCCCATTCGCTCATATCCCTGGCCTTCGATAGGGTCCCAGAGGGGTGGGCAGGCGATCACCTGGTAAGGCTGTTGTGGTCGGTCAGCACCAGCTCATACTCCTTGCCCTTCTGGGCCTCGGCCAGCAGGACGGTAGAGGCAGCCTCTTCCTGGGCTCCTTTGTTGACTGGGAGCAGCTCAATAAAAGGAGCTCCAGGGGGCAGAAGGTAGAGCCCGCGGGGCTGCTCTGGCCACAGGTTCAGGCCCACCACCCCTGTGGGGAGCAAGCAGCCCTTCAGTGGCCGGTGCCCTTGCTTTCTGCTAGGCAGTAGCCCCTCCCCCGGGCCCCCAGGCCCCAGTTCTCTGAGCAGCTGTTCCCACTGCTGCCCTCCCACCCCTCCTTCCTGGCTCCCCCAGGCTCAGTGTGCCACCTCTGAGGCCCTAGTTGGGAGGAGGCGGTGGTTCGGCGGGTGGCAGACCTGGCGCCAAATGCTGGCACCGTGTGAATTTGTGCAAGTTTCTTAACCTCTATGAGCCTCAGTTTCTGCATGTGTATAAACGGAGCTGTTGGTGTTGGGGGGATTAAATGATTAGGTAGGGCTCAGTGTTTGGCAGCTAGCCGTGTGACCTCTGCCCCCTGCCCCAGCTCACTAGCCTTGAGTCCTGCTGACCTCCAGAGGCAGAGTAAGCCGGGGAGAAGAAGGCTAGCCCTTGGCACCACAATGCCTCCAGGGCAGCCACAGCCTCGGCCTGGCCTCCTGCGTCCAGAGTCACCACCACTTGTAGCTTCGGCCAGAGCCGAAGGGCCAGTCCTCGGGGCCCCTGCTCTAGGGCCTCCCGCAACTCAGTTGCCCGTCTGGGGAGAGGCACCCCCGGGTTCCCGGCAGCTATTGTCTCAGCTAGCTCTTCGCCATCCGCCTCCAGGCCCACAAAGACGTCCAGGAGTTCGGCCGCTGTCCCACCTTCCAGTGCCCGCAGCCCTGGGGACCTCAGTGCCTTCAGCAGCAGGGCCCCAGGGTGCTTGGCTCCAGGGGCGCTAACCTGGCCCAAGGCACGCCAAGGCCAGGGGAGAGGGCAGGGCCAGGGGGACGTAGGGGTCACACAGGCGGTGCCTCCCGGAGCCAGCACTTCTGGATAGGCCTTGTTTAGGGCTGCCAGACCCAGCAAGGTGGCCTGGAGGGAGACAAGAGAGGGTGTTGGCCCTGGGCCTGAGCCAGTCCCCGAGCCCCCAGTTTGGGGGTTCTTTGCCCACCCTGCTGGGAGGGTTTGGCTGCAAGTAGGGGTCTCTAATGGGGCTAGGCTCCAGCCTTCTCCGTTTACCTGCAGAGAGGCCTCTCCGTAGTACTGGGTTGAGGTAGGAGGCGAGAGCTGCCCCTCACTTTCTTCCTCTTGGGCCTGGCTGGCCTTGGTCAGTGGGAGATGGTTCCGGAAGGTGCTTATATCTGTAGCCCAAAGACATCATAAACTCGTCCTGAAGCCACAGTTTCCCAAGAGTTTCAGGCAAGATGGGTGAGACCCTTAATAAGGAACCCAGCATAGGCTTAGGCTGAGCGGGGCTACTGGGGCCCAGGAATGGAAAATTCATCTTGAACAATCCTGAGCCTGGGTAGGTCTTTGCGTTGGGCCCCTCTGTGCTGGCGGTAGAAGGTGAGAGGGAATCCTTGGGTTCTGAAATCTGACTATCCTGTGGGGTTTCTATCTGTTTGGGGCCACCTCCCCAGCCCCTTGGAAACACACCTGTGTTCCCCCTGAGGGGACCGCGGGGCCCCTGGGCTCCCTGCAGACACCACTTCAGGGCCTGCTGCTGGCTCTGGCCCGCGTGCAGTGTGCTCTGTTCTAGTCTCCGCTGCTGCCAGGCGGCCGCCCAGCACAGGGTCCCTGCTGTCACACAGTGCTGGAGGCTAGCAAGCCAGGACAGCCTGGCATCTTGGGGCTGCCGCTGCCAGAGCACGGCCAGCAGTGGCAGCAGCAGCAGCAGGAGAAGGAACAGCAGCAGCAGCAGCATCTCCAAGCAGCTCCTGGGAGGAGGAAGGGACCCAAGTTCTGGTCCTGGAGGGGAGGAGAGGATAACCCATTTCTCCCTCACCTTAAGCCCCCTCTACCGCACGAGAAACCCAGGAAAAAGGAAGTCTGGGAAGAAGCCAGGACCCATCAGGCAGGTGATGCAGAGGAGACAACATCAAGGCCTTGGAGTCACACTGACCTGAGGTCGGACACTGGCTCTGACACTTGGTTAGCCGTAGGGCCCTGGGTAAGTCAGCCAGCTGCTCTGGGCTCCGTTCCCCTGTCTGTAAAATGGGAATAATAACAGCTTCGCAGAAGATATAGACAGGGTTTGACACAGTGCCTGGCACACAGCGGCTGCTCAATGACATGTCCTGCCCACTCCTGGGTGGCTCTGCTGCATCCCAGGATCCACCCTGTCCCCGCTCCGGGCCCCTCCTAAGCCCCGGGGAAGTGGTTCCATGTCCCATGTGCACCTGTCATAGCCCACTTGCGCAGACTCTCAGCACCCAGGGCCCCCTCGGCGGTGGGTACTTGGGTCTCTGTACACAGCCAGTCAGAAAGATGGAGCCGTGGCTTTAAAGGGAGGGGCCCTGATGGGGAAATCCGGTCACGGGCCTGAGGGAGGAGCTGGGGGGGGGGTGCTCTTAAAGGGGCAGCTTGCCTAAGGGCCCAAGCCCAAGCTGGCAGGTGGGAGGAAGCTACCGTGGGAGACTTCAAACTCCTGCTGTCTTCAAACTCCTGCAGGTGAAGGAAGAGAAAGCTGAGTGTGGGAAAGAGTTCAGGAAGCAGCTTGAGTTGGGAGAAGGGCGCACCCCAGGAGAGCAGGTTCAAGCTGGAGAACTGTTAAAAAAAAAAATTTTTTTTTCTCCCAATCCAGAAACCATGTCCACAAAGATCTACCAGCTTTCTCTCACAAAGGTGGTAGAGAAATAAATCCCCTCCCCTGGCATAAGCAACCACAAATCTAGTTGCTCTCCATATAGATTTGTCTGTTCTGGACATTTCATATAAATGGAATCAGAACACGTGGTCTTTTGTGCTGGCTCCTTTCACTTAGCATGTTTTCAAGGTTCTTCCACGTCATACCGTGTAGCAGTAGTTAATTTCTTTTTATTGCCAAATGTATTTCATGGTATGGATATGCCACACCACATTTACTTATCCGTTCATCAGTTGATGGGCATTTGGGGTCATTTCCGTTCTTTGGCTACTATGTATAACGCTATTACGGATATTTGTGTACAAGTTTTTCTGTGGATATATGTTTTTATTTTCTTGCATAAAAATGTGATGAATGCAAGGGATTTACTGCATTCCAATGAATAGAATAGCTGGGTTGCATAAGTAGCTCTGTTTAACTGTGTAAGGAACTGTTAAACTGGTTTCCATAGTGGCTGCACCATTTTACATCCCCACCAGCAGTATATGAGGGTTTCAAATTCTCTACATCCTTGCAAACACTTGTTATTACCCAACTTTTTGATCACAGCTATCGTAGTGGGGTGTGAAGTGACTTGAGTCTGTTTTAATTTGCATGGTCCCCGATGACCAATGACCAAGCATCTTTTCATGTATCTATTGGCCATTTATACACTTCTATGGAGAAATGTCTTTTCAGATCCTTTACCCATTTTTTACTGGGCTATTTGTCTTTTTATTATTAAGCTGTAAGAGTTCTTTATATATTTTGCAGTCAAGTCCCCTGTCAGATAGATGATTTGCAAATGGATTCTTCCATTCTGTGGGTTGTCTCTTCATTTTCTTGATAGTGTCCTTTGAAGCACAAAAATTTTAAATTTTGATGAAGTCTAATTGTCTACTTTTTCTTTTGTTGCTTGTGCTTTTGGTGTCATATCTAGGGACCCATCGTCAAGTCCAAGGTCATGAAGATTTACTCCTATGTTTTCTTCCAATACTTCCATAAAATTAGCTCTTACATTTAGGTCTTTGATTTGTTTTTTCTTGTGGTAAAATATGCCTAAGATTTACCATTTTAACCCGATCCGGTATCCACTTCAGTGGCATTAAGTACATTCACACCATCGTGCAACCATCACCACCATCCATTTCCAGAACTTTTTCTTCTTCCTACACTGAAGTGTGACTCATGAAACACTAACTCCCCATTCCTCCTCTCCCCAGCCTCTGATGACCATGATTCTATTTTCTGTCTTCATGAGTTTGACTACTCCAGGTAGCTAACATAGGGGCATCCATACAATGTCTGTCCTTTTATGTCTGTCTTATTCATTCAGCATAATGTCTTCAAGATTCACCCATGTTGTGGCATGTGTCAGAATTCCCTTCCTTTTTAAAGCTGAATGAGGGGCGCCTGGGTGGCGCAGTCGGTTAAGCGTCCGACTTCAGCCAGGTCACGATCTCGCGGTCCGTGAGTTCGAGCCCCGCGTCAGGCTCTGGGCTGATGGCTCAGAGCCTGGAGCCTGTTTCCCATTCTGTGTCTCCCTCTCTCTGTGGCCCTCCCCTGTTCATGCTCTGTCTCTCTCTCTCTGTCCCAAAAATAAATAAACGTTGAAAAAAAAAATAAAGCTGAATGATATTCCCTTGTATGTCTAGACCACATTTAGTTTACCCATTCACCCACCGATGGACACTTGTGTTATTTTCACCTTTTGGCTTTTGTGAATAACGCTGCTACGAACACGGGTGTACAAATATCTGTTTGAGTCCCGCTTTCAATTCTTTTGAGTATATACCCAGAAGTGCTGGATCACATGTTTAACTTTTTGAGGAATCTCCATGGTATTTTCACAGCAGCTGCTACTTTACATGCCTACCTGCAACGCACATGGGTTCCAATTTTTCCGCATCCCCTACAACAGTTGTTATTTTGTTTTGTTTTGATAACAGCCAATCTAATGGGTAAGAAGTATTTCATTGTAGTTGTGATTTGCATTTTTTTTTTTTTAGAAAAAATTTTTAAGTTTCTTTTTATTTCTTTTGGGAGAGATACAGAGAGCAAGCGGGGAGGGGCAGAGAGAGATGGAGACATAGAATCTGAAGCAAGCTCCAGACTCCGGGCTGTCAGCATAGAGCTCAACTCGGGGCTCTAACTCACAAACGGTGAGATCATGACCTGAGCCGAAATCAAGTCAGATGCTTAACTGACTAAGCCACCCAGGTACCCCATGATTTGCATTTCTAACGACTGAGCATTTCTTGTGTATTTATTGTCCCCCTGTATATCTTTAGAGAAATGTCTACTCACATCCTTTCCATTTAAAAATGGGGCACCTGGGTGGCTCAGTCGGTTAAGCGTCTGACTTTGGCTCGAGTCATGATCTTGCAGTTCGTGAGTTCTAGCCCTGCATCGGGCTCTGTGCTGACAGCTCGGAGCCTGGAGCCTGCTTTGGATTCTCTGTCTCCCTCTCTCTGCCCCTCCCCGGCTTGTGCTCTCTCTTTCTCTCAAAAACCCGGCTTGTGCTCTCTCTTTCTCTCAAAAATAAGTAAACATTAATTTTTTTTTTAAATTGTTGTTGACTTGTAGGAATTCTTTATATATTCTGGATATTAATCCCTTATCAGACATATAATTTGCACATATTTTCTCCCAATCTGTGGGTTGTCTACTCACTCTAACAGTGTCCTTTGATGCACAAAAGTTTTTGTTTTGATGAGGTCTACTTTTTTTTTAAAGTTTATTTATTTATTTATTTATTTATTTATTTTGAGTGAGAGACAGAGCACGAATGGGGTTGGGGCAGACAGAGAGGAGAGAGCAAGAATCCCAAGCAGACTTTGCACCAGGGCAGAGCCCAATGAAGGACCCAACCAACCAACTATGAGATCATGACCTGACCCAAAGTCGGACGCTTAACCGACTGAGCCACCCAGATACCCCGATGAGGTCCAATTTATTTTGTGTTGCCTGTGGTGTCATGGCCAAGAAATCATTGCCAAATCCAATGTCATGAAGTTTTCTATGGTTTCTTCTAAGATTTTTATAGTTTTATCTCTTACATTTAGGTCTTTGATCCATTTTAATTTTTGTACGTGATGTAACATAAGGCTCCAACTTTATTCTTTTTTTTTTTTTTAATGTTTTTATTTTTTTGAGAGAAAGAGTACGCCCACGTGCATGCTCAGGAGAGGGGCAGAGAAAGAGGAGGACAGAAGGATACAAAGCGGGCTCCCCGCTGACAGGCTGACAGGCTGACAGCAGCAGCCCGATGCAGGGCTCGAACTCCCCAACTGTGAGATCACAACCTGACCCAAAGTTGGACACTCAACTGACTGAGCCACCCAGGCGTCCCTCTCCACCCCCCCCCCAACTTTATTCTTTTGCATGTGGCTATCCAGTTGTCCCAGCACCACTTGTCCCAGCACCACTTGTTGAAAAGACTATTCTTTCCCCATTGCATGGTTTTGGCACTCCTGTGAAAAATCAGTTGACCACGGACACATGGGTTTCCTTCTGGACTCTGAATTCTATTCTATGGATCCATACATCTATCCTTATGCCAGTATCACACTATGTTGATTATTGTTGCTTTGCACTAAGTTTTGACCTACTGTGACATGTGACTACTTCAACTTTATTCTTTTTCAGTTGGTTATTTAGGAGTATATTGTTTAACTTCCATATATTTGTGAATTTTCCAGGGCTTATCTTGTTATTGTTATTTGGGTAGTGAGTGGCTGATCATTTTAGTGAGTCCACATACTTCCCACCCCCCACCTCCCTACAGTGCAAAGCCTCTGCTATTGCTCATTCAGGGGGTGCAGACTTGAGTATGCCCAGTCACCCTAGCATGACAGTGATTTTCACCTCTTTCCCTGACCACACCCAGCTGTTAAGCTACATGAATTGTTGGCTAATTGCTATATATTTTCCAACAATGCTTTGGGGGGAGAAATGGCTCCACAAACTGATCCAATCAAATTCAGGTTTCTTTGAAGGGACAGTTTCACGGCCAGTGTTTGAGATTTGTTCTGACCCCGAGAGAGCTCCTCCCGGCTGTCTCTTTCCCCATCTTTCTCTAGCACACTCGCTAGCCCAGCTCAACCTCTACCTCCGATAAAGCTATCTGTTCTCCTGCCACTTGCTTTTCACAACCTCCAAGGTTTCAGAGAGCACCCTTAAGCTTGAATTTCCCTTGCAAATGAAGTCCGTTCTTTTGAGGAGAGATTCGAAGTTTTCTGTTTCAGAGCCTGCCTCTCTGTCCCGCCCCCCCCCTCCTCCGTATATCTTAGCCCTGATCATTCTTAAGCTGCACACCCACGTCTCCTTGGACATTCCAACGTATCCGGATTTGTACTCAATCTTCCTCCCAACCTGCTCCTCTCCCACATCTTCCCCTTCCCATCTCACTGAGGTGCATCTCTATCAATTACTTCCCAAGCCAGAAACCTGGAATTACTCTAGACTCCAATCCTGCTCTCCAGCATTGGTCACAATGTCTGCATAGTAGGCCTCAGGGCCACTGCTGTGGTATCCTCATCTAGAACCTCCTCTCTGACCCACACTGTTGAAACAGCCTCCCCGGATCCCTGCCTTCCTCTTTTGCCTCCCTTCAATCCATCATACACAGTGTCGCTATAGTATTTCCTAAAATGAGACTCTGGCCATTCCTTTGCTTGAAGTCTGGTAAGGTTTCACTTGCCATCATGCTCAGGTGAAGTTTAAACTCTTAGCCTGGCACACTAGGCTTCATCACTGGCCACAGTTCTCAAAGTGTGGTCCTTGCCCCCGTATCACCTGACAACTTGTTAGAACTGCAAATTCTGGGGCACGTAGGTGGCTCAGGAGGTTCAATGTCTGATTTCAGCTCAGGCCATGATCTCATGGTTCATGAGTTTGAGCCCCCAAGGGCTTTCTGCTGTCAGTACAGAGCCCACTTTGGATCCTCTCTCTCCCCCTCTCTCTGCTCCTTTCTTGCTCACTCTCTCTCAAAATAAATAAATTTTAAAAAAAAAATGCAAATTCTGAGGCTCAACCCCAGGCCTACTGGCTGGGACACTCTGGAGAGTTGCCCAGCGATCTGCACTTTAGCCAGTTTTCCAGGAGATTGTGATGCAGGCCTGAGCTGAGAAGCAGACGTCACCCTCTATCCAGCCGTATCTGGCCCTCCTGCATCTCCAGCTTCTGCCTGTGCTGGTCTCTCCACCTGAGCGCCTCTCCTAACTCCCATGTGTTCTTTAGGGGTCAGCTCAAGCTAACTGGTGCCCTTCTTCCATGTTCTCTTGTATTCCCTTACGGCCTCAGGACAGCTTTATTGCAGCGTGAGCCAATCTCCTATCATGTTTGGTTATGTTTGTCATCTTTCCTGGGCCACGATCCTCTTGAGGGCAGAACAATTTCTCCTCCCACTCACAATGCCCAGCTCAGAGCAGGCAACTCGAAATGTGCTTGAAATTTAAGGGTAAGCTTTGTAATGGGAACAGTGTGGAATCAGGAGGCTAGGAGGTACAGACGATCACTCTAATTTTTAAAACATCATATGAACAGGAAGGTAAGAAATGCCCCCTCTGCCATCAAAGCTAGGACACATTCTCTGAGGCCACCAGTTCCGTTTTTCACAGTCACACTGATGATCGCAAATATTTCCCTATCAAAGCCACCCTCCCTCACCATCTCGATGAAAAGAAAAACAGAACTCAATATTGTCCCTTCAGAGGAAGCCTTTATTGTAACATAAAATACACAATTTTGTGACTGCCCCAGATTGTACACAATACTTTTTTGGTGGCTACATACTAATCTGCCTCAACACTAAAATATGTATCTGAAATAATTTCACAAAGTTTTAAAAAGAAAAATTATAAAAAGTATACTTCCACTTTAAGTTCTATTCACTTTTAGTCTCCCCACCCCCCTACAAAAACCCGGCACATACCACACATTGAAACATTTGATGACTTATGTGTGTGCGTGTCTGGGGGCGAGTGAGAGGCAGAGGAGGTCAAGACTTGCCACTGCCTCTTTTGTGGTTTGCAGGAACAGGGAGAAAAGAGAAAACACAACGCAGATAGCGAGCATACCTTTCAGTCAAACATCTCTCCCATCTATCAGCGCAGCCTCAGGAAAACGGAGGACAGGTCAGCGACCGTACCAGCATGGGACCCCTCTGCTCGGGGCAGCCACGCTCTTTGGCTCCTGTCCCCCCAATCTCCAGTGCCAACCGTCAAGGGCAAGCTCTGCCCACAGCACACCCTGGGGCTGGGTCCCTGCCAACGTGAAAGTGTGTCAGTTCCGCCCCGTCGGGGCTGCTGAGCTCCCGGCTGGCCTGCCACGGCACTCAGGGCACTCAGGGCACTCAGGGGCCGGTGCTGGTGAAGTCCAATGGGCAGGCAGGGAAGGGCTCTTTATGACTGGGTCCGAGAGCGGTCAGGCCTCCTCCTCCTGCTTCCCCAACACTCATCCTCATGGGTGGAATTTTAATCAAATCTTGAGGGGTATGTAAAGGGCTTAGCGACATCCTATGTCACTGCTGGTATCATGGAAGGGTCGGCCTGCTCCTCAGAGGCAGAGAGATTCTACTGCCTGGCATAGAAAAATAAATCAGTGTATGAAACCAAGCCAGGGCAAACAGCAGCTTTTAAAAAGTCATCTTCCAATAAATAATTTACTACAGAGGAATATTTTCCTTTAACATCAAAACACTGATAAATTCAGAAGTCATTTTTGTAAAAAAAATATGTTTATTTACTCACATGTATAAAAATAAGGTTTTTAGGGCCATTCTCTCCTGGTGTGGTCATTCCTTCTTTTGGAGAAGGGGGCCGGGGGTGAGTGACCTTTAGGCCTACCCGGAAAGCTATACCTGCTTCCCCCTCTTCCCACCTGACTGCGATAGACCGTTCCTTCCTTCTGGGGTAAAGCTACGGAAGAAATCGTGGACGTTGTACTGAAGCTGTTTTGTTTGGTTTCTGCAGCTTACCAAACTTCCTAGGAAACCCACTGACTGTGTTGCCCCAGATTACCAACGCTGACACCCAGTGGCCCATACCAAGTGGGCAACAATGTCGCTGAGCACACTGGCCCTGGGTTCGAACTGCACCCCCACCGGCCCCTCCCTGAGATGGCCCGTGTGGACGGTGAAGGGAATCGAGGTGACCTGGGTGTGAATGGCACAGGACCTGCCACAGGAAGAAAGGGCTGTGATATCAGATCAGGGTGGGAAGAGCAAAACAAGAAGTCCCGATTTAGAAACAAAACACCAGTCAGCCTGTGCGAGTGGCCACCATCAGTAAGCCGTGGGGTAGCCGCACTCGGGCGGAAGGACGGGCAGACCAGAGGGCAGCTGCCCCGGGTGGCAAGGCAGCTTTCTCAGCGCCTGTGGGTCACGGCCTGGCCTTCCACTCTGGCTGCGACACAAAGGACATCAGCACTGTAAGCTGCGGTTATGTGACCCTCTTTTCTTTTCTCTGGTTCATCAAACGTGTCTGCGCACGTGCACACACACAGAACTGAGGGGCAATTCACACAGTGGATGGAAGGAGAGGGAAGGAAAGAACATGGGTTCAGTGTTACTTAAAAAGCAACTACCCATCAGACAACCCGTGACTTCCCTTGCCCCAACAATCACTGTATGTCCCCGCTTTTTCCCATCCCTACCCAGGAAAACAGGAGTCAGGGAGAGGGAAGGAGGGAGGACGGCTTTCTTTTTCAAAAGGCAATTTGTACATTTCAGAGGAAAGCAGAGACAATCACGGTTATATATCAGTTGCTTGGCAGACACAGTGACAAATCTCACAGGAGAGGTGCTTTCTCCTCCCTTTGTCCTTCTCTGACTTGAACAGCCACATGTCAAAGTTCAGCCACCCTCTGAACACATGGCCAAGTTCCAGGGTTCATGGAACTACTGCCTTTTACACAAGGTTAAAACAACCACAGCCACTGTTTATGGCCCCAGTGCTGCAACTAAACTCTGGACAGCAAGGGGGAGAAACAGCCCAATGTGAAAACTCACGCACACACACACCCACACACCCTCACACTCACACACTCACACACGTTCCCTTCACTGGTGCCACCATGCACAGAAACACTAAAGTCACAACTAGTATTAACACTTCACATTATGAGTATTGTTTCCAAAGAGAAGCGATTCATGGAATTAAAACATCCACAAGAGTAACTCCTCTGGCGAGGACGAAGAAGCTAAAGACGGAGATGGGGGCGTCATGACTGCGCGTGAGGGATCCACTGACTGTCCATAGGTCGGCCCAAGAGCTCTTCCACACGCCGTGCCACATCCATTGTGTCATCCAGATCAAAGTCCCCATCATTGTCAAGGACGGGGTCAGGGCTTGGGAGAAAAAGATAAGAGATAAAGGGAAGGGGAAGGTTGCCCAAGGCCAATGATGAGCCACAGAGACCACCCCAAGCCCCACACCCCACTGGGTGAACAGCCCAAGATGGCCTGTGCCCTTGGCCTGGGCTTCAGGGGAAAGATGCTCCTGATCTGAACAGTGGGGAGTAGAGTCCTTTGCTATCTGGACGGAGAGGCTCAGGCTAGAACACCCACCCCAGCTGTCCCTAACCCTGGCTGTCCACACATGTAAAGCCCATGTGCTCCTTATACAAAGCAAGAAAAATCTACATTTTGAGAGAGAAGAGTAGTTGACGTTTGCCCAACCCCATTCTAAACTACCAATACCTTCTGTTCAAATCTCTGTCTCCCACCTGGGCATATGCTGGTGCCTGGCCTGGGTGGTCTCAGACTTACAGGAGCTCTGGGTCCCTTTGTCCACCAGCCCCCCCGGGCCGAGCCTGAGCCCCAGAGAACACAGCCCCAGCCCCAGCTCCTCCCTGCGGAGCCCCAGAGAACACAACCTACTTCTGTGGGTACATGTTATAATGAGCCTGGGGGCACACGGCTGGGGAGGGGGCCTGGTCCATGTAGGTGGCGCTGGCCCCGGCAGAGTCTGCAGACACATTCACAAACCTGCAGGAGGAACAGGAGAAGCCTCAGTGACCTCAGGGCAGCGGCTGACTTGGGGAGGGCTCAAGGGGCATGTTTACATCTCTTTGGGGTGTGGAAGCACAAAGCGCCCCCTGGGCCTGGGGGTCTGGCTGCGGGAGTGGGGTCCTGGTTCCTGGTCCCATTGAGACTAAGCTCAGTTCCCTCTCCGGCGGCTGAGCCAGGTTTCAGGGGGCCAGGGGGTGCTGGGCCCTACAGGGCCTATAAGCGGGAGGGGCAGTGGTGAGGGGCGGAGGGGGGGCGCGGGGGGAAGGGAAAGGAGGCAGCAGAAGACCAGGGCTGGACCCTGGACACTTACTCAGGGACCACTTGCTTGATCTGTGGCTTCACGTATCCGTCCACCGCTTTAGCTGCCGAGGGGGGGATGGTGATGAGAACCAAAGTTCTCAAAGAAATGAAAATGCAATCTCCCTTAAGAATCACAGCTTTTCTCATGACAGGACACAAGCACCTAATTCTATCTTAGGATCTGATACAAGCACTTAATATTTGAATCTGTTAGGGGGACCTGGTGTAGGAGAAGCCTTAATATTAAAACTGCAAGTTAAGATATCTTCCGAGTTGGCTTGGATGTGTTGATAAATTCTTCAAGCCACAGAAAATGTATGCTCCAGGACAAATCTAAACCAAACATTAATTGCACACTAAGTGTAAAAAGAAAAAATATCTTAAAAGTTTAAAGTCACAGATGTGGCGGAGTGGCAGGATTTGCTTTGTGTCCCAGGCAACAACGCTGGGAGGAGATCAGAAGAGAACACAAAAGGGAACACATTGTCAATCACAGAGAGAAGAACACTGTCGTAATTAGAACTGCCCACAAAAGAAATGGGTTGTCTTGGGAAAAACTGATTTCCCGACCCCTGGAGATCTTCAAATGGAAGGAGTACAAACACTTGTCAGAGGCTGCACAGAGAAATCAAAGAAAGGAATGAATTTGACTTGGTGGCCCCTGGAGTTACTCTGACTCTGGGAATCTCCTCTTTTAGGAAAGGGAGTGTCACGCAGGTGTCTGTGTGCTCTTTTGTGTCTGTGGGCTTTCTACATTTGCGGGTAATCTGATGGTCACTCATCCAGGTGAGTGCTGTCCATGCCCCGTGGCTGGTTAACAAGAACGTCCGTGTGTCTCTCTTTCACTCTCCCCAGAATCCCCACTGGGATGTGGGAGGCTAGGGGACAGATCGGAGAGTGGTATGGTCAGCCATAATTACCTTTTTAAGAGGCTGACTGTAGAAACCCAGTTAAGTGAGTAGTAGGAATGTGATAGTCTGAAGTCGGTGAATGAAGTCTCATTTCTTGGGTATGTGAGTATGGGAATACATATAATCCTAATGATGTCAGACAATGAAGACGACACTAAGGTCAAGAGGATAAAAAGTTTGTCAATGAAACAGTCCAAGATAATGAAATGGCACACGGGGCACAAGTTGCTTGTTACCCTAACCTGCTTCTTCTACGCCTTCAAATGTCAGGAGCTGCCTTTTTATAATACTGCATGCTTTTTGTGCTTTACAGTTTCTAAAGAATTTTATGGATTGGCAAAAAAGATAAAACCCAAAGAAATGCTGTAAAAAATAGGATTTAAAAACCTAAACTAGCTGTGCTAACAGAAAAAGAAACCATGGTAGATTTAATCCAAAATACCGCATAAATCTGAAAAATTTTGGCTTATATTCCCACCTAGAAATAGAATCATCCTTGCAGGGTGGGAAGGCATGATATAAAAGGCTCTATACAGGAAACAGGTTGATGAATGATTAGGCTGTATAGAAAATACAAGTTTTGCACTTCAGCAAAATAAAACTTAAATGTTAAAAGAACAATGACATACTGAGAAAAATATTTGCTATATATAATAAAAGGCTTATTTACTATATAAAAGTTCTTACACCTTATTAGGAAAAGATGGAACCCCGAAAGAAAAATGGACAAGGAATAGAAACACACTTCACAGAAAAAATAGAAACAGCCAGTAACATGGAAGTGAAGAAATAGACTCTGGAGCTAGACTCTTTGAGCTCAAACCCTGGTTTGGTCACTTTCTAGCTGTGTGGACTTTGGCAAATTATGTTACTTCTCTGTGCCTCAAGTGCTCCTATGTAAAGTGAGGAGAGTAACAGACGTACCTCCCAGACCTGTTCTGAGGATTAGATGAGATACTATATGAAAGCTGCCCAGGAAGGGCCCAGTGCACAGGAAGTACTCAACAAATGTCAGCTGTTATTACTCTAGTTACAATTTTGCTATTATCATTATGCGAAAAGACATTTGATCTTGCTTAGAATCAAAGAAATGAAAATAAGAACCAAGACACCATTTTTATGCCAGTCAGACTGGCAAGAATGAAGCCAGTGAACAGAATCTATGACTGGCAGGGGATATGGAGGAGCAGGTGGTCCAACAGACATCGGTGGGAGTGAGAACGGATTCCCCATTCTGGAGGGTGATTCTGCAAAGATCTGTCAAAATGCTTAAAAAGCATGTATATCCTTTGATACAAATTCTACTTTAGGAGTTTATCCCAGGGTAATAGTTGAACAAGATTAACGTACCAGGTTATCTCAATATTTTTTATTTCTTTATTTTTATTATTATTAGTTTTTAAGTCAGCTCTACACTGAACACGGAGCTTGAACTCATGGGCTCGAGATCAAGAGTCACACGCTCCACCAACAGAGCCAGCCAGGCGTCCCCAGCTTATCTCAATATTAATTCACAACAGAAAACTGTGAATAACTTAAATTGTCGGTCTCAAATTTCCTATGACTTCACTCACAGGAGGACTTTAAGATACAAAACAGATAAATATAAGGAAAGGGAAGCAAAAATAATATAAAAATAGGGAGGGGGACAAAACATAAGAGACTCTTAAATATAGAGAACAAACAGAGCGTTGCTGGAGGGGTTTTGGGGGGGGGATGGGCTAAATGGGTAAGGGGCTTAAGGATTCTACTCCTGAAATCATTGTTGCACCATGTGCTAACTTGGATGTAAATTATAAAAAATAAATTATAGAAAAAGAAAAAAAATTGTCAGTCTCTCAAATCAGTGACATCGAATCACTCACTGTACATGGAATTCCATGCAATCATTATAGTGATGTTGTAAGATTATACTTACAGACCTGCAACTCTGCCTATGGTATATATAATTTTTAATTTATTTAAATGTTTTATTTATTTTTGAGAGAGAGAAAGTGTACAAGCAGGGGAGGGGCAGAGAGAGAGAGAGAGGGAGACATAGAATCTGAAGCAGGCTCTGGGTTCTGAGCCCAATGCGGGGCCTGAACTCATGAACTGCAAGATCATGACCTGAGCCAAAGTTGGACGATTAACAGACTGAGCCACCCAGGTGCCCCTCCCTATGGTACATTTTTAAGTGGAAAAAAAATCAGATCACAAAAGATGATGGATAATACGACCCAAACCGTTTACTGAACTCCAAGCCTGACATGATCTGGCACCTCTATTGCTCTGCCCTAACCTCCCACACTTTCCTGCTCATTCAGCTCTGGCCTACTGGGCCCCCCTCGTGGGGTTTTTCAAATACACCAGTCTTACTTCCACCTCAGGGTTTTTGCACTTCTTCTCGGGTTTTGGTCTAGATCATTGTATGGCTAGCTTCCTCATTTCATTCAGCTCTGCGCTGACAGCACCTTCTCAGAGAGACCTTGCCTGACCACTCCACTGAAATGCTACCCCCATCCTCCTCCCTAACCCGTCTCTACCCCTTGACTGTGCTTTCTTGTCTTCATAGCATCCATCACTAAATACATGTATTTGTTTGTTGTCCTTCCACTACTAGGTTGTAACCTCCACACAGGAAGTCCCCAACAAGCATCTTGTGACTGACTGAAGAATACATATCTGCACAGACAGGGAGAATACTTGCTACACTTATTTTTGGTGGTCAATCTCTGAATGAGAGATGCTGTATGTATTTTCTTCTCCATACTTTTCTGGAAATTTTACAATTAATACAGAATACTTTTACACTCAGAAAACAATAAAACCATCTCTGTTTTGAAGAACAAATTTCACCTTTCTAGTTTTATTTGATCTAAACTTGTTTTAAAAGCAATTTGAGGGGTGCCTTGGTGGCTCAAGTCGGTTAAGTGTTGGACTCTTGATTTTGGCTCAAGTCATGATCTTGTGGGTTTGTGAGATCAAGCCCTGAGCTGGGCTTCACATTGGCAGCATGGAGCCTGCTTGGTACTCTCTGTCTCCTCTCTCCCTTCCCCTCCTTCCACCTGTGTGCTCTCTCTCTCTCTCTCAAAATAAATAAAACATTAAAAAATGAATAAATTGGGGCGCCTGGGTGGCGCAGTCGGTTAAGCGTCCGACTTCAGCCAGGTCATGATCTCGCGGTCTGTGAGTTCGAGCCCCGCGTCGGGCTCTGGGCTGATGGCTCAGAGCCTGGAGCCTGTTTCTGATTCTGTGTCTCCCTCTCTCTCTGCCCCTCCCTCGTTCATGCTCTGTCTCTCTCTGTCCCAAAAATAAAATAAACGTTGGAAAAAAAAATTAAAAAAAAAATGAATAAATAAAAGCAATGTGAAAAAAGATAATAAATTTGTTCCCTTCAATTTGATATTTGGGGTCAGCAGCAGATATGTTTTCATATGACTGAAGAATATAGCCAAGGATTTACGACTGCCTTGAATAATACTCAAACAGCAATAACTAAATACTGATTGTGTAGGTTTTCATGCAAGACAGACAGACACACACACACACACACACACACGTACACACACAAAAACCAAAAGAAAACTCAAATCGCAACAAAACCAGATCAGAATGCGAACATTGTTACCAGTGGCAGGCTCGCATGGGACTGGTGTGTAGTATTTGGAGTACACTTCATCTTTTGGCCGATCAGGAAACACGTAGATAAGGTAATTCAGGTCCCCTAAGCGGTCAGCCAGGGACCGGATGGAGAAGTCTCTGGTGGTAAAAGGCATCAGATTCCAAAACATCCTTTCCTCTAGAGCGATAAACAGAATAATCGTATTCTAAACATGATTTCTGAACAGGAAATGTTAAAAAATCCAAACATGCTACAAATTAAAGACTCTCCGTTAAAACTGTCCCAATAAAGATCTCCATTTAAAATTAACCACAGGTTGTAGTTCAAGTCATTTATCAAAGCCAGGGGGGAAAAAAGCAGGTAATGCATATGGCACTTCCCTAGAGAGCCAATGATCTCAGGTAGTTTCAAGTTCAAATGGTTTTTCGGTCCCTCTGTAGAAGAAATAGTTCTTATGGACTCCAATCCTTGATTGCTGTACAAAAGCATCTCAGTGAGACAGGAAGCCTGCCGACAGCCAGAGGCTGCAGAGAGCTGTGAAAGGCTGGGAATATCTTTAAGTTGCAAAAAAACTAGCAAGCTACTCTTATCTTATGTTGAGGATCAGAGGAAAAAACGGTTCTTGGATGGAAAGAATCTGTGGCCATGCCTTTATGTGGATTAGGAGAAAGGAATAATTAAAATGACTCCAACTCATCCAAGTATTTCTTCATTGAAATAAGCTCAGGGTCGAATAAGGCGGCAGACATTTCAAAAGGGAAGCAGCTGAGATTGTGGACACAATGCTGCATTACAGGTAGCCATGTCAGGGTTACACAGTTTCGTTTCTCAAAATCAGTTAACTGTGTTTCCCGTGATGTGATTCTACAAGGGCTGCCTTAGCAGCAGCAACTGGGTCCTGGTGACACCTTTGCACTCCCTTCCTCAGAGCTGACTGCATCACAAATATTCAGTAAGTCATTTGTCAAAGTAATTTTGCAACAAAAGCAGCTAACTAGAGCCAAGATATGTTTTAAAAAGGGAGGAACTCACGAGAATCAAACTTCCAAGCAATGGTGATGCCACCGATTTCAGAGTCGCTGAATCTCAGCAAGAAGGTCCCATCAGGCTTGTTAATGAGTAGGTCATGGGCCTGTTGCTTGTTCACGAAACCCAAAATGGCCCTGGATTGCAAAGGCCAAAGGAGCAGAGGCAGAGTGTGATGTTTTAACAGAGGAAAGAAGAGCTTCAACCTCTATTGACTTAGGAAATAAGGATTCTCACCCATCATTCCAATGAGGCTTGAGATGTTTTTTTAACACTTCCATCACACCATCAAACCACTGCCAGAAAGTGTAATTTCGTCCTGGCAAATTCTCCTGGTTGGAGATACAACAGTGAACACAAGAAGGCCAAGAGTAACACTTGGAATATTGCCTGCATATGATTTAACTGAAAAAAATCAAATGGAAAACAAATATCTACACTGTCAGAATCGTACAAACATACATGCCTGTCCGAGTTTTACCAAATGGTCCTACAATCAAAAAGCTGAAGAGAGAGAGGAAAGAAGGGAAAAAACAACGATTACCAACACCCAGTGGACCCCTGCTATAAACACCTCCACCTGGATCTGAGCTTTCTTTGCTGTTTTTGAATTAGGTCATGTAAAACACCTGGGGGGTGGGGGCCGTAAGCAAAGAAACAAAAGTTGGATTTAAAGTCAAAGATGTGGGGCACCTGGGTGGCTCAGTCATTTGAGCGTCCGACTTCAGCTCAGGTCAGGATCTCACAGCTTGTGAGTTCAAGCCCCATGTCGGGCTCACAGCTGTCAGTGCAGAGCCTACTTTGGATACTGTCCCACCCCCTCTCTTTCCCACCCCTGCTTGCACTCTCTCAAAAATAAAATGCTTAAAGTATACACACACACACACACACACACACAAAGTCAAAGATGTGATAGGTGACATCTGAATTCCCCAATGCTAGAGGAGAAGTTTCCTCTACCAGCATTCCCTTTTGTGGGCTGAGGGTCTTGGGGGGAGTCTGGTTTTGCAGGGTCACACAGCAGCGAGCACCAGCGAGTCCATGGGAAACAGCCATGGACTTCTGGCCACAAAAGCTTTACTTCTTTTGAGATATGTTACCTTTTGCTTTGCTCTGTTTCCTTTATAAAGGAAAAAAATGCACTAGCTGCACACAAAGCCCAGCTTACTTAAATATTCAAAGATCTAGTTTTCTACATAAAAAAAGCTATGTGCTTATCCATCTATTCAGAAACTGGTGATTACGCTGGGCACATTTTATTAGCATCATGAAGAACAAGTGCCCTGGGGCAGGAAGACTCTGGAAGGCATCTGGTTTGGAAGGACTGATCTAATGGCAGCTGGCGGCAGGTCCCTCACCCTGTTGAACTGGGACCAGGACACGGACATGCCATTATAGTCTTCAAGGTGGCTGCTGCTGCTGTTGAACAGTTTCTGTGCCAGGAACACGAGGTTCTCCTTGGTCAGGCCCCGGTTGCTCTGCACTTCGGCCTTGAATTTCATGTTGAGCGCCTCACACAGCTGCGGCCACAGCACTTTGTCGGGCACGGCAAATGGCACCCTGCCCTGCGAGGGAGAGAAGCCAGGATCTTAGGAGAAAACAGTTGCATGATTTATTCATTCCACCCACAAAACAAAAACAGTGATGGCTCAATGTAGTCACACACATTTGTCTTGCTGAGCCTGAGGATAAATTCTAACTTTTATGGCATATGCAGCTCTGTGAGATGCAGAAGGTTCCATTTTGCCTTCTTTACACACAGCCTAGAAGGTAACCTCACACTGTCTATGGTGTTTTGTAAATGAGCTGCTGAACGTACAGTTTAAGCCTACGTTCGAAAGGCTGCAGAAACAAAACGTGACCAATGGTCTGGCTTACGCTGTAAACCCCATGGGAACAGAAATCTGAAAGACTGGTTCTCTAAGGGCAGGCAGAAAGAATGGGTGTGGGCTCACACACGTATGTGCACAGGTGTGATCTTTGCCCTTGAACTCCAGCTCAAACTGAGAAAATTTCATGCTGAAGAGTGGAAACTGTGAGTTGGACCACTTTATTCAGAAACAGTTTACAACATTAATTTTTAATAAACTGTTTTTTTCATCCTATTTGGCCATAGTTCCTCCTCTTCTTTTTTCATTATTACAAAAAATTGTTTTGGAATAGGCAATTCCTTCACATGATATAAAATTTAAAAAGCATGGGAGGGTATCTGATGGAGTCACTTTCTCAACGTTTATTTATTTTTGGGACAGAGAGAGACAGAGCATGAACGGGGGAGGGGCAGAGACAGAGGGAGACACAGAATCGGAAACAGGCTCCAGGCTCTGAGCCATCAGCCCAGAGCCCGACGCGGGGCTCGAACTCACGGACCGCGAGATCGTGACCTGGCTGAAGTCGGACGCTTAACCGACTGCGCCACCCAGGCGCCCCTGGAGTCACTTTCTTAAACCTGTGTCCCACCCAGCAGGCCCAGAGCATGTAATCTAGTTGACCGTGTATGCCTCCACAGGTATTCAATGCTTACCAAGAAACACACATTTTTCCTTTCAAAAATTATAAGTAGTAGCATAAAATCCACATGTTCTGCATCTTCCTTTTGTTCACTTAATTCTATCTCTGCAAGACCTTACTTATAGCAGCACATTCAAGAAATTTCTTTTTGTGGCTGCTATACTCCACAGTCTGGAAGAACAATACAATATTTAACCAGGCCTCCGTAGACAGACATCTGTGTGTCAGCCTAGCAATCTTCAGCTATGACAGACAATGCTGCGATGCACGTAAGTCATCTGACACATATGCAAATAAATCTGTAGAATAAATCCCCAAAAGTATGTACTTATTTTTTTTATTTTTTTTTTTTAAATTTTTTTTTTTTCAACGTTTATTTATTTTTGGGACAGAGAGAGACAGAGCATGAACGGGGGAGGGGCAGAGAGAGAGGGAGACACAGAATCGGAAACAGGCTCCAGGCTCTGAGCCATCAGCCCAGAGCCTGACGCGGGGCTCGAACTCACGGACCGCGAGATCGTGACCTGGCTGAAGCCGGACGCTTAACCGACTGCGCCACCCAGGCGCCCCAGTATGTATTTATTTTAAAACAGTGTGAGATGTACGCCAGTCATTAACACAACTGAAAATGTTAAAAATGCTTATTTATTTAGGCCAGGCCTAAATAAACTTAGGCAATTTATTCAGTAATGGCATGCTGCAGGAGATGTCGAAGTCACATGGGGAGCGAGCTTGGCGGGCAGGCAGGGAAGGGAATGAGAGAAGAGGGGCACTTCTATCCAGGAGGCTTATTAGGAAGCAATGCAGGCAGAGAGTTTTGAGAGGAGACTCAAACTCAAGATTTGTAGAATGGGCACAGTAGGATTTCTGCTAAAAACCTCTCCTTTTGCAGCCAAAATATTGTTCTCTAAAGAGGACCATTGAGATAACTCGGTTAGACTCTTCACGTTAGAGTCACGTTAGACAAGCAGTAACTTTTATGTCCTGAATACCTACCATATGGACTACTCTCCACTGTAAATGTACAACATCTACAACTTTTCCTGATGAAATGTTCTGAAAATGCTCAACAAGCACACACTAGTGGTTTTCTGATAGGATTTGATGTATAAGTCAACAAAACCATATTCATTCCCTCAGACAAAACATCTCGTTCTTGGAGAGACGTGGGATGAATCACATAACCTAAAATTTGGAGCACATTGAATGGCACCCTCATTTATTGGAGGGAAGTTGACAGGAAGCAACTGCTAAGCTACAGTAACCTCCTGAGAGGTCTCACTTCTGGAAGGAAACTGGGAGTCCCAAATTCCATTCATGGTCTCACCCAAAGATTCAAATTAACATTTACTGGGGCGCCTGGGTGGCGCAGTCGGTTAAGCGTCCAACTTCAGCCAGGTCACGATCTCGCGGTCCGTGAGTTCGAGCCCCGCGTCAGGCTCTGGGCTGATGGCTCAGAGCCTGGAGCCTGTTTCCGATTCTGTGTCTCCCTCTCTCTCTGCCCCTCCCCCGTTCATGCTCTGTCTCTCCCTGTCCCAAAAATAAATAAACGTTGAAAAAAAAAAATTCAAATTAACATTTACTAAGTATCGACTATATGACAAGCATTTTGTATTTTGTATGTTACCTAATTTCATTCTTTTTTTCTTAAGTAAACTCTATGCCCAACATGGGGCTTGAACTCATGATCCCAAGATCAAGATTTGCATGTTCTACTGACTGAGCCAGCCAGGAGCCCCTGAATGTTACCTAATTTCATCTTCCTAACAGCACTATGAAGCATTATTATCCCTGTGGTGCAGACACTTAGGGAAACTTAGGCTCAAAGAGGGAAAGTGAACTCCCCATGGTCACAACATAAGGAAACGGTAAGGCGTGAGTTCAGCCCTTGGCCAGACTCCAAGCCTATGCTCTTTCCATTCTCCACATACTCTCTACCGCCCACTGTAGAAAACTACAGTTTTCTATGCTTTCCTGGGGAAGAACACATAAAAGAGATTCAGGACACCAGCATCAAGATCTTGAGACCCACAAGTTCGAGGGATTGACTCACAGGCTCTGCAAAAGCGTTGTCCCAAAGAACAGTGGCCGTCGCATTGTTGTCCTGGCTGCCATGGACAATCACCACCACCGGGAGGGAGAGAGTCTAGAAAGACAAAGGAAAAGGGCTGAGCACCCAGAGCGGCACATTCCTGTCTTGCTTTTGTTTTCCTCTATCACAACATATTCATTCTCTCTTCAAGTTTCAGTAAATGTCACCCGTGAATACAGAATCTCAATGGCTCCAAGAATCACAGGACTTTACACAATGGTGCAATCTTAGAGATTTTTGATATTTTATTTATTTTTTTAATGTTTATTTTTGAGAGAGACAGAGCATGAATGAGAGCGGGGAAGACAGAGATGGAAACACAGAATCTGAAGCGGGCTCCAGGCTCTGAGCTGTCAGCACAGAGCCTGATGTGAGGCTCAAACTCACAAACTGTTGAGATCATGACCTGAGCCGAAGTCAGACACTTAACTGACTGAGCCACCCACGCGCCCCTTAAGTTTACTTATTTTCGGAGAGAAAAAGAGAGAACACAAGCAGGGGAGAGGCAGAGAGAGGGAGAGAGGGAATCCCAAGCAGGCTCTACACTGTCAGCGCAGAGCCTGACACAGGGCTCGAACTCACGAACTGGGAGATCATGTCCTGAGCTGAAATCAAGAGTTGGACACTTAACCAACTGAGCCACCCAGGCACACCATGTTTATTTATTTTTCCCTGTGCAAGCAGGGAAAGGGCAGAGAGAGGGAGACAGAGGATCTGAAGTGGGCTCTGGGCTGATAGCAGAGAGCCTGATGTGGGGGGTGAACTCACAAACCCGGAGATCATGACCTGAGCTGAAGTCAGATGTTTAGCTGACTGAGTCCACCCAGGCATCCCCAGATTTTAGATACTTTAAAAGAGATGTTGCTATGACTTCACTCATATGAGAAATTTAAGATACAAAATAGATGAACATAAGGGAAAGGAAGCAAAAATAATATAAAAACAGGGAAAGGGACAAAACTTAAAAGACTCTTAAAGATAGAGAACAGAGGGTTGCTGGAGGGGTGGTGGGAGGGGAGATGGTCTAAATGGGTAAGGGGCATTAAGGAATCTACTCCTGAAATCATTGTTGCACCATATGCTAAATTAAACAATAAATAAATAAATAAATAAATAAATAAGATGTTGCTTGGATATTTCTGAAGGATACACTAAGTTTCTCAAATGGAGAACAAGAGAAAAGAGAAAGAATATAGAGACATTTCTAGGAAAAAAGAGCAAGTAACAAATGTCTAAAACTTACTACAAACTGTTACTCAAATTCATCTGGAGTGATATTTCTCTAGACTCATTCCTACCTATTTCTCCAGCTATTTTAGTTTATTACTGTAGCTCCTAAGAGAATCTAAGAGATACGGTTTTAAGGATGAAGTCTCCCCAGTTTCTGTTCATTAACAGTAAAGACACTATGTGATCAAAACAACTTTCTTCTTATATAAAGTACACACACATGCGCACACAAACACACACACACACACACACACACACACACACACACACACACACACCACAGCTGAGGGAGGCCTTTACCTTGACCTGAAAAACCAGCTCATTTCCACCAACACTGAACTGTGATTCGAACAGGATTGTAAATTTTTCTTCAGTCACTGACTCTGCTCCACGACGGTCAGACCTCTTAATTCGCTTCAGGGACTGCAAAGGAGAGAAATAAGAGGACAAAGCCCTCAAACAACCAGGGAAAATGTGTTCTTCCTCTTCTCCCATCCTCACCATGTTCCTGAAGTGCGCGCTCAGGGTGCCGGTGGCTTGGTGGTATTCCATCACACAGCAGTTGTTCAGGATCTCTCCACTGTAGTCGCTGCAGAGAAGAGAGACACTCGACTCTAAACTCACGCATCTCGGTAAACGTGGGGTAGAAATTATATAGGGGGGGCAATAAAGAACGTTGTAAAAACCGACATCATTTACAGGAAATGATAGCTGCTGAAATATACAAGAAATAAATATACATTAACATAAAGAAATTTTCTTGATTTATCCCTAGTAGATGAAAGATAATCATATGTTTCTTTTCACAGAAGAAACTCCTTACACTGTTTCTCCGAGAGCCGGAAGGGGACAGTGGGGCTAATGGGGCTCGTATAATGAATGGCGGAGTCCAGCGTGAGGGCTAGGAGGCCCGAGCACTTCTTCCTGTAGTAAGGACGGAGAAAAGAAGCAGACAGGGGGAAGGGCACACGTACTTGCGGGTATTCTCATTCTTGAGCAGTGACTTGGCCTGCTGCTCACTGATGATGGTGGCCTTCACCTGGGGGGGGTTCATGTGCACGTTCAGCTTCCCGCCCACCAGCAGGCGCACCGTCGCTGCAAACTTGGTCTGGGTCTTCAGGACCTGAGGGGGCTGCTTCTCGATGATGAATGTGCTGCGGGGACACAAGTGACCACACCAGACATGATGCCGGCTCAGGGCACAGGGTCTGGTTCCCCTGTGGAGGGAGGCTGCCGGGGCTCAGCAGGCAAATGAAGGCACACGGCACCGCCCCTGTTCCCAGGGAGGCCACTGAGAGTCAGAGGAGATGGCTGGAGGGGAGGCAGTGAAACGACTCAGCAGCTGGCATGGGCTGCGGGGGACAAGGGCAGTCCACATGGTGTCCACAACAGAAACTGGGCAAGGTCAACACCGAGCAGCTAAAGCAACTGAGGACAGAGCGGGGACGGGGACCCGAGGCAAACAGAGACAAGGACTCAAGCAAGAGCCCACCCACCCCCACCCCCACCATCAGCAAAGCACCGCCTGCCTCCCCCATGCCAACCGCACGGGGGCTGGGTGTGGCCCGAGGCAGGAATTACCTGGTCACCAGGGCTGAGATGATGTCTGTGATGGTGGCATTGACCTCAGCTAGCATCTCCTCCACTGGGCCAGGGATGGGCAGCTGCTGGCAGAGGTGCTCAGCTCTGCGGATCTGCTGCCGGTTCTGCCAGATGATCTCGGCCAACTTCTCGCACCTGCACGGGAGCCCCAGGCCAACGGGAGGACAATGGCATCACGCCATCCCCCAGGCTCGAGGCTGGGAGGCTCCAGTCTGAGGAGAACGCCCCAAGACCCAGCTCCGCGCTCACCCAGGAAGGCTTTGCGCCTAAGCCGCCACTCCCGACCACGGAGCGGAGCGGAGCGGAGCAGAGCAGAGCAGAGCGCCCGCCTTCCAGAAACACAGAGAAATACGCAGAGGCAGCAAGCCTGAAGTGGGTCCAATCGGCCCGAGCGTCACTCTGCACACCCAGCCCTGCCCCACTCCCCAGCACGGTGACTCCCTTCCTGGGCAGGGGGCACAGACGGGGCCCCAGAGTCCGCATCAGGAACCAGAACCCCTAGTGAACTAAGTCTTGCCGCAGGACAGAGGGAGCCGGCTGCTCATGGAAACGCAGGAGGCACAACGAGCAGCTGGTTGCACCACTCCCAGCCCCTGCCGCCCCCTCCTGCCCCCCGCCACCCCCCGCCACCCCCCACACACCATTACCAGGACTGCAGCACATCCAGGCTGCCCTCGGGGGGCCCTCCGTTCCCCGCCAGCTGCTGCCGCCGCTTCCACTGGATCAGTTCATCATCCAGAATGATGGTCTGCTGCTTCCGCAGCAGCTGCAAGGTCTTCTGGTGCTTCTCGGCCAGCTCCTGAAGGCAAGTGGGGAGAACACGCCCAACTGCAGGCCTCGGGAGGCAGGGCTGGGGGCCAGGGACCAGGCCCCAGGCCCAGGCCTTCCCCTCTTCCCAACCTGCTCTGCCCACACGCCCCCCACGCCCCCCACGGGAGAGAACGATCTGGCCTCCAGCTCCGCTGGGTCCTGCTCTCTTCCTGGCTCTAGCCCTCTCTCGGCTTCCCCGCGCCCCTTGGGATGTGCACCTCAAGGCTTGGGAGGAGAGGACGCGGATCCCACTCACCACACGGTACTGCTGCAGCGTCTGGGCCTCCCGCTGCAGCCAGGCCTCCAGGGACACCTGCTTCTGCTGGAGGGCCGTCTCCCGGCTCAGGCGCTCCTGCGGATTCAGCTGGGCCAGCTGGGCAAACTGAGCTAGAGGAGGGGACAGGACACCCATGACCATCATCTCCCAGCTTCCTGCAGGAAGCCCAGGGGAACGCACACACACGTTCTGGAGGCCAGACCCTCAAGGGACACATCTGACCGATGGCAAGCTGGCCTTCTGACAGCCAAGGGTGCCAGAGATGAGCAGGCTCTGGTCTCTGGCCTCTCGCCTTTGATCTCCCCTCCTGGGGGTGTGTAGGTGGAAACCTGAGGGTATAGCTGAGGAGGATCCTGCCCCACGGCCTCCCCTCCCACCTCAGTCTACACAGCTGGCTGCCCAGACCTCCTCACGCCACACGGGGTCCAGCTTGGAGCCTCACTGCCTGGTTTGATGTGTGCCCTCACCGTTCACTAACTGGGTGAACTCGTGCATCACGCTTCTGTGCCTCAGTTTGCCCATGTGCAAAATGGGAGAAGCCTGGCCCCTGTCTCGGTGGCTGGCTGAGGACTAAATATGTGGGAACACAGAACACGTTCAAGGAACTGCCCGGCACGCACACGCTGCAGGGATGAGCGTGTCCTTACTGGTTAGGGGGTCCCAGGGCAGGCTTAAAGGGTGACAGAGACCAGTAGCCGCTCAGCCCCACCCCACACATCAGAGCCCCCTCAGGGCAGCCCCTGCCTGCTGGCTTTGTCCCATCTCCAGCTTTGTCCCATCCCCGGGAGCACAGCCCTCTCTCCTAGGGAAGAAGGCATTTCTCTGGGTGCTGGGAGGTGCCTAACGTGTTTGTTTGTCCAGGGTGGGTCACCGTGAGCTCAGCTGACCAACTGGAAGGAGACAGAGAGGAACAGACGGAGAGAGGGAGAGAGAGGGGGGCGGGAGAGGGAGGGAGAGGGAGAGGGAGGGAGAGGGACAGAAAGAGAAGGGGCGAAAGGGAAAAGGCGAGGGAGATGGGGAGACAGAATGCCCAGGGCCCACTGGCAACACGAAAGCAGCAAGATCCTCTCAGGAGAGGGAAGGTTCTAGCACCCAAGGGTGCCAGAGAGGGAGGCAGGTTCTCTCCACACTAGCTGCTGGGAAGCTCATCCATGGCAGGAAAGGGGAGTCGGTGAGGCCTCAGTACCCTCTTACAAAACATCTATTATGAAATTCTCAAGACCCAAGGAAGGCAGAAAGAATGATGCAAGGAACACCTGTCTTTCAGTAACCCGGCTTAAAGAAATCAAACATTTCTCAGGGTGCCTGGGTGGCTCAGTCGTTTAAACGTTTGACTTTGGCTCAGGTCTTGATCTCACGGTTTGTGAGTTCTAGCCCCACATCGGGCTGTCTGCTGTCAGCACAGAGCCCACTTTGGAAACTCTGCCCCCCTCTCTCTGCCCCATCCCCGCTTGCGTGCACATGCATGCTCTCTCTCTCACAAATATAAACAAAACATAAAAAAAAAAAAGAGATCAAACATTTCCACGTTGAAAACTACCTGTACATCCTTCCCTGCTTGCACATCCGTCCCTGCCTCCAAAGGTAACCACTATCCTAAATGCTGGGGTTATTACGCCTTGCCGATCACCTATTTGAATATCCCAGTGTCGGGGTGCCTGGCTGGCTCAGTCCATACAGCATGCAACTCTTGATCTCAGGGTTGTGAGTTCAAGCACCATGTTGGGTGTGCAGTCTATCTAATTTTTTTAAAAAAAGAATATTCCAGTGTCCTTACTTGGGCCTGAGTCAAGAGGAGGTGAGCATCAGCACGTCTTGGGCAAGTTCCTGGCAGGCCGCTGAGGGCCCTCTCACACTGACCTAGGTCCTGCCTCATGGACACACAAGCTGGGACACACAGACTAAAGCAACTCTAACAGTCAGGAAAAGCCCAGAGCTAGAAGACAACTGGAAATATGGTTTGGAGTCCACTCTCGGGGACTGAGAGAGAAGAATACTGTCCAGGCCTGGAACACAGCAGAGCAGTCTGGAGCCACCTCGGAAATCCTGCCCCCATCCCCAGGGAGGCGGTGGTGAGCCCCACACCTGGGCCCAACCTCCCTATGCAGGTGACTCACTTAGGTCTCTCCTGGCACTTTGCAGAAGCTTCTGGGAGGGAGGCCAGCAGACATGAGGCAATTGTCTGCTCCACTGGAGGGAGCTGAGCCTCCCCTTGCACAAACAGATGATAGCCTATGTTTCCCATGGGTGAACTTGATACATGAGACTGAACTGACATGACATGATGGGTACAAACCCAAACCAGAATCAAACCCATATCCATAAATAGGAAACAGAAAACCCAAGAATAGGATTGGAAGTACTATCAACCAGTCAAAGGCTTTGGGTAGAACTAGTAGCCTGAATTCTCCCGTTCCCTAATCTAGGAAGAGGGCCACCCTTTCTCTTGCGTCAGTCTGAGATGGATTCAGATGGAAGAAAACATGCTAGAATCATCTCATCAACACTTATTCATACCTACTATGATTCAGCCAATGTACCAACCTCAGGGTACAGAGATAAGACACAATCCCTTCTCAAAAAATATATAATTAGTATGGAAGACTGAGTTAATAATAATAGCAATATCGCTATAAAATTGAGCCCACAAGCACGGTATTAGAGGCGCACATGCTACATAGATGGGTATGTGTCTGTACAGCTGGTCAAGCAGAGGCTTTTCTGAGATTCTCAGCTGGGCATGCTTGCAGGGAGACAAAATTAGCATTAAAGTCACTCTGCCAAATTCTTAACAAGGCCAATAGGGGGCGCTGGTGGGGCTCCAAGCGTCAGCCTCAAGACTGACGTTTTCAGTACTTAAGTACCTAGCAGGATTTATACCAGGAAAGGGACCCTTTGCTTATCAAGGCTAACTGAGGTGCATTAGCAGGCTCTGTGTCAGGACAGCCTCTCTGAATAACTGCACAAAACATTAAAGGTTTGTCACTACAAACACAGCCCTTAGCCCTTATGCTTTCCCTGCTTGGAGAATTTAACAGTTCAGCAAAGCAGCATTTATGAAACACCAATTATATACAAAAGTACTGTTTACTAGACTGTGAGCTTCTTCCCACAGGAGGAAATTCTTCCCCAGCAGACCAGGAGCTCCCTGGGTGTGGGAAGCCTGAGTGAGACCCACACTCTCCAAAGGCAAGCTCGTGACTCCTCCCCTTCCTAAGTCTCATCCTCCCTGCCAGATCTTTAGAGCACATGGTTCCCGGCTACTCCACAGAAAGGGGAGTGCCTCTGAACAGAAACCCCATTCTCTTCCAATTTGACCTGAACTTCCTTGTAGCCCTCACAACACACACCGCCCAGGCTGCCCTGGCCTCACCCTGGATCCTCAGGCTCTCCTGATACTGGATGATGAAGTACTCTTGAGTCTGCTGCAGCTTCTTCAGCTCATTCTCTGTGTCCTGTGTGACCAGTCGCAGCTCCTCAAACGTCTGGTTGATCTGGAGGTGTTTCTGG
The DNA here is from genome assembly GCF_007474595.2 of Lynx canadensis. NCBI lineage: Eukaryota > Metazoa > Chordata > Mammalia > Carnivora > Felidae > Lynx > Lynx canadensis. Next base: position 40,188,424 of record NC_044316.2, read on the forward strand.
GACATGGTGTCAGCAAGACTTCCAACTGGAGAAGTACCCTGAGGACGTATCAGGGGAGGAGAGTGTGGGTGGAAGTGAGCTGGGCAGTGAGGATGGTAGAAAACCTCAGGCCTTGGGGCCCCTGGGTAGCTCAGTCGGTTAAGGATCCGACTTCAGCTCAGGTCATGATCTTGTCATCCATGAGTTCGGGCACTGCATCGGGCTCTGTGTCTCCCTCTCTCCCTGCCCCTCCCCACTCATGCTCTGTTTCTCAAAAATGAATAAATGTTTAAAAAAAAAAAAAGAGAGAGAGAGAAAGAAAACCTCAGGCCTTAATCTGAAGAAAAAGCCAATGCTAGCACCTATAACCTAGCGAAAACCCCAAAAGCAAAATTGTGAGTCAGAGGAATTGCAAACATCATTTGTGAGAACTGGTGTGGAGGGGAGATAAAAGGAGGGGGAAATAGGTGACCTGACCAACTGTGGCACCTTCATATGCCATAATAGAAAGTTCTTTCACAGTCTGGCCTCCATCAGAGTTGCCCAAACAGGGTCCATCTAATTCCCTTCAGAGAGACTAGAAGTGAACACATCCAGGATATACCTGGGTTTTTCTACTAATGATGATGACGCCTCATTCCATATTCACGCACTGATCCAGGGCTATGGACCGTGTGAGGTGCTGGGGACACAGTGGGGAAGAAGGCTGTGTGAACGTACATCATCTGTGTCTTCACTCAAGACCTTATTCTAACTGAGGGAAGAGGCTGAATCTCTCACACATGGTATCATGGAGACCCCAAAGTTCTAGGGCAGGCACAGCAAGGATTTTATGGATCCAGCCATTTAAGTGACCTGGTCTGAGCCATTCCCTCTATGCTTGACTAAGAGAGGGCTCAGCAGAAATCCCTCTTAAGTAATCTCACCTGAACATGAGCATGCCTTTACTCAAAAACTGTTCAGTTGGGGTTAAATTATTTTGCACTTGTTCACATTGTTTTGTGGTGGTAATCTCACCAAGGTCATGAATCAATTAAGATCAGAGACTAGTGTTCTATTTCTTTTGTGCCCCTTAGGACAATGCTCTGTTTATAGAAACATCAACAGATGCACACTGAGTTGTCTTGAGAGATCTGGGTCCAGAGAGAGGGGGGCAAGGAAGGACTTCCCAGCTCTTCTCCCCACATCCATGGGACACTCACATTGTTGGCTTCGCGGACCAGCCTCTGCTCGTTGTACAGAATATGCCGGATGCAGCGGACCAGCTCCATGGGGCAGCGGTCATATGTGTTCTGAAAGAACCCAATAGCAGACATCACTTTGTTCCACTCTGTGCTATGGGGCCTAACCCTACCTCAGAGCAGGGGTAAGATTTTATGATGAGGGGACTCCTGGAGACATGATGACATAATCATGAGCAATGTGGCTCCTCCAATACTAATGGGGGACAAGAAAAGCACATCATAGGAAACCCAATTACAGTGAGAAGGTAAGGTTATTTTATTTCTTGCCTCCTAATTTGCCTAAAGTACTAGGGTGTCATTCTTGGAAACAGGATACATAAATTTCAAAAAGGCCACATAAGAGGAGAAATGACACCACCTTGACCGAGCAGTCAAAATTACTACCCCCAGTGCAAGGAAGATGGATGGTGTATGTCTTCAGATGTGATACCCTGGGAAGGACACAACATCACTTACTCAGGATTCTCATCAGGGATGTGTAACCTGAATCTAATCAGAAGGAGACATGACACAGACCCAAAAAGATGTTCATTTTATCTTTAAAAAACAGATGAGTTGAATTATTTTAAAATGTCAATGTAAGAAAAGGCAAAGAAGGTTGAGAACAGTTCCAGATTAAAGTAGATTAAAGAAACATGACAACCAGATGCAATATATGGTCCTGGGCTGGTGGGAAAAAAATGTCCTAGAGGACTTTATTGTGACTCAACTGACTGTTGACAAAATGGAAATACAGATACAAGATTACTGAAAAGTGTTCTATCAATGTTAAATGCACTAAAGATGATAACTGCACTATAACTATGTATAGAAAACGCACACTAAAGTACTCAGGGGCAAAGGGACACGACGTATGCAACTTACTCTCGAGTGACAAAAAAAATGTGTGTGTACGTGTGTGTAGAGACAGAATATGACAAAGCAAATGTTAACAACGGGTGGATCTGGGCATATGTACGGGTTCTTCGTATCAATCCTGCAACTTCCTATAAATTTGAAATTGTTTTCAAATAAAAAGTTTAAAAACAAAAGGCTACAACCACAAAGCCAAACAGTAAGAACTTTATACGGCGAACATGTAAGTCCACAACACTGGGTTCCAGAGGAGAAAGAAAATCTCTACGGGAAGCACTGAATGAAGGAGAGGATTAAGTGTGACCCAGCCTTCACACCCACCTGGAGCTGCGTGGCATAGTGCCCCAGCTTGATCTTCAGTAAGAACCCATCTTCCCCCACTTGGTGCTCCGCCTTCTTCTGCAGCTCCTGCACCAGGCCCTCCAGGAGCTGGGTGGCCTTAATGTTCTCCTGTGGATTATCAAGATCTATTGAGTCCCTAGGGGAAAAAAATTACATACATATGTATACATACATGCACATGAGCCTGTATAAATGCAGCCTCAACGCATCACGCCTTTTCTTTAGCTAAAGTGATTTCTTCATAATGCTCACTGCAAATTTTAGGAAGCAGTTCAATTCAAACCGACTAGATGCCTAATCGACTATGTTAATCTATCCCTCATCCACTAATTAGCTTAGTGGACTAGATATTTTCTTTTCTTTTCTTCTTTTTTTCTAAACAATGTACTGCCCTTTCTCCTTCCTCCTACTGACTTCTCTGGTGCTTATGCTATCTGCTTCTAGAAATGAAGGGAAAAGGAAAGTGCTTCGTGTACTCTGAAGGAAATAAGGGCTCTGATAACTTCCTATTTATAGTTACCCCTTAAGGGTGTAAGGGGGCACAAGGTCAAGAATGTTCTACATGCTTTTTCCAGCCTTGACTAGTTCTATGTGCTAATTCCACATATAGTATTTCTTAAGTAAAGGCAGGTGAAACAACACTACTATTTCTAAGGAGCCCTGGAAATGAGATATTAGGACAGAAAGTGCCTGAAACTATGTATACAAATCAGACATTTCTATCTATCACCAGTTGCAGATCTGGGACCTGCAGGCAGTGCTAACTCTTCTCGTGAGGCAGAGAAACCACTCCATGGACTTTGTATTCATTCAGAGGCACTGAACTTGTGACAGGGGTTGGATGGCTTCTCTCCCTTCCTGCCTTCCCTCTTTTCCCCACTCCCTTCTCCAACTCTTTATTTTTTAAAACAATTTAGGCAACAATTGCTACTGGGCAGTATGAAATCGCTTAACTCAGCTCACTGAAGAAACCGAACAGCTGTCAGATGGAAATAACATTCAATTACTGCTGACCGGGTCTGGAGCCAAGCAAGAGATCTAGAGGTAGCTAAAAGGCTCCGTCACCTCGAAACCCCTGAAGTTAGTTAGCAAGTAATTTCAAACAAAGGCACAAACAGGTGTGCCACAACACTGATAATGTAGTTCATCACATAATACGCCCAAATCTGCACTCTAAGCAAAGACAGTAGAGAAAACCAAATTTTAAATACGTGTGCTCTCTGAACTAAATAAAATATGTACTAAATAAAAGCTGGGAGGAATGGAGGGCAGCTGCACCTCTGTTTTGGTTGGCAATAATGCTCCTTGTCTGAGGAACCCACTCTTGAGAAGATCCTGTCTCTGAGCAAAACTCATGGAAATCAAGTACTGGTTCTGGTACTTAAAAACTTAATTCTCGGGCGCCTGGGTGGCTCAGTCGTTTCGGCGTCCGACTTCGGCTCAGGTCATGATCTCACAGTTTGTGAATTCGAGCCCCACGTCAGGCTCTGTGCTGACAGCTCGGAGCCTGGAGCCTGCTTCAGATTCCGTGTCCCCTTCTCTCTCTGCCCCTCCCCAACTTGTGCTCTGTTATGTCTCTCAAAAAATAAATAAATGAAAAAAAAAATAAAAAAACCCAATTCTCTGCTTAAAAGAAAAAAGAAAAGAAAGGAAAAAAAAAGCCTTTCTTAGCTTAAACATGAAGAACTGAACATTTTTTTATTGAAATCTTTATGTTCTTAAGAAAACCAAAATAAATAAAATTCAGGCTTTCCTTCATAGCAACACAAGTCTTTTAACATTCATTCGGTGAGAAACTACATGGGAGATCTACTAAATGAAATTTTAAATCACCAGAAACTTTCTACTAACAGTTTTCTGAACTCTCCAAATCATTAAAACAGAAAAGAAAATGAAAAGGAAATGGAAAAGCACTAAGCAAGGTGCAGCCGACATGCTTATATTTAGCTCTTTTTTTTTCTTATCACTTCATTACACGAGGCTGAGATTTTTTAAATTGCCCAGAAAATTGCCTTCCTTTGGTGCTCTCTAGTTTTCAAACAGAAATCTGTTACTAACACATAACCTCAATTATTCCAAGGCAGCATTACTGACAGGTACCCAGCTCTCCCCAGTCGCATAGTGGCCGGCTTCTCCTGGGCTCTGCCAGAGAGGATCCCACCCCGCCATGATGGTGGGGGGCCTGAAGTAGCTGATGAGCACATCAGATCAGACAGACAGGCTGGTGGCCTCCCAACATGCTCCCAGACCCTGAGCAGAGCAGCAACAGCCTGCAATAATGTTGTCAATCTACTACATTATACTAATTCTGAAAGAATTTAAAAACAATTTTATCTCTGCGCATATAAGCAGGAATTCGGAAAATAAAAATAAACACGCTTGTTAAATCTGCCACCAAGACATGACTATTGTTAATATTTTGGTGTACTGGCTTTTAGCCTTTATGGGTATGCATAAACTTTGAAACATAGGGGCACGTGGGTGGCTCAGTCAGTTAATTGTCCGACTTTGGCTTGGATCATGATCTCCCAGTCGGTGGGTTCGAGCCCTGCGTCGGGCTCTGTGCTGACAGCTGAGAGACTGGAGCCTGCTTCGGATTCTGTGTCTCACGCTCTCTCTGCCCCTCCCCCGCTCACATTCTGTCTCTGTTTCAAAAGTAAATAAACATTTAAAAAAATTTTTAAAAACACCAACATCTCCATTGTTAATTTGTTATCAATACATTTTATTAAGTGATATACATATGCATACCTTAGCTGCCCCATTAAGCACTAAATTCTTTGTGGACATGGGCTTTTCATTTTTTTTTTTAAGTTTATTTATTTATTTGTTTTAAGAGAGAGAGAGAGAGAAAGAGTGTGTGCACGAGTGCACGCCAGCAATGACAGGAGAGAGAGAGGAGAGAGAGAGAGAGAGGGAGAGAGAGGGAGAGAGAGGGAGAGAGAGGGAGAGAGAGGGAGAGAGAGGGAGAGAGAGGGAGAGAGAGGAGCCCAAGCAGGCTCCTCACTGTCAGCGCAGAGCCTGAACACAGGGCTCAACCCCATGAACCGCAAGGCCATGACCCTGAGCCAAAACCAAGAACCGGACGTCCAACTGAGCCGCCCAGGCATCCCTGTGGACAAGGGCTTTATCTGTTCCTATCTTACACCCTATAGGCACTCAAAACATATTTGTTAACTGTTGTTTATTAGCAGCAATACTCTAATGCTTTTAGCCAGAGTTTACTAAAGGGGGGAAATCCTATTTTAAAAATCCTAAGAGTTATTCCACCTGCTTAAAATCTAAGCTAGGGTTAAATACCTTCTTATGGGTCATGTCTTTTTTTTTTAATTTTTTTTTCTTAATGTTTTTATTTATTTTTGAGACAGAGAGAGACAGAGCATGAGCAGGGAAGGGGCAGAGAGAGAGGGAGACACAGAATCGGAAGCAGGCTCCAGGCTCTCAGCCGTCAGCACAGAGCCCGATGAGGGGCTCGAACTCACAGACTGAGAGATCATGACCTGAGCCAAAGTCGGATGCTCAACCGACTGAGCCACCCAGGCGCCCCCACGTCGTTTTTTAAAAAATGTACAACTTTTAAAGTCTCCATCATGTTTCCCTTCCCATATGCCCATGTTTCACTAAATCTGATAGAAAAAAACTCTGTTCACTTACCAAGCTTGGCTTTCAATCCACTGGGATAAATAATGTCGCACCTCAATGGGGAAATGCTGACCATATAATGCTTGCATCTGATGAAGGGCATCGCCTTGGAGCTGCTGGGCTTGTATCCACACAGCCATGGTTTGCAACCTGTTAAACAAACAATCAGTGGTTTGGGTGGGGTTTTTGGTTTTTTTTCCCTTCAGCTTTTAAATCCACTAGACTAAATATTCACAGTTATAAAACCTAGAGACAAATGCTTTTAAGCCCTTCTTGGTAGATCAGTATTTTTGAACTGAATTTTAGCTTTAAAAATGTTTCAAAATGTACACATTCAACATGGCCGTGGGAAGGTATATAACTGGGTCTATGAAGCTCTGACTGTAAAACAAACTGAAGTCCTACAAGTAAAAGTACAAAGCCAACATTAGGGGAAGAACTGCCTATAGCTTTGATATCACATATTCTTTACTTTTGTTCCAAACTTGAAGTAATAATAAGCAGTATTTCTGGGGCACCTGGGTGGCTCAGTCGGTTAAGTGTCCGACTTCGGCTCAGGTCATGATCTCATGGTTCAGGAGTTCAAGCCCCACATCGGGCTTGGTGCTGACAGCTCAGAGCCTGGAGGCAGTTTTGGATTCTGTGTCTCCCTCTCTCTCTGCCCCTCCGCCACCCTCTCTCTCCCTCTCAAAAATAAAGAAACATTATAAAAGTAATAATAAGCAGCATTTCAACAGGATAAATAATTAGCAAAGGGATTTTTAAAAGAATCACTTGTTTTGGATCTGGTATTCTGACTTTTAAGAAATATAATAAATGTGCTATTTTGAAAAAGACCCAGTAAAAGAAGAGTGAAAATATCTAAAGCATGAATTGAACCCTATGTGTTATTACTAGTTACCTAAGCTGCAATGCTTTACACATAAAGGGCACAGATTTATCTGGAAAAATGCCCCAAGTGTCACTTTCTGAGTTACTGTGAAGGAATTTATGAAACAATCTTCTGTTATAGTATTTAAAAATCTCTCTGACATAAAAACAATACATTCCAGCTAAGAATGTATTCTCAAACAAAGAATACAAGAACCATTGTATTCCAATAGTAGGTAGATTTTTAAAACATGCTCTTGACTCTAGAAAAGGTTTTATAAAACTACCAAGATGCCTTCTCAGATTTACCAAAGAATTTTTTTTCAATATATGAAATTTATTGTCAAATTGGTTTCCATACAACACCCAGTGCTCATCCCAAAAGGTGCCCTCCTCAAAACCCATCACCCACCCTCCCCTCCCTCCCACCCCCCATTAACCCTCAGTTTGTTCTCAGTTTTTAAGAGTCTCTTATGCTTTGGCTCTCTCCCACTCTAACCTCTTTTTTTTTTTTTTTCCTTCCCCTCCCCATGGGTTTCTGTTAAGTTTCTCAGGATCCACATAAGAGTGAAACCATATGGTATCTGTCTTTCTCTGTATGGCTTATTTCACTTAGCATCACACTCTCCAGTTCCATCCACGTTGCTACAAAGGGCCATATTTCATTCTTTCTCATTGCCACGTAGTACTCCATTGTGTATATAAACCACAATTTCTTTATCCATTCATCAGTTGATGGACATTTAGGCTCTTTCCATAATTTGGCTATTGTTGAGAGTGTGCTATAAAAACATTGGGGTAGGGGCGCCTGGGTGGCGCAGTCGGTTAAGCGTCGGACTTCAGCCAGGTCACGATCTCGCGGTCCGGGAGTTCGAGCCCCGCGTCAGGCTCTGGGCTGATGGCTCAGAGCCTGGAGCCTGTTTCCGATTCTGTGTCTCCCTCTCTCTCTGCCCCTCCCCCATTCATGCTCTGTCTCTCTCTGTCCCAAAAAAAAATAAACGTTGAAAAAAAAAATAAAAAAAAAAACACAAAACATTGGGGTACAAGTGCCCCTATGCATCAGCACTCCTGTATCCCTTGGGTAAATTCCTAGCAGTGCTATTGCTGGGTCATAGGGTAGGTCTATTTTTAATTTTTTGAGGAACCTCCACACTGTTTTCCAGAGTGGCTGCACCAATTTGCATTCCCACCAACAGAGCAAGAGGGTTCCTGTTTATCCACATCCTCTCCAGCATCTATAGTCTCCTGATTTGTTCATTTTGGCCACTTAGCAGAGAATTTTTAATTCATTTGGCAGAAACTCTCTGGGATCAACCCGATTGCGGCAGCAACATCACTTTCATGTACACAAGGTAGTAAAACTGAATCTTGCTCTATGATCCACAGTGTAGAATTTGATGTCAGGCAAGGCTAACTTGAAATCCATCCAAAATGATTTGGCTACTGATTTGCACAATTCTCTTAAGTATATTACGGTTAGGGTGCAGTAAATCAAATCTTGATTTTGTTGAGTACCAGAGACTACACATGTGTGTTAGGAAACAAAAATCCCTTCTCTGTTAGTTGTAGTTGCGCGATCGTATAACACTAAGCTATTTATGGGACAAGTCAGTTAGCCAACAATGAGGTGTGGGGTGGATGCCAGTTACCTATTTTAGACTTGTGCAGTGCTATAGAACACTTCAGCGGTGTACAATTTTATTTAGGGCTTTGGGCATTAAAGCTGGGATCACTGTAAGATCATCCAAGACATCAAATTTCAATGGCTGGGAGTTTACTAGGAGAAAGACTCAGATAAAAGAGCTCTCTCCAGAAGCAATCCCATGTTATAATCCAACATCTGGAAGACATTTAATTGTACAATATAATTTTTAATTAAATGAATCATATCCCAAGATTTTGGAAAATTGGAAAAGATATCAAAGGCTTGTTTTTTGGATAAAAGGTGACGGGATGGATGGGTTGGGTGGAGGTTCTTAGGCACTGAAGTGTATGGAAGAACAATGAAGGAATGAAGAACATAATTCAGGCACTCATCTCTTTTGGTGGTAAGGAACCGGAAAGAAGTAGGACCTCACTATAGCAGTCTTAATGAGTATGTGAACAATACCAACAGATACAAAAATTTTCTTGAATCTTCCATTCATTAGCTGAACTGACCCAAGAGACAAAAGAACAAAAACTGGGGGGAAACATTGGTCTCTTCAGAGGCCCCTTAGGCCACTGAAAGAACGTAGTATTTTCTGGTCCATTGTATCCTCTTGGTCTACTTGACTTTTCTTCACATGATTTATCATTCCCGACATTTATCATATATTTGTTTACTGCCTTCTCACTACGGTGACATCACCATGAACACAATGACTTTGTTTTGTTCACTGTTTCTCTTGGGCCTAGAACTGTGCCTGGCACATAAGCATTCCGTAAATTTTTGTTGTTGGTGAACAAATAAATGTATACACACAATTTGGTCAAATACATCAGGTCTTTTTAAAGTTATTGTGGAACAAGGTATCAGTATAAAATACCAAGATGGGGCACTTGGGTGGCTCAGTTGGTTAAGCATCTGACTCTTGATTTCGGCTCAGGTCATGATCTCGTGGTTCGTGGGATCAAGCCCTGCATCCAGCTCTATGATGACAGCATGGAATCTGCTTGGGATTCGCTCTCCCTCTGCCTCTCCCCACCACACTCATGCTTGCTCTCACTTTCACTCTCAAAATAAATAAACATTAAAAAGTTGAAGAAAAAAAAAAAAGGAAATAAATACAGTACCAAGGCCAGAAAAGGGAACAGATTTTACAACTCAGATGAGTCTGTATTAACAATACTCTATTTGTTCCTTAATAACATATGCCACAATGTGTAATTTTACTTTTTAGTTTTTGTTAACTTATTTTTGTTTATCTTCCCCACTGAAGTCTAAGAACAGTGAGTAAAGGGAGGGGGGCCTGGGTGGCTCAGTTGGTTAAGCGTCCGACTTTGGCTCACATCATGATCTCACAGTTCGTGGGTTTGAGCTCCACATCAGGCTGTGCTGACAACTCAGAGCCTGGAGTCTGCTTCAGATTCTGTGTCTCCCTCTCTCTCTGTCCCTCCTCTGCTCACGCTCTGTCTCTCTCAATCTCTCTCTCGAAAATAAACATAAAAAAAAAAAAAAACAGTGAGTGAAGGGAGCACATTTATTTACTACTGTGTTCCCTAATGCCTAAGTATAATGGCTGCCATGGTAAGGAAGTAATCAAGACATATTTGCTAGTGAATAAATACATACGTGGTAAATATTTCACATATCCTGCTGGTTGAGCATATTCCAAGTATCCATTATTGCTTTAAGAAAGAAGTACAATGGTAATATGCCATATATATAGGAGTACTATATAAATATCATACCATTGTGTTTTAAGTTTTATATTAGTTTTCACTTATTATCAAAGAGCAGAATGCTGAACTCTTAGAATCTGTCAGAATGTTTTTTATGGTTCTAAATATGAACATGTTGTAATATTTTCTAAAATGCTATTTGAAGAATAGCTGGTAAATATAAGGTGGTAACCACCTTATTTTGATAAGTACAAAATACTTTTAATTTCACTACATAAAAATGCTTTGATAGAGCTGGAGAGTAGATTTTGCCTACTAATCAAAAACATATAAAATAAAGGTACAATAAATAGTACAGCATCATTTTCATTTTACTTTTTAACTAAGAGTTATATGTGCATGGAATAGAAGATGAATTACTGCAATTGTCATGTAACAATTTAAAATATACAATTTGGAGAAAAAACCCACCCCACCCCCACTGTACCAGTAGAACCTAGAACCTAAGTAGCGCTTTCCCTCGTACATGCCCAAACTCTTCACACCCATCATTAAGCTATGCCTACGCCTGGCACAAGCCGAGACCCTGTCCTTTGTCACCAGTATTCATTCTGCCACCAAATACTACTCTACATATGCAGTAACTGTCCTCAATACAGGCTTTCTTTTGCTTATTTACAGGCAGCTCTGTCTTCAACGTGTGATGTTCTGACAAGGAAGTGGTTTGTATCTTTGGTAAATCATCACAGGGGCTTCTCTAAAGACTGGGAAATGGATTCACAATCTTATTTTTAGCCAAAGATGAGAATCAGTTGAGTTTTGCTTAGTTGCATTCTTAGTGTTCATAAGCATTCCAAACAACCCAAATTAGCCTTGGATGCAGAATGTCATACTTTCCAAAAGCCTAACGTGCGGAAATCAACCTTATATATTTGGATATATCCTAGGAGTCTCAAATAAAGCAGACTGTCAGGCACTTGTTTAAAAAAAGTTCAAAGTCTAATAGCTCATAATGTTACAGTCTTACTGAAAACCATAAAAATGAATGTCCACTAAAAAATGGTATGTGTGAGTGGGATTTAGGAATAATCTTGTCTCAATAATAAATACACTCTTATTAGATGCCTTCCCTTTTAAAAGTAAAATATAAACCTTTGTCAAGAAAAATATCACTCTAGGGGCGCCTAGGTGGCTCAGTTGGTTAAGCACCCGACTCTGGCTCAGGTCATGATCTCGTGGTTCATGAGTTCGAACCCCATGTTGGGCTCTGTGCTGGCAGCTTACAGCCTGGAGCCTGCTTCGGATTCTGTGACTCTCTCTCTTCTCTGCCCCTCCCCTGCTCATGCTCCCTCTGTCTCTCAAAAAATAAATAAACGTTTAAAGAAGAAGAAGAAGAAGAAGAAGAAGAAGAAGAAGAAGAAGAAGAAGAAGAAGAAAAACATCACTCTCTCTGAAGACTTCTAGAACACTGTGGCCAAGGTCATGGTGCCAAGGTCCTCCAAGCTAAACTGTGGAGGAAGATAAGTATAGAGTACATGACAGTTGAAGGCTCCCAATGCATATACGCCAACTGAGTGAATATATTCTAGTTTGGGGTGGGAGTGGGAGGAGTTAAAATGTGTGTAGGGATCTGTTGCACTGGGCTTGTGTGCATAATTTTTGTTTTTTTTTTTTAAGAGAGGAAGAGAGAGCACGGGCCTGTATGCAAGCCAGGGAAGGGCAGAGAGGGAGAGAGAAAGAGAATCTTAAGTAGTCTCCATGCTCAGTGCAGAGCCCAATGCAGACTTGATCCCACGACCTTGGGATCATGACCTGAGCTGAAATCAAGAGTCGGACGCTCAACCGAGCCACACAGGTGCCCCTCATGTGTACCTTAAAGCATTTAAAAAAAATTTTTTTTAACATTTATTTATTTTTTGAGAGACAGAGAGAGACAGAGCATGAGCAGGGGAGATGCAGAGAGAGGGGAAGACACAGAATTGGAAGCAGACTCCAGGCTCTGAGCTGTCAGCACAGAGCCCGATGTGGGGCTCGAACTCACGAAGTGTGAGATCATGACCTGAGTCGAAGCCAGTCGCTTAACTGACTGAGCCACCCAGGCGCCCCTCTTAAAGCATTTTGTAACTCCTACTCTCCATCCCACCACAACCACCACCCCATCACATCATATCCCGGGACTAAAGTCTCTAAAATGGGAGTTAGAGTTTTGCAGATCATGGCAAATTCACCTAAATAGAGTTCTGTGAGATTCAACTTCTTGTACCTCTCTGTGCCTCAGTTTCCTTATTTATAAGACAGTGCTAATAATACATCCCTTGGGGAGTTGTAAAAATAAGTTAATATGTATAAATGCTTAAAACAGTGCCTGGTTCATCATAAGTTCTCAATTATTATTCTGACTTTACAACCTTAAACTTACAAAGTTGGCTTCCTTCTCCCTGTGTCCAGTTTTTTAATGTTTATTTATTTATTTTAAGAGTGAGTGAGCACACTGAGAGGGCTGTTCTCCCACCACTGAATTAGAACCCCAAGAACTGTGAAGGGTAGTGTAACAAGAGCAAGACTGAGTATAATAAACTCAAAAAAGAAAGAAAGAAAGAAAGAACATCCATTCCAATGTGCTTTTCTGACAGAGAAGACCAAGCCAGCAGGAAGTTGTGCCTTTTCCAAGGACACACCTGACCCCTACTAATTAAAGTATGAATTGTTAGCAACAAATATTTTGATTCATCTAATAAATAAAAAATAAATTTCAGAAATCAGATCAAAAAATGAATTAAAATAATATTTACTACTGTTATTATCCACCATCCAGATTTATCATTTACTATCATTTACTGGATATCTACTATATTATTTATAACAGGGGCACCTGGGTGGCTCAGTCGGTTAAGCGTCCGACTTCAGCTCAGGTCACGATCTCACAGTCCGTGAGTTCAAGCCCCGCGTCGGGCTCTGGGCTAATGGCTCAGAGCCTGGAGCCTGCTTACAATTCTGTGTCTCCCTCTCTCTCTGCCCCTCCCCCGTTCATGCTCTGTCTCTCTCTGTCTCAAAAATAAATAAACATTAAAAAAATTATATTTTATAACAGTAAATACTTTTATGAATCTACTCATTTAATCCTCACACAAATATTAGGAGGTAGGCACTATTATTATCCCCAGTTTACAGATGAGGAAATCAAGGCTCAACAAATTAAACAGGATTGTAAAATGGCATAACAAGTTTGGAAAACAATCTGGCAGTTCTTCAAAGGTTGAGTATGGAGTTACTATATGACCTAGTAGTTCAGCTCCTAGGTAAATGCCCAAGGGAACTGAAAGCATTATGTCCAAAAAAATTTGTACACAAATATTCAAAGCAGCATTACTCATAATGGCGAAAAAGAGGAAACAACCCAAATGTCCATCAACGAAGGGATGGATGATATGGATATAAGTGGAAAAATAAAATGGATAAAATGGAATATTATTCAGACATAAAAAGGAATGAAATACTGACACATGCTACAACATGGATGCACCTTAAAACATTACGCTAAATGAAGCTAGACACAAAAAGCTACCTATTATAAATTCCATTATATGAAATGTCCCAAACAGACAAACCCATATACACAAAGAAAGTTGGTGGTTACCAAGGGCTGCAGTCATGGGAAGTGACTCTTAATGAGTATGTATTTCTTTTGGGGATGAAAAATTTGCTCCGGGTCCCACACCACTGGTCTGTGTTGGATCTGGGGAGTCTACCGCTTTATCGGGTGGCCTTTGCCCTGAGAACTTGTCGTGGTTTGTCATATTATTTTTTGTACTTTTCTGTATGTTTATTATATTTCATAACTTAAAAGAAAAAGAAATTAGAGTAAGAAACCTAATATGATAAGGCTCTGATTTGGGCAAAGGCTTGGACTAGTTGGCAGATGAAATAAGAGATACATAAACATTGCTTCTGATCTGAAAAGTCTAAGGCAAGGAATCAGGATTCAAAACTGTTAACTATATCAGCACCATTTAATACTTAAAGACTTTGGACAGAATATAAAGAGCAGTTCCTTAGTTATGTTTACTGCATTACTGTCAATACCAACATTATTACATATACTAAGTGGTGGTAGTCACCTAACCTAGTAGTAGAAACTTGGAGGGACAGAAAAATGTGAAATAGCAGTAATAGTGGATTAAAACTTTACTCATATTAAACTGAATATCAAGTAAGGTTTGAGTAAAATGATCCCATCTAAAAGTAGGTCAATACCAGAGCCATCTGCTCTTTAAAAAAATTTCTAAACACTACTTTATAAGCAATCAGGAAGGCAATTCTCTAACAAAATCAGATTATTAAACAGATGGGAAGAGAACAGAAAGAATCAAAGCATTTGGCTCACAAAGAAGCAAACAAGGAAAAATTTGCCCAGGCAACATAGAGATGATAATATTCTGGGAAGACAATCAGTCATAAATCTTCATGTTACAGCCAAATCATTACGTACTACTCTGGGAAGAAGAGTGAGAGGAAAGGGGGTGATGGAGAAGCAGAGGAAAGGTAGAGAGAGGGAGCTATCTGTGAAATATACAGATCAAGTCTTAGTGGATTATCATATATTTAAAATGCTCACCTAAATATAAGGCATCTTAGTGAAAAACGCAACCTCAAAAATAAAGAGAGTAGACTCAGACAAGGATCATATCATAGCAACTAAAACCATTAGGTGGTACTTGTTGGGGAATAGGATATTCACAGTCTCAAAGTGTTACCTCACCTATTACTTATTATTCACAAAGGGAAAAGTATATTTTCAGTGGAAGAAAATGATGAACAACCAAATAATCAAATATCCTCAATCATGGAACAAACTGACATTAGAGTAGTCTCCCCCGCTTACACGCAGGGCATATATTCTAAGACCCCTCGGTGGATGCCTGAAACTACAGATAGCACAGAACCCTATATATACTATGTTTTTCCTATACATACATATCTATGATAAAGATTAATTTATAGATCAGGCACAGTAAGAGATTAAAAACAATAGCTAAAAATAAAACTGAACAATTGTAACAATGTAGTATAATAAAAGTTATACGAATGTGGTCTAAGTATCTTATTGTACCACACCCATCCATCCTGTGATGTTAATGCCTACATGAGATGAACTGAGGTGAATGACGTAGGCAAGGTGATGTAGCATTAGGCTACTATTAACCTTCTGACAATATGTCAGAAAGACCGTGGGTAACTGAAACTGTAGAAAGTGAAACTGTGGATAAGGGGGGCTGTTGCATATGCCTCCAAATGTGATCTACTGAAAAGAATACACAAATTAATGTTTCACTTCTACTCATGTAACAGTCAGACAAATCCAAATTGTAAGACTCTTACGAAAGACAGAAAAATGGTAAAGGAGACTAGGAGTGACTGGGTGGCTCAGTCGGTTGAGCGTCCAACTTTGGCTCAGGTCATGATCTTACGGTTCCTGAGTTAGCCACGCATCAGGCTCTGTGCTGATAGCTCAGAGCCTGGAGCCTGCTTCGAAGTCTATGTCTCCTTCTCTCTCAAAAATAAATAAACATTAAAAATTTTTAGATTAAAGGAGACTAAGGGACATGATAACTACCTAGGGCATAATTTTAAAAATAAACAAAACAAACCACATCTCTAAAGGACATTACTGGGACAATTAAAAATTAAAATTTTAAATTCAAATTGAATTTGAATATAGCCTATAGATTGGATATTACTCTGTCAATATTAAATTTCTTGAGACCGATAATGGCATTGAGGTGATACTGGACTTGTTCTTAGCGGATACATACTCAAGCATTTAAGGATAAAAAATGGTCGTGATGGCTGCAGCGGGCTTTCAAAGAGGGAAAGGAAGGTGGTGGTAGGAAGGGTGATAAAGGGAAGGTAATAATTGATCAATGTAGGCAAAGTGTACATGAGCGTTCGTTCATTGTTCTGTCCTTTCCATTTTTCAGTAATTTAGAAGTTTTTCAAAATCAAAATTAAGGGCAAAAATTGCAAGAAAGAAAAACAAAAAACAGAGCAGAGGTTTGACCGTCACCTTGAAATTGTCCCTAGCAGCACATAAAAGTCTGGACTTCTGAGACATTGTGCTGAAGCTGGTAGGACACTGTTATACAAACTGGACTCCTTCATGCCACGCAGGCCTACGGCTTGAATACACGTGCATTATCATCTGTGTTGAAATCCATTAAGCAACCTGAACAACCCATTTGGGAAGAAGCTACATCAATGCCATTTTCCAGATAACTAAAAACATTTTCTGTAGCCCACAAATAATGACCTTCTGCATTATGGAAAGTAAGAAATGATGTGAGACTGCCATGTAGCCCTATGTTAGCCTCAGAATTTCTAATAAATGTTTATAGCTGTACCCATTTTATACTGTTAATCAAGACCAACTCATCTTAGAATGTGGCTTTTGTATAGTTTGGATTAGTTCAGGAAATAAAAATTCCTACCGCAATATACTCAGTTTCTGTACCATTTAAATGAAAGATAATCCCTTCCTTCTTGTTTTGATTCAAAAAGGGCAATTTATTAATAAATCTATATATGTTCCCAATATTTTCCTCATTAAAGTTCACATCTTCCCTCTTACCATTGAGAATTACAGTAGCATTAAGTTTCCATTTAACAAAATTTGCTCTGAAGAGCACCTGACACTAGGGCAATTCCCAGGGACAAGCATTAGTTAAATTAGATAATATACAACAGTAAGAAACTGGAAACAACCTAAATTCAACATAGGAGGATGGTTAAACTATAATATATTAATCTGATAGAGTATTGTGTGACAATTTAAATAAAGTATGAAGACAATATTGAGATATAAAGCAATGTACATATATTTTTTAAATATAAAGAAAAGAATATTAAATGAAAAGTATACACAATGTGTATGCTAAAGAACAAATAACAGAGCAAGGTCAAAGAGAACTATAAACAGTTGTTCCATTTAGGTGAAGGCATTTTGGTACAATTTTTTTTTTAATTTTTTTTTTAACGTTTATTTATTTTTGAGACAGAGAGAGACAGAGCATGAATGGGGGAGGGACAGAGAGCGAGGGAGACACAGAATCGGAAGCAGGCTCCAGGCTCCGAGCCATCAGCCCAGAGCCCGACGCGGGGCTTGAACTCACAGACCGCGAGATCGTGACCTGAGCTGAAGTCGGACGCTTAACTGACTGAGCCACCCAGGCGCCCCAGGTACAATTTTTTTAATAAAGTTTTTGATTTATTACATTTTGTTTAAAATGTAAATTTGAAATATAAATTTAATGAGCATGAGCAATTGTTACTACTCATCCCACAAGAACCAACCACAAAGGGACACACAGAAGACAGAAACAAATACTTCCTACATGACAATATCCAGGTTATGGCACTTTCTTACAAGTTAGGTAGACTTGATTTAAGTAGGGCATGAAATAATAAAAATTCAGAAATTGCAATTCTTTCAAAAGAAGCACAATTCTATCACTTTCAAATACACAGCAACACAACGTGTTTTCAAGTAGTAGTTCAAGACTATTAATGGCTAAGATTAATTTGTAATTTTGACATCTATTTATATTTTATTTAAATCCCCTAAATTGCCTTGCATTCAATAACTTTATTAATGTTATTCTTTCGTTTAACAAACCCTTCTTTTAAAAGTGGTATAAGGGGCGCCTGGGTGGCGCAGTCGGTTAAGCGTCCGACTTCAGCCAGGTCACGATCTCGCGGTCCGTGAGTTCGAGCCCCGCATCAGGCTCTGGGCTGATGGCTCGGAGCCTGGAGCCTGTTTCTGATTCTGTGTCTCCCTCTCTCTCTGCCCCTCCCCCGTTCATGCTCTGTCTCTCTCTGTCCCAAAAATAAATAAAAAACGTTGAAAAAAAAATTTAAAAAAAAATAAATAAATAAAAAATAAAATAAAATAAAAGTGGTATAAAAGTAAATGGCACAAAAATATACTTTGAAGTATTTATTTCAAGTCCAGAAGAAACCAAACAGTGTGTTTGTGGAGAGTAGAAGAAAAAAGGTTAAGAACACTTTGGTAATTTTTGAACTTGAGGGATGAATTTATGGATATTCATTATATACTATTCTCTTATTTTGTGTATGTTTGAAAATGTTCATACCAAAAAGTTCAAAGTACCAATAGGGCAAAAAATGGGTAAACCAGAACTTAGACCAGGTTGAATATTAGTGGTCTCAGGGGTAATGGAGTTTGAATTTAGAAGGCTTTATTGTGACTTCTGAAAGAAACATGGAAAATTGAAAGAAAAAAAAAAGAATGGGAAAGTCATATTTCAAGACAAGAAATACTACAGACTTAGGTTCACATTTGGATGATTTTTCATCCACGATATGACTAAATGTCCCTGCAAACTTGTACCAATTATTAAACAGAATGGAATACACAGAAAACCACTCACAGCAGTGCAAGATTTCCCTTTCAAAAACCACACTTCTATTATCCCTAATGATGCACCTGGCCTAGGTGAAGTCCCTTGATAGTTCAAAGGTAACAATTCAAGGCTATAGAAGATTATACTTACAAGATCAGATCCCGGAAGGCCTTAGCCATCAGTTCCTCACTGTGCTCCTAGGCCAACAGAACTGGGGGAAAGTCTTCGTATTATGTTGATATTGACTGACTTTGTGTCAAGAACCTACACCCAAAGCCTAAGCAAGGTTTGCACTCCCTCTGGGATTCTTCACTATCTCAGGAAGGTTGAACAGATCAGACCAGTTTCCAAGAACAGAAAAGAAGCACTGTAGGGAAATCCTGCTAAGGAAGCCTGAGCTAATTCTCCCTCCCTACACCTTTTCTGCACATCAACACTAATGCTCACCTATCAACAGTATCTTTACTATCAACAGTAAACACTAGGAGAGAAACCAATAATATGTTGGAAAAGCACACGTATCCAGTGAACCCCAACTAAATGGAGAACACTGTATTCTGCCCTTTTTCCATGTAGCTGTATTCTTTGCATTTACCAATAATCATAATCAACTTCATTTTTGCTTACAGTTACTTAAATATAAATCATTTCAAAAAACAAAACAAAACAATGAACCTAAATATGCTTTGGTTTGGGGTGCCTGGGTGGCTTGGTTGGTTAAGCATCCGACTTCGGCTCAGGTCATGATCTCACGGTCCGTGAGTTCGAGCCCCGCGTCGGGCTCTGTGCTGACAGCTCAGAGCCTGGAGCCTGTTTCGGATTCTGTGTCTCCCTCTCTTTCTGCCCCTCCCCTGTTTATGCTCTGTCTCTCTCCGTCTCAAAAATAAATAAATGTTAAAAAAAAATTTAAATATGCTTTGGTTAAAATAAGGGAAGACCAAAATCTGCTCTTTAAGAGAGAAATGTCCCATCAGTTGGTTCCTTTGTTACTCACTGGCTGATAACCCATTTATGAAGCCCGACTGCAGCTTTTGGAAAATGATGTCAGTATGTGGGGTAAAATGCTCACTGTGTTTAAGTAAAACAAGTCCTGTAGGAAAGGTGGTCCCACAATGGATAGCAGGTATGTTAAGAAGCTAATTCTAATTCTGAGATAAAATGACATTTAAATAAAAGCTCACACTGGGGCACCCGGGTGGCTCAGTTGGCTGAGTGTCCGACTCTTGGTTTCAGCTCAGGCCATGATCTCACAGTTTGTGTGTTTGAGCCCCACATCAGGCTCTGTGCTGACAGTGCGGGGCCTGCTTGGGATTCTCTTTCCCTCTCCCTCTCTCTGCCTTCCCCTGCTCAAGCTCTCTCTCTCAAAATAAATAAATAAACTGAAATAAGTAAGTATATAAATAAATGCTCACATCTCAGAAAATCAAAATGCAAAACGTTTGTTCTCTCAGGAAAAAAGGTTGTCTGCTTTAAGAGGTAATACTGATATCAGAACGTTCAACACTAAGATGAGTTGAAATTGTGCACCAAGTAATTGTCCACGTATACCACAGCATTAACATTGGGTCTCTGCAATACAATTACTTTTGCTAAAACAGACTACTTTTTCTGGAAAAGCATTCTCTCTTGCTATGTACTGAGGAGGATATTTCTACACAACTGAGCACCGTGAACTTGAGTGCACAGGACAGAGGCAGTGAAAGCATAACAGCTTATGCCCCAAGACATCAGCCAGGATAACGGCAGAACCCTGCTGTGCATATATGTTCTTTTACAGGCTGCACTGTTACAGGAAGAAGCAAAGAGCAGCGATTTCCTTCCAAAAGGTCAGCTGCCTCAGACAGACCAAACAGAAAGCAGTTAATTCTTGCCAACTTCCCCTCCTGCTTCTGCAGCTAGTACGCAAGAGCATTTGGTTTCCAGTAAAGCTCCAAAGAAAAACAAAGCAAATGTGACACCCAGAACTGAGGCAATGTAAAGTGTCTCACTTGACTAAATTAAAGACAATAAGATCACACAGAGCTACACTTTTTAAACGGCAATGGAACCGTTAAGAACTACCAGATTTAATGTGGACTTAATATGAGGAAAAGAACAGACTTGGAACCATCCCAGATTTTATACCAATGCTCCAGAGTTCTCCACCTAAAAATAAAATAGTATTTTGGCTACAATAAATGTGACAACATATAAGCTCCCTAGTTGATTGATATAAAAATAAATCTTTAGCTTTCCTTTTCTCAAACTGAAGTCACATCAGTTGCCAAACATGCTAAGGCAATGGCCAGGTTCAATGCTGACAATCAGCAGAAGCGCATATATGATTATATAGTTTCTTAGATCAGACATGGGGGGAGAAAAGGCTATACGACTAATAACAAAAAGGGGAAGAGGACAGAAAATATGATTTTAAATCCTCTTTAGGTAGTAACCCCTAGCAGTTATGGAGTAAGACTGAATATCAATTCTGTAATTAATTACTGAATAATTAATATTAACAGAATAATAAGACTGAAGTCTTCCCACTCCCAAAGAAACAACACAGCATTCTCATGTAGGCTTCTTTAAATTAAGCAAGCATCCATACTTTCAATCTTCCTAAAGGCAACAAAATTAGACCCTTTTGAGAATAAAAGTGAAGGAGAAGGAAGGAAAAATGAAAACTTCTTTAAGTTTTCTCAACCAGATGGATTCCTGGCTTAACTACCTACGTACAGCCTAGAAGAAAATGTGACGGGTCCTTCGCAAGGGCTCCTACAGCATGTCATAGGTCTCTATGTGGTTTCTACCTCGTTAGTTTCAGATTGTGGTGGCAACGGAGACAGGAGGCTTTTTCTGAGACAAACTCTTGTTCTAAAGATTCTAGGCTTTGATGATGAAGAGAATGTAACCCACTCTTGACAATACCTCGCTTGAAACGAAGACAATTTGGGGTTTAAGGAAAAACTTATTAGTTTGTTACATACGCTATAACCTAACTGCAGTTAGGTTATAAAACTGTTTCATGTTGGAAACAAAAACTGTTTCACGTTGCAACCAAAATAAACTATTAAATTCCCAAGCCTTTCCTATACTTAATCATCAAAACTTAAATAATAACAAAGGAATTAGCTTGGGAAAGGAGAAAAAAGAGGGTCCAAGCCATAGGAGTAATAAGAATAATTAACAATAGTAATGGCTAACGTTCAAGGAGCTCTTACTACATTATGCACTGCTGTATGCATATCACATACTCATGACAAACATATGAGGCAGTATGATTAGTATCCCCCTCCTATAGATGAAACAGGCTCAAGAGGGAATTTGCCCAAAGTCCTGCGTCAAGCAAGTGAAGGTGCAGGGATTAGCACCTAGGCTGCCCACCTTCGGGGCTCATGCTCTCAATGGTCCACACCTAGTTCCTGACATGATACCTGTGGCCCAAGACTGCTTTATGATAAACACTACAAAATGAATTAACAAAAAGTACAACTCACAAGTAGGTGTGAAAAATTATTTGACAATCCAAAAATGCTTTAAATGGGACTCCCCTTTCCTAAAGGTCAGAGAACATCGAGATGACAAACCTTCAAACAAATCAAAAGAAGCCATGTTAGGTGTTTGGGGGCTCACCTTCACCCCTCTAACTCAATCAGAAATCAGCTAAAAGCTTCAGATTGTAAAATGGAGTGGGAGGAGAATAACGAGAACTGTTCTGGAGGTGAGTAACTTTCCAAAAAGGCCAAAACCTAGATCCTGACCACCTGTGGTCAGAAATTAGCACTGTGACATTTCCTATAAGCAGCAGAGTGGTTACATTTGTTACATTTGTTCCTGAATTCCTCAGTTGGGTTTCCCTTAGATACGTCACCATCCATCATCAATATTTACCAGAGATCATCCTAAACTCAGGTTTTTCTGCTGGAAGAAAACATTTCTCATGAAAGGGACAATATCATTAATACAAATGAGACAACAACTGGTGAAATGTTCTAGGAGGTAAGACAGGATCTTAAAAGCTACTGAAGTCAGTTATCTTGGTAACTGTTTACATTATATCAATAATTAAACATCGACTTACCTAACACTGATGCACACATGAAGTTACAAACAAGGTACAAATGATAAATTCCTGCAATAGTTGATACATGCTAATATGACAAATATAGAAACAATTATGTGAGTGTGCACAGTGCACAATAAATATTAATTCAGTGTTAGGAGATCATGTGGGTTCACTAAG
Organism: Lynx canadensis; assembly: GCF_007474595.2. Lineage (NCBI taxonomy): Eukaryota > Metazoa > Chordata > Mammalia > Carnivora > Felidae > Lynx > Lynx canadensis. The sequence continues at coordinate 40,211,319 of NC_044316.2, forward strand.
CCACGCCATTAAGTAGTAGTTACTCTGATGTGAAAGACAACTTCTGAATTTAATAGTGCTGTGAAATAAATCAAGGGAAAATCTGGGACAAGGACACCTGGCAATTCCATACTCTTATGAAAGGTGCCCCATACAGTCTTCAATAACTCTAGCTGAAAAGAGAATCAACATAATACTTGTATCCTATGCCTTTTATCATTTTGATCATCCTATTTTTAAAAAGAGGCGATGCTTTATCTCTCTAGAATTAGAATTTACCTTATACCCTGGACATAAGAACCAAGGCAACTTTGAGTTATCTGTTGTTCAACTACTAGACTATATGTTATCCCAGGGCAGGAACCATGTCTCATTCATTTTGATCTCCTCAATACAGTACATGGTGCATAGTAATCAATAATTGCGTGTTAAATATAATTTTTGTAGAATTCTGTGTTACTAGAAAAACCCTAAATTGGGGGAAATGAATAGTAGGTCAGTTATTTCCTTCAGACATTATTTTTAACACTGTGGAAGTCATTAACTTGAATCCTTATTACGGGAATAATGGGACTGAATCACACTTTATAGAAACTGTGATGGAGGTTTTGACTCATCATTGGTGCTAATCAAGGTAAATATAATCGCAATGTACCATTCCATAAATATCGTGACAAGTTTGTAAAATAGAGCCAACACCTCATTGCAGCAATTTCAAAGAGAATTACATGAAATATGATGGTGCTAATATTAAGCTGAAATTCCAAAGAAAGCTTCTCCTTTATGCAAACCAAACCATTTCTTTCCTTTAATTATGTGTCAAGAAAGAAGTTGAGTATAAACGGAAGGCACAACGTTTATCAACAATTCGTTCCTTCGGTTACCATGCATACTACCAAAGACAATCCAGAAAGGTTTTATTATTATGCCAAAACAAGATGATGAGGCTCTACATCCAGAACGTAGATTAACGTTAGAAGGATGACTCAGGACTAATGGCATCGGTCTGATAGACACTGAACCTATTTTTCAATCTCCTGAGAATTCTTCAACTATAGGACCGAATACCAACTCAGGAAGATATTTCTGCAAATACAGCCACCTTTGGCTACAGACTATTTTTTATTTAAGATGTATTTCCATGGAGCAAAGTAAATTTAGTAAGTGAAAATATAGTCTTGAATTGCTATGGATGTCCCCTACCCCTGCCAAAAATGACAAGCTGCTTGCTCAAAAGCTGTCACTAATTAGCAGCTGCTGCTGTAAAGAAAACCAAAGTAAGGCCAATAAAAGCATATTGAACTGCAAGAGGGCCCTATGACAAGAAATAGGAAATGCAAAAATCTACTTATGACCAGTAAACTAGAAATACTGGCAATCTAAATTTGGGAGAAGTGGGGGCAGGGCAATAATGGCAACATATAACCATTAATACTTCTTTAAATGTTTATTTATTTACAAGAGACAGAGAGAGAGGGCACACAGAGGAAGGGCAGAGAGAGAGGGGGACAGAGGATCCAAAGTGGGCTTTGCACTGACAGAAGCGAACCCGATGCAGGGCTCGAACTCGTGAACTGTGAGATCATGACCTGAGCCAGAGTCGAATGCTCAACTGACTGGGCCACCCAGGGGCCTCTATATTCATTAATATTTAAACAAGAACTGGAATATTCCCCCAACATCCTGAAAGTCACAGAAATCCCAGAAGACAGTTATTGAATTCCATGACAAATATTTCCACCTTTCTAACAGGAACTGATCTTGGTTTTGGATAATTTCTCATTGTCAATACTTCTGTCTCTGGCATAGTAACACTTGCATTTGCAGATTAAAAAAAAAAAGTTGAATTTAAAAAATACCTTCCAGGGGCACCTGGCTGGCTCAGTCAGTAGAGCATGCAACTCTTGATCGCAGGGTTGTGAGTTCAAGCCCCATGTTGGGTATAGAGATTACTTAAAAATAAAAATTTTAAAGTAAATAAATAATCAAAATGGCTTTCATATTCTAATGGCTTCGGCCCAAACTCCGAAAGTTATGAACCTAACTGGTGACCCTCTATTTTACAAGTCGAGAAAACGGAGTCAAGGATAGCAGAAAAGATCTGCCCAGAGTCAGTGAGCAAGGCATACAGTGGTAGAAAATCTCTTTACTGGCTCTATGTTCTATGTTCTGTTTAGGAGGCTCTAAAACAGTACATACATTAAGATTAAGATCCTACTTAAAATTTAAATTGCACAGGTTGCGGGGCACCTGGTTGGCTCAGTTGGTTAAGCATCCGACTCTGGCTCAGGTCATGATCTCGAGGTTGGTGAGTTCAAGCCCCACATCGGGCTCTGTGCTGACAGCTTGGAGCCTGGAGCCTGCTTCAGATTCTGTGTCTCCCCCTCCCATGCTCATGCTCTGTCTCTCTCTGTCTCTCAATAATAAATACACATTAAAAATTTTAAAAGTAAATAAAGAAATTGCACAGGTTGCTTTTCAAATCATTCTCCAAGGCTATCCCTCCTCTCTCTTTCTTTCTTTACCCATCAGACAAATATAAATATACTGGGAGCAGTATATTTCTCTTTTCTCTCAACACACCAGGTTCTGTCCTTTAAAAAACTTAGGGATATTTCCTCCTTCAGATTAGTTCTCTTACTCTCTTTCTCCCTCTCCTTCCAGGTAGAATGATAGAAAGCCGTGGACTGTTTTATTTATATTTGGGCCATAGCATCTGCTTGTCTCTGCAGCAACTACTCAGGAAAATAATAATGAAAAAGAAAGAAGGAAGGAAGGAAGGAAGGAAGGAAGGAAGGAAGGAAGGCAGGCATGGAAAGGAAAGGGAGGGAAGGAACGAGAAGATATAAAGAGAATAGAAAACAGAAAAGAAACAAGTTATGAACATGATTTTTTTTTTTAATTTTTTTTTTCAACGTTTTTATTTATTTTTGGGACAGAGAGAGACAGAGCATGAACGGAGGAGGGGCAGAGAGAGAGGGAGACACAGAATCGGAAACAGGCTCCAGGCTCTGAGACATCAGCCCAGAGCCCGACGCGGGGCTCGAACTCACAGACCGCGAGATCGTGACCTGGCTGAAGTCGGACGCTTAACCGACTGCGCCACCCAGGCGCCCCTGAACATGATTTTTTAATGAAGCAACAATTAAACCTCTCTCAGAGCTGTTGTCCCTTAGAGTTTGTCTTAATGTCGGTATAAACAATTACAACAATGTACCAGTAATTTTCCAGTTCATCATCAGGCTATAAGAAGAGAACACTTTGCTTTATGAAACATGAAGAAAGACTAATCTCTGTTATTACTGTCAGTGCAGGTTTATCAGCAAGCCCTGGAGGAGATAAGCCTACAGACATAAAGATTAGGAATCACATTTTCAAAGCTTTAATAACCCCCTAGTGGTATGCAACAAGCTGCTGAATTAAGTTGTCTGGATACTTATTTTGTATGCATCACTGGCTAGGTCTAGGTACAAAGCAAAAACTAAAAACTCAGGGGAAAGACAAAAAAAAAAAAAGACACAAAGGGACAAATGTTATATGATTCCACTTATATGAGGTACCTAGAATAGTCAAACTTCTAAAGAAAGTATGTAGAATGGTGGATACTGGGGACTGCAGGAGAAGGGAATGGGGAGTTACTGTTTAATGGATACAGTTTCAGTTTGGGATGATGAAAAAGTTCTGGAGATAGACAGTGATAGGTGCATGACAATTGTTGCAAGACAATGTAAATGTACTTAATGGAACTGAACTAGTTAAACCGGTAAATGAAATCCAAAGGAAATATAGGGAATTAATTGGCTTTCCCCTCTCTTGTTTTTCTTCCACAGTAAAAGGCATACACGTTCAGCCCTACTGAGGGCTGAAGCGGTCTCTGGATACACACCCTGTCCATTGAGATTAAAGGGGAATAAATGAAATGGAATTAAGGTATCTTCAACACCAGCCAGTGTTTTTGGCTGTCTACTGTATCTGTCTACTGTAAACAAAAGTGGATCAAACCCCCTCACAGAAACAGTAAGCATTTATAAAGAGCACCTGTTAGATGCCAGGTTCTGTTCTAGGTACTGAGGATACAGCAGTGAAAAAAACAGACACGACTTTTATTAAACTTAGACTCTAGTATCAGATATTAAACACTTGAAAATTCAAATAAACACACACTATGCTATACTTCCTAATTTTGGCTTTTAATTTTCTTTCCTTTTTTTTTTTTTTTCCATTGGGTGTAAAGGATACCACCTGACTATTACAAAATCTTACAAGTAAACACTAAAAGTCTGTGTATTCAAACCAACATTTGGGGAAAAGTTTGAAAAGCACCTCCACAAAATCAGATGGAGGTTGAGGACTGGCTTTTGTGAAAGGCCTGGCAATGTGAAAGCAATTTCTGATAAAACCAGGACATCTGTTCATCCCTGTTGAAAGCTGGTCATCTCTACGGAGCTATGTAGTACATGCAAAACAAATCAGGTCTAATAAAGGATTCCACAGTTAAGATCATTTCAGTGCGGTATTAGTCTAGCTTTTTTTCAAGATACTCAGTTTGATATAGAGGATAGCTTTCCTGCCTGATACAATCAAATCAAATCATTTACCTTTCAAAGATGATTTGCAGATTCCATCTCTACAAGGTACTAAAAATATAGGGCAGAGAGTTAAAAACTCCATAGGACTCAAGTTTCTACCTATCAATGCATAGCAGCACAAGATGGCAGGTGACTAGCAAACACTTCGTTTCTTCTTTTTCCCACGGAATAAAATATAGGTCACATTCTACTAAAATAACAAGTACCATTATGGTGAAAACCTAGGTATAACAAAAGTATTTTGAAATACTTGAAAATGCCCCACCTGTTTCCCAATTCAACACAACAATCTTTTGTGCAACATAATGAGTAGAATGAATTTTAAAACAAAAGAATCAGACTCCCTGAAGCATAACAATTTTTTAAAACTTTCATTTTTAAGGAAATATCTTAAATATTCTAAAATAGGCTGTCATACTTGGAAAAAAAGGATTTTTTTCTTTATGGAAATAATCCTCAATTTTATTGAGGAATAATTTATATTCAGTAGACTTTATCAGGATGTTTAAAATATATATATTTAATATAACTAACATATTTAGACACCAAACTAAAATAAAGGGGTTCCTAAGGCCTACCTAGTAGTAAGAGCTAGAATGTTTTATTGAACATTAAGAAGCCAACTAATATGCCTTTGAGGTCAGCCAATATTCAAAGCAACATAGAAGTTCCATCCATTTCTTCAAAGGTTCCTTCTACAATCAGAAATCTAAAAAGATCATTAAGATAAACTAAGTAGAAAAGACTGAAGAATGGAAGGAAGCGGGGCTTAGGCATTACTAGGTTCTAGAATCTCTCTATCAAGTCAGCCTTCTGAAGCTCTGTTTGTTCAGTCTTTCACACACAGTTGGAGTTATCATCTCATCTCCAGAGAACAAAAAATTACTCCCCTCCTTAGGTTATCGCCAAAGATTAAACTAACATTGGAGGAGAACTCTCTTTTGAAAGGAAAAAATTTCATCTGTAACCAGATCTCAAATTCCAAGCACCAACTTTATGTACACCATAAAAATGAATAGCAGCTAACATCAAAAAATTTTCTTTTCGGGGCGCCTGGGTGGCGCAGTCGGTTAAGCGTCCGACTTCAGCCAGGTCACGATCTCGCGGTCCGTGAGTTCGAGCCCCGCGTCAGGCTCTGGGCTGATGGCTCAGAGCCTGGAGCCTGTTTCCGATTCTGTGTCTCCCTCTCTCTCTGCCCCTCCTCCGTTCATGCTCTGTCTCTCTCTGTCCCAAAAATAAATAAACAATGAAAAAAAAATTAAAAAAAAAAATTTTCTTTTCTAGGAAAATTCAGTTTAAACAACAACAACGACGACAACACACACACACACACACACACACACACACACACACACACACACACACAGAAGGAAAACAAAATAACAAAAAACTCTACCTAAAAGTGATTTGATAGCTGAGTTATACCTACAACAGAATGAGCTATTTTATGTTTTAGTTCCAGGGTTGTAGGGTCATAGAGGTGATGAGACAATTTAGGTCAACGCATCAAAGTTCAATACTCAGGCCCTTACACCTTTCTGTAATAAAAATAACAGGCAACTCCCAACATCTTCCCCATATCCTCTTCCTGATCACCTTACAAATGGACTCATGTTCCAAAACTCATTTGCACATGTGTTGTTTGGAACATGGAACATTTTCCCATAGGAACAAAGTTATAGAGAGATCAAAAATACCTAGGTAAACCCCAAAACCTCAGTTGAGGGGCGCCTGGGTGGCGCAGTCGGTTAAGCGTCCGACTTCAGCCGGGTCACGATCTCGCGGTCCGTGAGTTCGAGCCCCGCGTCGGGCTCTGGGCTGATGGCTCAGAGCCTGGAGCCTGTTTCCGATTCTGTGTCTCCCTCTCTCTCTGCCCCTCCCCCGTTCATGCTCTGTCTCTCTCTGTCCCAAAAATAAATAAACGTTGAAAAAAAAAATTTAAAAATAAAAAATAAATAAATAAATAAATAAATAAAAACCTCAGTTGATCTACAATCTTAGAAAACTTAGTTACCCTTTATAATTTTGTTTCTGAAGGAAAAGATGTTAAAATTTCTAGTCAGGAATACCATTAAGTAACAAAATAATTCCTCTACCCCTGTCTATTCTCCAGCCCAGCTACCACACAGCACAGACTAGTCTCCTGTTCTCAAAAAAAGAGAAGGACTTCCAGGAGGTAGATAATGCTTCAACCATGCTTCAGGGTAGCAGTTTAACAAAAAGGAAGTGCATATGTGCATGTTTCTGTGTACTTTGGAGTGGGGGTCTGGTAGGAAGTTTTAGGAATACCATCTTCTTCAGGTAAGAATAGCTTCTGTTCCCTTTATAGAGCAATAGCTTCAGTTCCCAGAGGGCAAGAGATCCTATTTGTTTTTGTTTTTTAGTTTTTTTTAAGTTTATTTATTTTTGAGAGAGACAGAGACAGAGCACGAGGTGGGGAGGGGCAGAGAGAGGGGAAGACACAGAATCCGAAGCAGGCTCCAGGATCTGAGCTGTCAGCACACAGCCCGATGTGGCGTTTGAATTCACAAACTGTGAGATCATGACCTGAGCTGAAGTCAGATGCTTAACCGACTGTGCCATCCAGGTGCCCCAATTTCTTTTTTTTAACGTTTATTTATTTTTGAGAGGGAGAGCGTGTGCAAGTGGGGGAGCAGAGAAAGAGGGGGACAGAGGATCCGAAGCGGGGTCTGCACTGACAGCAGAGGGCTGGTGTGGGGCTTGAATTCACAAACTGTGAGATCATGACCTGAGCTGAAGTCGTCAGACGCTTAACCATCTGAGCCACCCAGGCGCCCCAGCAAACCTAAGCTTTTAAGTTAAATTAAAAAAATAAAGTTTTACTATACTTACTGAAATGTCAGAATGAAATTACACTATTTGAGTTGAGTGGACAAAGTACTGTTTTTAAAAAATTACTTTTCTGTTACCATCTCTGTAGGAAGATAGGTTTAAGACTAAATCTAGTGTTATCTTTAATGGAACTACTGGTGATTATCTACCATCTACTCAAAGAATGTGAAATTCACTTTGAGTCAGATTAAAAATCTATCCTAATGCATATTTCAAAGGAAGTCCAGGGGCACCTGGGTGGCTCAGTTGGCTAAGCATCCGATTCTTGATTTTAGCTCAGGTCATGATCTCACGGTTCATGGGATAGAACCCCACGTTGGGCCTGCACCGACAGTGTGGAGCCTGCATGGGAGTCTCTCTCTGCCCCTCCCCCGCATTCTCTCATTCTCTCTCTAAAAATAAATAAACATTAAAAAAAAACACTTTAAAAAAAAAAAGAACAAAGAAGTCCATGAAAATTCTCACCTGACTTCTCTGAAAAAAAATGTAGTGATCCAAATAAAATGTCCAATAATTACAACAATGTGGTATATGCAGAGACAAACTGATCTCTGGAACAGGAGAGAGAAGCAATGGATCTGAACAGATATAAGAACTTAGAATATATGATAAGCATGTGCTTTATCAGTAGAGAAAGAAGGAGCTGATGGGAAATGGTGGATTTTTTTCTTTTGATAATTGGCCAGATATTTGGAACTGATTTAGGTTAAAATTGTTAATACATGTAAAACATTTACCTCAGTGCTTGGCACATGGTGAGTCACCACTAAATATACTGTTTTCAGGAAGACAAAGCTACAATTCCCACCTCACTTCTTACAGAGAAATAGATTCCAGATGGATGGAGAAACTTTATGCAAAAAAAACACCAAAAACCAAACCCAGAACCACACAACATTCTAAAAGAAAATACAAATGAAAATTTTATAATCTCTCAGTAGAGATGGTTTTTCTAAGCATGTCTTAATAACCAGATCAGAGAAGAAAAAGCTGTTAGACAACATAAAAATTTAACATTTTGTACTGCAAAAAATACTATACAAAGTTGAAAGCCAAGAAGAGAAAAAACTGGGAGGAAATTATTTGTAATATGCAAGACAGAAAGATCTTTGGGAAAACTCAAACAGCTATATAGAAAAACAGGCTAATTATATACAAGGGCAAATCACAGGGGCTCTTGGGTGGCTCAGTCTGTTAGGCATCTGACTCTTGGTTTTGGCTCAGGTAATGATCTCATGGTTTGTGGGATTGAGGCCTATGTTGGGATTTATGCTGACAGCACAGAGCCTGTTTGGGATTCTCTCTCCTCTCTCTGCCCCTCCCCCCCCTAAATAAATAAACGTTAAAAAAAAAAGGCAAATCACAAAGAAACAAAATGGCCAATAAACACGTGAAGCACCATCTGACCTTGCTGGAAATCAAAGAAATACAAATATGAGAGACTAGCAAAGATATGAAGGTTACCAACGCTCAGTTATGGAAGATGTGGGGAAATGGCCATCCCGTTCATGAACTAGTTCTTGTTAGGCATGTTGACTGGGGTGGTCTTTTGGGAGGGTGGTTTGGCACTATCTATGCAGAGAGCTCAGCAACTCCACTTGTAGAACTTACATTAAGAGGATGGTACAGTAAATGCAAAAAACACACTCAGACTAAGAATCTGCACCACACTGTTGTCTATAAAAGAGAAAAACTAGAAACTTAAATATCTTTTTTTTTTTTTTTGAGAGAGAGAGAGAGAGAGAGAGAGAGAGAATGAGAATGCACGCAAGCAAGCAGGGGAGAGTCAGAGGGAGAGACAGAGAATCTCCAGCAGGCTCCATGACCAGCACAAAGCCTGACATGGGCTTGATCCCATGACCCTGTGATCATGGCCTGAGCCAAAATCAAGAGTCCAACACTTAACCAACTCAGCCACCCAGGTGTCCCCAACTTAAATATCCATGAATAGATATTAGTGGATTAACTAAATTATGCTGGGGCTATCCAATGGAATACAGACCTTTAAAATGTTGAAGTAGATTGATATTTATTGAGTTCCCGGGGGAAAATAAGTCCCTCTTGAGTCCCCAGGTAACAAGATCAGACTAGAGGTTTCTAAGTCAGTCCACATTTTATAAATTTAGATCATCTATCTCTTCTCCATATGTGCCCACCTCCACCACCTGTGTTAATGGAGGGCTGGTTGTTTGTTTATATTAGGGGCTTGTAACCTGAGTCCATGGACCTCTTGAAATGTATGCAAAATTTTATGTTTATGTATATTTTACTGGGAAGAGAGTCAATGGTTGCATTATGGTTGCATTAGAGTCTCAAAAGGTCCCCTAATCCCCAAATGGTTAAGAATCTCTAGCAAATATAGTTTAATGGGGTACCTTGTCTAATTTTGCCTTAAAAGCATATGTGATTATACAGTCCATTCATTTACCAGTCAACAAATATTCACTAAGTTTTATCCTGATTGGTAGCCCAATTACTGGAAAATTTTGGAATAAATTTCTTTACTCACTTTGGAAGTGTATTTATTTTTATTTATTTTATTTTAGAGAGAGAGAGAGTATGCATGAATGGGGGAGGGGGGGAGAGGGGGTGGGAGAGGAGGAGGGAGAGAGACAAATATACAGAGAGAATCCTAAACAGACTCTATGCTCAGCACAGAGCCTGATGCAGGGCTCGATCCCAAGACCCTGGGATTATGACCTGAGCTGAAATCAACAGTCAGACACTCAACTGACTGAGCTAGCTACTCCAGTCGCCCCAGAAGTGTTTTTAAATACACAGATGTACACAACCTCAAAAAGCCCTCTGTGGGAATGCAAACTGGTGCAGCCACTCTGGAAAACAGTATGGAGGTTCCTCAAAAAATTAAAAATAGAACTACCCTACAACCCAGCAATTGCACTACTAGGCATTTATCCAAAGGATACAGGTGTGCTGTTTCGAAGGGGCACATGCACCTCAATGTTTACAGCAGCACTATCAACGATAGCCAAAGTGTGGAAAGAGCCCAAATGTCCATCGATGGATGAATGGATAAAGAAGACGTGGTATATATACATACAATGGAGTATTACTCAGCAATCAAAAGGAATGAAATCTTGCCATTTGCAACTACATGGATGGAACTGGAGGGTACTATGCTAAGTGAGATTAGTCTGAGAAAGACAAATATCATATGACTTCACTCATGAGGACTTTAAGATACAAAACAGATGAACATAAGAGAAGGGAAGTAAAAATAATATAAAAACAGGGAAGGGGACAAAACATAAGAGACTTAAATATAGAGAACAAACAGAGGGTTGTTAGAGGGGTTGTGGGAGGGGGGATGGGCTAAATGGGTAAGAAGCATTAAGGTATCTGCTCCTGAAATCATTGTTGCACCGTATGCTAACTTGGATGTAAATTAAAAAATAAATTATTGATTAAAAAAAAAGCCCTCTGGCAGCTAAGAGACAAAAAGCAGATTACAGAGTTTCAAACAAAATTATAATGTTAACTTCTGAAGGAAGTAATTTTTCTACAGACTTTTGAATCTTACATATATTTGAACTCCATTAAAGAGGTAACCATAAGACTTATAGACTTGGAAAAGAAATCTTTGTGAGGATAACCAAGCTCTCAAAATCAGACAAAGACTAGAACACAATCAAGTATCTAGCTCTAAATGAAGAAAGCAATGAATCATTTTGTATATTAATATTCAAATATATTCTACAATTGACTGATGCCATATTATAAAATATATATGCTAAATTTGAGGCCCCAAATTTATAGGATTTTCAAAATATCTCATGATTTGGTAAAAGTGATTCAGGTACATAAAAGAAGAAAGAGAATTATTCTAACTGGTCATAATAATATCATAGTGATAAAACAGATTACAGAGAAAATCAGCAATGATAAATGAACTGAAGCCAAAGGAAAACATAGTTTTGGGTTAAATAAGATTGATCACATTTTCAGGAGGCAGAGGATGTAAGAATAAGCAAAAAGGAACCATAATATCAACAGGATCTATTTATGAAGGCATATTGAGCAATATGTTTATGGTTTTATCTTTAATACACAAAAATATTTATTTGTCTTTATACATTTGAATTAACTACTTATGGATTTAGGTTTAAAACGCACTAAAAAGTACTATATGATTTCTTTTATGTTTTACTTTTCTCAAAACTGACTTAAAGTTCTGTCACAGCAAGTTCCATTATGATAAATTATGAGGCACAATCCAGGTGAAGTAAGATTTTTACCAAGTTGTATTATACATAAAGTAAGTAAGTTGGGGGCACCTGGCTGGCTCAGTTGGTAGAGTGTGCAACTCTTGAAATTGAGGTTGTGAGTTCAAGCCCCACGTTGGGTGTAGAGATTACTTTAAAAAAATTTTTTTTAATTAAAAAAAATTAAAAAATAAGTAGGTCATCTTCTAGGCTTATTATATATAAGCCTAGAATATATATATATACACATATATATGTATACATATATATATGTATACGTACGTACATGTATATGTGTATATATTGTACACATACATATATATGTATACTATATATACATATACACATACATACATATTGTATATACATACATACATATGTACATATATGTATACATAGTCTTAAAATCATATATAATCTTTAAAAATCATATATATGTGCATATATATGTACATATACAATCATATATAACCTTAAAAATTATATATATACATATATATAATTTTTTAAGATTGTAATATTATTTGCTGCAAAAGTGCTAAGACCTAAATACTTGTGCTCCAGAATTCTCCTAAAACATCAAGTTGTAACTTATTTTCATCTTTCTTCTTTAAACTTCTTAAAATGTTAAAATGCTTTTAAACACTAAATTTAATTACAAAGAAACTACTTAATGTGAATTTAATTAAGGCAGAACACAAGTCTCTTGTATTAGCAATGACATATACCCAAGAGAAAGTACCTTTCACTAGAGATTTCCTTTACCAGATACTCCCAAATGAACACATAATAAACATTTAGAGAAGTCATTAAGCATGACTAATGGAATTACAAGGACAAAAATCCATAAACCTAGCAATCTTTGTAGGTATCATCATGACAGAAAAAGCAACGCAAAAGCAAATACAGAAAATATACTGAAATAATACAACGTTTAGGGTCACCAGAACTTAAAATAAACTAGACCTAAATTTTTTTTTCAAATGTTGAAAAAAAACAAACACATCTTCAATATGAAATGAGTGGTAACTTAGTAGAGCTCATACACAGGTAAAGCAATATAATCTCTTTATCACATTTATAAAACAATATAATTCACCATCAGCTTATATATAAAAATATGGACCATTCCAAAGTATAGGAAATAACTCAGTCTTCAAGTCAAATTATTTTAACTCTGAAAACATTAAATGTAATTAGAATGATTTTAATACAGTTCTTCAATAAAAGATGTCATAAACCATACCAAATAAGTATACTAGGCCAAATATTTAACACAAACATCACAAACTACGTATTTTCTGCTCCTAAAAAGGAAATACTAACTGAAAATAATACAAGTTTCTCATTCTAAATCAACACACAAAATTCATTTTAAAAATAACTTTTTCCCCTAGCTTTATTGAGATATAACTGACATAAAACATCATGTAAGTTTACGGTACACAATGTAATAATGTGATACACATATATATTGCAAAATGATTGTCAAAATAAGGTTGGTTAACCGATCCAACACCTCACATAGTTACAACTTGTATATGTGTGCCTGTGTGGTAAGAACTTTTAAAAATCTCTCTTAGCAACTTTAAAATACACAATACAGTTAACTATAGCTGTACATTACATACTCAGAACTTACTCATCTTATAACTGGAAGTTTGTACCCTTTGGCCACTTTCACATAGTTCTCTGCCCCCTGCCTCTGGCAACCACCCATCTGCTTTTTTTTTTTTTTTTTTTATGAGTTTGATATTTTTAGATTCCACAGATCAGGGAGAACATACAGCATTTGTCTTTGTCTGACTTATTTCACTTAGCGTAATGTTCTCTACATTCATCCATGTTGTCATGAATGGCAATGAAAGATTTCCTTCTTTTTTTGTGGCCAAATAATATTCCATTATACATATTTCTCTCATATTTTCTTTACCATTCATTAAAACTAACATTTTTTCTTGACTACAAAGTATTCCCTGTTCATTATTGTTTATTACAGAAAAACGGGAAGATACTAGAAACCACACATACACACACTCAGAATCCTAGAACCCAGAATAATTTTTTAACGCCTACACTTTTTTCCAAGTACAACTTGTATGCGATTGTTTTGCAATTTGCCTTTTCATTTAGTAATATATTGTAAACTTTACCTAAGTCATTAAATATTGTTGTATAACATGACTTGAAATGGCTAAATAGTATTTCATTATATAAGATATCCTTCAATTTAGTTAATTAATCCTCTAATGCTGAACACTGTAGTTGTTTCCAATTTGTTGTTATTTTCAATAACACTACGAGGAACATCCTTATATAGTAATCTTTGCACATATTTCAGATTATGTTATCTAAATGGAACTGTTAGGTCAAAGGATATGTACACTTTTAAGGCTTTCAATACATGTATATATATCAAACTGCTCTTCAAAAAAAGCACCAATTTACATCTGACCAACGAATATGAAGGTACCAGTTTCTCCACATTCCCAAGCAACATGGCTTTTATTTCTTTGATATTTTTAGTTTTGTAAATCATGTCATTGTTTTTATTTGCATTTCTTGATCTCTAGTGCAGAACATAATTCTGTATGAACATTGACCATTTGTATCTCTTCTTTTTTCATTTTCTCTTTGGGAGATCATCTTTTTTCTTAATTTTTTTTATAGTATTTAAAAAATTTTTATTTTTGAAAGAGAGACAGACAGACAGACAGAGTGTGAGCTGGGGAGGGGCAGAGTGAGAGGGAGACAAAATTCCAAAGCAGGCTCCAGGCTCTGAGCTGTCAACACAGAGCTCAATGTGGGGCTCGAACTCACGAACCATGAGATGGTGACCTGAGCTGAAGTCGGACGCTCAACCGACTGAACCAACCAGGCATCCCAACTTTTTTTCTTACTTTTGGTATACAGTCTTTATATATAATAATATTAACTCATAACCTTTTGTCATATATGTTTACAGTGTTTTTCTTATTTTGTCATTTATCTTTGGCTTCTGGCATTTTTTTCATATAAGAAAGTTTTTAATATTTATGCACTTATGTATTTTTTTCCTTTCATGAGTTATTCCATAAAAGCCACAAGGTTGGTATTTCTTACGTTTGCCTTTTTCAAATTTACCAATAGAACAGGAACATAATGCTAAGTTCTTTTCAAACTAGATCTCTCACATTTGGGTAATAAAAATTCAAAACCATAAATTTTGACAATGTCACATTTCTAGGACAAAATTTAAAATGTGTGCTTAAGGTAATAACTTACTTAAGGACCCATTCCTTTCAAATTATGTGCTCTGCTCTGGTATTGCAAAATCAAGAAATCATGCTTCATCACCAACTCAGCATGTAAGTTGTAGCCATGTCATTCAGGAAGCCAAATATTTTCTATTTTGTTTTAATACCTTCAACAGTTAAGGAGGAAGGTAAATTTATACACATGACAATGAATTTAGTGTTTTAACTTGGTATTTAAACTCGTTACAAGATAAACTCATCCTTAAAATATGCTTAGGATATATATGTTTCAGGGTTTCCATATATCATTACAAAATGGAAACAGTAACAACAACACGAAAAGAAGGAATATGTGCGTTGCATCTCTAGGTATTAGACCTTCCATACCTTTTGGAATAAGGCTCTATTATGTCCAATTTTCACTATAATTCTCCCTCACTTTCTACCAGAAACAGATCATAAATTGTGAAAACATAAATCCACAAGGTGGATCGTCTCATTTTATAAAGAGCTGTATAATGCTGTAGATCTCTAGTTTGCTATTTTTCTCAAGCCTAAAAGATTACCAATATATTTTAGATACATGAAGCAAAACAAAAACATAGAATTAACATTATTTCTGAGAGAATGGTTTACCTAGTTCAAACTACAAATGACTGTATTATAGAATGCTGTATTACAAACCTGATAAATTCTAATTTTTAGTACTTTAACAGATTAAGGGCTCAACAGTTTCTATTTATAAATGTTACAATGACATTTGTGAATGTAGCTTATTTAAAACATTTTCCCCAGGTTGAATTTTTAAGTCCCATTCTTCATAAAAACATAACGATCTGCACAGGTTACAGGCTCTGAATTTTAGACAACACAAAATAGTTTTTTCACAAACTTTCTAATTTACTCTCACCTAAAGGCTGGAAAACCCCACTGAAGGTTTTTAAAAACTCATCAGACATAGAGAAAAAAAAAACTGCTTTAATTGTAGGATCTCACTGACACAAACATAAGGAAATTCTGAGTTATAGATACTTCACATTAAGCTTTTTCCACTGACATTGTAACTTCTGTCAACATTCAAAGAAAATTCAACCCTGGTCAAAGGTGACAGTTTGACAATCCTGGAAGACAACATCCTCTGTTTATTTGAACAAGTTTATACTCTCTGCTCAGGGAATTGAAGTTTTTCTCCTCCCTGACTTGACCTCTCAAATTCAAATCAGCACACTTTAGGGTAATAAATTTTGGCCCCAAAATTTAACTTTACAATCTACCTCCAAGGAAAAATGCTGAGACCATCACATATAAAATGGAATACATTTCTGAGACTAGTTTCCAATGGCCTTTGCATAGCTCTAAAACACAAAATAATTGCTTTGGTTGCCTTAAAAATTAACTTCCCAAATTAAAACTCTTTAGTCCTTCTCAGAAATCACAATTAGTAACTCTAAAAAGCTTCAATAAAACAGGAAGAGGGCTGCAAACCCCTTCAAAATAAAGTTGTAAATAAAATGAGCTGGATACTTGCATTTTCAGTCAACAAACACATGTTACATGCTAAACTGGCATAAATGATCCTTTTGTTTGTAATGAGAGGCCAAAGAGATAGCTTATAGCTCTTCTCCCATGATGTATATGGTGATGTTAGTGGAAGAACAACAAAGGAAATTTATAGTTAGAATTAAGACCTTCTCTGTTTTTACAGAATTTCCACTAGGATTATATACATTAGTTGGAAAAATACTTACAATTACCTTCATAAACTTTAAAAATTTCTAAATACATATAATTTTTTTTCTATTAAAAACAAACAAGAGTCCATTTGGGAACACAAATAAAGAAACAGAAGTCTCAAAGAAACCAAATGTCCTTTTGCAGTGCAGTGGTCAGGAACACAGTCCCTGGAATCAGCTCGGTCTGGGTCTGGATCCAGCTCTGCCATTATTACTAGCAATGTGACCTTGGACAAGTTACTCAACTTCTCTGTTGCCACTTCTTCATCTTTCATCTGAAAATAATACCCACCCTCTGAAGATCATGAGTTAAAACATGGCAAGAGCTTATAATAGTCTCTGCTTGGCACACTGTAAATGGACAATGTTAGGTATCATTTTTATTATCTTTCTACTTTTAAGTTTTAGACCTAATTTGAAGTACTTTTTAACTAATTTTCTGATCACTTTTTTTTTTTTCCAACGTTTTTATTTATTTTTGGGACAGAGAGAGACAGAGCATGAACGGGGGAGGGGCAGAGAGAGAGGGAGACACAGAATCGGAAACAGGCTCCAGGCTCTGAGCCATCAGCCCAGAGCCTGACGTGGGGCTCGAACTCCCGGACCGCGAGATCGTGACCTGGCTGAAGTCGGACGCTTAACCGACTGCGCCACCCAGGCGCCCCTCTGATCACTTTTTGAAAGAGGGCATAATTATTATATAGATAACTAGTACATCTTCCCAGATGAGCCCATGGTAGGTAGAGCTATAGCCCACAGTGGTAAATAGTTGTTTTTAATACAAACCATGGATGTGGCTGTTATTAGTAACTCTGGCTTGATCTCCCATATGCAGAAAAAAATCCCCTACAAGGGGAAAACAAGCAGTATTAGAAAATACTTGGGTTTGTCCTACACCATTGCAGGGTAAAGCCAAATTCACTTTACTAGCCTGATGGGCATTGAAAATATTAGTCATCGGAGCGCCTGGGTGGCTCAGTTGGTTAAACATCCGACTTTGGCTCAGGTCATGATCTCACGGTTCATGAGTTCGAGCCCTGTGTGGGGGGCTCTGTGCTGAGAGCTCAGAGCTTAGAGTCTGCTTTGGAATTTGTGTCTCCCTCTCTCTCTGCCTCTCTCTCTCTCTCTCTCTCTACCTCTCTCTCTCTCTCTCTGCCTCTCTCTCTCTCAAAAATAAATAAAACATAAAAAGAAGAAAAAAAAGAAAATATTAGTCATCAAATTAATCCCAACAATAACAATAATTGATTGGCTCATTGATGTATTTCCCCTTGTCTTCCCCAACCTTTCTCTAACTAGTCAGAAAGGAAAGTTTTCATATTTTCTGAGAATCTCATTACTGCTCTCAAACCATACTCTATATCTTAGTAGAATTTAAAAAATGAGTCAGCACAAGCACCTCAAAAAACTAGCAGTGCATAGAATGTGGAGATATTTCTCTTCATAACAGAAATCTGTAAAACATTTTTTTAAAAAAAGAGTTAGAGTGCCAAAAGCAATGGAAGAATAAATGGAGGGTGAGTGTCGGAATAGATCTTGCAAGCTAGCTTCCAAAAGATAAATGTTATGAATCAATATATGTATTTTTCATCTTAAAAGTATTATAATACATGGGAAATAGATGTAATTGTTACAAATAAATCCAGGGAAGAAAATATCCAGTGTGTGACAAATTATTACTCTCCTTTACTGAATATGGGGGGGGGGGAGGAGTGGGAGGTCAAGACACTCTGTATTAAACTCGACTACAAAGTGCACTATGCATAACTGTGCAACATGCTAATGCAGTACTGCCTTCAGTAATGTGATCCAAAATAAAATTTAGGAGAGATAAACTGTCCCTAAACTGCAAACATGTTTGAATCCCAATTTAATTAGGAGTCTATTTAGTCATTTATACTTCTTAGAATAAAGTTAGTTGAGGGTCAGGAAAAGGCCACTTGCTTTAATCACTGGAACAATACTATATGTACTTCTTTCAAGGATGTACTTCTCAAGGCTCCACATAACTTGTATTCCAACATTTATATTAAAGGTGACATACTATGTAAAAATTATCTGGGAGGGTCAAGGAAGAGTTTTATGGCTGAGGATGATTTCTCCTAAGTTCTACTACCATACCCTAAATTTGTCCTAATTCTTATTTAAATTCTCCATGACATTCTGTACGACTTAAGTTGGTCAGAAAAACTGCTATAGTCACTAGTTAATAGGCGGGTTCTATATTACATAAGCCCAAGGCAACCCCTCTTTAAAACTCTGACCTTCAAGACTCCACAGAACACATTTCAACTCTTAGTACTATACATTATGTAGGTACCTGGAAGGAAACGGATAGCTACAGCCCCATTTTTCTGTTCGTTGCACCTTTGTTGTAGTAAGAGTCCTTCAGTTGGGAAAAGATTCAGGAATGTCCTGCCTTCCCAACTGGGTATTTAGTCTGAGTTCGGTAAGGGAGTCATAAAGCAGTACAATGGACAAAGATAACCACATGGCATCTGGTGCTTTATATGTTTAAAATAAAAATGTGACACTACAAGAAAGTCAATATGTGGACCTAATTTTGAAAATACAAACAGGAAGCACCCCCACCCCAATATTACCATTAAAAAAAAAAAAAAAAAAAAGGAAACCAAACCTCAAAGATACCTTCCAAGGAAGTCATGGGTGTGACCAAAACTAACAAAAGTAATAAACGTCATCTAAAACCCTGAAAACACCAAAAGTGAGGGTATTTAACCACCTAAAAATCTAACTCCTGTAAAGTACTCCTCTCTTTGATCAGTAAAAATAGCATAGATTTACATACATAAAGTCTTCTCCAAACTAGCTTAAGTGTTTCAGTAACAGGATCATCATAAGAAGAAAACATCCAATGTCAATATTCTACTTAAAATAAAGACAGAATTATTAAAAATGAATATAATTTTTTTAAAAGTTTTTATCACTGTGATACTCATGACTTAAACGTACAGAAAACTGTCTGATCAATGGAAACTAGATTGTTAAATTTGACTTTCTTATTCCCAGAAATAAGCATAAAACTGTTGTGTTTCCAACATTGCAGGGGAAAAAATACTTCTGATTTTAGAACATTTCTATTAACAAAGCCAAGACTTAAAGAATTTTTTTTTTCCTTTAACCACTACACAAAATTGGGGACAGTGACACTTGAGAGCTAACTTTTCAAGATAATTTTTATTAAGTTCCGGAGTCAAAGTATTCTGCCACTTTATTATGAACT
The DNA here is from genome assembly GCF_007474595.2 of Lynx canadensis. Lineage (NCBI taxonomy): Eukaryota > Metazoa > Chordata > Mammalia > Carnivora > Felidae > Lynx > Lynx canadensis. Next base: position 40,231,176 of record NC_044316.2, read on the forward strand.
CACTAACCTGGAACTGTCAAATTAACTTGTTAAAAGAATGAGTTTCAAATACTCAAAACAAGTTAATAAAAACTGGAAGTTTTTTGCTTCCTTTTTTTGTAGGAATAATGCGGTAATCTACTACACTCTAATAGAAGGGGAAAAAATGTCTCACTTGGCAGGTAACACATCCAGAGATCTGTGAATACTTTTATGAGATACATACATGTTTACAGGGCAGTAGTAAGATTCCTTTGATTCTACCTTCAACCTGCAATCTAATCTTGCATGTGCTATTTACCTATTTATAACACATTCCTTTTACAAGACTGCTTCTATCACCTACCTACATAAAAACAAGCCAAATGAACCACCACACGCACGTTCATAAATATAAACCTAACACAAATCACAAATAACTTGAAAACCAACACTAACATAACTTGAAAAACTTGACATAAGTACCAAAAGAGCAATAATGACACCCTTTGCTAGTCTTGATGTGGTTTTTGTATATGTAAAGAACATTTTAAAAAATCAATTGAGAGCAAGCAAATGAAGATGAAATGAGAAGTTGGGGCACAATAGGAAGTGCTGACCAAAATATTTATGTTGTAACACTTCAAACAATGATAGCACTTCCCCCCCCCCCACCACCTTCTATCACATATATCACGGAGTACCCATTGAAGAAATACATCCACCTTAAATTTCTTAATACAATCCATATTAATATCCTGTTGGCAAAAACATGAATCCTGAAAAGGCCAGGACTAGGGAGAAGGTGGGATAATTTATTGAGTTGGATATACAGCAAAGATTTTATGTAGTTCAGCTCCAAGTTATGCAATAACCAAACTGCTAGTGATAGAAATCAACTTTTTTTTTTTTTTTTTGCTTCTGAGGTTTTGCTTTTTTGAAAAAAGATCTCTCCATTCCTTCCCTGTATCTCAACCAGGTGCTTGAAATTTTCATCTTCCAAAGACTACGGAACACAAGCAATCTACTAGATAACGCTTACCTGACCAAAGGTGTGGTGGTGTTTTAATTGAACGTGACAGACATCACAAATTGTCTCATGGTAAATTTTTCTTAAAATTGGCAGCCCCTTCTCCCATTTATACTATCAATTCTAACAACTGTAATCTTCCATGAGATGGAAATTGGTACCAAAACAAATAAAAAACCCAAAGCCTTGATATAAAGTCAGTCAATAGGATTCCACCATGTGAAATGATCAGAACTGATCCAATGTTCACGGTGTTACGACATAAAATTAGAAAAATGTGAAAGGTACACAAAATAAAATACATTGTTTTCTAACACCCATTAAATATAAACAATACAATATAAACAAATGAACCATAACAGAAGAATGTTGAAGAAAGAGGCAAAATTATATTATCTTCATCGAACAATAACAGAATTATTTGAGGTAATATACACAACAGCTGAAAGCTTATTATGGCCCAGGCAGCTATCCAACCACTTTGGAAACCTAAGATATCAGTGGATGATAAACATCATTTGAAGACTGAGAAAATGACATAAAGCTCAGTTTAATAATTTGGTGACACACGGCCCTTTCAAGGGGCATTTCCCAAGGACATTCCAGAGACAATTAATGGAACTGTATTTAGGCAAAAATCCACTACTCCACAGGGTTTTGGGCAGAGCACTGATCGAAGAGTCCTCAGACCGACATTTCAGTCCCAGGACGACTGAACAGCTGCGTGAACCGAGCAGATCACCTTCTCCATCTACCTGGGGCCTCAGTTTCCTCATTTGTACAATGAAAGAGAGCGCCATCATTGCCAGGGTCCTTTCCAGCTCTTAACATTCCATGACCCACTTAAAGGTCTGACAGGAGCATGGGGGACAAGAAGAAAAAGAACTGGGCATGGTTCTCCGGGAAAGAGAGGATCGCTATCTCTTTTTGCCTTTAACATTCTTGTGGTTTTCACTAATCTCATCTTCCTAAAAGCTGACACTTGTTTTTCTTCCTCGCCTTTTCCATCACTGCTGGCTACAAGTGTTTGCAAACGCCTCTTACTCCACACAAGTTCTTTCCTCTTTGATCAGCGTGACCATCTTGCCAGATTCCTTCAGCCTCAGACCAGCTTTTGTGACACCACGACTCCCCTTCCGACTCTCCATATCTACCCCGACACCAGGCGCACTTTTTTACTCTTTAGCCCTGGCTAGCAAAAAAAAAAAGGGGGGGGGGGGCACGCCACATCCCACCGCCACACGCACCAGCCCGGGCCTTGGAGGGTCCTGATGTGGGATCCCGCACCCCAGAGCCGTATGGAAACACTCGTATTTGTTGTCTTGACTCCTTATAAGGCACTGTTCCTCGAGGCTAGGCGAACACCTCCCACCCCACCGGGCACCCCCCGAGCTCATCCCACCCCCGGGAGTCGCAGATCCTTCTTTCGAAAAAGGAGAAAAAGCAAGGAGACGCCACCGGCTACTTGGCACTGCAACCCGGAGGTGTGAGGTGGCCCACAGCAGCCCCCTCCGCTGGCGGGGGTCGGCGCCGGGGCCCTTCACACGCCCACCCCGACACACGCGCCCGCACGGTCCCCACACTCCACACCCTCGGCCCGCCACCGCCGCGGCACGACGCCCGTCGCGCGCGCCCAGCGCCCTCGCCCCCTGAGCCCCCCGCCCCCGGCGCGCAGTCACCGAGGCCGCCTCCCGGCCCGCGGAGCGATGGCGGCGGCGCGGCCCTGCCGGGCGTCTGGGCGGCCGGGGCGCGGGGCCCCGCCCGGGCGGGCTCCCCGGCCTCGCTCTCCGGCCCCGAGCCCGGGAGTCGCCCCGCAGCTCCTACCTCGATCGGCCCCTCGGGCGCCAGCCGCCGCCGCCGCCCGCCCGCTCGCTCGCTCCCTCCCTCGGCCGGGCCGCCGCGCGTAGTCGCCTGCGCAGGGTCCCCGCCCGGGGTGACGGCTCCAGCCGCCGAGTCTCCTCACGCCGGGACCCGCGGGGGCGCGCGCGCCGCTCGCGCACCGAGGCCCGAGCGCGCCCCGCGCCGGCGCGCGCTGCTTCCTGGTTCCGCCCGGCGCGCGATCGCGAGCCCCGTGGTCCCTCGCACCCGGTCCGCGGCCGCCCTGGAAGGACCCGGAACCCCTCGGCGCGCCGGGCTGGGAGCCGAGGGGTTGGGGCGGGGGGGAGGCGCTGGCGCCACGCGCAGCCCCTTGTCGCTCAGACGGGTGGCGTCCCCTCTCGGCTCCCGAGCCGGGTTCCCCCCGGGCCACGAGCACATGCTGCTTTGTTTGGGTCGACTCGACCACCACGAGCAGGGCTCGGGCCAGACTGTTGTGGTCGCGTTGATTGGCACCCCCCTCCGCGGCCCGCCACCCGCCCTTCCCCCCGGCTGAGGCCCACGTTCCGGGTCCTATCCCTCCCAGGCCCAGGTCAGAAGTCCACCGCTGCCCCATCAATAATTATCCCGGGTTTGCTCCCTGGAGGGCGTTTCAGCCAGAACTGCCGCTTACCATCCGGGCGGAAAGCCTGAATGGACACAGCGGGAGTTTACACTCGCCAGAGTGTCCACTGTTCCAGAGTGAATGGGGGAGGGGGGGCGGCGGGGGGGAAGGGGCGTCTGACACCATCTCCTTCCCTGGGGACTTTTGCTCGCTCCCGCCAGTTAGAGCTTCGGGGAGGGACTGGCTGCGTTATCAAGAGAAGCAAGAATAAGCACCATCACCTTTGTAAGATCCAGGGAAAGGGGTCTCTGAGAGCCTTTTCCATGTAATGGGGAGGGGGTGTGGTATCTGAGAAGGCAGCCTGAGTCACCCACTCTCCTCTGGCTACATCTCTGGAGCTGGCCAACCGTTTCCCTGGCAACCCGCCAAGGGCCAGCACCAAAGCAAGGCATGTCAGATCTCCAGAAACCTAGCTGCAGGGGCAGAAGGAGAAGGACTCCATACACCCAGAGCTTCCCTTCCCTACAGTCTGCAAATCTTCATGTCCAGAGATGACCAAGATCTGCAAGGCCCCAAGTTCTCCCATAATCCTCCGTTGGCAGCTCTTCCCAGCAGCCTTCCCTTCCCCTCCAGAATAACACCAGCCACAAAGATCTTTGTGTCTGTAGCTGATCACAAAGTCCTTCTCCCCCACCCAGGCAACTGCTTCTATCCCACACTCTGGGCCAACACCTGGCACAGTGCTTTGCCCAGAGTTGGTGCAGGGCGTTTGGAGGCTGGAGCAGGAGGACAGGCTAGAGCAGGAAGCTGGATGGAAGCACCAGCACTGAGCATTCTGGCACCTCTCTGGCAGTCACTGTGCGAGATGTTTCAACACTTGAGCACACTGCATTTCTCTCGAAAGTTTTTGCACCTGCACGCGTGCTGTTCCTCTGCCTGGAATGTACCTCCTGCCTTCGGTGACAGTTGGTCCAGGCAGTGAGAACCTCTCTCCCCCTGTTTCCCTGATGTTCATGCCCCTATTATGGCACCTCTAGCGTTGAAGGACAATCTCTTGTTTATATGTCTCTCTACCCCTGCCAGCACACGATATCCCATGTACCTTTAAATCCACCCCCTGCCCAGCGCAGAGCAGACACCCAATAAACATTTGAGGAACAAACTCTCCACTCTAGGAATAGAAATGGAAACCAGGAGGATTGTGTAGTAATTAAGAGCAAAGAATCTAAAAGCAGACTTGCTGTCAACTCCTCGAGCTGTGTGATCTTAAGCAAGTTTTTGGCCTCAATTTCCTCATTGTAATGTGGTAATAGTAATAGGACTTACCTTGTAGCATTGTTGTAGGAATTAAGTGAGGTAATATGTGTATAGGGCTTCAAATGCCTTAAAGAACTATACAGCTGTTAACTACTATTACTGTTTTCAGTAAAGGCTAAGATTTACACCTCTCTTCCTAGGACTGGTCAGGTCTAGGACTGGATCCAGCTGCCTTGACAGATAGCCGCAGGGTGCCCTGGAGGGTGGGGCAGGTACACCTCTTTATTCCTTCGTCTCATAACCCATCTCTGACTGACCACTATGCACAAAGCTAGATCTGGCTGGCTGTGTGCACAGACACGAAGGACAGAACGTTCTGAGTGACTACCTCAGCAAAACAAGAACATTGTCAACCTGAGAGGAAGGAAGGTCTAACACCTACCTCTCCCTACTTGCCAATCCGGATGAGGTGAGAGCTTCTTCTCTTGGGCCTCAGGGACATAGTCCCCTACGTGGAGGAGACACCAGACTGAGACGTAACACAGAAGGAGTCCTAGAAAGAAAGAAACTGAACAGGAAGCTAGGATCCAGAAAGCCCTACAAAGAGCCCATATAGAAAGTTCTCAGAGACATACCCAGAGATGTAGTGACATCCACTGGAGAGAGAGTTGGTCATCTCTTAGCCAACCCTGTCCTGACCCAGGAGAGAACGACGCTTGGGGAGAGCCTGGAAGTCTGGTGGGTAGCCCTTGTCCATATGTCCAGCCTACTCTCAACCGGGGACTGACTTCAGCCTCCTTCCCTTGCTCTGGAGGACAAGCATGTGGCTACCACAGAAAACAGCTCCCTACTTCACACCTCCCTCAGCCCAGACTGCCCCCAGGGAGAACGTAGGCCAATTTCTGGAAACATCATTGAAACCACAGCCACAACCCCCTCTAGTTAGAGACCCATGCTCGTGTGGTTTCCTTCTCCGGAATGCTCTGAACCCTGGGAATCAGGCTGTCCCTGGGGAACCACCAGCCACACAGAAGGAAGGACCCTTGTGGGAACTTTTCTTTCATAGGGGCATGACTCCTCCTTATTAAGTCAATACAGGCATTGGACATTCAACGGACAGGAAGGCAGATCTCCAGGGCCTTAGAATAGAGATTTGTCACAGCCAGTGGTTCAGGAGAGGCTTTGTCAATGCCAGGGCTTACCTCTGCCAGAGCGTGGGCGGTGAAAGGAGCTGAGTTTTTCAGTTAGATCTGCTTCCAAATCCCAGCTCTGCCAACTTACCAGCTGTGTGACCTTAGTCAAAGTACTTCACTTCTCTGAGGGCCTCATTTTCCCTCCTGTGTGAGTCATGGGAAGTAAAGTATAATAGACATTTGCAAATGCATAGAATCTTTCTGGGATGCATACAAGACTGGAGTAATAGTGGTTGTTCCTGCAGAGGGGATCTAGGGGACAGGAAAGGAGAAAGACTAATTCCTCACCATTTTGAATCGTCTGAGTTTTATATCATGCGCTATACTACCTATTAAAATATTAGGAAGGGGCCCCTGGCTGGCTCAGTTGGAAAAGCATGCAACTCTTGATCTCGGGGTCATGAGTTCAAGCCCCATATTGGGTGTAGAGATTACCTAAATAAATAAAACTTAAAGAAATAACTAAAACATTAGGAAAATGAACTTTCTTTTAGTGAAGAAAGTGGAGAGACAATGTTTGTGAAAGTAACTAAGCGTCATGGCTGGCTTGCAGAAAAGGCATTCGATAAATGTGTGTTTCTCTTTCCTTCCTTCAGCCCAACCCCAGCCAGCTTGCTGGGCCAGGAGGGCCTGGGACGGGGGTGAGGTGAGGGTGGGGAGATGGGATGTGAGCAATGGAGGCGCAGGTCCTTAGACTCGCCTGGGGATTCTCACTTACTCTCTGTCTTGCCCTTGTGCACCTCACTTACCTGGGCTCCCTTCCAGCCAGAACTAAAGGGGTGGTTGCCTCTCTGGAAAGCCGAAGGGGCTCCCACCTGGCTTCTGGGACAGGGTCAGCCTTCCCTCTCCACCCAGAGCTCCAGGGCAATGTGCATTAACCGGAGATGGCAGGGCTGACACAGAGGAGAGAAGAGAGCGTCACCCCAGGCAATATCTTGCTGGCTCGCTGGGTAGGATTAAGAACTCAAGGGGCGCCTGGGTGGCTCAGTCGGTTAGGCGGCCGACTTCGGCTCAGGTCACAATCTCATGGTTCGTGGGTTCGAGCCCCGCATCGAGCTCTGTGCTGACAGCTCGGAGCCCGGGGCTTTCTTCGGATTCTGTGTCTCTCTGCCCCTCCCTGCTCATCTTCTGCCTCTCTCTCTCTCTCAAAAATAAATAAACTTAAAAAAAAAAAAAAAAGAAAAGAAAAGAACTCAAAAGTCAGCCCAGCACCAGACAAGGATAAGGCGGCGGCTGCTGCTGCCATGGGCAGGAAAGCAGGTCAAGTGGGACTAGAGCTGGCAGAGGCCAGGATGAGAGAGGAGAGAGCCTTCTGGGTGCTGTGGGTCAGGATGTGTGAAAGGGAAACAGGGGTCTGTACTAGTGTAAGGGAACCCCGGAGGTGTCGGAGCGTGGAGAAGCCCTGTCCTGTTTGAAGGAACTTCACTAAGCCAACAAATATCTGTGAAGCCTCTACTAGGAACCAAGCAGTGGAACACAGCCCTTTCAGCAACTAGTTAAGAGCCACAAGAAGCGGCCTGAGGTACAGGATTGAGAGCTGCAGGACAGCAGAGGAGAAAATGCCTATTACCTCCACTGGCCAGGGTCCCTGAACACCTCTTAGGTGCTCATCGCTGTGACTGACAATCCTTCACAGCAATCCTACGAGATGGGTCTTGCTGTTCCTCTTTTACAAAGGAGGTGGCTCGGCCCAGAGAGGCGGACTAACCTGCCCAAAGTCACACAGCAGAGCAGGCTTTGTACCAGGTCCAAAGCCTTTGCATTTTTCTCTACACCACACTGACCCCCATGAAAAGGGGGGAGGATGTTACCAGATGGCCAAGGGAGGATGGCATTCCAGGTAGGTGGAATGGCGGGGGCGGGGGGGGGGCATAGCTTGGAGTGAGAGAGGCCAGTGCACTAGGGGACTGCATGACTGGAGCAAGAGTAAAGGGAAGGCCCATGCGTAGGGTGGATTTCAGCACCAAAAGAAGAGCAGGCCAGTAGCCAGCGAGGCAGGGATGGAGCATTGGCCTGGACATCATTTGGGAGCCAATTTTGGAGGCTGGGAGCAGGGGAGTCGGCAGTGAAGATGTGGGTGGGTTTGTGACATAATACACCAGGGAACAATGAGAACCAGGGACAGGGAGAAAGGAAGCCCCTCTAGTCATAACTAAGGAAAGTGGCCAAGTGGTGGGGGTAGCAGGGAAGGAGTCCTCTCCCGAATGTCCCTCTGAGGGCTTGAGGTCGGCTACTGGGCTGGCTAAGGCACAGGAGATTTCTTGTTGGCCCGGAAGGAGGAGAAATGAGGTGAGAAGAGAGACCTGGTGGTCTTCGTGGAACAGGATGGGAGCCAGATTCCAGCCAGGGCTCTGCTCAAGACAGCTGGCAGCCCTGCTAGGGGACCCAGCTCTGTGCCCGCCTCTCCTCTCTCCACCCCCCAGGCTCCAGGGCTCCAGGACCCTTCTGTGTAGTGAGAAGGAACAGCAAAGGCTGGGCTCCATCCTGTTCTCCCGACTGGGGAGGAAATGTGTGCTAAGCACAGACGTCGAACCCCCTCTTCTCCTTGCCCCACAGGTGGCTCTCCCTGGGCAGGTGGCCCGGGCAGCTGGACAGGCTCTCCCTCCCACCCACCCAGTGAGTCCTGAACCCCTCCCGCCCCTATTCTCAGAAACAGAGCAGAGTCGCTGTGCCTCAGGCAGGATGGCCTTGTGTTCTCTGGTAACTTCACTGTAAACTGACTTCCCTGAAGAGGGGTAGAGGAGGAAGGGCAGACAGGCTTCACCCAGGACCCAGCAACTCCTTCCTCTCCCCCAGATTCACACAGAATTACTAACCCTCGTTCCTGCTATGTCTCCAGGGATGAGAATGGGAACAGCTGGGGACAGCATTTCTACAGGGAGGTACCAGGATATGGAGACGGGAGAGGCAGGGACAGTGGTCTTAGGGGTGCTGTATATGCTGAGTGTGGGCCTGTGCCCCCCCCCTTCCAGGAGCTTTGGGGGCGGGGCTGGAGAGAAAGCAGACAATCCCAGCAGAGGCAAGGTGGGAGTGGGGGTGGGGGCGGTGGGAGAAGCCGGAGGTTTAAGCCCAAGGCTTCAGCTCTCCTTCTGCCGGCACAGAGATACTTCCTGGAATGCCTCCAGCTTTCTTGGGAAGGCTCTTCACCCCCACCCTGCCTCCCCTCTGGCTCCCACAAGATGGGAACTCTCCTTGAAGAAGGGACTTGGAGCAGAGGAAACAAAGACATCTCTGTACCGCCTCCCTCCACCCCCAGGGCCAGTTAGGTCAAGGTGACCTTGATCTGTTCTCCCCAGGGAAGGGGGCATGAGCTCAGCCTTCTGGGCTAACCTTGTTTCCAAGGGCAGGCTAGAAACGGGACTCGGGATGACTCTTCCCTTCCTGCATAAACTTAAACCCATCTTCATATAACGCACAGGTCAACAGAGCAGGGGAACGGACTGGCATGGAGACGGTGTGCCTCACTCCGTGCCACAGAACCGTGATGGGCTAGCCCAGCCAAAGGAGACGTCCTCCCTCTGTGGCGTGTGCTGGGGTTGCCGGCAGCTGAGGAAGGCTATCCCGAGACCTCTCCGTGGGGCCGTCCACTTGGGTCCCGGTGTCAGCTGTACACTTACTGGCCAGACAGCTGTGGACAGGTCTCCTTTCTGGACTAATCCAAGGGGATGAATGTGACTCTGCCTCCCTTTGAGGTTGTTGCAAAGATCAGTACAACGATGTTTGCACGTCAACGTGCCACGATTCAGTTCAGGCTGTATGCGTGGTGTGCAAACTACAAACGAGGCTAGGGATTATCGTCATTCCTAATAATATTTTATGGTCAGTCTTCCTTTAGGGAATGTATTCCGTGTGATTTTTAAAAATCCTTCCTCACTGCCCATGTAATGCTATGTCTTGGAATTGGGAATGAGAGGCAATTAGCAGAGGCCTGGGATCCCAACTCAGTCCAGACCTTAGAAAGTTTCTGATCTTCCTGAACCCCATCCCGGAGGCCTCAGTTTTCTCCTCTATAGTCTGGGCCCCTAAAACCACTAGGGTGCTTTGTGGTGGGAAATAGCAGAGACCAAAGCAGAGGATTGAAAGCAAAAAGAAACCCCAAATTTGACATTTCCGGGTAGTTGTGTTATCCGGAGCCACGACCACAATCACCTCTGCCCCCAACCCAACTTTGACACCCTTCCCTCCTTCACTCCCTTGGGTGGCCTTTGCCCATCCTGGGAAAGCTCCAAAGCTCCTCCTCCTCCCCCACTGCTTTGCAAAGGGAGGACAGAGGCACAAGGAAATGGAGAGAAACCCAGACAGAATCAAAGAACCAGAGACAGAACAGACACCCAGAGAGAAAGAATCAAAAGGAGGAGAATCAAAAAGCAAGAGGAGGCAACATGCAGTGAAGGACATTGGGATTCAGGGCCTCAAAGGCAGAGGCCAAATGGGGAGAGAGTCAGAGTCGGTGGGGGGGGGAGAGGGGGGACAGCTGCAGCCACTGGACACAAGGTGGGGGCACAGCATGTGAGCTCACAGAAGGTGCTAGGGCATCTCCACTTAGGCCAACCCTTCCAGTTTTGCTCACTGGCACCTCAGTCCTGGTTTTTTAGGACCCAGGACCACCCTCCTTCCAGTCCAGCCCTGCCCAATCTAGCCAGATGTTTGGTGGGGGCAGCTGCCAGCTGGAGGAGCAGGCCCCTGCAGGCCCTGGGGAGCTGGCTGGACAGGCAGCTGCCTGGAAGTGGGCAGGCAGAGCTCCCACTCTGGATTTGGCACCCCAATAGCACCTTCTCCAGATGCCTAGAAGTGGGTGCATGGCAAGGGTGGTCATCTGTCCTCCAGATGTGGCTCAGAGGACTTGGAACCCAAGGAATCTCCTCCCAACAACTGGCTTACCCATCTTCTGGAAGCCAGAGGCTGGAGGGCACAGAGGCCAAGGTGGGCCCACCCTCCGTGTAGCAGTAGGTTTGGATCTGCCGCTAACAGGTTGTGTGACACTGACCGAGTCTCTTCCTCTCTCCAGCCTCTGTTTCCCCATTTGTAAAATCATCTTTACAGGTCTTCCCAGCTCTGACACTTGACTCTCATTCCAGGTGGTCTCCTAGCTCTGTGTGTCTGGCCCTCCTCTGCCAAATGAATCGGTCCGGAGGGAGGCAAGAAGCAGGCAGAGGCCATGTGCTTCCTCCTCCATGAGACTAAGAGGCTGCAGCCACACATGGAAACGTGTGTGTGAGACCCAGACATCCCAGCTTCTGCAGCTTGAAACTTGGCCTTTTCCCTGAAGTACAAAGAATGAAAGTGGAGGGGGGGAGGTTTACTGAGGGGCAAGAAGGTGGGGTGGGGGGGAGGAGGGAGGGAATGGAGAGAAAAGGGCAGATCCAAGAAGGCGTAGGGAGGGAGGGAGATAGATGAGAATGATTCCCTCCAGGACACATGGTCTTGGCCCAGCTGGGCCCTCCCTTGGTGCTGCCAGTGCCGGCTGCCAGGCCGAGGGGAGGCCCAGAGGAGAGGAAAGCTGGGCAAAGGTGATGGAAGGCTTCCAGCCCAGCCTTGCCCAACTCTGCAGGGGCTCTCAGGGAGGGGGCTGTGACCCATGCAAGGCTCAGGGAGGCTGTTCCCTGCTCTGGCAAGGCCTACAGGCAGTTGTGAGATTGTGAGGATTCAAAACAGCCCTCCCGGACTTCCCAAACCTTTCTGAAGGTAGGACCAACCTCAGATGTGACTGGGCGGGGTGAGCAGAGGGGCAGGATCATTTATGGATCACAGTCTGCCAACTAGGCCATATGCCCACTCTGTGACCCTGGGCAAGCCCCTTCCCCTCTCCCGACTTCCATTTCTTATCTGCCAAATTTGGGGGAGGGGTTCGAAACATATGACTGCCAAGGTTCTTTCCTGTTTCCACTGCAGGAGCGAGTGCAGGGTGGTGGGAGTAATGGAAGGAGGGGAGGGCAGGGCCCTGGTGGTGAGCCGCCTTCTCTGGAATCCCCAGTCTTTCCCCTCCCTACGGCTTTGCCGCTGAGGTCACAAAAAGCTGTGTCCCCAACCCACGTAAACACACATACACACGCACACCCACATTTACATTTACTTTTTAAATCTAGAGTCTCAAAAGATGACAAAGGCAGAGCCAGAAGGCATCTCCAGCTAGTCCACCCCTTCCCTCCTCCCTTTTTACAGGTGAGAAAACTGAGGCCCTGGTTTGGGATTTCCAGAGCCCGGGGTTTCCCGGCACTCCCACCCCCATCCCCGGCCACTCCAGAGCCTGCTGCCCGCCGGTCCGGGGCCGCCGGCTAGGGCTGCCTGGGACTCCCGGGGGACCCCGCCGTCGGGGCAGCCCCCAGGCGCGGCGCCGCCCAGCCTCGCCTCCAGGGGCCCGGCCGCGGCCGCCGCTGCGCACTCGCGGGGGAGCCAGCGACCGAGGGCGGAGGCAAGGAGGGAGCGACAGAGGCTGGGAGGGGTGTTGGCGAGAGCTCGCGCGCTGTGTATGGTCTATCGGAGGCAGCTGACCTTCGAGGAGGAAATCGCTGCTCTCTGCTCCTTCCTGTAGTAACAGCCGCCGCCGCCGCCGCCGCCGCCGCCGCCGGGAGCCCGGGCCGCGAGCGAGAGCCGCGGGGCTGACAGCCGGCCCCGCCGCCGGACGGCTCGGCGCCACCAGGTGGGTGGCCCGGCAGCGCGTCCCGAGCGGCGCACGCGGAGATGGGACGCTCGACTCCCGCCCCGGCCCCCCCGCGACCCCGGAGCCGGAACCCGACGGCCGGCCGGGGCGCGGGAACCGCTGTCCCGGACCGAGAGGGAGCCTGGGCGCGGGCGCCGGCGCGGGCGCGGACGCGGGACGCTGGCCGCGGACCGAGGGAGGGGGCCGAGGGTGGGCGCCGTTCCCGCCCGCAGAGGGCAGGGGGCGCTGTCGCGCTGGACAGTGGGAGACCGTGAGGCACGGCTTGGGGTTTGGGGGGGCGGTCAAGGCGGCGTCTGTCACCGCAGCTCTCCCTTCTTAACCACCCCAGCCACGTGCCCGCGGGGACCGAGCCGTTCAGTGGAAGCCGTCGGTGCCGTTGCCCTAACTTTGGTCTGGAATAATACACACCCCTCCCGCCAGAAATGGGGACTCGGGGTTCGAGGCAGGGTGGGGGGTTCTTGCAGCCCTACCCAGAGGTCCCGTGGGCCTCCGCGTCAAGTTTCTCTTTCAGTTTTCTAGCTGTCCCCCTCTGGGGAAGCCCCGGTGGGGCGAGGGGAGAGGAAGAGGGGGAGGGCACCTGACTTTCGAGAGCCCCTCCCCAAGCCTCCGCGGGTTCCTTGTTGGAGGGCAGAGCGGCCTTCCCCTCCTCACCGTCTTTCTTCCCGCACAGGAAAGCTTGTCTGTGGGAGGGGAGGGGCCTGGCCTGACCGCGGTCCAGGGACGGGTGGGCATGGCAGGGCCAGAGACAGGCCCAGCCCTTGCCTCTGTCGTGGAGACGCCTCTGCAGCCCTCCGCTCGCCCTAGGTGAACGGACATGGCGGGCTGGATCCAAGCCCAGCAGCTGCAGGGAGATGCGCTGCGCCAGATGCAGGTGCTGTATGGGCAGCACTTCCCCATCGAGGTTCGGCACTACTTAGCGCATTGGATCGAGAGCCAGCCGTGGTAGGTGCCCCTCCCCTGCGCCATGCTCTGCGGGTCCCTACCACCCACCCAGGCCCCTTGACCTTTAGCTCTCCTTTTTGTGGTTTCGAGTGATTCTAGTCCCGTCTGTCCCTCCGTGCAGAAGGGGTGGTGTCCCTGGGAAAGGGGAACAGGGAAATGGGACCCTGGGAGGGGAGAGGGGGTGATTCTGGACTCTGATGCTTATGGAGTTGCTGGGAACAAGGCTTGTGGGTTCTGGAGTGCCCTTAGCCTGGAGCCTGGGATTTCCCAGTACCTCTTGGTGCCTGACCTCTCTGCCCAAGGAAGGACAACAGTAGGCTTCTCTCCTCTGCCCTGCCCCAAGGGATGCCATCGACCTGGACAATCCCCAGGACCGAGCCCAGGCCACCCAGCTCCTGGAGGGCCTGGTGCAGGAGCTGCAGAAGAAGGCCGAGCACCAAGTGGGGGAAGATGGGTTCTTACTGAAGATCAAACTGGGGCACTATGCCACGCAGCTCCAGGTGGGTGTGAAGGCTGGGTCCTCAGCAGGGAAGCAGTGTCTGCCTTCTCTTTCCAGCCTCAGAACCCCTGGGTTTTTTCCTGGCCTGGTCACTGACTCACCATGTGACCCTGAGCTAATCGGCAACTTTTCTGCTCTTCAATTTCCCCCACCTCCTCTTTCTAAATCAGACCTGTCAGATTCCCTTACCATACGACAAAGCAAGGGGTAGGGTGTGTTTGTCCCCAAGAAGAGGAAGATGGGCATTCTAAACAGATCGAGCAAAAGGGATGGAGGTGGACTGAGTCCAAGTTCCTTTGCTGGCGAAAAGAAGACTGACAGCTCCTAGAAATGAGGGAATGAGTGAGCGGGGGAGGGGCAGAGAGAGAGGGAGACACAGAATCTGAAGCAGGCTCCAGGCTCTGAGCTGTCAGCACAGAGCCCCATGCAGGGCTCGAACCCATGAACTGTGAGATCATGACCTGAGCTGAAGTGGGACACCGACTGAGCCACCCAGGCGCCCCCTCCTAGGACTCTTTTAAAGGTGGGAGGATCGCTGAAGTCTGTAGTTGGGTAGGAGAGGAACAGAGTTGCCCTGGAGGCAAGAGCTGGATAAAGGAAGCTTTAATGAAGGATTTAGATGTAAGAGGTACCTCCTCCTTCACTGGGGGTCTAGGGGAGGAAGGGGGAGGAGTATAGAGGAGAGAGAAAGTTTCTGTGGAAGCAGGAAAAAGGTGTAGGTGATAAAATAGTCACAGTCAAGCATTTATTGGAAGTTAACTTATATTTCTTAGAGAGCTCTTCTTAAATGCAAGCAGCAGGGTGCCAGGGAAATAAAAAGTCCATCCCAGAACAGGGAGGAAACAGGAGAAAGCTGGAAGAGGAAAGCAAAATAGGAACCCAGGGCCAGGCGTATGGTAGAAAGTACATTGACCTTGGCATCGGATGCCGCAAGTCTTGAGTCATCTGCAAACCCGTTTGCCTCTGGGCAAGTACTTAACCTCTCTGAGCATCAGTTTTCTCATCTGCAAAATGTGGATAATAGTTTCTGTGTGTGTCATACTGTCTATATAGTCAAAGGAGATGGCAGATTGGAAGTGCTTTGTAAACTGCGGGTTTCTAAACCAAATGTGAAGATCTGGGAGGGGAAATCGAGTCAAGGAGAGATAAAGATGTCTGTTGACGGCTCCTGAGGTTTCTCAGGGAAAGCCAAGGCAGAGGCTGGAGGAGAGGAAGGTGATGGGGAGCACGTGGCACTGTGATGGCATAGTGGGAGTGGCGGGTAGCCAGTGGTAACTGCCATTGGGTTCTTTCAGAACACGTATGACCGCTGCCCCATGGAGCTGGTCCGCTGCATCCGGCATATTCTGTACAACGAACAGAGGCTGGTCCGAGAAGCCAACAACGTGAGTGTCCCATGGGTGTGGGGAGAGGAGCTGGGAAGTCCTGCAGTCCTTCCACACGCCTTTTTCTCTAGACACAACTGTGTGGGTTTTTTTTTTTTTAATGTTTATTTTTGAGAGAGAGAGAGAGAGAGAAGAGGGGAGGGGCAGAGATGGAGACCCAGAATGCAAAGCAGGCTCCAGGCTTTGAGCTATCAGCACAGAGCCCGACATGGGGCCTAAACTCATGGCCAGTGAGATCACGACCTGAGCCGAAGTCAGACGCTTAACCAACTGAGCCACCCAGGTACCCCAACACGACTATGTTTTATAAACGCTGGCAAGACAGCACCAGGGAAATAAGGGACATGGACAAGTGTGAGAAGCTGCAGTGCATGTAGGTACAGTCCCTGGCTTCATGCCCCAGGTTGGCCACTTACTAGCTGTGTGACTTGAGCCTCTGTTTTTTCAATTATAAATGGGGTTAGTAATAGTATCTACCTTGTAGAGTTAGTGTCAGGATTAAATGAGATACTGTGTGGGCCAGGGATAGACAGACCAGTGAAACAGAAGAGGAAGCCCTACACATACACACACACACACACACACACACACACACACACACACACACCTGGAAATTCAACCCACGTTATAGATGGCATCACAAACCACAAGGGAAAAGATTTATCATTTTTTTTAATGTTTATTTTTGAGAAAGAGAGAGCATGAGCAGGGAAGGGGCAGAGAGAGAGTGGGGGACAGAGGATCTGAAGCAGGCTCTGCACTGACAGCAGAGAACCCAATCTTGCTTGAACGCAAGAACCATGAAATCATGACCTGAGCCAAAGTCAGATGTTCAACCGACTGAGCCACCCAGGTGCCCCAAGATTTGTCGTTTAATAAATGGTGCTGGGGTGGTGCTCCTGGGTGGCTCAGTTTGTTAACCATCCAATTCTTGATTTCAGCACAGGCCATGATCTCACAGGTTTGTGAGATCGAGCCTGGTGTTGGGCTCCACCCTGACAGTGCAGGGCCTGCTTGGGATTTTCTCTCTCCCTCTCTCTCAGTGCCCCTCCCCTGGTCTCTCTCTCTCTCTCTCAAAAATCAAATAAACATTAAAAGAAAAAAATGGTGCTGGGGTCAAAATTAGAAATGTTCTCCGGTGGTGCCTGGGAGGAGACATGGGACTGAGTTCTGTGTCAGAAGAGCTAACCCTGGCAAGCTCAGAGAGGCGAGGCCCAGAGAGGCAGAAAGGGCCTCACCCCCCAAACTCTGCAATCATGAAGGCATTGAACACCTGCTCGGACAACAGGGCAAACATTTTATTATCTGCAGTAAAGCCAGATGACTTTCACAAAATGACATCACTCGGTAAAGACCAGAGAATAGTGCCTGGAGCTTATTTATTTGTTGTGGCGGACACTGATTTCAGGAATTTTCCAGTTCATCCAGTAAACATTTATGGAGGTCCTGGCTAGGACTAGAGAAACAGATGAAGGCCCAGTTCCCACCTAAAAGGAATTCAAGAAATGATAGATTCTCTAGGGGTAAGCTGGGTACTAAGGAGGCACATATGGAAAAAGTACCTAACTCTGACTGGGGCAGCCTGTCAGGGGGATGTCCTGAGGACAGGGCCGTCTAAGCTATGGGGGTGGGGGAGGGAAGGGGAAGAAGAAAGAGACAGGAGCAAAAGTCACAAAGTATATGTGTGGGCAGGAAGGCAGGAACCATCTTAACACATTTGAAGGATTGCAGGAACCCCCCCCCACCCCGCCCCGTCATCCTGGGGAGAAGGGGGCCACCTGGGGAACCCCAGTGAGTAAAGCCAGAGAAGAGGCAGAAGGCAGGTCACAGAGTCTTTTGGGAAAACTATTGTGTCCCTTATTGACTTATTGCCACCACAGAGCTCTCTGTAAACATATGAATGAATTTAGCTCCAATTAAGAACTACCTGTCTATGTACAGGTGTTGTCATGGGCAGGGGGGAAATGATTCCTTCTCCCAACCATCAGGCTGTTCTTGAGAACCTTTGATTTTGGTTCCACCTACCCCTTGGGGATTTTGTGGTACACAAAAAGGTCCTAGCACCTGGAGAGCTTACATCCTAGTGCATGGGGGCAGACACGAAAGAAAGAAACACATATAAAATCAAGACACTTTCAGATAAGAGTGGTGTTATTTTAAATTGGCCCATCAGGGAAAGTCACTCTGAAAGGGTGCCAGTTGAAATGCCCCCCTTGGGAAGCTTTGGTGCCAACATGTTCCAGAGTAATGGAACAACAAGTGCAAAGGCCCTGAAGCAGGAACGTGTTTGTGTATTTAGGAACAGAAAGTAGCCGGTGTGCTTGGGCAGCAGTGGAACTGGGAGTGGAGTAGGCAGAGGCTATCAGCTAGCGCAGTGGAGGCTGTGGAAGGAGTTTGAATTTTATTCTGCGAATAGTTTACTGGAAAGACCCTGAAAACCGTCTCCTCTCAGCCAGATGTTCAAGGAATAGATCAGACTAGGTCACCCACAAGGCCAGATCCAAGAAAGTGTTATTGATACCTTCCCTGTAACTCCCCTCAGTTACAAGAATGTCTTGAGTGAGGACACAGATGATGTGTGTTCACACAGCTTTGTTCCCCACTGTGTCCCCAGCATCTCACATGGTCCATGGCATTGGATCAGTGAGTGAATGTGGAATGAGGGGTCATCATCATTAGTAGGAAAACCCCAGGTTTCCTGCTCCTGGGACATTCTGAGTTTTAGTCTCTCCAAAGAGAGTTTAGGTGGACCCTGTTTGGGCAAGTCTGGTGGAGGCCAGGACCACACTAGAAATTTCTCTGTGCTTTATGAAGTTGCCATAATCTGCCAGGTCACCTGCTTCCCTCCTTTCCAACTCCACACCAATTCAGGCAAATGACTATCCTTCCGACTCAAATTACCCTTACCTCTTACCCTAGATTTGAACTTTGCAGTCCGAAGTATTAGCGCTCCCCAGGGCCTGAGGTTTCCTGCCATCCTCACCGCCCAGCTCACTGCTGCCCACACTCTCCCCCTGATGTCCCCAGGGTAGTTCTCCAGCTGGGATCCTGGTGGACGCCATGTCCCAGAAACACCTCCAGATCAACCAGACGTTTGAGGAGCTGCGACTGGTCACACAGGACACAGAGAATGAGCTGAAGAAGCTGCAGCAGACTCAAGAGTACTTCATCATCCAGTATCAGGAGAGCCTGAGGATCCAGGGTGAGGCCAGGGCCGCCTGGGCGGTGTGTGTCGTGAGGACAGGAGTGACAACCACTTTGTGAGCTCCTGCAGGGTTGGGGCAGTGTCAGCGTCTGTCTCCATAGAAACCTTACCCAAAGCTTTAGAGAAGTAATGGCCCCTGTGACTGAGCCCATGCTATGGGCCAGGCTTCGGGCCAAGCCCTTTGCGTGCATTTTTCAATCCTACCTTTACAACAGCCCCAGGAAGTAGGTAGCTGTATTATCCCTATTTTGTAGATGATAAAACTGAGGTTCCAAGAGAACAAGTAATTTGGCCCAGATTGCTTATAAGTTGCAGAATTGGGGGTGCCTGTCTGGCTTAGTGGGAAGAGCACGCAACTCTTAATCTCAGGGTTATGAGTTTGAGCCCAATGTTGGCTGTAGACTCTACTTAAATAAATAAACTAAAAAAAAAATAATAATAAGTTGCAGAACTGGATCTCAATTACAGATATGTCATAAAATCCCTGCACTTTACTAAATAATATTCTCTCCCTAATTGTCGGTATTCAGTGACTACCTCAGTGAATGAATGAATATGGACAAAGTGTTTCCTATTCAGGGGAGGACTTAGGTTGGGAGTCTCCTCGTTGAACCAGGCTGGGGACAGGCAGAACTCCAGAAATGCCCTTTCTTGAGCCTCCCTGATAGGAGATGGAGCTGGAGGGAAGAGATTACAGTGGAAAATTCTCCTGTCTCCTAGGGCTGTAGTTTGCCAACGGCTGTCATGATAAGCATGTGGGGAAACAAAACTTAACTCAGAGCCAATTAACTTCCGGTATAATTTGAGAAGACTTGAGACAGGGCCCATCTTCCCCCAATTCCAGACTGACCCCAGAGCTGTTCCATCCCAACCTAGCGAGAATAGGCAAGTATCAAGTGGCCTTTGCTTTTGTTCCTCTTTCTGTACCTTCTTAAGATAAAACCTTAGGTCATTGACTTTAGACCTTTCTTCTTTTCTGATAGGTATATTTAGAGCTTTAAATTTCCCTCTAAGCAATGCTTTAGCTACATCTCATGAGTTTAGATACGCTGTACATTCATAATTACTCAGTTTGAAGTATTTTCTCTCTTTTTCTAAGAGATTTTATTTTTAAGTAATGTCTACACCCGACGTGGGGCTCAAACTCACAACCTCAAGATCGAGAGTCACATGCTCCACTAACTGAGCCAGCCAGATGCCCAGTTTGAAATATTTTCTAATTTCTTTTCTGAATAATTATTTTACCCACACATTATTTGGAAGTGTATTGTCTCTTAGAAGTATATATTTGGGGTTCCTTTTCTAGATGTCATATCATTGATTTCATTTGCTTTTTGTCATTGAATTCCACGATTGTCAGAGAACATACTCTGTATGATGTCAATTCTTTTAAATGTAACGAGACTTGTTTTATGGCACAGCTTATACTCTAGCTTGGTGAACGTATCTTTTGGGCTTCAAAAGAATGTATGTCTCACAGGTTGTTTCATTAAAAAGTAGCAATTTTAGGGGCGTCTGGGTGGCTCAATCCTTAAGCATCTGGCTCTTGGTTTTCCGCTCAGGGTTCCTGAGTTCAAGCCCCACCAAGCTGATAGTGTGGAACCTGGGATTCTCTCTCTCCTTTTCTTCCTGTCCCTCCCCTGTGCACCTGTGCTCTTTCTCTTTCTCTCTCTCAAAATAAGTAAACTTAAAAAATATATTATATTTAATATTAGTGGACTAAACACCTCATTTAAAAGCAGAGATTGTCAGAAAGCACATGAAAGCAAGACTCAACTATATGCTATCTACGTTTTAAATTTTAATTAAAAAATTATTTTAAGATTTTTTTTTTTAATTTTTAAATCCTTTCTATACCCAACATGGGGTTCGAACTCACAACCCCAAGATCAAGAGTCACATACTCTACCCACTGAACCATCCAGGTGTTCCTACATTAAAATGTTTTAAATGTTTATTTATTTTTGAGAGAGAGACGGAGAGACAGAGCACAAGCAGGGCAGGGACAGAGAGAGAGGGAGAGGGGGACAGAATCTGAAGCAGGCTCCAGGCTATGAGCTGTCAGCACAGAACCTGACATGGGGTTCAAACTCACAGACTGTGAGATCATGACCTGAGCAGAAGTTGGCCACCTAACCGACTGACCCACCCAGGTGCCCCTTAAATTAAAAAAAAAACACGTATAAAGATATGCTGTGGGAAAATAGAATAAGAAGTCTAGGGTAGTCATATTAATACCTCACAAAGTGTACTTCAAGACAAAAAGTATTATCAGAGATGAAGAAGGACACTTAATAATTATTAAAGTATTAAAAAGATAATAAATTTCTATGCATCTAATAACAATGCTTCAAAATACACAAAGAAAAACTATTTAAAAACTATTTAAATACTATTTAAGCTCTCCTCCTTTCCCTGCCCTGTTAGTTTTTTCAATACTCTGGGTTCCTCAACAGATTGCCTAAATCAAAGTAGATGTTGAGTAAAAGTTGGTGGGATGATTCTAGCATGTTTTCTTCCATCTGAATCCATCTCAGACTGACACAAGAGAAAGGGTGGCCCTCTTCCTAGATTAGGGAACGGGAGAATTCAGGCTATTAGTTCTACCCAAAGCCTTTGACTGGTTGATAGTACTTCCAATCCTATTCTTGGGTTTTCTGTTTCCTATTTATGGATTTGGGTTTGATTCTGGTTTGGGTTTGTACCCATCATGTCATGTCAGTTCAGTCTCATGTATCAAGTTCACCCATGGGAAACATAGGCTATCATCTGTTTGTGCAAGGGGAGGCTCAGCTCCCTCCAGTGGAGCAGACAATTGCCTCATGTCTGCTGGCCTCCCTCCCAGAAGCTTCTGCAAAGTGCCAGGAGAGACCTAAGTGAGTCACCTGCATAGGGAGGTTGGGCCCAGGTGTGGGGCTCACCACCACCTCCCTGGGGGTGGGGCCAGGATTTCTGAGGTGGCTCCATACTGCTCTGCTGTGTTCCAGGCCTGGACAGTATTCTTCTCTCTCAGTCCCCGAGAGTGGACTCCAAACCATATTTCCAGTTGTCTTCTAGCTCTGGGCTTTTCCTGACTGTTAGAGTTGCTTTAGTCTGTGTGTCCCAGCTTGTGTGTCCATGAGGCAGGACCTAGGTCAGTGTGAGAGGGCCCTCAGCGGCCTGCCAGGAACTTGCCCAAGACGTGCTGATGCTCACCTCCTCTTGACTCAGGCCCAAGTAAGGACACTGGAATATTCTTTTTTTAAAAAATTAGATAGACTGCACACCCAACATGGTGCTTGAACTCACAACCCTGAGATCAAGAGTTGCATGCTGTATGGACTGAGCCAGCCAGGCACCCCGACACTGGGATATTCAAATAGGTGATCGGCAAGGCGTAATAACCCCAGCATTTAGGATAGTGGTTACCTTTGGAGGCAGGGACGGATGTGCAAGCAGGGAAGGATGTACAGGTAGTTTTCAACGTGGAAATGTTTGATCTCTTTTTTTTTTTTATGTTTTGTTTATATTTGTGAGAGAGAGAGCATGCATGTGCACGCAAGCGGGGATGGGGCAGAGAGAGGGGGGCAGAGTTTCCAAAGTGGGCTCTGTGCTGACAGCAGACAGCCCGATGTGGGGCTAGAACTCACAAACCGTGAGATCAAGACCTGAGCCAAAGTCAAACGTTTAAACGACTGAGCCACCCAGGCACCCTGAGAAATGTTTGATTTCTTTAAGCCGGGTTACTGAAAGACAGGTGTTCCTTGCATCATTCTTTCTGCCTTCCTTGGGTCTTGAGAATTTCATAATAGATGTTTTGTAAGAGGGTACTGAGGCCTCACCGACTCCCCTTTCCTGCCATGGATGAGCTTCCCAGCAGCTAGTGTGGAGAGAACCTGCCTCCCTCTCTGGCACCCTTGGGTGCTAGAACCTTCCCTCTCCTGAGAGGATCTTGCTGCTTTCGTGTTGCCAGTGGGCCCTGGGCATTCTGTCTCCCCATCTCCCTCGCCTTTTCCCTTTCGCCCCTTCTCTTTCTGTCCCTCTCCCTCCCTCTCCCTCTCCCTCCCTCTCCCGCCCCCCTCTCTCTCCCTCTCTCCGTCTGTTCCTCTCTGTCTCCTTCCAGTTGGTCAGCTGAGCTCACGGTGACCCACCCTGGACAAACAAACACGTTAGGCACCTCCCAGCACCCAGAGAAATGCCTTCTTCCCTAGGAGAGAGGGCTGTGCTCCCGGGGATGGGACAAAGCTGGAGATGGGACAAAGCCAGCAGGCAGGGGCTGCCCTGAGGGGGCTCTGATGTGTGGGGTGGGGCTGAGCGGCTACTGGTCTCTGTCACCCTTTAAGCCTGCCCTGGGACCCCCTAACCAGTAAGGACACGCTCATCCCTGCAGCGTGTGCGTGCCGGGCAGTTCCTTGAACGTGTTCTGTGTTCCCACATATTTAGTCCTCAGCCAGCCACCGAGACAGGGGCCAGGCTTCTCCCATTTTGCACATGGGCAAACTGAGGCACAGAAGCGTGATGCACGAGTTCACCCAGTTAGTGAACGGTGAGGGCACACATCAAACCAGGCAGTGAGGCTCCAAGCTGGACCCCGTGTGGCGTGAGGAGGTCTGGGCAGCCAGCTGTGTAGACTGAGGTGGGAGGGGAGGCCGTGGGGCAGGATCCTCCTCAGCTATACCCTCAGGTTTCCACCTACACACCCCCAGGAGGGGAGATCAAAGGCGAGAGGCCAGAGACCAGAGCCTGCTCATCTCTGGCACCCTTGGCTGTCAGAAGGCCAGCTTGCCATCGGTCAGATGTGTCCCTTGAGGGTCTGGCCTCCAGAACGTGTGTGTGCGTTCCCCTGGGCTTCCTGCAGGAAGCTGGGAGATGATGGTCATGGGTGTCCTGTCCCCTCCTCTAGCTCAGTTTGCCCAGCTGGCCCAGCTGAATCCGCAGGAGCGCCTGAGCCGGGAGACGGCCCTCCAGCAGAAGCAGGTGTCCCTGGAGGCCTGGCTGCAGCGGGAGGCCCAGACGCTGCAGCAGTACCGTGTGGTGAGTGGGATCCGCGTCCTCTCCTCCCAAGCCTTGAGGTGCACATCCCAAGGGGCGCGGGGAAGCCGAGAGAGGGCTAGAGCCAGGAAGAGAGCAGGACCCAGCGGAGCTGGAGGCCAGATCGTTCTCTCCCGTGGGGGGCGTGGGGGGCGTGTGGGCAGAGCAGGTTGGGAAGAGGGGAAGGCCTGGGCCTGGGGCCTGGTCCCTGGCCCCCAGCCCTGCCTCCCGAGGCCTGCAGTTGGGCGTGTTCTCCCCACTTGCCTTCAGGAGCTGGCCGAGAAGCACCAGAAGACCTTGCAGCTGCTGCGGAAGCAGCAGACCATCATTCTGGATGATGAACTGATCCAGTGGAAGCGGCGGCAGCAGCTGGCGGGGAACGGAGGGCCCCCCGAGGGCAGCCTGGATGTGCTGCAGTCCTGGTAATGGTGTGTGGGGGGTGGCGGGGGGTGGCGGGGGGCAGGAGGGGGCGGCAGGGGCTGGGAGTGGTGCAACCAGCTGCTCGTTGTGCCTCCTGCGTTTCCATGAGCAGCCGGCTCCCTCTGTCCTGCGGCAAGACTTAGTTCACTAGGGGTTCTGGTTCCTGATGCGGACTCTGGGGCCCCCGTCTGTGCCCCCTGCCCAGGAAGGGAGTCACCGTGCTGGGGAGTGGGGCAGGGCTGGGTGTGCAGAGTGACGCTCGGGCCGATTGGACCCACTTCAGGCTTGCTGCCTCTGCGTATTTCTCTGTGTTTCTGGAAGGCGGGCGCTCTGCTCTGCTCTGCTCCGCTCCGCTCCGCTCCGTGGTCGGGAGTGGCGGCTTAGGCGCAAAGCCTTCCTGGGTGAGCGCGGAGCTGGGTCTTGGGGCGTTCTCCTCAGACTGGAGCCTCCCAGCCTCGAGCCTGGGGGATGGCGTGATGCCATTGTCCTCCCGTTGGCCTGGGGCTCCCGTGCAGGTGCGAGAAGTTGGCCGAGATCATCTGGCAGAACCGGCAGCAGATCCGCAGAGCTGAGCACCTCTGCCAGCAGCTGCCCATCCCTGGCCCAGTGGAGGAGATGCTAGCTGAGGTCAATGCCACCATCACAGACATCATCTCAGCCCTGGTGACCAGGTAATTCCTGCCTCGGGCCACACCCAGCCCCCGTGCGGTTGGCATGGGGGAGGCAGGCGGTGCTTTGCTGATGGTGGGGGTGGGGGTGGGTGGGCTCTTGCTTGAGTCCTTGTCTCTGTTTGCCTCGGGTCCCCGTCCCCGCTCTGTCCTCAGTTGCTTTAGCTGCTCGGTGTTGACCTTGCCCAGTTTCTGTTGTGGACACCATGTGGACTGCCCTTGTCCCCCGCAGCCCATGCCAGCTGCTGAGTCGTTTCACTGCCTCCCCTCCAGCCATCTCCTCTGACTCTCAGTGGCCTCCCTGGGAACAGGGGCGGTGCCGTGTGCCTTCATTTGCCTGCTGAGCCCCGGCAGCCTCCCTCCACAGGGGAACCAGACCCTGTGCCCTGAGCCGGCATCATGTCTGGTGTGGTCACTTGTGTCCCCGCAGCACATTCATCATCGAGAAGCAGCCCCCTCAGGTCCTGAAGACCCAGACCAAGTTTGCAGCGACGGTGCGCCTGCTGGTGGGCGGGAAGCTGAACGTGCACATGAACCCCCCCCAGGTGAAGGCCACCATCATCAGTGAGCAGCAGGCCAAGTCACTGCTCAAGAATGAGAATACCCGCAAGTACGTGTGACCCCTTCCCTGCCTTCCCCTCCCCAGGCTCTGGACTGGGATCTCAGATCTACTCTACAGCTAGGGTCCTGGACACTGGGGACAGCCTCCCTCACTGTAGCCATGGACCAGTGTCTCTCCAGTTCATCCCGGCTGTCCTGTTGTATACTTTGTTCTGCTTTGACGTATAGTAGGTCAACGTGGGTTGCACTGTTGGGTTGTTCAAGTTCTTGGGCTGATCACTGGGATGTAGCTGCAATCCGTGCAGAGTTTGGCTCTGTGGTCACCCAAGCCAGCAGAGCAGGCCTCAGTCATGAGAAATGTAGTGCGTTGGACAGGAGAGATGTAAGGCTCTGTGGAAGTGAGATTGGTAGTTGTGGGGCAGAATGATAGTCTCTGGACGCAGGACCAGTGAGGGTGGCTAGTGAGAGAGTGTGGAGAGAGGAGAGGGAATACCTTCAGACACAGAGAACATGGGCCTTGTCTGGAAGGAGAGCATAGAGCAGGTCGGCGTGGCTGGAGAACCTGGAGTCCAGGGATGAGGGCCGGCCCCCCACAAAGGATTCAGGGAATGAATGAACTGATGAATGAATGAATGAGGGAGTGAATGAGTCAAGTGGGAGACCTGGTCCCGTGCGTTCAGTGTCTATTGTGGGTTCTGGGAATGGGATGATAAAGCAAAGAGGTTCTCACTCTCTTAGAGCTTACAGTTTGGCTGGGGAGGGAGATAGTTATATGCTTTTCGAAATACGGTGATGTCAAAACGTGATAGATTCTTGAAAGATAATGAAAACAGAGTGATATCATAGTGTCTGGATAGATGTGCCATCACCACTCGGGTGGTCAAGGAAGGCCTTTCTGAGGAGATGTTTGAGTTGAGACCTAAACCAGAAGGTCAAGTGTTTCTGGGCAACGGGAAGAGCAGGTACACAAGTCTCGAGGTAGCAACAAGTTTGCATGTTCAGCAAACAGACAGGCAGCATGGCTCGGTCCTGAGTGAGGGGAGAGGAACCCACTGAGGCCAGGGAGCTGGGCAGGGTTTGACCATGACCATGGGGATCCTTGTGGGCTATGGTCATGGTTGTTGGGTTTTTTTGGTTTTTTGTTTGTTTGTTTTTTAGAGAGAGAGGGCACAAGCGAGCAAGGGGCAGAGAGAGGGAGAGAGAGAAGCAGGGCTCACCCAAAGCGGGGCTCGAGCTTACCTGATGCGGGGCTTGAACTCACCAACCCTAAGATCGTGACCTGAGCCCATCTGATGCTTAACCAATTGAGCCAGTGAGGCGCCTCTGTTCTTTTTTTTTTTTTTTTAATGTTTATTTTGAAAAAGAGAGAGTGCACGAGTTGGGGAGGGGCAGAGAGAGAGAGAGAGAGAGAATCCCGTGCAGGCTCTGCACTGTCAGCACAGAGCCCGATGCTGGGCTCGATTTCACGAACTGTGAGATCATGACCTGAGCCGAAACCAAGAGTTGGATGCTTACCCGACTGAGTCACCCAGGTGTCCCATGGTTTTTATTTTAAGTGCACTAGAAGCTGCCAGAGGGCCCTGAAGACCCCCACGTCAGTTCCAATGCTGAGGGAATTTTTAACCTAATGACAGAGACCCAGACTTTGGGTAGACTTTGGAGACTTTGCTGTACCCTCAGGTTAATGAGAAAGTAAGCCCGAGACACGGCGAGGAACACTCTCAGGGGATGGGGCAGGGGCTGCTGGCAGGGCTTTCTGGCATGAACATCTGGCTGAGGGAGCGCACAGAGCCATGCTCCTGGCCTGGGGCCCATGTGGCGATGGGGCTCCCCTGTCCTTCACAGCGACTACAGTGGAGAGATCCTGAACAACTGCTGTGTGATGGAATACCACCAAGCCACCGGCACCCTGAGCGCGCACTTCAGGAACATGGTGAGGACAGGGCCTGAGCCCTGGAGGGAGGGTCTGCCCAGGGCTGAGTCCTCATAACCAGCCGCTTCCTCCTCGTCCCCCTCTGACCTCCCACTCTGCAGTCACTAAAGAGAATTAAGCGTGCTGACCGGAGGGGCGCAGAGTCTGTGACGGAGGAGAAGTTCACAGTCCTGTTTGAGTCTCAGTTCAGTGTCGGCAGCAATGAGCTTGTGTTCCAAGTAAAGGTGAGGCCCCGCTTCTGCCAACCCCCCCGGGTCACCCAGAAAGGTGAAGACCCACCTGAGGCCACCTGGCTGGTTTGGGGAAAGCCAGAGAGCTCTGGATCCTCACACGGTCACGGACCATTTAGTCGTGAGGCTGTCAGAAAGCCTGCTCGCTAGGTTATAAGCTGGCACCAGCCACAGAACTTAGGCCATGGACCAAGAAAAAATGTGTCCTGAGTTTTTTTGTTTGTTTGTTTTTGCTTTGGTTTTGTTGGGAGGGCCTGTGGGTGGGATTGTGGGTGAGGAGCGAGGGCTGGGAGTCTTGCCTACGTGAGGGCAAGGTGGTGGTCGTGTGCCTTCTACGTTCACTCTTTTGCCATAGACTCTGTCCCTTCCCGTGGTTGTCATCGTTCATGGCAGCCAGGACCACAACGCTACCGCCACTGTGCTGTGGGACAACGCCTTCGCCGAGCCGGTGAGTACTCGTGGGACCGCCACTTCTGCCCCCTCCAGGCCCTAGGAGTCTCCCTGCGTCAGCCCCAACCACTTGGGCCCTGCTGGGTGGTCCCCTGCCAACCCCGGGGCCACACTAGAGCTGAGTTGAGGTGACGGGCAGCTGGTGTGGGTGCACTGCCCGTGGCATGTCCTCGGCTCCATCTGGGCTCCCGGGACTCAGGACTGGGATCTCCTGGGTCTGTGAGCTTACTCAGCCTTTGGGCTCTGGTCTCTGATATTCCTTTGGCTTGTGTTTTGGGTCCCTGATCTCTGTCCCAGACGCCTGGTCTGGGTCTCTATCACTGCGTATCTAGCCCCTCTGCCTTTCTTCTGCTTGTGTTTGTGTCGCCTTTTCCGAGTCAGTCTCAGTCCCTTCTTGCATCTCGTAGTATCTGTGTATCTGAGTGTGTTTGTGTAAGTATTTCCTACGCCTTCAGTCTGCCTTTTCTTCTCTCCCTCGCAGGGCAGGGTGCCATTTGCCGTGCCTGACAAAGTGCTGTGGCCGCAGCTGTGTGAGGCGCTCAACATGAAATTCAAGGCCGAAGTGCAGAGCAACCGGGGCCTGACCAAGGAGAACCTCGTGTTCCTGGCACAGAAACTGTTCAACAGCAGCAGCAGCCACCTTGAAGACTATAATGGCATGTCCGTGTCCTGGTCCCAGTTCAACAGGGTGAGGGACGCGCCGCCAGACTGGGACCAGTCTTTCCCCACCTCACAGACAGGTTACTGGCTTTGGCCAGCACCCCATCCTTCACCCCCAACTGCCCTCTCCTACAACCGGGAGAGACGAGGGCTAGTACCCCAAGGAATGGAGGCAGGGGGCAGCAAGAAAAACGCACTCAGCTCTGAGAGCCAAAGCAGAATAATGGAAGGAGCTGGGGGGCTGGGAGTCAGGATCCTTGAGTCCCTGTCCTAGATATGTTAACTAAGTGGCCAGGCCCTTCCCTTCTCTGTGCCTCAGTTTCCCCATATAAACCTTTGGGCAGAAATTACTTCAGAGGTCTTGCCCAGCTTGGACAATTCTAGGTACCTCCTACCCGCACCCCTGTGTCTGAAAGGCAAGAGGCAGTTTCCCCTCTCGTCCCTAAGCTACGGTTGGGGGCCATGTCCATTTATGGACCGCTGGAGTGCTGGGCAGGTAGGATGAGGAACTGGGAGAAGGTATTTGTGAGGACAAGAGGGCACTGTTTCCTGGGCCACCTGTGACAGCGGGGCCACATACCCTGACTTGGGGTATCCTGGGGGCTCTCAGGAGAACTTGCCAGGCTGGAACTACACCTTCTGGCAGTGGTTCGATGGGGTCATGGAGGTGCTGAAGAAGCATCACAAGCCTCATTGGAATGACGGGTGAGAAGCGGAGGGGCCTGGGGGTTGGGAGGGCATGGGCTCAGGGGACACGGGCTGCTGGCCCGGGAGTGACACTGTATGCTCCGTATTTCTAGGGCCATCCTAGGTTTTGTGAATAAGCAACAGGCCCATGACCTGCTCATCAACAAACCCGATGGAACCTTTTTATTGCGCTTTAGCGACTCTGAAATCGGGGGCATCACCATTGCCTGGAAGTTTGACTCTCGTGAGTGCCCTACTTTGCCCACACTTCAGCCCAGGAGCCCTGACGACCATTTCCTTGCTTCCCATTCTCCACCAGGCCTGCATCCTTGGAGGGTTCCCCAGGGGAAACAGACCTCAAAGTAGAAGAGTGTTGCTCAGAAATACATTCCCTTTCTACTGTTTTCCATTGCGGAGAACCTAAGATCACTGGCCCCATAGCCTCTGGAGTTGCCAGGGGACTTCTTCAGCAGTTCTGAGTTCTCCCTTCTCTGCCCTGCCCTAGTCTTGCTGGTATCGACTTGCTTGGTTTGCCGGGTAGAATGTTCTTGCGGTCACTTACTCGCCTTATGCCCAGGAGCACAAGACAAGGGGGAGGGTCGCAGAGCAGGCTAGTAAAGGCCCAAATGTCTCTGCAAGTCAGATCTAAAACCCCATCGCCCTGACCCTCCTCTTGAGGGTGGTGAGTGGTGGGAACGAGCTTGTCCTTTTCACAGCTGACCGCAACCTTTGGAACCTGAAGCCGTTCACCACGCGGGACTTCTCCATCCGGTCCCTGGCTGACCGGCTGGGGGACCTGAGCTATCTCATCTATGTATTTCCCGACCGACCCAAGGATGAGGTCTTCTCCAAGTATTACACCCCTGTGCTCGGTGCGTCCTGCCCTGATACTCCCGAGCCCTTCCTCAGCCTGTGGACAGAGCTCTCGGGGGCTTAGGCAGCCGTGACTCCTCAGAAGAAGCCAGGGGCCATTTCCCCCAGGGGGGCTGGACCCATGGTTTGGTGCCGAGCACGTGGAGAGGGTATTGGGGCTCACAACTGAAGAGGGCAAACAAAGCTTCTGACCCGGCTTTCTCCCCAGCTGGGTGGATTCTCACGTCTGCACCCCTGAAGGAGGAGGCTGCCCCACTGGCAAAGGAAGGGGGGGGATAATCATACCACAGATAGTGCACAACTCCCATCTTAATCAGCTGCTCTCACGGCTCCCCACCCTCAAACCTACCTGTAAGGGGAGAGTAGGAAGCAAAATGGACAGGTTTTTCTCCTTCAACCTGTCCCCAGTCCACTGTTGGGTTTGCTGCTTTGTGTTGATTCAGTTTCCTCGACAGGGGTGGGGCAGGGAGAGAGAAAGCAAAGGACCAGAAAACGGAGCAGGAGAAGGGATGAGATTGAAGCCAGAGTTCTGGGTGGCTGTCAGACTGGGTCCACCAGCAGGTGTTTATGGGAGTCTGGGAAATCTCATCCCCGCTGAGGCCCCGCAGTGGTGCGGGTGGGAGACCGACTTCATGGGGTAGGTTCCCCTTCCTGGGAGCGCCCAGACACTTTGGTTCTCATCACCCACCCCCACCCCCGCCACTTCCCCCACCCTGGCAGCTAAAGCGGTGGATGGATACGTGAAGCCACAGATCAAGCAAGTGGTCCCTGAGTAAGTGTCCAGGGTCCAGCCCTGGTCTCCTGCTGCCTCCTCTCTCTTCCCTCCGTGTTCCCCTCACCGTTCACTGCTGCCCCTCCCGCTCACAGGCCCGGTGGGGCCCAGCACCCCCTGGCCCCCTGAAACCTGGCTCGGCCCTGGAGAGGGAACTGAGCTTAGTCTCCATGGGACCAGGACCCAAGACCCCACTCCCGCAGCCGGACCCCCAGGCCCAGGGGGCGCTTTGTGCTTCCACACCCCAAAGAGATGTAAACATGCCCCCTGAGCCCTCCCCAGGTCAGCCGCTGCCCTGAGGTCACTGAGGCTTCTCCTGTTCCTCCTGCAGGTTTGTGAATGCGTCTGCAGACTCTGCCGGGGCCAGTGCCACCTACATGGACCAGGCCCCCTCCCCAGCCGTGTGCCCCCAGGCTCATTATAACATGTACCCACAGAAGTAGGTTGTGTTCTCTGGGGCTCCGCAGGGAGGAGCTGGGGCTGGGGCTGTGTTCTCTGGGGCTCAGGCTGGGCCCGGGGGGGGCTGGTGGACAAAGGGACCCAGAGCTCCTATAGGTCTGAGACCACCCAGGCCAGGCGCCAGCATATGCCCCGGTACAGGGAGGGAGATCAGCTGGTAAAAAGCATAGAGCATAAGCTGTATATAGCAGGGTCCTCACTCCTGGTGCTGACTAGCTGTGTGACCTTGGGAAAATTATTGAACCTCCCAGATGGTCTGTTTCCTCATCTTTAAAATGGGGGCAAGAATACCTTTCACGTGGGATTGGGGTCAGGCTTGAGGTCAAGCATTTAGCTCAGGTGAGGCTGTTGTAAGGACGGCTACAGACGGGATGGTTGTTCTTAGCAGTTGAGTGTTAACAGGGTATTAATTGCTTCTCTCTGGAGTTCCCAAGGTAGAGAATTAATTCTCTTCTGGGCTGTGGGTGGCCCCAGCTGGATGTCTAGGTACCTGGGAGATACAAGCTACAGTGGGATGATGGCCGTAGGCTTGAGGGTCACAAAGACTGCAGTGCCAATCCTGACTCCGTTTGCCAGCCAGGGGGCCCTGAGCAAGTTTCCTACCCTGGCCGAGCCTCAGTTTTCCCCTCTGTAAAGTGGACTAAATACCCATCTTACAGGTGGCTAAGGATTGGGGCAACGTGGTTAAAAGGCCACTGTAGACAGCCTATGACTGAATGGAATGGCGTTGTGGTGGGCAGAACTCCCTGACCCAACCGCCTCGTTGTGCAGAGGAGGAGAGGGACAGGGACAGGGGAGATGAACTCTCTGAGCCCACTCAATGAGCCAACGAAAGTTGAGACTAGCGCTTGAGTGTCTCCCAGTGAGCCAGTGACTGACGTTTTCAACTGGGAAATGGTGGTGGTGTCCAGCCAGAGCCGGTCCTATTCCCATGAGGCTGTGGTCTGAGCGGGGAGCGGGCCAGGGCCTGTGACACATGCCAGCTCCCTCCGACCTCCCGCTCTCTCTCTCTCTACCAGCCCTGACCCCGTCCTTGACCAGGATGGAGAATTTGACCTGGATGAGACCATGGATGTAGCCAGGCATGTGGAGGAACTCTTACGCCGCCCGATGGACGGTCTGGACCCCCGCCTCTCCCCGCCTGCTGGTCTTTTCACCTCTGCCCGAGGCTCGCTCTCGTGAATGCTTGAATCCCCCACTTCTCTTTGGGAACAACGCTCAGTGTGAGGGGTTCATATGAATTGTGATGTTAGCATTGCTGTGCATAC
Organism: Lynx canadensis; assembly: GCF_007474595.2. NCBI lineage: Eukaryota > Metazoa > Chordata > Mammalia > Carnivora > Felidae > Lynx > Lynx canadensis. Next base: position 40,263,716 of record NC_044316.2, read on the forward strand.
TGATGCCTCTGCTGGCAGCACATGTGCAGGTGTGTGTGCGCACGGGCACACGAGGTGGGCCTGCCTTGCCTTTGCCCTCTGGGTACGTGGTTGCGGCGGCACCACCACCTTTCTCTTCAGATCAAGGCATCCCAACAGCCCGCCGGGCCCATCTCTGTTGTGGAAGGGGGCTCAGCTTCCTCTGCTCAATGCAGGCAAACCTATTCCGCCGCCGGGGCCTTTACTGCCTAGCAGCTGTTTGAATGAAATTAGTCAAGAAGGGGCACGGAGACAGGTAACTGCCTCTAAGCTTAAGTTTTGCTCCTGAGTTAGAAGCTTTGCCTCCCAAATGCGCGCATACGCTTTTATGTACGTGCATCTGTTCTCATGCACGTGTGTTGGTCTATTGATTCTTTCGCTCGGGAGGCTGGGGTTCAATTTTGTGTAATATTTTATACTTCACATAATGAATATGGACTCGAGACTTTTTGTGAATGGAGAGCTTATCTAGACCACAGCCCTCACACAGCGCAGATGGGTCATTTGAGTCTGGGTCTGTCAGAGCTGCTCTGAATATGTAGCTTCTTAGCCTCCTGGCGTCCAGCCAGGGGACTTGGGCGTCCCATCTGTGGTGCTGTTGCCCGGTCCTGCTATCTCTTTTCAACCGCTATCCCCTCCCATGCACCCGGCCCCAACCTTCTTTCCCCGGCTGTCTGCAACCTTGGTTGCAGGAGAGGTGGGAGAGGGGCAGGGACTGGTCTAGGCCATGGCGGGCAAACAGGGGGCCAGGGACTTTGCAGGGTGGATCCCCTCCCCTCCTGGAAAAAACCTGCAAGAGACAGCCGCAGACCAGCCGCACGCTGCCTGCCTGTGGAGCCTGGAGTGAGGGGTAAAAGCTGATCTCGTTCCCCCTGTGCCTGGAACAGGCCTCGTCACAGTTGCAGAACGTTGAGGTCTGAGAAGGCCTTGCTCCCAACCTCATGAGCTCCTCCCTCTGGGGCAGTAGGTGGTGGAAGGTCGAGTCTCAGGTTTAAACATCTCTGAAGGAAGGTGGGGACGAGAAGAGGGATTCTTGTGTACTTTGTACATAGGCCACCAGTGTTTTTGAGTAAAGTATTTTTTTCATAAATTTGCTGGTGTGGCTCTTAGTTGGGCAGCCTTGGGTAGTGTGGGGGGCGGTCACTGGAGCCAGTTATTTTCTTCACTCCCGCGTGGCTGATGCCGTAACCTGTACCCTGCTCCCTTTTCTGTGTGTCAAGGGTGCCCACCACCCCTGGAACGCCGTCTGTGCTTCTGAGGAGACAAAACTAGGGTTTGAGGCCTGGGGAAAGGTGGGGCAGGAATTCTGGGGTGGAGGCAAAAACCGTGCTTGGGGCTCGCCTTATCAGCTGCTGCTATAAGCAATCCTGAAGTCTTTGGCCCAGGGCCAGGCCAGTGCCAGGGGCAGCAGAGAACCTCACCGTGTTCCCTTCTCCCCGGGCTTCTTCCCGAACACCAGCAGGTGGCACCATCCCGTTGCCACCAGCGTTTTTCAACCGGCCAACCGGCGACCGACCGACCGGGAGGGAAGGAAGTTGGGCCAGGAGGATGGTCTCCCCATTTGGACCCCCTGGCACGCTGCCGGTCCAGGGGAGGTCACTGAGGCCCTTGGGGGAGCGGGCTGGGGAGCCAGGACCTGCTGGTGAGGTTTCTTCAGAGCTCAAAGCAAGGGAAGAGGGGTTTGCAGCCTGCCCGAAGGAGGCGCAGGGGCCCAGCAAGGGGGCTGGCGGGGGTGAGGAGGCAGGGAAAGCAGCCGCTAATCTCCCCTTCCATCTCTGCAGGGGGAGGCGGCTGGCTGCTATCTCACCCAGCGGCGGTCTCCATGGCACTCGGCACAAGGGGAGGGGGTGGGGAGACAGCCGAGTGGGCGCGTTGATGTCTGTGAATTATCACCACCGGCTGCCACGCCGTCGGAGGCAGCCAGTTAAGTGCTTACGTCCATCCCCACTGAGAGAACTGAAGAGAAAGTGATAATGGAACAACTGTGGAGGGGAGGCCCTGGGTGGGGTGGGAGTATCTACACCCCAAGCCCCCTTTGGTAGCTTATCTGACCCCAGACAGGTTGGCGCAGCTTGCAAAGGCCTGAGGAGAGAGTGGGGGGAAGGAAGAGGGAGCAGGGAGGCCTCCGCGGAGACCTTTGTGCAGAAAGAGTACAAACCTGGCTCCTCCCGTCACCCCTTTACCTGGAAGCTGCCGGCCGACCTGAGATGGGGGTGGCACCGTGCCCCAGAGCTGGGCCCCAGGGCGTGGGCTAAGGTGGCAGCCTGGGAGCAGGGGCAACCTGGGAGCAGGCTCGGCCTAGGTGTGAGGCCCCCCCAGAACTCAGGCAGGGGAAGGGGACTCGCCAGCAGCCAGAGGCAGTGCTGCCACGCCCTCAGACAGTTCCTATATAACTTTTATTTCTGGAAGTTAAAGTAGATACAGCAATATACAAAACAAAAACAGAAACAAAAACTCCACAATAATATAAATTTTTACACTATGAAGTATACATTGGAATTTGACGCAGTGACCGGGCCAGTGGCATACAAACCACTGCGCCGGCAGGTTGAGCCATCTATGGGAACCCCTTGGCTGGGCGGGGGACGGGCAGGGGGAGACAGTGGAGAGAAAGTGGGCAGGTCCTGGAGGGCTCCGTTCTTTTAGGGAGGGGCCAGTCTCTGCCCCTCTCAGAACTCTTGCTACTATCAGAGTTAAAACCTGATACACATGCTACCTCAAAGCCATGAACGTTACAATATCTGCTCCAGGGGAGCCTGGATCCTTGCCCCACGTCCCTCTGATCTAAATCTCTCAATTTCTGAGTTAAGCTTATTATAAACTGAAGAGTGTTGCTGGAGAAGGGAGAGCTCTGTACTACCTCCCAACTGTTTCTAGGCAGGACGACAGGGATGGCCGAGCACAACCTGTTTGTCTTGGAGAGAAGGTCCTCATCCCCTTAATTCTGAAACTGGTGAGTGTGGGTAAAACAAATAGCGCTCCACAGAAACTCTGACCGACTGAGATAAGGTGGTCTGGGACCACCCAAGCTAGTCGGGCCTCTGGATTGGGGCGGCGGGGGGGGGGGGGGGGGGTGGACCAAACATCAGAGACCATGAAGTGTTTCGAAATGCACAGTAAATGGGAGCTGTTCTCCCTCATCCGCGGGGCCTCAATGGGGAGGAGATGGTCACCAGCACTGGGGGGAGGCCGAGGTGCACACCCTCAAAGAGGGACAGACTTCGAGTTTATCACTAAGCCTTTGCCCCTGGGTTAACCACGTGAAGTGATTAAAGGTGCCTCGGGAAACCACCAAGAAACCAGGATAAAAACCATATTCCCTGAGCTCAACTAGACCCTTGGCTGGGGCCCCACAGTCTGAGTCATGTTCGATCTCTAACTCTCACCTTCTTATTCCAGGATTCCTAAAGCAAACAGGACAAGGGGGCCTTCAGACACTGGAAGGAGCCATACACAAGGGGGGTCAGGTGGAGAAGGAGGAAGGAAGGATCATCCCATCCCTTATAAGGCACCCACAGGAACAACCCAGGCTCTGGAACAGGAGCACAAGTCCAGGCAGACGGGGGACAGGTTGTAAGCACTCCTCTGCGCAGCCTTACCTACTAACAGGCCGACACATTAAAGGGGAAAATAAAAACTTTGTTTATTAAAAAAAGTCTAGAATGTTTCGGTTGTCCTTCAACCTTCCTATGTCAAAACCAAAGGCCAAGCCACAGCTTCAGATGTCTTTTAAAGAGCTGGATCTGAAGCCCATTTCCGGATTTCTATAAATTATCAGCCTGAAGAAAGCTGAATGCCTAAAGCACCAAGAAGGCTACTGACTGAGTTTTCTTAAATACAGAAAAGGCTATGCCGATACAGTGTTTTTTTTGCCCTTGAAAAAAAATTTTTTTTTTTTTTTTTTAATTTAAAAAGAAACCTCGGGGCTGTGAAAGTCCTATCTTCTATTTGGATGTTAGCAAGGTTAAAAGTGCAATGTCAGCAGTAGCACAGCTACAGGCAGCCTGTGGCGGCCGCTCGCAGGAGCAGGCGGAGGGCTGTGCGGGCACCGGGAGGCACTTGTCTAACAAGGCAAGCTGCTGAGAAAGGAGGGCGGGGGAGCAAGAAAAGACAAGAACGTTTCCTTTCTCCCCCTCGTGCCACCCCTTCCGCATCCCCTGATGGCGGTCTCAGAGAACACGTTTCTTATTTGCATTTAGGTCAAAGCGTATCACTCACATTCATTCATTTCTCTATTGTGAAAAGTGCCCAGGTCGCTCAAAGGTAGCAGGAGTAGGAGATTTAAAAAAACAAAAACAAAAACAAAAACAAAACAAAACAAAAAACCCAACAAAACAAACAAAATCTGGAAGCACAGAGTTAGAGGAGTTTCAGACGATCTGGGGGTTGGCTGTTTAAGGGGTGGTGGGACACAGGGAGGTGCCTCCGTCATCTCTGTCTGCAGCCTCAGCCCGCCGCTCCTCACATTGGGGAGGTGGCGCACTCCGAGGTCAACTCCATGTCGAACGTGAGGGATTCTGGGGGGGAAGACCGGGAGAGCCAGTTCAGTTGCCTGAGCCCCAACAGCTGGCAGGGCACCCCCCGTCCCCCGCCCGAGCCCTTCAAAGGACAGAGGCTCAGCCCACTGCCCCCACGGCCAAGACAGGGTCGGATCGTCCAGATTTACACTCCTCCCTACAAAGTCTTGCCTTCTGGAAGGGCTCAGTCCCCTTCTTCCCTTAACTCGTTCCCAACCGTCCACATGTAAAGAAGATCTAAGGCTGTCCCGTTGAATGTGGCCGCCTGGAAACACAGGTGGCTACCGAGCATCAAAATATGGCTAGTCCCAGTCGAGGTGGGTGTAGCTGTGAAACACCTAGCACGTTTCAGAGACTTAGCACAAAAACAAAAATCTCATCAACGTTTTCTTACGTGTTAAAACGCTAGCGTTTGGGATTTATTGGGTTACAGAAAATGTATCATTAACGTTAACCTCCCTTGTTTCTTTTCACTGGTTTTAATATGGTTATTAAAAAAGTCGCACTTACGTGCGTGGTGCACGTTTGGTTTCCAAGGGACAGCGCGGCTCTAGGACCTCCCTCTACCGGTCTGCGTGGCCAGCTCTGGGTTCTGTGCGTGGGACCGTGGGCCCGGCACACAAAGGGGGCACACTTCCCTCCCAAGGACAAGGTCTGTCGACCAAATACTCACCAAACTGCCCTCCTGCTGAGGGTTCAGCACCTTCACCATTATTTCCAAACTGCATCAATGAATCTAAAGTGCGGGGGGACATCGGCAGGTCAATGGTATTGCTGCAGGTCGTTCTGTAGGAAATGGGGAGCAGCAGGAGGGGAAAGGGCCGGGTTGACAAGACACAATGGAGAAAAAAAAAAAAGAACAAAACACACACACACAAGCCATCAAACTCTGGTCTCCAACAGAAAAATAAAAGCTCAAGCTTTTTAAACACACAGGGTCACTCTGAGTACTACGCGTAGCCCAGGGCATTCCAGCCCCTCTCAGGGTAGCTCTCACCCAGTGTCCTACTCCCGGGATAACTGAGGACACCAGAAATGAAGGCCAAATTTAGAAGGGAAGCCACTTACGGTGTCACACAGATAAACTTGGTCTTCAGGTATGGGGCAGCACCTGGGAAGAAGAAAACTGGGGCTTACTATGGTGACCCCACTGTGGGTAGAGGGCAGGTGGAAGCCGGCCGCCTCATTGGGGCAGACTTGCCCCTCCCTCCATCCTTGAGCGGAGATCGTTTTGAACCTGTCTCCCCTCAGGGCTGCCCCGTCCACCACTATGTACTATCTGATGTTCTAGGTGCTTGCAGCTGGGTAGTTCAGTTCTTGCTGCTACGCTTTCCAGAGCTGCAGAGACTTCTGAGCACACACCCTTGTCCCACCTGAGCCTAGACCAATGCCACCTTTGTGTGTTCATTCTTTCCCTAGATGATGTGAACATTTAACTGCCCGTGTGTGGTCTGAGGATCGTATTCTGGCCTGGTCGGCTCTCTTAGGTAACTTCTCTGCATGCAGGAATGGAGCCTATGCAGTCTGGGCTCCAACACCCCCGTCCTGCTGGGACACCAAAGTCACCAAGTCTTGAAGAGAATATGCAGATTGCTAATGCAGTTCCAAAGCCCAGGGTCACACCTTCCATTCCTACGGCACTGATCTGCCTCTCCCACATTTTTAGGTGAGTATAGGAGTAACCCCCCAGTTGGGTAACTACACCGCACAAAAAGCGGCCGCTTTATAAAGGAAGGCTGGCTGGTATTGCAGCACCGTCGACTCTGGGCTGGAAAACAGGAGGCCAAGGCCTCGTTATGTCTTCGGCAGCTAGGAGACCTGGAGCAAAGCACTTTCTACACCAAGAGGGAGGCGGAAGAGGGAGGCATCCATCTCCGTCATTTGTAATTCTTGTTCCATACTTAGAAATGTGAGGACTGGAATAAATGAATTTTAGGTGCTCAATGTTTACACCAAGAGGTCCAGGAGACTTGGAGATACTGGCACGACATCTGGGAGAGTCAGGTAAACAAATCACTTGGGGGGCATGGGGCCCGGTGGGTGGGCCGAGAGAAGCACAGTTAAAAAGTTTGAGGTTTATAGACAGACCAAGGGATCAGAAAGTATGGTGACAATCTGAGAAAAGGCATTGTCAGGGGGTCGTTGGACTGCCAACCAAGGTTATTTTTGGCCAAGAAATAGATTCATACGGTGCAGAATCCAAAGATGTACCCAGGCAGGGTTCTGGTGTCTTGTAAATCCACTGTGACGCAGACCTGAGGGGAGCTGACATCTCAGACAGAAAAGGATTTAGTTCCCCAGCGATCAAGGTAGCTGAGAAAACTAGCTTCAGCCTCAGATTCAGCAAGAGCAGAAGCAAAGGAGAAACAGGACTATACGCCGAGCTCTGGCTGTGTACAAGGTTGTACGTATACTTCATCCAATTTGTAAGGTAAGGGGGCTGTCATTTCTAAAAAGGGACTCTCCCTCAAGCCATCGGGAAATACTGTGTGGGGTCTGGTGGAGAAGTAAGGAGGAAGGAAGGGTCCTGGGAAGATCATCTATCCCTGGGGACAAAAATATTTTCATGATGGAAAATGGGAGGAAACAGGCACAGATCCACGTCCCCGAGGACTCCCACTTTAATGCAGGGGCTCCACTGGCACGCCGCCCCTCCCCCCCCATCACCTCGTTCCTGCCACCCCAAGCCCCTCAGTGCCCACTGCATACACCTGCCTCCCTGGGAGTCTGGCAAAGCACTCAAGTCACTAGTTCCTCTCTCTTGTGCCGGGGTGGGGTGGGGGTGGGGGGGGTCTTGCCCCTGAGGAAAACACTAGTGACTCCAAGCAGGAAAGGACCTTGCTTCCCGGTCACACAGGATGGGTGATGATAACAGAGGACACAGCCTCAATTGGGAACTTGGATCTTGAAAGCAAAATGAGCCAAAGGGACCAGCACTTGGACCTAAATGTCCTCAGCAGAAGGAACAAAGAGTAGAGTGTCAGGGCTGATAAACAGATCTCCCAACTGAAGCCCAGCTGGAAAGAAAGATAAGTAGCAGACAGGAAGTGAGAGTTAGCTCTTCTACAGTATGAATAAAACCCAACACCAGAACAAAGGGAAGAGGAAAGTCAATTGCCAAGTAACTCAAGTTCCTTCTTCCAAGTCCCAGTCTTCCCCATCCAAGAAATTCCTCGCACGGGATCTCTGTGAACAGGTAGGAATGTGCGTGTGAGCTCTTTGCACAAAGACAATTTTTCCAAAAGCAACTGGGGTGGAAGCTACCCTCAAGGGATCACTTCAAAGAGCTCTCCAACTAAGGGAAGTTAAATAAAAACAAAGAATGGCAAATCACAGACTCCCCAACAGGATCTGGACAGAGAAGAACCCAGAGAGCCAAACCAGCAAGTGCCAAAGGCACAGACCAGAGGGGCTGCTCCTCCTTGCGGAGGACTAATGGTTACAAGCTTACTATGAAACATTTGCTATACGACTTACATAGATACCTGTGCTCTTGCACATCAAACAACCGCTTTATTTCAATAGCTGCATGTTCTCAATCCCAATTCCGCACCCTCCCACCGTTTGCAGGCTCCTCTTCAATCGCCACGCCCCCCACCCCTCCCCGCTCTGCTCGTAAACCACGTTCCAGTGCTGCTAACACTCATTTCCTCCAGAAAGCCTTTCTCCATCCCGCTCGACACTGCTCACATTGTTCAGCGATGGGGAAAAGGAAACATGCTAGACTCAAGTCTGAGTCGCAAACCTTCCAGTGTAAGAAGCGGTGTGCTGACAGGGCATCCTGTTACTTAAGAATTCTGTCCTCGCGCTCTCTCGGCAGTATTTTAGATGTTTGGGGTGAGTTGAGTGTGTGTGTCTATTTCCCCGTTTAGCCTGCTGGGTTCTCTGTAGGACAGAGACAAGTGACTTTGATGCCCCTCCTCTCTCCAACCCTAACAGCCACGACCAAAAAGCACTCACTACTGAGTGCTTATTTCCCATAAGAGGAATAAAGGTCACCAGGCTCTTTGGGCAGTGACCTACCTATCCCCCAAGAATCCTGCAATTTCCCACTTTTTCCCAGAAAAAGTGCCCAACGCGGAAAATCAACAACTACCTGGGTCAGCTTCAGGATGCTCCTGGCTTTCTGGTCGACAATACTTTCCAAACGCCTCCTCCTTAGGAATGTCCGGGTAGAGATAAACCAGCGGAGACACGAGGATGTTGGTAGCATCCATGATCTTATAGCCCATGATGATTTCAGCAAACGACATGTTGTTCAGCTGCTGCTTGGTATATGGTTCCACGGACTGGATCTGGGTCTTGCCTGTCATCGGATATGGGAAGGGAGGATAACGGCCAGGTAATCTTAGAGAAAACTACCTGATTTATTTTTCCTTGAAAGGGAATGGCTTATGCCAACCTAGTTCTTGAGCCTCAAATATCCTGCCCAGTCACCTGGCACTATAAAAATGCTCAGCTGGCTTCTGGAGAGGTTACCCAGTTGGGTCGTCAGCAATATACCTGAATAACTACTTGCATGAGCTAGATTAACAGGGTAAATTAGAAAGGAGATGAAGAATGAGATTTAAATCGGAAATCTGTAGGCAAATATTAGCTCCTGAAGAAAGCAAAACAAAATTGCCAAACAATCCTCCAGCTGAAAGAATTTGGAAGAAAAGAAGTCACTGAAAAATGTTTTTACAAGTCCAAGGCAGGGGAGTGCGAAGCCCATCTTTGCCCACTAGGGGGCAATAGGTACTTGAAACTAGTAGTGGCCACAGCGGAAGCAGCAACTGCCACCAGGTGGGGCGGGTGAGAGTCAAACTTACCGCTGATGTCCTTCTCCACCCAAGTGAAGGTGACACCTCCTTCTTTGCTGCTTTCACTGAATCTTAGCAGGAAGGTGCCTGGGGGCTTGGTGCTCAAGATGGCCCGCTCCCGCTCCTTACTGATAAAACCCATTATGTACCTGGAGCCAAAGAACAGCAACAAGATCTGGGCTGATGGGGTCCCGCCCCTGGCCTGCTGAGAGCAGGCGACGTGTTACACATGTGCACTCTGCCGGACACAAGAGCTTCAACCTACCCTTCATTCCAAAGAGCCAGGATGTACTTTTTCACAAGATCAATGATATTGTCTAGCCAGACCCAGAAGGAGAAGCCTTTGCCGGCCATGTTTTCCTAAAGAGAAGAATAACGAGAAAGCCAAGTCTACTATCCCAGCCTTTTCCTTCTTAGGGACACAGTGCCACCAAAATCCCCAGGCCCATCTACCCTCAAGTAGGGCCTACGGGCCGCTAGACCATGAGTCTACAGCCTTCAGGCCCAGTGCCGTCCCCGACAACCTCACGAGTGGGCGTCCCTCCCGCTCCCACTCGGCAGCGACAAGGATTTAACAAGATGGCTTACTTTGCAAAATTTAGCCCATGTAATCTGACACCCTGAATAGTTCACACCAGGTCCTGCAAGGAAAAGAATAAAGCAGTGTAACTTCCAGCTTCAAATCAAGGATTTTATTTCTTTTTTTTTTTTTTAATTTTTTTTTTCAACGTTTATTTATTTTTGGGACAGAGAGAGACAGAGCATGAATGGGGGAGGGGCAGAGAGAGAGGGAGACACAGAATCGGAAACAGGCTCCAGGCTCTGAGCCATCAGCCCAGAGCCCGACGCGGGGCTCGAACTCCCGGACCGCGAGATCGTGACCTGGCTGAAGTCGGACGCTCAACCGACTGCGCCACCCAGGCGCCCCTAGGATTTTATTTCTCAAGACAGAACATACATTCATGCACATCTGTCCCACAGTGGGCCAAGTCACCATCGGTTTTCATGTATTTAAAGGTTCCCACCGTTGTGTCCATGTATGTGTGCACACACAGGTACACACACGTACACAGATGTACAAAATCCCATCGTGTGATCACCTGCGTTGTTGTTTAGACTGGCAGAGGTGGTGGATGACGTATCGAGGGTCCGTCCCCCCACCCCCCGCGACTCTTCCTAGCCTCATGTGGTGGCAGCTGGTGCTCAGGGACCAGCAGCACACAGTAATAAACTGACAGTGTCAGAGGGTCACATTTGGCGGTGGCACAGGATAAGGCTACTTACAGTCCAGGTAGCATGTAAAATAGAACAGTCCACTAAATTTTTTTTTCCCAGAGGAAAAAATAAAAACAAGCCTACAGTTTATTGAAGAAATGGACATGGACGTCAAGCTTTTGCCTCTGTCTTCTAACATGCACTTAAAAAATAGCTTCCTGGGGCGCCTGGGCGGCTCAGTCGGTTGAGCGTCCGACTTCAGCTCAGGTCATGATCTCACTGCTCATGAGTTCGAGCCCCGCGTCGGGCTCTGTGCTGACAGCTCAGAGCCTGGAGCCTGCTTCAGATTCTGTCTCCATTTCTCTGCTCCTCCCCTGCTCGTGTTCCGTCTCTGTCTCTCTCACAAATATGAAAAATAACTTAAAATAACTTAAAAAAATTTTTTTTAATTTAAATAGCTTCCTAAGGTTAGCCAAAGTAGTGCTCTGGGAGGGTGAGGGGTCCAGCCACCAAGAGAAAAGAAATCTGCCTCCCACCTCAGAAATGATCACCAGGAGGCATCTCTACTCCACCCCACCTCCCCAACTGCTGGAGCACATGTTTTCAGGCCCCAGGACAGTGTCTGGCTCAGCAAATTTTCCTGAATGAACAGCCCCACAGGCCAGACTCCTTCTCTGAAGAGGGCAACAGGGAAAAGGGGGAAAATGCTGACCTAAGAGCTTCTCTGCCAGCGTCGTCAACTGCTCGATGCTCAGGCCTCGCTTTGTGGTGGAGGAGAACTGCCAGCTCAGCACCTCAGCCACTTGATCCCAGGTTCCAATCGGGGGCTTGGTGAAAAAGTTCACGTTCTGTTGAAAACGACACATTTGCTCATTTTTTTTTTTTAATTTTTTTTTTTAACGTTTATTTATTTTTGAGACAGAGAGACAGAGCATGAACGGGGGAGGGTCAGAGAGAGAGAGGGAGACACAGAATGTGAAGCAGGCTCCAGGCTCTGAGCTGTCAGCCCAGAGCCCGACGTGAGGCTCGAACTCACGGACCGCGAGATCGTGACCTGAGCCGAAGTTGGACGCCCAACCGACTGAGCCACCCAGGCGCCCCAACACATTTGCTCGTTTAGATGGAGACGGTGGTGCTTGGTGACCCACGCTAGGACCGCGACAATGGTTTCTGAAGGATGGGCGCTTACCTTGGGGTTGTTGGTCAGCATGTTATACCACAGGATAGATGCCCAGGCATTAGGCATCTGACAGATGTTGGAGATCACCACAACTGGCAAGGAGTGGGTCTGTGGAGAGAGTGGGGAATAAGCTGGGGAGGCAGAGGGCCCTCACAGCTTCAAACGTCTCTTCAGTCAGACCTGCAGGTTTCGAATAAAAGAATGTGTCTTAAATCACACCTACTGCCAGCCCTTAGGGAGGAACTCGGCTGAGTCAGCTCAACACCCAGAGTGGAGAGAATGCCAAATGCGGGTCACAGGACACAACCAGGAACTTAAAAAATCTGACATGCTCAAAGCTGGACTCACAGTCCACAGACTCCCCGTTTATAAAACCTGGGAGGCACTCTCCGAGAATTGAAGCTGTATCTGCCCGTTAAACAGACAGGTCCCAGTAGGCAAAGACTAGGATTCTTGCTTTTCCGGGTATAGCTTTAATTTAAAGATGAAGGAAGTTGATAGAAGAGAATGCAAATGCCATGATTTCCTGTACACTAAAAACAGTGGCTGTCTAAAAAGCCTATTTTGCCCAAACATTATAGAGTCCATTATAATTTCTATGCACAGATTAATAATATATTAATTAATTACAATTTCAGTACTTTCATATACTGAAAGCTGAGTATACAGTTGACCCTTGAACAGCATGGGTTTGAACTGCATGGGTCCGCTTATACTTGGATGATTTTTCTTGATCTAGAGTACTGTCCTATAAACGTATTTTCTCTTACAATTTTCTTAGCAACATTATCTTTTCTCTAGCTTACTTTATTGCAAGAACACAATATATAAAGCATATACATCATTCTACCTTCTGTAGAAAAAATCCCAACTAGAAGTTCTTGTCCTGAATCACCCCTGCATGCAGCCCTGTCCCAACTCTGTGGCAAAACTCACCTCAAGGTCAATCTTGAGGCCCTGGTGATACACCTCAGTCTCAAAGGTGATCAGGTGCAGCTCCTCGGTGACAATCAGGGAGGCCTACAACGAGAAGGGCACCCTCTTCCTCAGAGAGAATGGCCTTGGATACTAACAGCCATAGCTGAGGAGAGTGAATGCCACAGCCTCATTGCACCAAGAAGGGTGATCCACCGGGAGGCCATGGACACACCAGGGACACAACACTGAGAACACGCCCTCTTCAGTGCTACGATCTTCAACCTCATCTTTTACTGGTTTTATTACAATACTATAGACCCAATAGGTTATTTACCAAATGGGTAAGGTGCACAGAAAATCAAAACAATGAACACCTGTACCCACTACCCAGTTTAAGCGAAAGATCATCACCACGGAGATGCTCGGGATGCCCTTCCCCATGCCCTTCCCTGGTCCCTCCTCCCTCAGATGTAACCGCTATTTTGTCTTTTGGGTTTATCGCTTCCCAGTTTTCCTTTAGGGCTTTACTGTATTTATATCTCTAAATACTGTATGCATTGTTCAGTTTTAGAGGTCTGTGAACCTTACACAAATCATACCCTATATATTCTTTAGGACTCGCTTTTTGCATCCCTGGGGTTGTATGAATTTGCTGTTGTTCATTTTCACAGCTCTAGAGTATTCCATCATATGACTCTACCACGAATCCTTTATCTACTCTAGCAGCGACGGTATCTGGGTTATATTTAGGGTTTACAATCAGGCTGCTGTGACATTTTGTACATGTCCCTTGGTGCACATGTGCAAAGATTTCTCTATTGTTAAATCCTGGGAGTGGCACTGCTGGTTTGTAGAGTACGTTCATTTTTTTATTATGTCCAGTTGTTTTCTGAAGTGACAATTTATACTGCCACCAGCAATATGGCAACCTTATTTTCAGTAAGACTTCTCAGTGAATTCTCAGAGACACAATTTCAATTCGTTTTTAAAACACTATCTTTTTCCTAACTATAGAAATAACATATGTCCAGTTTAAAATGCAAATATCACAGGGCGCCTGGGTGGCTCAGTCGCTTAAGCATCCCGACTCTTGATTTTGACTCAGGTCATGATCTCACAGGTCATGAATTCGAGCTCTGTGTCGGGCTCTGTGCTGACAGTGCAGAGCCTGCTTGGCATTCTCTCTCTCCCTTAAAATAAATAAACTTAAAAAAAATAATAAATCAACTTTAGAATGCAAATATTACAGAGACAGCATAGTCTTAGATACTAACAGCAAAATAAATACATAAGCATTGTTTGGTATACATTCCTCGAGAATGTTGTTGTTTTTTTAAGTTTATTTATTGGGGCAACCGGTGGCTTAGTGGGTTAAGCATCTGACTTCGGCTCAGGTCATGATCTCATGGTTCATGAGTTCGAGCCCCAAGTTGAATTCTGTGTTGACAGCTCAGAGCCTGGAGCCCACTTCAGATTCTGTCTCCCTCTCTCTCTCCCTGTCCCTCCCTCACTTGCGCGTGTACACATGCGTGAGCTCTCTCTCTCTCAAAAAGAAACATTAAAAATAAATAAAATAAAGTTTATTTCTTTATTTTGTGGGGGGAAGAGGAGTTACACTTGTGAGTGGGGGAGAGGCAGAGAGAGAGAGACCAAGAATCCCAAGCAGGCTCTGCGCCAACGTGGGACTTGAACTCACAAACTGTGAGATCATGACCTGAGCCAAAATCAAGAGTCAGAAGCTTAACTGACAGAGCCAACCAGGCACCCCACCTCCCCACCCAGAGAATTTTGTATTGCATATGTGAATAGAACAAAAACAGTATAGTACACTTTTTAAACAAATATGCTAATATTCTACTCGAATTATTTTGCATCTTGCTTGTTCTTTCTTTTTTTTTTTTAAGTACGCTCTATGCCCAACATGGGGCTTGAACTGACAACCTTGAGATCAAGAGTCACACACTTTACCGACTGAGCCAGCCAGGCACCCCGCATCTTGCTTTTTCTAAACAGATATGCCACATACATTTTTCTATGTTGTTGTATATAGACTCCTTCACTCTTTACAGTCAACCATTAGAAATGCACTTTTTCTCACTAAAGGCCTGCTACATTTTAGAGAAGAGGAAAGAATGGGCAGGGCACAAATACCAGAAAAAGAATAGACTATCACAATCTTTTAAAATGATTAAAAACTAGTTTTGGTCACATTTGCCTATTTTATTTAAGTTTATTCTTGACACTGAGAATCCCGTAATCTGAATCAAATGGAGGAAGAGAATAATAGAAATAAGGGGAACAGGTTTTATTCTTTTTCTTAAATGTCTAATTCAGATTTATTAAACCTACTATCCCACCTCAGTGAGAAAATCAGGACACCAAAAATGAAGCCAGGCAGTCTCAGCGGGCAGGAGTTGGAAGGGGAATTTGGAAAGCCCCAGGCAAGGTGGAAGCTTCTTTTCCACTAAATGGGTGTGGGTAAGTCAGCCAGGGACTTTCCACCCCTCCTTAAAGATGAGCCAACTCCCAGGACAATCAAGAAAATGCTCCAAGCCAGAGAACTCCACGGCAGAGTGACTTCTGACCATGTCATTTTTGACACATGGTGACTACATTTTCCAAATGACTACAGCTTAACCACAGGTTGGGGTCTCTAATTCAGGCCAATAAGAAGGCTCTTTTTCTCTCCCCATTAAAGAAAACCCTCCCAGTTGGTTTCGTCCCCCAAAAAACTTACATCACAATTGGCTCGGCCCCCGTTACCACATCTTTGCTCTCTCAGGGTCTGTAGGAAAAGCAGAGAGCACCTGGGTCACGTGAGGCTCCCCCCCCACCCCCACCCCCCTCTCCCTCCACCAGGTGCCCTTGGAGAAGGGGATCCAGGCTTCTCCATGTACCAGATGTTTGAATTCTGCAGAGAGGCTGCCGTTGTTGGACTCTTCCATGTTCATCACTTTCGTGTTTGTGCCCAGAATGTTAAATTTCCGGGATCTGAATCACAGGAGAAAAACCAACCACACAGGTGATGGAGCAGCCAGAGGACAGAGTCAGATTAAACAGATCAAAAGGAAGCCTTTAGGCTGAACTCACCCTCTGAGAGCTGCAACATCCCCGGAGTCTCTGTTAAGAATATAAACTGGTGTTAATAAGACTGGCCCCGTTTCTTCGCAAAGTCTACTCTACCCGTAATGTACTCTGCTGGAAAAAAAAAACCACTGTTCTCCTGGGAATTTCTGTAAACGATTCAATTACATTTTGTACGTGAAATACGACAACCCTGTACAAGCCTGCCCAATATCAATTTCCCCCTCCCAATAGACCCTTGCATCTGCTCAGGTATCCTTCCAGTCCCCGCCTCCAGGGGATCCTGATTGTTCATTAAGTACATCAGAACATAGCACTCCACGGTGTGGTGGTCCCAGGGCGAGGACATGACCTACGCTGTCTCAGACTGGGAAGGAATTACAACACGGGCAGGATTTATTTTCCATAGCTTCAACTGAACATGAGCAAGGAAGCATATGACCTTACTTATACTGCAACTCAGAAGGGAACCTCACAAAGCCAGTGATACTTATGATGGCGGGGAAGGCACACGGAAGATTCTGGGTCCAGGATGACATAGGTGAGTCACTGATCTCACTGTCAGGAACTTGCCCTAACTCTGCATTTCCAGTTATACTGGGCTGCAAATTTCCTTATTATTTAAGCCACACTGGGTTTTCTGTAAAGGTTTACTACTCCCTGTAACTCAAATCGTCCCATTTCATGTTAGCTGGAAACAATCTTCCTAGCCTGTCCGGTCTTTCAGCTCTATGTGTTTGAACATACAGCTTTTTATATAGTCACATTTCTCAGTCTTTTCCTTTCTTATTATTTTATTACTTTTTAAAGTGTTTTTTTTTTGTTTGTTTGTTTTTTTTTTTTTTGGAGAGAGCAAGAGTGAGAGCGAGTAAGCGGGGAAGAGGGGCAAAGGGGTAGAGAGAGAGAGAATACCAAGCAGGCTCCACACTCAGTGAAAAGCCCGATGTGAGACTTGATCCCATGACCGTGAGTTGGACATTCAACTGACTGAGGCACCCAGGTGCCCCTATTATTTTAGCACTCTTTTTTTTTTTCAACGTTTATTTATTTTTGGGACAGAGAGAGACAGAGCATGAACGGGGGAGGGGCAGAGAGAGAGGGAGACACAGAATCGGAAACAGGCTCCAGGCTCTGAGACATCAGCCCAGAGCCTGACGCGGGGCTCGAACCCACAGACCGCGAGATCGTGACCTAGCTGAAGTCAGACGCTTAACCGACTGCGCCACCCAGGCGCCCCTTTTTTTAAATTTTTTTTTCAACGTTTATTTATTTTTGGGACAGAGAGAGACAGAGCATGAACGGGGGAGTACTTAGCACTCTTTTAAAAGTGCTTCTCCATTGCTACATATTCATGAATATAGCTACTATTTATTAAATAGAGTATTTCGTGTCGGTTTACAGATTAAAATTGGTCAAATTTTAAACCATTCAGAAGATATCTTTCCATATATCACAGGTTAAAAAATTTTTTTTATTAATGTTTATTTACGTTTTGAGACACACACACACACACACACAGCATGAGCAGGGGAGGGGGCAGAGAGAGAGAGGGAGACACAGAATCTGCAGCAGGCTTCAGACTCTGCGCTGAGCTGTCAGCAGAGTCCAACGTGGGGCTCGAACTCAAGAGTGGTGAGATCATGACCTGAGCCGAAGTTGGACACTCAACCGACTGAGACACCCAGGCGCCCCCCATATATCACAGTTTATAACTTAAGAGTCTATGTTACCAGGAAATTCTCTCTCATGTTTAACCTATAGAGCCTTTTTTTTAAACTTTTTTTTACGTCACAGCTTTGACATGTAATTGATGAATAATAAAGTACACTATTGAAAATGTATTTGGATAAGATTTGACACACACCTATATATACTACACACACCTATGAAATCATCAGCCCAAACAAGGTGATGAACATATCCAACGTCCCCAAAGTTTCCCCAAGCCCATTTGTAATCCATTTCCCAATCCCACACTCCACCCCACCTTTGTCCCCAGGCAATCACTGGTCTGCTTTCAGTCACTATAGGTGCATTTGTATTTCTAGGATTCTATACGAATGGAAGTATGTATTCTTTTTTCTTGGTCTGGCTTCCTTCACTCGGTGTAATTATTTTGAGATTTCTCATGTGTGGCTGGTATCAACGTTCAGTCCTCTTTATTGGGAAGTGATATTTCATTTACGGATAGACCACAAATTACGAAGCAACAGTGGAGCAATCGGTCAGCGCAAGCTACTTAACAGATATGCCGCAAGGTGTCTATTCACTTGCCTGTTAATGGACATTTATGTACAGCCCTTTGCGTGCACATATGCTTTCGTTTCTCTTGGGTTAATACTGAAGAGTGGAATGGTAGGCTTATAGGGTAGGTACATGTTTAACTTTGTAGGAAACTGCCAAGCTCTTTTCCCAGAATGGCTGTACCATTTTGCCATTTTACCATCATTATGTTATACGTTCACTTATGCTTTTAAGATACATTAGCTGAAACATATAAATACATCTGATGGACAGCAAAACATAAAACGCTAATTTCTCATTCAAATCCCCCCTGCCCCCAATATCAGGTTGTCCCAAAACTACTTCCTGAATACTCCATCCTTTACTAACTGATTTGACATGTCATTTTTAACGTATATTAATTATTTATATAAACTTGAAGCCCATTTCTGGACTCAAGATTTTGTTGCCATGATCAGTTTATTCCTGCCCTAGTAACACACACATTTAGTAACTGAAACTCTGTGATACATTTTAATGTCTGGCAAGGCAGCTTCCCATTATTTTTAGTCACTAAAAAAATGTTTTTGAAAGTGAAATGGTGGTTGCCCGGGGCTAGGAGGATAGGGAAATGGGGATTTGTTGTTCAATGGATGTAAAGTTTCCATGTCGCACAAGGAAGTAGTTCCGGAAATCTGCTGCACAGCAGTGTGAATATACACAATGCCATACATTTAAAAATAATCAAGAAGGTAAATTTTACATATTAATTTTTTATCATAATTAAAAATAACACACCCTTTTTTATTTTCATTATTTATGTTTATAAATATTTGCTTTTTTTTTAAGTTTATTTACTTATTTTGAGAGAGAGAAAGAGCGCACACATACGTGAATGGGGAAAGGGCAGAGAGAGGGGGAGAGAGAATCCTAAGCAGGCTCCACACCCAGCGTGAAGCTCTATGCTGGGCTCCATTTTACGAACTGTGAGATCATGACCTGAGCCAAAACCAAGAGTCTGATGTTTAACCTATTAAGCCACCCAGATACCCCCAAATACATCCTTTAAAAAACAAACAAACAAAACAAAACAAAACAGGGGCACCTGGGTGGCTCAATCAGTCAAGTGTCTGACTTCGGCTCAGGTCATGATCCTGAGTTCGAGCCCCGCATTGGGCTCTGTGCTATGGAGCCTGCTTTGGATTAGCTCCCTCTCTCTCTGCCCCTCCCCCCACTTGCACACTGTCTCTCTCTCAAAAACAAACGTTAAAAAAAAATTTTAAAAACCTTTCTTTGCTTATTTTTCTCATCTAAGATACAACTTGAAAAGCAAGTCAAAGGTTTAAAAAATTCTATTCACATTTTGCTTGGTGCCATATTAACTGAGAAGAATTAACATCTTTATGATAAAAATCCACAATCCAGGAATATGATCTGTCTTATCACTTTTTACAATATCCCCTCCTGATAAAATTTCATAATTTTCTTCAAATAGATCTTACACATTTCTGTTATGTTTATCACAATATATTTTTTACTTTTGTTGCTTATTGTGAGATTATGCTAATATGTGGTTGAAGTTATTAATTTTTGTTTATTTTTATTAAGACTACCACCTTCCTGGGCGCCTGGGTGGCTCAGCTGGTTGAGCGTCCGACTTCAGCTCAGGTCATATCATGGCTTGTGAGTTTGGGCCTCACGTCGAGCCCCTGTGCTGACAGCTCAGAACCTGGAGACTGTTTCTGATTCTGCGTCTCCTTGTCTCTCTGCCCCTCCCCCCTCCCCCACTTGTGCTCTGTCTCTATCTCTCAAAAATAAATAAATGTTAAAAAAAAAAAAAAAGACTACCACCTTCCTCAAGTCCCTTATTTCATTAGTAATTATTTTCCAGTTCATTCTCTTCATGATTTCCAGATAAATAATTACGTCACCAAAAATTAAGGATACATTTTCCTTTTTCAAACCTCTTCAAAGTATATGTGCATTTTAATTTTTGAAAGGTATTGCCAAATTTTGAAAAGTATGTACCCGAGGGGTGCCTGGGTGACTCAATTGGTTAAATATCTGACTTTGGCTTAGGTCATGATCTCGCGGTTCACGGGTTCGTTCGATCCCCACGTCGGGCTCTGCGCTGACAGCTTAGAACCTGGAGCCGGCTTCGGATTCTGTCTCCCTCCTGCCCTTCCCCTGCTCACGTTCTGTCTCTCTCTCAAAAATAAACAAACATTAAAAAAAGAAAAAAAAAAGAAAGAAAAGGATGTATTCCATTGCGTGGTGAAGTGTGGAACAATAAAAACCGTCAACTTTTCCCCATATAGTCAGGGTTTTATATGACATGCATAAATTACACTTACAAGTAAAAAATTAAAGAAAAAGAGGGACCCACAGTCACAATAGCAATTGAAACTCATATCCGTACCACTAGCTTTGTGGTTTTGGTCAGGGCAAGGCTTCTGACAATT
Organism: Lynx canadensis; assembly: GCF_007474595.2. Lineage (NCBI taxonomy): Eukaryota > Metazoa > Chordata > Mammalia > Carnivora > Felidae > Lynx > Lynx canadensis. The sequence continues at coordinate 40,284,135 of NC_044316.2, forward strand.
TTTGTTCAATAAATGAAGCTCCTTGAATGGAAATAGTCTCTAAGTTCACATGGTATCTGTTAAAGTTCTCATTTCTCTGTCTCTCATTTGAAAAAAAGAGAAAAGAAGAGCAAAGATACGGAGTACTTACTTGTCAATGCACACTTTAATTTTAAGCTGATAATTTAACTCAGGGAATTTGACCAGCAATCTATTTCAAAAAAGAGGGGGAGAAAAAGTTTGAGTAAAGGGAAAAAAAAAATCAGTTTCAAAGAAAAGTCAGTAGGCTCCCCCAGCAACGTCTACTTGAAGGAATATAAAATTCACAACGCTTTATTTCCAAAAGGTGAATGAAGCACAATCCCAAATCCCTCTTCCTGCTTAGTGCCGTCTTTGACCTTATGTTGAGTATCACCCCTTCAGGTCAAGAGGTCCTGAAAGAAAGCCTAAGAAATCCGAACTTGGACAAGGTTGTGAGAGATTCAGCGAAGGATAATAAAAGCCATTTCATGAGAAATATTACGGGAATACGTGCTCTGCAGCTGGTATTCCTTCTATTAAACTTGAAACCTAACGCCATACACCAAGCTTCTGAAGAGGGAAATTTCACTACGGAAGGGCAAACCCCAAAGCACCTGTTCTGACTTGGGTGTGAAAGTCACACCCCACCCTCCAGGCTCACCACCCACCTGCTCTAATTACCTCTTAGCTTCTAGATCACTAAGCCTTTCTCTTTCCCTTAAAATCCTCAGGGAAAAGTAGGCTCAGAGAACAGAAAATAACCAGCATTATTTTGCCTCCCTTGCAGGGCAGAAGGAGACACAATGAACTAAGACCGTGGGCTTGACATTTCAGGAAGATGCCCACGTAACCTCGAAAAGAGGTAACCGTTCCTTCACTTCTGACAGAAGAGTCAAAGAGCAAGTTGATATTATGCCAACAAATTCCATACCCACCATACTATCGCCTGTGATGCCTGGAAAGAACAACCCTGGCCACCAACTCTCTTTCATCCTAAGAGCATCTCTCAGTGATGTATCTACCAGAAGAGGAAGGACAGGGCCCACCTGACTTTGGTAGTGAACTGGACGCCAGTCTTGATGACCAATGGCCGGTCGGGATGCATGGGCATGCAGGGCTGCCGCTCAACCACAAAGGCACTGAAAGGCACAGAGAAGGACGGCAGTCCATAAGCTTCCTGGTGAAACGGTCTTTGTCCTGTGCCTCCAAAGTGAAGGAGGTGTATGTGGCGGGGGAGGGGCAGTGATGAGAGAAAGAATTCTAAGTTACCTTTTCATTAAGTTTCTAAACAGCTCCACAATCCTCTCCTCCAGCATTGGCCGGTGCTGTACAATGGGATCCCCTTTGTAGGACACTTTTTGCTGCAACTCCTCCAGTTTCTTAATTTGTTGGCGGGTCTGAAGTTGAGATTCCGCTAACGAGGTTATCCTGCCAATAAAATAAGAAAGCTACCAGGCACCTGAGTGCGGCACCAGTGAGGGTTAGAGAAGGGGAAGGGAATCCCACCACCATGCAGTCCCCTAAAATAAGAAAGGGTCATTTTTTTTTTTATTGTGGTAAAATATACATAGCATAAATCATTGGCATTAAATAAGGAAAAGTGGAGGTGGGTGGGGGGAGCCTGGCTGGCTCAGGCGGTAGAGCATGTGACAGCCGATCTCCGGGTCAAGCCCTGAGTTCAAGCCCCACGTTGGGCATAGAGCTTACTGAAAAATAAAATAGGGACGCCTGGGTGGCTCAGTCGGTTGAGCGTCTGACTTTGGCTCAGGTCATGATTTCATGGTTCATGAATTTGAGCCCCGCGTCGGGCTCTGTGCTGACAGCTCAGAGCCTGGAGCCTGCTTTGGATTGTGTCTCCCTCTCTCTCTGCCCCTTCCTTGCTTGTGCTCTGTCTCTCTCTCTCTCTGTCTCTCTCTCAAAAGTAACTAACATTAAAAAAAATGTTTAAAAAATAAAACAAAAATAAGCAAAAGGGAATTTCTTTTATTTTTATTATTATTTTAAATAATACCTTCCTCAGGATAAGAACAGATATGCCCTAAATGAAGGATGAAAACTATAGGTGAAATACGACCAGCATTAGCATTTCTTACTTTACAGCACAACACTCCCATTTGCAAATTTAAGTACTGATGAACCTGAAATCATTAATCACATTGACTGGGAAATGACCTCAGATCCTTTTGGGTTAATGCTTCAAGTTTGTGCTTTTGCCATTAAAAAAAGAAAATCAATTAATGTAACCATAAGAACTGTGGTTAGAATATTTCACTCATTTTGAATTATTAAATTGATTTTTGCTTATTCAAAAAAAAAAAAATAATACCTTCCTCAAATTTAACATTTCAGAGAGGGAGCTAGGCGTAAGGAAGAAGTGTTAAAACATACCCCTAAGAAGCATGAACGGAGTTATCATCAGGAGGTAACAAGCATTGGAACCCAGCAATGGAGAATGTGAAATATGAAATTTGGCACTGTCTTCATCCTAACCTGTCTTTGGACCAAAATGTGGGGACTGGGGAAAGGCTGACAATTAGGTGGCCCAAGAAGATGGGTTTGAGCTCGTTCTGCCGCTCACTGTCCGAGCAATCCTGGCCAGGTCCCTTCACCATGCGGACCTCGATGTCCCCTTGCATGAAAGAAGGGGTTGAACTACATGATTAATAAAGACTAAAAGACCTCAAAGAGAGAAAGTGAAAGATTTTAGGGTTGGGGGGGTAAGGAACAGGGCAGCTGCTGGGATTTCTGGGCTCCCTGACTCTCTTCTGGCACTTCCATTCTCCTATTTCCAGAACTCAAGCTTTTTGGTTCCCTGATCAGAAAGCACTTAAAACAGCTTTCAGTAAGTTGACAAAACTCAGGGTTACTGAGGATATGAACAAACAGGCTTTCTCAGGCAGAGCTGTCCTAAGTTTCCAATTTCATGCTCTACGTGTCTGGTGGTTCCCCTTTATGTCAAGTTTCTCATAATTTAAGCTGGTGCATCATGTTCACTGTTGGGCCTTGCACGTCAAGGATATTCACCAAGACCTGCTGCATGAATGAAAGCAGAAGAGCAGATAAAGAATGATCCCACTGGGGCGCCTGGGTGGCTCAGTGAGTTAAGCGTCTGACTTTTTATCTCGGCTTGGGTCATGATCTCAGCGTTCATGAGACGGAGTCCTGTGTCGGACTCTGTGCTGACAGCACAGAGCCTGCTTGGGATTCCCTCTCTACCTCTCTCTCTGCGACCATCTCAAAATAAATAAACAAACATTAAAAAAAAAGGTAACCAAGGGGCGCCTGGGTGGCTCAGTTGGTTGAGTGTCTGACTCTTGATTTCAGCTCAAGTTGTGCTCTCACAGTTTGTGAGATCGAGCCCCACATAGGGCTCTGTGCTGATGGTGTGGAAACTGCTCGGGATTCTCTCTCTTCCTCTCTCTCTCTCCCTCTCCCTCTCAAAATAAATAAATAAACTTAAAAAAATTTTTTTAATTTAAAAATTTAAAAAAGATAACCAAAATTAAATAAAAAAGATGGGTGCCTGGGTGGCTCAGTCGGTTAAGCGTCTGACTTTGGCTCAGGTCATGATCTCACAGTTTGTGAGTTCAAGCTCTGCATCGGGCTCTGTGCTGACAGCTCAGAGCCTGGAGCCCGCTTCAGATTCTGTGTCTCCCCCTCTCTCTGCCCCTACCCTGCTCATGCTTTGTCTCTTTCTGTCTCAAAAATCAATAAAAACAGGGGCGCCTGGGTGGCGCAGTCGGTTACGCGTCCGACTTCAGCCAGGTCACGATCTCGCGGTCCGTGAGTTCGAGCCCCGCGTCGGGCTCTGGGCTGATGGCTCAGAGCCTGGAGCCTGTTTCCGATTCTGTGTCTCCCTCTCTCTCTGCCCCTCCCCCGTTCATGCTCTGTCTCTCTCTGTCCCAAAAATAAATAAAAAACGTTGAAAAAAAAATTAAAAAAAAAAAAATCAATAAAAACATTTAAAAAAAGAAAGAAAACGTAGGTGACTCTCTTTACATATATATGTACAATAACAAACGTCCAGAGGAATGGTCATTGAAATTTTAACTATAGGTACCTCTGAATGATTGGTTTTTTAAAAGACTTTTCCTCTTTCTATTTATTTTTTGTATTTGAATTTTTTTCCTTTATAAAGAGCATGTATTATTTTAGATTATTAAAATAACTAAAACTCAAACTTTAGTCTGTGCCACATAGTTACACCAAAAGCTTTATTTAAGCTATTAAATAAAACATGCTTATATGTAAGAGATGAATCACTGGGTTCTACTCCTGAAGCCAATACTACACTGTATGTTAACTAACTTGAAATAAATTAAAAAAAAAAAAATATATATATATATATGTACTTAAAATATAGTAACATAAACACATTTTTATCAAAAAGGTGTCCAGGGTTGCCTGGGTGGCTCAGTCAGTTAAGCATCCGACTTAGGCTCAGGTCACGATCTCACGTGAGTTCAAGCCCCACATCGGGCTCTGCGCTGACAGCTCAGAGCCTGGAGCCTGCTTCGGATTCTGTGTCTCCCTCTCTCTCTGTCTCTCCCCTGCTCACGCTGTCTCTCTTTCTCTCTGTCTCTCAAAAAAATGGACATTTAAAAAATTAAAAAAAAAAAAAAAAGGTGTCCAAAAAGGTGAAACTCTTTAGACTCTTAGACTCGATTTGAATATAAAAAGTCTCCACCTTGGAGACGGAGCACCAGCCCCGGAGGCCTGCAGTTACGACCAGGATTTCAGCACAGCTTTCTAGAAAGAAAGGGAAAACGTCTCTGTCATCTCTTACCAGTTTTCTAGGCGGTCGAGGCAGATGTTGGGCGGGCCCCCGATGCACGCAATCTGCTGCCGCCTCTTCCAGTCAGCCAGCTCTTCATCCGTGAGCGTCTTCTGCACATACTCCATGGCTGACAACAGCCCCGCCAACTCACTCACGATGCTCTGGTCGGAAACCCAAACAAAGTCAGAAAACATTTCCTCAGACCGTCTCTAACCACACTCTTTAGTCACTTCCAGAAAAGGAGCTTATTAGAAACCAGGCAAGGTCTGCCACAAGGCGCGGCGGCCGCGCAGGTGAGGGGGATGCTCTTACGCGCCGCATCTGGTCCAGCGCCGTGAGCATCTGTTCCAGCTGCTGCATCTTCTGCCTGGTCACGGACTGGTTGTTTCCGTTCAGATCCTGCATGTCTGCGGATGAAGGAAAACCTCCTTGACCTGACGGGATACTGGCACGCTTCGCATCTGGCTCCCGGAGGCACCGGTTACCCCCCCCATCCCCCCACCCCCGTGTGCCAACGCCCGCCCCCGCCCCTGCCGCAAAGTCTGAACGGGACGCCAGACACAGAAGTCCTGAAACTCAAGTCACTCACTTTCTACAGCAGATTTTAACGTCTCTAATAGTCACTTGCCTCCTTGACTCTTGAGGGTTTTATAGTTGAAGTCAAAGTCATCCTGGAGGTTCTCTACCACTTTCATTTTCTGTTCTAGGTCCTGTTTAAGACAAAACAAAAAAGAAAAATAGAAGTAAAAAAAAAAAAAAAAAAAAAGATTTTCCCGGGGGAAGAGGGAAAAGAAAGTTTCTGAGAATTAAAATGAAGCCAAAACCTCAACAGAGACACACGCAGGACCCACAGGCAATGTCCCCAAGGAAAGGCTTCCTGCCCACGACTTGCTTCACCTGTACTCGCTTCCGAACATCTTGCAGGTGCTGCTCCAGCATCTGCTGCTTCTCCGTCACCACGGCGGCCGTGGGGTGGTTGGCCTGGCCCCCTTGCTGCCAAATAAGGGAGCGAACACCCGTGTGAATGCAGGAAACGTGGGGGAAAAAAAGCACCTCTGTCCAGTCTCCATCCCACCCACACCCTTCCCGTCTGGCCGAGGTGCTGCTGCCGCCGTGAGGGGAAGGGAAACAGAGGCAGCGTGCCGGGTGTCATCAGCACGGTGCCCAGGAGGCTCTCCCGTAGTTTTGCCCGTGTCCTGGCCTTTTTTTGCCCCAGGCCACACTAAAAAGCCACTCTGTGTCGCCCTAGGAGACCACATGTTGAGCTAAGACATGGTCCCTACCTGCAAAAACTTCATTCTAGGTAACGTATGTTAAAAAATTCAGAACACTGTCTCTGATTCTGTGTCTCCCTCTCTCTCTGACCCTCCCCCGTTCATGCTCTGTCTCTCTCTGTCCCAAAAATAAATAAACGTTGAAAAAAAAAAATTTCAGAACAATTATGACAGCAGATTTTCGATGCCCATTTAGTGTAGGTGGTGCCCGACACGTTTTTGCGGGATAATAAAAAACCACTGTTCCAGAGGTCAAATGCTACATGAAGAGAGAATACCTCAGGGGAGAAGGGAAGGGTGGTGCCTTGAAAAGGTCGGAGAGCCCCTGGAATATAAACATGGTAAATTCTGTCAAAGTAACAGAAAATCTGGGCTCCTGGCTGGCTCAGTCAAAGGAGCGTGTAGCACTTGATCTCAGGGTGGTGAATTTGAGCCCCATGTTGGGTGTAGAGATTACTTAAAACGAATAAATTAAAAATTTTTTAAAAGACCACATAAAAGCTGCAGTGATCAAGACAGTCTGCTGGCATAGGACTGAGGAATCCATCAACAGAACGGAATTGAGAGTCTAGGAAAGACATTATAGACCCAGTTTTTCAAAGCAGAAATTCGCAAAGACAGACTTCACACTGAGTCACCGGATTCTCCTGGCTTTAGGTTCTGTAATCTTGCAAACAGATCTCTATTTGTGCCGCTGGCTCATGTCAAGCCCCAACTACTGATCTCTCTGACTTCTAATCTGTTCTCTATACTGCTACCAGGAGTCTTCAAAAGTGATCCAAACATGCCAGTTCTAGAGGGATCCATTCTCTCCCTCTCCCACGGCCCCCATCCAAATCCAGAGAACACAAACTTCCCTGAGAAGTTTAGGGAAGGCAACCTCCACCCCTATTTATTCTCTTCATAGGGGGAGTGACTCATCTGATCGGTGAGATTAAGAGAAACACTCTGCACTCGCAGATCTTCGAAGAACCCAGCATGTTAGCTGGTGCCTCTCTCCTCCACCTCTGCCTTCCTGGGGCACCCCCAGGGCAGGAGCGAGGGCCTGGTTTCTAGAAGTGGTTCTAGAGATCCATCTCTCAGTGTTAAGTGGGTATTAGTCTATGGTCTCTGAAACTCCACATGGATGTATACTGCTCTGCAAACCCAATCTCTCCATCCCAACATCTAACACAGGGGCAGGCATCTGGAATCCCTCGTGGTCACCTGCCCAAACTATGTTTTCCAGTCTCATTTGACCAACAGCACAGCGGATATTTTAGTCTGTGTTTGGCTGCCACGTCTATTTCTAAATTGCCATTGCACTTAAAGGGGAAAGGATGTGATTGATTACCACCCACAGAAGCCCGCCTCTAGTACCCTTGTAAGAATTACTGGCTCCCCACTGATTCCAGGTATATCATCTCAGCCCAGCACAGACAGACGTTTCACATAATCTGGTAACAAGTTAAACCTTCCCTCCCTGTCGGTCACCCCAAACTACCCACTCTTCCCCACATACAGCATGTTTTTCACACTCTACCTCCCCACACACTGTCTGCTCTGCCTGACATGTGCTTCTGCACAAGCACACCTGAACTTATTCACCTTCAAACTCAGTGCCACCATTTGCTCTCCTGTAAAACCTTATTCAACTACTGTAGGCAAGATTACTCACATCTTCCTCTATGTTTCTCTCACTTTGACTGACTGTATACCTTCAATCCCAACTAGACTGAGAGCAATGATTAGCAGGGATCACATCTACTCGTCTTCCTATCTCCTGGTGCTTTGCCCATAAGAGACACTTCAAAATATGCCAGATGATGACAACAGAGAAAATAACAGTAGGGCCTGGGCTGAAGCCTCAAATATCCAACTTGTAGTTCTAGATCAAGGGCTGCAACTTTTTCTAAAAAGGCCAGGTGGTAAATATTTTTGGCTTCGTGGGTCATACAGGCTCTGTTGTAAATACTCAGCCTTGTCACCGCAGCATGAAGGCAACCACGGACAAGGCATACGTAAATGGGTGTGGCTGTGTTCCCCAAAATTTCGTTTGCAAAATCAGGCATGGCAGGCTGGATTTGAGCCACGGGCATAGTTTGCCAACGCCTGATCTCTAAGATTGGGAACATCCTTAGGGCACCTACCTCTCATGATAAATAAAGTTGGAGCCTCTACCCAAATTGACTTAAATCGAATATTTTTATCTTATGGGACAGGATGCAAACATAAAGGTTCTCCCCAACAGAAAGCTCTAGTGATGCCTGGACAACCTCCCTATCTCCAGTGTCTCGAACAGTGAGTGTTATCAGTTACCCTTTCACCTATATCGGAGCACGGCAGTTTCCGCTTAAAGTTCTTCCGTGGGTTCCCGTTTCTTACAGGAGTGGTGACAGTGATCATGATGGTGACAGTGATTGTGATGGCAGCAGCAGAAAGCAGTTAATGCTCATTTCACATGTGTCAGGCACCGTTCTAAGCATTTTACAGGCATGAATTAATTTAGCTCCATGAAGTAGGAATTATAGTCATTCCTACTAGAGGAACACCCCCATTGCCTGAGGCTCCACAGCAAGTGGCAGAGCTATGGGGCTCAAACCCAGGCAGTCTGGCCACAGGACCCTTGCAGCAAACTGCTTTTCCAAAGCCCAGCTGTTGGGCATGACTAAAGAGATGTTCACAATATAGCCCTTGACTAGCTGATCATTCCTTATCCAACCAGATGCTGAATTTTCCACACTCCTCCCAAGAATACACACGTTAAGGTTTCCCTGTCTGAACACGATCTTCTCTCTGCCTGGAGGGCTCTCTCCTCATCAGCCTGGTGCACATGTAATCAGCCTTACGTCTTGGCTCAAACACAATCTCTCTCTCCGTGATACCTTCCCTGACTCCCTCAGTTAGACTTAAATGTCCTTTCTTCTATGTTCCTGCTACATCTTTGTCTTGCAAGAGAAAACAATGGTACACTTATGTTCATAACGGCATTATTCACAAGAGTCAAAAGGTGGATGTCACCCAAGTGTCCCTCAACAGACAAATGGATAAACAAAATGGGGTATACATACAGTGGAACATTATTCAGTCTTTGAAAGGAAGGAAATTCTGACATGTGATATAACAAGGATGAACTGTGAGGAATTACGGTAAGCGAAATAAACCAGTCACAAAAATACAGTGTTATGATTCTACTTCTAATAAGGTCCCCAGAGTAGTCAAATTCACAGAGACAGAGAGTAGAATGGTGGTTGCCAGTGACTAGAATAAAAGGGGAATGAAAAAGAGCTACTGTTTAATGGGTACAGAATTTTACTTTTGCAAGATGAAAAGCATTCTGGAGAAAGGTTGCACAATAATGTTACTGAACTTAACACTACTGAACTATACGCTTAAAAATGGTTACGATGGTGGGGCACCTGGCTGGCTCAGTCGGTTGAACGTGTGACTCTTGGTTTTGGCTCAGGTCATGATCTCACGGTTCATGAGTTTGAGCCCCACATCGGGTGAGCTCTAGCCCCGCTCCGGGCTCTGATTCTCTCTCCTTCTCTCTCCTTCTCTCTCTGAACCTCATGGGATTCTCTCTCTTTCTCTCAGAAAGAAATAAATAGGGATGCCTGGGTGGCTCAGTCACTTGAGCATCCAACTTCAGCTCAGCTCATGATGTCACGGTTCATGGGTTTGAGCCCCATGCTGGGCTCTGTGCTGACAGCTCAGAGCCTGGAGCCTGCTTCGGGTTCTGTGTCTCCCTCTCTCTCTGCTCCTCCCCTGCACTCTGTCTCTCTCAAAAATATAAAATAAAAATTATAAATAAATAAATAAATAAATAAATAAAATTAGATAAAATTCTTAAAATATTTATCCTGAATGCATTCATCTTCCTAAACTCTGGTTAGTTCCAATAGTTTATTTTTCTTTTTTTTTTTTTCTTAGCTTATTTATTTTGAGAGAGAGAGAGAAAGAGCGTGAGCAGGGGAGGGGGAGAGACAGAAGGAGGGAGAATTGCAAGCAGGCTCCTGTCAGCATAGAGGTGTATGCAGGGCTCGAACCCAGGAACCGTGGGATCATGACCCAAGCCAAAATCAAGAGTCAGACACTTAACTGACTGAACCACCCAGGTGCCCCTCCAATAGTGGTGTTTTTGTTTTTTGTTTCTTTTTAATTATTTCCCTTGGATCTTGTAGGAAGCCCTATCCATCTATAAATAATGACAATTTTGTCTCTAGCTTTCCAACATTTATGCCCTCATTCCTTTTTCTGTCTTACTGTATTGGCTGAATCCTTCAGAAAAACATTAATGGCAAGAGGCATCCTCAATCTTGTAACTGCTTTTAACGAGAATAGTTTAGTGTTCCATCATGTGCATACTGTTCTGTTTGGTTTCTGACAAATATTCTTTATTGTGTTAAGAAAGTTCTGACAAATATTATTTACTGTGTTAAGAAAGTTTCTTACTTCTTATCTAGAATGGACACTACATTTGTTGTGTAACAAAAATGAAGGTTTTTCTTCTTTATCTTACTAATTTTATGAATTACATTAATAGAATTCCTAATGTTGAGCCATCCTTGCACTCCTAGAATATAAGCCATGGTTGGTACCCTAACTAGAATACCAAAATCGTAATCATTTTCTTTACTTACACTGTCTTTTTTGGGTTTTGATATTAGGATTATTCCAGCCTCATAAAATAAGTTGGAAACATCTCTTTTCTTTCTAGACTTTGGAAGAGTTTGAATGATAACAGAACAATCCATACCATGAAAGTCCGTTAAAATACAACTTTTAAACCATCGGGCCTATTGGCTTTTTTTTTTTTTGGTGGGAAAGGGAGTGTACAGTTTTTTAAAAGTCTTTTTCAATATATATTTATGGTCACTGATCTATTTAAGTTTCGTTCTTCTTTTTTAGTATATTTTAATTTTATATTTTATTGCATTATAAAATTGTTTGATTTTTCTGTTTCTCCCAGACCACAACCTCCTCTAAAGCAAGGGGTCATGATAACTAGCACAACACAGTAAGATATATCCACACATACACACATAATAGATTGGATGTTATAGATATTTTAGATATTCTACATAGATAATATATTAGATGTTCTAGATAGATATGTCTATCATGTATCAATATAAGTGATATGTCTGTCATATAACAACAGAAGTGATGGGGCCAGTGGCATGGAACTGTTTCCCAGTGGAAGTTAGTGTCATGTTCTCTCTATCCCCTAGGCTAACCACATCTCTAGCTCTAGTGAGGATATTCTCAAACTTAAGCACAAAAGAGAAATGCACATGAACCTGAATGATTCAGTCTCAAATAATATCCAAGGTGGCACCCAGGAACAGTACCTTATCATACCCCACTTGTGCAAACGTGAACTGGTACAGTCTTTAGAGAAGGGAATCTAGATCTATGAAACTAAAATATATATACCCTTTGACCCAGCAATTCCATGCCTGGAAATTTATCATAGAGAAATCAAAGTGCAAACATAAAGTTGTATAGGGAGACATTGCAGTAGTGTTTATAATGGGGGGAAAAAAACCAGGATGAAGCAAATGTCAAAGAAAGAATAATTGAATAAAGTATAGCAAATCTATACCACAGAATATTATAGAGCAAATAAAGAAAATGAGTTAGCTTTACACTACTGGACTTAGAAGGATTTATATGACATGATATTAAATGAAAAAAGCAAGAGGCAGAGAAGCAAAACCATTTAAATATGATATGTGTGTGTGTGTGTGTGTGTGTGTGTGTGTATGTGTGTATTTTCTGTAATCTATATGAGTCTGGAGAAAGGTATGAAACCATATACACCACACTATTAATGTTGGTTTCCTGGGAAGAGATAATAAAGGAAGGGAGTGACATTGCAGATTTTTGTAAAACTTTCTTCCCTGTACCATTGTGTAATGTTAAAAAAAAAATTTTTTTTTAAAGGAGAGTGCATTATATACTCAAGAAAAAAAAATGAATTCTTTTCGTTGGATAGAAGAAAAAACACCAAAACACCCACTTCTACCATGGAGGTCGGTGCACACCCTAACAACTGGGTAAGAGCAAGCACATCTTTGAACGTCAGAAGGAAAGCACATCTTCAATAGTGCTTTGCTTCTTCCCACGGCTCACCTGGGCTGCAGTGGCTGCAGTCTGGAGCAGGCGGGACTCTTCCCACAGGCACCGGGCCACAATTCGGGCAATCTCCATTGGCTTCTCCAGATACCTGCTCTGTAGGTGGGAGAGAGAGATGAAAAGTAGTAGCAGCAGACTAAGGAAATGCGGATCCAATTTTGCTGACTTAAAGCTAACTTCCTCATAGATTGATGAGCATTACATCTACTATATGAAACAATCAAACGAGGGTCTCAGAGCCTGACCCCCACCAGTGGGAGATGAAGGGACGAACAGGAAAAAGATTGTCACAATGAGCTGTACACCTGTGACTGAAGACATGTTAGTCTGAGTCTTTGGACAGTATGTTATCCTGGTCAAAGGCAACAGACTTTGTCTAAGAGTATCCAGTTATGGTCAAACATTTAACATTTAAAAATAAGTCACTGGAGCACCTGGGTGGCTCAGTCGGTTGAGCATCCGACTTCGGCTCAGGTCATGATCTCACGGTTCGTGGGTTCAAGCCCTGTACTAGGCTCTGTGCTGACAGCTCAGAGCCTGGAGCCTGCTTCAGATTCTGTGTGTCTCTCTCTCTGTCCCTCCCCTGCTTGTGCGCGCTCTCTCTCTCTCTCTCTCAAAAATAAACATTTTTTAAAGTTTCTTAAAAAATGAATAAAAATTAAAAAATAAAAATAACTCATCTTCCTATGAAACCACTAGTTACTGATCATGTTATTAACATGCTAACACAATATAATTAACATAACAATCCTAGCATTACCTCAACAGACAAAAGAAGTGGATTTCAGATAAAGATGCTCAAGGGTGGGTATACAGAGGTTTGAGAAAGGGCTACTAGCTTCTCCTTTGATTGAAAGTACAAGATAGGATCTCAATACTTAGCCAAATGAGAAAAGAAATACTTCCTGGACAGAAAGTGAACACCCTACTCTGCGGGGGTCAAGTTTCTCATCACACCTGAAGGAACTGCTTGATTCTTCGCAGATTGTGCTGATAGAGAACATTCGATTCCTGTAGGAAACGGCTGTACTGCTGGTCAATCTCACCCAAGAGATTATGAAACACCAAAGTAGCATGTGATTCTTTGCTGGCCGCATATGCCCTAGGAAAAGGAAGAAGGATACAGAATGATTCTGAAACCTACACACACACATGTGCATGCACACGCATAGAAACCACCATCAAGGAGGGTAGAAAACAAGGCAAAGCCGATGCTTTAACCCACTCATCACTTAGATTCACCTTGCTGAGCAACAAGAAATATTATGAATTTGATGATTATTAACAATTATTCCAGATCCCAGTAGCCACTGTCAGAGTCTATATTTATAAAAATATTCAGGTGAAGTGGACAGATATGCTGTTGTGCTTTTAAATTCTTAGCTCTGAGGTCAGATTAGTAGTAGCTAATAAGCAATCCCAGGCTGGCACGGTCTATCTCCATCCTCTCTGCATCATCTCCCTGGCCCCTCACCAAACTCTAGAAAAACTAGGTCACAGGCCGGAATTAAATGAAAATTAATAGGTGGATCTGAACACATTAAAATGAAGGAAACAGTCATTGGAATTCTGTGCCATTATCTCCTCTATGAAAGAGTCTATTTCTCTTATCTGTGTCTCTTCCTATAACTAAAAGGGAATCAGAATTATGGGCCCGAATCTCTACCCATGCCAGAACTTTCATTGAGATAAAAAATATTTGTAGCACATGCCTGGAGTGTCAGAACACACAGAGGATCTCACCAAGTCAATGAGATCCAAATCAGCCTTCAAAACATCCACCACCAAGCAGGCTGCTTCAGTGTGCCAAGAGACAGTTGCCCGCACACACTTCTAATACAGAAAACGTTTTTACAAGACCGAGAGTACCTCTTTATCTCCTGATCTCTTTCACCCCACCACCTACACCCCTAAGTTTTTTGATGAAATAGGTAGCACAGAATGAAGCTACAGCACGTTACGTCTCTTGACTCAAACCAAAACCTGACAATTTGGGGAGTTTCTCAGGAAGGACTTACCAATCTTGACTCTCGATCCAAGGGGCCAGAAACTGCCGCAGCTCCATTGGGAAGCTGTCACTGTACAGCTGATGAAGCTGCTCCAGGTACCGTGTGTCGAGCTGCTGTAGCTGATTCCATTGGGCCATCCTGCGGGAGTCAGGGGTCCCAGCTGTAAACCAAAGTGTTCATACGGTCACTGCAAGCCCAAGTAGGAGTCAATAATCTAGAAACACCCCACCTACCCAGCACAGGCATCAGGTCTGCGCTTAGGAATAAAAGATGCTTTGGAAAGGATCCTGCGTGTTTCTCCCCGTGTACAACAATACGTACACATTCACAGTCTCTAACTCTGGAACCACATCGCAACTTCTTATTGGCTAGGATGTCAAGGTCAGCATGGCCTCTGCCAAGTTCCAGAATCCATTATCTACCAGAAGTATGTGAAGCTGAAAAATTACATAACTTCCAGGTTTCCACTTCCTCATCAGAGGAAGAGATCATAATTTCTATTTCTCATGGTTGTTGAGATATTTCCAAAGAACCCAGCCCAGTGCCTGGCACACAACAGATGCTGAACAGATGTTAGCTCCTTCCTTTCCACCCAGTCCCCCCTTTTCAGTGGGTGAACTGGAAGGAATATACACCAAACCCTAAACTAAAACCAAAATGCGGAATGTGGCTGCTCAGGGAGGACGGAGAGCAAAACTCAAGGAATACAGGTTTAAAAGTATAAGCAAGGACCTGCCTGGGATTCTCCCACTCAATGAAAAGTAATTTTGTTTTGAAAGTTCTCATTCCGGGATGAGAAAGAAGAGATGCTAAATACCAGGCATACAAGTTTTGTCCCCAGGCATACAAGCTCATGAATACACCAGGGAAATGCTCAGGTATGAGAAACCAACCTGGCTAATCACCTTTAGTCCTCTTTCTGAATAGCTTGGGTCACGGAAATATCTTTTTTTTTTCAAAAAAATTTTTAATGTTTGTATTCATTTTTGAGACAGAGAGAGACAGAGCATGACGGGGGAGGGTCAGAGAGAGGGAGACACAGAATCCGAAACAGGCTCCAGGCTCTGAGCTGTCAGCACAGAGCCCGACGCGGGGCTCGAACTCACGGACCGCGAGATCATGACCTGAGACGAAGTCGGCCGCTTAACCGACTGAGCCACCCAGGCGCCCCCCCTCCCCAGTGGTCTTTTATACTGAACAATGAACAATCTAAGGAACACCATCCAAAAGAGATGTAATGCAAGCCACATACAGAATCTTGGGTTTTCTAGTAGCCATATTAAAAAAACTAAAAAGAAACAAGTAAATTAAAATTTTTTAAATTGTTTATTTATTTATTTATTTTTTTTTGAGAGAGACAGAACGCAAGTGGGGGAGGGGCAAAGAGAGGGAGAGACATGGAATCCGAAGCAGGCTCCAGGCTCTGAGCTGTCAGCACAGAGCTCAATGTGGGGCTCAAACTCACAGAGAGTGAGATCATGACCTGAGCTGAAGTTGGACACTTAACCAACTGTGCCACCCCAGGCGCCCCACGAGAGCATGAAACTCTTGATCTCAGGCTTGTGAGTTCAAGCCTCGTGTGAGGCATAGGCTTACTTAAAAAAATAATAAATAATAAAATTAAAAACACTCAAAATATATAGTATAGGGGCGCCTGGGTGGCGCAGTCGGTTAAGCGTCCGACTTCAGCCAGGTCACGATCTTGCGGTCCGTGAGTTCGAGCCCCGCGTCGGGCTCTGGGCTGATGGCTCGGAGCCTGGAGCCTGTTTCCGATTCTGTGTCTCCCTCTCTCTCTGCCCCTCCCCCGTTCATGCTCTGTCTCTCTCTGTCCCAAAAATAAATAAACGTTGAAAAAAAAAATTAAAAAAAAATATATAGTATATATATACATATCTATGTAGATATATACATAGGTATATATATCTACGTAGATATACATAGACATACATATCTATCTACATAGAGTATAAAATGTTATCACTTCAACATATAACTGCATAAAAATTAAAGAGATACTTTACATTCTTCCTTTGGTACTGACTTCTCTAAATCCGTTGTGTACTTTACACTTATAGCACAGACCTGAGGTATTTCCCTCCTCATGTACCAAGGGCTTAAATTCCACTGATGAAAAAATTCAATAAAGCAAAGAGATGAGAATTTCAGAATGAGATATTTGCCCCAATCAGACCAATACGTTTCCACAAATAAATTCAATTTTCCAACAGCATTAGAGGGGAATTAAGTAAGTTTCCTGGGTGCTTGGGAATTTTTTTTTTTCTAAACAATGTCTTCTATCCTCTTAGGAACCTCCCAAACACGTTCATCTACCATGCCTTTGCGGTTGCCCCTCTCCTTGCCACCCCCAAGACCAACCTGCCACAGGACAGATGCTGCTTGGGCAGTGGTACATGTATACCAAACACTGGCTGGAATGAAAGGGGTAGCTGAGGCATTATAACCATGGCGTGTGTCACCCTCAATAAGAAATCAAAGGCCATTAGAATTCTCTTACAATATTCACATTAGGGCCGGGTTAAAATCTGCCTCAGAACTAAAAGTGTCAAGATCTGCCTTATGTTTCTCAGGATGTGATCTGCATAGAAATCTGTATAATATGTCAATTTATGTAGAGTCTACTGCACACAAATGTGTTGAAACTCTAGATTTACATTAATTCAATATGGGGGCCACTAGCCACATGTGGCTACTGAGCACTCAAAATGTGGCTAGTTCAAACTGAGATATACTGTAAGTGCAAAATGTACAGTGGGTTTTGAAGACTTAATACAAAAAAAAAGAATGTAAAATATCTCACTAATGTTGGGGCGCCTGGGTGGCTCAGTCGGTTAAGTGTCCGCTCAGGTCACAATCTCGCAATCCATGGATTCGAGCCCCGCGTCGGGCTCTGTGCTGACAGCTCAGAGCCTGGAGCCTGCTTCCAATTCTGTGTCTCCCTCTCTCTCTGCCCCTCCACCGTTCATACTCTGTCTCTCTCTGTCTCAAAATAAATAAACGTTAAAAAAAAAAATTAAAAAAAAATATCTCACTAATGTTGAAATGATAATATCTTGGATGTACTGGGTTAAATAAAATATATTATTAAAATTAATTTCACTAAATCTTTCTACTTCTAATGTGGCTACTAGAAAATTTAACATTACAGGGGCACCTGGGTGGCTCAGTCTGTTAAGCGGCCGACTTCGTCTCAGGTCACGATCTCACAGTTTGTGAGTTCGAGCCCCGCACCAGGCTCTGTGCTGACAGCTCAGAGCCTGGAGCCTGCTTCAGATTCTGTCTCCCTCCCTCTCTGCCCCTCCCCCGCTCATGTTCTGTCTCTCTCTCAAAAATAAACAAACATTAAAAAAAATTTTTTTTAATTAAAAAGAAAATTTAACATTACATATGTGGCTTGCATTCTATTTTTTTGGATACTGCTTTTCTTGTGTAACCAAAAAGCTATAGTTTTCCTAATAAAGGATTTAAAGAAAAATAGACAACTTTTTTTTTTTTTTTTTTTTTTAAGTACACTCTATCCCAATGTGAGACTTGAAGTCCCAACCCTGAGATCAAGAGTTGCCTGCTCTACAGACTGAGCCAGCCAGGGACCCCTAGACACTCACTTTTTATAAAATTCAGTGTTATAAATTGATAAAAAATAGACTAATTATTTAATTGCTTATCTTGGATACAAATGTAGAGCCATCACAGTCTATTCCCTGATGTTCCATGTTAGAGCCACAAAGCAACATCCCATCACACCTGCTCAATTAGAGATGAATGTTGAGGTCGCACATGAATGTCTGCATTTTCAAACCATTAAAAAAATTACAAGTTCTTGAAAATTGCCCAATTCATTTCAAGTCCACAACTCAGAGGGGTTTTTGTTGTTGAGGTTTTGGTTTTAGTGGGGAGACAACACAAATGGGATATAGTTAAGTAGTACAATAATTATGTCATTACTTAGACCAGAAACCAGTTACTAGTTTTTTCCCATAAAATTGAAGCAAAAATGACTGACGTTATGCTCTGCTTCTTAGTCTAATCACTCTAGGTAATATCGTAATAGCTATCCTATTTTTTTTTTTAATCAATGTAAATTGAAGGCAGAGAGCAGGTAGTATTTTTAAGGAGAACATGGGCAAAGAGTCAAATAGTGCTGATCTCCTTACAGGCTGCTTAGCTACAAACCCTATTTCATTAACAGCAGCTACAGGGCAATCAGCCCACATGCTCTTCATAAGAATTGCATATCCTTAAGAGATCACTAGCCAGATTGTCTACGAAAACCATTGCCAACTAGCTTGTGGCAACTGTTTTACTGGAAAAAGTTTTACAAGAGCCTACTTTATTTCACAATCTCAGTTCTGGTTTTCCAAATCACAAATTAATCTAAAGAGCTCCATGTAAGGTCTAACTAAAGTGTTTCTCATCTGCAGAATAGGGGGAAGCCTGTGATTTAATAACCACTTTCACTGAACAGCAGGACACACAGAAAATGATTTGCACAATTTGAATGCCAAGTATCATTCTGGGTGCACAGGAGAGAAATGAGTTCATTCCATACAGGGGCTGGCTTAGGGCATGACATCGGGCGTCGTTCTCTCAAGGTGTAAGTGCTAAGTTTAGGTTAGCAGACAGGAGGTGCCAGCATAGGAGGGGAACCTCAGTGTGATCGTGTTCTCTACAACTTTAGAGAAAAGAAAAATAAAAATGAAACAGTAAGTCACCAAAGACTTTCCGGACTTTTCAAAACAGGAATTTCTCAACCCCTTGGGGATAACTTACCAACAAGTCATAAAGCAAACAGCTATTGTCTAATGGGGAACTTATTACTGTAAAGATCACTAAAAAGTTTATCCAAAGTCACAGTTCTCATTTATGTACTGCATTCTAAGGAAACCAAGAGATGTGTTGAGAAACACAAATCAGGACTGCTTACGAAAGGGATTCATTACATCACTATATAAAACTTCATTTTAAATTCAGATTTGCAGTTCACATCCATGCACCAGTGCGTTTATGACACGGGCAGTGGAGTGAGGGGCCAAAGTGAGGAGAGAGACAAAACCCAGGGGCATACAACAATCCAAAACAGAAAGTGATCTAAAGATAATTTCTGTTCCACCTTGCAATGTGTCACAAGATTCTCCTTTGGGTGTTAGCCACAATCTATGTTCGAAATACCTGTATTATAAATACAGCATAGACATATTTTATTGGTTGCCTATTCTAACATCCTCTTTGCTGTTAGAAAAGGCCAGTGACTAAGGCAACCAAAGTGTAAAGTAACAGAAATCCAACAGATAAAATCACCCAGGGGCGCCTGGGTGGCTCATCCAACTCTTGGGTTTGGGTTCAGGTCATGATCTCATGGTTCGTGGGTTTAAGCCCTGTGTCAGGCTCCACACTGACAGTGCAGAGCCTGCTTGGGATTCTCTCTCCCTCTCCCTCTCTAAAATAAATAAAATAAACATTAAAAAAAAAAAAGGGGAAAAAAAAGATAAAATCACCCATATCCTACCATTCCACTCTCCAGAACTACAATTGCCATGTTCATGTAATACCTTTTAACCTACTCAGAGTGTGTATATATTTTCTCTCTTCTAAAATATTAGGGGTGGGGTGCCTAGGTGGCTCAGTAGGTTAAATATCCAACTCTTGATCTCAGCTCAGATCTTGATCTCCGGGTCATCAGTTTAAGCCCTGCATTAGACTCCACACTGGGCATGAAGCCTACTTTGAAAATTAATTAATTAACTAATTAATTAAAATATAAGGGGTACCTAGCTGGCTTAGTCGGTGGAGCATGCAACTCTTGATCTCGAGGTTGTAAATTCGAGCCCCACATTGGGCTAGAGATTA
Organism: Lynx canadensis; assembly: GCF_007474595.2. Lineage (NCBI taxonomy): Eukaryota > Metazoa > Chordata > Mammalia > Carnivora > Felidae > Lynx > Lynx canadensis. The sequence goes on from NC_044316.2 coordinate 40,304,180, forward strand.
CTTAAAAATAAATCTTAAAACATTAGGACCATTGTAATTTTACAGCTTTATATTCACTTTTAATTTTTTTAAATTTTTATATATGTATATAGAGAGAGAGCATGTGAGTGGGGGAGGAGGCAGAGGGAGAGGCAGAGAGGGAAAAAGGGAAGGGGAGGGGAAGAGGGAGGGGGAGGGAAGGGGGAGAGGGAAAGGGGGAGAGGGAAAGAGGGAGGGAAAGAGGGAGGGAGGGAGGGAGACGGAGAGGGACAGAGAGAGAGAGACAGAGACAGAGACAGAGACAGAGAGAATCCCAAGCAGGCTCCATGCTTAGCACAGAGACTGACAAAGGGCTCAACCTCACAACTGCGATATCATGACCTGAGCCCAAAATCTAGAGTCAGACACTCAACCAGCTGAGACACCCAGGCACCCCACAGAGCCTACGTTTAAATATTACAACTTTAGGGTGCGTGGGTGGCTCAGTCATTTAAGCGTTCAACTTCGGCTCAGGTCATGTTCTCGCCATTTGTGGGTTCAAGCCTTGCATCAGGCTCTGTGCTGACAGCTCAGAGCCTGGAGCCTGCTTCAGATTCTGTGTCTCCCTCTCTCTCTGCCCTTCCCCTGGTCACACTCTGTCTCTCTGTCTCTCAAAAATAAATGAATGTTAAATTTTTTTTTAATATTACAGCTTTACCTATTTAACCATTTGTAATTTAACTATTCATAATTACCTTAGACATTAAGACTTTGGAATTTCAAATTAGAAAAAGATAATTCAAAATAAGTATGCTTGTATAGTAAACATATAATATCGTTGCTTACAAATCCAAATAGTACCTTTATAAGGTAGAAGATCAAGTGTTTGCCTTTATAATAAGTTTATATATAAATCTAATTTTAATTTCCTTAAAAGACAAAATATTAACAGCTGAGTGCCCAATCCAACTACACCTATTGTAATATTCAAATATATTTAGTTACAAATAATAGGATTTGCTTTAAAGTCAGAAACCAACTCTTCCTTGTAAAAATGGACACTGAGATCTAAAAGAACGTGAATTATAGTTCCCTACTAACGTGACAAATTTGAGTATATAGAAGAAGTACTAAATTACTGGGGAGTAGAACTCAGAAAAGTGAGAAAAAGGACAATTTTTTTTATTAAAAAATTTTTTTAATGTTTATTTATTTTTGAGAGAGAGACAGAGCATGAGCAGGACAGGGGCAGAGAGAGAGGGAGACACAGAATCCGAAGCAGGCTCCAGGCTCCAAGCTGTCAGCACAGAGCCTGACGTGGGGCTCGAACTCACAGACCGTGAGATCATGACCTGAGCCACAGTCAGACGCTCAACAGACTGAGCCACCCAGCTGCCCTATATCATCCAGTCATCTTTGACAAAAGGATTCCGAGAACTATGAATTACCAAGGTCTCCAGTTATTTCAGATCTAGTAAGTGTCAAGGAATTTCTTTCTTTTTTTTTTTTTTGATGTTTCTATTTATTTCTGAGACAGAGAGAGACAGAGCATAAGCGGGGGAGGGGCAGAGAGACAGGGAGACACAGAATCAGAAGTAGGCTCCAGGCTCCAAGCTGTCAGCACAGACCCCGATGGGAGGCTCGAACTCACAAACCGTGAGATCACTACCTGGGCCGAAGTCAGTCGCTCAACCAACTGAGCCACCCAGGCGCCCCTCTTTTCTTTTTTTTTTAAGTTTATTTACCTATTTTGAAAGACAAAGACAGCACAAGCAAGGAAGGATCAGAGAGAGAGAATCCCAAGCAGGCTCCATGCTGCCAGCATGGAGCCAAACACAGGGCTTGAACCCATGAACCTCCAGATCATGATCTGAGCCGAAACCAAGAGTCAGAAGCTCAACCAAACGTGCCACCCAGGTGCCCCAGTGTCAAAGAATTTTTTAAAAATGGACGTATTCTCCATACTTGATTTGGGATCGGCACCATATTTGATCACAAATATCTCAGATGAAAGGCGCAACAATATAAACATAATTCCCTCTAAACTGAAAGTAACACAATTAGACAAGCTTCATCAATTACTCAGTACTCAGTTTATGGTTGAGGTTGCCCGATCACAGGTCTGAGCTCTGGATAAAAACCACAAAACAGACCAAGTGTGTGCGTCACTTGGTGACACTTCCACTCCCCCAACCAGACAGACTCCGAGGCAGGGTGGTGTGAGGTCAAGCACAACGGGAGGCTCTGACACTGGATGGGCCTGGGTGCAAACCCTGCCTGCCATTTTATCAGCTATTTCTTTTAAAGACATTACTGGACTACTGAACAGGCTTTTTCTTCAGTAAAATGGGGAAGGACCGCTCTTTTGGAAGACTTATAAAAGTTAAAAAAAAAAAAAAAGAAAAACAAATAAATAACAATGGCTTTAAAGCATGTCCCCCATGTGTTGCTGGGGGCACAGTAGTGCTGGCTTTTTCCTTCCTCCCACAACATTCCTTTCATGGGTACTTCTTATGCTAAATCCACTTCCTCAATGCCCTGGGGAACAGATTAATGTATCAGATTAGCCATGTTAAATAATAAAGTCAGTTTACCTTGCCATGTCAAATGCGTGCATTTTAATGGGTCTTTGTGTCCTATGCTGAGGGAGGGAGTTTGTAACACTGTGATTTAGTGTAAGTATGTAACAGGAGAAAAGAAAGACAGGAGGGTCCCATGGCTCTTTGATCAAGTTATCTCCTTACATAGTTCACCTAAGGATAGCTCCAGGTCCTAAAAAGACTAAAGGTGAAAACAACTATGTGATATCCAAATGAAAGAAAAAGATGGAAAGTAAGAACCTTGGTTTCAGAGCAGGCCAAATAACCAATGACTATCACTAAATTTATATGGCACTTACTATGTTCCAGGCACTGTTTTAAGCACTTGCCATCTATTTATTTACTCATTTCATCCTCACAACTCTGTGACCTAGATATATTTGTATCCCCATTTTATAGAGGAGGAAACTAGGTACAGAATTTTAAGTGATTTACCCAAGGTCATACAGGTAGTCATGGCACAGAGCTGGAACCCTAATCCACATAGTCCGTTTTCAGAATTCCTGCTCTTCACCATCAGCCCAGAGTGGGAGTTTTCATTGATTCTTAAGTAACCCATGAGTCAATCATGATATCAAGCCAATGTGATCCTATGGTTTTGTTTTAAGTAAGCTGTCTGCCCAACACGGGACTTGAACTCAAAACCCTGAGATCAGGAGTCACATGATCTACCAACTGAGCCAGCCAGGTACCCCCATCTTATGGTATTTTAAACAGGCATATACAGTGTTTGAATGAAAGAATCTATCCGTCCCACTGTAAGTGGCCCGCATCTACAATGAATCTCTAATTACACCACAATTTAACAGTGCACTAAAAAACAAGCACATTCAGAGCAGGCAATCAAGTGTGGGGAGTCGGAGAACTTGAATGTTTTGCCCAGTAAGAAGACTTGGGGAACAGGAAGTGGGGTTCCAAGAGGGTAAGACAATTACAGAAGTTTGGCTCTTCGATACGTGGAGATCCGTACATGAAAGGGTGAAACACTTCAGAGACAATCTGCTTCCTCGTTAACACCTACCCCAGATCCTGCCCTCTGGAGTATGCCCTCTGCCAACAGAGATTCCCGACCCTGGCTGCAGATCAGAATTACAAGAGCAATTTTTTTTTTCTTTGAAAGTAGAGGTGCCTGGGAAATCAAACCAGATTTGTCAAAGTGGAATCACTGAGGCAGGGATCCACGTTTTGCTATTTAACATCTCTCGGATGATGCTAACGTGTGGCCACTTTGAGAACCCTGGAATGAGAGCAGGGATCAGGGTTCAACTCTGGAGTCACCTGAGCGGCTTTCAGAAGCCAGATGCTGGCCCTTACTCGGGATGTACTGAATAATAATCTCCAGGCCTGGGATCCAGGCAGTTGTAATGAAGCAGAACACTGCAGTGACTGTATAAAGCCTATGGCATGAGATGAGGTTGGAGAAATATGAACCCTTGTCCAGGGGCAATAAGGAAGTCTGAAAAGTTTTAGGCAGACTGGTGACAATTTGATTTATATTTCAGAAAGATCCCTCAGGCTGCCATAATCAAGGTGAGATTTGGCAGTGGCAGCAGCCTCAAAGCTGTTTTGAGGTGGACGTCTTCCAGAGATATTAAAGAGGGAGGTGGGAGGGGGCTTGGTGACTGTCTCAAGGGCAAAGGTGACCCAGACAAAGGGAGGAGTAAGGGACAACCTCCCAGGTTCCTGCGGCCTTTGGTGTTCAAATGCAGATTAAATGTTCACCCTGAGAAATGTCGCAGCAGTAACTCTGACGCTGGGAGAGCCGCGGGGCTGGGTGGCCTCCAAAGACTATTCGGTCTGTAAATTACAATCAGGCTCCATCCCCTCAAGACATTAAGATTGCTGCAACCCAAGAATAAATGCTTTGGGGGAAGTAGCACATTGCTATTTAACAGAAAGGGTCTGGGGCTTGTACTCTGACGCACAAACTCTCCCATTCCCCGCCCAGAAAAGGAGTCAGGAAGGGAAAAGAAAATCAGCCAGAAAGCTCAGAGCCAAAACACACATGGGCCATGATGAGAGCTTCTGACTGTCTCCCTGCATGTGCTTGCTTGCCACCAGTCCATTTTCCACATCTGATCTGAACACTCCCCTATGTTAAATCCCTCTGATGACTTTGCATTGTTCTTGGGCCGAAAAACAAAATATGTAAAATCAAAGCAGACCAGCGTTGTGCTTCCAGCACGGATCCAGGTGCCCCCACTTAGGTGTGTGGGAGCAAGTGGCAGCCAGTTAGCCTCCCTGTGCTTCATTCAGTTTCCTCACCTATGAGAAAGGACAGACAACAGGACGTCACATGATCACCGTAAGGACTAAATGACTCAATGTGTAGAAGCACTTAAGACACAGCTGGCACAACATGTTAAGTGTCTGTGTTATTAATGTGACCGATGGCCTGGTGAGCCCTGTCTTTCTTGCCTCGGCTGGCCCCAGCCTGCTGGCTGAGCTCCCGGCGCTCGCTCTGCTCTTCTTTTAGCTGCTCAAAAACACCAAGACGCCCCTCACCCCCCACCGGACCCTCCTTCTGTCCCTGCCGCCGCCGGGGACCCGAACACCAGGACTCCATAACCGACACGTAACCACCACCACTGGATGCCAGCTCCACTAGAGCTTGCTTGGCTGCTGCCCAGTAGCGTGTTCTCCCCCTCACCCCCCAGCATCCAGCACAGTGCCCGGCTCGTGACAGGTACTCCAAAAACACGCACCAAACGAATAAACCGCGGGGATATTATCCCTTTATTGAATCAGCCAGATTCTCCCAGGCGAGGACACTGCATCTAGGAAGAGTTATTCTGAGGGCCAGGCCAACCAACCTCAAGATCAAAAGTCGCGTGCTTTACTGACTGAGCCAGTCAGGCACCCCAATTTTCATTTTTATTTTTTTAAAAAAAGTTTTTGAATGTTTTATTTTTGAGAGAGAGAGAGAGAGAGAGAGAGCGAGAGAGAGCGCGAGCATGAGTGGGGAAGGGAAGAGGGAGAGGGAGACACAGAATCTGAAGTAGAGTCCAGGCTCTGAGCTGTCAGCACAGAGCCCGATGCTGGGCTCGAACCCACGAACCATGAGATCATGACCTGAGCTGAAGCCGGACGCTTGACCAACTGAGCCGCCCAGGTGCCCCTATTATATATTTTATTTAAAGTAGGCTCCACGCCCAATGTGGGGCTTGAACTCAAAACCCTGAGATCAAGAGTTGGATGCTCTACCGACTGAGCCAGCCAGGAGCCCTTTGCCAACTCTTTAAAACAGAAAGAGTATAGTCCTTGAGAAACAACTGGATTGGGCAAGCAAAGTGTCATGTCAAAATTTCCAGGCTTGAGGGCAACTGAAGGGAGAAGAAGCGCAAGAGGCTGGTAGAAGCCTGTGGGTATTGTATCTTTGGACAAAGCCCCAATTACAAAGTCAGAAAAGCATCCACTGATCTGGAATGCTATGTAAGTTATTAATATTCTTCAAAGACAGGAAATTGAAATAAACCAGAGAAAGGGAGCTTAAATTTCTGAATCTCGGTATCACAGACCCATAATATAGCTCACTACTTACTGGAGAGAAGCAAGAACCTTTTCCCAAGTTTGTTCAGGCCACTTCCCCTAAAGAGATATTAAGGTAATCCTGGTCACTTAGTACGCAGCTATGCACAACTGGGGCTGACAACACACATCCATGGATCCTGCGTTGGAACCCCTTCCTTCAAAGTTACTGTGGTTTAGGGCAGAACCTCAAATTCAAAGGGCATTTGTGGTGGTTATAAAACACGGCCCTAATTTCTTTAATACTCCTCCAATTGAGACAAGGGGTCTTTGTCCCCTCCCCTTGAATCTGGCCAAGGCCACGACTGCTCCAACCAACAGAGTACAACAGAAGTGTCGATATGCAACTTCCAAGCCTCCCGTCCGATTCTCTTTAGAAGGCTCGTTCCCCAGAACCCAGCCAACACCCTGTGAGAAGCCCAAGGCAGGAGAGGCCATGTGAAGGCACTTGGTCTGCAGTCCCAGCTGAGATGAGCCTTTGACTCATCCCAGCCTGGGCATCAGATCTGTGGGTGAAGCAGCCTCCGGACGATGGCTGCCCTGGACGTTCAAGGCAGCTGTGGGCCCAGACACTGTGCAGCAAAGACAGCCACCCCTGCTGTGCCTATCTGAATTTCTGCCCACGGCATCCGTGGACGTAACAAAATGGTCGGGGCTTTGTGCCACTGAATCTGAAGGGGGTTATTGCATTTGATAACTACAGCAACATCTTTACTAACACAGTGATAGAATCCATGTTTACGGAGTCTATCTTCCATGAGAAAAAGAGTTTGCGGGTTTTTTTATTCTAATTTTTTAAAATGTATAATTTACATCCAAATTAGTTAGCATATAGTGCAACAATGATTTCAGCAGTAGATTCCTTAGTGCCCCTTACCCATTTAGCCCATCCCCCCTCCCCCAACCTCTCCAGTAGCCCTCAGTTTGTTCTCCATATTTACAAGGCAAAGAGTTTGCAGTGTTAAAGGAAAAGGCTTCACTGTTAAAGCTAGTTTAATAGTAAAACCCTTCTCTCTCTGTGCACTCACTCTCCATCTACAAATTGACAATACCCAAGTTTACATCCCCAGCCCTATCCTCTCTCACGAGCTCCAGTCTTATACCTGACTGCCTATTCAGCATCTCCACCTGGATCTAAAGAGCACCCCAAACCAACCTCCTCATTAAAGACCTCTCCCGGCCAACTTCCCCATTTTCGCAAATGACAACTCCATTTTTGCATGGGCTCAGGCCACAAACCTTGAAAATAAGCCTTGGGGCGCCTGGGTGGCTCAGTCGGTTAAGCACCTGACTCTTGGTTTCAGCTCAGGTCATGATCTCACAGTTTGCGAGTTCGAGCCCCGCATCGGGCTCTGCACCACTAGTGTGGAGTCTGCTTCGGATTCTCTTTCTCTCTCTCACTGCCTGTCCTGTGCTCTCTCTTTCTCTCTCAAAATAAATAAATAAACGTTTAAAAAAAAAGAAAAAGAAAAGAAGCCTTCATTCCAACCTCTCTCCTCTTCCTTCCAACATCCAATCCATTAACAAATCCTGTTGGCTCTACTTTCAGAATGTATCTAGAATGTGAGCACCTCTCACCATCTCCTCTGCTGCTACAATCTTAATCTGAGCCAGTGTCACTTCTCACCTAGCCCACCTCCTACCTCGCTGCCACCATGTGCTAAATTCCTAACTGGTCTTGGTGTGCTCACCCTTGTCCCTCTGCAGTCTAATCTCCACATTACAGATCCTTTCAAGAGAGAAGTCCTATCATTCCATTCTTCTGTTCAAAGCCCACTCAGAAAAAAATCCAAACCCCTACCTCAGCCCACCAGACGACCCATTTCGCTCCTGAAGGCCTCTCTGACCTCCTTTCCCACTGCTCTCCCCTTTGCCCACACTGGTCCCCTTTCTACTTCTGGAACATACCATGCCTGCCTGGAAAGCTCTTTCCCTGGACTACTATGTGGCTCGCTCTCTGACCTCACTCACATCTCTGCACAAAATATCCCTTCACACCACTCCATGGAAGAGAGCACATCCACCCCGGCTGAGTTTTTCTTCACGGTACTCGACAGCCTCCAACATACCACGTGTTTTTTATCTCCTTCCGCCACCGCCTGCTAGGGGATGTAAGCTGCACAAGAGCAAAGACTCTCTTTTGCTCACTGCTACCTCCCCAGTACCTACAGGATGTTCAAACATTTGTTGACTAAATGAATGAAAATTATATAAGTGTGTGTGTGTGTGTGTTTTAATCTGCAACATTCTTCTAGCACAGAGAAGACTGAAATGCCTTAAAAAGCTAATGAACTTCATGGAAGAACATATACTGGTCTTCCTTCAGCATGAGCTAATAGGTGCAATGATTCATGCAGATTTACCAGAAGAGACAAGCAAATGACAAAATTTCCCAAAAGAAGAGCTTATACTAAAACGCAAGCCTCAGAAGAAAAATTTTTGAAATACAAAGCTAGGGACACCTGGCTGGCTCGGTTGGCGGAACATGGGACTCTTTGATCTCGGGATTGTGAGTTCAAGCCCTGTGTTGGTCTTAGAGATTACTTAAGGAAACAAAAATAAAATAAAATTTGAAAAAACCTTAAAAAAATAAAATATAATAAAGTTAAATGGATATAGTCGTTTCTCCTTAAATGCAATAATGAGACTTTAGCACCCTGATATCATCTAAAAGAGGGTATATTTCACGGCATGTGCCCGTTGGTAGTTATCTGGGAATCTAAGAAATTACAGCCTAACTTAATATTGGCATACAGACACTGAAATAAGGCATCTCAGAAAACAGAAAAACACTTGGATGAGTAAGTTTATTTTGAGATATTCCCAAAGTAAAAGGTCTAAGACCCAACCTACAGTCATAGTAAACTGCTTTACACAGTAAATCAATTGCCTGCTCTTCAATGCTTTGCCCTCAAGACACTTGGGCTCCAACTCAATAACAAAAAAAACATTTCTGCTATTGTTGTTCAAGAGCTCTTAAAATATATAAAATCCAACCTGCTCACTTTACAGACATAAAAACAGACCATTGACGTGAGCGTCGGGAACAAAATCCGGCAGGCAGCCTCTTGACTTAGTTTCCGGTTCTTTCCACCACACTATGACTTAAGAGGCAAGGAGTGGATGGAGCCTTAAACTTTATAACTGGAAAAAATGTGGTTAGAGAGGAAAAGACGACTGACTGCAAAGAGAAAATCATCTACCCAGGCAGAAAATGAGGGTCATAGTTGTTATTCTCTTGAAGAGGTATTTTGTTTTTGGGCTTAAAAAAAAAAAAAAAGTTGACCACATAAATGTGACCTCACCAGAGAAAAATGCACAGAAACAAAATGCATCATTTCTCAGAGGTTTTCTTTCCTTGTTGCTCAGTGTTACTGAGATATAATTGACACATCACATCATGTTACTTTTAGGTGCACGAGCTAATGGTTTGATATTGTGAAATGACCACCAGAAGCTCAGCTAATGTTTTTTCTTGAGATGAGAACGTTTAAGATCTATTCTCTTAATAATACAATACAGTATTATTAACTATGGCCACCCTGGTATATATTATACCATCTCACAGGTTTTCTGGCCCATCTGTGACATTTAAGAGGACACATGTAAAGGTGTCACTGGCTCACTAAACACTTGAGTGCCTCTGCCAAGCCACGAGGGACAGAAAACTGGAGAATTCATAGTCCCCAGCAGAGCAAGAGGAATGTACAACGTCGGGGGCCACACAACTCTAAAACAAGGCAAATAGTGCTCGTGGGAGTTGTACAATCTGGTCCGTACCGTCAAAGAAGATATGGTTTTGAAAGAAGAGCAGACATGTAACAAGATAATTACATGTAAATGGAAATTACATGTAAATGGACATGAGAAGGCAGATACTTTACAAGGTATAGAGTCTCTCCAGGAGAAATGGTAACGCTAGAGAGGAAGGGGTAACCAGTCTCGGCACTGGGAATTAGCATGTGCAAACACACAAGTGCTCCAGAGAACATGACATAGGTCTCTTGGTTCACCATGATCCAAAACCTCACGAAAGTGGTAGTAAAGCAGGGGCAGTGGGGGGCGCCTGGGTGGCGCAGTCGGTTAAGCGTCGACTTCAGCCAGGTCACGATCTCGCGGTCCGTGAGTTCGAGCCCCGCGTCGGGCTCTGGGCTGATGGCTCAGAGCCTGGAGCCTGTTTCCGATTCTGTGTCTCCCTCTCTCTCTGCCCCTCCCCCGTTCATGCTCTGTCTCTCTCTGTCCCAAAAATAAATAAAAAACGTTGAAAAAAAAAATTAAAAAAAAAAAAAAAAGCAGGGGCAGTGGGTATAAACCCACAAGGACAAAGAATGGGAAATGACGTAACAGTGGACAAAAGCTATCAATAAAGTTCTGGAATCCAGAAAGTGGAGACATGATCACTGACCTAGAACAGCTGAGAAAACTAAATAGTAAGTGCCTGAAGAAGGGATTTCTAACCAGAGGTACACTGTATGACCCCCCCCAAAAGTTCAAAGTTGGAGAGGGTAGGTATGGTTGATGGCAGGGATGAAACGTTTAGCTGAAAATAAGAGAACTCATTGAAAAATCTGTATTATTGAAACTCCCCCAAATAATTACCTCTCTCTGAACCCAGCAAGAGACAGAGTACTTACTGTCTGGAGAAAGCCAAGTACAGACCTGGGGACACCAGACACAGATGAGGGCGAGACGTTCACTGAACTAAAACAACAGAGATTAGGTGAGAAGCTACATACATCAGGTCCCAGAATCCCGGCAGCCAGGACTTTCCCCAATCACTCCACAGTGAAGCTCGACAAGCACATGAGACCATTCAACTTGAACTGAGAACTAAAAAGTACTACACTTTTTGTTTCAAGTAAGCTCTAAGTCCAACATGGGACTTGAACTCACAACCCCGAAATCAAGAGTCACATGCTCTATCGACTAAGCCAGCCAGGTGACTCTAAGAACTACCACACTTTTGAAGAAAACCTCCAACGTGAGAGAGAAAGACAGTGAAACAGAGAGACAGAGAAAGGGGGGAAGGGAGAGAGAGATGAACACAAGAGGAACCCAAGAATCGGAGAATACTAGGAGCATATAAACATTTCACAAAACTATGAAACCTTCAGAGAGACAAGTTATACACATTAAACAGGATTAGGATGAAAATAAAGATGAAAAAGACAATGATAACTGAAAAAGGACTCTGGAAGTTGAAAATGACAGCCAAACTTAAAATTAAGTAGATGGCTTGAAAGATAAGAGCCAAGGAAACATCCCAGAAGATACTCTAAAACCAAAAAGATGGAATACAGAAGCAGAGGGGAGACAAAACAAAACTCTGATGATCCAATATCTGACCAAGAGGATTCCCAGAAAAAGAGAACGGAAAAATGGTAAGGTAGGAATTATCAAAAGAAAGAATAAGAATTTCCCTTTCCAGATGGAAAGGGGCCCATCTACTACCCAGTCCAATGAATGAAAACTGACCCACACTAAGGCACATCCAGTGAGATTTCAACACAGGAAATAAGTTATACAAGCTTCCAGAGAAAAGAACTGGGTCTCTTGGAGAAGATAAGAAATCAGAACAGCATCGACTTTCGGCACAAACACTGAAAGATTCAAAGCCAACTGAGCCAACAAGGCCTTCAGAATGATGAGCAAATGATGTGATGCCCAAATAATCATTCAAGTGCGAAGAAAAATAAAAGGTATTTCAGATAACTCAGGTACTCAAAAAACTGACTTTCCACACACCTTTTCTTGATAGCATGTTACTGGAATGTGTGCTTCAGCAAATGAAGAAGACAGGGGATCTGGGAAAAAGGGAATCCAACATAGGAGACCCTGACTGCAGCAGGACAGGGATGGGGGTGGGGGTGATTGCCAAGAAAATAAAGACTAGATGGCCAGTGTGTTTAAGCATTTGAAGTAAACTGCTAGGCATTTGAGAAACCTGCCAGAGCATTTGGGGGAAGTTGGCAGTAGATATAAAGAAAACTAAGCAAGTTTTAAAAATAAAAATATTAACTCCAGGAAAAAAAACAAATATTTGTATATGAAAGGAAACGCAATCGTAATACGCTGCTTGGCTTACCAGTGAGCAATACTTAGTCAAAATAATACACATCGTTGGCAGTTTAGCCCAAGTGGATTAAAACTTATGACCACTCTACTATAAGGGATGGGAAGGAACGGTGGTGGCGAAAGAAATACATCCTCACCAATGACAACAGGAAGTTAAACAGTATCTAAAATTTTGATAGGTCAAAAACGGCAGTGTAAGCATATTACTGAAAAGCACGAAAGTAAATAGGAGCAGAAAAAGCCCAATACTTGGAAAGTGGCAATCTGGGAAGCACTCTGCTTAGAAGTAAGGAGGAGTGGGACAGAGGACTGTTGTTTGCGATGTAAGTCAACGTCTTCAATTTCTAAATTATTGATATGCATTTTTGGGTAAGAATCATAATTCTGTTTTCAAGTGAAATGCTTAATGCCAATAAATGCCATAAAATAAAATGTAGGTACCATCCTTTCATCGTCCCTCGGAAGGAACCTCCTTACTTGACTCATTCATCCATCTGTTCATTCAGAAAAGAAAAACACACCAGTCAGGAACCAAGAGCCAGGTATGGAGTGACGAACGAAACAGGTCTCTGCCCTCCTTGAGATGGAGGAAGACAGACAAGTAAATAAGGAAGTAATTACCACTTGTGATAAGAGCAGTAAGATGACAGGATAGTGAGTGACTGGGGTCAGGCTGGCATGCTCTAGATAGTCAGGGAAGGCATCTTGGAGGAAGTAACTATTTGTCCTGGCTTCTAAAGGAATACAGACCTCTTGATGTTAAAACCTTAGCTTGGAGTTTCCAGGACCAAAAAGACAGTGTAAATTCAAATGTTAAAATGGCAGGCGTATGCATAGGAATTCTTTTTTTTTTTTTTAATGTTTATTTATTTTTGAGAGACAGAGTGCACGCGGGGGAGGGGCAGGTGGAAAGGAAGACAGAATCCGAAGCAGGCTCCAGACTCTGAGCTGTCAGCACAGAGCCCCATGCAGTCAGTGCTCGAACTCCCGAACCATGAATCGTGAGATCATGACCTGAGCCGAAGTGTGGCTTAACCAACTGAGCCACCCAGGCATCCCTTAGGAGACTTGGCTGCTCCAACTCCTCACCAAGACCAAAGGCCTGGTCTCCTGCCCAGAGTGGCCTTTAAACTAAAACTCCTTGGTAAAGACATAGATAAATGCCACACTCCCAACCCCATGTTAAGCCGTTGTCTTCTCCCTTTTTTTGGTAAGGTTCCATTTGCTTTTTGCCTCTGTAGGTTTCCCCAGTTTTTTTTGAACGCTCAGTTTATCCAGCATTTCTTGGTGTTTTGCACAACAGGGTTTTCAGGGTATCCAGTCTACCACAGAGCTGGAACAGAAGTCAGGATGAGACAAGAACAGGAATTTAAGAAAACTTCAGAGGTAACGCTGACAGGATTTGCAGATGACTTGAAGAGAAGCAGGGGTATGAGGAAACAGGAAAATGAAAGAGATTCCCAGATTTGGGGTTTGCACAACGGGGTACGTGATGATGCCATTTACTTCGACTGGGGAAAACTGAGTGGGGAGAACAGCACAAGCTTGTGACAAGAAACTTTAAGAGTTGTGTTTTAGGCAAGATGCACGGGAGACAACACCAAGCTATCTGAGGGGAAATGTCAGGTAGGCAGCAGGACACAGGGATTGGGAGCCTGGAGAGGCCCAGGTTGGGAGTACACCCCTGGTGATCATCAGAATGGAGATGATGTTTAAAGCCAAAATAATGGATGAGATAACCTGGGGACAGAATATAGAAGAAGGAAGGAAAAGAAAGCCCCAGACGGAGGCCTGAAGTCCTTCAAACATGAGTGTTCAGGTAGAGGATGAACCAGGAAAGGAAGCTGGGAAAGCCCAGTAAGACAAAGAAAAACCAGAGGAATAGGCTGTCACAGAAGCCATTTCATTTCATTTCGTTTTGTGAGAGAGAGAGAGTGAGAGCAGGGGAGAGGGGCAGAGAGAGGGAGAGAGAGAGAGAGAGAGAGATACATTTAGACATTTGAGAAATATGGGCAGCTGCTCAACCAACTCAGCCACCCAGGCACCCCCACAGTGTTTAAAGAAAAAAGGTTATTTGGGGCGCCTGGGTGGCTCAGTCGGCCACCCAGTTGGTGTCCGACTTCGGCTCAGATCATGATCTCACAGCTCCTGAGTTCCAGCCCCGCGTCGGGCTCTGTGCTGACAGCTCAGAGCCTGGAGCCTGCTTCGGATTCTGTGTCTCCCTCTCTCTCTGCCCCTCCTCCATTCGTGCCATGTCTCTGTCTCTCAAGAATAAACATTTCAAAAAAATTAAAGAAAAAAGGTGTTCACTTGTGTCCAATATCACTAAAAGGGTGAGCAAAATGGTGACAGAACCCATCCAATGTGGTACTGCAGAAGTCTCTGGTAACACTCCAGCCCACCATACCTAGTCTTTCCATCAATTAGGTTAATGTTTCTGAACCCCAAGACAAATTCATCAAGATCACAAAGGTACTCAACCCACTCTTGTTACTTTTCTTCCTAAAAGAAAAGTCCCACTGGAAGACTATTTTTTCACTTTTGTCACTTAATCTGACACACACAAAGTAATTTTTTTAAATTTTTTAACTGTTTTTATTTATTTTTGAGAGAGAGAGAGAGAGACAGAGCATGAGCAGGGGAGGGGCAGAGAGAGAGAGACATGGGATCCAAAGCAGGCTCCAGGCTGTGAACTGTCAGCACAGAGCCTGACGTGGGGCTTGAACTCACAAACCACGAGATCATAACCTGAACCGAAGTCGGACGCTCAACCAACTGAGCCACACAGGCATCCCAATAAGTAATTTAAAAGGGCCCAAGAAGAATGACCTCTAGAGATAGTGATTATTCTCCCTCAAGAGATTTAGAAATCTCCAGAATTTCTCCACTATTCCAATCTACCTAGGGTCAGAAATGTTCAGGTCTTAAGAAGGAATCAACACTATCCAACGTATTACATGTCACAGCAGAGAGATTACTCTAACCATAAAGATCGGTATTTAAATCTGTACTCTGGACTATGGCCCTCTGGCCAGCCCTAGACCCAGGAGGTTCTGAAAATTAAATTTAGGAAGAGGAGGGAGGCAAGTACTTCATTTCATTGTCCTCAGTACACTAACCATAAGCATCCCCAAATTTTTTTCTGTATGAGCTTGAATTCCAGAAGAGATATTTATGCCAGTTAAAAACGTTTTAAGGAAGAAAAATTAAATACATCCAAAATATACATAGAACTCTTAAAACTCTCTCAAAAAAACAACCCAACTTAAAAATGGGCAAAACATCTGAACAGGCATCTCACCAAAGAAATACCCATGGCAAATATGCATATGAAAAGATGCTCTTCATCATACACCCATAGGGAACTGCAAATTAAAACAATGATACCACTACACCCTTATTAGAATGGTCAAAATCTGGGGCACCTGGGTGGTGCAATAAGTTAAGCATCCAACTCTTGATCTCAGCTCAGGTCATGATCTCACAGTTTGTGAGTTCGAGCCCCGCATCGGGCTCTGGGCTGATGGTGTGGAGCCTGCTTGGGATTGTCTCTCCTTCTCTCTGCCCCTCCCTTGTTTGTGCTCGCACATGCGTTCACTAGCTCTCTTTCTCTCTCTCTCAAAAATAAATAAAAAACTTAAAAAACTTTAAAAAAAAATGGTCAGAATCCAAAATACTGACAACAGCAAATGCTCATTCATTGTTGGCGAGAATGCAAAATGGTACAGACACTTAGGAAGATAGTTTAGCAGTTTCTTATAAAACTAAACATACTCAACATATGATCTAGCAATCGTGATCCTTGGTATTTAACCAAATTAGCTGAAAATGTGTATCTACACAAAAACCTGCACATGAGTATTTATAGCAGCTTTATTCATAATTGCCCAAACTTGGAATCAATCAAGATGTCCTTCAATAGGTGAGTGGATAAACAAACTGTGGTACACAGAGACAATGGAGTATTAATCAGCAATACAAAGAAACGAGACTATCAAGCCACAAAAAGACAGGGAGTGTTGCTAAGCGAAGGAAGGCACTCTGAAATTGGTACACACTGTCTAATTCCATCTATATGGTATTCTGGAAAAAACAAAACTATGGAGACAGTAAAAACGATCTGGCTGCCAGTGGTTTGGGAGAGGGATGAGACGGTTTGGGAGCACGGGATTTTTTGGGCAGTGAGATTACTTTATGTGACACTGTAATGGAGGATACAAGTCTTCATCCATTTGTCAAAATCCACAGAACGTGTAACAAAGTGAACTCTAATGTTAACTGTAGGCTTCCCGTTAATAAAGTATCAATATTGGCTCAAGGGGCACCTGGCTGGCTCAGTCAGTGGAGCTTGGGACTCTTGATCTTGGGGTTGTGAGTTCAAGCCCCATATATGGTATAGAGATTGGGGCACCTGGGTGGCTCAGTCAGTTAAGTGTCTGACTTCGGCCAGGGTCATGATCTCACGGTTCATGGGTTCAAGCCCCACGTCAGGCTCTGTGCTGACAGCTCAGAGCCTGGGGCCTGCTTCAGATTCTGTGTCTCCCTCTCTCTCTGCCCCTCCACCACTCATGCTCTGTCTCTCTCTGTCTCTCTCTCTCTTAAAAATAAATGAACTTTAAAAAATTGTATTTAAAAACATATATATACTGGCTCATCAATAGTAACAAATGTACAGCACACTAATGCAGGATGTTCATAACTGAAGAATCTCTGGGGGAGAGAGAGGAGAGGGTATATGGGAACTCTGTACTTTCTGCTCTATTTTTCTATAAACCTAAAATGGCCCTAAAAAAAAAAAATATATATATATATATATATATATATATGTATATATATATATATATATATATATAGTCTATTAATTTTTAAAATGTCTGAGTTGGGAAGCCTGGGTGGGTCAGTCAGTTAAGCGTCCCTCTTTCGGTTTTGGCTCAGGTCATAATCTCATGGTTCATGAAATCAAGCCCCACATTGGGCTCTGCACTAAATTAGCGCAGAGATTGCTTGGGATTCTCTCTCTCCCACTCTCTCTGGCCATCCCCTGAGTACACGCTTGTACTCTCTCTCTCAAAATAAATAAAACAAAACAAAAAAAAATGTATGAGTTGATGGGGCGCCTGGTTAGCTCAGTCAGTGAAGCATGCAACTCTTGGTCTCAGGGTTGTAAGTTTGAGCCCCACGTTGGCTATAGAGATTACTTATACTTAAAAAATCTTATGGGACACCTGGGTGGCTCAGTTGGTTAAGCGTCTGACTTTGGCTCAGGTCATGATCTCATGGTTTGTGAGTTCAAGCCCCATGTCAGGCTCTGTGCTGACAGCTCAGAACCTGGAACCTGCTTCAGATTCTGTGTCTCCCTCTCTTTCTGCCCTTCCTTCACTCACACTCTGTCTCTGTCTCTCTCTCAAAAATAAATAAACGCTAAGAATTAAAAAATAATAATAATCTTAAAGAAAAAATAAAAAAACAAAATAAAATAAAATGTATGAGTTGAGCTTTATGAAAAATATCTTTAAAGATAAATCTGACCCATGGGGGTGCCTAGGTGGCTCAGTCTGACTTCGAAGTCTGCTTCGACTCTGGCCATGATCTCTCAGTTCGTTGAGTTCGAGCTCCACATCGGGCTGTCTGCTGTCAGCACAGAGCCCTCTTTGGATCCTTTGCTCCCTCTCTCTCTGCCCCTCCCCTGCTTGTGCGCTCTCTTTCTCTCTCTCTTTCAAAAATAAACATCAAAAAAATTTTTAAGAAAATCTGGCCCATAAAGTTTAAATTATATTCAAGATAGAATATGAGCTATCTCCCCATAAATAAAAATGTTCTATTGAGTCTTCTCAAAATGAATAATATACTTGGAAAAATAAGTCACCTCATGTACATCATAGTTTTGCATGATGTAAGCACTCAGAAAAGATGATCTTATCGCATCCACATAAGAGGTTATGAAAAGGCTCAATTACTCATGAAATTATAATTCAACAATGTGAGGTAGTGGACATGGTTTAAAAAGAGAAAGAAAAAAATGAAGAATTTAGAAACATCACTGCATCGGGGGCAGTTCATGATCTAAATTCTAAAAACCACACAGGGATGGATGGATGGATCGATGGATGGATGGATGGATCATCACACCCATGCAGAACCTGACCTGAAGCATGAATTCAGGTGGGATTTTCCAGTCAATCACTCAGCCAAAGAGAACCCGGAGGTGGCTAAGATAATGTAACAATCCTGTCAAGTAGACTTTGTTCCCATTTTACAGATAAAGACAGAAATGTTAAGTGACCACAAAGATAATTATACAAGCAGAACACAAACTTGGGAGTCTTCAAATTCCCAGGCTAGTGGAATCAAATTATCTGTTTCTAAGTCTTATCTCTACTATGTGATCTCTGACACGAAAATTCCTCCTCTAATTGGTTATACAAACAATTACAAGAAAGGAACATGAGAATTTTATTTACATTACACGCAATAAATCAAAGTTAACTTCATTATAAAGACACGTCTGAAACAGATACGTCTGAAATTTATTATAAAGACGTGTCTGAAAATAATTAAACCAGCCAGAAACTGTCTTAATATATATAGCCCATCAGTAAAACAAGACTAAAAATTAATCTGGTAAAGGTCATGATTCTTTCGGTAACCATAATCCACCACTGATTAATATTAAGGTCCATAAATACCAAGAAGAGTAAACAGAATTAAAAGAAATCTCCAGGGGCACCTGGATAGCTCAACTGGTGAAGCGTGTGACTCTTTAAGTTTGTTGTTTGTTTGTTTATGTATATATGTATGTAATCTCTA
Organism: Lynx canadensis; assembly: GCF_007474595.2. Classification (NCBI taxonomy): domain Eukaryota; kingdom Metazoa; phylum Chordata; class Mammalia; order Carnivora; family Felidae; genus Lynx; species Lynx canadensis. Next base: position 40,323,148 of record NC_044316.2, read on the forward strand.
TACCCAGCATGGGGCTCAAACTCACAACCAGGGTGGTATGCTCCTCCCACTGAGCCAGCCAGGCACCAAGAGTATGGGACTCTTGATTTGGGGATGGGGTGTACAGATTACTTAAAATCTTTAAGAAGAGAAACAAATAAAAAGAGAGAAAGAAAGAAATCTTTTTTTTTTCTTAGTAAACTACAGTTCTATCGTTTATCTTTCTCTCTAAAACAACAACGATTTCTAAACCCTTGACTTCACCAATCTGAAAGAAGACTTTACAGCTTATCGGCCTTTAAAGCTGCGTTTCTCAAACTAAGGACCACCTGCATCAGAATATCTGACTGCCTGTTATAATGACCTTAGACCTAGTAAATCAGACTCCCTGGGGCAAAATCATAGAGTCTTCTTTTTCTTTTTTACAACAAGTACGGTGGGGGTTCTTGTGCTAAAATCTTTCGACCAGCAGTTTTCAAACTTTTTGCTCTCAGGACCCCTTTATATCCTTAAAAATAAGGACCCCAAAGGTTGCACCTATCTGTATTTACTGTATTTGAAATTAAAACAGAAATTTAAAAAATATTTATTAACTCATTTTAAAAATAATAAACCTATGTTAACATAAGTAACATTTCTATGAAAAATAACTTTATTTTCCAACACAACAACAACAAAAATTAGTGGAAAGAGTGACACTGTAAAAGTTTTGGAAATTTCTCTAATGCCTGGCTTAATAGAAGACAGATGGATTCTCATATCTGCTATTGCATGCGATCGGTTGCAGTATGTTGCTTTGAAGCACATGAAGAAAATGTGACATCACGCTAGTTGGAAGAGGGAGGAGAGTATCTTAATAGCCTTTTCAGATAATTTTGGATATTCCTTAACACCACACCCAAATTCAACAAGTGTAGTTTCTTTTCTTTTTTTTTTTTAATGTATACTTATTTTTGAGAGAGAGAGAGAGAGAGAGAGAAAGAGAGAGAGAGAGAGAGAGAGAGAGAACGAGGAGCACAGGCTAGCAGGGGAGGGGCAGAGAGAGAGGAAGGCAGATAACCAGAAGCAGGCTCCGCCCTATCAATGCGAAGCCCAACTTGGGGCTTGAACCCATGAACTGTGAGATCATACAAACTTGAGCCAAAGTTAGACGCTCAACCAGCCGAGCCACTCAGGTGCCCCAACAAGTGTTAGTTTCCTTCTTTCTTTCTTTCCTTCTTTTTAATGTTTATTTATTTTGGGGAGAGGGAGAGAAAGAGCATAAGCAGGGGAGGGGCAGAGAGAGAGGGAGACACAGAATCTGAAGCAGGCTCCAGGCTCTGAGCTGTCAGCACAGCCTGATGAAGGGCTTGAACTCATGGACTGCAAGATCATGATCTGAGCCAAAGTTGGATGCTTAACCAACTGAGCCCACCCATGTGCCCCAGCAAACAGTAGTTTCTTAAAGATTCGATGCAATGTGGATTGCATTCTGTTGGATTTCAATGAACTTTTCATACTCAGCTGCATTGAGATCCATTGGTCTATCCTGCATTTTGAATAGAATGTTTTCCCAAGCATGATTTAGTAATGTACTGCATTAATCATTTGGAAAACACTATTTCAGAGACACATAGACTTTCCAGATGTCAACACATTTCATTATAATAAAACTATTAAAAAGTCACATTTGTTTTACCATAAAAAAATTACATTCATTAATATGGGAAAGCCATCAAACTCACAATTTTTCTTGCAAATTTTCTCAAATTCTGATTTTCACTCGAAAGCTTAAACTTTGTCATTGGCAACAAACATTATCGGTTGTTTTCCTTGAAGAGACAGCTTCTTTTCTTTCTTTTTTGAGAAAATGTCTAACAATATCCCAGTTGGTCTGTCATTCTTTCAAAGAAAAAATGAAAAAAGTAGCTAGTTGGAGACTGTAATTGAAATGTTTCCACAAGAGCTCTTCCTTGAGACAACCATCATACTTCCTTACCCAGCAGAAGTGTTTTTTATACATGCCTCCCATTTCATCACAGAGTATCAAAAAGGCACATTCTCCACAGTTGAAAGATAATGAAATTAATATTGTTTACTGTTGTATCATGGACATTCTTAAGTGAAGTCAGTTTTTCTTTCTGAGAGCGCACTAAGTACAATAACTAGTGTAAATGCCAACTAAATAAAAGGCACAAATAACATTATGTAAATGGCTTTGAAATTGAACTCAAAGACACCCCCCCATCGCCCTCCGGGCGCCCCGGAGAGATCTGTGGACCACACTCTGAGAAGTGCCCCTATAGACAACTCAAACAAAAACATCAAAGAGCAGCTCCTGCAAGGGAACAATACAAAAACTAAAAAAACGGCTCCTGTCCCCATTTCCCCAAGGACACAAAAGAGTGTGTTGTGTTTTAGGCCTGGCGTGGTAGAAATTAATGGAAGCTGGGCTCTGGCATCACAGGTATATGAACAACACGCTTTCAAAAAAATTGAGTGGGCAGCAGGCATAACGTGAGGGTGGGGGAGTTGCAATATTCCTACCTGCCCAAGTGACAGACTGGAGTTTCACTTAGTGACACAGCTAGGCTTCTCCCTAGATAGAATTAATGCTTCAGAAGAAGAATCTGCATTCTGTTAACAGAAAAGCTACATTTCTAAACAGTATGCGTACGATGATTAAAACATTTAAAGTACAGATGTACAGATTTATTCATATGTGCCTGAAGACAAATATGAGGATATTTACAATATTGTTTTTTCTTTTTTTTATATGTTTGTTTATTTTGAGCAAGAGAGAGTGTGTGTGTGTAAGCAGATGAAGGGCAGAGAGAGAGGGAGACAGAGGATCTGAAATGGGCTCTGTGCTGAGAGCAGACAGCCCAATGTGGGGGTCGAACTCAGGAACCATGAGATCATGACCAGAGCCAAAGTCAGATGCTTAACCAACTGAGCCACCCAGGTGCCCCCACCATATGGTTTTCTGTCTTTATATTTTGCAATCTATGACTATCATTAGATTAAACAAATTATTAAAATAAAAAAATATTTTAAAAAGGAGGGGGGGCACCTGGCTGGCTCAGCCTGTAAAGCATGTGACTTTTGATCTTGGTGTCCTAAGTTTGAGTCCCATGTTGAGGGACAGACTGTCCTTAAAAATAAAAAAAAAAAAAAAAAAAAACTAAATAAATTATGACATCCACAGCCTGAATACTACTATGCAGGTCTTAAAAACCTTTTCATACTGATTAAACTTTTTTTTCCCTAAAATATTGCTTTCACCATAAAGAAACCTGCAGTCTGGGCACCGAAAAACAAGACTGATATATTCTTGCTGCAAATCTGTGGTTAAGACTAGCATTCATCTTTCCTAGGGAAAGGGGAAGTGGTTAAATCCACGGACTGGATGGTGTGTGGGTCTTCTCTCTGCCCCACCTGCAGCCTCATTCTCCCTTGCTTGGAAGATATTCTCACTGGGTATATAAGAATGGTACTCTCATTGTAAATCTCAAGGTAAACTGAGGCAGGAGTCTATGGCATCACACAGCTGTATAGAGGGCACTTCTGATCCTTGGGATATTTCTGCAGAAATAGGATTTTTTTTTAAATTAATAAGCTCTGGGGCACCTGGGGTTTCTCAGTCGGTTAAGGGTTCGACTTCAGCTCAGGTCATGATCTTGCGGTTGCCGAGTTTGAGCCCCACATCGGGCTCTGTGCTGACAGCTCGAAGCCTGGAGCCTTCTTCCGATTTTGTATCTCCTTCTCTCTCTGCCCCTCCCCTGCTCGCAACACTGTCTCTCTCTCTCCCTCAAAATAAAGAAGCATTAAAAAATTAAAAAATAAATAAATAAAAATTAATAAGCTTTACTTTTTTGAGCAATTTTATTCAAAGCAAAACTGAGCAGAAAATAAAGAGTTCCCATAAACCTCCTGTCCCCCAACAGGTACATCCTCCCCCACTATCGACATGTGGCACCACAGTGGTACACCGAGAAGCAGGGATTTTAGATGGCTCCATGAACCCAGTATTCTCCAACACAGTTATTAGGACCCTAAAGTGTCCCACGTGCTTCTAACCACTTACAGTCCACCCTTATTTATGCACTTAAACACAAAAGGAAATAACACACAGAATTTAGAATAAATATTGACATGGCTTCAGAATGCTTCAATTATTCCACCTGCCCCATCCATAAGACAGTTACCACCCTAACTATGCTTTATTTGTGTTAAAGTTCCAATAAATTCGCTTTCCCTAAACATACTGATAAAACGGGGCCCAAATACAAAACTGATTTGTCAGACAAAATCAGATTAAATATTTATCGCGTCTAAACCACAAGTAGAAAAAAAATTCAAAGGCCGACTATTTTAATGCTAACCTGATGCAATATTGCACTTTGTTTGGTTTACCGGAGAGGTAATTACTCGGCTAACATCTGGGCTTTGGGGTTTTGAGGATTACACTGGTGGGGAGAAAAAGGGAGAACAAAGGAAAGTGTAATGCTTTCCGTTTGGTCAGAAAAAGTGTTTGCTAAACAGCAAAAACAAAATTAACATTAGAAAAGATGTGAAAAAAACATGCATTTTAGGAAGATTTCACCTAAGCAGGTGCTCAAGTTCAGACTCAAATCCTCCATTTCTCATAACCAGAATGAGTGGTCAGGAGGTCAGGATACCGAAAACTAATAAAATCAATCGACAAAGCGGGAAAACAGGTGGTTAACACCAGACCGGGCAGGGTTTTCCTAAACTGAGCTCACCTTCGCTAATCTAAATCAGTTTTCAGAAACGGCTTCTACAAAAACTACCCAAATATCCCCCTAATAATTTGTGCTCCTCCTCCACAATAGGGAAGCCATTTATTTACCAGAAAGTTTACTTTCTCTTTCAGGCTCTGCTGGCTTCCTCCTGCCCCACATTCGGGCCAGAAGCAACGGGGCGGCCTTTCTTTCCTGACTTCTCGGATCCCAAACTGGAGAGCTAGTGTGAGAAAACCAGTTTCAAGGAGAAGCTGAGCGGTTCTTCTTAACCGCAAGGCTATTCTGAATACAGATGCGTTTGCAAAGGAAAGTTACAAGAAAACAAAGCTCTACTCCTCCCGTGAAAACATACGCACTCACACACATACACTACATTTGCGCGTGCACACACACACACACACACACATGCACGCGAAGGGACAAATCACCTCCCAGCCTCAGACAGATCATTCATTCCACTTGGGATTCCGCCACACCCCCAAACCGTGGGCTGCCCCACCTTCCTTGTCCGACTCCTCTACCCCTCAAACCTTCAACATTATCTGTACTTTTGGTGTTAGGAAGAACTCCAAGGGACTGTTAAAATTCCTAAGTGGTAATACATTTTTAATGTGTTGAGTATTACTTAAAATAAATGGACCACAATCATAGGCTTTGGAAGACTCAAAGAGACCTATAACAGGGGCATTCGTGTAAACAGAAATTTACAGTTTGCCTATTCCTTTTACGTGACAGACTCCATCTCCTCCACCACAATGTAAATCCCCCTGGTCCCTATTCATTTAGTTTCTTTCCTATTAGCTTAGAATCTCCTAATTACTCCTTCTTTCCTTTGGGTTATTAATGGCTACCATGAATCACAACTTGCCCGACTTTGTAGGTAGATACTGCAGTTTTTAATAATATTAATTATTAGCACTCACATTTTAGCTATCTGCCAGGCATTGTGCAAAGTACTTTCTATACATTATTTTACTTAATCCTCACAACTGCTCTACAATGGAACCTGGTATCTGTATTTTATGGCTAGAGAAACTGAAGCCCACAGAAGTTAAAGCAACTGACCCATGGTCTAAGAGGTGCTGGATTTGGGATTGAAGCCCAAGGAGTCTGACCTCATAGCCATTCTTTCACCTCCTATAGCAACTTTGGACCACGAAACCCTGAAACACACAGCCCAGCATTTCTACACTTATAAGAACAGTTACCTTAGGACTGCTCAAAATAGAAGTTCCTTGTCCGATGTAGTTGAAAAATCAAAGGTCAGGTAAAAGTTCAGTGATTAGAAAAGACACTTATACTTATGGATGGGTGTAGCAGACAGAAAAGCCAGATGATGAGTTTTACTTATTGTACCGGGAGTGGGGGGGGGGGGGCAGATTGCCTTCCTTATTGTTCTTTCATTAGGCGATTAAAAAGAAATTTGCAATAAATATGTCCAAGATATACTGGTAAGTAGAAAAAGAAAAAACCGGGAGAAATGCAGACCAAACTATTAACAGGATATATATAAAATACACAGTTTATTTTTCTACAAATTTAAATTGCTTATAATAGCATACTGTTCTTTTGTAAGCAGGACAAAACAATTTAGTTTAATGAAACATGAACCCAATAATGAACAGAAGAGAAGGGGTAACAGCTTCCTTTCCCCTCTGTTCTGTTCTCCTAAATTAATAACTTCCACTTGTAGCTCCCTGGACACCCTATGCTGTTTTAAGCTTCTGCCCATTCTCGTTCCCTGGCCTTGAATACAACTGTTCATTACTCAACTTTGTCAGGAGAATTCCTATTCATCCTACAAAACCCTATTCATAGGTATTCCAACCTGACAGAGCCCCTCTGTGATAGAGCCTTTTTCTCATCCCTGAAGAGAATTAATCTCTCTTCTGGGACATTTAATAAGGACTTAGATTTATGGAGTTCCTGGGGCACCTGGCTGGCTCAGTTGGTAGAGGAGGAAACTCTTGATCTCAGGATCGTGAGTTCAAGCACCATGCTGGGCATAGAGATTACTTTAAAAAAAGAGGAAAAAAAAGAAGATTTATGGAGTTCTTACAACGTGCCAAGCATTACGCTAAGCATTTTACCTACATTATCTCATCGAATCTTCAACAGGCCTGGGAGACAGGCACTGTTCTCTACTTTTACACCTAAGACCACTGAGACTCAGGTTCTGACTAGGATGTAGCAGGTCCGGGATCTGATCCCAGACCTGTTTGGCTCCAGAGCATGAGGCTTGAACCACTACCCTGCCATCTCCCCTGCCCTGAGTCCACACTGAAGCAGCACACACCCTGGTCCACACAACACCTCCAGTTCTGTGAAACTGTATTTCATTACCCTTGGATGCCGCCTAGCACAATAATTGGCTCTCAATATAAAATACTTGCCGATAATAAATTAATTAAAATAAAACAGAACCGTTTGCCAATCTCACCTAAGATCTGCAGTAATCCTAACATGATAAATGAGAACTGAGAACAGAAATTCATTCTTCCATATGCTATTCCTTTTAAAAACTAGAGACTTTTCAAACAGCTGACCACTAAAGTCCCATCTGACCATCCTAAAGTGTGCCCTAGCAAGCCAAGGTTCGTACTGACACATGTGTAACCATGAGATTCGTTCTTTTCATCATAACCAACAAAGACTGAAACAACCCAGCAATGTCATCCTGCTGGACCTCACCAAGGCTGCTCCAGGACACCAGGACTTCAAGATCTGGGGATGTCCCTAAGTGTTCTTCTGGTGGTTTTTATGAATGACTTAAAAGTTACAGTAAAATTGTATAGTAAATATGGAATGTCTTATGGACATTATATGGAATGTTTTATGTCTTATGGAAGACATAAAATGTGAATGGTCATTTGCAGCCAATTAAAAACCCTAAAAGACACTTCTGCACTGAAGAACATGAATCTGGTAAGTCAGAACACCTCTCTTTGGGAGCTGGCCCAATTTATAAGGTCAGGCCCAACGACAGCTCCCCCAGGGCAGAAGCCGTGTGCGCTGATATACTTTGTACAAATTAACCAATGCCAGGCATGTGCTTGACACATAGTAGGCACTCCACAATTAAACACCAATAGTTGGCCTCAAAAATCTTTAAAAGGACAAAAACAACTTCCATGGTCTGGCATTCAAGGCCTCTGGTGAGTGGATACTCCTCCCCTACTTACCTTACTCATCTATCAGGATTTTGTTGGTGTTGTATCACCATACCTCCTCACCCTAAATTCTTTATCCCTATCAAATTCCAACCATTATTTGGGACCCAGATCAAATCTCTCCTTTGGCAAGAAGACTTCCCAGACCACTCCAGGCCTCATAATCTTTCCTTCCTCTGAAGACCTGTAGTGCTTAGTGCAGCACTGTTCAATAGAACTTTCCAAGATAATGGAAATATTCTCTAGCTGTGCCATATATATATGTACACACACACACACACACACACACACACACACAAACACATACACACATTTTTTTAAATATATAATAGCTACGGGGCGCCTGGGTGGCGCAGTCGGTTAAGCGTCCGACTTCAGCCAGGTCACGATCTCGCGGTCCGTGAGTTCGAGCCCCGCGTCGGGCTCTGGGCTGATGGCTCAGAGCCTGGAGCCTGTTTCCGATTCTGTGTCTCCCTCTCTCTCTGCCCCTCCCCCATTCATGCTCTGTCTCTCTCTGTCCCAAAAATAAATAAACGTTGAAAAAAAATATATATATATAATAGCTACCTTGTTGGACAGTACAGGCTTAATGTCTCACCAGCTCTTTGAGGACATGCTGCACTGTCTGGATAAAGCATTTATCACATCCCCTCAGTGGACTGCAAGTTCTGTGAACAAAGCCTCTGATTCTTCATAGCAACTTTGCATTGCAAAAAGTAAATATCTGGTGAATCTGTACACCACCTCTGAGGAAACTATAAGGTAAAAAGGTGCTATAGACTCAGCATCTGGAATGCACTACGTCTGCCCCATCTCATATCTGAAAGTCAAGACAAGCAGAGGCGGGGAGGGGGAGAAAGCAACTTTCTGGAGACACAAATGATCACTGATCAAGCCACAAGGCACTCTGGATCAAACGGCATTTTAGGTCACCACTATCCTTTACCTACAAACTTGCCTAAATAAGGATCTCTTTCCATTAGCAAATAGCTTAGCTATTTATTCTGATGATAATTATGCTAACTAAAAAGTTACTTCCCAAGTCAGACTCAGATGCAGCAGATGGAAAAATAACCTAAACAAAACCTACTTGTACTTCTTTTTCCACCTGTTTGTTGGCTATCTCCCTTGGAGTCTTATAGCCTATTCGTGGTATTTCCCTGTCCAGATATATGTTAGCATTTCAGTGACACTTTTCCCAGCAGGGCCTACAATCACTATAAATTAAGACCTAATATTTTCTCTTTTATGGTTGACTAATATTCCATTGTGTACAACTGTAACACATCTTGTCAGTTCATCTGTCAATGGACACTTGGGCTGCTTCCCATATCTTGGCTATTATAAATAGTGCTGCAATAAACATAGGGGTGCAATAAAACAAAAAAGACCTAATACTTAACATAGATAATCAAAATAATACAAAATATACTTAAGGACAAGTTCTACCACTATGGCACTCTGCTGCCTTGGGCACCCACCTTGTTCCTTTAGCCTCAGTTTCCTTATCTATAAAATGAGATTAATGTCATGTGTACAACCTACCCCTTGCATGGCAAGTCATAGCTGTGGATAGTTCTAAGTACTCTCCCCAAAAGTACTATATACAGAAATAGAAGATTCATGAATTTGCTGGTGGTTCCCTGTGCCGGATATGCTAACAAATATAGTGACTTTAAGATCAACCCTCCAATATCTACAACATTTTTTTTTTTTTTTGTATTCCAGACTTCTTTCTCCCATCCCACTATGCAAATGTCTGAGCAAAAATTCTGCTAGTATTCCAGTCTAGCACATGTAACAAGGAAATAAATGTGTTGACTCAGGGAACACAGACATATTTAATATAAAATAAAACAGAAACTTGGCTGAATCAAGTCATAACACAGTCTAAATCCACATATAAAAGACTGAGATGATTTATAGTTCTGATTTATTCAAACCAATGGTTTACCAGCACAGCCAAGCCAAAAAGTTGCAACCCATACCCAGAACATAGCCTGCAGATGCACACATGATAAAAACCAGCAGGTATACATTATGCACATTTTTAATTTAAAAAAAGTGTGTCAATACCATACACCCACTTGATATAACACAGAGAGATGTACGCTAAACATGGAAAAAGCAACTTGGATGACGGTTTGAATTTTGCTAACTTAAGCCCAACCACACCTCCCAATCACAGGTAAAGTTTGCACACATGGCTTTGCCAAGTCCAGCCTGTCTTTGTTTCCCTCTGCGTTTACCCAAGATCTTGGCTCTAAGACAGAAAACTCCCACTCTCGATTGGTTCATTCTGTCCTATGCAATTAAGCAACACCACAATCCAGTAAACGCAAGGGCTCAATTATTTATCTTCTGGCCAAGTTTACCAGGTGTTTATGAAAGAACAATGTCAAGAAGGAAAGAGGTTTATTTCTTTCTAGAACTGGCTTGATAGGGACTTTGTTTTTAGAAGGGGAGGAGGGAAGCAGGGTTTAACCTAGAAAAAAAGACGGGAGGGAATTTAAAAAGAGTACAAGACTGTCAATTTCCCTACAGGAAACTTGATTCTTATGCAATAATCTTACCCACAGCCAGCGGGGCCGTGGGGGGAAGACACCTATTTGTACCTCTAGAGGGGTACAGCTGGTTCCCAGAGGAGAGGGAACAGGGCAAGGCCGAGGAATTGGCTCAGCTGGGAGCCACCGGGCGCGCTGGGGAGCGGGGAGAAAGCTCTTTCCAACAGCCCCCCCCCCGCCCCCGCCCGTGATCTCTGCAGGCGTGACAGTTGCTCCTGTGGCCGGAACGTCCCCAGAGCCCCAGGGAGCAGGAAGTCGGGGGGCTGTCCCTCACTTCTGCCACCCCCACCCTAGAGTGCCCTCGCCCCACTGTTCTCCCCTCGAGCCCATTCTCTCTTCCTCGGCGTCAGCCCTTTCTCCAAAGAACGAAACTTCCTCCCAGCGCCCCCTGTCCTTTCAGAGGCCCGCTCCTGTCATCCCGGGAGTTGTCCCTTCTGAGCGACCCTCGAATCTCCACGTATTTCCCCCCGCCCCACTGAAGTTCGCATCCACAACTCCCCCAAACACTGCAGAGGCTCCCGGCCCCTCCGGCGCCCTCCGGGATCCCCAGACCTGGGGGCCGTCGGGGGGGCGGCCCCACCCTTCACCCCCTTCACCTGTTTCTCGGGCTCAGGCCCGATAGGCCGGGGCTGCGCTTGCGCCGGAATGTGGGTCGCGAGGCTCACTCAGGCCGCCGGGCCTCTCCTAGCAGACGTGGAGAGACAGCGCCGAGCAGGGGTGCTCGTCAAGGATCCGGTTCGGGCTTGCTCGCTCCGCGGCGACGTCGGAACCCCAAACTCCCCCTCCCCGTCTACGCCGCCGCAGCTCCGGAAACCGCTGAATTACAGCCTCTCCAACCAATCCCCGCCTAGCCCCAGCCTGGCACAGACACGCCGCTTCTGCATAATTCATGAGACGGCCAGTTTTCCCCGCCACCCAGAGGCACTGGTGCAAGTACAGTACACCCGAAGCCCCACCCTCTAACCAATGAGGAGAGCCTCTGGGGGGAAGGGCGGAGCCAAGAGTAGACTGGGAACGCCCCAGTGCTGGCTGTTCCGAGCGCTTAGTGCTCCTCCCTCCGCTACAGCGGAGAGGGAGCCGCGGCCTTGGGCACAGAAACCCGGGGGGAGGGAGGGAAAATGACCGGAATGTCCTGCTGAAAACTCAGCTGAGTTCCTGGCAATGCGTGACGTCAGGACACTTTAAATGCCCCTGATGCGGCTCTCTTCTGCCCGCTCTCCCTTTTCCCAGCTCTTGCCTCCACGTGGGGGCGAGGTTGCGAGCCACTTACCACGTGGGAATCAACCAGTTAGACAATCCCCAGGTATCGCCAGATCCTCAGGGGGCCCAACGCCTGAACTGGGTTTCTGGGGACAGCAAAAAGAACATGGGTGACTCCCGCCTGCTTTGAACTTCAGTTTCTGCGTGAGTCGGGACACACACACCCGGAAACATGACGTGGAAATAGAGTAATTACTAGAGTGCGTGGGGAGAGGGTAGTGGATTTAACCCTGTCCTCCGTTCCGCCGCTTCAAGCATCAAACGCCAACGGCTGGCACATTGGCGGGTTCACAAGAAGGCAGACGACAGTGCATAAGAGGATTGACACATGTACACATTATTTTTATGGGTCTGAGCTGAAATACTTGAAATTGCCTGTCTTTTTCTTTTTCGTCCCGTCTATTTCAAATCCAAGTTTTACTGCATCGAAGCCAGTAGATTATAGGAAATACAGACATTTTATCTTACAAAATAGGGGATGTACTTTGCATAATGGAATGGTGTGTGTGTGTGTGTGTGTGTGTGTGTGTGTGTGTGTGCCCATGCGCACGTGCTGTCACTATCAGGGTTTTTTCCTTAAAAAATTGTTTTTTTTTAGTGTTCATTTATTTTTGAGAGAGAGAGCGCGAGCAAGGAAGGGGCAGAGAGAGAAGGAGACAGAATCTGAAGCAGGCTCCAGGCTCTGAGCTGTCAGCACAGAGCCCGATGCGGGGCTTGAACTCACCATCTGTGAGATCATGACATGAGCTGAAGGAGGATGCTTAACTGACTGAGCCACCCAGACTCCCCTATCAGGATTTTTTTAAATCACAGCTATTAATATTCGTACTTATTGTGTTTAATACAAAAAGGTATAAAGATGAAAGATGGTTATGGCACCACCCAGATAAGATAACCCCCGATAAGTTTTTTTCAGTGAAACTTTTCATTTCGTGTTTTAATGAAACATGTTCATGGTTCAAAAAATCATACAGTTCAGGAAATTCAAAAATTAAAAATGAACATCTGTCGCCTTCTGCTACCAGTTCTTCAACCCAAGAATGGTTATTCTTAATTTCTGATGAGAAAATCAATGACTCTTAACCTTTGGGGAGGGGGGAGCATTACAGATCCTTCTGAGAGTCTGCTGGAGACTATGGATTCTAGCCCCCAAAATACACAGCATGACTTTTACGCACAAATTCTGATGGCTGCCCAGATACCTGAAGCCCAGCCAAAGACTCCCGATTTGGATCTTAGGACCACCTTAAATAATCCAAGTGAGAGGTGAGAACATCTACAAGCACAAGTAGTAAAGTGGCTGATGGTGGAATTGAGTTACCCATTGCCCTCCTGTAGACCCAGCCCAGTATGGAAATTACTGAATTTATCTGATGTGCATGTTTGTGTGTGTTATCAATCACTGTGTTTATTTCACCACAGAACAGATACCCTTACCTTCCATCTCACCTAAACTCTGCTTTAGCTGTACTATTCCATGCAGTTGACTGATGGGTCTGATATTTGTTGCATTATTTACTGCATACAAAGCACCTACGGACTCATTACTTCTCTTCTTTTTCACAATAATTATGTGTAGCAAATAGAAGAAGCCATATTATTTACCAATAGGAAACTGAGGACAAAATAGTGTGATGTTCTCAAGGTCACAGAGATACTCAGAGGTATACCAGGTGAGTTTGGAGCCAGGTTTTTGGACTCCCCATCCCATAGCTTTGTTCCACCCACTCAAACCCTGGCCTCTTCCCCTGACTCCTCAGCAGATGGCCATTGTTTCCCTCACTGCCCTCCCCCACATGCACACATAAAATCTACCCCTAAGCCTATCTGTTCCACCTATAAAACCTCTCTCCAGCCCAGCCACTGGCTTTTCTCCACCCTCTACGGAATCCCCCCAGCTTACAGATGGCAGTTTCTCCCACGTAAGCCAATGCTTTGACCTGAACTTTCTTTTCCAGCCTCCTTCCCTCCATAACAACACCTTAAACTCCCAAACTGAATTTATCACCTTCCTCCAAACATGTCAACACCTTCTGTTACCTCATGCTTTTGTAGATCTGCTTCCCTCCTCCTGGAATACCTCCTCTTTCCTCATTCACAACCGGGAAACTCTTCAAAGTGCAGTTCCAACATTACCTCTTCAGGGCTTTCCGAGATTCTTCCTGGCAAAGTTAATCTCTTCTTCTGGACTCCTTTAACAGGTTGTATGCCCCATTTAGTACAGCATTCTTCACCTTGTACTTCATTAGCCTACTTCCTGATACATAAAATTAATAATTAACATGTATTAAGTAATTACCATGTTCCAAGAATTATGCTAAGCTTTTTATGTAGATTATTGTATTTGATCCTCACCAGAACCCCAGTGAGGCAGGTACTTTTGTAATTCTCATTTTCAACTAAGAAAATTATGGCTGAGAAAGTGAAAGACTGGTCCAAAGTCCCACAGCTAGAAACTGTGGACAAACTCAGAATGAGAACCAGGTCTGGCTGACTCCAAAGCCTGGACTCTGCCTACATGCTTAAAACATATCCCAGGGGTGCCTGGCTGGCTCAGTCCGTGAGTGTGCAATGCTTGATCTCGAGGTCATGGGTTCAAACCCCATGTTGGGTGTAGAGATTTCTTAAAAACAAAAACAAAAACAAAACAAACATATCCCCCCTGAGCTGTAGGTTCCTAGAAGCTTGAACCCCCTTCATGCTCATTTTCATAATTCCAGCAGCTAGCATCTAGCCCAGTTCTGGGCTAGAACTCACCGAAGCATGAATTAAATATTAATAAACATATTTTGAATAATCATATCAGTAATAGCTAGCCACGGAGTATTTACTATGAACTAACCACTGCTCTGAACATGTATTATGTAACCCATCTATTAACTCAATCCTTATAATGACCCCATGAGGAGGATACTGTGATTTTACAGATTAAGAAGATGAGGCTTACCCAAGGTGAAGTGACTTACCCAAAAACATCAAGCTGGTAAATGGCAGAGACAGGATTGAAATCTACGTGAGTCTGATTTAAGAACGTGAATAGCTGCTCTTTCTTGACTATATCCCCAGGCTTAACCCTCCTCCTGGATCCCCAAGGAAGAGTTTAAAGGAGAGGAAAAGTGAGGCTCCCACCCTCCACCCAACAAATGAATAAAGGCAGAATCCCAGCCCCAGCTCGTTCAAGCATATGGTGGTTTATAAACATGTCTGCAAATTCCTTGATACTTCTCCCTTTTAAAGGAAGAGTCTGCTTCCGCTCCCTCAGTAACTTACTTCTAATAAATAGAACACAGTGGAAATGATGCTGCGTGACTTCTGAGTTTAGGCCATAAAACACAATATAGCTTTCACCTGACTCTTTCCCTGACACTCACCCTTGGAAGTGTTGTGAGGAAGCCCAGGCTATGCGTAGAGGCCACATGAAGGTGTTCTGGCCAACAGTCTAGCTAAGGCCCAGCCGACAGCAGGCATCAGCCATGAATGGAAGCAGCCTCCAGATGATTCCAGCCCCCCATCTTTCAAGCCACCCCAACAGAGGCCAAGTGAAGCAGAGGTGAGTCATCTTTACTGAACCTTACACAGATTACAAATTCATAAGCAAAATAAATGTTGTTGTTGTTTTAAGCCACTAAGTTTTGGGGTGGTTTGTTACATAGCGATGGGTAGGGAGGATAAGTTTCCATTGATCTCTTCAGAGAGACTCAGGAACTATAAGCTAGATCAGGAACTGAGACTGATCAGACTTTGTAAAGTTCTAGAAACTTTATTTACTCCCTCTTCCCTGGAGGAATTAGCAGTTGAACTCTAAATCAAGAAGAAGGCATGGCAAAGAAGAGATTTAGACAAGAATCTCGGGGGTGGTAAATGGGTGGCGAGTCACTGCAGTGACCAAAGGAGGCACGGGGCAATGTGTGTATGTGATAGGACCCCCCTGGGGCTCGGCAACAGAAGGGCTCACCAGGACTGCCCAACTCCCCCTCACTCAAATAAGAGAAAAGAGTATCTCTTTTTCCTCCTGTCTGAAGAACAGTCCTCCCTCCTCAATATTTTCAAGCCTAAGCTCTTTCCCTGTGCTGCTTAAAATATCATTCATGTCGGGGTGCCTGGGTGGCGCAGTCGGTTAAGCGACCGACTTCAGCCAGGTCACGATCTTGCGGTCCGTGAGTTCGAGCCCCGCGTCAGGCTCTGGGCTGATGGCTCAGAACCTGGAGCCTGTTTCCGATTCTGTGTCTCTCTCTCTCTCTGCCCCTCCCCCATTCATGCTCTGTCTCTCTCTGTCCCAAAAAATAAACGTTGAAAAAAAAATTAAAAAAAAAATATCATTCATGTCATTCTGTCCCTTCAGTGGCTTCCCATAGGGTTTAGGATAAAGGAGTTCTGCTTTTTCTCATTCCTGTCAAGGCCCTGCCTATCCCACCAACCTGCCTCCTGCCCACTAAATTCCAGCTAGTCCATTTCCCACCTCAGGGCCTTTGCACATCCCATTCTTGTTCCTTCTCCAGCTTTGGCACAACTAGTTCCTCCTCACCCTACTGGTCTCACTTGCTTAGAGAAGCCTTGTCTAAATACTCCCACCTACAGTTGCTCCCAGAGTGTTAATCACTATGTGCTATTTCCTGTGGAACTCTTATCATACTCGTCATTTTATTTACCTGTATACAGTCTCTTATCTGTCAGTTCCAGGAAAACAGATCTTACCTGTTTGCTGCTCCCTTGCCTCCTCAATGCTGGGCATATACTAGGTGCTCAATAAAGACTTACTGAACAAATAGAAGTGCTCTTGGTCCCACTCTTCCCCTCTCTGAGTTTTATTAATTCCCCTCTGCCTCCTGACCTTCTCCACTTATTCTTCACTTCTGTCTCTGAAGATATTCCTTCTTTCCTATCTTGACCCTCAAGTTATCCCTCTTTCCCATCATGTTCCCCATGTCCCCACCCCCGCTTGTGCTACCAAAGTGGCTTCTGCCCTCTTTCTCCATAGGACTGTGCTCTTGAGGGCCACCAAGAATCTCCTCTTAATCAAAGCTAATGTCTTCTTTTTGTCATTTTATTTAACTTTGCTACAGAATGTGGTACTATCAACCGTTTCCCCTCCTCTCTCCTCGACATATTTTCCTCCCTTGACCATTGCAGCAGTCCATAGAAGCCATTGCATTAACTAGAAAGCTAATGGAGCTAAAGTGAGACACACTGGGTTTGAATCCTGGCTTTGACACAGAATAAACTGTGGAGCCCTGGGCACGTTCCTTGCCCTCTCCGAGCCTCAGCGCCCACATCTTCAAATAGAGAACATGATTCTGACCTTGGTTAGTTTGCGTTAAGATGTTTTTGATGGGGCTCCTGGCTCGCTCAGTTGGTGGAGCATGCGACTCTTGATCTCGGGGTTGTGGGTTTGAGCCCCACATTGGGTGTAGAGATTACTTCAGAAAAAATAAAAATTTTTTTGACTTTTTTTTCTTTTTTTGAGACAGAGAGAGACAGAGCATGAACAGGGGAGGGGCAGAGAGAGAGGGAGACACAGAATCGGAAACAGGCTCCAGGCTCTGAGCTGTCAGCACAGAGCCCGACGCGGGGCTCGAACTCACGGACAGTGAGATCATGACCTGAGCCGAAGTCGGACGCTCAACCAACTGAGCCACCCAGGCGCCCCTAAAATATTTTTATTTTTTATTTTTTATTTTTTTATGAAATTTATTGACAAATTGGTTTCCATACAACACCCAGTGCTCATCCCAAAAGGTGCCCTCCTCAATACCCATCACCCACCCTCCCCTCCCTCCCACCCCCCATCAACCCTCAGTTTGTTCTCAGTTTTTAACAGTCTCTTATGCTTTGGCTCTCTCCCACTCTAACCTCTTTTTTTTTTTTTTTTCCTTCCCCTCCCCCATGGGTTCCTGTTAAGTTTCTCAGGATCCACATAAGAGTGAAACCATATGGTATCTGTCTTTCTCTGTATGGCTTATTTCACTTAGCATTACACTCTCCAGTTCCATCCACGTTGCTACAAAGGGCCATATTTCATTTTTTCTCATTGCCACATAGTACTCCATTGTGTATATATACCACAATTTCTTTATCCATTCATCAGTTGATGGACATTTAGGCTCTTTCCATAATTTGGCTATTGTTGAGAGTGCTGCTATGAACATTGGGGTACAAGTGCCCCTATGCATCAGTACTCCTGTATCCCTTGGATAAATTCCTAGCAGTGCTATTGCTGGGTCATAGGGTAGGTCTATTTTTAATTTTCTGAGGAACCTCCACACTGCTTTCCAGAGCGGCTGCACCAATTTGCATTCCCACCAACAGTGCAAGAGGGTTCCCGTTTCTCCACATCCTCTCCAGCATCTATAGTCTCCTGATTTGTTCATTTTGGCCACTCTGACTGGCGTGAGGTGATACCTGAGTGTGGTTTTGATTTGTATTTCCCTGATAAGGAGCGATGCTGAACATCTTTTCATGTGCCTGTTGGCCATCTGGATGTCTTCTTTAGAGAAGTGTCTATTCATGTTTTCTGCCCATTTCTTCACTGGGTTATTTGTTTTTCGGGTGTGGAGTTTGGTGAGCTCTTTATAGATTTTAGATACTAGCCCTTTGTCCAATATGTCATTTGCAAATATCTTTTCCCATTCCGTTGGTTGCCTTTTAGTTTTGTTGGTTGTTTCCTTTGCTGTGCAGAAGCTTTTTATCTTCATAAGGTCCCAGTAATTCACTTTTGCTTTTAATTCCCTTGCCTTTGGGGATGTGTCGAGTAAGAGATTGCTACGGCTGAGGTCAGAGAGATCTTTTCCTGCTTTCTCCTCTAAGGTTTTGATGGTTTCCTGTCTCACATTTAGGTCCTTTATCCATTTTGAGTTTATTTTTGTAAATGGTGTGAGAAAGTGGTCTAGTTTCAACCTTCTGCATGTTGCTGTCCAGTTCTCCCAGCACCATTTGTTAAAGAGGCTGTCTTTTTTCCATTGGATGTTCTTTCCTGCTTTGTCAAAGATGAGTTGGCCATACGTTTGTGGGTCTAGTTCTGGGGTTTCTATTCTATTCCATTGGTCTGTGTGTCTGTTTTTGTGCCAGCCTAAAATATTTTTAAATAAAAGAATAAAATGTTTTTGATTGGAAGATACTCTCAAGTTAACTGTGAAGCATGGCAGGTAAAACCCAGATCCTGGCAGGGTCCACTGCTCGGGCACCCCACCTATGCAGCAATGTGCCCCCGGGCTGGCTGTTTAACCTCTCTGAGACTCATTAGAGAAGTTGATGAGTATCCTCATCAATGAAATAGGAACTATGAGAGCATCTCCCTCATAGGTTGTTATGACGATTAGATGAAGTAACAAGCAAAGCATTCAATATAGCATCCGGCTCACTGCACCCCTTCAACTTATGTTAGCTATTATTATCTTACGCAAAATAAAAAAATCACAAAATTGGAGAGACTTATCAGAAAGAAACTGAGATGGCTTCCAAATTTCAATAAAGAGTTGAACAGCCACACCTTGGGAAGAGCAATTTCAGGAACCTCACCAGAGAAGGTTTTTGTAGAACATCTCACTAAAGCTCTACCTTTCCTTTATTACGACCTGAGGCTGCTGCTGAAAATGTTCAGTCTCTGTGGCTGTTGGTTCAAAATTCTAAATTGATGGCATAGAGGATTTCATTGGCCCAGAAAGGACCAGATATCCATCTTGACAAGGCAGCTGTGAACAGGGGCAGGGGTCCTGGTCACCCAGCAGAGACACAGCCCTGGAGAAAAGGGCAGGGACTTTTCTGAGCAGAGGAACATCCAATACCCATCAGAATTACCTGAGATAATGTTTATGGAAGTGCCTTACCCAGAAAGATGACCTTTTCCCTCTCTGACCATCCATGGTTGACTTTGCTGCCCCCACCCCACCATCCCCACGACTTCCTAAGGTTGGGCACTTCTGCCTTTAACTTTTTTTTTAATTAATTAATTTATTTATTTATTGAGAGAGAGAGAGAGAGAGAGAGAGAGAGAGAGAAAGCGTGGGAGGGGCAGAGAGAGAGGGAGAGAATCCCAAGCAGTCACCATGCTGTTAGTGCGGAGCCCTACACGGGGCTTGAACCCATGAACCGTGAGATCGTGACCTGAGACGAAATCAAGAGCTGGACGCTTAACCACCTGAGCCACCCAGCACTCCTGCTTTTAATTCTAAATTCCATCCTTTTCTCCCTCTGACCCCCCTCCCTTGGCAAACTCATCTATTCCTAGCACCTCAAAGGAACACCTCTCTTCTGACAACTCTTTTGTGCTGAGTCTTATTAGGTGCAGATAAATTACTTTATCTCCTGGGTCTGCAGAAACTTCCTCTGTAAAATGATTCTTACTGTTGCCTCATCTATAAAACAAAACCTCTTTTGGGGCGCCTGGGTGGCGCAGTCGGTTAAGCGTCCGACTTCAGCCAGGTCACGATCTCGCGGTCCGTGAGTTCGAGCCCCGCGTCAGGCTCTGGGCTGATGGCTCAGAGCCTGGAGCCTGATTCCAATTCTGTGTCTCCCTCTCTCTCTGCCCCTCCCCCGTTCATGCTCTGTCTCTCTCTGTCCCAAAAATAAATAAACGTTGAAAAAAAATTAAAAAAAAAAAACCAAAACCTCTTTCAGTTCCAACATTCCATAATTCTATTAACTGTTCTTTGGTTATGCCTTCTGCTTTCCTGCCCTCTTTGCCTTTCTGCACACTGTTCCCTTTGCCTGGAGAACTTTCCCTGTCCCACATCACTGCTTTCACTTAATTACCACTTTCTGAGTACCTACAATGTTAATGGCTATCTCTTGGGTCCTGCCTGGCTCTCAACAAGTCCTCCTTTCCTGGGGCTTGCTCCTCTCCCCACTTGCAATCATATACTGAAATGGGTCCTTTCAGCCACGTCTGTATTACATGATCCTTTCCTCCTGGCCATAGATTATTAAATCCAGGATGAACACGGATGTTAATTGCCTTAATCAGATTTTCTTTGCCAGGAATCTGGAATTTGAAACTGAGAGGCATAGAACCTGGGAGCCCTTAGAGCGGAGTTCCATTAATGTCAGCATGTTAGAGAAGGCTATCCATCAACTCCCTCTCAGAAGTCCCTGGAGATGCCCTGATGCCTATTCTTCCTAACTTAGCCATTCAGTGATTCCTTGGAGTCCACAGGGTATCTTGGCAGCCTTCCAACATAAGCAACTTTTTCCCATTTGGCCAATGTCTTTTTTTTTCTTATATTTTCAACCAAAGAACCATTAACCACTGTGATTGTATTTGAGACACTGTTAGGCTCTGGTGACACAAAAATCATCTAAAATACTGTCTCAGCTCTCTAACAACATCTATTTGAAATCCTACCCATTTTTAGGATAGTAGCTTAGAAGCCACCTTCCTACTTTAAATGTCCCCATATTCCCCAAGCAGGATTAGTCCCTTGCCAGTTATTGCCATTGCATTTTGCTTTACCTCTCTTACAGTCGTCTCTTTGAGCTCTTTTGTACATCTGCCTTTCCCACTAATTGCAAACCCTTTAAAATCAAGAGCTAGATGTGTTGTTTTTTTTTTAGTTCTTGGCTCCTAGCACAGTATCACAAACAGATCACTGGGAAAGAACATCTGTTGTTTTGTCGGCCTATCATCCTCTCCCCTGTTGATAACAGCAACCCAATTTTCATTTGGGAAATCAGCCTTTCTCACTCTCTATTCCACGGTTCTAGAAGTGATACATACCCTAGATTTGGTCAGAGGCACAGTGGTTTGGATCTATGACCTAACAGGGCCAATGGACATCATATCTGTGATTCTGGCCAGAAGGATTTGGAAAGAAACCCTCTTAACTAGGGTTGTTTAGCTGTTAAGCCACAAGCCTGAAGTTATTGATGACCATCTTTACCCGCACATGGGGAAAATCTGATTATTAATAAAACAAACACAGTGGAGGGGCACCTGGGTGGTTCAGTCAGTTAAACGTCTGACTGCTGGTTTCAAGTCACGCCGTGATCTCACCGTTTGTGAGTTTGAGCCCCATATTGGGCTCTGTGCTGACAGTGCAGAGCCTGCTTGGGATTCTGTCTCTCTCTTTCTCTGCCCGCTCTGCTTGCTCTCTCTCTATCTCTCAAAATAAATAAAAATAAACTTAAACAAAACAAAACAAAAGAGGGCACCTGGGTGGCTCGGTTGTTAAGTATCTGACTTTGGCTCAGGTCATCATCTCATGATTCATGAGTTCGAGTCCCGCATCAGGTGAGCTTCAGCCCTGCTGAAGCCCTGCTTCCCTCTCTCTCTCCCTCTCTTTCAGTCTGTGCCCCGAATTGGGCTCCATGCTGACACCTCAGAGCCTGGAACCTGCTTTGGATTCTATCTCCCTCTCTGCCCCTCCCTGGTTTGCACTCTGTCTCTCTCAAAAATAAATAAACGTTAAAAAATGTATATATGTATTTTTATATATACAAATATATACATTTATATACATATATATTTATATATTTATATTTCTTGGAGTGCCTGGGTGGCTCAGTTTTTTGAGCATCCGACTCTTGGTTTTGGTTTAGGTCATGATCCCAGGCTCATGGGATCGAGCCCAGCATCAGTCTCTGTGCTGAACATGAAGCCTGCTTAAGATTCTCTCTCTCTCTTTCTCTCTCTCTCCCCCGCCCCTCTCCCCTGCTCTTTCTCTCTCTCTCTCTCTAAAATAAAGGGAAAAATATATATTCCTTTATCTTTACTTATTCTATCTCTGTCTGGCAGTAGTGTGGAGAATGGATTGGAAAAATAATCTATTTTTAAATTATTATTTGAGAGAGAGAGAGTGCATGCATAAGCAGGGAAGAGGGGCAGAGGGAGAGAGATTCTTAAGCAGGCTCCACACTCAGAGTGGAGCATGATGTGGGCTCAATCCCACCACCCTGGGATAATGACCTGAGCTAAAAACCAAGAGTCAGAAGATCAACTGACTGAGCCACCCAGGCGCCCTGGAAAGAGAATCTAAAGTCATTTCAAATACTCTGGGTGGGAGCAGATGAAGGTCTGGACCAGTCTAAGACTGACTACAGCTGTTTCCTTCTGACCCCGATGAAAAGTTACCTCTTTGGAATAGGACTTTGAAGGTACCATTTAGAGACCTGATAACTCAATCTGAGACTGTACAGGAACTTCCTTTGATCCTGGGTCACATTTGATGGGATCCTTCGAGAGACAATACCCCTAGTTTATTGTCTGCTTCTAACCCATGGAAATACTGCTAATGATGGGTGGGCAACTTCATGACTGGTTGGTGGAAAAAGGGCTTTGTAGCTGTGGGACCTTGGAATTCCATAAAATCCGATTGGTAGGCAGTTGACTCTCTCATCAGTGCCTGAAACCAGCCCTCCTCCTCCCCTCAGCAGCAAGGGAAGAGGAAAGGGAGTAAATTCTGATTCAAGGAAGTTTCGGCCCCACACTGTTGTGTAAAGAAGGAATGCCATGGAGCAGGAGCCAGCAGAAATGTGGCTGTTCAGAGAATTAGGACTGCTCTTAACAAAGTGGTGCCCGGAATAACACTGGGTAGGGAAGGTACAGCCGAGTCATTCTGCTGCTGGTGGACCAGTGAGGGGCATGGCTTCTAGAAGGAAAGGGGTTTGTGTGTGTCAGGTGCTTTACTGTAGGTAGGAGAAGTAAATGATGGCCCCACTACCCCAGGGCTTTTCTGGTTTCCCTTGTCCTTATTATTCCATAGCTGGGGTCCTGACATCATTCCCTGCTTCTCACAGCTGTACATCTGGATCCCAGAGGAAGAAGGACCCTCTCCTGGCAGGAGGGAAGTTTCCAGGCTCCCGTGCTCTGAATTTTCAGCATCAGTTTTCATTTCTTTTGGTGGGAAGCCAACCCTTTCTGGGAGATTTAGAACTCCAGACTCCACTGTGCTTGTTGCCGGGGGCAGGGGCAGGGGAGTCAAATGCATCGCTCATGAAGAAGGACCCAGCTTGTTTGAGATAGTGGCAGAAGGCTGGGTTGGAGCCCCAGGAATGACGGTATTTTCATTAGGGTGATTCTGATGCGAGCAGAACCCACGTGATGATTTGAGTCCATTGCTCTAGGAAACCCATAACTTGTGGACAAGGTAGAGCAGGCTGCTTGCTCATGGGGAAGAGAGGCTGCACAGTGAAATCGGTGCCCATCCCGGGATTTGGGGGAGAATTAAATATGCTGTGTGACTATGACTGGCACATATAACACGGACTGGAATCCTTTCTCTAGGACAGTCAGCCCTCTGAGTCAGGGCCTCTGATTTTTCCCCTCCCCAGACTGCCTCCTCTAGGCCTATGATCTGGAAATGTACATTTGGGAGGAAGTTCAAACTGAGTAGAGTAACTGAGTGTGTCTGGAGGGCTAATGCCTTGACATCAGGGAAGTGGATCTATCTAGACAGTACAGGGTTATAGATTCTTATCCGTCAGACTGTGGAACCAGGCTGCCTGGTTTATAATCCCAGCTCTGCCACTTACCGGGGACTTGACTTTACCGGGTACTTGACTTTAGACGAGTCACCCTGTGTTTCTTCATCTCTAAAAACAGGGATGATGGTAACACCCCACTCCCACTCCCCACCCAGGCAAATGAGGCAGGTTTAAACCAATTGTCTGTGGGGCACCTGGGTGGCACAGTCAGTTAAGCATCCACCTCTTGATTTTGGCTCAGGTCACTATCTCACGTTGGTGAGCTCAAGCCCCGCGTCTTGCTCTACACTGACAGTGCAGAGCCTCCTTGGGATTCTCTTTCTCCCTCCCCCGCCTCCACCTAAACAGATAAATAAATAAATAACTTTAAACCAACAGTCGTCTCCCTTTTCCCCTCCCTGGCCCCCTCCTGTCCTCTGCAACTGAGCCTATGTAACTGCCTTCAGAGAATATAATCCAACGCAGATCCTTTTAGAAAAGCAGGTTTATTGGTCGGGCTGCTCACCAGGACACAGCAACATGACAGGCTCCCCAGAGCCCACAGGAAACTGTATCTGCCCACAACTCAGGCCCCTCAGCCCATCAGCACCAAGGGACCTTGTCCCACAATCCCCATCCTCCCTCAGCTGAAGAGTCTCCAACCGTCCAGAAGAGAGAAGGGAACCAAGAAAACGAGGGGAGAGAAGCAAAGCTTGGTATTGTAAAAAAAAAAAGTTTGTGTCCCCAGGCTCCCTCCCTCCACCCCTTAAAACAATTAGCTGCAATTCTAAAAAGCAGAGCAGGGAAGAGGAGGCAGAGGAGGTGGGGGAGAAGGAAGCCCTCAGCTCTCTCTGGGCTGGGCTTGAGGGGGAAGGGAGTTGTCCTACCCTCTGACAAGCCACCTCTACTGGGGAGGAACAGGGAGTACTGAAGTGTCCAGAGAACCTGTCAGCGGACTACAGAAATCAGGCTTTCAGACTGGAAGTAGCATCCCTGTCACCACCACCGATTCAGGAGAGGCACCCACAAGGGTAAGGAGGGCTTGACAAGTTTTGCAGCTCCGATACTAGCTCTAGGAAAGGATCTTGAGAAGAAACTGCCAGGAGTGAGCCAAGGCTGGGTTGCTCCATACACTCTCCTCCCCTTCCCCCCTCCAGCTCTCAGCTTGGTGCCCTGGCGGTTTGCACCTTGCTCTCTTTTCCTGGCTGCCTCCCTCCTAACTCCCAGCTCTCCACAGTCTGGTGCTGCCCCCTTCTGGGACCCTCCTTTTCTGGACTTTGAGACATGGGCTGCCACAAGGGGCGCCACCAGTCACATCTCATTTAAGGGACAAAGGTGAGGCTTCCCTCTCTCTTCCCTTTGGATCATTGCTTTCTCATAACTGTCCTCCCTCCTTATTCTGAAAATTGTCCTGCTGTCCTCTGAGAACCCCTCTAAGATGGGATTCTCGTCCTGTGTTTCTCAGGCTGCTAATGAGGAGAATTCTCCTCTCTTCACCCATTTCCACTTTCTACTATTTCCCATTCTCCTTCCTAAAGCCATAGCCATGTGCTGCTGCTGCGGATGCATAAACATGTAAGTGTTCTCCACACCAGCGCCCTCCTTCCCCAGGGTGGTACTTAGCTCCAGGCTTCCTTGTTGGGACGCTTTACAGATACCACCTGTGCTAGACTCTCTTTCCAGAATCACAGCTCACTCTGCCTTCTTCCCCCACTGCCCCAGGTTCTCCCAAAAGCTGCTTTTAAGTCCTTCCAGTATGGGGCTTCCGTGTGGGCAAGGGTCCTCTTTGAGATTCACTCTTTCCTTTTATGGTAACTTTGGCTTTGAAGTCTCCAGGGATCAGGATGAGGAAAAAAGAGCTCAGTGAGCAGGAATGACAGCAGTTGGCTGTGAGTGTGAGGTGGAGGTTAGGGGGAAGGCAGCCTACCCCAAAGGGGGGGGGGGGCAACCATGGAAATGACAGCAATTTCCTTTAAGATCCCTGACTTGGACGACCAGGACACGGATCACTCCCCCTCTCCATTCCCACCCAGACTATGCCCAAATTGGGGCTGTTCGTAGAAGAGGCTGCCTCCCTCTCCCATCTTAACAGCTTTAAGACTTGGAGGGGTGCACCTGGAGGGGCGGCGTTGTCAATTTAGAAATATCTCAGCCCGTTTGGGGCCGACAGAGAATGCGATAGAGAAAGTTCCGGGCGGGGGGGGGGGGGCGGGAGAGGAAAGGCGTGGGAAGGGGGCAGGGAGAGGCGGGGCGGGGTGGCGCGGCCTCCTGGGCAGAGCCCCGCGTCCGCTCAGTCGCTGTCGCTCTTGTCCACCAGCACGGCGTCCGACTCCTCGGTGATCTCCAGCAGCGTGTGCACGTCGGGGCTGCTCCCGCGCAGCAGGTCGGCCGCCTCGCCGCGTTCCGCGCCGCCCTCGTCGTCATCGGCACCCACCTCCACCATCTCGGTGGCCTTCAGCACCTCCACCTCGCCCTCGCGGATCTTCTTGACGTGGAAGGTGAAGGGCGGCACCTTGTACACCGCCGTCTTGGAGCGCGCGTAGACCACGTGGTCGGGCGTGAAGGACTTGCGCAGCTTGTCTCGCGAGGTCTTGAGCTTCTCGCGCCGCTCGGCGGGGACGAGGCGCGTGCCCAGCTTGTTCATGCGCTTCTCCAGCGTGTGCCGCGTCTTCTCTAGGTTCTCCTTGGTCTTGAGGCGGGTCTTCTCCAGGTTTTCGCGGGTGCGCACCTTGGTCTTCTCCATCTTCTCCTTGGAGAAGGCCTTCTTGAAGTCGTCCACGCGCCGCAGGCCGCTGCGCTTGATGCGCTCGGCGCGCGACTCCTCGATGACCTCCTCCACCTCCACCGCCTCGTCGGAGGACAGCTCAAGAGCCGCCGCGTCCTCCTCGGGCCGCTCGCCTTCGCCCAGCTCGTCGCCCTCCTTCTCGGGCAGCGCCTCCGCTTCTTTCAGCGACTTGCTGATGCTCACCTTGGCCGGCAGTTTCACTTCATCCTAAAAGGAGAGCGGAGCGGAGAGGTGAGGGGCAGAGCGGAGGGTTGGGCAGGGACGTGGGGGACACTGGACGAACCGGAGGCAGGGTGGGGGTGCCCCTGTGGAGTGCCTGGTAGCCGTGAAATCGGCCCGACTCCTTCGTCGGTGTAACCCCAGAGCCTCGACCCTGAGCTGGACACACTGTGTCGGTGTCCAATAAAATGTGTTGAATGAATGTTAACTATGCAGACAGGGCGAGGAGGGAGCCGAGCTTCCGGTCAGAGATTGGCTTGTAGTGTAATTGCGCTGGGGCTGATTATCTCTGCAGCCCTCCAACCCTGTCCTATGCCCTACATCCCCCCATTTTATAGGAAAACCACTCCTTACCAATTGCGTCCCAGGAACACAACTTTTAACTTTGGGAATGGGCAGAGCGCCCTCTGGCGCACGGAGTCCCACACTGCTCTAGCCAAGCCAAAACGCAAAGGGGTTTGGGACGCGGTTGAGGGGTGGAGGTAGGAGTGAGTTCACAGCCAGTGTCAGGTGACCCCCAGGTAGGTAGCTTGAAGGCAAGATAAAGGGAGTGCGTTTCCCAGGCCTCAGATAATTTCAGAACCAGTTGTAGGGAAGGAGAGCTGTGCTGCGCCCATGCTCCCCACCCTTGACCTCCACATACTGATTTGCTCCAACAGTGGTCATTCACCCCCTTCCCCGCCCCCCCCCCATGTAGAAATTGAAGGAGGAAAGAGGAGGAAGCTGGCTGGCTGGCAGCCAAGAGCATGTTTTCTCCCCAACATGGACATTAATGGTTCTGACTTCCCAGCCTTAGAATGGAAGGGAAGCATTACTTTTTCCATTCTTGTTTCTTTTTCCCCCAGACTGGAGTTCAAGGAGACAGGAATAGGGTAGTGGTCCCAGATTCCCTGAGATCTGGAGTTCAGAGCCAGTTCTTCCCTCTTCCCCTGGGAGTACCTAGCACCAACACTGTTTTCCATTCTGGGAAGATTTTCCAAGGTCTTGACTCTGGGCCAACATTTCAGAATCCCAGGATCATCCCCCACAAGAAGGTAGGGGAGGCTGATTATAGAAAGGGAAAGAGGGCACAACCCAGAACATAAACATAAACCCAGATCTCTTTGGCCCAGACTCTTTTTAGGGACTTCAGATGAAGGAATGAGAGACAGTCGTTTTGCAAAGGGTTTTCTGAAGATTGTTTCCCAGAATTGTAAGGAAATCCCATCTGAGAAAAATGAGGCAACATGAGTTGACCCCTCTCATAACACACACGCACACACACATGCACACACACACACACACACACACACACGCCACTTGGTATCTCAGAGCCACCTGCTACAGAAATTCCTTCCCCAGCCCCCAGCCTCTTTCCTCTTCCCTCCCATCCACATCCCCGCCAGAGTTTCCTGGTTTACACTGAAAACTAGGAACACCCCCTCCCAACTTCCTTCCCTCCCTGTCAATAGCATTAGCAAGGACAAAGACAGAAAGCTAGCTCCACCTCTTCTCCCAAACTGGGCACAGCACTGCTGGGCATCAAGCCACCTGAAGCTCTCATTACTCAACTACACCTCCCAGCAGGCAAGGTGATCTGGGCTCAGGGCATGCTGGGACTTGTAGTCTCCACCTGCCATAGCTGGCTTGGTATAGTCATTCTGTCCATCCCTCTGCCTCTTATCATTCACAGAGGCATTGAAGGGTGTTTTCCTTGATCTCAGTATAAGGGTTTCCCAACCTGTCTTAACATTCCTTCTAATTTGCAGTTGTACCCTTTGGGTGCCCTCTTTACAGTCACGTCTCTCTGCCTGCTATTTGAGTCCTCTCTTTTACACACCATTCTACGACTCTCCATGATCGAAAGTCCGGGCTACGTCTTCATCCCTCTCCACCCAGCATTTACCTGCAGCTCCACTATCAAAAACATTTCAGCTCTGATCTCTCCTTCACAAGCCTGTCTGACTAAAACCCCACACACGCTCCACCAAAGGGTAGTG
This sequence comes from Lynx canadensis, assembly GCF_007474595.2. NCBI lineage: Eukaryota > Metazoa > Chordata > Mammalia > Carnivora > Felidae > Lynx > Lynx canadensis. The sequence goes on from NC_044316.2 coordinate 40,352,242, forward strand.
GAGAACCCCGCCTTTCACTAAGCTCAGACAATGTGGATGGGGTAGGGAAGGATTAGGGTGATGGGCGGGGAATAATCAGGAAACAGTCCCAGCTGCTGGAAAACAAATCAACATTGTTTCCCTGCCCCACTCCTAGCATCCCTGATACCCCCCTCCCACACCCACTCCTGTCCCTCCCCACCCCCTAAAGGCTGAGCTGACTGGTTTTCCTGGCCTCTGGCTTCCTAGATTAAAGGTGTTTGCCAGCTGAACTTGGAAGTGAACAGGGCTAGGGACAGCGTTGCAGGCTTCTTGTAGCCAATTCCATCTTCCTCATTTCTGATGAAAAGTCTCAAATATAACATCAGGGAGTATTCCCAGTGAAAGGAGGTTTATTCTTGGATTTGGAGGTATCTCCCCCAGTCCAGAAACGTATGTGGGAATATAATAACCCCATTCATTGTAGGTCTCCTCCAGAGTGATGGTTTACACCGGAGGAGCTGCCTTCTTGGTGGAACGTCCCTGGGGATGGGGGAAGAGACAACTCGACCTAAGTCCCTGGACAGTGTCCAGTAGACTGGCTCTGGAAAGGGTATACCACCATGACTTCAGCTTTTCTCCTCCATTAATGGATTTTCTCTTTTCTCCCCCTTTCCAAGCCAGGTTTCCCCTATGACTCACAGCCTTGGAGTGCTGTCTTGGGCCCACCCAGCCTGCCTGTTGCTACAACAACTACCAACACAATTCCAAAGCACCTCCCCTCACCCTGGGCCACACACTGGCCAGGCATCCTTGTCCCACCCCTACTTCCCTGGCAGAGCTCCTTCACCAAAGGAAGGGCCTCAGGCAGGGGGGGAGGTCTCTGTGTGTTCTGTTTTCACGTTTTTATTAAACAAAACCACCACTCCCAACAGGATTGGTTTCCAGAGTTACCTTTAATGACCAGGTCTGAGCAAAAGCATGCATAGATCCCTTTGCCCCCCACCAAGCACACATAGCTCTCCAACCCAGGAAGGCACCAGTCCAGGGTGAGTTTCAGGAGCCCCAGGGAGGCTCCCCGCCCCTTCTACTCCTCTCTCCAACCCTGCTGTATAAACTGAAGATCCTCTGGCTTAGGAAGAAGACTGTAATATGATTATAATTTAATCGAGCACCTATTATGTGCCTGATCCAGGCATTCACATTTGTCAGGGAAAAGGGGACAATGTCATATGGATATAAGTAGGAGCCTTTCTTTTTTCTTTCTTTCTTAAAAAAAAATTTTTTTTTTAAGTAAGCTTTACACCCAGCATGGGGCTTGAACTCACAACCCCAAAATCAAGAGTCACATCCTCTACTGACTGAGCCAGCCAAGCGCCCCAGGAGCCTTTCTTAGCTTAGAGCTCTGTCCCCAACTTCTGCCCGGGAATGGCCAGAGAAGACGACTTTGGAGAGGTAATTCAGAGACCTAGGATCTGCTCAGAGACTAAGAAGAGGGTACTAGACTCGGGGAGAGGTGGAAGAGAGGGAAAGTTGTAAAAACTCTGGATCATTACTTTAGATTGCTGAGACAAGGGGTGAGAGAAACCAAAGGCAAAGGGTCCTTTCTGTTAGAGCAGGATTCTCAACAGGGGTAATATTGCCCCCAAGAGGGTGGAAATGGATTATTGAGGGGAGGGGGGATTTTAGTGCAATAGTTTGTAGTGCTCAGAGTCCCGGTGCATACACAGATACGTAGCATATCTGTAGTATTAAGATTTCGTGGAGGAGGAGACCGGGGGAAAAGAACGTCTAAAAAGACTCCTTAGAAGGATGGTTATGGGAGGAAAAAAAAGAAGAAGAAAGAAAGAAAAAGTTGAGGAAACACTCTTGTGCTATAGGGAAGCCAAAGGATCCAAGCCAGAGGCAGCTAAAATGCCCCTCCATCCGGCCTCTCGGAGTTGGCAGCTTTTGGGTGCCCCGCCCAAGGCAGGATCTGGCAAACATAAGGGATCCCTTTGCAAAACATTTTCTAAAAAAAATGGAAAAAATCAGTGTAAATGTTTTCCTCAGCTACAGGGAGGGGGTGGACAGGGCACAGAACAGACCCCAGGCCTGGGCCTCATGAGGGCCCTCTCCAGAGAAGCTTTGAGCCAAGCTGGCCTGTCCCAGAGGAGGAGTCAGAAGGGACGTGGGAAGGAGATTCAGATGCCATGGCACAGTTTCATGCAATTTCATGCAGGGAAACACTGGATGCAGCTCAAGGATGGTGTTCGGAGTGTCTGCTATTAAGACAGAAACCAAGAGGTAGGGGAGGGCCCCGTCCCTTCACCTCCCACCCCATTGCACACAACACATTCCCCTGAACTCTGCATAATGCGAGAGCGTTTTCACAATGCCCGCCACCCACCCATGCTTGGAAGAGGCCTGCCATCCGGACACTGACCACCGCTAAGCAGTGAGCTGATGGTGGACTGGAGTGACCCCCCCATGCCCACATCACCCCGGAGACCCTAAGTGCCCCCACCGGCTGCTGGCTCCTCTGGGGTGGGCAGAGGCACAGGCTCTGGGTAATAGGGTAGTGTCCTAGGCGTCTGGTCAAAGGGTGGGAGTTCAGGCACTGTCTCAGGCTTCAGGTCAAAGGGCTCAGTCTCAGGCAGAAGGTCAAAAGGCACGATCTTGGGTGTGGCCGGGTCAGAGGGTGCTTTCAGCTTCTTCTTGGGCTAAGATGAGGAAAAGGGGTTTAAATGGGGCTTGAGATGGGTGCGGATGGGGTTGAGAGAAAGAGGCCTTAATGGGCATGCGGAGTTGGAGCTAGTGAGTAGGGGGAGGGGAGTACAACATGTATTAGGATGGAAAGGAACCACATTTTAAATGCTTCATCACAAGGGCCCTGGGGTTGAAAGTGGGACACACTCAAGCCCCTGATTAATAAACACAATTTAAACAGATGCCTCTCTCCCTCCCTCTAGAATCTTCCCCAGTCCCATCCTTGGCCTCCTACCTTCTATCCCTACCCAGCTGTGGTCTTGGGATGATGTTATTGAAGGCTGGCGTGAGGGGGTAAGAGGCTGCTGGGGGTGGAAAAGGAGTTCTCTAAGAGGCCAGTTATTGACTCTAGCTGTGGAGGCTCTGATGAGTGAAAAAGAAGGCGAGTAGGGGAATAACTCCACCGTCTTCAGAGTCCTATGCTGCTGATCCCAGTTCTTGCTATTCCCCTGGGGCAGGGTGGGCACTGGGTGCCACCCCGATAAGGAGAGGGAGGGGCTTGGAAGAGGGATGTTCTGGCTATTTCCCTTTGGCCACATCCCCACCTCTTGCCTGCCTTGCCACCCCTCCCCCTCCCCACGCCTGGGATATCAAAGCCCAAAATGCACAGAGAAATCAGGAAAAAAACCAAGCTATTTTTATGACAGGTGGGAACCTATGTAGGTCCTACATCCTGGGGACCTAGTGTTAGCTCCTGTTCTCCCTTCTGAGGGGCTGAGCTGCCACTCTTGCTTTGGACCATCAGAAGTCAGGGAGAGGGACAGTTAGGGGCATCACCAGACTCCAGTGACAGGGTAGGGGCCTACAGCCACAAAAACACAAAGCAGCAGATGCTAGCCCACCCCTGTGGAGTACAAGGAGAAGGGGCAAGTGACAGGGAGGCCAAGGAGAAAGCCAGCTTGGTCCTGTCATAACTAGATGCAGAGTCCATGCCAGGGGACACCCCAATACTGGCCAGGGAGCTCCACACCTTGTCCTCTGCACCCCTCCCCTCCCACTGTCATTGGTCATTGCCTCTACTTCGGCACTATGAGGCTGAGCAGCTAATGGCCACCAACCTTAGCCACTCTTAGCCAATATTGCATATGTGTGCACATGTGGATCTACACACACACACAGTAGCCTGAGTGCCAGAACCCTGCAGCTATCTCCCTTACAGAATGAAGGAGCCAGAGCTAATCTTCTGTTGGAATAACCTGCACCCTGACTTCTGCTGCAGAGCCCGGGAATGGAAGGAGGAATTGGGGAATAGAGAATATAGCAGAAGAAGGGGTACACTTGGATTCTTGCCCTCGCTTTGACCCTCACTAACTTCAGCGACAGTCGGCAAGTGACTTCCCCTCTCTGGGCCTCCACTTCCCCAGCTACAAAATGAAAGAGCAGAAATTGATGATCTCTGAAGTATCTTCCAGCTTAAAAGTCTGTAATGACAGAATAATAAAATATTCACAATAGTATGGTTCAATAAAATGGAACAAACTACCCCTCATCTCCGAGGTAGGTTGCCTAGCAACAGTATCCTCTCATTTCTATCAGTTGCTTACTCTGTGCCATTGCATCCCTTTTTGATTTTGACCTTTACAATAGTCACATTTTACTTACTAAAAAAAAAAAAAGAGAGAGAGAGAAAGAAAAGAAAGGGAAAAAAACAGAGGGAGGAAAATTATTTTCCTTTGGTCTTAGGAATGCTTCCCAAAATACCCTCCTGCTTTGGAGCCAGTGACCAGGAAAAACTCCGCTTTTTTGAGGAAGGATGTGGTAAGCACTCTTTCCGTGGCCACTAGGCTTAGAGGGATGAGAGGGACAAGAGCCCCACATTGGAATATTTGGGGACAAAGCTTATGAGTTCTTCTGGAACGAGGGAGCCCTGATTTGCTTCAAGTCCAGGAAGAAGCTAGAAGTTAGGTTAGGATTTGGGAGGAAAAGCCAACAAGCCCTCATTCCAGCCTTGGTGCCCTCGTCTTTAAAGCCCATGAGGCTTTAATCCCTTAAGTGCTTCCTGGTTCTATCCTCAAGCCCTTGGAGCAGGTCTGATGGGTCCATGTGTAGGTCACTGTTCCATCAAAACTGCTCCAGAAAATGTTTCCATTTTAGCCCCCTTTTCTGTGCTCTAAACACTAATAGTATCCAAATCATTGTCAGGAAGAGTTGGTTCTTTAATGAGCACTACCCCTCCTGTTTGTGGTGTGCCCACAATCTGCCTGATCTTCCCAGCAGTTAGTTCTCAGTCCGCTGACCCCTAGCCACTGGTAGAATTTGCTCTTTGCATTCACTGGCTGTTGCCTAGCCAGGTGTCACCTGATAGGAAGGGATGCCAAACTGCTAGTTTTTGTTAGGGAGATAGGGAAATGCCAGAGGACAGTAATGACTCAGAAGTGGGTTCAGGGTGGAGGCTCTGATATCCTGGGATGGAGGGTGCTGAATTTCATGGTGGCGGGGTGGGGGGATCAAACATAAACTTAACCTATGAACTCGTTGCACCTAGCAGTTCCTTGAATATGGGGTGAAGCCACATAAGTCATTCCTTTCTTTATCCCCCAGGAAGAAAATATAGGAGGCCAGATAACCTGATCCCACAGCGGGGGCCTTCTCCCTCCTTTCATTCTCTCCTCCACCCTGCCCCCAGTGCCACATCATCACCTCCTACATCTGCAGTGGGGAATACAGCATCCCCTCCCCTGTCGCCACTCTGGAGAACTCACACTCTCCCAGGCCTTTCTCTAAGCCTCTCTCTCAGCTTGGCCACCCAAGCATCCTACCCCTCAGCCTGACTACCATAAATGCTGCCGCCCCCAGTCTTCCCTATTAGGTCTGCCAAGGCGCAAAGCTATTTTTACCTCATTCTCTTCCCAGGCGTCCAGACTCAGGGAGGAGCAGCCTCTGCTTTTCCTTTAGCAGCACAGTACCCTACACCCTCACCCCTACCTGGGACATCTGCTCTGCAGCTCAGGGAAGTGCTGTTTCAGGGAAGCCCCACCCCTGTTGCTGGAATCTTTTCCTTACCTCTGAGCTCCTCTCCAGGTTGGAACCATGTTATTTCTTAGTTATCTCTCCTGTGGTTTGGGGGCTTAGGTCCCCGGCTTGTGCCATTCTTTCTACCTCAGCCTTCTGCCTCCCACTGGCCCTGGTTTAGTCCAGATGCAGTCAAAGCCACCCTGTGATTAGACCCCCTTCCCCCACCCCCACAGACACAAGGTGTATAGAACCCTGCCAGCTGCTCAAGGGAGTCATGGAGATGCCACTGGCCCCTGCACAGGAGTTTTTCTCCTCAGTACCCGCCCTTCTCTCAGCATCTCAACCTTTGACAGGTATACCTCAAGGCTGAGAACTTTTCCAGGTTCTGCGGTCTGGGATATTTAGAGTGAGGAGGGTAACCTATCCAAGCCCTTCGTGGCAACCTTCTAGCACACAAGGCTCTGGAGAAAAGAGCTGGCTGGCTGTCCCGGACCCCTGGGTGTTCTTTCCTTAGTGCCCCCCCCCCCACCGTGCTAATCCGATCTCTTTTAAGAATCTTTCACACACACATTCCTTGGAGCAGTTAGAGTAAGTGGAAACAGCTCTAGACAAACATTTTCTACCAGATGGTGCTATATGGGGGGGGGGGGGGCTCACTTCTTGAGCCACTTGGGAGGAGTCCCTGGGCATTGGAAGGAGGGGGAGAGCACCACTTCTGTCTCTGTCCCAACACCACCTCCTCAGGTGCCAGTTCGCAGTTCTCCCTGTGTCTACTGGTCTCAAACACTGCATCTCTCTTAGCTCCTCCTAGAGAGACCAAGGCAAGGACCTCACTGAATCCCAGAGGTTTACTCAGAACCTGGTTGACCAGGCCCTGGTGCAGTCAGTGAAACCACAGATCCCTGACAGGTTTTCTCTCCTAGGGGGTGTGGGAAATCTAGCCTTCCTTTTCCTTACATTCCTTCTGTAGGGAGAGGAAGGGGCAGAGGGAGCATAGACTAACCCCTTCACCCCCTTGGTCTCACCTCCTTGGGGTGGGAACAGCAACCAGGCCTGCAGGAAGCCGAGCAGGCGACACTGGGCACATTCCCACCCCACCAAAGATCACCAAGCCCTTAGCTCAGACCCACTTCTAATGGGATCGGGGAGAGATAAGCGGAGAGGACCAGCAACACTGAGATTTCCAGGTTTATTTGGGGTTATGATTAAAAAAAAAAAAAATTTTTTTTAACAGGGCGGGAGAAACCAGGAGAGGTGCATAGGAAGCAACAAGCGGCCTGGGCGGGGCCTGGGGCGCGCCAGCCTCCTCCCGCACGTCTGCCTGCTGCTACGCGGTCAGGGAGGCAAGCGGGGTGATTCTCCGCGCCTAGATTGCGGGACCGGCCGGGGCCCTCTTGCACTTCTCACAACGCACCCCGCTCCCCCTCCCCTCGCGCCTGCTTCCATCCGGCAAAGGGTTCGGGCGCGCTGCCAGCATCCTCAAGGTCCTGAAAGTGCCGGGAGGGCCAGGGGCAGATCGCAGCGAGGGGACGCGGCGGTAGCCGAGGCCCACGCGAGGGCGCGGGGTCCGGGGGCGTGTGCTGGCGGTCGCGTCCCTCGCCTGGCGCAGCCCCCGCCGGTGCGTGCCTGAGCCCTGAATCACCCGCTATATCGGGCGAACAGCGCCGGAGGCCCCAAACCCGGGCCGCGCCGCCAGTGTCCGTTTACAGCGGGCCCACCGGCCGCCAGGGACCCCTGGCTTTTCCCAAAACCTCCGCCAAGTAGGTAGATTTGACAGAGCCGAGCTGGGAGCGGTCTGTGATGGGGAGCGTCCCCGAGTCCAGCCCCCTAACTCGGTTGCGAGTTTGTCACCCGAAGGAGGGGGTTAGGTGATCAGGCACGGGGTGCACAGCGCGCCCCACCGCGCTCCACAGAAATCCGCCACCCACCCCACCCCTCTCTAGCGGCGCTCGTCGGAAGGAGGGTGGGTCCTCCGGGCCAGGCCAGGCTGGCGGGAGCGCAGCACCGCGGGCAGGTCCCCCCACCCCAAGCCCTGGAGACGCTGGGCCGGGCGCGGTCCTTCCCGCCAGCTCACCTGGTAGATCATGACTTTAAAGTTGCGGCGCCGAAGCAGTTCCGCCTCGTTGACCTCCAGCTTCTTGATCTGGCCTGCCTGGCGCTCCAGGCTGCCGCGCACGGTCTTCACGTTGACGCTGACCTTGCGCACCTTCTCCAGCAACTTGCTCACGGTGTTGCTGGTGGTGGCGTGTGCCTTGCCCAGCTTGCTCAACTCGCCCTGGATGCTCTGCACGGCGCCCTCCATCTCCGCCTGCCGTTCCTCCAACTGGGCTTGGGTCAGCTGGATCTGGTCGACGGCGCCAATGATTTTGTCCAGAAGGCTCAGCACCAGCACGCCGTTCACCTGGTCTGACTTGATCAGCTCCTCGGAGCCGGCCCCTGACGGCTCCTCGGCCGCTGGCGCCCCCGTAGGGGAGGACCCCGGGTCCCCGACTTCGGGGTACCCGGGAAGCGGCTGCTCGATGATATGGAGCTGGGTGTCCTCCATGACTACCCGGAGCCGTGCGGGGCCGGCCGGGTGGAGCTGGAGCTGGAGCCCGAGCCCAGGAGAGGAAGAAGAGCGGGAGGGGGAAAAGCGAGAAAGAGCGGAGAGCCGAGGAAACTCGAGCCACGTCCGTGCGCACCGGGACGGTGGCCAGAACTGTGGGGCGGGGAATCGGTGAGCTCCCGGGCTCCCGGGCCAAACCCCGGAATCTCGTCGCCCATTGGCTGGCCCCACCCCAGAAAGGGAGGGACCGGGGCAGAAGGGGAGACCGATGGTGGGGAAGGGGGGCGACCGAGGGGGACCCAAGAGCCGAGCGCCCCACCCTTCCCAGGATGGTTGGAATAGTTGGAGCGGAGACTAGGGCTTCGGCTGCCAGCGGAGGCCGCGCAGCGGGACTGGGGCGGAGGAATGTGAGCTGGAAAGGGAAACAGGTCCTAGAGTGGGCCTCTCCTTTTCCCTCCCGCTTTTTTTTTTTTTTTTTTTTTTTTTTTTTGCTTACCCACAAACCCACCTCAGCCTTTGAAGTTCTAGAGCGGAGAGTCAAATAGAACTTGAGATCCTAAAATCGTGTGGAGAATATCGTATTTGCCTGTGCACAGTTTTTGAGAGGGAAAAAAATCCATGGCTTTCACAGTATTTTCCAAGGTGCCAATACCTCCCCCACGACCAAGTTACCACCCAGTGTTCTAAAAGTTTGAAGGGTTCTGGGGTGTCTGGCTGGCTCAGTCAGTAAAGCATGGGACTCTTGATCTTGGGATTGTGAGTTCAAGACCCACTTTGGGTGTAGGAATTACCTAAAAATAAAATCTTAAAAAATAATAATAATAAAAGCTTGAGGGGTGGTTTGGGGAAGGGAGAACTTAGATTAGGTGGTGAGGGGCTGTGAAGTTCCTCTATGTTTCTCTTAGAAATATGCTAACAGAGTAGGAGTGAGATGGACAGTAAAATAGGAAGTAAAGCCTTCTACCAACCTCTCACTCTCTTTAAAAACCACTTTTCCGGGGCACCTGGGTGGCTCAGTGGGTTGAGCATGGGACCTTGGCTCGGGTCATGATCTCATGGTTTATGGATTTGAGCTTTGCATTTGTCTCTCTGCTGTCAGCTGGGAGCCTGCTTTGGATCCTCTGTCCTGCTCTCTCTGCCTCCCCTCCCCCAAATAAACAAATATTAAAAATAATCACCTTTTCCTGTGTTTCTCCCTGCCAGAGGCCTAGCTGACATTAACTTCAGAGAGCAGGACCTAGGAGTTTATCTACCTCTCTGATCCCAGAGACTGGCCCTTAGCAATAAGAGAGATCATCAAATCCCACCTCCTCATTTGACAGACAGGAACACGAGGGCCTAGAGAGGGCAAGTGACTTGCCAGAAGTACCCACAGGTTAGCCTTGGCTTTTTGCTTGGTGCTCTAATCAGGCCCCTGGACTCCTCTCTTGCTTTTTCTACCTTAACACTCTACCTTTCTTTGAGACAGGGATAGGCAGACATGGCCACCCATGCATGCTGGTTTTGAGCACGCAGTCCTGAGTATTGACTACAGATATATTTTCAACCGTGATGGGTACCAAGGACCAGAACCAAGGAGGACTCAGAAGTCTAGAGAAAAAGAGGCTGCCCGTGCTCCCCCATTTTGCTCTCCAGCACAGCACTGGACCATGAGTTCCCTGGAGTGACACCAGCCCTCTTTCCCCCAGAAAAGCTACAAACCTTTTCCCTGGTTAGGAAACCAAGCTTGGGTTTCCCCAGCTGGATAGATGATGGCCTTGGCAAAAGGTCACTTCTGGTCTGGCATGCATTATCATTAGGAAGAGTGAAAAACTGCCCAGTGGGGGCCTTAGACCACAACAATCCATTCAGAGAACCCACCAAGCCAGAAAGGAGCTGAAGAGTTCAGTGTATCTGGGACAGTCCAAGATAGCCCCAATGACTAGCAGATATATATCTGCAAGAACTGACAGATTACCAACTTATTTTAGAATTTAAGAGAAAATGTATTATAGCAGTTTAAGTTGCTTCTGTTGAGGATTGATAAGACTTCTAGAAAAAAGAAGAGTGACAGTAGAAAACCTTATAGCCCTTCATAAGGTTCTTATTTTTTTAAAGTAATCTCTACCCCCCAAAGTGGGACTTGAACTCACAACCCCGAGTTACATGCTCTTCCGACTGAGCCAGCCTAGTGGCCCAGTTTCTTATTTTTTTTTTAATTGGTTAGATTATTTTCACAGGTGACATACAAGATACAGATTTTGAATAGGACACAAAGAAATGGAGTGAAAAGAACTTTTCTTTCTACTCTTGTCTGCACAACTAATTTCTCTCCCAAGAGACAAACTGTTACTATTTTCTTGTGGAACCTTCTATAGAAATACATATTTAAATATACTGCTACATATGTATGCTCAGCACTTTGCTTTTTTCAGTTAATAACATACCTGGAAGATTGTTCCATGTAGCGTGTAGAACTGACTTGTTTTCCAATGTATGGATGTACTAATTTCGCCAATTCTGTATCAAAGAAGATTCAGACATTACGATTTAAACCTCACAGCAGATGAGGGAGACACTGAAGAGGAGTTTTAGTGGTTGATTTTGTGGTTGTATGCTTGGTAAAAGGAATTAAGTCCATGCCATTCTGGCTTTCACATTAGGAAAATATTTCTGTTCTTCAAAAAGGAATGTCAGTGTTTGTGGATGAGTCAAATTATGTCCCGGGATAGTCCAGTGAATACATCTCTGACTCATCTGACGCCTTAACAGAGAATTTTGCAGAAAGGGCCCTACCCCTGCATTCCTACCTCCAAGAAACGTGTGCATCAACAAGTTTCTCTGCTCTTCTTCCTACTAGATGTCAGCTAAATCCAACAGGGGGCGTGCTGAGCCTTCTTGCATTGGCTTTATCAATCCTGATCCCAAGAAATGGAGCCCAAGAAGAGCCTTACCAGAGGGCTTCACTCCATTTCAGTGAAAATAATCACTTTCTCTTCATTTGCAATTGTGTTCAGTATGCCATCGCTTGCATTCAGGGTTGATGCTTTGCATTTTCCACTGCTGTCTCTACTTGCTGAAAGGCATGCTGTTCCATTGTGTACTTTCAGCTGCTGAGGCAGTCTGTAAAAGGGATGGAGAGATGGAAACAAACAACCCTTTGGCCCAGAAAAAGAACACGGGCATAACAACCACGTCAGCCACTGTAATCTCACAGAGCTCTGTCATATTCCTCCATCCATTCATTTGTTCAGAAAGTGTGACTACTTCACATGAGCCAGCTACCAGACTGGGGACTTTAAGGAGATTTAATAAAGCCCAGTCCTTCCTGCTGAGAAGCTCAAAGTGTAACAAGGGCGATATATGCATAAATAATTTCTTATACAAAGTGGAAAATGCTCCAGCAGTTCAAGGAGTATTGCCACCACTTTCTGGGAGAGGGGGGAGAGGTTCACAGAGGGGAGAGTCTGTAGGTGGAAAGGAGAAAGGGTACACCCTCCCCACCTCACCCTGCAGCAACTACGCTTATTGTGAAAGTGTGGGGCTGGGGCAAGAGATAACCAGGCATTGTTCATCTCTTACTGTGGTGCTGCCATAGGTCTTATGAGTATATACTTAGGGAGATCCAGTAAGGTGTGAGGGGCACAGTGTGCAGTATGTTCCATTCAGTTTTGGATCCCTCCTGGGAGCGATCCTGGGTAGACAGTATGTTTTGTTAATAATAAGTGGTTGGGATGAATGTGTCTTCAGGAGCTGGCTCGCAGCTGCCACAGACAGCAGCGATGTTTTTCTCCCGGGATTTATAGGCACTATTCTTGTCCCTCCGACATAAACAAAAAATGCCTATAGTATTTGTGTATTTCTCTGCCTCAAAAATTCCTTCCTTTCTTCTCCTTCAAACATTAATGTATAGGGTAGCTTTCCTGAGCCAGAAAACAGTCAAAATTATTTTTAAGTGCTAATTTATGCATAGTTTAGTGCGAGAAACCATTGAAAGGACATGGCAAATTTGCTGTGGGGGGAGAGTTTTTAGTCTCAAGGAAGCAGTGATGCGGCCTAATAAACATCAAGAAAATAAATTAATGGAAATGCCCTAAAACCTCTCCTCCTTCTCTGCTTTCATCATGCACTGGTCTCTTATCCTAAAAATAAAAAACAAAAACACACAAACAAACAAAAACTGCAGTCTTAATTGGTTTTACCTTCCTGTCTCCTCAAGTTTGGGTCCGTCTGTTTTCTACTGTTGAAATTTCAGTGTTTTCTAGAACTGCTGCTACAGATCCCTCACCCCCAATTCAGTTCTTAAACTTTTGCTATTTATCCAAAAGTATGGCTTCCTCTCTACTACAAGAGCACTTAAAAGTCACTAATGAACTCCATATTCTACCTATTACCTCTCCTTTTCTAATTTTATTTGAACCCTGCAGCATTTAGCACCACTGACCAGTTTGTCCTTGCAACTCTCCCTCCTGACCCTTGTGAGATTTTGTTCATTAACTTGTGTCTTGTCCCATTTGCTATTTTTTCTTCCTTTCATTTTTTTCTTTAAAAAACACAGTTTTTAAACTGCTCCAAGAAAAAGTAAAAACAAAACAAAACAAAAAACCAGCTTTATTGAGATACAATTCACACTGCATAATTCACCTATTTAAAGTGTACAATTCAGAGGGCGCCTGGCTGGCTTAGTCGGTTACGAGTCTGAGTCTTTTTTTTTCTTAAAAATTATTTATTGAATATATAAAAAGGAATATAGACCTGGAAGCACATCTAAAAATGGATTGATCGAGAAGATTTAAGCATCCTTATCCTGAAATACTTGCTGAATCCCTGGATAATATTTTAATTACCCTTTAATGGTAACCATAGATTTTAACACCAGGTCTTATTTTCATCTTCGAACGTTTTGATGGAATAGTTTTCTAAGATAATTGAACTGTTTAAGCCCATCTCTAGTGGAAATGAAATCATTTTTTATTTTCATGATACCTATGAGTTAGCGTCTGGATATTGTCCCATGAAATCTTTAGTAGACATCCTGACATAGCTTTGAGGGAAGCTGATATTTTCTTTTTTTTTTTAATTTTCTTTTTTTTATTTACATCCAAATTAGTTAGCATATAGTACAATAATGACTTTAGGAGTAGATCTCTTAATGCCCCTTACCCATTTAGCCCATCCCTCCTCCCACACCCCCTCCCATAACCCTCTGTTTGTTCTCCATATTTATGAGTCTCTAATGCTGTCTCCCCCTCCTGTTTCTATATTATTTTTATTTCCCTTCCCTTATGTTCATCTGTTTTGTCTCTTAAAGTCCTCATATGAGTGAAGTCATATGATATTTGTCTTTCTCTGACTAATTTCACTTAGCATAATACCCTCCAGGTCCATCCACGTAGTTGCAAATGGCAAGATTTCATTCTTTTTGATTGCCGAGTAATACTCCATTGTGTGTGTGTGTGTGTGTGTGTGTGTGTGTGTGTGTGTGTGTGTACACACACCACATCTTCTTTATCCATTCATCCATCGATGGACATTTGGGCTCTTTCCATACTTTGGCTGTTGTTGATAGTGCTGCTATAAAAATGGGGGTGCATGTGTCCCTTTGAAACAGCACACCCTTATCCCTTGGATAAATACCTAGTAGTGCAATTGCTGGGTCGTAGGGTAGTTCTATTTTTAGTTTTTTGAGGAACCTCCATACTGTTTTCCAGAGTGGCTGCACCAGCTTGCATTCCCATGAGTCCGAGTCTTGATTTCAGCTCAGATCAGGATCTCACAGTTCATGAGTTCAAGCTCCAGATCAAGCTCCACACTGACGTTGCAGAGCCTACTTGGGATTCTTTCTCTCCCTCTCTCTGCCCCTCCCCCGTACTCTCTCTCTCTCAAAATAAATAAGAAGAAATTCTTTATGTTGGTTTATATATTTGTAATTGATCTCATTCTTTATATAAGTAGCAAAGTATGCATAGAAAAACATTGTTGGGGTGCCTGGGTGGCTCAGTCAGTTGAGCATCCGACTTCAGCTCAGGTCATGGTCTCGCAGTCCGTGAGTTCAAGCCCCACGTCGGGCTCTGTGCTGACAGCTCGGAGCCTGGAGCCTGCTTTGGATTCTGTGTCTCCCTCTCTCTCTGCCCCTCCCCTGCTCATGCTCTGTCTCTCTCTGTCTCAAAAATAAATTAAAAAAACATTTTAAAAAGTTTAAAAAAAAAAAAAGAAAAGCATTGTTAATTTAGTTTTCCAGTTGTTTGGTTTCAGGTAATGCACATCAAATATGTTTAAATTCATGAGATCATAATGATGCTAAACAAACAAAAAACTCCTTGGGAGTCACCTTGGAAAATACTAGAGAACCAACTAATTATTCTACTAAAAACTTGAAATAAAGAGAAATAAGCATTTATCCTGCCTTTTCTGTTTGAATTGTACCTCAGAGTAACCAAATATTTGGTGAGGGAAAATTCTTAGTAGTGGCTCAGTCAGTAGAGCATGCAATTCTTGCTCTTGGGGTCATGAGTTCAAGCCCCATGTTGGGTGTAGAGCTTACATTAAAAAAAAAAAAAAAAGAACTTATTTATAGAATAATTTCAGCTCATAAATGAAGCTGGAGCAATGAAATGTCACCATTTTGTAACCTCTAGTAAAATAACGATCTAGATAATGATCATTAATGCCTGCTAAAACTCTGACATGGAAATGAATGGGGAACTCTATAATTGTTGTATCAGTCTAACAACACCTAAGCCCATGTTGGGTAAAGAGTTTACTTAAAAAGGGGGGAAAAAAAAAAAAGAAAAGCCAGTCAACCAATTACAATGTATGGATCTTATGTAGATCCCGATTCAATCAAACATTGTAGGCAAAACAAAACAAAACAAAACAAAAAGGTTTATGAGACAGTTGGGGGAATTTGAATATTGATATTTGCTGACATCAAGGAATTATTAATAAATTTTAAAGTGTGATACTGGCATTATGGTTATACTTTAAAAATAATCCTTGGGAGTGCCTGGTTGGCTCAGTCAGTGGAGTATGAGACTTTTGATTTGAGGGTTGTGGGTTTGAGCCCCATGTTGGATGTAGAGATTACTTTAAAATAAATAAATAAAAATAAAAATAATCTTTAGAATTAAGAGATACATACTGAGTTATTTACAGTTGAAATGATATTTCATCTAGGATATGATTCAAAATAAGTCCGAGGGGAGTGGATAAGCATACAGATGCAAGCAGGTTGGCTATGTGTTAATCATTGTTCAAGCAAGGTGATAGGTGCATAGAGACTCATTATATTACTCTCTCTACTTTTGCCTACATTTGAACTTTCCCATAATAAAAAATATGAAGGCTGTTTTGAGGATGAAATGTGTTCATATATGTAAAGGGACATGTCAGAGTTGCATGTGCATATGCAAAGTTGACATATCATTGGTGGCAAAAAATGTGCATAACAATTTTCCCTATCATGCACTTGAACCAGTCAAGAACTGATGGTATTCAAGACAACTTTCTGTTAAACCCATTCTGTGGCACACAAGAAGACCTCCCCGACTCCTTCCTTTCAACTTTCCAGTTGGAATCAAGAGCAGATCTTCAAAACAAGACACTCAATAAGTACGGTAAGTGTTTAGCAGCTGTGCACATTTAAGCAAAGCCATTTAATTTGTGAAATCTGGCCCTTTTCCCAGGAAACCATGTTTCCATTTCACAATGTAACAGAGCAGGAAGAATGTGAACTCTTGTTCCGACATAGATTCCTTGTGTTTCACTCAGATTTCCACATTTTCATTGTGCTCTGGGTGTGAGAGTCCAGCTGTGCGTTGGTGGAGTGACTCATTTTTCCAAGACACATATTTCCATGAATCCCACAGGTCACTGATTGGTGTGAAAGAGCAGTCAGCACAGATTTGGTTCCTGGATCCATCATATGACTTAAGAGAGATGACTTAAAGTTTTTCAATGGGCTTATATTGAAAGAAGCAATTCAACCATTCAGATAATTCGTGTTCCAAAACATTTAGCATTTTCAAGTGGTTATTAAGAGCAGCTATGTGATACTATAAGGGTATGCAAAGGAAATAGAAGCATAATATATGTCCTTTGGGGGTTTAATAATCTCACTGAGGGGCACCTGGGTGGCTCACTCAGTTAAGCGTCCAACTTTGGCTTGAGTCACAATCTCACAGTTCGTGAGTTCAAGCCCCGCATCGGGCTCTGTGCTGACAGCTCAGAACCTGGAATCTGCTTCCAATACTGTTTCTGTGTCTCTCTGCCCCTCCGCTGCTCACATTCTGTCTCTCACTCTCAAAAGTAAATAAACATTAAAAAAATAAAAAAAAAACCAATAATCTCATTGAGGAAATAAACATGCAAGAAGTAGAAAGATTCCCAAATAAGTAGATGATATCCAATACAAATGTATATGAGATCTATCCATCAATGTTTAGGAGTTCTAGAGTAAAAGAGTGATCAAAATGACAAGAGGCTATCTGGAAAAAAGTTTCATTTACAAAATTTTTAAATTATTTAAAATTTACAGAAAGGTTTTTTTTAAGAACAAAAAAAAATTTTTTTGACCCATTTGAGAATAAGTTGACAACTTGATGTCTTAATCACCCAAATACCTTAGTATGCATTTTCTGCATTCTGATACATAACCAGAATACAACCATCAAAATCAGGCAATTAACTTTGATACATTTCACCATCTGATTCTCAGCAGCCTATCAGATTTCATCATTTGTCCCAATAATGTTCTTTATAGCTCAATGATCCAATCTGAGATCACACTTGGAATGTTGTTGTCACATCTCCTCAGTCTCCTTCAATTAGGGGCACAGTTCCTCATTTTTCCCTTGACTTTCATAACTTTGACCTTTTGACCTTTCTGAAGATTACCAGACAGTTATTATGTAGAATGTTGCTTGATTTGGGCTTGTCTGATGTCTCCTCATGATGGATTTAGGATATTTATCTTGGGCAGGAATAGCACCATAGGAATGCTGTGTTCTCATCGTCTTCAATCAGGTGATACATGGTTTTGATTTGACCATTGCTAGAGATGTTAACCTTGATCAGTGGTGAGGTGGTGTCTATCGGACTTTTCCTGTGTGAAGTTATTCTTTTCCTCTTTGTCATACGTAAGTTATTTTGTAGAGTGATATTTTGAGACTAAATAAACATTCCACGTTTCAATGTCTTGAAAAGCACCAATTACCACAACTTACCCAATAGCAAATAGTTTGGATAGCTCTAGAACTATTAAAGAAATTTAATTTATAATTTAAAATATAATATAATTTAATTAAAAAAGGAAATCTCCAGGTCCAAGTGGTTTTAGTGAAGAAATCTACCAAACATTTAAAGACTAGAAAGCTTCTAAAATTCACTCACCTTGGGGTGCTTGGCTGGCTCAGTTGGTAGAACACACAATTCTTAATTTCCACATCATGAGTTTGAGCCTCACGTTGGTTGGAGAGACTAAAACAGATAATAATGAAATAAAATCCACTTACCTCACAGGTTTTTACTCAAGTCTCTTGTTGTCAATAGCTATACATATTGCCAGAAAATTTTAAGGTTCCAAAGTGTGTGTGTGTGTGTGTGTATTCATGTGCACACGTGTATTTTTAAAAAATTTTATATTTCAGTAATTTCTACACCCAATGTGTAGGCTTGAACTCACAACCCCAAGATCAAGAGTTGCATGCTCCACCAATTGAGCCAGCCAAATACCCCCCAAGTATATTTTATTTTTTAATAGAAATAGTTGTTCACCTGTATTCATAATCTCGAAACCTCCAAGCAAAGGTCATATCTCACGGTTCGTGAGTTCGAGCCTCACATCAGGCTCTGTGCTGACAGCTCAGAGCCTGGAGCCTGCTTCAGATTCTGTTTCTCCCTGTTTCTCTGCCCCTCCCCCGCCTGCATTCTCTCTCTCTCTCTCTCTCTCTCTCTCTCTCTCTCTCCTTTAAAAATAAAATAAAACATTAAAAAATTTAAAAACAAATAGGACTCAAGGCAATATCCAACTGAAGGTTCCCTTTTGGGAACCTCTTTCTCCTTCTCCTAAGAAAAGTTTTCTTCTCTGCAGATTATGCCCTTGTACATTCTCCCTAAAAATGTCCTGCAGGCTCCCTTTCCCACAACTCCCTCCTTAAAATACCACACAAACCTGGTAAACTGCTATATAAAACAAAACAACTCAACTGTAAAGCATAACAAATCTCCAGCCTTAAATAAGGATGTGATCACAAATACAAAAAACCTACATCAGTTTGTCACAAGTTAAGAAAGTGCATTCCCAATTTTATTTTCTTTCTTTCAAAAATATTTATTAAGTAGGGGTGCCTGGCTGGCTCATTCGGTAGAGCATGCAGCTCTTGATCTTGGGATCATTGAGTTCGAGCCCCATGCTGGGTGTAGGGTTTACTTAAAAAAATTATTAACTATATATTGAATGTCAAGCACTAAGTGGGCAATATGACCGTTCAAGTTAAATACATCCCTTGACCACTGATCCAACCAGATCCTTTCTACTGGAATTTTCCAATGCATTTCTTCATTCCAGATCTCGCCTTCTTTTTCCAAGTTACTAGAAACCCAATACAGAAACATTTGCCAGATTCTCTACTTCAGAAATCTCCTTGAACCAGTTTCTTGTTTCTCTGGCAAATATTTCAGGCCTGATGTCACAGAGGGTCTTCTCTGCCCTATGTCAATCAATCCTTTCCTTTCTTGCCATCTCAAGTTTTCTGAATTAAAAAAAAAATTTTTTAGCGTTTATTCATTTTTGAGAGAGAGAGAGAGAGAGAGAGAGAGAGAGAGAGAGCATGAGTGGGGGAGGGGCATATAGAGAGAGGTAGACACAAAATCCGAAGCCGACTGCAGGCTCCAGGCTCTGAGCTGTCAGCACAGAGCCCAACGAAGAGCTCGAACCCATGAACTGCGAGATCATGACCTGAGGCCAAGTCAGACGCTAAACCAACTGAAACATCCATGCACCATCCCCCTGCCCCCAATTTTTTTAAATGAAGAATAGTTGACACAATGTTGCATTAGTTTCAGGTGTACAACATAGTGATTCAACAACTCTATATGTTATGCTCTGCTCACCAAAGTGTAGCTACCATCTGTCACAATAAAATGCTATTATAATATCATTGACTATATTCCCTATGCTGTACCTTTTATTCTCATGACTTATTTATTCTATAACTGGAATCTTCTGTCTCTTACTCCCCTTCACTCATTGTCGTGCATTCTCCCCACCCCTGTCTTCTCTGGAAGCCATCAGTTCTCTGTATTTATGGTTCTGTTTCTGCTTTTCAATTGTTTATTTGTTTGTTTTTTAGATTCCACATATAGTGAAATTATATGGTATTTGTCTTTCTCTGTAAATTTCATTTCATCAAGAGCTTTTTTCCATGACATTTTTAACTTTCAAAGTTAAGAGATTCCTTGCCCCATGTGTTGGTCACAAGAGTCTTGAGGGTTACATAAAATGTCACATGCCTCAGGCTCATTCATATCTCCTTGTGGATGTAATCACTAGCAGAGCTAAAGGAAGCTGACATTTCTTTGAGCTTCAAAGGAAGCCTCAAAATCTATTATGAAGGGATTTTTACTTTTTACCAAAAGACTTTTATCTTAAACATTGAGAGGCTTTGAAAGCAGAAGCAGCGTGTTATTTTGGGGAACAAAGGGTGAAACGGCAAAAGGGACCACTTCTATGGAAACACACTGCTAATCAGTATTTCAAGAATGATGGTCAAAGGTAGATTATAAGTCATCTAAAGGTTGTGGCAGGGGAATTCTCTCATTCAACACTAAAATCAGTTCCTGGGGCACCTGGCTGACTCGGTCGACGAAGCATGCAACTCTTGATCTTGGGGTCATAAGCCCCATGTTGGGCACAGAGCTTACTTTAAATACATACATACATACATACATACATACATACATAGAATTGGTTTAAAACGAGTTCCATGGCAGAATAGTTTAAGAACTAGAGTTCATTTTGGGGTGCCTGGGTGGCTCAGTCAGTTAATCGTCCGGCTTCGGCTCAGGTCATGATCTCACAGTTAATAAGTTCAAGTCTTGCATCTGGTTCTATGCTGACAGCTCAGAGCCTGGAGCCTGCTTGGGATTCTGTCTCCCTCTCTCTCTGCCCCTCCCCTGCTTGCACTCTGTGTGTGTCTCTCTCTCTCTCAAAAATGAATAAATGCTAAAAAATTTTTAAAAAAAGAACTAGAGTTCATTTTTACACAAAAGGGAAAAACGAAAAATCATTTTACTAGACACAAAACCATCATTAAACTGAGCAACATCTCAGAGGATGCAGACAAGCGAAAGTAAAATTTTATGTTTTTAAACAACTCAAATTCCTTTTTTTTATTTTTAAAGTTTCTATTTATTTATTTTGAGAGAGAGAAAGTGCAAGCAGAGGAGAAGCAGAGAGAGAGGAGAGAGCTAGAATCCGAAGCAGGATCTGCGCTGCCAGCAAGGAGCCCAATGAGGGGCTCGAACTCATGAACCACGAGATCATGTCCTGAGCTGCAGTCGGATGCTTAACCAACTGAGCCACCCAAGTGCCCCATGAAAGTAAACATTTTTTTTAATTTTTAATTTTATTTATTATTTTTTTTAATTTACATCCAAATTAGTTAGCATAGAGTGCAACAATGATTTCAGGAGTAGATTCCTTAATGCCCCTTACCCATTTAGCCTATCCCCCCTCCCACAACCCCTCCAGTAACCCTCTGTTTGTTCTCCATATTTATAAGTCTCTTATGCTTTGTCCCTTTCCCTGTTTTTGTATTATTTTTGTTTCCCTTCCCTTATGTTCATCTGTTTTGTCTCCTAAAGTCCTCATATGAGTGAAGTCCTATGGTATTTGTCTTTCTCTGACTGACTAATTTCACTTAGCATAGTAGTCTCCAGTTCCATCTATGTAGTTGCAAATGGCAAGATTTCATTCTTTTCGATTGCCGAGTAATACTCCATTGTATATATATATACCACACCTTCTTTATCCATTCATCCATCGATGGACATTCGGGCTCTTTCCATACTTTGGCTGTTGTTGATAGTGCTGTTATAAAAATGGGGGTGCATGTGTCCCTTCGAAACAACACACCTGTATCCCTTGGATAAATACCTAGTAGTGCAATTGCTGGGTTGTATTTTTAGTTTTTTGAGGAATCTCCATACTGTTTTCCAGAGTGGCTGCACCAGCTTGCATTCCCAGAAAGTAAAATTTTAAATCACAATTTTCCTGTTTGCTGCCAACTACTTGCAGGTGAAGAGTTGGAAAATTACACAGATGAAAATTTTCTTCCCAAGATTGGTAAGCAAAATGTACTAGGTTGAATTGTAATCCCCCAAAACTCATGTTCACTCAGAATCTGTGAATGTGACCTTATTTGGAAAGAGCGTGTTTGCAGATATAATCAAGTTACAATGAGGTCGTAGAGGATTAAGGTGGACCCTGATCCAATAGCTGGTATCATAAGAAGAGAGAAATTTAGAGGTGCCTGGGTGGCTCGGTCAATTGAGCATCAGGCTCTTGATTTCAGCTCAGGTCATGATCCCAGGGTCATGGAATCCAGCCCAGTGTCTGGGTCCCTGCTGAGCATGGAGCCTGCTTGGGATTCACTCTCTCCCTCTGCCCCTCTCTCCCACTCGAGCTCTCTTTCTCAAGAAAAAAGGGGGGGGGATTTGAATCTAGATACTGACACACAGAGCAGAATGCCGTGTGAAGATAGAGGGAACGACAGTAGGGATGCACCTACAAGTCAAGGACTGCTGAGGATGGCAGGCAATGACTACAAACCAGGAAGAGAGAATGAAGGATTCTTCTCTAGAGCCTTCAGAAATATCATGGTTTCAGCCTTCCAGTCTCCAGGACTGTGAGAGAATAAATTTCTGTTATTTAAACCACTCAGTTTGTGCTAATTTGTACAGCAGCCCTAGGAAACTAATACAGGAAGCATATGGAAAGGAGGGACACTGAGTAAATATGTATTTCAAAACACTTGGCTTAACTTTAATACTCTCCTGTAAGCCCCATCTAGGAATTTAAGTTGGATGAACAAACATGAGCTGACCTTTCACTACTGGGACTTTGGACAATTGTGGTGCATTCATTCAAACTAAAAAATAAAAGGAAAAAAAGAAAAACATTTATTTTAATCATTCCACTATAGATTCTTGTAGATTTTTGAGACTCTGCAAGATCACTGCCTCTGTTGTCTGCTTTGTCTTGGTAGTGAAGATCTAATTTTTGTAGATTTTATTGAAACATTTTCAAAAATGCTAGGCAGCTCAGTTTAAGACACCCAGAACTGCATTACTTGCTAAGCTTCATTTAGAATTGCTCATATTTTCCATGGATGTGTGATCAACAGCATTTTATATTTGATCTTGTTGGACATACGCTGTACTTGTTCAACAGAAAGACGAGCACAACCCAGAAGATCCTTTCATCTTCTTTCTTTCCTCCAGAAGCATACAGGTAATCAGAGATAAAATCAACATAAATGCTTGATTATTCTGGATCAAAGTATTTCTTTCATTTTTGGGCTAAGTTGGTGTATTTGCCTACGATGATGAAAATAAAATCTGATTTTGGTCTAATATTAGTACTATTTCTCTTCTATTTCATTAGCCTTTGTCTCCTCTTCTGAACAAAATTCTACTATCCTTCGATGCCTATCTTGAATGTCATGTCTTCTTAAAGCCTTCTCTAGGGCCGGCCAATAGGGCCAAATGGTACCTCTCTTCTCTGGGTTTCCATAACCTTTTGTTCTAATCTCTGCTATATTACATATGTTACATTACAGTTAGTTGTTTGTCTGACTCCTCTGATGGACTGTGGGCTCCTTGCTCATTTTTGCATTTCCAGCTTCCAGCATTATGCCCAGTATATAGCAAGCACTTAGTAGATGTTTGCTGAAGAAATGATGGATTTTTGATGACTGAAAGCTATTTTTAAAAGTATTCTTCATCATGGAACTTAAAGAGTGTTATACCTCATAGGTATGCTTTGATGTAGAATAACTTTGAGAACTGTAAATGGAATACAAACATTAGCACTATTGTGCTGAACTTGATCCTGCAAAGTTGGCACTGACTCCTCACACCTTTTCTGATTTCTAGCTTCTGCTCTGAACCTTTCCCAGCTGTCCCTCATATCTCTGTTATAAAAATAGAAGAATCTGTTACAAGTTCTCCTCCCCACCGGTAATGAAATCCATAAAATAAAGGGGATAAAGAAAAGAGGCGGGGGGTGATCGTATTCTTTTTTGTCTGATACCTGTGTTTGTTTGTTGATAGTAGATTTCTATTAGGAGGCCCCCATTTCTTTCAGGGTCATTCATTCATTCATTCATTCAAGAAATAGTACTTACTATTGAATGAGTAGGCCCAATGCTAGGGGAGAAAAGGAATTTATAGTTTGGTGATAGAAAAAAAAAAAGCCAGGTAGAAAGTACTGTGTTTTCTAAAAGAGACACAGACAAGTCCATGAGAATTTCAACGAGGAAAATGAAGCTCAAGAACCAAATTGCTCAAGTTCACACACCTTGTAATCGTTAGAGCTGAGGTTTATTTCTCTTAAATTTGATACTAGATGGAATAAATAGAGGAACTGAGATACAAGCCTAGGTCAGGCTGGTACAAAAGCCTGTGCTCTGTGACACTACACCATGCTGCTTCCCATTGGCTCCTGCTTTAGTTATTTGAAAGAGGCTAACGGACCTACTCTACTAGGATATCAGCAAAGAAAATAAAAAGGGTAAGTGGGTAAAGGCAAGAAACAAATGCAGGACACACAATTAGCATGACATAGCAACTGACTAAATGTGGAGAGAAAGAGAAAGAATGGAATTAGAGAAGGCTTAAGCTTGGAACCTGGGTAGCCAGGAAAACAATAATGCCATCAGTAGATTAATGATCTCAGGGAAAGGGCCAGTTTTTTATTCAGTGAGAGTTCTGATCCTTTGAAACTCTGCTGTCATGTCACCTCCTCAATGTAATCTTTTCTGAGATTCTCAGGTCCATTATACGGTATTTTGTATCTCAACGACAGTAAGGTAATGGCGATGATAATTAACAGTTTTTGAATGCAGACTGAGGGCTAAGTGTGTACTAACTTCCTTTTATTCCTCACAATAACCATGTGATGTAAGTATTATTATTAACCCCATTTTACAGAAGAGGAAACTGGGGCTTAGAGAGTCCTAATGCTATAAGTATGAAATGGCAGGGGCACCTGGGTGGCTCAGTAGGTTAAGCGTCCGACTTCGGCTCACGATTTGTGAGTTTGAGCCCCACATCAGGCTCGCTGCTGTCAGCTCAGAGCCCACTTTGAATCCTCTGTCCCTTTCTCTCCACCCCTCCCCCACTTGTTCTCTCTCAAAAATAAATAAACATTAAAATTTTGTTTCAAAAAAAAGTATGCTTGTCACATAATAAGTATGAATCATTGCACTCATCTCTCTCCTGTAATTACTGGAACTTTCTTTCTCACTGAACTGTGAGCTCCTCTAGGATAGGAAGTGTGTCTGTTCCATTTTTCCTTTCCCCAGCAGCTGGCACCACGTTCGCCATGGGTTCGGCCTTCGGCAAGCATCTGTTGCCTGAATGGCATTATTCAGGCGGCTTGAAATTCCATCTCTGAGCCTAGGAGAAGGGAGGTAGATGGAAAAATAGGTATGAGTTCCACACATAGACATTTACACCTGACAAGAAGCAGGAGTGCCAAGGTAGAGAGCATGGAGGGAATAGAACACTGGAGAAAGATTGATGGCAGGAGATGACAGAAGCCAGAAAAGGGACTTGAGAGGATATACTTTCAAGGAAACCATGAGAAAAAAGAGAGTTCAAGGGGATTGAGGTGAGTCCAGATGAAAGCCTGTCTTAAAGGTGGAGTATGAAAAATTTGTGGTTAGCAAGCACCTGACTCTGAGGTTTTAAAAAAAAGGGGGGGGGTGCTTTTTTTGAGTCTCATAAAAAGGAAATGATAGTCATTGTGTAATAGTATTCTAAAACTTGGCAGGCTTTCAAGTGTGAGTCTCTATCTGCCTTGCCGGGAAAGTTGAGACAGCTAGGGGACGTTGAAGATCACAGGAAGATCACATTGAGGACCATACTGAAGATCACCTCTCCAAGGTGCTACTTCTCAACTAAATCGTAATGGAGTCGAGTTATATCTTCACTCACAATATGAGATAGAAAATTCAAATAAAACGTCCATTTTTGCCCTTCATTATTAGTTTTAGGCTGGGAAGCAGGATTGATGAGGTCTGTGCCAAGTGGACAAAATTATCAGCATTAGGTTTTTATCCGAAGTATCTTCTTCACTACACTTCAATCTCAGTAGGGTTCCACCACCCACAGAGACTGAATAACCGGTTTTCCAAGTTTTTCCTGATGGAGCTCTGGTTACTACAAATGATTTGGGATCCCTACTCCTCTTTAGGGATATCAGTATTGAGAAAGGCGTTTTTTATAAAGAGTAGGTAGCACCACTTTTGCGTTTAAAAAAAACAAACAAACTTCAAGTTATTCTAAGGTTTTTGAGGAATAGAAAACCCTTCAGTGGTCAAATGGGCCCGCAGGAATCTTGCCGAACAAGATAAAAATTTACTGTCACAACACATGGTCTTATGGGGATTTTCCCACTAACTGGAGGAAAATAGAGCCTGAACGCTTGCTGGAGGGGCTGAACCAAGCACTTTCCTAAAAAGGGCTTTTCCACACTTAGGTGAAAGAGCCCCTGTTCAAGGCTCTACAACGGATCTGGCACCTTGAGCAAGGTGTTGCTCACTCCGGGGCTTAAATGTTCTCTTCTATAAATTAAGGGTAAAGGGTGCGTGTGTATGTAGAGGAGCCTGGACTGTAAGCGCTTTTAAGCTCCTCTCCAGGTCTCTGGTCATTTCATAATGATTTCTCCCCTTCCTTTATGTTTCTTCTATCGAAAAAAAGCTGTGAATTCTTCGGATATGAAAAGAAAAAAAAGCAGGCAGCCTCGCCTCCAGGGTAAGTATTAGGGAGAAGGGATTCTGAAGGGCGCGGGGACTCAGGGCCTCCAGCACCCGCACCAGCAGGCCCCACTGGAACCCCCGCCCCGCGGGACCGGGTGCCACGGCCGCGCGCACAATATGGCGTCAGCACTCTGGGTCTTGCCCGCGCCCCCGCGACTCTGCACTGCGGCAGCCGGCCGAGGCTCCACCCCATTGGCTGACTGCAATGAGGTCATCGTGGGGGCGGAGCCAGCCGCTACGCGGGGGCAGGGCTTTGCGGACGCACGCACGTCGAACGCAGCTGTCCCGAGCCGCGGAGGCTGCGGGCTTGGTCTGGGGCGGCTGCTTTGGCTGCGGCCCGGCCCGCGGCTGAAGGTGAGCCGGGGATGTAGGTACAGCGCGGCAGGGAGCGGCCCCGGAAGGGCACAGGAAATCGTTCTAACAGCCTCCTCACTTGTCAAAGGAATTAGCAGGGATCTTAGGTCTTTGAGAGGAAATGGGGTTCACCCCTCTTTGGGCGCCCCTCTTGTGGGCAGAGGAATTGGAGGTTCGCTCCTCTTTGGAGGCCCTGATCCCTCCCCCCCATTTAAGGTGGAGGCGGAGGAACTGAAGGTTATTGGGTAGGCAGAAGAATTTGGGGGGCTTCTTAAAGGGGCTCCCCATTTGAGGGTTCCCCCCTTTTAATCGTCACTTCTGGAGGTAGGTGTGCCTGGGCTCAGAGAATTCCTGCTTTCTCACTGGGTAGACAGGAAATGAAGCAGGTGAATTTGAGTACCTCGTAGGAGACGAGGACTGGATGACAATAATGAGGCAGGCGCCGGGCGCTTTATTTGTATTCATCTTGTGCAGAATTACTGTTTCTTCATATTTTGTTTTGTGACATCGTCCCACCCCTGAATCGCTTTGGCCTGGTTTTCTGTTTGGCTCCAGTGGGATAGAGATGTTCTCGGGAGACTTGTAATCATTAAAGAACAGAAGCAGGGAGGCAACTCTGGAGGCTGTCATTATTGGCAGCCCCTGAACTATGCTGATCAGGCATAATTTTACCGGCTTTAGAGGCTGCGGAATCTCTCCTTGTTTGGGGGAAGATGTGGGAGGGTTGATAACAGCTGTTTTGAGTGACTCAGGTATAGACGATTTTAAAGTTAAGCTACGTAATCTCTTGAGAAATCCTTGCTTATATATGAGTGTGTTATTATGTGACTTGAACATCAAATGCATAAAGGTTTTGTCAGATTTCTCAAAATGTCTTCCAGCCTTGCAGAGTAGCTCTTTTTTGATGCCAGTTTCACCTATCATTATGGATGCCTTCGTGATACTAAAAATACTGTATGGTGTGCTGAGTTTAGATACTGTGCAGTCTGTGCCTTACAATAGCTGATTGCGAACAAATAATTGCAGTTTCAGGACCACTGATAGCGCCATTGTCTTTCATACCGGGCGAGGATAAGACAGCCCTAAAAGAAATCTTTATTGGCTTATGTATGAGAAGCTTTAACAGATGGAAGAATGTAATTAATCTTGAAGGATGGGGATAAGAAACGGAAAGCTAAGGAGGTGGCCAGTTTATACCCTGTGGCTTGATAAAAACTGCTTTGTCATTATCAATGTACTCCTGGCATGCTGGACTTGAAATCCAGCTTAATATGCAAGCTGGCTTTTTTTTTTTTTTTTTAAGTAGGCTCCACACCCAACCTGGGGCTTGAACTCATGACCCTGAGATCAAGCGTCACGTGCTGTACCCACTGAACCAGCCAGGCGCCCCTCTCTCTCTCTCTTTTTTTTTTTTTTTTTTTTAGATAATGCTGATGTGTTTAGATTCCTTAGGGAGAAAATGGTGTTTTCTGAGAAGTTGGAAGGTTAAACCCTTTAAGGTAGCCTTAGCTCTAGGGTAGTGCTGGGACTCTGAGAGTTAGAAATGGGCAGTAGAGGGTAGAAAACTAATTTCAAGGGAGACATCCTTTATGAGAGGGTAATCTAGGTCTCTTCTGTTTGTTTCCTGACACAAACCAAAAACAGGTTGTGTAGTGTGAACGCCACTGAGTCATAATACCCTGTCCAGGGTATTTAAAGAGCTGTTTGGGAATCCCAGTTCCTGTTTTTAACCTGGATACATTCTTATGTATTGAGATGCCCCAAAGTATTGTCATTTGATCCTGGTGTTGACTGCAAAGGAAGTGACTTTTCATCTGCAGGAGAGGATTTAGTAACAGTCTTTTGCAATTTCTCCTTTCCATCTTTCTTTTTTTTTTAATTTTTTTTTTCAACGTTTATTTATTTTTAGGACAGAGAGAGACAGAGCATGAACGGGGGAGGGGCAGAGAGAGAGGGAGACACAGAATCGGAAACAGGCTCCAGGCTCTGAGCCATCAGCCCAGAGCCTGACGCGGGGCTCGAACTCCCGGACCGCGAGATCGTGACCTGGCTGAAGTCGGACGCTTAACCGACTGCGCCACCCAGGCGCCCCTCCTTTCCATCTTTCTAAGCAGGATGTTAAAAATCTGTCTGCAAGGGGTAGAAGATACGGAATGCAAAACAAAAGAGCTTTACTGCGGTGTTGTTTGCTCTTAGCCCTCTTGGTAATATCTGAGGTCATGCGGTTTTCTCTTTTTGCTTTAGGTTGGAAAGAAATCCATACACTCCATTGACTGGCACTTTCTGCCACCATGGGGGAGCTTTTCCGGAGTGAGGAGATGACACTGGCCCAGCTTTTTCTACAATCAGAAGCTGCTTATTGTTGCGTCAGTGAATTAGGAGAACTGGGAAAGGTTCAATTTCGTGATGTAAGTAGTTGTGGGGCTGCTTGTTGAATACCGCTAAACTCTGTTTTTTCTTGTCATGGCTAATTGCTTTATGATGAATGTTGGGTTTTATTTGCAAAAATAACATTATAGCACTGGCTTACTGTTGGTAGAGTGTGCATTTCGAGTTGTCTCTCTAGAGGTGAGAATGTTTGTGCCAAAATTTCCATGATTTTACTAGTTCCCCCTTTGCAAATAATCCTATACAATCTCAAGGTAATTGATTGGGATGTGGGTAGAGGACACACCAAGGCTTACACATTGCTTTTGGCCTCTTTAACACCTGTGGCAGGTTATTTAAAAAATGTCATAGCTCTTCCATACAGTAGGACATGTTTATTATAAAATCTGATGCATCAACGTACAGATATATAAATATATATATAAATAAATAAATATATAAATATACTAAATATCCATTATTTTGAAGCATTATGCTGAGCACTTAGAGAACACAAAATCTGATGCATCAACGTACAGATATGTAAATATATATATAAATAAATAAATATATAAATATACTAAATATCCATTATTTTGAAGCATTATGCTGAGCACTTAGAGAAGATATCTAAAGAAAATCAGCAGTCTAAGAGTATAAAAAAGTATGCCCTAAGGGGCTTGCAGTCTGCTGAAGAAGGCACAACATACCCTGTTGAAAGGAAAGAGGAGTTAACAGTTCCCTAATTACGCATCTCAAAGCTCCATGTACTTTCACTGATAACATTCACAGTAGTTGTGGTTTTACATTCACTAGTGTTAGTAGTTGATTAGTCTCTGTCTTCTACTGTCATCTTAGGATGCTGAAGACAATCATTGTATCCTTTGTGTCCACATACAGGATACTGTCAGCATTTGTTGGAATGAATAGGTGAGAGAGGAGTGGTCAGAAAGGGGTGGGATTAATCAATATTGGCTTCCTGGAATTGGCACACTGAAATTACACAAATATAGTCCAGTGACATAGTATATTTTTTATTATCTTTGAACCTTCTTATGCCTTCCCTCTTTGAATGTTCTCCTACCTGATTCTGATTCCTTTTCTTACCATTCTGAGGGCTCACTGTTATCTTCCACTAACCTCTCTTATCTTCTCCATCTTGGCTTTCTGTGTCATTATTCCTCAAGCTCTCTCCTCTGCTCTGTCTGGAGAAGCTTGTCCATAGCCACATCTTCCTTTACCACCTTTTTTGATGACCTCATCTATTCTCAAATCTTCCATCTTATTCGTTGAGCCCCAAATCTATGTCTCTGGCCCTGACAGTTCTCAAACACCATCCGTAAATTTACAACTCTCTAAGAATTTTGTCATTTCTACTTCTCATGGTAGCCTGTCTAAATCCCAGCACCTTACCTTCTCCCAAACTATTTCTTCATCCTGACTTCCTAAGTTTGAGCTAGTGTATTGATAGTCTTCCAGTTTTCTAGATTTGAGACCTAAATCAAACCTAAGTCACCCTTAATTTGAAACCAAAGGAAGTTGGTCCTACAGTGTCTCCCCCTTCCTAACACCCATTGTATCTATTCAGCATTTTTTTTTTTTTTTTTTTTTTTTGAGGGAGAGAGAGGGTGGGAGGGGCAGAGTGTGTGGGAGAGAGAGAATCCCAGGCTTTCAGCGCAGAGCCTGACATGGGGCTCAAACTCATGAACCGTGAGATCATGACCTGAGCTGAAATCCAGAGTTGGATGTTTAACCGACTGAGCCACCCCTGTGCCCCTCTCTTCAGCATTCTTAAATTTTACTTATGATGTATTGCAATCAGACAAAAAATTATAGGGAATAACATAATGAATACCTCCATTTCTACTGTCTACTTAAGAGATAAACATTCATGTAATTGAAGGCTCCCGTGTAGTCTTCCTGCATGCTATTTCTCTCCCCACCTCCCCACAGGTAACCTCTGCAATGATTTTTGCCTTTTTTTTTTTTTAAGTCTATGCCCAACATGGGGCTTGAACTCATGATCCCAAGACTGAGAGTCACATGCTCTACCGACTGAGCCAGCCATGTTTGAGCCAGCCATGTTTTGCTTTTATCATTCCCATGTATTTTTATTTTTTACTCTTGCTACATATGTGTGTATCGCTAAATAATAACATATACTAGTATGATTTTGCATGTTTTAAAACTGTATGCTTGGCATATTGTATGTATCTTTCAGCACTGTGCTTTTGAAATTCATTATTTGTGAGATTTGACCACCTGTTACAGGTAGCATTAGTTCATTTCTTTTTTTTTTTTTTTTTAATTTTTTTTCAACGTTTATTTTATTTTTGGGACAGAGAGAGACAGAGCATGAACGGGGGAGGGGCAGAGAGAGAGGGAGACACAGAATCGGAAACAGGCTCCAGGCTCCGAGCCATCAGCCCAGAGCCCAACGCGGGGCTCGAACTCACGGACCGCGAGATCATGACCTGGCTGAAGTCGGACGCTTAACCGACTGCGCCACCCAGGCGCCCCATTAGTTCATTACTTAAAATTGCTATATAGTTATTGTAAGAATACATACAGTTTATAATTTTTTCCTTCTGATGAACATTTAAGTAATTGCAGTTCTTTGTTATTACAGTGTTGCAAGGAAGATTCTTGTATATGTCTCCCGGTATACATGTGTGATAGTTTCTCCAGGGCAGTGGTTCTCAAAATTTTTGGTCTAAGGTCCTCTTTACACTCTGAAAACATGATTGAGGATCCTAAAGAGCTTTTATGAGTTATAGCTGTCAATATTTATTGTATTGGAAATTAAAATGAAGATATGTTTAAAATACGTATTTAAAAACTCACAATAATAAACCTGATATGCGTTATCATAAGTAGTATTTTTTTAAAAAATAATTATATTTTCCAAAATAAAAGAATTGCTTTGCTTTTATATTTTTGAAAATTTCTTTAATGTCTGAATTAATAGAAGGCAGCTGGATTCTCCTATCTGCTTCTGCAGTCATCTGGCTGTGATGTATACCATGAGCCTCTGGAAAACTTCACTGAATATTCATGAGTGAGGATGAAAAAGGCAAATGATGTTTTAGTGTCACTGTGTAAAGAGTATTGATTTCACGGACTTGTTGCTGCTCTGGAGATTATAACTAAGAGGGGCATTGCTGAGCATCCTGTGCCTCTTTAACTGTTAGGTGTTGTGAAGTGCTGTATTTTTGTTGTTTTAATTTGAATTTTCTTTTTTTTTTTTTTTTATATTTTTTTTTATTAAATTTTTTTTTTCAACGTTTTTATTTATTTTTGGGACAGACAGAGACAGAGCATGAACGGGGGAGGGGCAGAGAGAGAGGGAGACACAGAATCGGAAACAGGCTCCAGGCTCCGAGCCATCAGCCCAGAGCCTGACGCGGGGCTCGAACTCACAGACCGTGAGATCGTGACCTGGCTGAAGTCGGACGCTTAACCGACTGCGCCACCCAGGCGCCCCTAATTTGAATTTTCTTGATTAGTACACTCAGTATCTTTTTATCTGGTTATTGGACATAATGGGTTTCATTCCCATGAATGTCTTATCCATATCATCTGCTTGTTTTTCTATTGGGTTGCTTACCTTTTGCTTACTTACAGAATATGTAAAAGTTCTTCATGTATTTTTGGAAGCTAATCCTTTACTAATCCTCTACTGATAATTTGCCTTGTCTTTTCCCTTTGTTTAAAAAAAAATTTTTTTTTAACATTTATTCATTTTTGAGAAACAGAGTGAGTGGGGGAGGGGCAGAGAGAGAAGGAGACACAGAATCTGAAGCAGGCTCCAGGCCCTGAGCTGTCAGCGCAGAGCCTAACACAGGGTTCGAACTCACGGACCGTGAGCTGAAGTCAGGTGCTTAACTGACTGAACTGCCCAGGCACCCCTGTCTTTTCTCTTTGTTTATGGTATATGTGGTCACACGTAAAATTAATTGTTCTTTTTTGCTTATTAGTATTTTTTCCCTAAATTTTTATTTTTAAAAATTTCAAAGCTGAATACTCTGCAGTCGATTCACCACTTGTTAACATTTTGCTACGTTTGATATAATCTTTTTTACTGCACTATTGAAGAGTAAGCTGTTTCTTCCTTTCAAGTCCTTATTCTTTTTTTTCTTATTTTGCCCTGTACCTTAAGACCTTTACTAACAGGCAGAAGGAGAGTAACGGCAAACTAACACTGGTTAGGATTGTGTTCAGCTATATGTAACTGAAAACCCAAGTGATAGGGGTGTACTTTCTCATGTAACATGAGGCCCAGCTTCACACTATCACCAGTGTCCTAAGATCATCCTATATTTCTTTTTGGCCATCCTGGAGCATTTGGCTTTTGTCCTCGTAGAGGACCACCAAAGCTCCAGGCATTGCATGCATATTCTAGGCAAGAAGAAGGAAGTGCAGGGAGAAAGGAGAAGTACTTCTATCAGGAGAAAAAAAAACAAAAAACAACTTTCTTAGAAATCCTCAGAAGAGTTTCCTAACTTTTGTTGACCAGAATTATGGCATAGTCTAGCTGTAAGGGAGTCTGGGAAAAGAGGCTTTTCAGCTGAGCAGTAACTGCCTTAAATGAACATTTTTTAAGTTTATTTATTTATTTTGAGAGAGAGAGAGGGAGGGGCAGAGGGAAGAAGAGAGAGAATCCCAAGCAGATTCTACATTTTCAATGCGGAGCCTGATGTGGGGCTTGATCCCATGAACTGTG
Organism: Lynx canadensis; assembly: GCF_007474595.2. Classification (NCBI taxonomy): domain Eukaryota; kingdom Metazoa; phylum Chordata; class Mammalia; order Carnivora; family Felidae; genus Lynx; species Lynx canadensis. The sequence continues at coordinate 40,385,915 of NC_044316.2, forward strand.
AGATCGTGACCTGAGCCAAAACCGAGTCAAATGCTTATCTGACTGAGCCACCCAGGTGCCCCTGGGGTTTTTGTTAATAAGAAGTAAGGCTATGTATGTGTCACATGGCATTCTTGTCTATGCTCCTGACTTTAAGGGGAATCTAAGTTTGTTTGTTTGTTTGTTTGTTTGTTTGTTTCTTTCTTTCTTTCTTTCTTTCTATAATCTTTACATTCAATGTGGGGTTGAACTCAATGACCCCAAGATCAAGAGTTGCATGCTCTTGCAACTGAGCCAGCCAGGTACCCCAATATTTCACAATTTTATTTATTTATTTATTTGTTATTTTCAAGTAGGCTGCACACCCAGCACAGAGCCCACTTGGGGCTGGAACTCATGACCCCGAGATCAAGGCCTGAGCTGAGATCAGGAGTCAATGCTTAACTGACTGAGTCCTCCAGGTGCCCTATTATTTCACAATTTAAATAAGATGTTTACTCTTAAGTTTTTGGAAAATTCTATTAAATTATTCAGATTCCTTTGAATTTCTGATTTTCGAAAGTTATTGCCACAAATGATTGCAAAATTTTATTGAATGCCTTTTTCTTCATTTGTTGAGGTTATCATGTTTTTTTCCGTTAATCTATTAATTTGGTAAATTACATATCCAGATTTTTTTTCCTACTGTCTTTTTTAAACAGCTTTACTGAGATATAATTTGTCCATCCAAAGTGTATAATTCAGTGATTTTTGGTATATTCACAGAGTTCTACAACCATCACCACAGTCAGTTTTAGAACTTTCATTACCCTGACAAGAAATTCTGTCGCCATTAACACTCACTGCCTGTTTTCGTCCCAATCCCCCTCCTCCACTTCTACCCCCTGGAAACCACTAATCTACTGTTTCTGTGAATTTGCTTATTGTGAACATTTCATGTCAGTAGAATCCTATAATATGTAGCCTTTTGTGACTGACTTCTTTCATTTAGCATGTTTTCAAGGTTCATCCATGCTTCAGCATGTATCTTTAACTTTATTGTATCTATTTTTCATTTGAAAATGGGCAACATCTTAAAGTGGGTGGTTTCAGTATAAGATAGAGCTGTTGCCTATCTTCTTTGCAAAACATACCACCTCTCTGGGTTTTAGAGACGATTGAGTGGGACATTTTCCTCGCTCATCTTGTTCAAAATCTTGTGTGACTCATCTGTCCCCCCATCCACTCTTCTCTTTGACATGCTTCTCTACTCTTTAATCCCTTGCCGTTTAACACAGTCACAATGATAGTTTGCATTTTTTTGTTGCCATATTGAACATTTTACATTATTATTTTAGGCATTCCTCGCAGCAACTCTGAGAAGTAGAACCTACTTTTGAATAGTGGAACTTGCCATTCTCATATTATAGACTAGTACCCCAGGCCACAGATGAAAATATCTACCCAAGACACACAGATCTGTACCCCCAGACTACTTTTTCTTAAGTTTATTTACTTATTTGTGGGGGGGGGGGGCACACAAGTTGGGAGAGGGGCAGAGAGCGAGGGAGAGAGAGAATCTGAAGCAGGCTCTGCCCTGTCAGTGTGGAGCCTGATATGGGGCTCAAGCCCACAAACTGTGAGATCATGACCTGAGCTGAAATCAAGAGTCGGACACTCAACCAACTGAGCCACCTGGGCACTGCTGTCCCCCCCAGACTGACTCTGCTGCCTATGATCTTTTTAATTGAGATAGGCAAAAAAAAAAAAAAAAAGTCACCATTTTACAATGTACAATTCATTGGTTTTTAGTGTATTCACAGGGTTGTGCAATCATCACCACTATCTACCCAGAATATTTCATCACCCCCCAAAAAAGCCCTGTACCCATTAGCAGTCACTCCTCATCCTCCCTTCCCCTAGCCCTGGCCAACCATCTAATCTATCTCTGTCTCTATGGATTCTCCAGTTCTGGACGTCATACATAATTGGAATCATACAATATGTTGCCTTTTGTGTCGTGATTCTTCCACTTAGCATATTGTTTTCAGGATTCATCAAGATTGTAGCATGTATTAGGACTTTGTTCCTTTTTATGGCTGAATGATATTCCATTGTATGCATATACCGCCTTTTCTTTATTCATTCATCACTTGAACATATTGGGGTTGTTTCCATTTTTTGACTGTTGTCAGTAATGCTGCTGTAAGCATTTGTGTACAAGTATTTGTTTGATTGCTTATTTCTTTTTTTTTTTTTTAATTTTTTTTTTCAACGTTTATTTATTTTTGGGACAGAGACAGAGCATGAACGGGGGAGGGGCAGAGAGAGAGGGAGACACAGAATCGGAAACAGGCTCCAGGCTCTGAGCCATCAGCCCAGAGCCCGACGCGGGGCTCGAACTCACGGACCGCGAGATCGTGACCTGGCTGAAGTCGGACGCTTAACCGACTGCGCCACCCAGGTGCCCCTCTTGATTGCTTATTTCTTTTGGGTGTGTACTTATGGGTGGAATTGCTGGATCATATGTTAATTCTATGTTTAGTTTTCTGAGGAACCTCCAGGAGACTGCTTTTTACAGCAGCCACACCATTTTCGTTCCCAGCAGCAACATATGAGGGTTCCAATTTCTTCACATCCTCACTGTCACTTGTTATTTTTCATTTAAAAAATTTTTATGATAACCATCTTAATGGCTATGAAGTGGTATCTCACAGTGGTTTTGATTTGCATTTCCCTCATGGCCAATTATGTGGAGCATCTTTTCATATGCTTATTGGGCAATCGTATAGTTGTTGGGTTTTTTTGTTTGTTTTTTTTTTTTAATGTAAAATCATCCTTGCAAGCCTGTGTAAAGTCAACTCGCTCATGAGGTGTATTTCAAAAGAATTTGGGGATTCGGTTTCCTAATATTGTATTAGGATTTTTTTCTCTTACACAGTAGTCCCCCTCATCTATGGAGGATACGTTCCAAGACCCACCATGGGTGCCTGAAACCACAGATAGTACTAAACTGTGTGTGTGTGTGTGTGTGTGTGTGTGTGTGTGTGTGTGTGTGTGTGTGTGTGTTGTTTTTTACTATACAAATATACATGATAAACTTTAATTTATCAATTAGGCACAGTAAGAGATTAACAACAATAATAAAATAGAACAATTGTAACTATACTGTAATGAAAGTTATGTGAATGTGGTCTCTCTGAAAATATCTTTTTCTACTGTACTCACCCTTCTTGTGAGGATGTGAGATGATGAGATGCCAATGTGACGAGATGAAGTGAGATGAATGACATAGGGGTTGTCATGTAGCGTTAGGTTACTGTTGACTTTCTGACTATATGTCAGAAGGAGGATCACTTGGTTCTGGACCACAGTTGACTGCAGGTAACTAAAACTGGAAATAAGAAGGGAGAGACTACTGTATTGATAAGTGATACCGGCTTGTAATTGTCCTTTGTCAAACTATTCTCACCCTGTGTCAAGCTTATACTGGCCGGTCTTATTTGTTAGTTGAGGAGCGTTCCTTCATTTTGCCTCTGGAATAATTTTCTAAAGATTTGGGTTTATCTAGTCTTTAAAAGATTAGTACAAACTATCTTTACACCTTCTAGGCCTGACGTTTTTACTTCTTTATTATTTATTTATTATTTTTCTTATTTTTAAAGTAAGCTCTATGCTCCATGTGGGGCTTGAACTCATGACCCCAAGGTCAAGAGTCCCACGCTCCACTACCAGCCAGGCGCCCCTAGGCCTGATATTTTTTAGATGGATATATTTTAACTGTTGAAATTTCTTTACTGATTATAGGCTTATTCTGTTGTTGTTTTTTCCTTGTCAGTCTTGGTAAATTATATTTTTCTAGAAAATTGTTTTGTTTATTTCTTTTAATTTATTTATTTTTTAATTTACGGCCAAGTTAGCATATAGTGCAACGATTTCAGAAGTAGATTCCTTAATGCCCCCCTCCCAAAACCCCTCCAGTAACTCTCTGTTTGTTCTATGTTTATTATTTTTGCTTCCTTTCCCTTATGTTTATCTGTTTTGTATCTTAAATTCTTCATATGAGTGAAGTCATGTGATATTTGTCTTTCTCTGACTAATTTTGCTTAGCATAATACCCTCTAGTTCCACCCACATAGTTGCAAATGGCAAGATTTCATTCTTTTTGACTGCAGAGCAATACTCCATTGTGTATGTATACCACATCTTCTTTATCCATTCATCCATCGGTGGACATTTGGGTTCTTTCCATACTTCAGCTATTGTCGATAGAGCTGTTAAAACATGGGGGTGCATGTGCCTCTTTGAAACAGCACACCTGTATCCCTTGGATAAATACCTAGTAGTGCAATTGCTGGGTCATAGGGTAGTTCTATTTTTAATTTTTTGAGGAACCTCCATACTGTTTTCCAGAGTGGCTGCACCAGTTTGCATTCCCACTAGCAGTGCAAAAGAGATCCTCTTTCTCCTCATCCTTGCCAACATCTGTTGTTGTCTGAGTTGTTAGTGTTAGCCATTCTGACAGGTGTGAGGTGGTATCTCATTGTGGTTTTGATTTGTATGTCCCTGATGATGAGTGATGTTGAGCATTTTTTCATGTGTTGTTTGACCATCTGGATGTCTTCTTTGGAGAAATGTCTATTCGTGTCTTTTGCCCATTTCTTCACTGGATTATGTGTTTTTTGGGTGTTGAGTTTGATAACTTCTTTATAGATTTTGGAGACTAACCCTTTATCTGATATGTCATTTGCAAATATCTTTTCCCATACCGTTTTTAGTTTTGCTGATTGTTTCCTTCTAACTTAGTTGCATTATCATAGAACATTGTATAGTGCCAATTCTTTTCTATTTTTCTTTTTTTTTTTTTTTTTTGAGAGAGAGCAGAAGCAGGAGAGGGGTAGAGGGAAAGGGAGAGAGAGAATGAGAGAATCTCAAGCAGGCTCCCCGCCCAGTGCAGGGCTCTATCCCATGATCAAGAAGAGATCGTGGCCTGAGCCAAAATCAAGAGCTGGATGCTCAATCGACTGAACCACCCAGGTACCCCAATATCAATTCTTTACTGAGATTTGCTGTATGACCTATTTTGTGGTCAATTTTCATAAAGAATTCTTTTTTTTTTTTTTTTTAAGTTTATTTATTTTGAGAGAGTGTGAGAGCAAGCATGGGGGGGTGGGGAGAGAGAGAGAGAGAGAGAGAGAGAGAGAGAGAGAGAGAGAGAGAAAGAATCCCAAGCAGGTTCTGCACTGCCAGCACTGACCTCTGTGCAGGGCTCAAACTCATGAACCATGAGATCATGACCCGAGCCAAAACCGAGAATTGGACACTTAACCCATTGAGCCACTCAGGCACCCCTTCATAATGAATTCTTTGAGTTCTTAAAAAGAGAACTGTAGAGGTGCCTGGGTGGCTGTCGGTTAAGCCTCTGACTCTTGATCTTGGCTCAGGTCATGATCTCACAGTTTGTGAGACTGATCCTGAGTTGGGCCCTGTGCTGAGAATGCAGAGCTTGCTTGGGATTCTCTCTCCCTCTTTCTCTGCCCCTCCCCCACTGTCTCTCTCTCTTTCTCTCTCTCTCTCTCAAAATAAATAAACTTTTTAAAAAAGAGAGAACTTTGAATGCTGGGATAGAAAAAATATGTCTCTTTCTAAATATATATATACACACACACATTATACATATATATGTATATACATATATACATATGTGTGTGTGTGTGTATATATATGTATATATATGTGTATATATATATATTAGATTAAACTCATTTATTAGGTTGTTCACATTTTCTCTATCCTTATTAATATTTGGTAGACTTAAGGCACCTGGGTGGCTCAGTCGGTTAAGCGTCTGACTCTTGGTTTTGGTTCAGGTCATGATCCCAGGGTGGTGGGCTCGAGCCCCAGGTCAGGCTCCTCAGTCAGCATAGAGCCTGCTTAAGATTCTCTCTCTCTCCCTCTGCCTCTTTCTCCCCTGCTAGTGCTTTGTCTCTCAAATTAAAATATATGTATATATTTGGTTGACTTAATATATCAATAATTTAAAATTGTATTTAAAATTTCCTATACATAGATTTGTCAGTGTCTCCTTGTGGTTCTATTAATTTTTGTTGGAAGTATTTTGAGGATGCCTTCCTTGCCCATATGTTTTGGGGTGCCTTACCTGAAACTGGCTGCCGTTGAACTTTGCCTCTAGATAATGAAACCAGTAAAGTTATCAGTCTTGTGGTTACTTTAACTTCAGTGTCATATTTATTGAAGTAGAAATTTCTGAACGAAAGGCCAAGATACTGCCTGCTCAGTGAAAAAAACGTTTTATTAGAAATATCTAAGTTTAGGATTATTGCATCTTCCTGGGAATTGTTCTTATTACCATTTTGTAATGATTCTCTTACTCTACTAATGTTTTTTGCTTTAGATTTCCTCTGTCTAATGTTAATATAATAATACAAGTAATGTCCTTAATAGTTTCTCTATCATCAGTCTGTCTCTCTTACAATTTATTCTTCATGCACAGTGTTAGTCTTCAAAAAAGTAAATTTTTAAGAAGTATTTTTTAAAAATCAGATTATTTGATTCCATTCTGCCTGTGGAATAATTTTTCCCCTTCTCTGAATATATGATTTTTTTTTATGTCTCTGAGTCACTTGTCAAAGTCTTTCTGCTTCATTCTGCCTGTTTCTGCTTGGTGAATTCTGTCGTATCTCCCGAAGTCCCAGCTCTGGTGTTTCCTTTGTACATTTATTCCACTTAGTTACCCATTTTTTCTCATAGTTACTCCTACATATGTTCATTTCTTTCTTTCTTTTATTCTTTTCTTTTTCTTTCTTTCTCCCACTTTTTTTTATGGGTGTAAAATTTATATTCAGTGAAATGCATAGACCTTAAGAGTACAATTTGATGATTTTGGTAAATTTTTATACCTTTGCAACTACTACTCCAGTCAAGATATAGAATATTTCCATCAGCCCAGAAAGATATCTTATGTGCCTGCTTCTGGTCATTCTCCACCCCCTGTAGGTAACCCCTGTTTTGATTTCTACAATCATAGATTAGTTTTGAACTTTATGTAAATGGAATCATACATTGCAAAGTCTTATGTCTGACTTTGTTCACTCAACCTATTGTTGAGATTTATCTGTTTTTTTTTTTTCATTTTTTAAAATGTTTTTTAAATTTATTTTTGAGAGATAGAGCACTAGTGGGGAGGGGCAGAGAGAGGGAGACACAGAATCCAAAGCAGGCTCCAGGCTCCAAGCCATCAGCACAGAGCCTGACGTGGGGCTAGAGCTCACGAACTGCGAGATCATGACTTGAGCCAAAGTCGGACACTTAACCAACTGAGCCACCCAGGCACCCCAAGAGATGTATCTGTTTTTATGTATGTCTGTAATTGCTTCTTTTTTTTATTGCTGAGTAGTATTCCAATACACTACAATGTCTTCATCTGTTCTCCTGTTGTTGGATATTTGGAACATTGCCATTTAGGACTATTATAAATAAAGCTGCTGTAAACATTTTTTTTTTTTTAATTTACATCCAAATTAGTTAACATATAGTGCAACAATGATTTCAGGAATAGATTCCTTAATGCCCCTTACCCATTTAGCCTATCCCCCCTCCCACAACCCCTCCAGTAATCCTGTTTGTTCTCCATATTTATGAGTCTCTTATGTTTCGTCTCCCTCCCTGTTTTTATATTATTTTTGTATCCCTTCCCTTACGTTCATCTGTTTTGTCTCTTAAAGTCTTCATATGAGTGAAGTCATATGATACTTGTCTTTCTCTGACTAATTTCACTTAGCATAATACCCTCCAGGTCCATCCACGTAGTTGCAAACAGCAAGATTTCATTCTTTTTGATTGCCGAGTAATACTCCATTGTACATACATACCACCTCTTCTTTATCCATTCATCCATCGATGGACGTTTGGGCTCTTTCCATACTTTGGCTATTGTTGATAGTGCTGCTATAAACATGGGGGTGCATGTGTCTCTTCGAAACAGCACACCTGTATCCCATGGATAAATGCCTAGTAGTGCAATTGCTGGGTCGTAGGGTAGTTCTATTTTTAATTTTTTGAGGAACCTCCATACTGTTTTCCAGAGTGGCTGCACCAGTTTGCATTCCCACCAACAATGCAAAAGACATCCTCTTTCTCTGCATCCTTGCCAACATCTGTTGTTGCCTGAGTTGTTAATGTTAGTCATTCTGATAGGTGTGAGGTGGTATCTCATGGTGGTTTTGATTTGTATTTCCCTGATGATGAGTGATGTTGAGCATTTTTTCATGTGTTGTTTGACCATCTGGATGTCTTCTTTGGAGAAATGTCTATTCATGTCTTTTGCCCATTTCTTCACTCGATTATGTGTTTTTTGGGTGTTGAGTTTGATAACTTCTTTATAGATTTTGGAGACTAACCCTTTATCTGATACGTCATTTGCAAATGTCTTCTCCCATTCTGTCGGTTGCCTTTTAGTTTTCCTGATTGTTTCCTTCGCTGTGCAGGACCTTTTTATTTTGATGAGGTCCCAGTAGTTCATTTTTGCTTTTTGTTTCCCTTACCTCCAGAGACATGTTGAATAAGAAGTTTCTGTGGCCAAGATGAAAGAGATTTTTGCCTGCTTTCTCCTCAAGGATTTTGATGGCTTCCTGTCTTACATTTAGGTCTTTCATCCATTTTGAGTTTATTTTTGTGTATCGTGTAAGAAAGTGGTCCAGGTTCATTCTTCTGCATGTCGCTGTCCAGTTTTCCCAGCACCACTTCGTGAAGATACTGTCTATTCAATCGGATATTCTTTCCTGCTTTGTCAAAGATTGGTTGGCCATACGTTGTGGGTCCATTTCTGGGTTATTCTGTTCCATTGATCTGAGTGTGTGTTCTTGTGCCATGCTGTAAACATTCTTGTACGAGTCTCTGTAGACATGTTTTCATTTCTCTTAAACAAATATCTAGTAGTGGAATGCTTAGTTGTGATGTACCTAGGGATATGTTTAATTGTATAAGAAACTGACAACAATATTTACTTTTTTAAAGTAGCATTTATCACAACAAATTGCATTTATTAGTTTGTGTCTGTCTCGTCCATGGATCTGATAGCTCCTCAAAGCTTGGACATATCCTTTTGTACTTATAACAGTGCCTAATACAGTAGTGTATATATGGTGCTCCATAAATGTTGAGTGAGTAGCTATAGTTCTTTATTGGTATTACTTTTATGGAATTTATCACATGCTCTTGTTGGTTGTGTGTATTTTTTTTCTTTACTAGATTTCAGGCTTCTTAGTAAGTAGGACCTTGTTTGTGTTTCCCAGAATATCTGTCACATTGCTTTGAAAATTACTTGTGATGTGTGAATGAATAAACCAGCCTGTCTGGTAGGAAGTGAAGATCCTGGGACAGAAGAATAAAAGATGTTTGCCTTTTGTCTCTTCTGATTGGGAGGAAGAGAAGGAAAACTGGGCAGAGCTTCTGGTATACATCATTGCTCAAGTTTTTGGCTGGGGGAGCTCACTGAGACTTTGGCCTGGGAGGACCATCTTGTACCTTGGTGCTTTGTCTAATTTGCCTCCATTCCAATAATGTCATGCCACAGTGAGAGAGGGGTTTTTATCTTCAGTTGGTGTGATTGGCCCTGAAGAAGGTTATATAGGACAGTAGACCATTTTTGCATCGTATGATTGCATCATACACTGACACAAAATTAGGTTTTACTTTGCAGAATGTGTTGCTTGTGACACAGAGGAAATAGATGCAGTATTTAAATATTTGGGGAGCACCTGGGTAGCTCAGTTGGTTAAGTGTCCCACTTAGGCTCAGGGCATGATCTCACAGTTTGTGAGTTTGAGCCCCACATTTGACTCTGTGCTGACAGCTCAGAGCCTGAAGCCTTCTTCAGATTATGTCTCCCTCTCTCTCTGCCCCTCCCCCGCTAGTGTGCATGTGCGTGGGCTCTCTCTCTCTCTCTCTCTCTCAAAGATAAATAAACCTTAAAAAAATTTGTTTTAAATATTTGGTATTGTGTTCTTATTTTGCAGTTAAATCCAGATGTGAATGTTTTCCAGCGGAAATTTGTGAATGAAGTTAGAAGATGTGAAGAAATGGATCGAAAGCTTCGTATGTGCATTTTGGTCCTGTATGATGTTCCTATAATGAGTCATTTGTCTTAAATTAGAGATGCTAGTCCTCTTAACAAAACGAGAAAATACTACAGGAGAAAAAGAAAGGAGGAATAGTCTTGGGATCTTGATATTAAGATGAATTTCTCATGTACAAGTGGATTTTATGGTATTGGGGCTAGGTGGTGCTTAATGGAAACTTTGAGATGACAAGATTGCAAGCTGAACACATTGGTTATTTTTTATGGGAAGGGTTTTACAGCTACTGCTATAGCTATTGCATTATAGAATTCTGAGAGACAGGACTCAGACCACTATTTTTATTTTATTTTTATTTTGTTTTATATGTTTTTTAATTTAAAAATATTATTTATTTATTATAATTTTTAAAGATTTTATTTTTAAGCAGTGTGGGCTTAAACCCACAACCCTGAGATCAGGAGTCGCACATTCCACCGACTGAGCCACCCAGGCGCCCACCATCTATTTTAGATATCAATATAACCACCTTTTAATTTGAGCTTTTTATGAAGGAAGAAACTAACACATTTATCAGGGTACTGTTGAGAGTTGGGGAGTGCATAAACTTTATTTCATTCATTCCTCACAATATTCCTTCAGTTGGGTATTACCTCATTTAATAAATTAGGAAGCCAGGATGCCTGGTTGGCTCAGTCAGTAGAGCATCTGACTCTTGATCTCAGGGTGGTGAGTTTGAGCCCCACATGGGGTGTAGAGATTACTTAAAAAATAAGTATTAAATAAATAAATAAACGGGGAAACCAAAGATCAGAGAGGTTAAGTGACTTGCCCGGGAACATAAGCAGTTGTACTGGAACCAGTATTTAAATCCAGGTTGTTCTCTCTGGCTCTGAAACCCGTGATCTCACTACTATAATATGCCCGCTTTTAGTTAGCTGATTGGTGAATTTGGTCCCTGCGCTAAAAAAGTTGCTAGTTGCCACTTTTCTCTTCTGGTATTTTGGGACCTTATTCCGTGTCGTGCTTTTTGGGTTTTTGTGTTGTTAAAACTGATCTGATTGTTTTTCAAGTTTAATGAAACGCTTTTGATCTGGAGTTGTCTCACGAGTTTGCTAAATGTCAAATATTCTATTGAATCACCCTGTTCTGTAACTCTGTTCTACAACAGTATCTACAAGCAGAACCATCATACTCTGGGGCAGTAGTTGCACAGGGTGGAGAACTGAAGCAGATGAGGTCCAGTTTTAAGATCAAAAGAGGAAAGGAAGACAGTAGTGGGATGATGATCCTCTCTGGGGTAGCTGCGGTTGTTATAGAGTGTGCAGTGGAGGAAGAGGAACGTGGAGAAAAAAAGGATTTACATGTTCTGCTTCTTTTATATGAGAGTATCTTTCTGGGAATGAAGCTCTTTTTAGCCAGGTTTGGGGTCTTATTTTTTTTCTCAGATACTGGCAATTCCAGGCCTATGCTATACATGAATATTTTGCTTCTGTCATTTTAGGATTTGTTGAGAAAGAAATAAGAAAAGCTAATATCCCAATTATGGACACTGGTGAAAACCCAGAGGTGCCCTTCCCCCGGGACATGATTGACTTAGAGGTAAACAATTCTTCTGAGGAAGCCAGAAGTTTCTTTCTACTTAAGTGCAGAAATTATTTTCCTGTGTGGGTGGACAGTAGAGGAATTCTTGCTGTCCTTGTCCACATTGTCTCTTGCTTGTAAATATCTTGTGAAAACTTACTATAGAGCACTATCTTGAACAGTATCACATGCCACCAAATAAGTGTTTACTGCCTTATCGAAACCTTATTGGATTAACACCAACTTATCTAGTAATTTATTCATCTCATAGACTAAATGAATAACCAGTAGAGTTTTCAGTATTTATTTTTTTCCATCCAGAGTCCCCTGAGAAATTCAACTGTGTAATAGAACCTATAGATAAAGACAGATGATGTTAAGCAAAAAAATTTCATAAAGAAAGTTGCCCTGGTAAAATCACACATTTGCTGGGTAGATATAAAATTACGTTTGAACCATCAGGGTGGCCAAGAGTTCTGTGGGATGGATGAATTCATCCGTCTTTCACATCAAGCATATTGAGCTTAGTTTGAGTTAATAGTTTGATTTTATTTATTTATTTACTTATTTTTTCTGTAGGCCAATTTTGAAAAGATTGAAAATGAACTGAAGGAAATCAACACAAACCAGGAAGCTCTGAAGAGAAACTTCCTGGAACTGACTGAATTAAAATTTATACTTCGCAAAACTCAGCAGTTTTTCGATGAGGTCAGACTATTGTTTCTTTTAGTATTTGAGCAGCTGATATTATACCTGCACAAGTGGGCCATGCTGTTATTCCAAAAATTATTTTAATTTGCTAGTTTGAAAGCAATACCATTTTCGCACTGTTTTAGTTGAAGGAATGTCAGATTATGTTCCATTTCTCATGCAGTACACAGCCAGTCATGGTTTTGTATGCTTTTGCATTTTCTGCAATTTTTCATTACAAGATGGGGAAAGGAACCCGAAAGTAGTTGTATATATTATAGTTGAAATTTTGTCATTATATTTTGAGGTAAGTAAATGCTTAAGGTAAAAGTTGAAGCAACAAGAAACATTCAGTCATACATGAAATTATAACAAAGGCTTAACCTCCAAAACTTTTATCATCAAATTTTTATTTTTATCTTATTCTCCATGTTTGCTTATCTACCATGAGTACATTTGTAACAATCCACATAGCACAAGTCACACTTTAATTTTTCAAGAGTTTCTCGTTATGTTCTATGGAAATAGAACTGGTAGGATGCCTATTTTGAAATTCCCGGATTTTCATGGAAACTCAGTCACACTACCTTATAGGGAAAAATGTTAAGTCAGTTTCTAGGTTAAAAATGTAGGTGATGATGACAGATGACAGTTTGCTGAGGTGAGCCCACAGAAAGGCTTTAGAGCAAGACTTTCAGAAGGATTCCTTCTCCTCATTAAATGTGGAGAGGAGTCTTAGCTTTGAGCCTGGACTTGGCTTTGTTGATGGCCTAAGGTATCGAGAATTCTCTTCTTTTACAGCAAGGTGTCTTTGCCACCAGATTAGCAATATCAGACACTTCTGCTACTGTTCCAGCGACTCTTTAGTGTGCCTTCCATAAAGTTCTTTATATTCTTTGCTCAACAACAACAAAAAAATTGGCAAAGCTTTTTAAAAAAAGAGGGCCCATTTTAGTTAGCATCTGATGTATTCTCAGTTCCATTTTTAATATCGGTCTTTTAAGGACTGGAGCAGGGGCTCTCTAACCAGCAGCATGAGCCTCACCTGGGAACTTGTCAGGATGCACATCATTAGTCCCCACTCCAGATTTCAGACTTGGTGAATCAGAAACTCTGAGGGTGGGGCCCAGCAGTCTGTTTTCACAAGGTGACTCTGAGGGACAGTGGTTTGTGAACCCCTGGGCTGGAGAACGTCAGCCAAAAATGTGACACATTCCTCAATAACTAAAGATGGACTCAGAGAAGCCATGCTAATTAAAAAAAATCTATTGGGGAAAGGGGCAAAAGCTCATATGAACTTAATTGCCTGGTCATCCCAAGAATCAGAATCTGGCTATATGTCAAGAGAGGTTTGGTGTGAATATTCGGCTTGCTCACTGAGTTGAGAATTTTGAGACTGATGAGGACTTCTTTCACCAGTCCCGGATATCTCATCGAATTAGAGGTTGTGGGACAGTGTGATTAACTCTTTCCAAGTGTTTCAGGTCTTTTGCAACAGGCATGGCCACTTATGTCTCATGGTTTTAATGAACAGATAATCTGGAATTCTAGTTGCTCATTGCCTAAACATCAGTGTATTTATATTCACTAATTCACTGAGCATTTAGTGAGCACCTACTCTTCGTGAGGCACAAGATGAGTAAGGCATGGCCCCTGTGCTCAAGGAATGTATCACTTAGTCATATCAGAAAACATCCCAGGGCACAGTGTCTCCATAGGCTCACAGATGTGTGCTTTCCTAAATGCGTCCAAGCTGCTCTCTCACAGATCCAATTTGAACTGGCCGCAGAATCGAAGCTCAGGTACTTTTAACATCATTTGGGGCTTAATTCTTTTGCCCCCCCCTTTCCCTTTTGATATAGCTTTAGTTTATTGCTGGGATGTTGCTGAAATGTATGACAATGTCTTTCTTAACCTCCTGAGTTTAAGGAATAGAATAGGCTTCTTTGTCTAGTTCATTCTGGAGAAATTCTGAATAAAGACTGACAGATGGACTCCCTTATGAGCAATAGTTACTTGAACTGTTTTTTTTTAATGTTTATTTCTTTTTTGAGAGAGAGTGTGCGCACATGCACACGAGTGGGGGAGGGGCAGAGAGAGGGAGACAGAGGATCCGAAGCGGGCTCCGCACTGACATCAGAGAGCCTGATGCTGGGCTTGAACTCACAAACCTTGAGATTGCGACCTGAGGAACATTTGGACGCTTAACCAACTGAGCCACCGAGGTGCTCTGTTACTTGAACTATTAATGTTATTAAAAAGAAAATATTAAAACAAAATAAGAGAAATTACTTGGAAAGATAACCAAAGTGTTAAAATCATAAGTTCTTTGTGAGTAATAAGTCTAAACATGAAACCCCCATGCTGAGAAGGCAGGCTGGAAGTCTTTACGACCTTCATGCCCAGTCAATCCATGGTGGGTTGTTTTCCCTTTATTCACGCAAAACATTTCTTTTCTTTCTTTTTTTTTTAATCTCTGAGTACTTTTTTTTTTTTTCAACGTTTATTTATTTTTGGGACAGAGAGAGACAGAGCATGAACGGGGAAGGGGCAGAGAGAGAGGGAGACACAGAATCGGAAACAGGCTCCAGGCTCTGAGCCATCAGCCCAGAGCCTGATGCGGGGCTCGAACTCACGGACCGTGAGATCGTGACCTGGCTGAAGTCGGACGCTTAACCGACTGCGCCACCCAGGCGCCCCAAATCTCTGAGTACTTTTGAGCCCAAGTCCTGGGCTGTAAGAGGTTCTTTGACTGCTCTTGTCCTCAACCCCTCTTGTTCCTACACCCTCACCGTAGTGTAGGGAGGTTTCTGGCAAGAGCCACTCGGCCTTTCCTCTCTGAGTGCACGGTCAGTGCCTTGCCTGCTCCTGCCACTGGCTCAGAGGTTCAGCCAGGTCCCTCTCAATGGTGCCTGCCCTGCTATTGCCAAGCACCAGTCTCAGCTGTCGCTGCCATGGCAGGTGATAAGACCTCACAGTGTAAGTGCATCTGGGCATGTGAGTGTGCACGTTAAATAATGCAAAAGAAAAAGAAACATGGGACCCTCAAATCTCAGAAATGGCACTTTTTGCGTGAGATTGTCTTCCATGCCTGAAATCACAGTTTGCAAACGGCCTAAAATACAACCAGTTTTGAGTCCTTCTTTTTTATATAATTTGGTGAACATGATCAATAATTTATAATAATGAGTTAGCAGAAAATGGCCAAATCGGGAAAGGGTTCTTTCCGTCTTTAGGCATAGCGGTCATGATTGGCAAGGCATCTGGAAGGGGAAGAGTAAGCGTAAATTCGATATTCTTATGATTTAAGATGATTACAAATTCAACTTAGCCATTTCTCATCCAGAGCAATTAAAATGACTTGTTAATGATTATCCTTTTCTCAGTCTTCTTGCTTATGAAGAACTGTGAGAGCTGAAGAGTGCTCTCTGCATCTTTTACCATAAGCATCCTAGCCCATGAGAACGTAAAGAAGACTGGAAAAGTAATGGTTAATGGCATGCAGGTTCCTGCCTCCTTTCCTCCTGAGTCTTCCATCCATCTGCTCTTCTTTACTTTTCTTTCCCATCTGCCTTCTCCTTTGGGGCTTGGGTGAATACCGGAAGTGATGAAATGCGATTTCTCTCTCACTGGAGATGGAAGTAAGAGTGTTTGCTCTTGGTAATTAATGCAGCTGGATCCGGATGTGCTACTTCTATTTCAGTGTAGACAGGGAGCCTCAGAAATTCTGCCACTTCCTCTTTCAGGGCATGGTTTCAGTGTTCCGACTGGGGGAAAGGGTAAACCAGAGAGCATAGCAAGTCATTTAAAGGCACGTTGGCAGTGTTGTTATTGTTATTAGGGAGCCCAGAATAGGATTTAGGTACCCCACAGTGTGGTTTTAGAGATTGTTTTAAAGGCCCTCAGTGAGCGGTCTGGTCCTCCTAGTTCCCCATGAGGCCCAATTATTTTATTAAAAAAATTTTTTTTACTCCCCTCTCTAAGATTTAGGATTCTTAAGTATGAAGTGGTGAGATTATTAATTAGAATATCATCACAAGTTTCCATTTAATTTTAATTCCGCTGGGTCCTTTTTGTGCCCAGAGTCCCCAGATGCAGTTTTCAGAGGAGTCTAGTTGCTCAGCACTTTTTGCTGTTAGAGCGGTTGTCCCCTTTAGAGCACATAGGCTTGCACTGAGTCTGATCTTCTGGGTTTACTTTAGCCAGGCCTTGTGAACCGCGTAGGGAAGTAGGCCGGAGTCTTGTGTGTAGCAGTCAGTTTCACTGTTTTTCACCAAGGGACATCCCAAGAACCAGTTGAAATGAGGTAGTCGTCTAGATCCTTAAAATAAGTTGCCTGTGGCTTGCAATAAGCCGATGTGATATTAGGCAGAAACAAAAAAAGCCCCCTAAATTTCCACTTGAGAGCAAGTGGAAACCTGTGCCCCCATTATCTCATCTTAAACTTTTTCGTATATCATGACAATATTTCTCTGCCCTCTGGCATACTCAAAGCCCGCCCTACCTTTTCTTTCTTTCTTTTTTTTGAAGGGGGTGGGGAGTTGAATGTTGATCCTGCATCAACTTTTAGATTTCACTTCCCCAGAAAATTGCTTTCTCTTTTTTAGGTTCTCAACCTAATCATTTGGTTTATATTCAGGTTTATTTATACTCAATCCTAAAGCCCTCCCCCACCCCCCTTAACTTTACATTTCCTACGACTTACCAAGTGAGGTTCCCGTGATCAATTTTTTGATCACAGGGTTAACAGGAATAGAATGTTTGGAATGAAGATGATAGAGAAAAATTCTCCTGATTTTTTTGTTTAGTTCTGCTTTTGAAAAGGAAGATTTTTCTGGCATAGTTCTTGTCTTTGGTCAAACAAATAGTGCGTGGATATTAAAGTTGAGGAGATCAGGCGGTAGAGAAGTTGATTGGCCTTTATTTTTTAGAGAGCTTCTCAGACCTTCCTGATTGGTAAGAATAAAAGGTGTTAGAATGTGGTGGGTAGAGAGAGTCTAGGAAGTATAGACCTCCATCTGAGAAGGTCCCTCTCCTCCTTCATTTCATTGTATAAACTGTCGTGGTGGAAATCATTTTAAATCTAAACAATTAAATTAGCCCACATGTTCTATATTGGCTTATGATTGGTTACTTTTTCTCACTTGATTTAGATTCCTGGCTTCAGCTATGTTCTCAGTGACCCTTAAACTATATAGCCTAACATGAACTTTTTAATATTCCTAGATTCGTGGTTAGAAATGAAGGCATTCAGATAGGTTTTCACTTTTTCTTCCCTTTATTGATGCAGTCAAGGCCAGGCCTGCCCAGCCAATATGCTGCTGCTTCTTTTGGAGAAAGAAATACTAGGGGAGAGGGGCAAAGGGAGAGAGAGGATCTTAAGCAGGCTCCACACTCATGGAGCCCGACACGGAGCTTGATCCCACCTCTCTGGGATCATGACTTGAGCTGAAATCAAGAGTCAGACACTCGTCCAACTGAGCCACCCAGGCACCCCGAAAGAAATACTCTTTAAAGCCCATGGCTTGGAGCATTTTTTTTACAGTGGCCATGCTGAAAGTTTTCGTGTTCTGAATTTTGAAGAGCATGGAAAACCCAGTCTCGTGGAGACGCCCCTTCCGCCTTTCTCCAGTCCACACTGTGCTCAGGACAGTGGCGGTGCCTTGCTTTTCTCCTTGGAAAGAGAGTCTCCATCTTTCACATTCTCACACAGGGAAAATTTTAGTTTGTAGCTACCTGGAAATTTGATGTTGAGAGTATCTTCAGAGCTGCTTTGGTCTTGCTGAAAATGAAGAAACGTTGCAGCTTCCATCCGTATGCAAAGGTATTTCCTGGTACTTTCATGGCTTATTCAGGGAAACAGAGGAAAAATGGTTTCCACCTAAGTAACAGATTTATACATGTCATCATTATTTAGTGTTTTTTCTTTATTCCTTATTTCAAAAACCATTTCCCCAGATGCCTTTACTGGGGCTACAAAGCTTTCTTTACCTCTTGTTTCTTTTCTTTGTTTTCTTCCCCTATTCTTGTCTTCTTTTTGTGGCTGTCTTCTCTTTTGGTGGTTTTTTTTTTTTTTTTTTTCCCTCGTCTTTATTTTCTGAACTTATCTCCCGGTTCCTCGTTCCCTGCATGCCACTAACTATTTTCATTAGATATTAATTGATTTGTGAATTCAGGCTGAATTGCATCATCAGCAGATGGCGGATCCAGACTTGTTGGAAGAGTCCTCGTCCCTCTTGGAGCCGAGTGAGATGGGAAGGGGCACACCGTTAAGACTTGGGTAAGTACTACTGCAAGCCTCCATATGTCAGTGGGGTCAGTTCATTTTTGGGGGGGACGGGGAGCAGCGGTCATGTTCATTGTTGCTGTTCAAGAGTGGTGAGGCTGGCCCGTTCACTTGCTTCCAGGATGTGTTCTCTTCTGAGCCTCTTGAGAGGTGTTTCTAAGTCACTTGGATTCAGTTCCTGATTTGTCCTGTCAACCCTATCCTGGGGTCCAGGAATAAGACTTTGGGAGCCCTTTTGGCGTAACATTGCATAGCCTTGTGTTTGTCGTCCGTGCCCCTCTCCTCTCGCTTCCCTTCTTTGTCTTAAAGCCCTCTGTCCCGTGGCATGGAATCGAGTTCCCCATCTGCCTCTTCTCCCCACAGCTTCGTGGCTGGTGTGATTAACCGGGAGCGCATCCCTACTTTTGAGCGCATGCTTTGGCGGGTGTGCCGGGGGAATGTGTTCCTGCGACAGGCTGAAATCGAGAACCCCCTGGAGGATCCTGTGACTGTAAGACTAGGAAATTGTGTCCCGTGGAGTAGGTCTTGTAAAGGGAGCCCAGAGCAGTGACACTGCATGGTACCACCTGAATCTGACACTCCCACAGAGGAGCCCTTATGTTTACTCCTGCTTTGACTTGCACATTTGAAATACTGCTCTTTTCCTCTTAACTCCCATCGTGTGTGTACAGATGATGTATACTGACATGTGCCTGGACATTTTCAAGCCCCACTTGTGTAGGTATTATTTGGATTATAAATGTGTTTTTTTCCAGTTATCTTAAACCTCAGCTTTATTTAAAAAAAAATTTTTTTTTTATGTTTTTATTTATTTTTGAGACAGAGAGAGACAGAGCATGAACAGGGGAAGGGCAGAGAGAGAGAGAGACACACAGAATCCAAAGCAGACTCTAGGCTCTGAGCTGTTAGCACAGAGCCCGACACAGGGCTTGAACTCATGGACTGTGAGATCATGACCCGAGCTGAAGTCGGACGCTTAACCGACTGAGCCACCCAGGCGCCCCAAACCTCAGCTTTATATGCTTTCTGTTACTTATCTGAGACCAAAAGAAAATCAACTTTATGAAAATTAAAGCAAGATATCTGGTTCCAAGTTTGGTAATATCCATATAAGGAGAGAGTTCCTCAACTGTGAGCTCGATAAGTTGATAAAATTTTTAGTTGGTAAGGTTTTTTTGTCTACTTGTTTGTTGGGAGATTTAGAAACTTAATTTAAGGATAATATATTGTACAAGGTAGGATAATCTTCCCCACCCAGTGCTTTGCAGAGTAGGAATGGCTGAGTCTCTTGGCATTTGACATAACGGGCCAGAGTTCTTAACATCAGCCTACACTAAGTATCGTGAGTCCTGATGTCAAGGATCACAAGCAAGGAAGATTAAATGTATTGCAAAAAAAAAAAAAAAAAAATTTACTTCCCTTTTGTATCGGTATTATTTAGAAGCCTGGGCTTGGTTTGTCTGTTGAAAATGATCTTTTGGATTTTCTTAGATTACCATTCTTTGTCC
This sequence comes from Lynx canadensis, assembly GCF_007474595.2. Classification (NCBI taxonomy): domain Eukaryota; kingdom Metazoa; phylum Chordata; class Mammalia; order Carnivora; family Felidae; genus Lynx; species Lynx canadensis. The sequence goes on from NC_044316.2 coordinate 40,406,038, forward strand.
CACCTAAGAAGAGAGATTGAATTTGTGACTCCTCAGAGTGGGTGGGTCGGGCAGCTGAAAATCTGAGGCTTTCATCCTTTTATCCTCCTAAACAGGAGGGTGGTGGCACTTAGGGTACAACGAGCCCCCCAGAGGAGCAGTTTTACAGACTCACTGAAGCCTGTGCTTGGCTTGTGGAGACATTGCAGTCTGCAGTCACACCTCCTATGGAACTGTTCTCAGGAATCTTCAGCCAAGTTTCTGGGCAACAGAAACACTATTATCAACAAATTGAGGAAAGGGGGTCTGGCTAGCTACAGCAGAGCAGCTGCACAAAGAATGCGCTCCAGTTTATTCCTGGAGAATGAAGGAATTTAAGACACGTAGCATCATTGTCTTCACGCCACATCTCCTTTTATCCTTCTGAAGTCTGTTTGCTTTTTATTATAAAAACTCTAGGAATATGAGAAATACAGGCAACTAGAGACAATACTAGTTAACACCCAGTTAAGCTTATTTTTCTGATCTTTCCCTGCAGTCCTTGCATCAGACTTTGCGTGTAAACTTGGTATTTGGAATAGATTGCCTTCCTCCCTGCTCCTTAGATCAAACTTAGCATGAAGCATGAGATTCTACATCAACATTCTTCCCACCTCTGTTCCTTAGAGTTACTCAGTCCCCTTTATCTGGGAATTTCTAAGCATGGGAATAAGCAGGAATGGCTTCCTCTCCTCTCTTCCGTACTTACTCAGGTAGTATAAGGTTTGAAGTTGAATTGGTAATAAGGGCTATATTGTGCTACGAGGAGAATCATCTGAGCATCTGTGTTCAGCTCACGGTTGAGTTTAAAAACAAATACAGAAAGTTTTTTGTGCATTACGGATTATAGGACAAATGTTCTTATAGTGGAGCTTAAGAAATAGATGGAGGATAATAGTTCGAGTGCAGGGTTGCCGTATCCTTAAAGGACTCCCATTCCTATATCACCAAGAAAGTAGGTTATTCAAGAAATATTCTTCCAGAGTAGAAGTCTAAATTCTCTGTTTCTGGTTTGGGGCCCAGGGTGACTACGTGCACAAATCTGTATTCATCATTTTCTTCCAAGGCGATCAGCTGAAAAACAGAGTCAAGAAAATCTGTGAAGGGTAAGAGAAATGTGCCTCCCTGAGGGTGCAATCAGAATGCCTTGACTGTTAAGCCTTAGGATACAGAATAATGAAACAATAGCCCTTTTAGTCTACCTTAATGCAATACATATATCTTCTAATAATGTTAGGGCTATTTTAAATAATTAGAAACGGTCTCAGTTCATTTTTAAAAGTACTGTCAAAACCACAATTTCCTTTCTTTGGAAAGAAAGTAATTAGGACTCATGGTTTATAAATGCTGCATTGTTCTAGGACAATGGGTTTGTGTACCCAGCAGTGTGCCATAGGTATTGCGCCTGTAAACTTTTCTGAAATTCTGCCTATGAGATCTCTTTTCCATGCCATTTTTCTCTAGTAACTTATAATATGATTTGTATTACTGAGTTTTATAATTTTAATCTAAGGAAATTTAGTAGCTGCAGAGAATGTCGAGATTGTTCAAATGTTACTGCTCTATCTATAGGACACTTCCTAGTTATTCATGATCAGGGCACCACTCTGAACTAATCCTGTTTTGGTCCTTCTAGTACATTAAGATTACTTTCTGAGGTTATTCAAATTGGATAGGTTAAGAAACTTCGATGTTTGTCAGGTTGTGTCTGTATGTTCCAGGTTCCGGGCCTCACTCTATCCCTGTCCTGAGACACCACAGGAGAGGAAGGAAATGGCTTCTGGAGTTAATACCAGGATTGACGATCTTCAAATGGTAACAGAGGGCTGGAGGGCATTTTGGTGTGTGTAAAATGATGAGGGTTTTTTTGGGGTGATAGTGGGGTTCATGGGGTCTGGAGCCGACAACCAAGAAAGAATTCTTGAAGGTGTCTTTGGTGCAAAAAGGTGATTTTACTGAAGCACGGGGACAGGACCCATGGGCAGGAAGAGCTGCCCAGGGACCATGAGGAGAGACTGGTTATATACTATGGGGTTGGAGGAGGTAAAGTCCAGGGGAAGTTTCCAGTGAGATTTTCATATGCTACAGAAGACTCCCAGGATAGTGGAGGCCTAGCTATTGTCAAGCTAAGGTGGTTCTTCCCTTTAGCAAAGCATTAATATTAAGACAGTAAGGAATTCCTGGAGAAACATTTTATTCTGCCAGCCTCAAGTATTTGTCAATGGGCTGCAGGTTATAAGGAAATTGAGTTCTATCTGCCATTTCCTTCTGCCTTTGTTTCCCACATCACTGTGGAAGGGTGATGGAGACTTAGGTCCTGCAGGACTATGATCTCTATCAGTTAACCTTAGTTTTCTGCTTTCCTTTGTTCTTGGGCAGCCAGGAGTGCTGGAGGAATATCACACATATCCCATCTAGGAGTTGGGGGGAGGGTGTTGGCGGCCTGTCAGCTTGCTTTATGCTCCCTCATCAGAAATACTATAATAGAAAACCATTCTCCTTCCTTGAAATACTAACAGTTTGTTAGGCACCTACAGCAGCCAAGACACCAAAAAAAAAGAAATGTCCATGGGTAACTTGTGCCCTTGGGAGTTGGGAAGTTTCAGGGAATGACTGTTAAAAATAGCATTAATCATCCTTAAACGCGGCAGGAATGCTATCCATCCGAAATTGTTGTTGCTTAGTGTATTCAATTTCCTTCTTCATGAGTTTGAGGTATTTTTACAATTAAAAAAAGTATGCTTAGTTAAGAAAAAAATCAAGTAATAAAGAAGTATGCATAAAGTCCATTCCGCTGTCACACACACTCCCCCTCCAGAGGCAGCTGCTCTTGACAGCTTGGTGTGTATCCTTCTGGTCACCTTAGATCTTAATCACACAGTCTAGGCAAAGGGTCCTAGTATAACTCTAGTACCCAAGAAGAGACTGCGCTAGATTTTTACCACATCACCAGTTGGCTTATGCCACTCCATTGTCACAAAGTCCTAAGGAAGGAGTCATGATTGATGCATACGTGGAAGGAAAGGGTGGCCAGTTAGAGCTTTGTTTTCTGTTGAAAGACTGTGATGATTGCCCTCTTGAAACATTAAAACATACAGTTGTCCCCCTGCCACCCACGAGTTTGCTTTCTGAGATTTCAGTTACCCAAATCAACTGTGATTCAGAAACAGATGATCCTCCTTCTGATGACATCAGAAGGTCAGTAGTAGCCTAATGCTGGTCACACACCTAACACCACTCCCCGTACTTCATCTCCTCATGCTCATGAGGCATCTTTTCCTCTCATATCCTCATAAGAAAAAGGGTGAGTACAGTACAGGAAGATATGTAGAGATATCACATTTACAGGACTTTTATTATAGCATGTTGTTACACTTTTATTATTAGTTATTGTCAATTGCCTAATATAATTGCCTAATTTATAAATTAAATTTCATCATGGGTATGTGTGTATAAGAAAAAACATACTATCTATAGAGTTAGGTACTCTTCACCGTTCCAGGCACCCACTGGGGGTCTTGGATGGTGTCCCCTACAGATAAGGGGCGCCCTCTGTACTTAATCCCAAAGACCGTTCTTTCCAGTGGAGGCAGAATCACCAGAGATGCTGTAACTCCCATCTCAACTCCCTTTGTCCTTTTTCCCTCCAACTTCCATAGTGTATGACCCACCATCTTGACCTATTGCTGGCTCCTTTGAGAAGCACTCACCTCTTTAACCAAGGGACGAAAGTTTCTAGAGCTGCTGGTGGCTGGTGGGCCAATTAGTATGTTCTGGGTTCTAGGCCTGTCTTATCCCCTCCTAGACTCATGGATAGATTTTTAAAAGGCATTGGCAATGTGGCCAGAATTTGATCTTTAAAGTACCCAGCTATATGAACTGAAACTTTAAAAAGGGATTGACTGTCAAGGAGTAAGATGTGGGTGTGGGGGATGGGGAAAGAGAAAAGCAAATAGGGCATTGCTTACACGTTTGTCTTGCATTCTTCCAGAAGTTTGAATGGTAATTGTAAAATTGTCAGCAGCCAGAAGGAGAGAAAATAACTTTGTTCCTTTATTCTTAAGTGATATAAGAGTTTCTCTAGCCTGCAGGTTTTTTAGAAACCTGTATGGAAGTCCCCACCTACTGCCCTTCAGAAAGTAGTTACTACTTTTTTCTGAATTGACTTGATGAGCCGAGTATGATGGAGCCTTGTGCTAACATGGCTAGTGCATAACTTTTTCCTCTGTAAAGAAATGTGGAGATTTAAGGTCAGTTTCCATACAGAAGTGTGAGTGATGGGTTACTCGCCCTTTGGCTTAGCCCCTCTTCTGCTATTGAAATCTTAAATGGTGATTACCAAGGCAGTGGAATGTAAAGTGTCCCTTCCCTTTCTTCTACCGTGGTTTCGGTTTCGGCAGCGTGATCACTCTGAGGAAAACCTGTACTGATTTCCAAAGGATCAGCACTGAAAATGTTTCCCTCCCCTTCCCCCAAGAAGCCTGACAGAAAGGCAAAGCCTCATCTGCCCCATGATAACAGTGGTATGTGGCTGTCTAAATCCCCTCTAAGGCCATGAGTCCTCCTGACCCCACAGTGTCTCCTGTCTCTTGTTCCCTGGCATGGAGTCTCTTCTGGCATAGGTAGACAACGGTGCTCAGCCCTGCCTCTTTCCCATCATTCCCTGATGCTGGCTTATGTTCAGGGGATTCTGCAGCTTACTGTTCTTAAGTATGGATTTTATCAACTCCCAGGCCTATGATGATGCTGACTTCTTTGAGTTTGAGACTCCATATGGAAAGCCATTGCTCTTTAATGATCCAGGTAAAAGCCAATGACCTATATTGTGCTGTGGACTTGGTGGGAAGATAAAATATAGAAGAGCTAAAAACAATTTTCTCAGGTTTCTCTTCAGATTGAAGCTAACAGAAAATAAATATTAGTAACTAAAACTGTAAGTTCTTATAATTTACCCCCCAAAAAAGCCATTCTATTTTTTTTAATGTTTCTTTATTTTTTGAGAGAGAGGGAGACAGAGCACAAGCAGGGGAGGAGCAGAGAGAGAGGGAGACAGAATCTGAAGCGCTCTAGGCTCTGAGCTGTGAGCACAGAGCCTGACATGGGGCTCGAACCCACAAACCGCAAGATCATGACCTGAGCTGAAGTCTGACGCTCAACTGACTGAGTCACTCAGGTGCCCAAAAAAAGCCATTCTAGTCTGAAGAAGAATAGATCCCTAGCAACCCTTCTCAGAAAGCTGTGCCTCTTTCCCATTTATATGCTGAGATCTAAGACTGGTTCTGTATGTAGAAGGATCTCTCCTTGTTCCCTTCTCCCAAAAGGTTCTGAATCAAACAGAGGACCACCGCCAGAGGGTTCTGCAGGCGGCTGCTAAGAACATCCGTGTCTGGTTCATCAAGGTGCGGAAGATGAAGGCCATCTACCACACCCTGAATCTGTGCAACATAGACGTGACCCAGAAGTGCCTGATCGCCGAGGTCTGGTGCCCTGTCACCGACCTCGACTCCATCCAGTTTGCACTCAGAAGGGGCACGGTGAGTCCCGCACCACTAACCATGCAGCCAGGAAAAGAGGTTCCCATCAACAATAACATGAATTAATTACATTTTTGTGGCATTTTTACTTTCAGAGTTCTTGACTATACTCACCTTGTACTCCTCTTATATCCTAACCATACATTTTGTACATCTTGGTTTTCCGAATGTGGAAACTGCAGTTCAAAAAAGATGAAATGACTTAGTCGTATACCCGTGATTCTTCAGGGTAGCTCATGACCACAATGTCTGTTTCCTGATCCATTCTTTCTGTCCAGCAGACCACTTCTGAGGGATACCTCTGGCAGTCCCGCTTAGTAGTTAGAGTTTGAAAACATTCGCTGCTTTCTCCATAAAAGGAGGAGAGAACAGCGATAATCTCAGAAAGGCAAATGATTGTCTTCAGACAAGGAAGTGCCATATTTTCTTTGGTTACACATTTTAGAACTGAATTTTTTTCACAGTAAGGATATTCTTCCCAAGACTTAATATAAATTTTTCATTGTAAATTTTATACCTAGTTCCGGTTTCTCCCAAAGATGGGAAGATTGAGAAACAACTCACATAGAATAAAATGCACGTATTTTATATGTACAGCTTGAGGAGTTTTGATGAATATGTTCATGGTCAGGATGATCTAATTTTGCTATGTGTGCTCAATGTTTCCCAGGAACACAGTGGCTCCACTGTGCCCTCTATCTTGAACAGGATGCAAACAAATCAGACTCCCCCAACCTATAACAAAACGAACAAGTTCACATACGGCTTTCAGAACATAGTAGATGCTTACGGAATCGGGACTTACAGAGAGATAAACCCAGGTAAAAAGACCTTGAATCTTCTAGAGGTTTGATTTTTTTGTTTGTTATTTCTTCTAATGCTTCCCTTCAAATGTTCTTGAATAACTGGCTTAAAACTAACAGTGTTGTCAAGATCTCAGCTCTAGTGTCATTCCTGTAAAGACGTGCCCACTTTGACACAGAGAGGGAGGTTTGTTGCTGGGTGGCACTCTTTTAAGAGGTGGTTTTATAGGAATGAGCTCAGCGGATTGGATTCTTTTGTGTGCCCTCACAACTATGAAACACCTGACTTTCTCTAGCACACCATTTGCAGGAAGTACTTTAAGTTTTTTCTAAGATATCTGATGTTTTTAAAAGGCTTCCCTATACCAGGTTAGACAGAGAAAATATAGCAATTACTGACCATTTTAGACACAAAGCAGATTGCACAAAGCAAAGCCAGGAGAGTTAATTATTAAATCAAGAGTCTGGGAATTCGTTTTTAGCTGGAGTCTTCTACAGGACTGACTTTGCTCTGGGTTCCAGGCTTTCTCCCACGTACCTGAGAGCTTTATTCAGCTGGGAAATGGTTGCTGCACAAGAGAAGAAAGCTGGCCTGTCAAAGGAGCAGTGTCCCAGGAGTTAGAGAAAAGGAATCCAAGAACAAATTACACTGTTGCCAGGGCTAGGGACAAAACTTGCATTTCCTGTGTCCTTTGTTTAAAATGCTAGCAGTAGGCCTAGATGCCATCAGAGCTGCTTTGTGAGGTCCTGTCATGGAAGGTTTTCCCTGAGAGTCCATCTGACCAACAGCTTGGGAGTAAGTCCCCTTGTACAGATCTTAGAGTACGGTGAGGAATGTGATCTTTTGGTGGTGGGCACAGTTGTCTGTACTTTGTCTTTTTCTTCCTTTGGTTTCTTTATAGCTCCATATACCATCATCACTTTCCCTTTCCTGTTTGCTGTGATGTTTGGGGACTTTGGCCATGGCATTTTGATGACCCTCTTTGCTGTATGGATGGTGTTAAGGGAGAGCCGGCTTCTCTCCCAGAAGAACGAGAATGAGGTAATGTTTGTCAAATCTGCGTCGGACTGACACTTTGTAATTCCTCAAGCAGTCACTATAAAATTATGATCTGGAAGTCTTTTATTCGTGAAGTTATAGAGAAGTTACAGAGGCCATGTCAAGAATAGAGAAGTTATATTCATTTTAACACTGAAGCGGCCATGTGCTGTGAAAGTAATTTCTTGTTAGCATTGTATTTTGACCTTTACGTTAAGCTCTCTGACCCAGGGTGGGGTAAAGTAGTGTGAGAAGAAAGGTCTAGTATATTCTCAATATTGTCACAACATGAGCCACCGAGAGTACATTTCATTGACCTCTTTCTTCTGCTTTCCAGATGTTTAGCACAGTGTTCAGTGGCCGGTACATTATTCTCCTGATGGGTGTGTTTTCCATCTACACTGGCCTCATCTACAATGATTGCTTTTCCAAGTCTCTTAATATCTTCGGGTCATCCTGGAGCGTACGGCCAATGTTCTCTTTGTATAATTGGACGTAAGTTGCAAAGAAGACGAAAGTCAAAGCTTTTTCCTTTCCTGTTCAGCTCTGATCTTCCAGACAAGTGGTAAACTTCTACTTCTTTCAGAAGTGGCTGACAGTGTCTCAGTTTCAGAAGAATGTAGTGTCCCCTCTTATTTATGCCCCAGCCTGGGAAGTGTTTTGTGATTCTTTCAGTACTCTCAAGAAACTGAGACTATAAATGTAGGCACATTGATTCTTTTTGTAAATTAAAAGCAGATTCCCCAAATTCCCTGCTTGGTTATGTAGGTGTATTTGTTTGTTGTGTTCTTTTGTTATTGCTGATCCCTTCTCATTCTCAGATGCTAGTCCCTCCTCTTTTATTGAAGAGACAAGACAGTTGTAGTAGTTTCTTTTAGGACCAGTTTTTGGACCCTAGCAGTTTCCCGCTCTTGATAAAAACAAATGGAACTTTTCTTCTAACATGGTAGGGATGAGACACTTCGGGGGAACCCTGTTCTACAGTTGAATCCAGCTGTCCCTGGAGTTTTTGGTGGACCATACCCTTTTGGCATTGATCCAGTAAGAGCACTTCTTTCCTATATGTCTAACACCAGAGTTTGAAACTGTAACCTTGAAGTGAGAGAATTAAGTTGAAGATAAATGGTTATTTGGTTTTCAGCTGAAGGTTGTTTTTTTTTTTTTAAGTTTATTTGTTTATTTTGAGAGAGACAGAGCACACACATGCAAGCAGGAGAGGGACAGAAACAGAAGGAGAGAGAGAATCCCAAGCAGGCTCTGCACTGTCAGTGCAGGGGCTCAATCCCACGAATGGTGAGATCATTGCCTGAGCCGAAATCGAGAGTCGGACACGTAACCTACTGAGCCCCCCAGGCGCCCCTTCAGTTGACATGTTTTTGGAAAGTCTTTTGTGTATTTGTCCAGAGTACTTCCAAACCATAAGAGACCCAAGTGCCTTGGGGACCCAAATAATTTTTCCTGCACTACTTATTTCAGAGATGGCTAATAATTTTGACCCTGGGAAGATTGATTTTCAAGACTCCTTCCCAATTTATTTCTGTTTAACTTAGTTTAGCAGGTATTTTAACAAAGCAGAAATAGTCTTTTCCTATGGGTTTTAGATTTCCATTCTTATCTTTATATACTTAAAAAACTTATCCCAGAATTAAAAAAAAATAGTTAGGCAAATAAAGTGTGATCAAATCTTTTGTATTGTGTGCTTAAAAGGGGGGGTGGGGGGAGATTTAAGAATGATTTAAGGAGTACAGCATTCCAGAGGAAAAACACATCATTATGGTTCAGAAAGATCAAGGTTTCTTATAAAAAACGGGTATTAACTTGGCCTTTAAAAAATGTTTCAGGGGCGCCTGGGTGGTGCAGTCGGTTAGGCGTCCGACTTCAGCCAGGTCACGATCTCACGGTCCGTGAGTTCGAGCCCCGCGTCGGGCTCTGGGCTGATGGCTCAGAGCCTGGAGCCTGTTTCTGATTCTGTGTCTCCCTCTCTCTCTGCCCCTCCCCCGTTCATGCTCTGTCTCTCTCTGTCCCAAAAATAAATAAACGTGGAAAAAAAAAATTAAAAAAAAAAAAAGTTTCAGATTGGTATAGGTGAGAAGTGTGCACAAAAGCATATAGGTGGGGAAATATAAAGTTATTTATTTTTATTATTATAAGAGCAGATGTTACAGAAATGCTTACTGTGGGCCAAGCACTGAACTCTGCCCTTAGCATATCTGATTTCCCCTCCAACGGTTCTTTTTTTTTCCCTTCCAAATTTTTATTAAATTCTAGTTAGTTAACATGTAGTGTGATATTAGTTTAGGAGTAGAATTTAAGGATTCATCGCTTACCTACAACACCCAGTGCTCACCCCAACAAGTGCCCTCTTTAATACGCATCACAGTCTAGCCCATCCCCCACCCACCTCCCTCCATCAACCTTCAGTTTATTCTGTCTTTAAGAGGCTCTTACAGTTTGCTTCCCTCTCTCTTTTTTTCTTCCCTTCCCATATGTTCATCAGTTTTGTTTCCTAAATTCCACATACAAGTGAAATCATCTAATATTTGTCTTTCTGACTTACTTCACTTAGCATAATACTCTCTGGCTCCAGCCATGTCATGGCAGATGGCAAGCTTCCATTCTTTTTGATGGCTCAGTAATACTCCATTTTATATATACCACATCTTCTTTACCCATTCATCAGTTTACAGACACTAGGGCTCTCCCCTCAAACAATTCTATCAGGGAAATACTGCTATCCCTATCATGCAGATAAGAAAACCAAGGCTTGGAAAGGTTGGATAACATTTCACACATGCATTTAACAAATGTTTATTGACTCCTTGTCTGCAGGCATAGTGCTTGCTGGGGGAAACACAGAATTGTAAGATGTAGCTCCTGGCCTCAAGTAGCTTAGAGTCTAATAAAAATATTAGGTAACATTTATATAGGGTTCTGTAGTTAACAGAGTGTTTCGTTGTTGTTGATGTTGTTTTACATACATCTCATTTGACGCTTAAGGGTAGGTGTTGAGTTTGATGTGCCTGTGGGATGCACAGGTGAAATGTCCATCAGGCAATTGGAGCCGTAGAACTGAATTTCAGGCAAAATGGGCTGGAGAGAGAACCAGCCACATGTTTTGAGATTAGAAGTCACCGAGGATAAGCTCCTTGCAAGGAGGCCAGTTCAGAAAAAACGCCAGGCTCGCTGGTGGAAGGTCTGGCTTATCAGGTTACTGAGTTCACACTTTATCGTAGAGAAGACAGTGGGGGTGTGAGGTAGGTTTGGGCACAGGGAAGTGACTGCATCAGAGTCAGTGATTTAGGAAATGTGATTTGATGGCCAAGTAGAGGCAGAGAACTGCGGGAAAATATTACAGATGTCCAGGCCCTTAGGTGACAAAGCTTAAGGCAACTAATATTTAAAAATAGATGGAATGACAGCATTAAGGGTACGTGATCAGTAAAACACAGACCGGGGAAACATCTACAAAATAAATGTTCCAACTTTTTAAAATATTTTGTAAGGAATTAAAAAGGAGAGCTGAAAGGAGAATTTATAGATTAGAGATTTAAGAGCTGTGTCAGTAATCAATGTAGAGACCTGATCTGTACCCTACTTTTGAATAAATGAATTATTTTTAAAAATTGGGGCACAATCAGGGAAATTTAAATACTGAGTGTGTGTTTCATGGTATTAAAGAATCATTGTTAATGTTTTTGGGGGTGATAACAGCATTGTGGTTATGTTTTGATAATGAGTGCTTACACCAGGGGGTGGGGGCACCTGGGTGGCTCAGTTGGTTAAGCATCCAACTTTGCTCAGGTCGTGATCTCGTGGTTTGTGAGTTCAAGCCCCACGTTGGGCTCTGTGCTGACAGCTTGGAGCCTGGAGCCTGCTTCAGATTCTGTGTCTCTGTCCCTCTCTCTCTCTCTGTACCTCACCCTCTCACGCTCTGTCTCTCTCTCAAAAATAAACATTAAAAAAATTTTTTTAAGTAAAATAAAAACGAGTGCTTACCTTTTAGAGATATGTACTGAAGTATTTACAGTTAAAATTATATGATATCTGAACTTGGCTTCCAAATAATAGGGAAGTGGGGAGTAGGTTGTGTGATGAAATAAGATTGACCTTGAACCAGTAGTAATTTTTCAGGGGGGCACCTGGGTGGCTCAGTCAGTTGAGCATCTGACTCTTGATTTCAGCTTGGGTCCCATGATCCCAGGATCATGAGATTAAGCCCTAGGTTGGGCTCTGCATTGAGTGTGGAGCCTACTTGAGATTATGTTTCTCTCCCTCTGCCCCTCTTCCCCACTAGCGTGTGCTCTCTCTCTCTCTCTCAAAAAAAAAAAAAAAAGTATGCAAGCTGGATCATAGGTAAATGGGAATTTGTTATACTCTCTACTTAAGTCTATGCTTAGAATTTTCATAATTAAAAAAAGCTTTCAAATAGGTAAATAAGGGCTCCTGGCTGGCTCAGGTGTTAGAGCACATGACTCTTTCTTGATCATGATTTCAAGTCCCACTTTGGGCATAAAGCTTACTTTAAAAAAAAAAAAATTGGGTGGCTCCTGGGTGGCTCAGTTGGTTAAGCGACCGACTTCGGCTCAGTTCATGATCTCTCCCTCTGTGAGTTCAAGCCTCGTGTCGGGCTCTGTGCTGACAGCTCAGAGCCTGGTGCCTGCTTCAGATTCTGTCTCCCTCTCTGTCTGCCCCTCCCCCACTCATGCGCATGCACGTGCGGTCTCTCTCTTTCTCTCTGTCTCTCAAAAATGAATAAATGTTAAAAAAATTTTAATTAAAAAACTGAAAAAATAAAAAATTGGTGAGGGGCACATGGGTGGTGCAGTTGGTTAAGCGTCCGACTCTTGATCTTGGCTCAGGTCATGATCTCAGGGTTTGTAAGTTTGAGCCCCACATTGGGCTCTGAGCTGATGGTGTGGAGCCTGCTTGGGATTCTGCCACTCCTTCTCTCTGCCCCTCCCCTGCTTGTATGCACATGTGTGCACACACTCACTCTCTCTGTCTCAAAGTAAGTAAATACTAAAAATTTTTTTAATATTGGTGCATAATAATGTCCCATTCATGAACTCTTTATAATGCTTTTTTGTTTCCTTGGATTGTGATAGATCTGGAACATTGCTACCAATAAACTGACCTTTCTCAACTCCTTTAAAATGAAGATGTCTGTTATCCTTGGCATCATTCACATGATGTTTGGAGTCAGCCTGAGTCTCTTCAACCATACGTGAGTTGCTGTATTTCTGTCTCAGGAACACACGTAATTTAGATAATGCTTTCGCCTGAAGAAATCATGACATCTTTGGAGAGGGATTAATAACTCAGAACCCTATTCTACATTAAAGAGGTGCTTTTTATAAAAATCTCATATTCTTAAATGAGGCTTAATTAGCATTAGTCCCTTAACAATTTACAATTGTAGTAAAGCTCTTTGAAAAACTTTATGTCATTTTCATCAAAATGAGTGAGGTATTTTTTTTTTCTCTTGATGTGTAACTCACATAAAATTATAAACTATGGTCCCAGAAGGTACTATATTTTCCAGTCTCTTTCTGATGGGAAAAGTTTGGTGGTGGGGGGTGGGGGTGGGGGGGGGGGGTGGTACTGGAACTGTCCAAGGTCCAAAAATTTAGAAGTCACAATTAATCCTGCTTCTCTCCGTTGCCTTCAGTGCATCTGGCTGTTGCTTCTTAAAGTGATAAAGACAGAATTGAGGGAAGTGTAGGTAGGAGATCTAGTGAGTACTCCATTTGGTCTGGGGGTGACCCTGGGTCTGTTCACTGTTTTGTTTTTAATTTTAATTTTTTTAAAAGTAAGCTCTATATCCAATGTGAAACTTGAATGGACGACCTTGAGATCAAGAGCCGCATGATCCACCGACTGAGCCACCAGGCGTCCCTGGGTCTGTTTGCCTTTAACATTTTTTTTCTCTCTTTTTAGCTATTTCAAGAAACCCCTGAATATCTACTTCGGATTTATTCCTGAAATAATCTTCATGACCTCTTTGTTTGGCTACTTGGTTATCCTCATATTTTACAAGTGGACAGCCTATGATGCTCATACATCTGAGAAGGCGCCAAGCCTTCTGATTCATTTCATAAACATGTTTCTCTTTTCCTACGGTGACTCTAGTAATGCGATGCTTTATTCTGGACAGGTGAGTCAACCCAGAGGTAGACTGGCTTAGGTGGTTCCCTCAATCAGGAAGCCAGATATTTCTCTTCTTTTCTTTTTTAATGTTTGTTTAGTTTTGAGAGAGAGAGCGCATGCATGCACAAGTGGGGGAGGCTCAGAGAGAGGGGGACAGAGGATCAAAGCGGGCTCTGTGCTGACATCAGAGAGCCTGATGCGGGGCTTGAACTCATGAACTGTGAGATCATGACCTGAGCCAAAGTCAGATACTCAACTGACTGAGCCACCCAGGTGCCCCAGGAAGCCAGATATCTGAAAAAGCCTTTAAAAATCTCTTTCTGTGGTGTTGGTGTTCAGCCCATACCTTCAGACCTAAATTCAGCCCATCCTCCTTAGCATCCTATCAGATAATTCTTGGGCTTTGCCACAATATCTGCTAATTAGTTTGAGAAACTGGATGTTGTCATTCATAGATCAGTAAGAAAATACTGTTTGGGGGAAATTTGTGCTGGAGTTGGAAACTGCATGTTTGATTAATGTGATGTGCCTTATCCTTACTTTGTAGAAAGGAATTCAGTGTTTCCTGGTAGTGGTCGCGCTACTGTGTGTACCTTGGATGCTACTATTTAAACCACTGGTCCTTCGCCATCAATATTTGAGGAGGAAGCATTTGGTGGGTGTATTTTTGTTGCTGAAAGATACTAGATTTTTTTTCCCCTTGAGAGCAAGGCAGTTCCTCATCAGATATAATGAATTGTGCATAAGACTACATCCTCTTAAAACGCACTTGTGTCATATCCCAGCATGTGCATTGGACCTGATGAAAAAAAAATTTTTTGTTAAACCCATGTGTTTGCTGCTCGAACATCTGGATTCAGCTTTGAGTAGCTTAGGTACAGGAAACAAGTCATAAGTTTCTGCCTTTCTTGGTCATGCTTTGCTCATGCTGTGCTCAGCAAAATCCAGGTCTGGGCCTGCTTAGATGCAACCTCAGCCAAATCAGGGCTGCAGGAGCTACAGGTGGGTGAACCCACTCATGTGGTTTGCCTGGGCAACCACAGGGCTGACGCTGAGACATTTTCGTTTAAAATGAGACCATGATACTTTCACCAATTGAGACATCTGGGAAAAAGATTTTTTTTTTTAAATGCCACACATAAACTTGTGTTTACTCAATGTATGTGTGCTTATGAATTCTATACACACATACACACACACAAACACACACACACACCCCAAATTTTCATTTCTGGCTATGCAATAATGATTACTTATTACACTGCCTAATAAAACCCAAAAGATCTTATTGCATGACTCTCATACGGCTGTTAGATTATTATTCCTGTTGGAGAGCAGCTGAGTTACAAGACCCTCCTTCTCCCTTTTCTGACCATCTTCATCCTTCCACGTACCCTCCATTCGTCTCCCCGCCTCACTCCCGCCCTCTTTTGTTTCTTTCTCCCTTCCTCTTCTCTTCCATTCACTATCAGGAAGGGCAGCCTGTGGAGGCCCCAGTCAGCCCAACCCCGAGCCAGCAGGGACTAGAGGCAGCAGCGGCTGCAACAGTGAGTGAATTAAAACTGACAAACCATCACATTTTGTGTAAAGAGGTGGCAAACAGTGCAGCAGAATTCTTTTCAGTTATATGGAGAGCATGGGACATGTGTGCTCTTGGGAAGTCCATCCTTTTATCTCATTGGGACAATGATAGAAAAGACTTCCACCTCTTACGAGTAGATTCTAATATCATCTTTATCATTGGTCTACTAAGTTTCTATTCAAATTTGTAAGTACAGTCATGTCTATGGGAGGAAAGTGGCTGTTGTACCCTCTCAGAATCCCATCATCTTAATGGGATGTATTTTGTGACCACGTATTAGATGCTTTTTCTGCATGGAGCAAGAACATTTCTGTGATTCTTGAATAAATCTCCCTGCTCTTTAAACTTCTGCTTCGGAGTGATGCTTGGACATTTGGTCCATTTTAGCTATGACTTACTCTCCTGCCAGTCAGAGCTTATACATGTCTACTTTTTTGCGAGAGACTCAGAAGCCCTCATGTCCTCAGCTGTTCCATTGAGACCTCCACTCCGCCATGTGTCTCGTGTGTCTTCTGCATCTGGTACAATAACCAGAGTCATCTGTTTCGACTTTCCTTCTTCAAATACTAACTCATGATCCAGCAACAGCACTTTGAATGTTAAGTATTTCAATATTTTTCCTGAAAAACATCTCTTAACCAAACTGTTTTAATGTGCTAATATCAACTTAGCCCGGTGTATTCTAGGTAATCAGTAAGATTTTAAAAATCTCACCAGCAGTAATCACACATGTACTCTTATAATCTAGTGGCATCATACTCCTTTATAAGAAAATGAAATATTTAGATGGATAGCTCTTTCCTTCATTAGGTGTTTCTGATCATTTTAAACCTAGAAAACTGATGTAATCCTTCTAGAACTAATCTAAAAGGGCTGATATTTTGGATCAGAAGATAGTTTAATGTTACTGTTTAAAATTATTTTCAAACGGATTTACTCTCTCCTTTGAGAAATGTTTTAAGTTCACAAACCACATACTATCCATTTATTGACATTCTTTCCACGTGCCCTTCTTTCTGTTAGTCTTAGCATATTTAGGATGTGCTTCTGATGCATCCGTTTTGGTGCTTTTAACTCTGTTACCCTCTTCTACGATATTGTCCAAGTGAAACGTCCCCCGTCTGGAAACCTGCACCTTCATAGAGTCTTCTTAGCCCACTGGTTTTTCCGCGAAACGTCTGGTTCTATTAAGCCTCATGAAAGCTTCAAGATGATCATTTCACAAGGACTCTGGATTCTTGACCCTAAGGGCTGAGGAGACAATCACTGATCTGTGTTTGTTCTGTTCTTTGTCCTTTGGGTTGTCTGTAAGCAGTGTATCATGGTTTAATGTTTTCTTTTTTCTGCTGATGTGTATGTCTCATCCCCTCTTCCTGTAATTTTCATGTCCTGTGTCCTGAAAGGACACTTGCTAGTGTCTGGCTGAGAGGTTTACCCTGTCTGCCCCTCACTCTGCTGGTTGGGAAAAGCTTCAGAAATGACCTTCTGCTTTAGGATCCTTAAAGCCTGAAGCCTGCCTCAACCCTGTAACCCGTGCCAGGATATGCTGGGGTCCTCTCCTGTCACCAGTGCCCTTTTTGTACTTACAGTCCACCTGCTGAGGTCTGTCAGGTGTAATGTTTGCATGACCTGGAGGTGCCCAGGGTCTCAGTGCTTCCCGAATCTGAGTACACATCAGAATCACCTGGTGACCTTTACGTTTGTTTCTTAGAGTATTAAAACAGAAGAAGTAATAAAGATAGTCCACAGTTCCATGACCCAGACAATCCTCCACTGACATTAAAAAGTAAAATTAAAGCAATAGGTTAGAAAATGCAAATAGTACTGAAAGTGAAAGTGCCCCTGTCCCTGGACTCCTTCTCCTACTCAAAGGCAGGGGAATTTTGCCTCCAATATTTTTCTGCATATATCAGCATATTGCTATCATCTATTGATATAAATATGTATATGTATTTGTACATGTGTATGTATACACGTTTAAAACATACTAGGAATTGTGTTTTAAACTGTAGCACTCTTTTGCCCCTTGATTTATTAAGTTTAAAATTTTTTAGTGTATCCTGGGAGATTGTTTCACTCTTTTTTTTTTCAATTTTTTTGTTTTTAACGTTTATTCATTTTTGAGAGACAGAGAGAGACAGCATGAATGGGGAAGGGGCAGAGAGAGAGGGAGACACAGAATCTGAAGCAGGCTCCAGGCTCTGAGCTGTCGGCACAGTGTTTCACTCTTTTTTATAGTTGTCTAGTATTCCATAGAACATTCTGTTGGATATGCTAAAATTGTGTAATCACTGTCATTGATGGATGTGTTGGTTGTTCCCAATTCTCTGCTATTATAAATACAAATGCAGGGAACATCCTTGTCCACATATCTTGATAAAATTTCATAAACATAGATGTTCCCAGTGGTGGGGGTCTCAAAGGGTATGTGCATTTTTTTGTGCTTGAATTTTCAAGGTAGACAATAAAAAATGCTTATACAGTTTGTACGTGGGGAAATATTTTTTAAAATATAGATTTTCTGGGCCCCACCCCAGATCTACTAAGTATACAATTTCCGGGGGTAGTATTTGAGAATCTCTATTTAATTTCAAGGTGATTCTGATGCAGCTGGCTCCCTGACCAGCACGGAAGAAGCCCTGCTTCAAGGAGAAGGAGAATTTGCCCAAGCACTGAGTTCTGGTGGTCAGTCAGCTGTAGTAAAAGCTGCACACCAAAAGGTGAAGCTGCGAGTAGGGACCTCCGGGCAGTGGAGCAAACCTGTTGGCACATTGTGCTGCTGCCCAGAAGGCCGATTTGCAGGAGAAAAGTTTTTGAACTCTTGCCTCGTTTGGGGTCCCTGATCAGAAACCATAAGAAGTGGGCCCAGGACCTGTTTCTTTAGCTCCTGTTCACTCTGGCGGGTTAGCACTCAATGGTATTTGTCTGACTTAACCCCAGTTCTGCCTGGTTTTGTACTCCAAGAGTCCTTTTGTCTCAGTAAGCCCAAGCTTTTCCAAGTCAGGTTGACTTAGAAATTCTGGTTCTGGAGAGCCCGCTGAACACTATGCCTGGGAAACTGGAAGCAAACACCCATTTGGCATTTGCCCACATGCCTGGAAGAGAGTTGTTGTAACACTCCAGAATCCTCCATTGAAGGAAAGGGGACTTTTTCATTCCTTTTTTTTTTTTTTTTTTTTTGACCTCAGTATTCTCTGGCCGCAAGCTGATGTCCATATAGATTTCTCCCTTCCCTCATCTAGGAAGTCCTTTGTTCCTGGGCAGAAACCCAGTATGCTTCTGGGAGAAGTTGCTGGAACTCTTGGGTTCCAGTTGAAAGTTTATCAGACCAAGTTATGGTCACCATGTCATTTGGCTCCACTCCCTCTTAGAAAGTCTGATCTTTAGTTCTAGAAAAACTTAGACCACTGACAACTTCACAGATAGAGCTACGCTCATTGCAAGAGTCCGTTCAGGTTAAGCTTTTCATTCAAGCAGTCATCTCAGTTAGTGTTGACCAAGGCCAGGTTGGTGAGTCTTGGTGCAGCAGGCTGCATGTTTCCTCTGATCAGAATGAGGTGGTAAATGTAGTTGGGGCTGGGGCTGGGGCGGCGCTGGTTGGGGTGGGAACAGTGGTTTGTTTTTACTTGGCTGTTGGATCAGCGGGTTTTGATTTTGTTGTTAGAATATATGCTTTTCTGAGGTTTGTATGTACTAACCATCACCCTTTCCCACTCACAGAATGTCACATTAAAGCCCAGGCAAATTCTACTCTTTCTGTTCATCTGTGTAGGGAACTCTCAACTTTGGTGGGATCAGGGTGGGCAACGGACCGACAGAGGAGGATGCTGAGATTATTCAGCATGACCAGCTCTCCACCCATTCAGAGGACGCAGAAGAGGTAAGATCCAGTGGCGTGGGCTTCCTCTCCTTCTACTGTGGGTCAGCCCTAGGCTTATGTGCATAGGAGGCCTCCCTACAGTCTTCTTAGAAAATGAAAATACTAATACTAATGATCAGCCTGCCTTCTGGGCCTCTTAGGGCACCACAGCTTTTTCCAGTGGGCCTGCTCTGAACTCTAGGTGTCACCGGCAGCGCCCATAGCAGTTTTGCTTCATGGTCCGAACTTGAATTCCGAGTTGCCTGCAGTATTCTGTGCGCAAATCTCAATTACTAACTGTGCTCCTGGGGACCGAGGGCAGCGGAGGCCCCGGCTTCCCAGGTCTTATTACCAGAAACACAGGCCCTTTAGGGCAGCCTCTTCATCCCTTGCCCCTTCCAGGAATGGTTCCAGTTGGAACTGTAATCGCTGGTCCTTTTAAAGTCTTGTCCCATTAATCTGCTCTCTGTGGCAGATACATTATTTGAGCTTTTGAAAAATGTTATTTGCCTACTTTTTACAGGGAGGGTGAAAAGCAGTAAGGTCAAATTAGACTTTTCCTTAAACCACCACCTCCAAGCTGCTTTTTAAAAATCCGGTCTGCTTGCCTTGACCCCTCATGCCACAGAACCTGTGAACTTGTGAATGTCATCTATTTGTTATATTCTTTTTTCCCCCTTGTTATGTTCTTTTTCAAGCAAATAGAATAGGAGTTGAGGACCCAGGTGACTGAAC
This sequence comes from Lynx canadensis, assembly GCF_007474595.2. Lineage (NCBI taxonomy): Eukaryota > Metazoa > Chordata > Mammalia > Carnivora > Felidae > Lynx > Lynx canadensis. Next base: position 40,425,755 of record NC_044316.2, read on the forward strand.
TTTTCAGTCTAACCACTTCCACTGTGTGTATGACATTTGTAAAAAGGAATTGCAAGGGTTGGGGTGCCTTTAAAAAAATATGTATCTTCATGCTCTAAATCCTGCTGGTTTTGCTCTCTGTATGCTGAGCATGTCTGCCTCCAGCACGTTAGACCCATTTAACATTACCGGTCTTCCCCGAGAAACAGTCAGTAACCTTGTGCTTATGACTCGTGACCTTGTGTGGCATGGCTTCCCACTAAGTGTAAATTTGTGTTTTCAAGCCTACCGAGGACGAAGTGGTAAGAAACAAGCTGGCTTTGCCTTCATGTTTATCTGGGGCTTCTCTTCCCATCCTTGTGATCACTCTGCTGACCCTGCCGCAACCCTGGGGCCACACGTGACACCTGTGTGTCCTGCATCTCACTGGCCATTTCTAACCAGTCCGTGAACCTGTGTTCTGAGAACATCCGTCTCCATTAACTGCATCTCATGTCGGTCACCTCTGTCTTTGTTTCGTTGACTTTGCTGATCTAATACCTCTGAGAATGGCTTTGAAAGGAGCTACAAGTAATGTCTGCATTGGCATTCTTGAAGTGACCCCCTTGGGGGTCAAATCCCATTGGTCTTTGCCTTCCTGTCCTGTGATGTTATGTATGGTATGGTCGCTCTGCTGCTGGGAGTAGCTGTTTCCTCCTTGCTCCTCTGAGAGCTTGTGAGTAAAGCTCACCCTTCCTCCCTGTCTGAGATGCAGCCACCCTCTTCCTACTGTCCTCATCAGCTTGATGATGCTTGAAGTGAGAATTGCTGGGCCCTCGCTTGGGGTCAGTTGTACCTCCACTATGACCCAGGTGGGAGGGAGACAGCTTTCAAGAGGAGGCTTTGCCTCTCCGATACATCCCAGAAAAAACAATCCCAACTGCATGAAAGGAGTTCATATTAATACCAGGTAATAGAATCAAAGTTGGCTATTCAGGCCACATTTGGAGTAGAAGGCCTTTGAGCTCGGCAGTAATTCATTTAGCAATACACACATTTTGAATTGGGTGTTTTAAAGGCCTTGCTGCACTGTTTGCATCTTCCCCCAAAACTTTTCTCTAAAATATCTAGACCCATGAGCCCTTCCCTTTCCTGGCTCTCCTGGTCCTCTAAAGGGGCAGTGGGATGGGAATGGGAAAACCTTTGCTGATTCCGTGGAAAAAATAAAAAAATAAAAAAATAAAAATAAAACAAAACAAAAAAAAAACCAGGCAGTGCTCGATCTTCCTGAAGGCTGGAGAGCCTCTTTTGCTGGCCTCCAGGAGCCTCTGGTTCCTTTGGACTGCTCATCTGTTCACAGTCAATGGTGGAGCTGCCTGGAAGGGCTGGCTGGGAGTGTGTTCCATGATAGTGAGGAGCCCAGCCCTCTCCTAGTAACACAACCTCCAGCAATACTGCTCTTCTAAGTGCCTTCCTAGTTGAGCACCCAATGCCATGGTCATTGTCAGAACGGTCCTCATTTGTAGCCATTCCCCAGGGGTGTTGGACATCCACACCAGATGGACTGTGATTTGGCCTCCCGAGTCTCTGGCCCCTCAGCTCCCTCAGGGGTTCAGCTTCCCATGGCTTCCTAAATAATGATGACATTTTATCAGGCACATGGGCAGTCTAGTTCTCCACAGCCAGATTTAGATCGGGTTAGAATTATCTAACCTAAAGATTTCAAACCTTTTTTTTTTTTTTTTCTTAATCCAGCCTGGAAGTTCTTCTAGAACTTCCCCTTTTTGCTTGGCTGTGAAAACCCATTTGCCCCATGGAGGCCATTATTCCTGCCTGCTAAAAGCAGCAAGCCCTCTCCCTGGGGAGCACTCAGTCCAGTTGCAAAGCAGGGCCAGGCTAGTTGATTGTCTGGGAAATCTTTAAAGGCTGTAACCATTCAGCAGGGGTCAGTCGCCCCTCTCCCTATTGTGTCATCTCACCAGGTGTATTCATCCCACCCATCCATCCCCACACCCACACACCCGCCCATCCATCTGTTCATTCATCCTGCCCATCCATCCATCTGTTCATTCTTTTATCCCACCCATTCATTCATTCACCCTCTATGTGTCAAGCACTCTGTTTGGTATACAGAAACTGCGAGAAAAAAAACATAGTCCTTGCCCTCAAGGAACTCCCAGACAAATTGAGGAAACAGTCTGGGTGACAGGTGGTGTGACTGAGGTGTGCCCAGGATGCTGTGGGAACACAGAAAGAGGGCACCTGACAGGTGCTGGGGTGGGAGTGGAGAAGAGGAGACCAGGAAATGATTCCCTAAGGAAATTGTTGCTAAGCTTAGTCTGGTCAAGCAGGAGTCTCTTTGGGAGGATGATGGGAATGCAGACCCATCGGTGTGTATAGTTATCTTAAAGACACGGGCCTGCGGACCCATCACATTTGGGGGATAAGCAAGTTCATAGCTTGGCTGGAGCTTAGGGCCAGGAGTTGGAGACCAGTGAGAGGTGAGCCTGGAGGTTGCAGAAACAAGCCGCAGTAAAGTGTTTGGATAACAAGGAGCCGTCAGGGGACCGTGAAGCCGGAAGTGTCACAACACATGTGCGTGGCTCTAATGGGGGTGTTATGGGAGGTAGTGGATTGGGGAGGGGTCACAGTCTGGAGGCATGGAGACCAGCTAGTCTGATAGCAGTCGTGAAACAATTGGGAAGCCTCCAGTGAAGTGAGGCGTTTGCAGGGAGTTGGAAAGGGACGGACCAATAATGAGATTAAGGAAGAAAGAGCTACAGGTCCCAGGGCCTTAATGAGTGTAGGCAGTGAGAGTGAGTGAGGATTCAAGATGGACTTCCAGGCTTGGGTGCCTGGGGCCCTGGTGGTGACACTCCATCAAACGTGGGACGTGGAGTAGAAGTCGTGGTGGGGTCAGAGGAGAGCAGTTAATCAATCTGGGTGGCACTAGGAAGAGATATGGCACGGCCAGTTGGAAATGGGCAACACGGAGATGAAGGCGTCCATTTGGGAGTCCTAGGGGCGGCCGTCAAAGCCCTGAGTGGCAGCGCTGCAGGAAAGGTGTAAGAGCTGAGGCTGACCCTCCAGCATTTAGGGAAGAACCAAGGAACACCCAGGGGGTAGGAGGAAAACTGAGGGGAGGCGAGTGTCTTGAGAGGGAGGCGGAAAAGACGACGGTGGCAGAGACTGCAGAGGTTCAGTCAGGACACAGAAGGTATGTTAGACCTCACAACTGGGAGGCAAGGGAGGGGGTGCCAGGAAGGTCAGGTGTGCGGGGCAGAGAGGGTGGAGGGCAGGGCGCAGGAGAGGAGTAGTGGATGGGCCCTGCAGGTGGAGTGGAGTGTAGACAGGGAGTCTACAGCGATTGCTCCTCAGTCACCGCTGACTCATGAGGCAGTGATAGGCTCCTAAGTGCCTGGCTGATGTCTCACTAAATCCTCACCTCAGCATCATTGTCCCTCATTGTATAGAAATGAAAACTTGCCCATGGTCTAGAAGAGAGGCTTTCTCCACGTTCTCCATTCTTGTGGGAAGAACTCCGGGTAGAGTAAAACTGCTGACAAGGGGCTGGCTCCGAGGAAGCCCGGCAGTCCCTACTTTCGTAGAGCTCTTAGGAGCAGACACCAGTGCCCCTCGGAGCCAGGACCCTTCCTTCCTCTGAGCATGGGTTCTGGGTGATGGCCAACAGTGGTGGGAGAGCTCTTAGCGGCGCTGTTGGGATTGAGGTAACTAGGATTATCTTAGTTTTCAGAGTAACTAGGAGGCTTGAAGAACCTACTGCAGAAGAAAAGCCCAGAAATACTCAGTGTAGATGGTCAGAGGTGAGGGAAACTGAGGTAGTCGCCCAAAGGTGGTGTGTTGGAGCTGGCCTCTCTCCCCACTGACTACACCCCTGAGGGCCTGGGCTGTTAGCACTTTACCAGCCAGCTCCTCCTCTCGTCCTGCAATTTCCCAAGACGTTTCTGGTGTCCTTTGGGAGTGGTGTCATGTGAGTCTTGAAAGAAACTGGTAAAAAATAGACTCTGACCTGAAGGCAAGGGGAGGCCCTGTGCTTCTGGGGTTCTAGGCTGGGCTGTGTGGGAGGAGCATGGGAAGAGCCCGCCTCCTGCTCTCTGGCGGCTACTGATGGCTCCACCTGGCCGCAGGAGAGGCCTGAAGTATGCCTGATGCTTCTAGAGCATACCAGTAATTCTTCCCTGGCTGTGCTTGGAGCGGACCTACAAATGAACTCCTGAAAGCTTGTTCTACCCCTACCCCTTTACTCTGGAAACAGTTTTTATTTATTTATTTATTTATTTATTTATTTATTTATTTATTTATTTAAAAAAAAATTTTTTTTTTCAACGTTTATTTATTTTTGGGACAGAGAGAGACAGAGCATGAACGGGGGAGGGGCAGAGAGAGAGGGAGACACAGAATCGGAAACAGGCTCCAGGCTCTGAGCCATCAGCCCAGAGCCTGACGCGGGGCTCGAACTCACGGACCGCGAGATCGTGACCTGGCTGAAGTCGGACGCTTAACCGGCTGCGCCACCCAGGCGCCCCTATTTATTTATTTTTAACATTTATTTATTTTTGAGAGAGAGAGAGCGTGAGTGGGGTCGGGGCAGAGAGAGAGAGACACACACACACACACACACACACACACACACAGAATACGAAGCAGGCTCCAGGCTCTGAGCTGTCAGCACAGAGCCCGACTCAGGGCTCAAACTCAAGAAACGTGAGATCATGACCTGAGCTGAAGTCGGACGCTCAATCGACTGAGCCACCCAGGTGCCCCACTCTGGAAACAATTTTTGATGTTGAAAGGAAAGCTGGGAGAAAGGGAGCGTGAGAAAAACAAATACGAAAAAACAATAGATGTTATGTTTGGTCTCAGTCAACTGTAGGATTTTGTGAAACTTTTGCCAGAATTTCCCTGCGTAATCTTTTCAGAAGTGGCAAAAGAAAAAGGAGGTTATCTTGTTCCCAATAGGTTATCGGAATAATGAGTGAAGTGGCTGTGGAGGCTTAGTCTTGCCTCAGCAGCTCCTGGCCTGTTGGCCGGTGGCTGAAGTGTAGCCTGGGAAGAGGCCGTTCTGCTCTCATGGCTCAGTTAGAGTAAAGCACTTCACTCGGGCGCCATAAAGAGGAAGTTGGCTGGAGCAGGCCCAGCAGCAGGGCCCTAAGAGTCCTGGGTCCAGACAGTCCATTTCTCTGAGTGCTCTTAACTCGGCATACATTCCACCCTTGGGCTTATAGCCTAGCGAGGTAAAGAGAAGAATCTCATTAAGATGTAGGTCATTAAAATGTAGCGTATTAAGGGAAATGGGGTATCCAGTTGGGGAGCTAAGCCAGGCAGGATTTCTGGGGACGGCTGAAGACACCACCTGAATTCTATGCTGGGATTCCTGTTCCGTGTAACTGTTAGTGCTCGGGCCCAGGCCCAAAGTGCCAGGTGACCATCACGTCCTTTCTGCACATCCCCTCCCAGCCTTATATCTTCTCTCTGGTTTTTCTCCCACGAACAGTTTGACTTTGGGGACACCATGGTCCACCAGGCCATCCACACCATTGAGTACTGCCTGGGCTGCATCTCCAACACCGCCTCTTACCTGCGGCTCTGGGCCCTCAGCCTCGCTCATGCACGTGAGTGTGTTTCTCCCAGATTGAAAATTAGGTTTTCCCCTTCTCTGGGCACTCTCTCGGATGCGGAGCTTAAATAGAGTGGAAATAACATAAAGGCGCTGGAATTATTCAGACTCCTGAGTCCCAGGAGAAAGATGTCCAGATGGGAGGACCAGCACTTTTGCCAGACTTAGCTATGCACGGTGGTCCTGCCCAGATTGCAGGAAGCCACGGTGCCGCAGACACTTCAGGAGAGGGATGACGGAGCAGAATGCAAGGCCCGCAGCACCTCTTGCCAAACTGAACCGGATGTCCTGTCTCTCCCCATTCCCCAGAGCTGTCTGAGGTGCTTTGGACCATGGTGATCCACATCGGCCTCAGCGTGAAGAGCTTGGCAGGAGGTTTGGCGCTGTTCTTCATTTTCGCCGCCTTTGCCACCCTGACCGTGGCCATCCTTCTGATCATGGAGGGCCTCTCGGCCTTCCTCCATGCGCTGCGGTTACACTGGTGAGGAACAGCGAGTTCGGGGGCTGCGGACGTGTCCTTGGCTGCACTGAGGGCGGCTTTACTCTTGTACAGAATCCAGAGACGCTAGGAAGTGTCTGCTTTCATTCACATCATTCTGCCCGATGGCCTGTGTCAGGAGTGAGCATCAGGAAGTGTCCCCACAAAAGCACAGCTCACCTTTCAGAGCCCCCCAAGGGACAATTCTCTGGTGGATGTTGTCAGATTCCTTCTCCCTTTAGCATTCTTCACTGCTCTTGAGTATGGCTTAAAAGACTGAGGTTGTTGGTTGGTTTGGTTGTGTGTTGTTTTTTTTTTCCCCTTTGGCATAAACTTTCTCCTGTCTTCAGAGCGATGCAAGCAACTCTGGAGTAGATTCGCAGTCCAGGAAAGTGCTAGAGCACACTGTACCCCAGTTTTGTCCCCCTCGTTCTGTCATTGTGCCAGTGTCTTTGGGGCAGACCCCTAGCAGTTGACATAGGTAGGGGGATTCCTGGTTCCATAATGTGGAGCTCAGTTCACTGAAGCAGCACCTTCACAAGGGCAGGTTTGGGATTTGTTTGTTTTCTTTAATATAGTTTGTGGCTCTTAATGGCTCTGCACAGAGAGAGCCAGCTCAGCCCCAGGGAGTAGGAGAGCTGGCGTCTGGTCCAGGCAGTGACCCTGTGACCTCAAGTTAGCGTTGCCAGATTTAGTGAATAAAATTCCAGGACACCCAGTTAAATTTGAGTTTCAGATACACAATGAATTTGCATTGGGACATGGATATGGGACATATTCGTGTTAAAAACTAGGCATCCGGTACTTTATCTGGCTTCCCTACCCTAAGCTCTGGAAGCTCTGGACCCTCTCCCTAGAAAAACATCCCCCACAGCAGTTTTACCCATTTAGGGGGTCACAAACTCACTGGCCCTACATTAGGACCCGTAGACGAGACGGTCTGTGTGGTGCTAGTGATCTCAAGCTCAGACAGGGCGTGGAAGGTTTCGTGACATCAGTTTTCTAAACCTGAACCCAAGGATCGTCTTCCCCAACCCCCTTTTCTTTGACTTTTCTCCTGACTTGGTTATGCTGAGCCCCCTAAAAAATTCCTGTTTGCTGTTGTAAATGATAGAGGGGACTGGGAGGCATGTAAGGACAGGCCGTAGCTGGGACTTACCCTTCCCTCAAAAGCTCCTTTTAAAGAACCCGTCCTGCTACATCGGTCAATATTCTTTCTCTGGCTGGCTTTCCTCCTCCTTGCCGCCCTCCTCCCCACCCAGCTGTTGTTTATTTACTGTCCAACCAGGAGGTTAGGAGCGCTGTGTGGCTCAGGCTGCTGGCACGCTACCCTGTTCTCAGCTTATCAGCGTTCTCTCCCCAGCACACTTCCTCAGCTGCTCGGTATGAGGGAATGTCTGTGTAACCAGCCTGTGGTGACTCACTGTTTCTTCCTTCCTTTCCCGGTCACTTCTCTGTCTCCTGAGCCCTGGGCTTGAGGGGCCAGTCACTACCCCACCTGAATTCCAGCCCAAGTGGGGAGGCTGTTGCCTCCTCCCTGGGCGGGCTGGGGAGCAGTCAAGGTGCTGGGTCAGAACCGTCTAAGCAGCGAGCTGAGCATACCCCAGGGCAAGGAAGGTCACCTGAGCTTGGGGCTACTTTCCAGAGTGAGCTGAGGCAGCTTGGGAGGTCATGTGTTGTTGCCAGAAGGATTATTTCTTCCTCGGGCTCACCTGTGGCCTTCAGGTGAAGGTGTCTTCTCATGTCCTCACCAGTGAGCCCAAAGACCTGATGAGTGACAAGAGAGCAGACTTCATTCAGAATTAGGCGCCACTGGGTTTTAATTCCAGCTCTGCTGGATCTGGCTGGGTGACCCTGAGGAGAGCACTTACCTCCCTGAACTTCAGTTTCTCTCATATGCAGAGAGGAGGGTATCCATGTAACATGGTTGCCATGATAATTATGAAATTAATGCATATACCAAGCGACTGTCACTGTGCCCAGACACATCGTAAACTGGTGTTCAGGTGCGGGTCACAGCCACCCTGCTTAAAAGTGGGGTGCCCTGTGGGGAGGGCATCTTGGCTGTGGTCCCTTCTAAAGAAACTGCATTAAGTCTGTTGAGAGAGAGGGGACACCCCAGGGGGAGGCACATCTGAATGCCTGTAGTTTTCAAGAACAGGCTCATCAACAAACTTGTAGGTTTGTTTGTTTGGGTAGTGGAAGGATCGCATAGAGGAGGAAAAAAACCAAACAGCAAAACTCCTTTATAGAGCTTTCAGAATCCCGTCGTTGGAAGCTTATTTGGAGAATCGCCCTTAGTGAAAGGGGGTGAGTGACCCGGGTGCTCATGCTCCCCCTTCTGGCCAAATGAGGATGTGCTGCAAGGATTCCCAGGTCTTCTAGTCCACCAGGACTGCAGGAATTCTGAGTTGTGGCCATCTTGTGAGACGGGACAGCTGGTCCTGCTGCAAGTGGCTGCAGGGACATTGCTGCTATTTTTCCTGGTGTCTGGCCTGGGCATTTCCAGCCTGTCACTTTACTCCTGGTTGTCAGCTGGGGTTTCCTGATTCTGATGTAAGGGCTACCCATCTTACAGGTTTGGATGTCTTCAGTGAGGACAAGAAAAACAACATCTGCTTTGGTAACAAACAGAATCTCACTAGTGAGATTCATGTAGGGTCCTTAGGTGGTGGGTGATATATTTGAAAACATTAGTGAACAGGTTACTTTACCAACCGAATTCTGTTGCCTTCTGTGTTACACGTCTATTTTTGCCTACTATAATTAGCTGTCTTTTCTTTCTCAGAAAAGGCAAAGGTAGGGAATATGATTTGTAGTTGCAACTGTGGACACCAAACTGACTTTAGTAGAAAGACTGTTACTCCATGGCCTACCTTCAGGAACCTAATCCCTTCTTGTCTAGCAAATTCCACATATGTATAGATGTGCACACTTGCACACTCACAGATTGGTTGAAGGCCAAAGGAAAATGGGGACCAAATTGCTGTAAGGAATGTAGTGGGGCCACAGCAGGACACCATGGGATGGTTGCAGGAATGGCTGGCCCAGGAGAAGTAGGAACGCCTGAAGTAGAGTTCCTGGCTGCCATTATTGCCTTGACATTTGGGCCATCAGACAGATATGTGTGCCAGGCCCCGGACTACTCAGAGAGTGGCAGAAAGGGCCAGTGAAGCGGCTCAGCCCAGAATCCTCTTTCTAAAACTGCTTCCTTTCAGCCACAACCCTGCCAGGAAAGGGAGGAGGCCCAGGACTCCTTTCTCCTTCCCTCACTCAAGGAAACAAGGTTTCCTGTTACATAGCAGGAATGAATGCTCTGTGGACTCCCACTTACCCTTCTGGGTCACTGGGTGGCCTTTGCCAGGTCCTGGAGCTGGAAGGGGTGACACAGAAACCCTTCCGACTTCCTGAGGCCCTCCTCCCAACTGTGGAATTCTAGAGGTACGTTTCAGTGACTTGGGGCCCTGGAGGCTCCCTGAGTAGTATAACAGGCCCTTAAAATAGGAGGGACCTGCAGGACAGCCAGCAAGGCCCTGTGGGCCCCAGCGCAAAGAACTTTGTGTTTGTACTTTCTCAGGAAGCACACATTTCCCTGGTTGGGAGGGAGAAGAGGGCGGGGAGCCCGACAGGGAGATTGCTTTCCAGCTTTGTTCTGGGAGGATGGGGTGAGCGAGGCTGAGCAGGGAGGTGACGTCAAGCTGACCCCGAGATGCCCAAGATGGCCCTGGACACGTGCCCCCCTTCCTACCCACTGGGCCCCATGGATAGATGAGGCGCACAGAGGAATGGCAAGAGAAGGATGGTGATCCCATGGGCATCTGAAAATTTTTGACGCTTCTACTTCATTCGGCCAGTTTGGAATTTGAATTGTTTGTGTGATTAGCCAGCCAGGGGATCTCCTCATAGACCCTAAGGTGACTTACCCACCATCTGGCTACATATTGTTGAATGCAAATGGGATGTGAGGCTGTTTTTAGCTGTTCAGAAATGCCCTTCCCATATGCAAACAGCCTACCCAGCACGAAGCATTTGAAGCATTTGGGCCCAGCAGCAGCGGGTGAGAAGTGGGAACCGACCTAATTCCCACAACAGAGGCCTGAGTAGCTGTAGCTCGTAGGACTTCTCTGGGTGTTAGGATATGGGGACGAGTCCAGATCCTGGTTTGGAATCGCTCTTGCCGGGAATCCTGGGACTGACTTCAGTTTGAAGCCCCCTCCCCCAGATCCTTTTTCCCTGAGGGGCTTGGCCCAGGGAACTCTCCAGAGTCCAGGAGGCTTGGGGACCTGGGCCCAGCCTGTGGAATGTGGGGCTGGGAGGAGAAGGCTGCCTGTTCTTACACCCACGCAGAAAATTCTATTCACCTCTTGTCCCCAGGGGGTGGAGCTGGCAGCTCCAGTGTTCTCAGCCAGCACCCCAGGGCTGACGGGGCCTCTGAGGACCTCTGCTTGCAGACAGCCCTTACAACGTGCAGGCACCCCACCCCTACCCCCACCCCTGGTTTGGAGGCAGGATGAAGCCCTGCCCTGCACCAGAGCCCTTGCCTGAAGCCCGCCCCCGCCCCCAGCTCTGCCTGTCCTTGTGGGGGCTCTGGTGCCCCCAGGGGCACACTGCACTGAGTGGAAACTATTCCTCAGGGCAGCTCTCCTTGGCTTTTTTGTCCTCTGAATCATGCATTTTTCTGCCCATATTTGGTGGTGATTTGGTTGCTGGGCAGCCATCCAGGGAGTGTGCAGGGGGAAGCACGGGCTGAGCCTGGCTCTGCTGCCGGGAGCGCGGTCTTCCTGCCCCTCAGAGTTTGAAGGGGCCCCAGGGAGACCATTGGGGATGGATCCTGAGCTGCCTGGGAAGGGAGGTGAAGCTCTGCTTTTCCTTTCAGCCCCTGGGAGAAGAATTCATTCTCAGATGTTTTTGTAGTTGGAGAATATTTTGGCCATTGCTTGGAGAAGACTTCCCCTCCTGATTCCCCCCCCCCCCCTTTCCTGGGAATTTCCTCCTCTAAAGCGCCCATAGCCCAGCGTTTACTCGCAACCCTCCCTTCTCCTTCCTCCAGCAAGAAAAGAAACAAACAAGGGTGCTTGCCAGAGCTCCTGCCGCCCAGGGGCTTCTCAGAGAGGTCTACTGGGAGCCCCTGCCAAGGAAGGGGGTGTTTAGGGGACACTTCTTCGTTGTCGTTAGAGACCCAAGCCAATCATTTAGCACATGGCTAGACAGAGTTTTGCAGAAACACTCTTGCTCAGTAGGAAAGAGCAAGAATTGAGGACAAACCAGTGTGGAGATGTTCTGCACTCTCGCCCAGGGCAGGTTTGGGGCAGGCCCTGGCTGCAGAAGTGGGGCCTGTGTGCACGGTGGGAAGCGGGCGGGGGCCGGGGCTTGGTGGGCGGCCGAAGGCTGAGCTCAGCTAGGAGAATGAGGGGAGGAGCATCAGAGCATCTTTCTAGCCCAACTGTGAAATCCCAAAAGGATTTTGTGGAATGACGACTTTCTTTTTCCCTTTCCCCAGGGTCGAGTTCCAGAATAAATTCTACAGCGGAACCGGTTTCAAGTTCCTACCCTTCTCCTTTGAGCACATTCGGGAAGGGAAGTTTGACGAGTGAGCCCCATGGAGGGCTGTGTACCACAGGCCCCCCCCCCCCCCCGCCCCCCGTCCCTCCACAGCTGTTAGCTCTGCTCCTCTTGCCTGTCGGTTGTGATCCCTGGGTATGGGGGCATTTGTGTCATCCCAGCCACCCTCCCATCTGTGAGTCATTTAGATAGATCCAGCCCTCCCTGGGTCCCCCACCGCCACCAACTTCCTGTGTAGTATAGTGATTTTCTAGAGAGAAGCTGGGCTCTGGCTGTCACTCACACCTACTGGGCACTGGCCTCGCCCTCCCAGCCTCTGTCCAGCCAAAGACAGCCTCTCCTCTGTCCCCTGGTGGTGAGCAAGTTTGCATTTTACGTGTGAGCCCAAAGCCCATGGAAGAAGCACCTTTCACATCCACACTCAGACTTTGAGCCTCCTGTTCCTGCCACTCTAGTCACTGGTTGGGGGTAGGGGTGCTCTTGGGTTAGCAGGGGCGGGTCCAGGAAGAGGGCACTTCTGTTCTCTGCCTATCCCTCTGGCCTTCAGAGCAGTTGTTAATCGGGAATTTAGCTGGACCCAGCTGTGCCGTCGTGCATGGCTTCTCCCTGTCACTCCCAAGAGTCCCAGGGTATACCCAACACTACCTCCCTAACCCGCACCCTCTCCTCCTCTTTCCCAGAATCCCCTCCTTCCCCCTGCTCCTGTTTGTACCCGGTGTAACAGCACAGCAGGGAGTGACCCAAACAGAGGTCCTGGCTGCCTGCTGTGGTTGGCTGCTGCTTCTCAGGCCAAGTGCGGGCCCTGCCACAAGCATGCCCTCCGGGCACACGGTTCAGACAGAGGCTATTTCTGGGTGCAGACCCCACAACCTTTCCCCACCCCTAATCGTGAGTCTCGAGGGCAAGACTATAGTCATCAGAGGTGGTTCTGCCTACGGACCTGCCTTGCTCTGCCCTCCACTGCCCCTCCCCACTTCCACTGGGGTCCCAAGTCAAGGGAGTGGGGTCCTGGGCAGGGAAGGTCGGTGCCATTTACAGTTTGCTGATTGGAGGCGACCGCCAGGGCCACAGTACACCTGGTTGTGAGAGCCCTGCCCTGTGGGCCGATGGTGAGCACCCCCAAGGGCCACCTCTCCTGTCCCCCCCATGCCAGGCTGTGGCTCTCAGGGCCTTGTAATCATGTGTTGGCACAGCAGCCCGGGCTGCTTCAGCCAAATCGAACCCCGTGGCCCTCAGTGGTCGAGATAATCCCCTGAATTGGCCAGGCCCCTGCCCTCCTCCTACCCTGGCTTTTCTGAGTTACTTAGAGCTGCTCACGACTCTCCTGGGCATGGGTCACCCACCCCCACTTCACCATGTGCTGGCCAGTGTGACCTGCCCCGACTTTGTGCAGATTCCCTCCCCTCCGGGCTGGTGGTTTACATGATGCCCTTTGCTCTGTTTATAGCAGGGTTTGCCTCAGAGCTCTTTGTCCGGAACCCTGCCGGAGGCCCTTCTGTTCACACGTTCCCGTGCTGAATAAAGTGTGTTTGACTCTACCAGGGAGGCTGTCTGTCCCTGTGCCCCGTGTTGCACGCCCCTGCCCCTCCTCCAGCGTGTCTGCTTTCCTGTGATCAGAGGCCACAGCTGCAGTGGCCCGTTTGTGAAATTGTCACCTCTCAGGTTTCCCAGGCGCGTTCCCCCCCCTTGATCCCAGCAGCTTTGCAGATCCTGCCTTCGGTGGGGAAGGGACTTGAGGGGATCATCCTCACCCCCCCTTTCCCACACTACCCACCCAGACAGCGGGGGAAGGGGGAGCCTGGACATCTGCCCGCCCTCCTCTCCCTCTACTCCAAGTGTGCTTTCCAGGACTCAGTAGCCTTGCTATCTTGAGCCCTGATGCCCTTGGCCTTGGTGTGAGTGGAAGCTCAGCGTCGTGTTCCTCCAGGCAGGGGGCGAATGTGAGGTGCAGAGGCAGGCAGGCAGCTGAAGAGCCAGCAGGCGGGGTGGGCTGGGAGGGTGCTGGCTCCCTCCTAACTGCGATGTAAGGCACCCACATTCTCGCTTGCCCTCCCTCTCTATGCCTCCTGGGGCCTCCAGGACAGGGCTGCACGGGAACGTGGACAGCGGGCCGACAACTGCTGCCCCAGGAGGGGTGAGCAGGGGCAGGAACACCCTTTCGTGTTCCTTATCTCCCCCACCCCCATCTTCGAACCCTCTCTTCCCCGAAAGGCCACCTGCCCCAGAATAGGCTCTTGGGTGCATCACCCCCCGCTGGCTCCTTGTGCGAACAGTCCAGGATGAGTTTTTTAGCCTCTGCTCTGTTACTGACTCAAAAGGGAGGCTTACTAAGAATAGATATTTGGAATCAATGGCATAGAATTGAATTCAGAGTCCAGAAATCAGCCCTGTTTATGGCCGATCAATTTTCCACACAGGGGCCAAGACAATACAGTGTGGAAAGAACGGTCTGCAACAAGTGTTTGTACAACTGGGTATCCACGTGCAAAAGAACAACTTTGGCCTGGAGCCCTCGCACTATGTATGTAGGTTAACTCAAAGTGGGTCATAGACCTAAATGTAAGGGTTAAAACTAAAATTCCTAGGGGAGATTAAAGGAAAATGTCTTCATGACCATAAGTTAGGCGATGATTTTTAGTAGACCCCGAAAGCAAACAGATAAAAAGAAGATATGGGCTTTGGTCTGACAAGCTTTTGTGCTTCAAGGGACAGAACCCCGACAACCCTCACGCTGGGAGAAACTGTAAGTCCTATCTAATAAAGGATGTGTATCTAGAATTACAATTCAGTCAAAAAGACAAATACCTTCATTTAAAAGGTTTAAAAAAAAAATTAGGGGTCCCTGGCTGACTCAGTGGGAAGAGCATGCGACTCTTGATCTCGGAGTCATGAGCTCCAGCCCCACGTTGGGTGTAGAGATTACTTAAAAATAAAATCTTAGGGGCGCCTGGGTGGCTTAGTTAAGCATCCGACTCTTGATTTGGGTGATTTTGGCTCAGGTCATGATCTCGAAGATTCGAGAGTTTGCGCATCAGGCTCTGCGCTGACAGCGAGGAGCCTGCTTGGGATTCCCCCTCTCTCTCTGCGCCTCCCCCACTTGCGCTCTCTATCTCTCAACATAGATAAATTTAAAATAAAATCTTAAAAAAATAAAAGGTAAAAAAATACTCCTTGATTTAAAAAATGAAAGGATTCGAAAAGGCATTTCTAGGAAGAAAAACACGAGTAAGCAATGAGCCCGGGGAATGACACTCGGCATCATTAGGGAACCACGGGTCAACCACAAGGGGATCTGCCACATCAAACCTGCCATGAAAGGCGGTAACAAGGAAGGGACAGTTACAAATGCAAATGGTGCAGCTCCTTCGGAAAGCGGTCTGGCGGTTCCTCAAAATGTTAAACATAGAATTAACCTACGACCCAGCAACTCGGTTTCTACATCTCCAGCCAAGAAAAATGGGAAAAAAAAGAATGTGCTCAAACTCGGGCACAAGTGTGCATCGTGGCACCGTTCATTCCTCCAAGATGGAAACAACCCAGATGTCCGTCAGCTGGTGAATGGACGAACAGAAAGTGGTGCGTCCATACAAAAGGTGCTCTTCCACAGTGAAAGGAACGGAGAACTGACACGGGCTGCAGCACGGATGAACCTCAAGAGCGTTATGCTGAGAAGCCAGACACAAGACCACATATTGGGTGATTTCGTTTGTGTGAAATGTCCAGAATGGGAAAGTCTGTAGAGACCAGACAGTGGATGGGCTGGCCTAGGACTGGCTCTGGATGGGGCTGGGGCAGGATCAAAATGGGAGTGACAGCTAAGGGGTGCAGGTTTTCTTGTGGGGAATGATAACAATGTAAAATTAGACAATAGCGATGGTTGCACAACTGTGAAGTTGCTTTAAAAAAAAAAAACTCATTGAGTTGCACGCTTTAAATTGGTAAACTTTCTGGTATATATCAATAAAATGGGGCAGGGGGCAGGAGACCTAGGGCTTCCCCAGGGAGAAATTCGTCCCTTGCCCAGGCGGAAAAGACCTGAGCTGGCAGGTCATTGGCTGAGCGGAACTGCTGGGGTCTCCTGGTCTTGCGCCGCCTCCAGCCCAGCCAGCTAAAGATGGACTGACCAGGACCTGGGCCATGGAGGGGGTGGGAAATCCCAGGAGCCCTCAGGTACTGGTGGGAAGCAGGATGGATCCATTGCTTCTGTTTTTAAGGGACATGCCCTGTATGCTGCTTCCCTTCTTGTGGAATCCCTGGACCCCAGACCTCTGCTGAGTGAGCCTGTGCTTTGTTCAGGGAATTCTCCTCATCTTGGGGTCATGGAACAAGTGTGGGAGAGAGTGGCTATGGGCCAGCTTGGTGTTATAGCGCTAGGGGACAATGCCATCGCCATTTTCAGGATCCGACTCCCCGTCCTGTCCTTCACTGGGACTGCGCCTCTTTCTGCCCCCAGGAACCCTGTGTGGAAGGGACATCGGAGCTCCACTCAGATTCTCAATGACCTGCCTGCTCTCCCAGCTCCCCAGGCATGTCCTGGGTGTGGGCTGTCCCCTGGTGGCGAGATAAGGAAGGACCCATTCCTCCTCACTCGGAAGGTAGGTGGGATCCTGCGGGCTGTGACAGCTAGGCAGAAAGGGATAAGCGACCCTGGAGGTATTCTGGGGTGCATAGGCAGAAGGTCAGGCTGGCTAAGAACAAAAGAGGAGACAGATGGAGAGCGGAGAGCCCAGCTCACTTGTTCCACGCACAGTAATTGAAAAATAAAATGTGTCATGGGAAAATGATCAGACAGTACAAAAGGCCCTGTTACAAAAGTCCTCCTCCCGCCCTGAGAGTCCCAGTGCCCCACCCACAGCAACCACTGTTTACATGACCTATTAAAATTTTATTTTGAGAGAAGGAGTACAAGTGCGGGGAGGGGCAGAGAGGGAGAATCCCAAGCAAGTTCCGCACTGTCAGTGCAGAGCCCGATACAGGGCTCGAACCCACAAACCGTGAGATCATGACTTGAGCCGAGATCAAGAGTTGAATGTTTAACCGACTGAGCCACCCAGGCGCCCCTTTCGTTTTTTTAAAGCACAAATGGGAGCTTTCCGGGACACCCAGGGAGGGGTCCCTACGGGCATTGTTTTGCGCTCCTGTCGTAACTTAAAGGGAAATTTCACAATGTCCGGAGCGCTTTATGTCCCGCAAATGAAGGAGGAGGATGTCCTCAAATTTCTTGCAACAGGAGCCCGCTTAGGTGGCACCCACCCTGACTTCCGGTACATCTACAAAAGGAAAGGGGATGAATGGTTATCTCCATCGTAAATCCGAAGAGAACCTGGGAGAGAAACTTCCACTGGCAGCTCATGCCGTTGTTGCCATTGAAAACCCAGCTGGCGTCAGTGTCACGTCGTCCAGTAGTCCTGACCAGCGAGCCGTGCTGAAGTGTGCTGCAGGGGCCACCCCTGTTGCTGGCCGCTTCGCTCTGGAACCTTCCCCATCCAGATCCGGGAAGCCTCCCCAGAGCCACGTCATGCTTGGTCTCTACTTCTACAGAGATCGTGAAGACATGGAAAAGCAAGCGCAGGCCACTGCTGAAAAGGCTGTGACCAAGGAGGACTTTTGGGGTAAACGGACGGCTCCAGCTCCTGGGTTCACGGCTACTCCACCGGAAGTCGCAGACTGGTCCGCAGGCGTGCTGGTGCGCTCTGGGCCCACTCAGCAGTTCCCTGCCGAAGCCTGGGGTGCCCAGTCACCACCGAAGACTGGTCTGCGGCTCCCACTGCTCAGGCCACTGAATGGATAGGAACAACCCACGGAGTGGTCTTGAGCTACTGTTCCACAAAAGCAAACAAAAAGAAATAAGGCTGACAGAAAATAAACAGTTGGGTTTGTTTGTTTGTTTGTTTTAATATCTGTTTTTGAGAGACAGAGATTGTGAGCACGGTTGGGCAGAAAGAGAGAGGGAGACACGGAATCCGAAGCAGGCTCCAGGCTCTGAGCTGTCAACACAGAGCCCGATGCGGGGCTCGAACCCACAAACCATGAGATCCTGACCTGAGCCAAAGTCAGATGCTTAACCAACTGAGCCATCAAGCTGCCCTTCAGATTCTAAAAGTTGGGAAAAATAGGGGTGCCTGGGTGGCTCGGTCAGTTTAGCATCAGACTCTTGGTTTGGGCTAGGGTCTCACTGTGGGATCGAGCCCCACGTGGGGCTCTGCACTGGCCGTGTGGAGCCTGCTTGGGATTCTCTCTCTCTCCTCCCTCTGCCCCTTCCCCGCTCACATTTGCACACTTTCTCTCTCTCTCTCAAAATAAATAAATAAACATTAAAAAAAAGTCGGGGTGCCTGGGTAGCTCAGTCGGTTAAGCATCCGACTTCGGCTCAGGTCATAACCTGACAGTTCCTGGGTTCAAGTCCGGTGTTAGGCTCTGAGCTGACAGCTCAGACCCTGGATCCTGCTTTGGATTCTGTGTCTCCATCTCTCTCTGCCCCTCCCCAACTTGCTCTCTCTCTCTCTCTCTCTCTCAAAAATAATGTAAAAAGAATTTTTTTTTAAACAAAACAAAAATAAATGTTGACGGGGCACCTGGGTGGCTCAGTCAGTTAAGTGTCCAACTTCGGCTCAGATCATGATCTTGCAGTTCATGGGTTAGAGCCCCCACATTGGGCTCTCTGCTGTCAGCACACAGCTCGTTTCAGATCCTCTGTCCCCCCCCCCGCCCCTCCCTCGCTTGCGATCTCTTTCTCAAAAATAGACATTGAAAAAAAGTTTAAAAAATAACAATAAAATAAAACACAAATGGGAGTTTGCTATACCCACTGTAATTAAACTATATATAGAACTATATACGTATAGTTTGCAGAACATCCTGAATCAACACCACACATTTTCCTCATCCTTTTTTTTTTTTTTTCAAGCAAATGCTTGATATTTCATCCAGTCGATGTAGCGTAGTTTCTTCATCCAGCCCCCTACTGTCCTCAAAGAGTTCCCAGCCTGGTGGGGAAGATGAGCAAAGAGACAGTGTGACATGTCCACTGTAATCAGTGAGGCTCCTGCCCAGCACCCATGAGCTCAGGCTTTGAATGTGGACGGTGTCCCTCATCTTTGGCCATTGCCAGCAACCCCCGCCAGACCCCACAGAGAGGTGGACCCAGACCCCACAGAGAGGCACGCTGAATCCTGACGATCTGCAGCCCAGCTCCCCCAACGCTTGTGTTCCCTAAGATCTAGAAATGCTGGAGGAGAGTCTGACAAGTCTTATCCAGAGCAAGGAATGTTTGGAGGGAGAATGGCGGGGGTGAGTTCTGGAGGGTAGTGGAGAGGGGCCTGGGGGGCTATAGGCTAGGGCCCCATGAGGGCACATCTCTCTGGGCTGGTGTTGGAGCTGCTCCCTGGGATAGGGTGAGAACCTCCTGACACCAGGAAGTGACTGGGAGCAGGGCTGCACCTCCTGCAGAGGCTGCTGGCTGAGCTGGGAACAAGGCAGGGGGACTGCAGCTTGTGCCTGTGCCCAGGCAGGTGGCAGAGGAAAAGGGCAAGCTCAGTGGACTCCCATGTTCTCTTCTGGTCCAGACTCTGGATTCTCTCTCTGGGCTGGCAACTCTCCTCTGACCCCTCCCCTTTCTCTAAGCAGCTTCACTCCCGCCTGACAATCTGGAAAAACTTACATCTGCCTCCAAAAGGACCCAGAATCCTCTCAGAAAGTGTGGGCCTCCTAAAGGCCCCATCTCTACCTGCCACCACATAGCCCCGCCTAACCCCATCCTGCCCAGGCAGGCAGCCTGAAAAGTTGCATCATCTGGGAACAGTGGCAAGAACGCCAGCCTGGGAGTTAGGAGGTCTGGGTTCTAGTCCTGGACATGCTCTCCTACCGGTTACTGAGCTTGTCCGAGTCACATCCTTTCTCTGGCTTCAGTTTCCCAATATGTAAAATGAAGGTAACTCCTGACCTGTCCTGCTGCGGCTACCCTTTAAGGATCAAATGGAGAGCCCCTAACTCACCCACCAGGCCCTGCCCCACCACAGCCAGACCAGACTCACATGACCCACTTCTTCAACTTCCGAAATTTTTAGTTAGTTCCTCAAATCTGCCCAGCTTTCTTTACCCTTCCACAGTCTTCCTATTTACACGTTCTCTGCCCAGAATTCTCTCTTCTCTTTTCCTAGTCATTTCCAATTTAATTCATATTAAATGTCACTTCCTTTTAGAAGCTTTAGGCTTAATCGCTTCTCAGCCTTTTGGCTAAGATCAAGTGTGGAAGCGTTAAGTCGGGTACCTTTGTATTTCCTCACAGCCTCACAACTATAATTGAGATCTTTATTTATGTGAGTGTTTGGTTTCTAGGTCTCCCCCAGAGAAGGGTGGCAATGCCTGCTACAAAATAAAACCCCACATAAAAATATCTGTTGTGGACAGTTGCCTGGACGGAAGGACAGTGAATTGCATGCGAAAGCCCTTCAGATTCAACAGCGCCTTGGCGCTCGTGAAGGGCAGCGGATCACATCCCGGACTTTTCATGACAGTGGGATCACGCGCTCCCGCACCACGTGCGGTCAGAAGACACCCTCCGGGAGCTGGTCCGGGACCCGGAAGCGCGGTCTCTCCCGAGCTTCCCGGTGCACTAACTTCTGTGCCACGTGGCCTGAGGCCCGCAGCTGATTGGACGGCGGGTCGTCCCGCCCCTAGCCTTGAGTCCCAATGGATGCCCGGTGGGGCCGCAGCCAGCCTGAGACCGCCAGACCATGGGGGCCGCTGTGGCTGGGGTCCTGGGCTTCCTGCTCCTGGCCGCCGCGGGGGGCTCGGCCGGGGACGAGGCCCGGGAGGCGGCGGCCGTACGGGCGCTGCTGGCCCGGCTGCTGGGGCCCGGGCGGGCGGTCGCCTTCTCGGTGTCGGTGGAGCGCGCCCTGGCGGCCGAGTCCGGCCTGGACACCTACCGCCTGAGCGGCGGCGGCGCCGGGGCGCGAGTGCGGGTGGTCGGCTCCACCGGCGTGGCCGCTGCCGCGGGGCTGCACCGCTACCTGCGCGACTTCTGCGGCTGCCACGTGGCCTGGTCGGGCTCTCAGCTGCGCCTGCCCGAGCCGCTGCCCGCCGTGCCCGAGGAGCTGACCGAGGCCACGCCCAACAGGTACGGGGCCCGCCCGCCCGCTGGGCTCCACGCCCCCCCCCCCCCCCGCGGTTGCCGGCACCTGCCTCCCGTCCCGGGGCGCCGCCCCTCGCTGAGTCCCCGCCCCACCCCGCGCTCTCCCGGTCGCTACCGCAGCGACCGAGACTGAACGTAGCGCCGGCCTTAGGGTGGCACAGCTCTGGCTTCAGATCCCAGAGGCTCTACCTCTCAAAGCCGTGTGTGTCCTTGAGCAAGTCACTTCGCCTCTCAGAGCCTCGGCTGGCTCATCTGAAAAGTGGAAGTCATGACCTCTACCGCGCAGTGTTGGTTGTGAGAATTTGCACGGTGACGGGGGTAGAATTTGTGGTGCATAATTAGTGACCAGAAGACGCTAGTCATTTCCCTCCCCACCTTCTGTTGGAAGATGCACCACAGAGGAATGGTATCCACCCCCTCGCAGCCTCCGTTCTGGAGCTTGTCCCACCGCAGGGAGGTCGTGTGTTCACTCATCTGTCTCCCCTTTAGACTGTGGGGAGAGAGACCCGCCCCCCCATTCCAGGATAGGGACCGGTGTTGCCATAGAGCACTTAAACACGGTGCAGAAGGGGGCTCTAGAAGGGTCAGCTGTGCTCTCCCAGATACCTGCCTGGCTACAGGTCGGGGGCACGTAGGAAGCTCCCGTACTGATGCCCACAGTCCGAGGCCCCAAATTGGAGGGTCTCAGGACCCTGGCCAAGAAAGTTCTTGGCTTTTGGGGAGGAAGATTCAAGAGCGAGCCGTTTAGAGAAAGGGACAAAGACTTAGGAAGTCTAGAAGTAAGAAAGGTGCTACTTCACAAAGTAGGGATCTCTCCTCCCAGAGGAGGGGGACGACACACACCCCTTTGCTTCTAACGAAGGGATTTATAAGTTTTTTTAAATTAGCTATCCGTATAGGGAGAGGCTTCTCACTTTGGCTTTAACCTTTACATTGGCTGGTTAGCTTTTCCATTGTTTCAGGGTTGTGATTGGGTTGTGGATTTACCCATAAGGAGCAGTTTTAAGAATGTCCAGCCTTTGTGGTTTTTACTGCCCGAGGGAGTGGGGTCTTATGACTCTTTTTATGACCTGCTGACTTTTAGATTAAGGGTCAGCCTAAAACCAAAATGGCTTTACTTTGGTCACCTTGTCACCTGAGTCTCCCTTCCCTCCTGCCTCAGTACTGAGTCTCAACTCCACCTGGGGTGGGTCCTGGAGTGAAGCAGGAGAGGGGTTACATTTGGGACCCCTCCCCTCTGGGCTAGATCTGGGGTGGGGGGGTGGGGGACATCCCCGCTGCCCCCAGGGACATGCCGCGGCTCATGCCCCTGCCCACAGGTACCGCTATTACCAGAATGTGTGCACGCACAGCTACTCCTTCGTGTGGTGGGACTGGGCCCGCTGGGAGAAGGAGCTGGACTGGATGGCACTGAATGGCATCAACCTGGCACTGGCCTGGAGCGGCCAGGAGGCCATCTGGCAGCGGGTGCGTGCCCACCACATCCTCCTTCCCCCTGTGTCCCTGCCTCCCCCACAGCACAGCGTCTGGTACCCAGACTAAAGGCTTCAGAAGTGTCTGTGGTGTGCACGGTGGCCCCAGCCCTCTGGAAACAGGCTTCTATTCTGAGCCAAAACACAGAGCGCTCTTTATCCTTATTCGTGGCCCCAGTCACGCAAGAATGAATGACCCTCTTCCCCACAAGAGCCTCTGAACAGGACTCCTGGCTCCTGAGTTCCAGCCGCGTCCTTTCTGAGGTGCAAATCTGGCGGAGACCTGCTGCTGTCACACTCAGGAGCTCCTGTCCCCTTCGGGCTGTCCCCAGCCTGGGCGCTTCTGGGCCTGGGCCCTGAGGGCTCTGGCTGCACTGGGCCCCATATCGGCCCCTGTGGAGCTGGCCTCACCCATCACTCTAGCCAGCCTCATTCCATGAGGCCTTCTAAGGCCCCTTCCCCATTTTGGGGAGAGCCCCTTTGTGCCTCACCTCACCCTGGCGACAAGGCTGACAGATTAGTAAACTCACCTGTTCACAGGTCTGTTTCTCTTGGACTCTGGGCTCCTGCCAAGGGTCACATTTTGTCTTAGTAACTCCAGGGCTCAGCACAGAGAAGAGATGAATGTTTGTGAAATGAATGAATCGATGAATGGAGACGAATGTATCTATGTGTACTCATGTGTGGGGATCACCCTCCTCCTCAGGTGTACCTGGCCTTGGGCCTGACCCAGTCAGAGATCAATGAGTACTTCACTGGCCCTGCCTTCCTGGCCTGGGGGCGCATGGGCAACCTGCACACCTGGGGTGGCCCCCTGCCCCCCTCCTGGCACCTCAAACAGCTTTACCTACAGGTAAAAGGACGGAGAACGAAAGGGGGCAGAATTGGAAAGTGCTAGAGAGTCATGGGCCCAGGAGGGTGGTATTTGGCCAGCCTCAGGGCTCTTAACTGGGCCTTGAGGGGAACTCTGTGTGCCCTGGGGGAGTGAGGACCTACGCCCTCAGGGCCATGCCTACCAGCTCCCCCTCCATTGTCCTCAGCATCAGATCCTGGACCGGATGCGCTCCTTCGGCATGACCCCAGTGTTACCTGCATTTGCAGGACATGTCCCCAAGGCTATCACCAGGTAAGGTTCCTCCCCCCACCCCCTGCTCGGCTCAGAGAGGAAATGTCTTCTTCCCTGCAAGACGTAATTAAAATAAAAACTGAAGTTCTGGATGTAGGCGTGGGCTTGATTCCTGGCTCTGCTACCAACTAGCAACATGAACTTGGACTCAGATTACATGACTGCTCTGTGCCTCCGTTTCCTTACTTGTAAAATATATGTGGCTCGGCACAGTCTTCGCAAGTGGCACCTCTTATTTAGTGACACTTGGGGTGCGCCAGTCTTCTCTGTCCTTTCTGCTTCTCTGTGCTACCGACTCTTCCCCTGCTGTGACCGGAAAATTCCTCAAGGTCCAGCTGAGATCTCCCCTCCTTCAGGTAGCTTTGCTGGGACCCCCAGCATTGGTTACCACCTCCTTCATGCCCATGACAACCTGGTTCCCACGACTGTCACAGGGCTTAGTGCATGCTGCTGGCCTTACTGGCCACCCCTTCACCTCCCGCCTGGGTGGCCAGATCCTCATTCATACAGTCAGAAGACATCTGTCAGACAAGGCTCAGTGCTGGGTCCTGGGGATGCAGCGACAAAGGCGCGCGCTGCGCTCTGCTCCTGCTGGGTGACAGGTTGACAGGGGGAGACAGGGCAGGGATAAGGGCGGGAATACACATGGGCCCACTTCTCTGTCTGGGCCGCCTCTGCGGGGAAGCCAGGGCTCAGCACTGGGCCAGATCTTGAAAAGCTGAATGTTGCTTGTTTCAGCCCGTGGGAGGGGGAGAGACAGCAGAAGCTTTTCCAGATGAGGTGAAACTCAAAGGAATAACCAGCTAGATAAGCAGGGAGGGAGGAAGAAAGGACTCCGGCCACAAGGCACAGCATGTGCAAAGGCACAGAGGCAGGAGAAACCGGGATGGGTTCCAGGAACTGTAGAGAAGCTAGTGAGCTGGCCGCGGATACCACATCAGCCTCCGGTAAATGTCTGGATTGCCCCCCGCCACTAGGGTGTTCCCTCAGGTCAATGTCACCCAGCTGGGCAGCTGGGGACACTTCAACTGCTCCTACTCCTGCTCCTTCCTCCTGGCTCCGGAAGATCCTCTATTCCCTATTATTGGGAGCCTCTTCCTGCGGGAACTGACCAAAGAGTTTGGCACGGACCACATCTACGGGGCCGACACTTTCAACGAGATGCAGCCCCCCTCCTCGGAGCCCTCCTACCTTGCCTCAGCCACAGCCTCTGTCTACCAGGCCATGGTCACAGGTTCGGTGCCAGGGGGAGGTGGGAAGGGGAGGCGTGGCACAGCTCGGTGGGGTGGGAAAAGAGACTGGGAACAACACCGTCGCATTGACTCACATCACCCGATGGTCTACCAAGTACTTGTGCACACACACACCATCTCATTTAATCACACTGTGGTGGAGAGGTGAGCTCTGGAGCCAGACAGCCTGCTCCAGCCCTGGCACTGCCACTTCCTCCCTGTCAGTGCCTCAGTTGCCTCGTCTGTAAAATGAGGCTCCCTCGTAAGTAGAATGATGCCTGGCCCAGAGTAAAGTCACTAAGTGCTGGCCACTGAAAACGTTCTGTTTGGCCTCTGCCTCCGAGCTGAGGTAGGTAACACAGGCCGGAGGTTAGGGGATGTGTTCAAAGCCGGTGGATGCTCCTCCTGGGGCACAGATGTGAACCCAGCGCTCCTTCCTGCCACTTGCAGGGGTGGGGCAGAGAGGGGCCAGGTCGGGAATGGCCGGGGGGGTAGGGCTGGGTGGGCTGTGTGTCAGCCAGGAAGGGAACCCGTTGGCTCCGGCTTCCTTGAGAGTGAGCGCCTGCTCCAAGCGTGATCCAGGACTGGCGGCATGAGCGTCACCCCAGAGCCTGTCAGGTCTGCAGATTCTCCTGAATCAGAATGACTTGCGCTTGGGCCCAGGAATCCGTTTTAGCCAGCCTTCTGGGTAATTCTGATGCTTCATAAAGCTGGACAACACTGGCCTGGAGCTTCTAGCTGGGAGGAGGAGCTTCTAGATGGGAAGGCTGTGTGGGATGCTGTGCCCCGTGGGCTGGGGGTGACGGGAAAGAGTGTCCCATGATAGAGTCATTTAACTTCTCTGGACCTGTTTCCTCATCTGTAGAATGGGGTGAATGTTCCCCTGCCCCGTCTCCTCTCATCAGCCCTCTTCTCTGTCTCTCCACCCCTGCCCCAACCACAGTGGACCCTGACGCCGTGTGGCTGCTCCAAGGTTGGCTTTTCCAGCACCAGCCCCAGTTCTGGGGGCCTGCCCAGGTGAGCGCCGTGCTGGGGGCCGTACCCCGTGGCCGCCTCTTGGTTCTGGACCTGTTTGCTGAGAGCCAGCCTGTGTACATCCGTACAGCCTCCTTCCAGGGCCAGCCCTTTATTTGGTGCATGCTGCATAACTTTGGGGGCAACCACGGTCTGTTCGGGGCCCTGGAGGCCGTGAACCGAGGTCCTGCCGCTGCCCGCCTCTTCCCCAATTCCACCATGGTAGGTACAGGCATGGCCCCGGAGGGTATTGGCCAGAACGAAGTGGTCTATGCCCTGATGGCGGAGCTGGGCTGGCGGAAGGACCCAGTGGCAGATTTGGAGGCCTGGGTGACTGGTTTTGCGGCCCGTCGCTATGGGGTCTCCCACGGAAATACGGAGGCCGCCTGGAGGCTACTTCTCAGGAGCGTCTACAACTGCTCTGGTGAGGCCTGCAGTGGGCACAATCGCAGCCCCCTGGTCAGGAGGCCGTCCCTGAAGATGACTACCACTGTCTGGTACAATCGATCAGATGTGTTTGAGGCCTGGCGGCTGCTGCTAACAACCACTCCCAGCCTGGCCACTAGCCCCACCTTCCGCTACGACCTGCTGGACGTCACTCGCCAGGCGGCCCAGGAGCTGGTCAGCTTGTACTATGGGGAGGCGAGGACGGCCTACATGAACAAGGAGCTGGTTCCCCTGCTGAGGGCGGCGGGCATCCTGGTCTACGAGCTTCTGCCCTCGCTGGACAAGGTGCTGGCTAGTGACAGCCGCTTCCTGCTGGGCAGTTGGCTGGAGCAGGCCCGGGCGGCGGCCGTCAGTGAGGCCGAGGCCCATTTCTATGAGCAGAACAGCCGCTACCAGCTGACCCTGTGGGGGCCCGAGGGCAATATCCTGGACTACGCGAACAAGCAGCTGGCGGGGCTGGTGGCTGACTACTATACCCCGCGCTGGCGGCTCTTCATGGAGATGCTGGTGGAGAGCCTGGTCCGAGGCGTTCCCTTCCAACAGCACCAGTTTGACCAGAATGCCTTCCAGCTGGAGCAGACCTTTGTCCTCAGCACACAAAGGTATCCTAGCCAGCCCCACGGTGACACTGTGGACCTGGCCAAAAAGCTCTTCCTCAGATATTACCCCCGGTTGGTGGCTGGCTCCTTGTGACCGATTAACCACCCCTGGGCGGCGTTCTTCCTGAATTCCGGGCCTGGGCAGGTTCCCAGGGCCTGGAGCTAGACAAGCATCACAGGAGGGCCCCAGGCCTGGGCAGAGGAACTCAAGGCCCGCTGGGGGACCAAGCCTGGGAACTGCAGAGGGAGGTGAGCTGCTCTCTTCCCCCACTCCAAATTTGGGATCAAATTACTGTTTTAATACGACTTAATAAACTGGTGAATCGCCTGGGCCTATCTGTCCAAACGTCACTACTGAGATGGCTGGGAGGACTCCCGGCTACAGCATGGACACTGGTGTGGATGCCATTTCCCTCTGCCCCCTTGCCTCAGCCTCCCTGTACATAATACTGACACCTGACCTTGGAACTGATAATGCCCTCCCCAAAATATATACTTTCACACCCTCAGCAGCAAACTTTGGAACCTATCGCTGTCCCTATGGGACAGAGGCACACACAGGGGAAGGGTGCCCAGGGCACTCAGTGCCCACAGGCGAGCCCACATCTGCTTGCAAACTTTGCCCTCCCTCTGGCCAGTAGCTGAAGAAGGGGTATGCCCAGGAGTGGCCTCAGCTCTGCTTTGACCAAGATAAAGGGTGGGGAGAGCAGGCCCCAGACTGGCGGGAGGGCTCAGCCTTGAGATTATGCTGGAGACACAACAAGGGGTGGGCATGCCCTAGGCGGGTCAGAGCAGGGGCTCTCGAGCTCAGAGACCCAAGCCTTGCATTCCCGGCGCCCCTCCGAGCTCCTCTCCCCATGGACCGCACTGTGGTGCTCATCACGGGCTGCTCCTCCGGCATCGGCCTGCACCTGGCTCTGCGTCTGGCATCCGACCCCTCCCGCAGATTCAAAGGTATATGAGGGGCTGGGACAGAAAGGAGCAGTCGCTAGCCCAAGGAGACCCAGGTAGGGGTAAGCAGGGAATTCAGATCCTTGTCTTCTCCCTGAACCTCCAGTGTATGCCACGCTGCGGGACCTGAGGGCGCAGGGCCCGCTGCGGGAGGCGGCCCAGTCCCGAGGGTGCCCTCCTGGCTCCCTGGAGATGTTGCAGCTGGATGTGAGGGACGCAGATTCCGTGGCCGCTGCCCGGGCACGCGTGACCGAGGGCCGCGTGGACGTGCTGGGTGAGCCTCCCCGCAGCACGTATGCAGGAGCCTTCCCCACCCTATGTCCAAACCAAAATGTCCTGAGGCCCGGGGAACTCAAGGGGACCGGCTGGGTCTGAGGAAGGCGAGGCAGGTGGGGTTCGGCGTCTCTTCCCGCAGTGTGTAATGCGGGCCGGGGCCTGCTCGGGCCGCTGGAGGTGCAGGAGGCTGGCGCCGTCGGGTCTGTGCTGGACGTGAACGTGGCAGGGACGGTGCGGACACTGCAGGCCTTCCTGCCGGACATGAAGCGCCGCCGCTCGGGACGCGTATTGGTGACGGGGAGCATGGGTGGCTTGATGGGTGCGTGGAATGGGGCAGGGCCAGCGGGAGGGGTGGGGCCTGGTGACAGTGCCAGGGGCTACAGTGGGCTCCGGGCGCCTCCAAAAGCTTCATCTCCCCTGGAAGGGCTGCCATTCAACGCCGTTTACTGCGCCAGCAAGTTTGCGATCGAAGGTCTATGCGAGAGTTTGGCGGTTCTGCTGCCGCCCTTCGGGGTCCAGTGAGTCACCGCCCCACCCCCAGAGCCCTCTGAACCCTAACTTTGGGAACCCCAGGACCCTGACCTGTTGGAGCCACTCTCACGCGGTCCCTCTCCACTGCGGCTCACATTTGTTGTGTGCCAGGCGCAGTACTGGGCACTTGGCACTCGTTATCTCACTTCTGCCACCCAGCTGGGAAACGGAGGCCCAAAGAGGTTAGGTGACTGGCCCAAGGTCACACAGCCGAAGGGAGCCTGCCAGGTTAGAATTCTGACACACGTCTCCCTCACACTCTGGGGGGCCTTTCCCGCTGTAAGCCGCTTTTCAAACGCTCCCGAGAGGCCCACGCGCAGACCCCTTCCCGCCCGCCCCGCCCGCCTAGTCCGGCTGCTTTACTGCGCCCCCGCCCACCCGCCGCTCAATGCCCGCAGCGTGAGCCTCATCGAGTGCGGCCCGGTGCGCACCGCTTTCCAGGAGAAGCTGGAGGGCGGCCCGGGCGGAGCGCTGGACGGCGCGGACGCCGAGACCCGCGACCTCTTCTCCCGCTACCAGCGCCATTTGGAGCGGATCTTCCACGAGGCGGCGCAGGACCCGGAGGAGGTGACCGAGGTAGGCGCCGGGCGCGGCCCTGGGAGCACGGACGGCGCGTGGGGGTTGGCGGCCAGCCCCGGCCAAGCGCCTCCTCCCGCCGCCCCAGGTCTTCCTCGCCGCGCTGCGCGCCCCGCGCCCCGCGCTACGCTACTTCAGCACGGAGCGCTTCCTGCCCCTGGTGCGCATGCGTCTCACCGATCCCAGCGGCCGCAGCTACGTCGCCGCCATGCACCGCGCGGTGTTCGCCGAAGAGCCCGCCGAGGAGTCCGCTGCCGACCTGGGCGGCCCCGCGCTCGGCGCTCCTCCCGCCGCCCCGCAATAAAGGCTTGGCCCGCCGCTGTCTGCCGCGCCCTCCTTTGCGACCCCAGGGGCGCGCGGTTCTGGGGGGGGGGGGACGTGTGCGACAGGGGCGCGTGCAGAGAGTGGGTGATCTGGAAAGACCGTGGCTAGCCCGGGTTATACCAAGGCGGAAAGCGAGGCCCAGAAAGAGGAAGGAGCTAGCCCACCGAGGGGCAAGGTCGAGTGTGATTCCCGCAAGGTGTCTGTAGCAAGAGTGAGGCGGACCTGGGAAGGAGGAGAGTCCTTTTGTGATTTGGCCCCCACTAGTCAGGAGACTTCAGGCAAGGGCGTTATCCTGAGTCTGTTCTCTTAACTGTAAAATGGGTATAAGACCTATGTTATGGGTTGTATGAAGGGTTGAGATAATTCCTGGAAGTGCTGGGAAGGAGGTTTTAATAGCAGGCACCGCTATTACCACTACTCTTAGTGGTGTTACTATTATGTGTTCGTGTGTAGAAGCCCGATGTGTAGAGAAGAAACAGGCCAAGTGAGTTATAAGGCTACAGCTCCACACGTCCTCCTCCGTGTCCCCTGCCCTAGACAGAACTCAGCTGGAGGGATCACCACCAGCCCAGAAGCTGCCACTCACCAGGAGGTTCAGCTAAGGCTCCAGGGCAGGCTGGCCTGCCCAATGGGCTATCCTCCTTCCTGAAGCCATGGGCAGAAGCCAGAGAAAGGGCTTGCAGGGTTGTGGGGTCAATTTCCTGCTAACTTCCTGAGAAGTAGTGTGCTGAAGAAGGGGTGAACAGGGAGGGTACTAGATGAGGAGGGTGCGGGTAGAGGACAGGGGTAGGGGTGCCTAAGAGATGGAGGAGAGGGAGGGAAATGACTACTTGTAATGGGCAGGGCCATGGCTACAGAGATCTTGGGAAGCCAGAATAGAGGGGAAACTGCTGGGGGGTTGTTTGGAACCTGGGGGGAGGGGAAGGAGGTACAGCATCTGAACCTGCTACTACCTCCGGGTAACCATCCACTCTGGGCGTTGGACTGCTGGCTACTCCTGGGACAGGGGGCCTCAGCCAGCTCATCCCTGCTGTCTCCCTGCCCTGCTGGCCCATATGGTTCTGCTGTCCCTTCAGGATCCAGAAAGGCCACTGGAAGGGGAGAGGGCCAAGATGGCATGAATCTCTGAGACCTGCTCTCAGAGCCCAGCTCTTGTCCCCCAGTCTGTTCCTTTGCACCCCAGTGTGAGTGAGTGTGTGTGTGTGTGTGTATGCATACACTCACAAGGTCGCACCCTGGGGTGGGGATGCAATGATGAGAAAGGCAAAG
This sequence comes from Lynx canadensis, assembly GCF_007474595.2. Lineage (NCBI taxonomy): Eukaryota > Metazoa > Chordata > Mammalia > Carnivora > Felidae > Lynx > Lynx canadensis. Next base: position 40,456,341 of record NC_044316.2, read on the forward strand.
TGTGACCCCCTCCATGAATTTACATTCATAATCTGTTTTTAAAGATTTTATTTTTTTAATTAAATTTAATTTTTTTTAATGTTTATTTTGAGAGAGAGAGCAAGCGAGCCTGTGAGCAAGGGAGGGGCAGAGAGAGAGAATCTCAAGCAGGCTCCTTGCTATCAGCACACAGCCCGACTTGGAGATCGGGGCTTGATTTCAGGAACCGTAGGATCACGACCTGAGCCGAAATAGACAGTCAGACACTTAACCAACTGAGCCACCCAGGTGCCCCAAAGATTTTATTTTTAAGTAATCTCTGTACCCAACGTGGGGCTTGAACCCTCAACCTCAAGATCAGGAATCACACACTCCACCAACCGAGCCAGCCAGGTGTCTCAATTACATTCATACTTTTTTTTTTTTTTTAATGTTTATTTATTTATTTTTGAGGGGGAGAGAGAGAGAGAGAGTGAGAGGAAGACACAGAATCCGAAGCAGGCTCCAGGCTCTGAGCTGTCAGCACAGAGCCCGATGTGGGGCTCGAGCTCACAGACCACTAGATCATGACCTAAGCCAAAGTCAGACGCCTAACTGAGCCACCCAGGCGCCCCACATTCATACTCTTAATAGTCTCCTGCAGTCCCATGACTTCAAGGACTGTTTATGCACCCATGAGCCTCACCAAAGTCTCCAATATCTCCAACTGTATTGCTTCCCCAAATTCCAGACACACATCAACTTCCTACTCAACAGCTCCACTTGATCCTAATAAACTTGATGTGTCCAAACGCAAGTTCTGATTTCCAGATCTCCCACTGCTCCTGCCCCAGTCTTCCCCACTTCAGTACCCGACAACTCCACTCTTCCTTCTTGCCCATCCCTCAACCAACGCATCAGCAAATACCTTCAGTCTTCAAAGACTGGAAGGTATTTTGGAATACTCTGGAAATCACTCCGGTCTATGCACTCTGGTCTACCATCACCGCACCTGGATTATTGCAGCGGTTTCCTAACTGGTTGCCTTGATGCGACCCATGCCCACCAAGTAAAATTTCCACAGAACAGCCAGAATGATCTTTTAAAAATGAAAGTTATTCCATGTCTGTGCTTAAAACACCTCCTGTGGCTTTCTAAGTAAAATCAGAGGCTTTTCTCCAAGATCTCCAACACATTCTTTGATCTGGCCCCCACCTCCTTTCTGACCCTATCTTTCATCACTTACCATCATCTGATTCAGCCCTACTGGCTTTCTGCCCCAGGGCCTTTGAACTGGCTATTCCTGGGGCGCCTGGGTGGCGCAGTCGGTTAAGCGTCCGACTTCAGCCAGGTCACGATCTCGCGGTCCGTGAGTTCGAGCCCCGCGTCGGGCTCTGGGCTGATGGCTCAGAGCCTGGAGCCTGCTTCCGATTCTGTGTCTCCCTCTCTCTCTGCCCCTCCCCCGTTCATGCTCTGTCTCTCTCTGTCCCAAAAAATAAATAAATGTTGAAAAAAAAATTAAAAAAAAAAATGAACTGGCTATTCCTTCTATCTGGTACAGTTTCCCTAATCTCTGATTCTTCTCTTCCTTCAGGTCTTTCCCTGGACGACCTTATCTAAAGTAGCATTCCCTACCCCCCCCTCCCACGCCAGTTATAGTTCCCTTACCCTGTTTCATTTTTCTTCATAGCGCTTATCACCACTGGATGTGTCAGAGATTTATTTATTGACCTGCTGACTTTATTGTTACACATTTATCTATAACTTTCACCACCCTATCCCAAGACACATAGGAACTTAAGCTCCAGGGCAGCTCGTTGGTTTGTTTTGTTCACTGGTTGATCCCTTATACCTAGAACCATTCCTGATCATGGGAGGCACTAAACCCACATTTACTGAATAAAAGTGACTGTTGGTTCACAACCTACAACTTCCCTGGGTGAAATCTGAAACTGGCTCCCATACACAGAGGCCAAGGAGAGACCAAAGAAAGAGGCAGAGCACTCCAGATTGGGAGGTGGGGGTTTTAATTAGCAAGGGAACTGACATATGAGACTTGTCCTGGGCGACTACAAGACAAGTGGGTCTCTGCACTTGCCCACCAGAATCTTAATAGTTTATGTAGAGGCCTTAAATAGGTTCCGCCACATATACCATCCAGATGGTCTCGACGACACATTGCTCTCTCAAAGCTACTGCTGTGGGAATAGTGTATACTAAGGACAGCCTTCAATTGCCCAGGGCCAGCTTGAGGGTCAGCTGGCACTCACATCTCCAACAGTGACTCTGTGAGATTGCGCCCAGGTGTTTCAGGGCATTTCCTGAGAGGCTGCAGTTTGCTTCTTCATGTGGGGTCCTCTCTTTAAAATCCAACCTAAGTTGTCTCCTGTCTGAAGCTGGCTTCAACGCCTTTGTGGCTCTATAACTCTTCCAATCCTTGACTCCAGGGGCAGATCCAGGCTCTGTGGGGCCAGAGGCTTATACACCTTTGGGACGGCTCTATTGATTTTATTTTCTTTTTTAAGATTTTATTTTTAAGTAATCTCTACACCCAACGTGGGGATTCTAACTTACAACCCTCAGATCAAGGGTCGCATGCTCCACCAGTTAAGCCAGCCAGGTGCCCCTTGGGACACCTCTTTAAGAATACAAAAAAGGGGGCACCTGGGTGGCTCAGTCAGTTAAGTGTCGGAATCTTGATTTCGGCTCAGGTCATGATCTCATGGTACCTGGGTTCGAGCCCACATGTGGGGCTTCGAGCTGACAGCTCAGAGCCTGCCTCGAATTCCCTCTCTCTCCCTCTCCCTTTCTGCCTCTCCCTCGCTGGTGCTCTCTCGCGCTTCCAAAAAAATAAATAAATAAATAAATAAACTTAAAAAAATTTTAAAACTCCACATAACTATGAAAATGAGCATTTGCTTAGTTTGGGGAAATAAACCACAGCACGATACTGGAATCTTGGGAGATTGGTTTCCCTCCCTCTTGAGATCTCTGTGAACAATTTACTTGAAATATTTCCTGACGGCAACCTGGTTTCCTCTTTGCACGGAGACTACCGACTGCAGCCTTTCCAGCCCTATTGGCCTCACAGTAAACCCTTGACACTAGGTCTCCCTCCTTCCTCCCCTTCTCTCCTGTCTGAAGACCATCCTCTGGCAACTCTACCCAGCTGCCATGCAGAACTCTCCTCCTCCTCCCTCCCTCAAACTGGTTCTGAGTGGTGTGGAGAGCATCCCACGGAGCCATAAGACCAGGCCTCTGTCATTACTTCCTCGTATGTCCTTGGAACATAGAGGGCCTCAGTTTCCCCAACTGTGAAATGGGGACTTGGACAGAGTTGTCCTGTGGCTTCCCACAAGAGAATCCTTGGAGTGGATGGGCACCAGGAGGGTTCCAGGGACTCTGAGTCCTGGGGCTCCCACCTCCGTCCCTGTAATTTATTTCTTTTAATGTTTATATTTATTTTGAGAGAGAGAGAGAGAGAGAGAGAGAGAGCGAGTGGGGAAAGGACAGAGAGAGAGGGAGAAAGAGAATCCCAAGCAGGCTCCATCCACACTGTCAGCACGGATCCAGATGCGGGGCTTGAACTCACAAACCGTGAGATCATGACCTGAGCCAAAATCAAGAGTCCCACGCTCAACCGACTGAGCCACCCAGGTGCTATGTCCTATAACTTACTAAGAGGAAACTCAGGTGTGTGTTCTGCCTTCGCCGCTATCTCCTGGGTAACCAGGCTGAAGCCATTCTCTGCTGTCAGGGTCAAAAGGGCATCCGTGAAATCGGCTTTCAGGTCCGCCTCGCCCTCCACCAACTGACCTGGGAATTGTTGAGATCTGGAAATAAATAGCTTCACCTGCTTCCCCAGCCTCCGAGCTCCGCCCCACCTCCTCAACAGGACACGCCCTACTCCTTACAAAATCTCGCGAGGTTCCCGAACCTAGTAAATACTTTGGCCTTTCTGCCGTTCCGTAGCTCGGGGCCTCAGGCGCTGAACTACTGTTTCCGGGTCGCAGCCGGGTAAGGCTGCGCGGCGGCCCTAGCGGAACCTAAGCCCAGAGGTCTCAGTAAGTAGAAGACCGCTCAGAGCCTGCGTGTTTCCCTCTAGTGTCCTCCTTTGATTCCTTTAAGACCCTAGTACAGCCTGGCAGCAGGGCCCAGGATTTCTGGATTCCCAACCCTATGACTCAGGGGCTTTTGTCCAGTTTCCCTGCTCAGGATTTGGATTCAGTTCAGCAGCTTCACCGCTCCGTCTGAGAGATGTGGAAACCGGGGCTTAGCGCATAGCCCCGAGGCCCCGTGCCCTCCCCCGGGTTCCTCTGGATCAGCACTGAGACCCCGTCCCTGCGCCAGGTCCTCTCTCCTGGGCCCACGGCCCCGGACTGCCTTCGGCCTCAGCCACATAACCCCTCGGTCACCCACGCCTCGTCTTCCTGGCTGTCCGCAGGCCTGGGCAGCATGGCCGTATTCCGGTCGGGCCTCCTGGTGCTGACTACGCCGCTCGCCTCCCTGGCCCCTCGCCTGGCCCCCATCCTGACCTCGGCGGCCCGGCTGGTGAATCACACGCTCTACGTACACCTGCAGCCGGGCATGAGCCTGGGGGGCCCGGCCCAGCCCCAGTCCAGCCTCGTGCAGGCCACGTTTGAGGTCCTGGATTTCATCACGCACCTCTACGCTGGCGCCGATGTCCACAGGCACCTGGATGTCAGAGTTCTGCTGACCAATATAGGAGCCAAGAGCGCCTTTCTCCCTCCCCTTCCCAGCTCAGTCCAGAACCTGGCCCACCCACCGGAAGTGGTGCTGACTGACTTCCAGACACTGGATGGGAGCCAGTACAACCCGGTCAAACAACAGCTAGAGCGTTATGCCACCAGCTGCTACAGTTGTTGTCCCCAGCTGGCTTCGGTGCTGCTATACCCCGATTATGGGCCCGGAGAGCTGTCTGTGGAGTCCCTGGATGTCCCCTTACCCTCCACCATCAGGCCAGCCTCTCCCGTGGCCAGGTCTCCAAAGCAGCCAGTGCGTGGCTACCACCGTGGGGCTGTGGGTGGCACGTTTGACCGCCTGCACAATGCCCACAAGGTGTTGCTCAGTGTCGCGTGCATCCTGGCCCAGGAGCAGCTTGTGGTGGGAGTAGCGGACAAAGACCTTTTGAAGAGTGAGTGAGAGATACTCTGGAGTAGAGCAGGGGAGGACCCTCAAAACTCCTTAACCTTGCCCCCAGTGCCAAGACTGAGGAAGGGGGGGGCATCCTTTACTTCCCACCCCTCCCGTATGTAACAGCACCTGGCACCCAGTGGGTGTTAAGGAAACTATGCTAAACAAACAAGTGCAGCTTTCTCCGTGTGTAATCTACTCACCACTCAAATCAGAATTTCCCCAAATGTGGAACTAAGGAAATCTGTACTTTTGAGAAGTTCTCCGGGTCACGAACCCTAAAGATTGAGACCCTGGGAGTAAATGGATGAGTGGGTTGTGGGTTGTAGGTAGTGTGTTAGAGCTACAGCAAGAGGAGACTCGTGGTTGGGGTGGTTCTTGGAATTCTCCATCTGACTCTGATGCTCCCTGGCACTGCTCGTTTCTGGACACATGCCAGCCCCTGCCATGACTGTCGTGCTTGCTGGCTGCCCCCTCTTCACTGCTCCCCTGACATACAGCACTTCCCAGCTTAGCCCTTTCTTCCTGCCACCCACCCCCCTCTGGAGATTGGATGCTTAGGGATAGTCTTCCCCAAACTTGACTATACCTTTCCTCCCCAGTAAAAAGATCTCACTGGGCTCCTTCCCCAGGCAAATTGCTCCCTGAGCTGCTCCAACCCTACACAGAACGCGTGGAACATCTGAGTGAGTTCCTGGTGGACATCAAGCCCTCCTTGACTTTTGATATCACCCCCCTGCTGGATCCCTATGGGCCCGCTGGCTCTAACCCCTCCTTGGAGTTCCTGGTGGTCAGCGAGGAGACCTATCGTGGGGGGATGGCCGTCAACCGCTTCCGTCTTGAGAATGTAACCCCTGAGGGAGACTGGCAGAGGGAGTGGATGGGGCTGGGGAAGGCCATGTAGGGGGTTGTTGGAAGTACCGTGACCCTAGAGGAGGGAAGAGAGGACTTGGGGTGGTGAGGAAGAGGCGAGAAGGAACGGTTTCCCAGCTTGCCCTTGGAGGCAGGCTCTACCTCTGGGGAGGATAAGGGGGCAGCTCAGATGTCGTTGTCCTCCTGCCCCTCGTTCCCTCTCCTCACCCCTCCTCTTCAACCTCAGGGTCTGGAGGAGCTTGCCTTGTACCAGATCCAGGTGCTGAAGGACCCAAACCATACAGACAATGAAGAGGACAAAGTCAGTTCCTCCACCTTCCGCCAACGAATGCTGGGAAAGCTGCTTCGGCCTCCATATGTATGCCTGTCCTCTCTCTCCTCTGCTTGGGTGGGCTGGAAATGCTGGAGAGTAGACTGAAGATTTCAGTCTCAAGCATGAGTCTGAAGACCCTAGTAACTGGGGTTCCCTCTCCTCTACCTCCAGAAGAGGCCCGAACTCCCCACACAGCTCTACGTGATTGGACTGACGGGCATCAGTGGCTCTGGGAAGAGCTCAGTAGCTCAGCGGCTTAAGGGCCTGGGGGCGTTTGTCATCGACAGTGACCACCTGGGCCATCGGGCCTACGCCCCAGGGGGTCCTGCCTACCAGCCTGTTGTGGAAGCCTTTGGAGCAGGTAATGCCTGGGGAGGGCTAGAAGTGGCCTGAAAAGTGAGGGGATGGCCTGGCCTCCTTGCCCAGTCCTGTGTCTCTCGTCCAGATATTCTCCATAAAGATGGCATTATCAACAGGAAGGTCCTAGGCAGCCGGGTGTTTGGGAACAAGGTAAGCACGCTTCTCTCCAAGGACTCCTCAGCTGCTACTAGAACCAGAGGTTGGGACCGAATGGACCTTTCTGGTCTGGTTCAGAGTGCGTTTCCACTCATCTGTTCCCCACCACCTCCTCTCTCGGGCTGGCTCCATCTCCAAGGGAAGGTAAATCGCCTGCTTTCTCTGTTCCCCTCCTCAGAAGCAGCTGAAGATACTCACGGATATTGTGTGGCCAATTATCGCAAAACTGGCTCGAGAGGAGATGAACCAGGCTGTGGCTGAGGGTGAGTTGGAGGGTTGATGGGAGCAGCCAAGGGGGACATTAAGCAGATTCTCCTCCTAGGAGCTTCCTCACCCCAAGCCAGACCCTCCACTTCCTTGGGACTAGGCTTCACCGGCTCTCTGGTGGCAAGTGGCAGTGTGCTGCTGGCAGTGACTGGGGTCTCCCCGCAGGAAAACATGTGTGCGTGATTGATGCCGCCCTGCTGCTTGAAGCCGGCTGGCAGAACATGGTGCATGAGGTGTGGACCGTTGTCATCCCTGAGACTGAGGTATCTGGACCCGTCTCTCACCCCATCCCCACTGCACACCGCAGCCCGCTCTGAGCCAGTGGGCTGACCGATGCCTCCTCCGTGCCCAGGCTATACGACGCATTGTGGAGAGGGATGGCCTGAGTGAAGCTGCAGCTCAGAGCCGGTTGCAGAGCCAGATGAGTGGGCAACAGCTCGTGGACCAGAGCCACGTGGTGCTGAGCACCCTATGGGAACCGCATGTTACGCAATGCCAGGTTGGTGCCCAGGAAAGGGCTGGGTTGTAGGGAAGGAGTCTCCAGTGGGTGCCTGCCTGACTCTGTCTTCTCTTCCTCCTGACACTCTGTCCTGCCCAAAGGTGGAGAAAGCTTGGGCTCTCTTGCAGAAGCGCATCTCCCAGACGCCATAAGGCCCATGGCTGACAATGTGTTCTCTGTGGGGCCACAGTGGCTCTGGAGCTGCCCAGAGATTCAGCGGTGAGGAGGAATGGGGGCCTGGGTGCTCGTCCTAGCTTGGGCCTAGAGACTCTGAACCAGACTGGGAAGGGCAAGGCTGGGCCTGGTGGACACAGGAAGTCTACCCAGCTTGCTGGTGTTTGGCCATCGCTGAGGATGCGACTCAGAGGGGAGCAGGCCCCTCTGGCATTTTGTGCCTACTCTTGCCCACAGTGTCTGTGAAACCTTCGGCTCACTGCGGCCAGGGCAAACACTGGAACTTGTAACAATTAAAGGTGAATGTTGCCAGGTGCTGCCTGTATGTCTGCGTCCTGCCCCAATGCCTCTAGGTATCTTTCTTTGGAAGCCTTGAGCTGGAAGCCTGGAGTGCAGTGGTTCTGAGCATAGCTTTTGCAGCTAGCCAGATTGAGGTCAGCCTTGGCCCCAGCGCTGACTAGCTGTCTGCTTTGGGAGAAGCTACAGACTTTCTAGGTTCCTCGGTTTCTGTATCTGTGAAGAGGCTTAACTGGGCTAACGGGCTCTTTGAAAGCATTTCTTCCACTGGTCTCCTGCCAGGTACCAGGCTACGTGTTGGAGGACCGGCCTTCCACGAGCCAGGCGGGGCCTCCGGCCTCACGGACCTGGCAGCCGTGCTGGGTCGGCCGAGGGGGCCAGGACTGCAGGGCCGGCAGGGTGGGGTTGGACACAAGTGCCTGGAAGCCGCGGGTCCAGCACAGCGCGTGCACACAACTCTCGGAAATACTACTTGAACGAGCCTTTTGCGGGGACTCCATTTTACAGAATGTGCGTCATGTCGCGGTGTGGGCAAGTGAGGGGAAGGACAACGTCTGTGTCAGCCCCGACGCCAGTCTCCGCAGCTCCTGACCCTCGGTTTCAGAGTTTTCCGGGTGCGCATGCGCGGGCCGTGCCCCGCCCTCCGCCTCTCGTTCGTGGGTTGGTGGGTTTGGGTCACGTGGAAGTGCCTCGCCTCTTCCTCGCGGCAGGGGGCCCGCCCGCTGGCTGGTTTCCGGTTCGGTGGGTCGGAGATGACGGAGCCGGTCGCCTCTCCGGACGACCCCTGGGTCAAGGCAAGCCCCGCGGGCGCGCACGCCGGCGAGGGGAGGGCGGGTCGGGCTCATGCACGTGGGGGGTCCCGAAGACTAGGGGATTCCCTGCAGTCCCCAAAGGTCCCCCCGCCCTCCGGGCCCCGGGGCTGCAGAGAAGACAGCCCTCACCCTGCGCGTGCCAAGGTGGGGAGACAAGTGAGGCGTGTGTGCACGAATGTGAGGGGACCGGGCTTGCGGGGGGGTGGGGGGACGGTGGAGGAGGGAGGGGGTGGGGGCGGAGGGGCGGTGCTCCTATGGCCTATCTGCTTACTGATATCGGGGCAATCCTGCAAACCCCTGCGCACCCCAGGCGCGCGCGCGCGTATGTGTGTGTGTATGTGTGTGTGTGTGTGTGTAAGTCTAAGTGAACGTACACGCGTGCATCCTGCAATTGCCTGCGCTCTCGGGGTGGGGGTGGGGTGTTGGGGCGGGTAGAGGTGTGTGTGGTAGGGGTGTATGGTGTGTGTACGAGTGCGCACGCGCTCAGAGTGAGAGGAGGTGCCCAGTCCCGGGCGGAGGTCTGATGAGCTCCTTTGCTTGGTGTCATAGGTGGAGTATGCCTACAGTGACAACAGCCTGGACCCCGGTGAGTACCTCTCCCACGGTCTCTAGCTCCCTGGTGACACTCCTGCCACAGTCCTGTGGATTCCCGTGGTCTTGCCAGCCACACCTGAGCACAGTCCACTGTCCCTGAGCGGAGTTCCTGCCCTGAGACAATGAGGGAGGAGCTGCATAAGGGGCAGGAAGCATAAGGGTATAATTCCTGCTGCTCTGAAACAAGGAAATGATGAAAATAGTGGGAGCTAGCCATTCTGTCACCCTCGTTGTGCCTAGATGCCACTTTGTGAACCGGTGGTATCATTGCAGGCCCCTGGAGCAGTGGAGACACCAGAGACAGGAGCACTGTGGTGGGGCACAGCAGGAAGTGGATGACCCAATATGGGTAGCTTTTGGGTTGAAAGGGAGAGGTCAGCATTTAAGGATCAGGAAGCCATTGTACACACAGGTGTCTGAAGGTCTAACAGTGTCCTCCTGTCCTACCCCTTAGTGATTGGGACCTCTCTTTTACAGGGCTTTTTGTAGAAAGTACCCGAAAGGGGAGTGTAGTGTCCAGAGCTAATAGCATCGGTTCCACCAGTGCCTCTTCTGTCCCCAATACAGGTAGGCAGCAACATGCCCCCACCTGGGGGGGCTCAGATATACCATCATTTTAGTATATTTCCTAGACAGGAAGCTCCAGTCATCCACACGGGGGTGCTGGAGGCCTAGCGTTAGACACAGGGTCTCACCATCTTTCACCTCCTCTAGAATATTAGACGGTTCTGTCCGTTTGCTGTCTCTGAGCACCAGTTTTTTCTTCCCCACTGGGGCAAGGTGGGTTAGCTGGGCCCACTGGGCTTCAAAATGACCTCTTCCTGCCCCCAACTTTGAGCGTAGATGATGAGGACAGTGATTACCACCAGGAGTCCTACAAGGAGTCCTACAAGGACCGGCGGCGGCGAGCACATACTCAGGCTGAGCAGAAGAGGAGAGACGCCATCAAGGTGACTGGGGAGGCCTGTACCTCAGCCAATGCAGGAGGGCCCTGTGTATTTCAGATCTACCCTGCCCTCATCAGTCCCCAGCATCCTTGGTGGCAGCTGCTCTAGTCCCCGGATATGAACACCTCCTTTTTTCTAGTCCCCTACCCCTTTGAGTTTGTGAGCATGGAACTTGGGTTCACAGAAAGTTTTGTGCCAGTTTGCCTGAATCCCTTGGAGTTAAGGAACCCTTGTTTTCCCTCCTGTCTCCACAGAGAGGCTATGATGACCTCCAGACCATCGTCCCCACCTGCCAGCAGCAGGACTTCTCCATTGGCTCCCAAAAGCTCAGCAAAGCCATCGTTCTACAGAAGAGTATGGCCAGGGAGAGCACTGGGAGTGGTTGGGGCCAGTGGTGCTGTGAGGAGGCCAGAGCCTTACACTCACTTTCGGCCTGGCCCCGGTGGGGTGATTATAATGGGAGAGTTGGGGAAAGGGAGGAAGGGGAAACAAAGTAAACCTTGTCCTTCTGGCTGAGACATCCTCTGTGCCCACCCTCACTGCAGCTATTGACTACATCCAGTTTTTGCACAAGGAGAAGAAAAAGCAGGAGGAGGAGGTGTCCATGCTACGCAAGGATGTCACGGCCCTAAAGATCATGAAAGTGTAAGGGGCGGGGGGGGGGATGCTGAGCTCGGGGAGCCAGGGCTTCTGAGGGGACTTTGAAGCTGACTTCAGTTCATACCTTTCTCTTGTTCAAAGGCCACATCAGATAATACAGAACAGATAATCTTCTCATTCCTGTAGGTGGCCACTTAGGGGTAGGACTCTGCACCCCAACAGTCCCTGATACCTAGCAGATACTCAAAGTGCCTGTGGGATTAGCGAGGGGTAGAGAGAGGGGTCACCCATTTCTGTCCCAGCAGCTCTCCGGGAACCCCTTCCCGGGGCCGGGGGAGTACATAGGGTGACCTGAGCTGCTATAGCACCTTAGCCCTGTCCTACTCGCTTTCAGGAACTATGAGCAGATTGTGAAGGCACACCAGGACAACCCCCATGAGGGAGAAGACCAGGTCTCTGACCAAGTCAAGTTCAATGTGTTTCAAGGCATCATGGACTCACTGTTCCAGTCCTTCAATGCCTCTATCTCCGTGGCCAGTTTCCAGGAGCTGTCAGCCTGTGTCTTCAGCTGGATTGAGGAGCACTGTAAGCCTCAGGTACGGGGCAGCAGTGGTCAAGGGGTGCAGACTTTCTGTCTTCCTTCAGGCCAAGTGACCCAAGTCCTAATTTGTTCGGAGAGGGAAGGTGGCAACTTTTAGGTTTCTGGAGGGTCTCTTCTTTGCTTCCTGGCCCACATTTTCCTGTTAAGGTTTCATTTGGCAAGAATGATGTGGGCACTTAACTCAGGCAAGGCCTCGCTCTGGCCTTTGTTAGCTCGTGTTATGGCTGCCTAGTATGTAAGCCCTCATCACTCATAGCAGAATCACGTGGAATTTCTAGAAAGATTCCTGGCTCCCACCCCCAGGCCCACTAGTTTTCCCTGGGGTTTGTGATTATTTGTAATGGAGCCGTGTGTTAATGGTATTGCATGGAGTTTCTGAGGCTTGACTTGCATCTCACTTTTTTGTTTCCTGACATTTTCTGGAACCACTTTAAGTGTCCTGTGACACAGAGTGGACACTCCTGTGCCCACCACCTAAATGCTACCATTCCCATTTCTTGTATTTGCTTTACCACATAGCTGTCCATGTCTCCATCCCTTTCTCTGTCCTGTCTCGGGAACATTTCAGAGTCGACTGTAAACGGTGTCTCTCAGGGGCTTTTTCTGTTGTACTCAAGAGCATGACTGGTCCAGGCAGGTATCTGAGCCTCTGTCCTCACGTGAGCATCACTCGTGTCTTCCTCTGCTGCCCCCGCCAGACCCTACGGGAGATTGTGATTGGCGTCTTGCACCAATTGAAGAACCAGCTGTACTGACTGGGTTTTGGAAGCTGCAGAAGAGCCAACAAGAGGCCAGAGTCTCCTACTTGGCCACGGAGCCACTGGGCTTATGAGATTGGACTGCGACACTGCACACCAGTCAGCTGGTTCTCGGTGTTTGGTTCCCCAACACCCCTTCATCCTCACTGGGGCTGGGGTATTTGTTTTGTGAAAGCTTTAATTTATTATACTGACCACAGAACTTGAGCTTACTGTCTTTCCCCTTCTCCGTAGAAGTCTTCGGGAGGGGGGACCCTGTTCTGGGGACACCCCCCTCCCCCCATAAGAGCTCCTGGTCTCTCCCCTTCTAATCCTCAGATTTTTGCTCCTGATTACACATATTGGGAAGCTACTGTTTGCATTTGGTTTGGTCTCTTGGGCAACATTTGGCCCAAGTTTGGCCATTTTGGCAGTAGTTGGATGGGAAGGGAGGAACATGAGGAAATACTCCCACAGCCAAGAGGGGTGAAAGGCCTCCTTGTGCCTCGGCTAGGGCTGCCTGGTCAGCCCAAGGTGAGATCAGGCCTCTTCTGGCCAGCTCAGGGCAGGGCTACTGGGTTCCTGCCCTCACTTGCTACTGCATCCCCTCTCCTTCCTCCCCCACATACTCCTGCCCCCACAGGCAGGAGCATAGCACAGAGAAGTTACATGTGACACAGCACTACATATTAAATTTTTTTTTAATATTCTAAACACCAACATCGCAATTTTGCTAAAGTTACAATTTTTGAAAGTGAACTGGGCCTCAAAATCACTCCCAGCCATCCTGTCGAGCATATCTGGGTCTCCACCATCTCAGTGCTGCTTGTGTTTCTCCCAGGACTTGGGAGTGGCGTGAAGGGGTAGAGAAGATACTTTAAAGGCCTCCTGGGGTACAGAGCCCAGAAAAGTCCTGGGTAAAGCCTTGGGCTCCTCGAATGCTGTGTATACTAGCTTCTCTCTACCCGGTAGCCTTCCTCAGGGTTGACATCTGGGAGGTTTGGTTATCCAGAGGAAATTAAGTATTTTTATATCAAATTATAGTACAATAAATATTGCCAAATGCTTTCCTTTAGCGTTGTTCCAAGTTTAAGTGCAAGCAATTGGAATCTAGATGATGAAACGAGCATGACAACCATCCACTCTGGGCTTGCTCACTCCCTGAGCCCTGTATTCTGGTTCATGCCCCTCTCCCAGCTGCTCTGCTCAAAGGTGGAAAGCAGCAGGAACAAAGAAGCCAACCTGAAGGAGGCAGCCAGTCCGGGACGTTGCTTCCATTCCCCCATCCTGCAGAGGACTCCTCAAGGGTCTGGGAGCTTCACGTTGTAATCTTCATCGGTCTCTATCCCAACTTCCTCCTGGGGCAGGGAGACCAGTAAACGAGACCTCCCTGGACGAAGACCCCAGGGTGGCAAGGAGGGGAGAGACAGAGAGAACCACTTACAAAGAACTGCTTCTTGCTCTTGGGGTATCCTTCAAGGATCGCATCAGACAGTTCTGTTGCCTGACAAGAAACAAAACCACCCCTTTTCAGACGGGCGGCACTGCCTGGCGGACCCATGACCTCAGGCAGCAGTTTCTCCGGTGGCTGCCGTTTTCCAGGGCCTGCTGCGGAGCTCACGCACTTACCATCCTCTTCCGCTTCCTCCATTCCTTGCAGTACTTCTGCCTCTCTCTGTACACCTGCACAGGGAAACAGCTTGCTCTAGCCCCTCAGGGGCTGCTGGGGGGCAACCTCGGCCTCACTCCAGACCTGCACAGGCAGACCTCCCCGCTACCACCCTTCCTCCTGACTCACCTGCTCTTTCTCTTCTGGAGTCACATGGTTGGTGGCTGCTTTGATGTTCTTCAGTCTCTCTCTGTAGCCAGCACATTCCTTCTTCAACTCCTGGATCTCTTTCTGCATCTCCGGTGTGGTCAGGGCACTAGTTAACTCCTTCAGCTCTGAAACCACATCTCCCTGAGGTCGCTTCTTACCCTGATGATGGGGTTTTGTCTTTCCCAGAGGGTGCTCCCTGAGGTAGGAGACTGGGCCCCTACCTTGCTCTAGGTTCTACACCCAGGGTCCAGAATGAGTTCCATATTCTGGAAATTGCACTCAGCAGAGATTAAGGCTTATAGAATTACCAGTTTAGTCTGCTTTTCTTTCCTCTTCCATCCACAAGCAGTGGTAAAGTGTGAGGTTGAACAGACTGTTCCCTGTAGCCAGTTAAAGAAACAGGCACAGAGGGAGTGTGGGCACAGTACACTGATAATGTCAGGGAAAGCAAATGCGTCTTGCCCATTTATATTCAAGAGCCATTAGCTGTTTACGTCTCTTGTAACATAATGCCAGTGGCGGCCCAGCCCAGCTCTCCACTGCAGCGAGACAACATTGCGGTCAGCAAACCATTCACTTAGGGATTCCTGCCCTCTGGACTGACCCTCGCGCCAGGGGCCCCTTCCGGCATCCGCCCAGTCCTACCGGCCTCCATGTGGCGGCAGCTCTGCTGGAGGCTCTGCACCTTGGCAGTGAGGGCCACGATTTTGGTATCCAGGCCTTGGAGGTCAGCGTCACTCACCATGTCGAACTGGTCCTGCCAGAGGTGAGACGACAAACAGAAGTGGGTGGGTGTGATGTGAAGCCACATCTGGGCAGGCCACATCACATCCGCTCAAGAACCTGGGGCTCCCCAGCCCTCCAGGGGGCCTGGGAGAACAGCGGGAGGGTCCCTGTGAGACATCATTCAGTTCGGTACTGGTCCCAACAAACAAAAAGGTATAAAAAAGTTAAAACCTGATGCCTGTCCTCAAGGGGCTTCAGGATACTGAACAGGGCAGAAATCTTAGTTTAGTGGTAAAACCACTCACTGGGCTAAAAGAGTAAAGGAACATTCTTCCCAAGGTAGTGATACCTAAATTACACATTTCCACAGTAGGAAGAACCTGGGCAGGTCAAGAGTCGTGGTGGGTGGTATTGAAGGGACTCCAGTAAACGTCTGAGGGGCCCCTCCCCTGAGAGAGACCAGCTGCCGCAAAGGACTTTGGTGGGGCTCGGGATGGGGGGTGGGGTGGTCTTGTCAGTGATGTCAGGGAGCAGGTTAGAAAGAATAGGAATGCCAGCCTGGGCAGTTTGGACTCTTCATTAAAGCAAAGTAAACCTTTATAGCAGAAGGCAGCAAACTACAGCCTGCACGCCAAATCCTGCCACATTCGGGGTTGTGAAAACAAAAATTTCTGGAAACACAGTTACACCCACTCGTTTACATGTTTACTCGTTTACATGTGATCATTTACATACTGCTCTATAATGACGGCCCTCAGTGGCTGTGACAGTTGTGTAGCTATGACAAGAGGCCATCTGGCCGGCAAAGCACAAAATTGTCTTTACAGAAAAAATGCTGCCAAATTCTCCCTTAGGGACTCTTCATTAGAGTAGTAATGTAATGAAACCTATTTCAGAAAAGTTAGTCTTGATGGTGGTGTGGTTCAGTTAAACTAGTATTCGGGGTCTACTGGACGTTAGATACTGGGGTGGGGGGGGGTTGTGCTGAGCAAAGGAGGAAGAGTGAGAAGTGGGCTCAGCCCTGGAAGGGCTGCAGTCTAGTGAGGAGATGGGTAAAAAGACCACCACAATATAGCATCCCTCAGGGAGGTGAGTGCCTGAAGAAGAGGCGAGGAGAGAATCCGGGGAAGGTTTCTGGAGGCGATGCCTGAGAGAGAACCTTGGAGTAAGAGTTCGCTGAGCAAAGAGGCAGAAGAGGAAGAAGGGATTTTAAAACTCCAGGCAGAGGAAGGACACAGGAGTAAAATACACCTAAATGGTCTAGTACTGGTGAAGGGACAGGTGAGGCTAGCAGCAGCCTGGAGCCAAGTCTCTATGTAGATTTCTCCCTGTTGTAGGGAGTGCTGGAGTTTCAAGTAGGGAAATGGCCCCAGATAGTACTGACGCAGACCATTCTGGCTGTAGCATTTAAGATGTGTGAGGAGGCCAGGAGATGTGAGGAGGCTATGGTGATAGATGAGGAGCACCTGAACTCAATCAGCAATGGCAGACAGAAAGGGGAGGGTGGATTCAGGAAGGGGGAAAGCCAACTGGATTTGCTGGCTGCCTAAGCTGTGAGGTAAGAGTGACTCCCCAGTCTCTGAGTTGGGTGAGGAGTGGCTCTAACTGAGGGAGAAGCCTGTAAAAGGAGCCCATTTAGGGGAGATGTGCATTCTACTTCAGCAATATTGATTCTGCAAGGTCTGGAAGGCATCCGGGCGGTGGTCTGGCCTAGAGATACAAAATTAGTGTCATCTGTGTTGGGAGGGGTGGGGACAGAAGGCAAATCATTTGGCAGATGATGGTTCTGATCTAGATGACTGGGAAAAAGAAACCTCCAAGCGGCAAGGGACCTTGGTAGGAACAATTCAGGATCTTCTGTCATCTATCATGTACATCTCAGATCTGGAAGTCTCGTTGAGTCTGGATCACAGCAAGGGGAGTACCCACTTTGATTTAAAGGGTGTGTGGGGCCCTTTTAATGGCGTGGGCTAGCTGAGTTTCACGGGATGCCTCAAGTCAGAGTTCATTCTAGAGACTGATTCACCTAATGTCGGGTCTCACACGGGTGATAATCTGCACAGGTTTCCCTCACCTGGTCCGCAAAATAGATCTTCTGCTTGCCGTACATCTTCTCTTTGATTTTGCCTTGTTGGGCCAGCTGCTCCAGCGCCTTCACCACCGCCTGGCAGAGGGGAGAGGCAGAACCAATCAGAGGGATGATTTAGGGCCCAGGCAGCGGGAATTAGGGCCGGCCAGCCTTAGGAAGCTCAAGGCTAGAATGGCTGCCTCGAGAGGGCAGCACTTCAGGCTGATTCGAGGGGCCCCAAGGGTAGGGGGGCGGTCCCAGGAGAGGGTCCTCACCGCCTTGCCCAGTCCATGTTCCCGCTGCAGGTTCCCGAACACGTCCTGGGCGCTGTAGGGCCGGTTCTGCTCCTGCAGGTATCTCAGGAGAATCCCGGGGGCTACGAGGAGACGGGGCATGGGGGGAGGTCACTCAACCGACCCCTCGCCCGCCCCCCGCCCGGGTCTCCCCCGTGCCCGCGGTCCGTTTACCTCCCGCCGCAGCCTCGGCCCGGCCTTTACTCATGGCCTTTCCCGCCGCCAACTTGGAAAGCCGGACGTTGCAGTCGCTCGGGGCAACGGCTGCTTCCGGCGACGGGAAGGGCGGGCCGCAAGCGGTGATTGGCGGAAGGGGAAGTCTTGGCGAGGAACGAAGCGACCCTTCCCGGGCGCCGTAGGTCAGTGCTGTCGGGAGCCGGGTACGAGCGTGGTCCCTCGCACTTCTGGGTCCATGCAGCGGAGGTGGGGCGCTTGCCCTGGACTTCTCCCTCCCTCCTCCTCGGGACGCAGGCCGTAGTAAATCACGCCTTCACGTTCCGAGACCCGCTTCCAGCGGCAGCGGCTGAGCTCTCGTCACCGTGAGCTGGGCCGGTGTTCCAAGGGGGAGAAAACTTGGATCAACTCCCGCTGGGCTAGCGACTTGCTCAAGATCACAGAGCCAGTTACTCACAGGGACGTGCCCTGTCCCACGGCCCGATGCTCTTTTCGTCGGTCTCATTTGTAAAATAGGAAGAAGAGATACTAACAGGAGGGTGGTTGGAAGACAAAAATGCGTAGAAACTCTGGAAGGACAATACCGATATCCTTCACTGCCCGTTACTGGGCCTCGCACACAGGGGGCGCTCAACACGTGCTGTGGTGTGAACGCCAAGGCAAGGCAGGGTTGGGACGGGGCTACGGTTAAGCCACAAAGCTTGTTAGAAAAGTTTCCTGTTGGCCGAGTCAATCTTATGGCAACACCTGGCAGGTGTTTTCCACTTCTGCCCACAGTGGCCAATGGGACAAAGCCTGAAATAAGTGTTTCTAGTTTCTGAGGTCAGCTGAAGGCCAAAGAGCAGCTGTCCCTGCAGCTCAAACACTCCAGAGGAAGAGCATGGTGTTAATCTTTACAACCTTCTGTTACCTAAATTCTCATTAGCCTTTGAAACACGTAGTTGTCTTCACATGTCTAAGGAACAATATTAAGAATTAAAAATGAGGGGCGCCTGGGTGGCACAGTAGGTTGGGCATCCGACTCTTGATTTCGGCTCAGGTCATGATCTTGAGGTTCGTGGGTTTGAGCCGCAGGTGTGGCTGCATACTGACAGTGCAGAGCTTGCTTGGGATTCTGGCTCCCTCTCTCTCTGCCCCTCCCCCGCTTGCTTTCTCTCTCTCTCTCTCTCTCTCTCTCTCTCTCTCTCAAATAAATAAACATTAAAAAAAAAAATGATGGAACTGCTGGCTAGATGCCAACCAAGAGTGCCAGTTATACTGTCTAGGCTCTCCAGGGGAGGGGAAGTGGCTTCATACCATGGTGATTATTCTGACCATCACAAAGGAAAAACAGGGCAGGTGGGTCGCTCACAGCTGGGCTTACTATTCTAAGGTTGTCACCTGAGAACACTATCAAGGGTAAAACACCATTCAACATCAGTCTCTTAAAGATTGTTCTCATATAAGATTTATTCCCCAGCACCACTCCCTCCCTCCCCCCTCCCGTCCATCCCCACCCCAGTTCACAGTGGAGGACTAAGGAGATTCAGAGCAGGATCCCCCAGGTACAAGAAACACCCTCTGAAGATTTTGCTCTCCTTCCTCCCTCCCTCTTGCCAACTTCCAAGACCTGAAGCTACACACACTCATGCAAACACACCAAAACCCGCTCCTCTCCCACACTCCTGTGTTTTTCCCTATCAGAGTTCACCTGTGAGACATCTGGGCTCTGAGAAGAGAGGAGGTGTCCAAAGCCTGAGAACCCTAAAGTGGGGAGATGCCATTACCCCAAATCTTCACACACAAGTGACTATGAAACAGGCACCTAGCTCTTCTCCCTTCTCACTCTTAATTTTCACTCCCGGCCTCTACCTTGTCCATCAACCAAGAGCAAACATGTTAGCACACTCCCACCTGCAGCACATGAAAATGGGCTCTGTCCAACATCCCTTGCCCAGGTATGGGAGTGTTGGGGGAGTGGTCCCTGAGGATCAGCAAAGGGTTAATGCAGAGGGCAAGAGGACAGAAGAGTTTGGCCTGAGCTCTGATTGGGGAAGCAGAGAGAGGCTGTAGTCTGGCACAGGTCTAGAATTGCCATTTTTAGTCTTTCTCTAGCATGACAGTAGAACAGATACCCCTTAGAGGGGTTTCTGACTACAGACACATTCTTGCTAACTGGGCTCATCCTTAAAAGAGGCCCTGCCAAGTGTGAAGCAACTGAAAATAAAACTATTAAAGGAACTGAATCAGGAGTAAGAAGAGCTGGTGCAAGAAGAGCTGGTGGCTCCTGGGGTGAATGCCAATGAGCCATTTGTAAAGTGCTACTTTGACACCCCCCATGCAATTATTGCTTCTCCAAAGGAGGAGCAGGGGAAGGAACGGGAACATGGAAATGGATATGGTATGGTATTGCTTTGCTCGTTGCTCAGGCTGATGGTCAAATGGAGTCAGGGGTTAGCAGCACCAAAAATAACCAGGCAGCTTCAGAAGATTCCATGAGACCATGAGATATAGAGGCACCCGCCCTCTCAGCCAGCTGACCCCACAGCCCAAGGTAATGTTGAAGAGGCCGACCCTCACATCATGTTCACATTTCCTAAATTTCACAAGCACTACTTTGGAGCACTGGAGGTTAAGCCTCAAGAAATGAGGATGGGCTGGGGCAGAGGGAGCAGGCCTGCTCTGCAGAACCAAAAAATTTGCTTAGAAAAAGACAAATCATGGCTTAGCAAAAGAGGATGGCAATGTAACTCTTCCAGCTGCTGCCTGACTTGGAGCTCCAGGGAGGAGATGGAGGGAGGAAGGAAGGAAAGGGTGGCTTCTATCACTGAGGGCCCCCGAGCACCCATACCTAGAAGCAAACAGCAGCACCCCCTCAAAGGGGAACCAATACCCCTGATTACTTTGTTCCCCAAAAGTACCATTCTGATGGAGAAGCCTCCCCTGGGGGAGCACTCTCACTGCAGTGATTGAGCTCAGAAATGGGCGTCCAGCTGGTAGCCGGGGAGCGAGTATCCTCTCTCAGCAGGCCTGAGCTTCAGCCAGGCCACCAAGCATACATATAGAATTCAGTGGATGGGACCTGGGTTCTTCCCTTGCCCCTTCACCTTAAGTGGGATAGGGAGAAAAAAAACCTAAACCACAGTGACCCCCAAAAGGAGTCTCTGCCTCAGTGGCTCCTGGAACTGGCAGGGTCCAGCTGATTCAGCTCTGACTGGTCCAGAAGTTCAAAGTCATCCCCCTCAGCATCAGTGTCCAGGTCTGAACTAGGGGCCCGAAGGAAGCCTCTTGTTGCTCTCCGGGGAGGTGGGCCAGAAGGGCCTGGCTGGGAGGCCCCTGACAGGGCCAGGTGAATCATGCCCTGGGAGACCAGGCTGGCAAGGTTGCTGGTGAGGTTGGATCCTGCAGGCAGGGCACCAAGCAGGAGCTCCGGCAGTACAGCCTCGTCCTGGCTGGCAGGAGGGTTCTGGAGCTCCTCGGCTCCTGGTGGGGAACGGTACATCAAGCTGGGCATCCCAATGCTGGTATCGTCCTCATCATCCAGGCCAGCAGGATCCACATTAATGGAAGGGAAGTCTGGAAGGTCTCTGGCAAAGGATTCTTCTGGATCACTGTGACCATCTAGGTCTGGGAGAACAGAGGGGTGTCTGAGACATGGCAACAACCTGGCACTCCTGTGCCCCAGCCCCACAAAGTCAGCCCCATGTAACCCGATTTTTCTACCCTGTAGAAAAATCTTCTCAGGGTGAAGCAAAACCTATAGCACTGGTTGGCCTTTCCCCTCCACTTACAGACTGCTATGATCTCTACTGACCAAAGAACTCCCTCCCCTTCCTCCAGTACGCTCCATATGAGCCTAGAAACCTGAGGCTACTAAGGGAGGATTTCAAGGAGAGCAGCAGTACCATTCTGGCTGTAGCCATATGCCAAAGCTGTTCTGCCACCTGATCCACACCTCAGAGAGGAGGGGGCAGTATCCCCTTCTGCCCAGGGAAGCTAAGTGGCAACAGTCAGAGTCATTATCAACTTGGGTCCAAGGTTCCCCTCACCTTCAGAGCCTTCTGTTAGAGGTGTCTGGCCCCGTGAAAGATTGAATGTGCCATTGTCTGTACAGGAGACCTCAGCATCCGAGTGCTCGGAGTCTGTGATGGCCAATTCCCTGGCAACAGTAGAATCATCCAGCTTAGGAAAGAAAAGACCAACAAGCCTGAAGAGAGAATGCCATTAGGAAAAGGTGCAGTTCCCCAGTTATAGCTCTACTAATTAGCCAGCCCTAAAGGCTACCCTAAAGCCAGCAGTGCAATCAGGCACAATAGGGACTTCAGGCAATATCTTTACCCCTTTTAGGCTGCTCCCCCAAGGAAAACACCCTTATTTATCAATCTTGAGCATAAGAAGGAAAGTAGTGTGGGGAGTCAACCAGCCACTTACTCTTAAGCAAATAACTGATCCAGAGATAACTTTTCACAGGTGGCCAGGAAGATACATTGCCCAACACAAGGTGGGCTGGGCTGTTTAAAAGATGATCACGCCAGTTCCAGAAGTTCTGCCATGATGGTAGGGGTTAAAAGGAGACACGGAAGAGGGTGTGCTGGTCACCAGGCTCAAACTAGGATCTATGCACACAGTCCCAATAGAACACTAGCTTCTCTCCTCTCTGTTCTTTGGGCAAGGGGAGGGTGGGGCCTTGAAGCACCCATAATGAACTTGAAAACCTAGTCACTGCCTAAACATGAGCTGCCATACAGTTAAAGGGGGCTAACTGGCCAGTGGTGCGCCTTCCACACCCAAGATACCTGAGGACAGAAAGCAGCAAGCTCCTCTTCGCTGTCACTGTGGTTGTCCATTGCACGCTCTGGATGTAGAGCTCTGCGGCGCACTATGTGGAAAGAGCAGAAGGCCTTGATGCCTTCCCTTAAGGGGAAACCCCCACCCGCCCTGGACTTCAAAGACATAAAATCAGAACAGAACAGAATGAATCCTCTGAATATATCCTGAAGCCCCCATCACAATGCCTGAGGGTGGGGGTTGCTGAGCCTAAGTAACAAGGTAAGCTGATAACTGGGGAGAGAAAGATCTCTCTTCCATTGCCTCTCCTCCACCAGCCCCTCCACACTTTTGTTCTGATCAGATGATCAACAAGTCGCAGGATCAGCTAGGGGCAGACAGGATGTCAAGGTGGAAAGTGGAGGCTGTCATAGAGAGGGCAAAGGGAGATGCTCCACCTTGGTTAAATTCGGCTTTTGAGGACTGATACTATTTAGCTGGCTGTGCCAGGGGGTGTTGGGCCTTGATGACCTTGTGTGTGCAGGGCTCTCTGAAGGCTAGGGCTTAATGAAGTATCTAACCTGACCAGCCCACAGGAGGGAGGAAAAAGTTCACGGAACTGTCATTCATGTGTTGGAGGATCTTGGATCTTCTGGCTTCTCAGGCAGCATGAATCACCTTTGGAAAGCAGCTTTCAGTAGTAAAAAGAGGCCTGGCTTAGAGGTTGCCATTTACTAACTGTGAAGTTCAATTTCTTTTCTCAAGGTTGTGAAGGTTAAATAAGACATGTATGCAGAGCTGCCAGCACAGTGCTCGGGCACAAGGAAAGTACTTCCTAAAAAGCAGCAAACACTAGGGATATCTTCGCTGTCTGACTTTTATTCAATTTGGAAGAGCTTTCCCCAGATTTGTTTAAAATGGGAGTGTCCGGAATTCTAAGTGGGAAAATTGGTAAGCCTGCACAGACTTCCCGGAATAAAATATTACTTCTACCTACCACCGCCCCCTACACACCAACCACACCTCACTCACTTCTCCAACTTCTGAGGACTCACAGGCTTCTCCTTGTCTTCCCCAAATTGCCCAAGTGGAAAGAAGCCTCCCCTTGACACTTACATTGTCTCTCTCTCTGCTTCGACATCATGTAGCCACGGACACTGAAATCTAGCCGCTGCAGAGCTGGCTTCAGCCGTACATATGCTCGATCCCACAGTCGGTGGTACACAGCAAGGGGCCACATCATGACAGTGACAACTGAGAGAAGAAGTGGGAAACAGTGGCAAGGTGGAGAAGGGGCTGTACGAAACAGTCCTTACTGTCCTTCTGTCACTGTGCCCTCTGGACACTCAGTGGGAAATAGTTCTGTTTCATTCTGCTGGTCATCCATCTTTACTAGGCTCCCCCACTACATGAGGGGGTTTTGGGGGGCAGAGACTTCTGCAGCCACCTACGTGGCTGTGCACAGCAGAGTGTGCTGCCGATACGTTAAGAACAGAACCAGGCAGTGTGGTCACATGCATACAGGTGTCACTGAGCCATACAAAAGGCTAACTGGTAACAATGCCTCAGAAACTAGACAACAAATCATGTGAGCTTCTGGCCACAACCATAACTACTCAGTTCTTCCAGCCCCACACAGAGTTCAGGCCAACAGGAAGTAACTAAATTTAAAAAACTGTGCTCCAGAAGAAAAAAAAGTGCTCCAGAATAAGCAAAATCTAGTAGAGAAACCTCTAAGAATTGTGTTCTGCTATTACACAGTATTCGGACTCTAACAATTTCCTCCTAAATAGGAATAGACAGTCTTTATAGTTGGTAATACAACACAGGTTAGTGAACCCTCAATGATTTCTAAAGCTGACTTAGTAAGAAAAGTACTTTATGTGTGGGGAGATTGTTATAGATAAGAAGAAAGATACTTTCATGACACCAAACAGGTTATGAAAATATAAAAAGATCATTTCCTGGAGAACCAAAATATAAAAGTCCTCTTTCTAGACCTAGAGTTAGCTGTGGCTGGAAAAGCTAGCAGGGTAAGCTCAGGGGAAGGTTATGTGCCATACTTACGTATTAAGTAGGACAGCAAGAGCCCAGGGATGTAGCGGCCCAAAACGGCCAAAAAGGTCAGTATCCCACAGCTCAGCAAGCAGAACTGGAGGAGTCAGGAAACAGTATTAAGTTTCTGTTACATGGAGGGAGACTGAGGTGGGGACAGGGGATAGGTGGAGATGTGATTAAAATGATTCTTTATGACCTATGAGTGGGCATGTCAGAATCACAGCTGTGTCTAGCCACTGTTGCATCCCACAGTGATTACGTCTGGGATGGAAAGGAGGATGTCCATTCTATTCAAACTCCTTTTCCGTGGCTAACCCAACAGGGCTGCACCTTTCCTGCTAGGAAATTGGTCTGCATGGGCTTAGCCAAAAATTCTCTCTGAAAGCAAGTGTTGGTGGTGGGGTTTTTTTAATTTAAAAAAAAAAAAAAAAAAAAAGGTAAAAAATTAAAAAACCCAACAACCTACCACATGTTTACTATGACACAAAACGCACACAAGCAAGCCTTCTTTGCCATCTTGGGGCTCAATCTAAGGAAGATGGCTCAATCTAAGAGGCAAGCACCCAAAGAAGGAATCGTCAAGCTCTTCCCCTAGTCCTAGTGGCTGGTCAGAAACCCCTTCCTACAACTTCCCTTTGTCTCCACAATCATCGGGGTCTTTCCTCTCTTGAATGAGGATATGCCATCACAGGACTGTCTCAGTTTAGCATGAACTGAACTGAGAAGCCAGAAATGAAAGTGAAATGGGAAGAGTCTTACCTTGCCTGGGTTTTGCTTTTTGAAAAGCAAAAGATTCCTTATGAAAATGGTCCCACTAACCCAGACTTCAGCTACGTGGTGGCAGAGCTCGGGCACGCTGAGCAACCGAGGGTGCACAAAGCCCCAGCTATAGGAGAGAGAAGGGGGAGCTGTGAAAGGAGGGTGTTGAGGGATTCCCCCCTCCGCCCCATCTTGCTGTGTAGGCAGCCGATGCTTCTAGGTTTCAATTGGAGCTGGGGAGTGGCTAGTCCTAGGTGCTCTGGAAGTGAAGTGGGACTTTCTTCTTGTCTCACAGGTTGAAACTTGAATTTAGAGACTAGGAGGGCACGCTTGTTCCGACAGCTCCACCCTGTGAGCAAGCGGCCCAATCCACGTGTATAAACCTGCCACCAGCTCCAAGGCCCTTTGTGCTTAGAAACATCTTCCCTGCACTCGGACCATTGCAATTCACTGTGATTGCAATTCAGGGATAAAAGTAAAGCACAGTCTGACACTGCTGCTGCTGAGGGGAGGCAATGGTGCATGTGTCCATCAGAGAGAAAACAAACAAAGCAAAAGCAAAATAAACCATAGCAGAGGAAATTCCTTGGATCAAACGTATGGGATGAATGAACTGAGAAATGAAAGCAGGAGCTGTAAGACATAAGAGGAATCTTTGGCTTGCTGATGCCTGGAACCAATGTGTTTTCTGACCAGGAACTTTAAAAAGCCACAGGTCACAGAAAACACTAAATGACCTGGTATAAAAGCCAGGAGACAAATGAAGTAAGTTGCCTCGAAGTTTTCACAGTAGGGCTAAAAAATGCAGCTAATTTCCTGGCATGTTAGATTACGGGGCACTACAACACTTCTTTTTCAAAACTTTTCTTAATAGCAGAGGACACTAGCCATCTCAACATATTGCTGCCTGAATTTTAGATTTGTTAAAATGATTATGCGGAACAGACTAGGTTCTCAGCTTATACTCTGTATCCATAACATGGGGTTAACAACATGGAACCAGAATATTACAACAAGAGAATCAATCAGAGCAACGAAAAGGGATTTAATTAGTGTTCCATACCTCTCATTGTCTAATGCGTCGGGTCTTGGCACTACAATATTAAAACAAACACCAGCATTAGTTGGTAGGGAAAACTAAACATAAAAATGTTAGGCTGTTGGTCTGACAGCTCAAGTTTTAATAGGTTTGAGGAAAAGAAAATGCTAATAGCCAATAAAAAGGAGACACTATGTTACACTGACAGAGTTAGGGAACTGCAGACACGGGGATGATGGCTGATGCCTGCTCATTTCTCCAGTGGGCGGGTGAGGGGATCCAAATGGAGCATCAGGACCCCTTCTACTTTCTACAACTGAGAATCAAGGTGCACATGAAAAATGACCCGTCCCACCCCTCAAGTGCGTCTTGGTTACTGAGACGCATACATATCAAGGTGCACCAGGTTACTGAGGCGGGTTATATTTACTCCAACCCTAAAATCTGTCTTTTCTCTTTAAAAAGAGACCTATTAACTATAGTGAACGATGTCAAGTCTTTTGACGTTCACAAGCCATAAAACAGGTGAATGAACTACATGACTCCTTAAAGTCTCTGCAAAATAGGATGGGAATGTATTTAAAAGCTGTATACTTTGGTGTAAATATCCTGCCAACACTTCAAAATTAACATGTCCAAAACCTACATCAATTTTCCTCGCTCTCAACCCCCACCCCAACGGACTCCCCTGCCTGCTGCTACTGTATACACTGACCATAACCCCATTCTCCTATTCTCCTAGCTTTGAACTCCCACAGCTGGCTTTTATCCCTTAATTCTTCTAACCCCCTATTTACCAGTCTTAATGTGTCTTCCTACTTCTCAGCTCTTGAAGCCACCCATCAATTGTTTCCATGAATACTTCTCTGACTACTTCTCACACATACTGCCATAGTTTCCTATCAGGTCTCTCTCCTTCCTCATTTTCTTCTCTGTGAGCTTGCAAAATGCTATCAAATTAAGCTTTAATATCACTTCAGCATATAAGCTTTAATAAAACAATGTTCAATGACCACCCACTAGCTATAGGATAAAGTCTAAACTTCTAGGCCTAACTCAAAAGCCTTGTAAAATCTAATCTCAACATGTTTTCAGTTTTATTTCTTAGTATTCCTTTCAGTGACCTCTTCGTTAGGGTGAAAGTGACCAATTCCCTGCTCTCAGAGATGCTTTGCAGCTTCTGGTTTCTCAGACTAATCAAGCTACTGGCCCCTCTAAAAACACACTTTTATATTCAACTGTTCAAATCTCTTGCTTCATTCAAGGCCTGAGCCAGGGCCAAAATACATAATAAACATACCGATCACATACTGCACCGTGACATATTTGGTACTGTGTTACAACTGTCATTTCATTTGTCTTCTGTTTATGTATGTACAATCTTTGAGAAAAGGAATCATGTCTTAGAGTACTATATATAAGTCACAACACTTAGCTTACTGCTTTATAAATAAACAAGTTAAAAGAAATCCCTGAGAGGCAAACTGATACCGCCTCAGTAAAGATGTAGTATGCAATGAGAATCTTTTTTTTTTTTAACTTGAGGACTACTTACTCCTCAGACCAATAATGAAGGTTAGAACATCTCAGGTGGTGGGTACAGGTCTCCTGAGCTTAGTAACAATGGGAAGGGTGGAGCACAGCTCCACCAAACTACAGAAGGAGCACCAGCCCTTCAAGTGTCTCCTAAAGCAAATAATTCAGGCATCAAAAGGTATTCCCAGTTCTATATACTCCCCCATAAACCCCCCAAAATAAGGTAAAAATTAAATAAAAGATCATTTCCAGTTCAGATTGTTCTAAATGCTATCGAACTCACCTTTTATTTCAGGCCAGATTTTGTTCTTCCATTGATCTATACACACAATGATCATTGAGCTGAACGCAAGTAAAAATACAAGACGAAGGGATGTCAGTGCAAAGAACCTATAGAGAAGGAAAAACCAGATTATTATCTAATTAAGCTACTTTCAGAAAGGACCATATGTATACTTCAGAATCTAGTAAATAGACTTAAATCCTAGTTATATAGCTTGGGAAAATCACTTAAACTTTCTGAACATCAGCTATTTTACCTATGTGGCAGAGGTAATAATTTGCTTCTGTAAAGGCAGAGGACTAAGTCAAATAACCTCTTAAAGCTCCTTCCAACTTATAAGTCTGTGATTCCATTAATTTCAGGGAGAAGAAATTCATTCCTGATAACAAGTTATTATAAGGATGAAAGCAAACACCTTTCTACCAGATTAGACCCTAGTGTAGGGCAACAAACTGATAGAGATGTATTAAGAAGCATATAATTCAATTAGATATTCTTTTACAGACAGAGGAACTGAGGCCCAAAAAAGTAAAATGATTTGGTCAAGGTCACACAGAAAATTAGCAATGAAGCTACATCTCAAGAGCCAGTTCTTCAAAATTAACACTAATACTTCTTAAACATTTCCTTAAAATTGAAGAGAGAACACTTCTTGATTGATTTCATGAGACCACATTACTCTAATACCAAAGCCAAAGACACTGCAAGAAAACTACAGACCGAGATCTCTTATGAATACACATGCAAAAATCCTCAATAAAATACTAGCAAACTGAATTTGGCAGCATATTAAAAAGATTATATACCATAACCAATTCCTGAGATTTATTTCAGGAATACAAGGGTGGTTCAACACATAAAAATCAATAAATATATCATATTAACAGGATGAAGGAAAAGTTCTTTCTTATTTGAAGGAATCAACCACAAATAGATATTTATGAAAAATCTGGGAAATCTTAACACCTACAGCACACCTGAAGATATTAAGGAATTGTTAATTTTTTAGATGCGATAACATTATGGAAAATAGGTTTTTAAAGAGTCCCTATTTCTTTTTTTTTAAATTTTTTTTTTTCAACGTTTATTTATTTTTGGGACAGAGAGAGACAGAGCATGAACGGGGGAGGGCCACAGAGAGAGGGAGACACAGAATCGGAAACAGGCTCCGAGCCATCAGCCCAGAGCCCGACGCGGGGCTCGAACTCACGGACCGCGAGATCGTGACCTGGCTGAAGTCGGACGCTTAACCGACTGCGCCACCCAGGCGCCCCTAAAGAGTCCCTATTTCTTAAAGATACATACTAAAATATTTATGAACACAATGATGTGATATCTGGGATTTATGTCAAAATAATATAGGTTGGCAAGGAAAAGGGTGTAAAAGAAGAAGAACCAAGATTCACCATGCACTGATAAATGCTAACATTTAAAATCTTTCAGAGGCGCCTGGGTGGCTCAGTCAGTTAAGTGTCTGACTTCAGCTCACATCATGATCTTATGGCTCTTGAGTTCGAGCCCCGCGTCAGGCGGTGCTGACAGCTCAGATCCTGGAACCTGCTTTGGATTCTGTGTCTCCGTGTCTCTCCGCCCCCCCCCCCCCCCCGCTCTCTGCCCCTCCCCTGCTCACACACTCTCTCTCTCTCTCAAAAATAAACACTAAAATTTTTTTTTAATCTTTCATAAGATATTTAATAAAAAAAATTAGTTCTAGGAGTGTTTCTATACCCCAGCATGAGGCCTCTAAAGCAGTGCCTTTCAGTGTCTGTAGTCCAGTGCTGGCCCACAAACTGATTTTGGCAGTCTGTGAGGAAGTAAGTACAAAATTTAAAGTCAGCATTTACAGGGGCACCTGGGTGGCTCAGTTGGTTGAGCGTCCGACTTCGGCCAGGTCATAATCTCATGATTCACGGGTTCAAGCCCCACATTGGGCTCTGTGCTGACAGCTCAGAGGCGGGTGCCGGGAGCTGGGAGCCAGCTTCAGATTCTGTGTCTCTCCCTTGCTTTCTGCCCCTCCCCCACTCACGTTCTGTCTCTCTCTCTCTCAAAAAATGAATAAACATTTAAAAAAAATTTTTTTAATAAAGTAAGCATTTAGAAATTTTTATAGAAGTTTGACCAAGTAATTTGGAATCTAAGAATACCTTTGGGTTTATATTTTCTGTCCCTTTTTTAAACTCAATTTTTCTAGTAACTGATTTGTATTGTACTTTACAAAAGTAATGATTTGCCACACATCAGGGAAGACACCACCACTAGCCCTCACCACAGATGGTTTGAGAAACCATTCAGGGGGCGCCTGGGTGGCGCAGTCGGTTAAGCGTCCGACTTCAGCCAGGTCACGATCTCGCGGTCCGTGAGTTCGAGCCCCGCGTCAGGCTCTGGGCTGATGGCTCAGAGCCTAGAGCCTGTTTCCGATTCTGTGTCTCCCTCTCTCTGTGGCCCTCCCCCGTTCATGCTCTGTCTCTCTCTGTCCCCAAAATAAATAAACGTTGAGAAACCATTCAGTTTCTTTTTTTTTTTTTTTAATTTTTAAGTTTATTTATTTCTCTCAGAGAGAGAGAGAGAGAGAGCGTGCGCACATGGGTGGGGGAGACGCAGAGAGTGAGAGAGGGAGACATAGAATCTGAAGCAGGCTCCAGGCTCTGAGCTGTCAGCACAGAGCCCGATGCGGGGCTCAAACTCACAGACCATGAGATCACGACCTGAGCCGAAGTCAGATGCTCAACCGACTGAGCCACCCAGGCGCCCCTAAACCATTCAGTTTCAAGAGGGAAGCTGAATGCATTGGAGAGATGGTTCGGCAGGGCAGTAAGACATGGCTTTTAAAGTCAGACTGGTTGGAGTCCAATTCTCTCAACACCCGCTTAATCCTGTGACCTTGAATAAACAAGCTTAACCTCTTTAAGCCTTGGTTTCTTCATCTGTATGTAGTGGTAACAATAACAAAACATGCAGGATTGTTTGTAGGTAATAGAAACAACATACTTAATTGCCTATAAAAATACCATACTTGATCTTGCTAAAAAGAAGAAAACACAAGGCACCAAATACATGCCAAACACATTGCTCTATTCAATTTTACAATGTAGCAGTGTTATTAGCTTTATAACAACTGATCAAACAAGGGTTAGGATGACCAAGGTTTGGTTATAAATGAGCTCTTCTCAACTCAACACAAGACCTCATGACTTGACATAATCACAGGATATGAAGAATATAATCCTTATATTTAAAGAAAAAAATAGCTTTATCTTGTGTGTATCTATGAATACCTATACATACGCAGGGATTGGCAGAGGAACTTTTTGTCTCTAGACATTTTTGTACTTGTATTCAACAAACGTGAATCCACGTTACGTACTTTTTAAAACTATACAAATAATGAAGGATGGGAGGAACCAAGAACTGAAAAATCCAGACACCAATGATAACCTATTCCGATTTTTCTACCCCACCAGTTAAAGGACACTGTAATTATATATGAGATTAAAGAATGAAAGCAGCTTAACAAAAATAAGCCTCTGGAGCTGCCCCAGGTCATTAATCTTTTCTCCAAAGCCAGTTCATCACCCCGGCAAGCAAAGTTAACAAGGCCAAGGATAAGGGCTCTAGAACTTCTTGCTCCCCAGTTCTGCTGCTTCTATATGCCAGCATAGGAGGAAATGGCATGACCACTATTTTCTCCAAGGTTCTTGAAAGGGCTCCCTGGGAAGGCAATTTTCAGACTGTCTACAATCTCCACTTCCCAGATCATAATTACTAACACAAATATAAATTGCGGTAGGGATAGGATATTAAGCTCTCCTAAGGCAGGCCGGTTTTCCAAAAATGATGGCAGTAAAAATACTGTTTCTCCAAGACCTGAACTATTTTAGTAGCCTGTTATAGTGCCCACCTATGCTTCAACTCAATCCAACAAACGTGTACTGAATGCCCATTTTATGTGGAGGCCTTGAGGTAAGCAGCCCAGTTACAGAAAACAGTTAAGACATGGACCTTACTCTCAAATGTATTTATTTGTCTATGTGTGCTTGTAATATGACAAGATAACAATAACAAAGAAGAGGACATTTAAGCTGGGATTTAAAAGATAACTGGTAAAGGGGTGCATAGGTGGCTCAGTCAGTTAAGCATCCGACTTCTGCTCAGGTCATAATCTCATGGCTTGTGAGTTCGATCCCCCTGTCAGGCTCTGTGCTGACAGCTCAGAGCCTGAAGCCTGCTTGGGATTCTGTCTCTGTCTCTCTCTGCCCCTCCCCAGCTCACGCTCTGTCTCTGTCTCTGTCTCTCTCTCACATATAAATAAACATTAAAAAAAATTTTTTTAAGATAATTGGTAAGAATGGGGTACCTAGCTGGCTCACTTGGTGGAGTGTGTGACTCTTGATCTCAGGTTGTGTGTTGGAGCCCCACACTGGGTGTAGCGATTACTTAAAAAATAAAATATTTAAAGAAAAAAAAGGTAAGTGGTAAAAAAACAGGGCAAAAGGATGTGGGGAAGGAAAGGACATTCAGATAGGGACAACAGCCAGCTGGCATGACATATTTAAGGAACAACAAGCTGTTTCATATAACTGAAACACATAGAATACAAGGAGGGGATGAATATGGGGAGAGAAGAGCCTTTTATGACAAGCATATTGATTTTATCCTGTAGATAAAGGTGAAACAGTAACGAGTTTTACAAAAAGTTTTTTTATTTTTTGGGTCATGAAGGCTAAAACTGTGAACATCTTTTTTTTCCCCCTTAATTTTTTTAATGTTTATTTATGAGAGAAGGGAGGTGAGGCAGAGAGAGAGAGGGAGAGAGAGAATCCCAAGCAAGCTCTGCACTGTCAGCACAGAGCCCATGAGATCACGACCTGAGCCAACATCAAGAGTTGGATGCTTAACTGACTGAACCACCCAGGCACCCCAAACATCTTTCTCCACAAGATTAATCCTGACCCATAAATTAATTTCAGGACCAGATTTATCTTTTTCTTGAACAAGCCAATGTAGGAACTCAGAAAAAGTTTTTCCGTGTGGTATAAATAACATTTCTTGGGAAAATAGTTTCTTCCATACAGATAAAAACTTAATTAATAGGATATATCACCTCAATATACTGCAGTTGACCCCTCCAAGGTAATAGATAAT
This sequence comes from Lynx canadensis, assembly GCF_007474595.2. Classification (NCBI taxonomy): domain Eukaryota; kingdom Metazoa; phylum Chordata; class Mammalia; order Carnivora; family Felidae; genus Lynx; species Lynx canadensis. Next base: position 40,489,326 of record NC_044316.2, read on the forward strand.
TAGCATCAATGTTCTCTTAGAAGTCTGACCGTCAAACATAAAATATGGATAAGTGTGTGCTTTTTTCCTTCCAGGCCTCAACACTAAATCCCTCAACAAAAAAGGAATATCAATCTCAGATTAGTGTGCTTTGTTTGAAAAGCGTTCAGAAAAGAGTAAGACTTGGACCATGTGAAAAGAGGTCACATTAATGCTTATCATTTTACAGATGTAACCCAGAAGCACACCTGTAAGACAACTCTGCAACCATGTGCAAAGACAAAACATAATTGAAGAAAGTATTTTTGAGATCAGTACAGATAAAGTATGGAGGAAAAATATGGAGGACTCTCCTGGATTAGTTTAGTCCTGCAATGTCTTTTCATGCACGCCAAAAACTTCACAGGCAGATATAACAGTGTACAAGTTTGATACGACAACATGTGAAACATTTCTTAGCAACTATAATCAGCATGAGAACTTCCCAACTTAGCAAAAACAACTGCAAATGAAGTCAATTCTGAATATTCACATGTAAATTATTCAATTTGGGGATTGCCCACAGCCCATTACTCCTTGTATCCACTGTGGACTCACAATCTATTCTTTCTTAATGATATGTTTTTTTCTTTTTTTTTTTAATTTTTTTTTTCAACGTTTATTTATTTTTGGGACAGAGAGAGACAGAGCATGAACGGGGGAGGGGCAGAGAGAGAGGGAGACACAGAATCGGAAACAGGCTCCAGGCTCTGAGCCATCAACCCAGAGCCTGACGCGGGGCTCGAACTCACGGACCGCGAGATCGTGACCTGGCTGAAGTCGGATGCTTAACCGACTGCGCCACCCAGGCGCCCCGATATGTTTTTTTCTTTTTCATAAAAGCAACCATGTTTATTGGAGGAAATTTAGAAAATGTGATAGTTATAGAAGAAATTAATAAACACGAGGGGCATCTGGGTGACTCTGCTGGTTAAGCGTCCAACTTCGTCTCAGGTCATGATCTCACGACTAGTGAATTCGAGCCCGTGTCCGGCTCTGTGCTGACAGCTCAGAGCCTGGAGCCTGCTTCAGATTGTGTCTCCCCCGCTCTCTGCCCCTCCCCCACTCACACTCTCTCTCTGTCTCTGTCTCTCTCAAAAATGAATAAATGGGTGCCTGGGTGGCTCAGCCGATTAAGCATCCGACTTTGGCCTAGGCTGCAAGTTCATGCCCCGCATCAGGCTCTGTGCTGACAGCACAGAGACTAGAGCCTGCTTCAGATTCTGTGTCTCCCTCTCTCTCTGCCCCTCTCCAGCTCATGCTCTGTCTCTCAAAAATAAATGTTAAAAAATTTAAAAAAAATTTTTAAATAAACATTTATACATACACACACACACACACACACACACACACACACATATGATGAAGTTAGTATACCATCTATGAAAGTCTTACCAAAAAAAACAAATTTCTTGAACCGGAATCTGATCAATCCTCTAGATCCAACTACCAACTTACAGGAAATACAGAGCACAAGGGGAATATGCATAGGGATACAATAAGTAAAATCCACTCTGCTGCTTTCTTCAACAAATTACAGAGGAAGAAAGATTGAAAGGGAACAAAGAGTAAAAGACATGTAAAAAACAGATCAGTCACAATATGTGGACTTCATTTGGATCCTAACCAAGTTTAAAAAATAATATTTCTTTTTTTTAAGTTCAAGCCCAAATGTGGGATCAAGAGTCACATGTTCTACGGACTGAGCCAGATAATTTCCCCTAAACACAAGTAATATTTGAAAAAATTGGAAGTTTGAACATTGATTAGAATCATTAACTTTCTACATATGATAATGGCACTGGTATTTTTTAAAGTATTTTTCAGAGATTTTTCACATTCTGAAATACTTAAGAGATTACATTATAAGACACCTGGGATTGCTTCAAAACAACAAAGGAAGAGGTGAAAAAGAACTGAGGTACAGAAGACACAAAACTGGTCATGAATTGAAAAATTAAAAAAAAAAATTTAACATTTATTCATTTTTGAGATTGAGAGAGGAAGAGCATGAGCAGGGCGGGGACAGAGAGAGAGACACAGAATCTGAAGCAGGCTCCAGGCTCTGAGCTGTCAGCAGACCATGAGAACTCACAGACCATGAGATCATGACCTGAACTGAAGTCGGACTCCCAACCAACTGAGCCACCCAGGTGCCCCGAAAAATTTTAAAACTGAGTAGGTAGTAGTACATAATATTATTCTACTTATGCATGTTTAAATTTTTCCATAACAAAGTTTTTTAAAATGACCCGTTATCCACATACATGCCCTAAAATGTGAAGAGGTTATTTTCTTCCATTTATTTTTATTTTATTTTCTTTTAATGTTTATTTATTTTTGAGAGAGAGAGAAGCAGAGTGCGAGTGGGGAAGGAGCAGACAGAGAGGGAGACACAGATTCTGAAACAGGCTCCAGGCTCTGAGCTGTCAGCACAGAGCTGGATGCGAGGTTCAAACCTGTGAACTGTGAGATCATGACCTAAGCTGAAGTTGGACGCTTAACCGACTGAGCTACCCAGGTGCCCCTATTTTCTTCTATTTAAAAAAATTCACATATAAAAACTCCATGGAAATATATGTCATATCTGGTTTAAAAACCTCCTTCTTCATTTACCAATACATAGATGAGTTTTCTTGAATCACCAGAAAAACATCAAAAACGATTATATCATACATACATACAATTAGTCTGTTAAATCTTTCTCTAATTGAACATGTCTCCAATTTTTGATATAAAAAAGTAAAGCTGAATTATATATCACTGAGCATGTATTTTTGTCCTTACTTCCATTAACTACTTCAAGTGGAAATACTGGGAAATACTTTTTAAAAATTTTACCTTCTTTTTTTTAAAGTTATTTTTGAGAGAGAGAGAGCAAGAGAGCATGAATGCGGGAGGGGCAGAGAGAGAGGAAGAGAGAGGATCCCAAGCAGACTCCACACTGTCAGGGTAGAGCCCAATGTGGGGCTCAATCTCACAAACCATAAGATCATGACCTGAGCAGAAATCAAGAGTTGGATGCTTGGGGTGCCTGGGTGGCTCAGTTGGTTAGGCAACTGACTTCAGCTCAGGTCATGATCTCATAGTTTGGGAGTTCGAGCCCCATGTCAGGCTCTGTGCTGACAGCTCAGAGCCTGGAGCCTACTTCAGATTCTGTCTCTCCCTTCTCTCTACCCCTCCCCTGCTCACGCTCTGTGTCTCTCTGTCTCTCAATAATAAGTAAACGTTAAGAAAAAAATTAAAAAAAAAAAAAAAGAGTTGGATGCTCAACTGACTGAGCCACCCAGGCACCCCTTGACTTTTTTATTTTTTAATAACAGAGTTACTGAGATATTTCGTATACCATAAAATTCGCCCTTTTAAATTGCCTAATTCAAAGGTTTTTAAATTTTTTTTTTAATGTTTATTTGTATTTGAGAGAGTCAGAGCACAAGCCGGGGAGGGGCAGAGAAAGAGGGAGACAGAATCCAAAGCAGGCTCCAGCACAGAGCCCAATGCAGACTCAAACTCCCCAGCCATGAGATCATGACTGGAGCCGAAGTCGGATGCCCAACCGACTGAGCCACCCAGGCGCCCCTAACTCAATGGTTTTTAATATATTCAGAGTTGTGTAATTATCACCATTATCTAATTTAGAACAATTTCATCAACCCAAAAGGCAACCCATACTCGTTAACAATCATTGTCCATTTTCCCCCAGTCCCTGAAAAGACATTAACTTTTTTTTTTTTTTTTTGAGACAGAGTGTGTGTGCACATGCAAGCAAGCAAGCAGAAGGGCAGAGAGAGAGAGGGGGAGGGGGGAAAGGGAGAGAGAGGAAGAGGGGGAGAAAGGGAGAGGGAGAGAGAGGGAGGGGAGGGAGGGGGAAAGGGAGAGAGAGGAAGAGGGGGAGAGAGGGAGAGAAAGGGAGGGGAGAGAGGGGGAGGGAGGAAGGGAGGAGAGAGGGGGGAGAGAGAGGGGGAGGGAGGGAGAGAGAGGGAAAGAGAGGGAGAGAGAGGGAGTGGGAGGGAGAGAGAGGGAGGGAGAGAGAGGGAGAGAGAGGGAGAGGGAGGGAGAGAGGGAGAGAGAGAGAGAGAGAGACAGAGCATAAGCAGGGGAGGGGCAGAAAGAGAGCGAGACACAGAATCCAAAGCAGGCTTCAAGCTCTGAGCTGTCAGCACAGAGCCTGACATGGGACTGAGCGACCCAGATGCCCCTTAGGTGTCTCAATACATGTTGCCTAATTACCTTTCAGAAAGATTATTGAATTTATGTTGCTATCAATCATATACCAGCTTTTACATACTTTCCCCAGAATTAAATACTACCATTAAAAAAATAAGCAGAAATTAGTAACTCACTGCCATTTACATTCAAATTTTTAATTACTAACGAGAGTGAAATGTTATATATCCATTGATTCATTATTTTCTACTTTTTTTCTTTTGTAAACTTTTCACCCCCTTTATTAGGGGTTAAAATTCAATTATCTCTCTGAATAAAAAATATTCCTTGGAAAAACAACCCGGTTTCCAGAAAAATCAAGAGAAATTCCAAAACCAAACAATTTTCTTTGAGGTTAATTATACCACGGATCTTCATAATTAGTACAGGTGAATTAGAGTTTGCTATATCATAAATAAAATAAAGAGCACATGTCTATCTTCAACCAAAGAAGATACTATTTCTGGGTTTCTTTGTTATTACAGAGTAGGCTTGTCTCACTGGCACTTCAGAACAAAGCATCCCATCCTATAGGGACAAAAAGCCCATTATTGTACGGCACTTGTGGCCATCTGGTTAATGAGCTAGTCACTGGTAAATCAGTATGAAAAAAATTAACCCAACCCACATAATTTAGTGATAGTTGTTGCTTACACAAAACCAGAAATGAAACCAGCTAGTTGCTAAACACCTACTTTATGTTAATGGACAGAAAGCACCCAACCTTAAAATTAGGACAGATAAAAACTAATGGCGGAAGACAGGCAAAACAGTAAGCCAAGGCACCCCTGGGAGTCTCCTTGGCTACCAAAAGCAACAAGAACCCTCCAAAGACCAGCATGAGAAGCATTTACTCAGAATGTTTCATCTGAAATTTGACGTGTAAATTTTTCTCACAGAACAAATGCCTCTACTTAACTGGGCCCTGCCTTCCATTTCCTGTCCCTATTATTTTTCATTCATATTCTAAACTTTTAAATCAGAATTGCTTTAATCACTACTCGGTCATTTTTGTATTTGGATTCTTTTGGGGGGAGAGAGAACATCTTTATTTTTTGAATCGTGAAAACAATAGATTCCATGATATCCCTAGAAGATGGTATGGTTAACTGAGACAAATCATTGTAAAAGCAGATCTCAATAGGGAATCAGCTTGTGACTGCTCTAAATCGATATCCTTAATTGAAAGACGGTCTAGAATCCTAGAATGTTAAAGACTGGAAAGGAGCTCTGAAGCCATCTAGCCCTCCTTGAATCATGTGCCTTTTCATAGAAGGGGAGGGCTTGGAATGCACACACATGTCCAGGGCTCCTTAGTGCTCCCCTGATCTCCTAGATCTGAGTTAAACCAACAGGTTACTTCAACCTGTTTTTTTCTGATCCTGTCAGGATACACTCTGGTTGACTCCAATATTCTTCCCCCAAATCACTCCTTTACAGATGGTGCTGAGGTTAATGAAAACACAAGCTATTGGAAAGGAAGGCCTGACATTTCTGTTATTATCCTAAAGATAATAACATGTCAGTAACCAGAAGCAGCATAGGCTGAAAGATTTCCGATATAATCACCATAACTGCTTTGAAACCTGAAGAAAAAATAAAAAAGACTGAAAGCCCTGAAATACTATAGAGGCAAGGCATTTACATCCATCTCTTTTACGCTGTTGTTTTTGTTTTATTAAGATGTAAGAGGGCACATTCACACGTACAGAAAAACCTTGACTGAGAATACAGAACACTGAAAATTAAGAGTTACTACCTACCTGAATTTGGATTTTTTGTACTCCTATCCAATCTCCTAATACCTCAAAATGTATAAAACACCACAGTTAATGATGTACCATCATTTAAAACAAGGGAAAAAAATTTCAGACAATTTCTCTGTGACCTGAGCCAATGATCCTCTTACATTTTCTAAACATTTATAATGTCCAAGAACTAAACAGTCTTTGACATTCCTAACTGAAATGTCAACACATGTTGACATGTACAACATGATGCTACCAGAATGTCAAGTCTAACTTTCATTTTGAGCCTCAAATTGTCTTCCAAGGAAGCTCATTTCCTAAAACAACAATGCTATGAATTCCAATACCAAACTACCTTAGCCTCTGAGGGTTTAACACTATCAGTCACTCTGTAGCCTTCATGGAGATGAGTCCTCTCTCCATAAAGTATAAGAGTCTCAAGAGTCACACCTTTATTTTGCTATAGCTCTTCTGTACCTAGTAGAGAGTGATGGGAATGTAACAACAGTAACCATGTTCTGGATACTCAGTAGGCAACCTAGCAGGAAATGCCAGAGACAAAGACCAATCACGACCAAGACTACAAAAAGGGGAGCTGAGTGAGATTCTAAACATAGAATATTAGTAAACTTAAGCAAACACTGTTAGGGGCCAGAAAATTAAAGTTAACTGTAACATTCAAAGATGTGCCTCAATCACATAGGAGAGCAGCTCCCTATAAATACAGACCTCCACTCCACATTCTACTTCAAAAATCTCTCAAGCAGGGCACCTGGGTGGCTCAGTTGGTTGAGCGTTCTCAGCTCAGGTCTTGATCTAGCCATGAGTTTGAGCCCCGTGTCAGGCTCTGTGCTGACAGCTGGGAGTCTGATTCTATGTCTCCCTCTCTCCGCCCCTCCCTCACTCACACTTGTCTCCATCTCTCTAAAAAAATGAATAAATGTTTTTTAAAAAATCTCTCAGGCAAGGGGCATATGGAAAGTCCCCTCCTCAAAAATAACAACATACATGCTGACTCATTTGTATTAATAAACCTTGATGAAGTTTTTATATATTAGCCAATCACACTTGGATACAAACTGGTTTATGAAGGGCCAATATTTCCCCCCCTAGGAGTACAATCTCAATGTAGGAAATGAAGTTTTGGCTGAATGGTTTGGGGTTAGGAGTTGTGATGGGGGAGGTGGGGGAAAGGAAGAAAACGTCATTTTGGGAAATGCTCCTGACTGAGGTGCTACACTTAAAGATTTCTGCCAAAGAAAGAAAAGGAAGGAAGTAGGTACCTGGGGATCAGAGAAGCACAACCAAAAATAAATGAAGAATGCTGTAGGAAAATTTTATCATCAAGTTTGCTAGAGACTCCGGAAGCAACTAATGCCAGAGACTGCTCTGACACCTCAAACCTGAGTCCCCTTCAAACTGTGAGAGGCTTAACTTAATAGCTGAACCTTGTGTCTATCAATGAATTTGACATTATTTTGCTCCAGTTCACTGAAAATCTTTCAGACAAAGGATAATAAATGTTTTGGTTCTAAAACCAAGAATTTCAGGAAAACGTACTTTTAGCAAAAACACATTTTCTTTGGAAACACATACTTCGTTTCATTTCAGGTTCATCCAGAATAGGTTTATTTCATTCAGCTGTAGAAGCCCCCCTATACTTCAGTTCCCTTGGAATTTGGTGAATAATCCTTTCCTAGTTATGAGTAATTCCAAGCTATGCTTAGCAGACCGTATGAAGACCTATGTCCTCTTTAGGGGATGACAACTGAGAAGCAGCAGTTTCATTTTCGCACAGCACGGCACACAGACTCTTAAAGCATATTTATAGTTTCCCTTTTGCAGCTCAGGAAAACTCACACACGCTATTAGGCATCCTCAATCTCCTTGCCTATAAACCGTGCCTAAGGATGTCTAATTCCTTGGAACAGGGAGGAGATGCAATCGTTAAGTGGCTTTGAGACGGGTGAAATTTACCACTATTTCATAACTGTTCTTCAAAAGCTTATAATTTTCTTTCAAGTTGCAGCTCTGGAGGCTCTCATTGACGCTCAGACTTCATAAACTCCCTTGAGCAGGGAAAGGATAACTAACGTGCTAATTCAGATCACTCAAGCTTGTTTTCTTATCACACCTTTGGATACTTTTGCAAGACCTCACGCCTCACGCCTCTACCCCAATATAACAACTACTAAAATCAAAGCTCTGAGAATGGTCTTCAAACCACATTTGAGCGGACAAGAGACGGGAAGTGATGGCCTTAAGTGACACAGCTTTCCCTAGCCAAAATGAGGCGTCCTCGCTCGCTTCGAGCGGCTCAAGATGTTACCAGAAGCTCCTGCCAGATGTGCGGGGCAAGGGTGCGGGAGCAAGTAAAGCAGGGAAGATAACTGGAAAGCCCTGGGGAGAACTGCGATGCCAAAGCCTGCAGGAGGAATGGACTGGAAGGAGGTGAGGCAAAATTAGGCAGGTACTGGAAGGAGCCAAGGCAGCGAAGAAAACAGGAGAGGCGAGAGGTAGAGCCCTAGAGAAACCTGACGAATTCGCGCCTGGAAGGGTTTCCGAGGGTCCAGTTCTCTCACCAGAAAGCCGCGTTCAGCCCCAGGCACCACAGGGCGCTCCTGGCTGGCCGCTCCCACACCAGGGCTGCCTGCACCCGGCTCAGCAGAGGCTCGTAAGGCCCCAGCACCTCCACCAGGGCCCGCTGCGCCGCCTCAACCTGCTGGTCTCGCTCCCAGGAGCCTGACATAGTGCGGCGACCCCTCAAAGTAGGCCCCGAAGCTGGGCCTGGGGCCGCGGCCACCCCCTCTGCCTCCGCCATCTCCCCCCTGGGAGCCACAACATCCGGGGCCGCGGCCCGTCGGTCACAATAAACACCGACTGCGCAGATGCGCGATTCCGCGGGAGAGGCCTCGTCCCTCCATAGTGCGCCTGCGCACAAGCTCTACCTCACGTCCTCCCAGAGAAGAGAACGCTGCGTCAAAGTACGTCCCCCGCGCCGCGCCGCGGCGCAGAGCCCGACCAGGAGCTGCACACGCGCAGTCTGCTTCACTGAAGCCACATGAATGAGGCCCTGCCATCGCCAGAACTCAGTTCTCATTGGAGCGGAGAAAGTTCGAGGGCGGAGCGGGTTGTTTGGCGCCTGCGTCGTGCAGCTAGCGGCTGGCGAGCCGCGGCTTGGCTGGCGGGAGCGGCTGCAACACCGGTGCTGGAGCGACGATGCCGAGGGAAATCATCACCCTACAGTTGGGCCAGTGCGGCAATCAGAGTGAGCGAACCTCCGGCCCCTCCACTAGTCAGGTTCCTTAGATTCTATGGGATCTCACTGCGGGATCCTGGACTCCATCCGCCCTTCCCACAATCGTAGTTTTCCAAAGGCGGGACATGCCTGACCCAGTGTCCAGTTGCCCAACCCTGAGGGGCCCTCCCCTCCCAGTCGCTGGCGTACAGCCCTTTCCTCTGACATGGGAGACTCGCGAGCGCTCAGTCCCCCAGTTTCTGGTTGGAATCTGCCCAGACCCAGACGTCCTCTTTCTCGCCCGTCCGCCCCTCCCCCCCTACCAGTTGGGTTCGAGTTCTGGAAACAACTGTGCGCTGAGCATGGTATCAGCCCCGAGGGCATCGTGGAGGAGTTCGCCACCGAGGGCACTGACCGCAAGGACGTCTTTTTCTACCAGGTGCTCCCAGCGACTTTGCCAGCCCGCCCCCCCCCCACGCGCCCCCACAGTGGCCCCGGGGGGCCTGAGGGAAGGGCAGTGGCTTGGTACCAGGAAACCCTCTGGGCAAAGGAGTCAGGGCGGCTGGCTTGAGGAGGGAGGACAGGCAGGAGCCAGAGTTGGGAGGATGGAGGACTGGGCCTTAGCTGACTGGACCACCCTGCTGGTCTCCCCTTGACAGGCAGACGATGAGCACTACATCCCCAGGGCCGTGCTGCTGGACCTGGAGCCCCGGGTGATCCACTCCATCCTCAACTCCCCCTATGCCAAGCTCTACAACCCAGAGAACATCTACCTGTCAGAGCATGGAGGAGGGGCTGGCAACAACTGGGCCAGTGGATTCTCGCAGGTCATTTGCTATTCCCTGGCAGAACCCCCAACTCCCTTCCTGTGTGAGGGCAGGCGGTATGACTTGCCAGAGAGAGAAGAAACCAGATCAAGGATGTAGGAGTAGTAGAGCGAGAGAGAGATGGCTGAGGGGAGTTCTTTTTTCTAAGTCAACATGGTTAAGACTGCACTTGGCTAGTGCTGTGTGCCAGGTCATACTAAGTGCTTTACATGTAACTTACTTAACCCTCCCAACAACCCTAAAGATAGATATTATAGGTTCGCAGTCTCTTATCTCCTTTTTCAGATTCTAAAAAACTCTGAAACCAAAACATGATTTATAACTTGTTTAGTAGCAAAACCAAATCTCAGGGCACCTGGCTGGCTCAGTCAGTAGAGCATGTGACTCTTGATCTTGGGGTTGTGAGTTCAAGCCCTACTTTGGGTGTAGAGATTACTTAAAAATAAAATCTTAAAAAAAAAAATCTCAGTGAAGACAGGCTATTTTATAGTTTTTATCTAACTTGTCATTACTTATACATTTCATTGCAGAAATATTAATACATTTGATTAGCACACACCAGATACCCACTGGCATTTTACTTAACATACATCATACGTACCATATTACCTTTCTAGAATTGGAAATATTTGAATTCTGAAACATAGCTGGCCCCAAGAATTTTGAATAAGGGACTGAGGAGTTGTATCACCTTCATTATTCAGATGAGGAAACTGAGTAACCTGCCTAAAGTAACCTGCCCAGAGTCACTTGGTTAAATAAAACTAGACCTAATACATGAATCCAAGCAGTGTGGATGTTGAGTATCTGCTCATACCCACTGTACTATATTGCCTCTCAGTGCAAATAACAAGCAGGGCCACTGTGCTCCAAAAAAGGACTTTTATGTTCTATAAGGAGAATTCAAGGTGGCTATTCTGAGGTCAGAGTCCTTGTCCCATGGTCCTGTCCCACTCTGATACTCCCCATGTCTGTACAGGGAGAGAAGATCCACGAGGACATTTTTGATATCATAGATCGGGAGGCAGATGGCAGTGACAGTCTAGAGGTGAGTGTCTTAGGAATGCTGGTGGGAGCTGTCAGAGGGAAGGCTTCACAACACCCTTTGGAAGCCACCTGTTAAGTACAAGACCTACCCATGTACCCTTTGCACTGGACAGAAGTCACTGGGCTTTGCTGGACACAAGGCAGAGTCTCCTGAGCTGTATGTGTGGGGTAAGGGAAGTGGAGGAGAGGGCTTGGGAAAATAGGAGTCCAAGAAATTGTAGGATGGGTCCAGTCTGAAATCCAGTCCTAGACACTGACTGCACCTTCCCCCTGTAGGGCTTCGTGCTGTGTCACTCCATTGCTGGGGGGACAGGCTCTGGCCTGGGCTCCTACCTCTTAGAACGACTGAATGACAGGTAAGTCTGTGTTTTAAGGGGCAGGAAGGACTTGGTTTCCCAAGTAACTGGGAGGCCCTCCAGATACACCTTCCTATTTGCTGGAGCAATGAAAAGGCCCTTCTGTTAACTCCTGTAGTGAGAAAGAGAAGATAAAATAACCAAGAACCTGATCACACTCTGAGTGGTTGGATCCAGAGCCTAGAATCTAAGCCCTAGATGAAGAGATGAAGAAGGTTCAGGGGGTATGGCTGGTTTAGTTAGAACCCTAGGTCCTAAGATTGTCTCTGCCGTTCCTTCCCCCTTTGGGGTTGCAGACTTCCAAAAGTCAAGTCTTCTTTCTCTGCTGATCCTGTGTCCCACCCCAATTTCGCCATTTAGATTTCACTGCTTTCTGACTATTGTGAGCCCCATGTTTACTAAGCCTCCAGTCTCTTGCCCTGACCCTCTCCTCTCAACCCCACCAGGTACCCCAAGAAGCTGGTGCAGACATACTCAGTGTTTCCCAACCAGGACGAGATGAGCGATGTGGTGGTCCAGCCCTACAACTCCCTGCTCACGCTCAAGAGGCTCACCCAGAACGCAGACTGTGTGGTGCGTCCTGGATTCTGCCATTCTCCAGTGCCAACCCCCTTGTCTATTTCATCATTTTCCTACATTTAAAAAGTCTATTTTGAGCCCTTCTGTGCCTCAGTCTTGTGCCACTGCCTTTTGGATGGGTCTTTCTGGCCATGAAGCACCAAGGAAATTAAGCTTCAGAGCCCAGATTCAGGCAGAGCTCCTGTCCTTTCTGTCCCCATAAATCTGTCACCCTCTTCTGTCCCCCAGGTGGTACTGGACAACACAGCCCTGAACCGGATCGCCACAGACCGCCTGCACATCCAGAACCCATCCTTCTCCCAGATCAACCAGCTGGTGAGCCCCTGCTCCCGGACTGGAAACCCTCCTTACTGGAGTGCCATCTGGGGAAGAGAGGCCCCGCCCCAGGCCAAGGCCCATGACCCGGCACCCCCGTCCCCAGGTGTCCACCATCATGTCAGCCAGCACCACCACCCTGCGCTACCCTGGCTACATGAACAACGACCTCATCGGCCTCATCGCCTCGCTCATCCCCACTCCTCGACTCCACTTCCTCATGACCGGCTACACCCCGCTCACCACGGACCAGTCGGTAGGAGCAGCCCCAGCAGGCCCTGCCCTAGCCTTTCTGTCCCCCTGCTGCGCCCTCCAGGAGCCGCTCTTTGTAGCCCCAGAGGCTCTGTGCTCAGGGACAGGCACAGACCGTCCAGCTCCGTGCTGACTTGTTCTCCTCTTCCCTACACCCCTGGCTCCCTGTAGGGCCCGGGCTATGTGGGGTCTGCTGATGCTCCCGCACAGGGGCATGACCTTGCTGAGCTGAGGAGGGCTAAGATTCCTGGTCCTGCAGCCAAGGCTCAGTGTACACCTGAATCTCAAGATGCCTCCCAGAGAGACCATCCTAGCCTGAGTCTGATGGGGGTCAGCCATTGGACCGTGCCCTGAGTGCTGGCCTGGTCCCCGTGGCCCGCTCTCCCCTCAGGTGGCCAGCGTGAGGAAGACCACAGTCCTGGATGTCATGAGGCGGCTGCTGCAGCCCAAGAACGTGATGGTGTCCACGGGCCGGGATCGCCAGACCAACCATTGCTACATCGCCATCCTCAACATCATCCAGGGGGAGGTGGACCCCACCCAGGTAGGTGAGGCCCCTTCGTGCCACCCCCGGAACCCACAGGGGTAGAGGAGAGGCTACCACCACCACTGTTGTGTCCACCCCTCCCCGCTAGGTCCACAAGAGTCTGCAGAGGATCCGGGAGCGGAAGTTGGCCAACTTCATCCCCTGGGGCCCTGCCAGCATCCAGGTGGCCCTGTCAAGGAAGTCTCCCTACCTGCCTTCGGCCCACCGGGTCAGTGGGCTCATGATGGCCAACCACACCAGCATCTCCTCGGTGAGGCTTAACGGTTTGCACCTGTCTTCCCATACGCACTTTCCTGGTTGGGCCTCACCTCTCCACATCCTTGCTGCCCCTGCTTCCAGGTCTCTTAATGTGCAGATTGCCCAGCCCTGGTTCCCTGTCTCTCTGGGCCATATTGTTACTTTATGTTCTTTGTGACCCCTGCTTTCTGCACACACCAAGCTCTTCGAGCGGACCTGTCGCCAGTATGACAAGCTGCGGAAGCGGGAGGCCTTCCTGGAGCAGTTCCGCAAGGAGGACATCTTCAAGGAGAACTTTGATGAGCTGGACACGTCCAGGGAGGTTGTGCAGCAGCTCATCGACGAGTATCATGCGGCCACGCGGCCAGACTACATCTCCTGGGGCGCCCAGGAGCAGTGAGTCCCCCAGGACCAGGACCTTGTCTGCCTTACTGGTTGGCCCAGGCCCCGCCTGACTGACCACCCCCTCAGAGCACAGATCAGGGACCTCACACATCTCTTCCTCATAAATACACATGCACGTACTCTGTATTGGCCTGGGGACACGTTTCTGTCTCCTCTGATGAGACTATTTATGTTTAATAAAGCACTGGACATAAATGAAGTTACTGGTTTTCTGAAGGCCTGTAGATATGGGGAAGGGGGTAGTGCCTGTTCTTTCCCCTATTTCCAGCCTCTTCAACTCTGAGCAAATGCCTCCCCTAGCTTTTCCTTCTCCTTCCTCATTTTGGAGAACATAGGTGGTGTCTACCCATGTGAGATATGCCTTCCCAGGGTAAGAAGGCCAACAGATATTACCTTACTCTTACTGACATTCCGGGTCCCAGGTCCCTCCCACCCTTCCCTGTATAGGTGACCAATCTGCCAGTTTCACGTTCCCACATCAGAGTGTCCTGCTAATCATCATAGCAAGCAGGCCTGCAGTCACCACCCCCACCGCCAGGCCTGGGCAAGCAGTAGAGTTGATCCAGGTGCCTTTAATCTTGTAAGCAGGGTATGCCAGAGAGCCAGTCCAAGAAAGCCACTGGGCAGGCAGCTGGAGTCTAGGACAATCAACTCCTGAGACCAAACCCAAAGCCTAGACTATAAGCAGGGCCCGAAGTGGGCCCATAACTAAGGCTCCATAATTCTGTTTACAGGTGGTCTACAGAGCCCTCCCACTTCTTGTGGAAAACTGCAGGGAAGTAGTAAATATATAGTGACCTAAATGTTCAGAATCAAAAGGGCAAAGCAGGTTGTCCCTAGATCATGGTGGATTGTCAGGGCCCCTCTTAGGCCTTTATGCACCCTAAGGGTGAGGTTTGGGGAATAATAGCAAACATGCACGTGGACACTCTGCTAGGTACTCCACATTATTTTGTTCAATCCTCATGACAACTCTATGAAGTGACATGTTATTAGTATTGTTTTATAAACAAGGAAACTAAGACTAACCATAGTTAATGTACCAAGTCACCCACCTGGTAAATGACAGAGTTGGGATTCCAATCCTGGTTTGACTGGCATCAGTATCCCTGACCATTGCATGTCCTGCCTTTTATGATATCTTTTGGGTTAGTGTAGAATCCCATCTCTGAGGTCTTTTGGAGCCATTGGATGAGTGCATGGTTGTCAGAGAATGTGAGGACTTTGAACACCTGTGCAGACAGGGCAGGTGCAGTCTCTCTGGGTTGGTGGGACTGTCAGCCTCAAGTTGCTTCAGGTATACCTGTTAAGTGTCCCCATCACCCATGTCAGGATAGCTGGGGACCTGTGCCTGCCTTCTCATTACTGTCACCACCAGCATGCTTGGCCAAAGCCAGAGGGCCAGCCCAATGGATCAGAAGGATTCGGGCTGGCAGAGCTCAGCATACAGGTGAAGGACCAGCCCAAGAAGGTGACTGTGAGTCCCTACAGAGGCTGGAGATTACCCAGAATCAGTATTCTTAATTTGGGCAAATTAAGATCTTTTTCTTCTTGTTCATTGTTGGCCTGAGGACACACTTTTCCTTCCATGAACCTATTTATCTTTAATAAAGCTTTGACGTATGAACAGTGAGCAACATTTAGGCCTAACCCTTATGAACAAAAGTGATGGATGGGCAGGGAATGGGCAGTCAGAGGCTAGGCTCTGGGCTGCCTGATGGGTGGCAGGGAGACCATAAGCCTTTCACCACCACAAAGCATGAGCTTGTCACTTGCAGTTGCCAGGCCTCTACTGAGTCAGCCTGGTCAGTGTCAACCAGCTGCCTGTCGTCTGAGCAGAGAGAGGGTGACTTCAGGGAAAACCGGCATGCACCTGGTGCCTTCTCGGCTCCACCTCTGGCCCCTGCACCACTGGGCACCCTGCCTTGCTCCTTTCTCCCTTTACAACCCCTGCCCCAGATGAGAAATCTTTCATCACCTGGGGTATCTGTATGAGTGACTCATGCTGAGTAGGGGTCATGCGTGCTGGCAAAGGTAAAAGGCTGCTATATGTGAATCGTTGGCTAGACCCCTCCAGGCCACACGCCCAGGGCCTGCCTTCCTTTGCCAGACCCAGTTAAAAGGCGTGAGCCCCAGGGGGAGGAAGCACCAGCTAGCCCAGAGTAGAGTTTTCTATCACCAACCCAGAGGGGTAAATACCCTGTGCAGGGGGTCCTCCCTGGAAAGAAGAGCTGGATCTGCAAAGTTGCCTCCTTCTGACGGCTGAGTGCCAGGCACTAGGAGCACAGACACACCTCAATGCCAGCTTCAAAGCCAGGCCCCTCCCCCAAGGCTATTTCCAGATCACCCATCACCCCACACCAACGCAGCCCCTCCCGGTTCTTGGCCAGTGGCAAACCCCAAAGTATGTCAACTAGAGGGCAGCGAAGAGGCCAGGTGGAAAGGGAGGAAAGCCTCTGGGAATCAGGGCAGCAGGTGGTGCTGGTGGTGAAAAATCCCTGTGGTCTGAGAGACTGCAAACCACAGAAGTAACTGTCCTGATGAGACACAAGCTGCAGTAAAGCTGGAGAGAGAATGAAGGCTCATGCACAGAACAGGAACCTCTTTTTGACTAAACAAAATTAGAGAAAATCAGCCATTTCAAGGTAATATTCCCAGAATTCCCATGTGATGTGACTCAGGGACAGATATATCTAATATCAGGAAGCACTTTATAATAAAAGTAGAGTGGGGTAAACGAATCTGGAACTTAGGACTGTCACTTTGGAAAAGCGTACCGGGATGAGGTGAAGAGGTTATGAGCACAAGAGTGGGTTGGGAGCTCACAGTAAGCACAGATGCCCCACAGGGTGGGTGAGTCAGTCCAGTAAGTCTCATCTGTGGTCACCACTGGTCACACGTATGCTCCATCCCCTAGAAAGGGGCTGTCTGCGGTGGAGACTCAACTAAAATCCAGCATCAGTACACCTTCCAGTAATGCTCACCTCCACCACTTGCTCACTTTCCATTCCTTCTTGGGTAGCTTAAGCAGGTAAGGGGCTGCCCTAGGAAAGTAACAGGAACATTTTACATTGATGTTCTGATTTACTAATCCATCATTTGTAAGTTTTAGTGAAATTCCCTAGGATCTGATCACTGCAACGTGAATTGGTAAAATTGAGTTTCTTGCAAAGCTATAGGCTCTGTCACTCAGGGTCTAACACCCCCATGAGACCCAGCGGGAAATAGTCTCCTCAGATCTCCAGCATTGCTATAGTAGTGACCGTGGCCATCGACTCTAGAAGCAGGCGATTCATCTCTCTATCCCTCAAATCCATTATGATTTTTTTTTTTTTTTGAGGAACAAGAACCAAGTTTTTTATTTGTTCATTTCTTGCATTTGAAGTATTCCTTGATAACATCCTTGGCCTGAGACTCTTTGCCATAGTCCTTAACCACCGCACAGCTGCAACCAACCGCTTTAGGGGTTTTTCTCTCTCTGTCAACTTTACAGAAGCCTACCCTTTCCCCACCAACCTTAATTAGGTTGATTTAGTGTTCAGCACAGAGCGCCTCCACCAGTCTCCTACATATAGGCTCATCACAGTTGGATGCAACAAAGACGGGCTTGGTGCTTGTCTAAGGCTTTGGCAGCTTCGAGAATTCCATGTGCTAGGCCATCAATTCCACGTGCTAGGCCGTCGTGGATGAGGGCGGTCTTTGACACCTCTTGTAAACCAGTATGAATGGCCGTTACACCTCCAGCAGCAATTCTTCCTCTGCCACAGGGGTGGGGGACCCGGGGGGTTACAGGTGGAGATGAACCTTGACTGCACCCGAGCCTCCGCCTACGCGAGACTCAGTGGTGCAGGGAAAGAGGTGTTACGAATTAGTAGGGTGACCAACTCATCCTGGTTTTAGCACTGAAAGTTCTGAGTCTCAAGACCCCCCTCAAATTTGGTTTTAACTAAAACTCCCACGTTCCCTCAGTCCTGAGAAAACTGGGATGGTGGGTCACCCTAAATTAAAGAACTCCACAGAGAATGATCGGAAAATCTTGAAGCAGTATATATGAATGATCAGGGCTGAGTTAAGGTCCAGTAGACACTTGCTAATTAATTAAGCAAGCAATTATTAAAAATAGAGACCAAGTTGCTCATAAAGCTTCATAGTGAATGCCTAAGGGGATTTCCAATTTTATTGGGGGTAGGGAATATAGTCTATAATATAATTAATTTATATGAAATATATATCATATGTTAATAATATAATTTATGCATGTGATCATATATTGTATTATTCTGATTTTTTTTTAATTAAGTATGCTCCACGCCCAACATGGGGCTTGAACTCACCACCCTGAGATTATGAGTTTCATGTAGTCTCATGCTCTACTGACTGAGCCGGCCAGGTACCCCTGTTATTCTGTTTTTTAAATTAAATGTCTGGGGGAACCTGAGTGACTAAGTTGGTTACGCATTTCCTTTTTTTTTTTTTTAACATTTTATTTATTTGAGAGAGAGAGAGAGAGAGTGAGTAGAGGGGGGCAGAGAGAGAGAGAGAGAGAGAGAGAGAACCTCAAGCAGGCTCCACACCCAGCACAGAGTCCGTTGCTGGCCTTGATCCAACGACCCTGGGATCATGACCTGAGCCAAAATCAATAGTCGCCTGCTCAATCAACTGAGCCACCTAGGCGCCCCAAGTGTCTTACTCTTGATTTGGGCTCAGGTCATGATCTCATGGTTCATGGGATAGAGCCCAGCATCAGACTCTGTGATGACAGCGTGGAGCCTGCTTGGGACTCTCTCTCCCTCTTTTTCTGCCCCTCCCTTGCTCTCTCTCTCAAAATAAATAAATAAATAAATAAATAAATAAATAATAAATTAATGAATTAAGTGTCTCAAAATATAAGTTGTCCAATTTTAAGTGCTGCATGTAAAATATAATACAAAATAATATTGAAATCATTATTGAGCATTTAATATACACCAAGAACTGTTCTAGGCACATTATATATATGAGCTCATTTAATTTTGACAACTCTATAGATAGGTACTGTCTTATCCTGATTTTTACAAACAAGGAAACTGAAGCTCAGGGTCATGCAGCTGGGAAGTGGTCCTTCCCTCCCTGGAAAGAGAAAACTTAGGAAGAGATGCATTAGCTGCCAGATATATGGTAGGCTGTCAGCCGCAGGACGGAAGGGGCTCTTTTGTGACATTCTGGAAGCAGGACAGGGGGCCAGTGGAGGGAACTACAAAGGGGAAGGTTGCAGCTCCACAGAAGGAAAAACATCCACGGGATTGCTGCTGTCCTCAGGTAGAATGAGCAGTCACATGGACCATGAGCCCCCTCCACTGAATTCAGTCAAGCAAATTCTACATGATGACTCTCGCCTGGAATGGACGGATCCTAGGAGATGGATGAAGTGACCTTTTTTTTCTTTAGTTTTTTTTAATCTTTATTTTTGAGAGACAGAGCATGAGCAGGGGAGGAACACAGAGAGAGGGAGACACAGAATCTGAAGCAGGTTCCAGGCTCTGAGCTGCCAGCACAGAGCCCGACGCGGGGCTTGAACTCACAAACCGCGAGATCATGACCTGAGCTGAAGTCGGACTCTTAACCCACTGAGCCACCCAGATGCCCCTGAGGTGACCTTTAATATGCCTTCTGGTCTTAAGGATTTAGGCATTTCTTGGAAACCAATATCCTTTATAATAAAGCATATTCATTCTTAAAACAAATTTATCAAGGTCTGCTGTGTGCCTGAACCTTTTCCAGGAACTGGGGGTTACCTAGATGTAGAAGTTAAGATTGTGAATCTCAGAAAATTCACAGCCTAAGACATCTATGCAGCAAAGTGGCAGCTGAAGTGGTAAGCACACATCAGCAGGATCACAACAGTGTACTGTGCTCAGTAAATATTTATTGAGTGTTTGCAAGAATGAAAGGCTATGGGAGGCCACGGTGGGAGTCACACAGAGGAGCGATCATTTGACAGGGTCTTGAGTTCTGAGGGAAGCTTTCCAAGTGGAGACATAAGAGAAGGTAGGGGGACTAACATGTGCTGAGACCCAGGCTAGCAGGGAAGCATGAGACGGACTTGACCTCTCTTCTGCAGCTCAACCATCCCCTTCCTGTCGACTGGGGAAGGGAAGCTCACACCAGGCAAATGAGGCCACCAGGACCCACCTGGGGCTCACGGAAGGCCAAAGTCAGAGAAAAGGGGTTATGACCCAACCCAGGTATGAAGAAGGCTTCCCAGAGACAACCTAGCAAGGCCTTGTATGCAGGGAAGCAGTTAATGTGTTGACATTCAGAAGGAAAAGCATGATAGGCAAAGGGAAAAGAACCTGAGAGGGCAGGGAGGCCTAGAAACAGGACAGTGGGTTCTGGAAACTGCAAAGGCCCAGAAGGTGCATTTGGGGGAGCAACAGAGGACAAGGTCAGGTTGATACTCCAAGACCAGACAGGTCACGCAGGGCCTTTTATGCTATGTAGAGTTTGGACTTTATTCTCTGAACAAAGGGAAACCCTGAAGGCCAACTGGGAAGCTACAGCCACCAGCCCGCCCCTTCTGGACTTTTCACCCAAAATGACACTGCACTCTGCCCCCACCCCCTGCTTTCTATTCCCTCCTGTTCTCTAACTCTTTCTGCAAACCAGTATTTGGCAGAATCTGATATCAGAACTCTAGCTCATGTTCTGCTCCCTCCTGAAGGTGGGTTCTTGGACGCTGTTGCCCACACTGATGGCCTGCTCTTTATCATTCTGTTCTCAGGCACCATAGCCTGCCCTGCCCTGTCCTGAGGTGCCCTAGACCGGCTCTGCTCAGCAGACTGCCTCTCTGTCTTCCCTGCCCCAAAGCCCTCACAGATCAGTCCGGACCGTGCATACTTGGGGCCTCCTCGCCAAGCTCAACTGCACCATTCCTCTTTCTGTCTCCAGCCCACCACATGCATAATTTCACGGTATTTTGTTAGCATTATAATTGTATCTTTCTCATGTAATTTCCCTTTCTGAGCCTCTCAAATACAACCCCCTGTGTTCTATAGAATATTCAGCATTCTGGCGATAATTACATTCCAACAAATAATAGATTTAAAAATATGTACCCTCTTCTTAACAGTTAACTCTGAAATATATTAAGAGAGGTTTTTTTGTTTTTTTGGTTCATTTTTGAAAGCAATCAAGACCTGCGGATATGAGGGGCGCCTGGGTGGCTCAGTAGGTTGGGTGTCTGACTTCGGTTCAGGTCATGACCTCAGGTCATGAGTTTGAGCCCTGTGACAGGCTCTGTGTTGACAGCTTGGAGCCTGGAGCCTGCTTCGGATTCTGTGTCTTCCTCTCTCTCTGCCCCTCCCCCACTTGTGCTCTGTCTCTCAAAAATGAATAAACGTTAAAAACATTTTTTAGGGGCGCCTGGGTGGCGCAGTCGGTTAAGCGTCCGACTTCAGCCAGGTCACGATCTCGCGGTCCGTGAGTTCGAGCCCCGCGTCGGGCTCTGGGCTGATGGCTCAGAACCTGGAGCCTGCTTCCGATTCTGTGTCTCCCTCTCTCTCTGCCCCTCCCCCGTTCATGCTCTGTCTCTCTCTGTCCCAAAAAATAAATAAATGTTGAAAAAAAAATTAAAAAAAAAAAAAACATTTTTTAAAAAGACACGTGGATATGAAACTTGGACCTTCTCTTTCTAAATGAAAAAAATATATGTTATATATATAATAAAATACATGTAAAAGGGAAATGGAGGGCATGACTCTAGCTACATGCTGATTTTCTTTTTTTAAATAAGGATAGATTGGCAGGAAAGTGCAAAGAAATGTACAGCAGGTCTCCCCCACGTTAACTTGCATGACTGTAGTACAATATCAAAGTCAGGAAATTGACACTGGTACAATCCACAGAGCACATGCAGGCTTCACCAGCCATATAGAGTTCACTCATTTGTATTTTATTACGTCTACCTTCCGTGACCACCACTGTAATCAGGATATTTATTTGTACCAACAGTTCAAGACCCTCAACAGTCTCATGCCACACTTTAATATCCACACTCCCCTCCCCTCCCACAGCTTGATTTAAATATGAAAAAGTATTAAATGGAGCACAGAAAAAATGCTACAAGAAAATACACTGAAATGATTACCAGTAGATATTTGGATTGTGAGATAAAGCTTGATATATTTTTTATTTTATTTAAAATTTTTTCAGCTGTTTCTGTTTTTCTTCAGGGAGAATGTATTATTATTAATTTTTTAAAGATTTTTTTTTTGTTTAATCTTTATATCCAACGTGGGACTCGAACTCACAACCCTGAGATCAGGAGTCACACAGTCCACCAACTGAACCCACCAGGTGCCCTAAGAATGCATTACTTTTGTGAGAAACGTTCTTGAGAAGAATTTATAACATATATCCTAATGTTTACTTATAATAGTGTGATCCAACAAGTTTCAAATTGGAAAAAAATCTGGTGGATTTTAACTTGTCATATTAACTTAAAGTTTACTTTACCAGCAGATTGAAATACTCCCTTCTATTCCAGTGTACAATTTTCTCCATCTCCCATAGAGCAATTTAAGTAAAACACCCACCCATTGTTCGTAATTCTATCTTAGCCTGCCTTTAAAACGAAACTTGAACAATGTAAAACGACATTGTTTCCGTTATGTATTACTGCCTAAAATTCACTGTGAAACACAGAGGCATAGAACACTGATTTACTGTTTCTCTACGTTCTGTGAGTTGATTGGGCAATTCTTTTACTGGTCTCCTCTGGCTCACTTGGTCTATTACAGACGGCTGGAACAGCTGGAAAGTCCAAGGTGGCCTCATTCATATGTCTGGCAATTCGTGGTGGGTAGAGAGGCTCAGCTCTCCTCCTCACAACCTCCCAACCTCCAGTGGACAAGACCTACTTCCTTGTATAGCAGTCCAGGATGGTGTTCCAAGAGGGCCAGGCCCAGTGCATAAGCACTGCCCTGCTACACTTGTATCATACATATTGGCCAAGACAAGTCTTAAGATCCAGCCCAGAATCAGTTCTGGAGGGAGCTGTACCAGGGCATGAACACTGGGAGGCAGAATTCATTAGGGCCATTGGTGCAACAATCTACCACAGTTATAAAGGCTGGCCCCTTTATAAGAATTTAAGCATGGATGAGAAAAAAAAAAAAAAAAGATTGCTTTGGGTTCAAAGGTAAGGTTAAGTAAGCATCGTAAGGCAATTTCAAATCTGCATATAACTCTGATTCATTCAAGATAATAGAAAAGGCCAATTTCCCTGTAGCTAACTTAAGAACTAGTGCCTCATGAGCGAATTGCATAGTCTTGTTACACAATCAATTAATTTGCTGTTACATCCAGTTACACATCATGGCCTAAACTTCATAAACCTATTTCTATACATAGAAAATAAAAGAGATAAGAACTTTTGTTTTCCTAACATCCTCCAAACATAATCTTGTTCTTTATTTTAAAAATGATTTATTGTTTAAAAATAAGTATTTGTGAGAAGTCTAATTCCCAAAAGTTATACATGAAACCAGCTTTTGCCTCAGGACTAATTTCTGCCAATATAGGAAATATGAAAATGGGTACATTTAAAAAAATTTTTAATGACTACATGTCTTTTTTTAATATCTTTTCTAAAAATTAAAAACATTTATTTTTTAGAGAGAGAGAGAGACAGAGCACAAGTGGAGGAGGGGCAGAGAGAGAGGGAGACACAGAATCCAAAGTAGGCTCCAGGCTCTGAGCTGTCAGCACAGAGCCTGATGTGGGGCTTGAACCCACAAACCGCGAGATCATGACCTGAACCAAAGCCGGACGCTTAACTGACTGAGCCACCCAGGTGCCCCTGAATACATTTCTTTGTTTCCTCAAAGCACTTGAGCAAATAAAACTTAAGATCCCACTGGGAATTTGGGGGATCAAATGTTTCAACCGATCTTGAGACTACAGTAGTTCCTCCGACATCTGCCATGATGCTTGTTTCATCACCTTGAAGATGCTCTCTCCGCGCCACACCTCTCATTGGCTCTCTTCACTCCAGTCACTTCGGGCTTCCTCCAGGTCCTTCAACCACTCACACTCTGGCTTTCCAGCTTTCTCCACGTGTCTCCTCCTCTGGGATCTCTCCTCTTCACCCCACTTCCTTCATCTGGCTGGCTCCTTACTTAATCTCTAGGTCACTCAAGTGTCACTTCCAGTGAAGATTTCTGGCTTCTCCATAGATGTTCCACCAGCACCCTGTACTTTCTTTGCCATAAATGTCACCACACTTTATTATTTTGTCTTTGCTTTTGTTTTTTTCTCCTTGAGGGCAAGGACTGACCTGTTCATGGTTGTATCTCTAGTGTCTGACACATGCTGGGAATTCAAAAACATCCCCCAAAGGAATATAAATATCAAGCAGAAAGAAAACTACAAAGAGGGCGCTCTGGGTAGCCACATTCACATACTCAAGACTATGTACTTTACCTATAGGTGAGCCTGTCAAGTCTTGATTCATAGTCTACTTACTCTTATTTTATTTTTTTAATTTTACTTATTTACTTTTAAGAGAGAGAGAAGCAGAGAGAGAGGGGGAGAATTTCAAGCAGGCTCCATGCTGTCAGCCCAGAGCCTGATGTGGGGCTCGATCTCACAAACCCAAGATCATGACCTGAGCTGAAATCAATAGTTGGATGCTTAACTGACGGAGTCACACAGGCATCCCTACTTACTCTTATTTTAAACAAAAGCCTAACCTGTTTAGATGTATGAATTCCTAGACCAACACAAATTTGCAAGGAGAAAGGAGAGGGGTACTAGGGACCTTAAAATAAAAGCAGTTAGGACCAGGGCTATTGCCCTGATAAGGAAAAAAGAGACAGAAAAATGACAAAAAGCCATAAGGAAAGGATCATCTAGCTTAAGGGTGAACATATCTCCAAAGAAGTCTTTGGGCAGCTCAGCCAGATAGCAAGGCTGGTGTTCATGCCCATGCCTTGAGTCAACGAGAAAAGATTGAATTTCATTCTGTGTATTCCACTCAAGAAAAGAAAGGAGTAAAGAATGCATTTTACAAATATTCCCACCAAAAATAATTTTTAAAGTGTTTTCTTTTCTTTTTAGGATTTTGCTTTTAAGTAATCAATCTCTACACCCAACATGGAGCTCGAACTCACAACCCCGAGATTTAACGTCACATGCTACTGACCAAATCAGCCAAGTGCCCCCAAAATAATTTTTAAATGTTTTAAGTTATGAAACCTAGAGAGATAAGCTGGTTATCTGGGAAACTCACTTATCTACGTGGAAAATCTTTTCTTTTTTTCCTGATAAAAAGGTAACAATGGTTAAAAATAATAGTAAAAGAATGAGGGGTTACTGCTTTTCCACTGGAAGAGAGTAGTGACCTTCTTCAGAGATACCTGCACTCTGTTCCTGCCCTCCTAGCAATTACCCCACTATATTTCTTTAAATATATTTTTTAATGTTTTTATTTATTTTTGAAGGAGATAGAGAGAGAGAGACAGAGCATGAGCGGGGGAGGAACAGAGAGAGAGGGAGACACAGAATTCGAAGCAGGCTCCAGGCTCTAAGCTGTCAGCACAGAGCCTGATGCGGGGTTCACACCCACAAAGTGTGAGACCATGACCTGAGCTGAAGTCGGACACTCAACCGACTGAGCCACCCAGGTTCCCCCCACTATATTTCTTTAAAAATTTTTTTCTAATGTTTATTTTTGAGATAGAGAGACAGAGAGACAGAGACAGAGTGCCAGCAGGGGTGAGGCAGAGAAAGAGGGACACACAAAATCTGAGGCAGGCTCCAGGCTCCGAGCTGTTAGCCCAGAGGGCTTGAACTCACACATGGCGAGATCATGACCTGAGCCAAAGTCAGACTCTTAACCGACTGAGGTATCCAGGTACCCCATACCCCAGTATATTTCAATTAATGGGTGACTTCCCTGTCTTCCCCACTGGCCTATGCGTTTCTTGTGGGCTGGGACAACACCTTTTATCTCTGTATCCCTGATATCTACCACAGGTCCTAGTACATTGTAGGTGTTCAACAAACATTTGTTGGACAAATGAAGAATGATGTCAAGGATGTGGCTTCCCTTCCCTGCCTTTCCTTTAACAAGAAGACATTAAAAGACTTGCCACACAGGGGGCACCCAGCTGGCTCAGTTGGTAGAGCATGTGACTCTGGATCTTGGGATTGTAAATTCGAGCCCCGTGTTGGGTGTAGAGATTACTTAAAAATAAAATCTTTTTTTTTTTAATGTTTATTTTAAGAGAGAGAGAGAGACAGAGAATGAGTGGGGGAGGGGCAGAGAGAGAGGGAGACACAGAATCCGAAGCAGGCTCTAGGATCCAAGCTGTCAGCACAGAGCCTGATACAGGGCTCTTGAACCCACGAACCGTGAGATCATGACCTGAGCCGAAGTCGAACGCTTAACCGACTGAGCCACCCAGGCGCCCCTTAAAAATAAAATATTTAAAAAATAATAAATAAAAGACTTGCCACACAATCAGATAATAGTGCACCCCAGGATAAATTCATGTGTTCACCACATTGGCCTATAGATCAGGCATATTGCGACTTTAATTCTAGACAGTTTTCAAAGGGAGGGGAAATGGGGGGAGGGTGGGAAGAGAGGTCATTTCTGCAACTTTAGAAATGAATTTTTTCAATTCCTTTTATGCATGACATAAGAAAAGATATCCTACCGTTCTCACAGGGAGTAGCTATGGTATCAAGGAACCAAATGGGATGATGTTGCTGAATTTCTGATATTTGATCCTTTGGAAATATTCCCAATGGATACATTATACAATATTCCATTAGCACCTGAATGGAAACAAACTAGCGATGACAAGTATTTTACTTCCTACAAGATCAAATAATAGTCACGAATCATGAATTGGATCTGTGGACAGCTGTACCAGAACATAAAATCAGTGGAAGCTATAGGGCAATTTCAAGGCCTGACCTGCAAAGGAAGCTGGGAAGAGGGAGCAGTCAGAACCAGTACAGCTAGAAGGTCATCCACAGGGTACAACAACGTTGCCAACCGGACGTGTTCCTCTAAAACAACTTTGTGGTAGGGGTGCCTGGATGGCTCAGTTGGTTAAGCTTCCGACTTTGGCTCAGGTCACGATCTCGAAGTTTGTGAGTTCGAGCCCTGCATAGAGCTCTGTGCTGACAGCTGGGAGCCTGCTTTGGATTCTGTGTCTCCCTCTGTCTCTGCCCCTCCTCTGTGCATGCTCTGTCTGTCTCTTTCTCAAAAATAAATAAACATTAAAATTAAAAAAAAAATAAAACAACTTGGCAGTAGCTTGCCTTGCTCCAGGAGCACAGCCACTGTCAGGAGATTGCTGGAAGTTGGTGGTTAGGAGTGAGAGCCTCAGGGGACCACCAAACTACAGCTGGGCCAATAAGGAAACCTGTGGGCCAAAAATCCCCGAATCTTGCCCAAAGATTTGCAAATAATCCATCTTCCTTTCCCAAACCTGCAGTCCTCTCTGAGGATTCCCATTCCCTTTATGGCCATCCTTGTTTAGAATTCCTGAACTCAGAGGGAATTTTGCTTCCCCAAACTTTCCTTTTGCCCACTCAGATTCCAGTTCTGGAAAAGGTACTATTCTGGGTATCCCATCAGCCTGAGCCCCAAGGATGAAAATCAATCACACAGAGCACCAGCCATAGGGATGGCATGAAAAAAACACCTGGTTCCCTGAGGTTCGTGGAAAGGATGAAGCAGAGAGGAACCTAATAGTGTTTAGGGGCTAATGAAGGCCAGACTACCACCTCTGCTTCTAGGACATAACCATAGGCAATACAGCTTAAGGGGCCAGGGAACAGTCTTAACTGAAGTCTAGTGTGGCCCCTGGAAATCCTTGTGACCCGGCCCTCTTATGGACTGTAAACTGAATCAATCCTAAGAACACAATAATACTCTGTCTGCTCTGGTATCCGGTTGTGTTCAGGGATCTCCCCACAGTGACTATTCTATTCCAACCAGCTATGTTCCTTTGGACACATAGTATTCATTTCTCTGTATGCACTGAAGTTGTCCCCTGCTCATTCAGCAAGTTTCTGACCACTACCTCTAACCTGTATGTGTGTGCATGCCTTTGGATAACTAGTATTGTCAGGTGATACAACATCTAATCCACAGGCCCTGAGCCACCGAACGGATTATTACTACACTGTCATACCCCATTCATTTACATCCCTGTCGTGTGAACAACAAGGACCCATGAACACATGCATTCCTTCTGCTGTGCCCTACATCAATGGTTTCTTATCCTTTGCTGATTCATGGATCTCTTTGAGAATCTGCTATGAATCTCCCCAGAATGAAATAGCCATAGGGATTTGAAAACAATTTCAAGAAGTTCTTGACTCATAAAGCCCATCCTTCAGACCCCAAGCCAATGCTAACAATTCCTGATGGCAAGAAATGATGGCATTTCTAAAGAGAGAGGTAGTCAGAAGGGAGGGAGCTTCAGCTTAATTCTTCCCTACTTGTTTCCCATATGCATAAAAGCCTGGAGAGGATTTGGGAACAAAAGTTGGCCAACCTCATCGGTGAAGTACAGCCAGGTGACCTCACCTGTCCACTTAGCTGAGGCAGCAGGTCTCATAATAACCCACTAAGGCAGCAGCTCCTCTCTGAGACGGACATGGGCCCCTCCCCTTGCCTACACTAACACACTCCCACCTATGAGTCTAATCCAGACCTACACATCTTTCCCCATGGCCATCTAGGCAAGCCAGGTGACTCTGATGCTCACCTTGTCACCTAGGAGTAGTGGATGAAAAGGACTTCTGCTGGGTAAGCTGGGCCATACCTTCTCTACATTTCCTTCCTCTCTCTCTTTCTCTTTCTCTTTCTCTCTCTCTCTCTCTCTCTCTCTCTCTCTCTCTCTCTCTCTCACACACACACACACACACACACACACACACACAACATACACACACATGCACAATGCACACTCCAGCCATCACTCAGAAGAAGATCCAGGGTCAGCATCTTGAGGCTTCCCTGTAGCAGATTTCCCAGAGCACACCTTCAGGTTGGACTCTGCCGAATTCAGTGATAACTGCCACCCGGCCGCTGGCCAGACTACATTTTCTGGGTCTCCCTGACCTCCTCAAAGGCCAAGCATTCTCATCTGATATCTCATCTAATACTCCAACCCTTTCTGCCTCAAAAACAGCAACAACAACAACAACAACGCCTCGATCTTGGCACAAGACTGAATGTTCATCACACACACGCACATACACACACACACATGCACACACACACGCATGTGCAGGATTGCCACCAGCCATCCCCAACTTCTGCCAAAAATGATTACATATTTCTAACAAAGACTGACCATGAATATAAACAAGGGTCTGTGGATCCTGGGAATGAGTGGGAAGAGGTCTCTCTGCCCTTCCATAGATTAGGGGATTCTCCCATTCTAGCCTTTCCCAATCATGGCAAAGACAACCAAGGTGGCTTCCTCCTCACCACAAACACAAACCCACCATTCTAACTGGTAGACTATTAGCAAGAGAAGCAAAACTCGAAGGTACCAAAAACACCTCTCAAGATGGACCTCAGAGTCAACTCTTGAAGCTGTCGCATGAATTTCCAATCCTGTGAATAATCAGTCACCAGAGTTTTATTCCAAGACGAGTGTAATTCTGGCCTCTCACTATGTGCTTTCAAGTAACGCAATGTAATTAAAATGTTGTCATAACCTACCTCTCAGAACGTTACTAACTAGACTTGTGATCTTGGGCAGGTCACTTCCTGTCCCTGGGCCTTGGTTTCATCATTCATTCACTCAGCAAATATTTACTGAGAAGCTAGTAAGTTCCAGGCACTGCGCTAAGTGCTGAAGACAACAAAGATGAGCAAGATACAGTCTGGCCGAAGAATGTCTCACTCTGTTGTTTATGTGTTAACGTAAATAACTCCTCATGTTGCTGCATGATTAGGGCAGTAATAAAGGTTGGACAAGGTACAAGAGGAAAACTAGGAGGGGAGCACCTGTGTCTGATGAGGGGCATAGGGGTTTGTACAAGTAAGGGAGTTGGACTTCTTAATCAAAGAGTCTGTTATTCCAAGATCGTGATGCATTCCAAAAGGACACAGAAGCCATTTGGATATTCTGCTCCAGGGAAATGTGTGCAATACCAGCCTTCCACTAGTGCAGATTAAGTTTACCATTGGCAGTTTACCACTTGGCATGAATACCTCTTTCAGAGTGAATAGAAGCCAGATTCTCTTTATCAGACGTTTGCACTATCTAATTCTAATGATCACCTAGGAGTGTAAATGACATTTGGTAAAATTAAATCCCTTCCAATTCAAAGGTCAGAAGAGACATTAGGTACACTTGTGCCACATATACGCTTAACCAGCTGATGAATAATATACAAACACGTCACTTAGGAGGGGAAAAACCAAACCCAGACACATATAAAATGAATCCCTCATATGGTTTTCTCTCAAACAAAACCAGAAATAAAACCCATTAGCCCATTATTGCCGGAAACTCAGTAGTCCCCCTGAGATGGTATGAGCAAAAGTCTGATAATTGTGGCTTATAATTAACTCATGCACCAGCTAATATTATTTAAGTCCTCAAATACTGAAGGGAACAGGGTTATCAATTCCTAAAAGGTCAAGATCAATAATATCCATCCTTCTAGTTTATTTTTTTCCTGCCTACCTATATTTTCTATATTTACTACAATAAGTATGTTTTGATATTGTAATGCTTAAACCTGGTAGACCTATTATTTTATATAGAATAAAGTGTGTCCTCTCCCATTAAAGTATTTATTAGTTTTTTGTTTTGTTTTTTTGTCTTCCCAAGATAGTGCATGGAACCTGATACTGCCACACGCAAACTGCCTGGTAGGTTAGTTATACATAGAATTCAGTTTAGATTTTGTTCTAACTTGAAATAGAAACGCAGGTAAAACATGAGGCCTTGCCATTCCACTTTCAACTCAAAGATATATAGACACACATATATATACTCATATATACATACATATGATACATTTAGTGATAAAAAATTTTATATATTAAGAAGCCATCTTGGGGCGCCTGGGTGGCGCAGTCGGTTAAAGCGTCCGACTTCAGCCAGGTCACCATCTCGCGGTCCGTGAGTTCGAGCCCCGCGTCGGGCTCTGGGCTGATGGCTCAGAGCCTGGAGCCTGTTTCCGATTCTGTGTCTCCCTCTCTCTCTGCCCCTCCCCTGTTCATGCTCTGTCTCTCTCTGTCCCAAAAATTAAAAAAAACAAACAAACAAAAAAAAAAAAGTTGAAAAAAAAAATTTTAAAGAAGCCATCTTGATGGTTGTATATCAGTGTGGATGTACTTAATGCCACTAAACTGCACACTTAAAAATGATTAAAATGGAAAATTCTATGTTATGTATATTTTGCCACATTAAAAAATAGTTTAAGAGTTTTCTCAAATTAAAAAGTGCAATTGACTTGTGTGTATGGACCCTGTATCTTGTAACCTTTCTAAACTCAATTATTGGTTCTAATAGCTTTTTATATATTCCTTAGGATTTTCTATGTAAAATCATGTCTTCTACCTTCTGTAAATCAAGACAGTTTTATTTCTTCCTTAAAAGACAAGAAAAGGCAGATGAGCACTGACTGTTTTATATAAGCGATGAATCACAGGAATCTACCCCTCAAAACCAAGAGCACACTGGATACACTGTATGTTAGCCAACTTGACAATAAATTAAATATATTTTTTAAAAAGGCATCTCTACTTCAACAAAGCAAAGGCTACCAGAGTGTAAGATCTTTTTTCTGTACCCTTAAACGCTTGTAAAATATGCCAAGGAGGAGGAACCACATCACACAGATGTCAACTCAGATTAGGGAAGATAAGATTTAAATTACTCTGATTCCAACACGTGAGAACGGTTTGAGAATGACTTTGCTTCAACCTGTGATTAACAGAAAAACACAGTAAGCCACGTATCATTTCTGAGCCATGGAGGTGTTATAGCAGAGGGAAGTGGACACAGGTTGTTTCCAGGGTCCCTTGGTTCATCAGCTCCTTATTTGATTACAGGGTGATTTAACCAAGGAGCATTGACTGCTTCAGCCTGTTTGGCCTTGATCAATCCAGAAAATACACTCGCTGATTTCCTTTTATCGATAGTCTACAGGTGTCAGGGAAGGGACCCTGACAGTTTTCACTCGAGAATGCTCAGAACAGTCACAGAAAGGCCCTGAACACCTACTGAAAGGGATGGCCTGAGACCTGCCGGCCCAGGGTCAACAGCCAAATTAAACTGGAGAGGTGAGGAGCCAGAGGGACAGGCAGGCCAGGATTAAGGGAACAGGAGCTCTGAAACAAGCAAACAAAAACTATTCATAAAAAGTGCTAAAAGGTGAGAGGTGCCTGCCTGGCTCAGTTGATAGAGCATGAGACTTGATCTTGGGGTCATGAGTTCAAGCCCCACATTGGGTGTAGAGTTTATTTAAAAATAAAATCTTGAAAAAAAAGAAACCTGCTAAAAGTGAACAGAAGGGTGGACCTTCCAATTTGCGATTAGACTGTTAAATAACTATTAGAACTTTGTCAGGGGCGCCTGGGTGGCGCAGTCGGTTAAGCGTCCGACTTCAGCCAGGTCACGATCTCGCGGTCCGGGAGTTCGAGCCCCGCGTCAGGCTCTGGGCTGATGGCTCAGAGCCTGGAGCCTGTTTCCGATTCTGTGTCTCCCTCTCTCTCTGCCCCTCCCCCGTTCATGCTCTGTCTCTCTCTGTCCCAAAAATAAATAAACGTTGAAAAAACAAAACAAAACAAAACAAAACTTTGTCATGTTGATTTAACAAACCAGAGATAGAGAGCAGGATACTAAAACCATGTCAAAAGTTAATTTTTAATAGCCTCCTAAACAGTTTCAGTCTTAAAATTTTTTATTTGAATAATAGTTGACACACTGTGTTCCATTAGTTTTAGGTCTACAACATAGTGAGTGACTCTACATCTCTATATGTTACGCTGTGCCTAACTAGTGTTAATTAGCCAAATACACCAGCCTGGCATAGCTAGAGGGATGCATTGATAGCATAATAAACATTAATAGAGTCAAAATGGACCAAAAATTTCAACCTCCTACAAAAACAATGCAAGCTCTAGAAACAAAGGAAAAATAACTCAATCCCAGACACCTGAAGAGATCAATTTATAAAATATAACAACACATTAAAGCAGTCATAGGAGGGGCGTCTGGGTGACTCAGTGGGTTAAGCGTCAGACTTCAGCTCAGGCCACGATCTCATCATTTGTGAGTTCGATCCCCGGGTCGGGCTCTGTGCTGACAGCTCAGAGCCTAGAGCCTGCTTCAGATTCTGTGTCTCCCTCTCCCTCTGTGCCCCCCCACCCTCTCTCTCTCTCTCTCTCTCTCTCAAAAATAAATAAACATTAAAGCAGTTGTAGGAAATACTCTATCTTACCATGTTGGAAATATTTTAAAATTTTATCAGAAAAAGAAAAAAATTACAACGTTCACAATAAAAGGAAGGAAAACAGACCGAGCACAATAATACTATGACTTGTAGATCATGCAAAACATTTATTTTTTTAAAACAAAACAAAACAAAACACAGGCTCTGCTTCCTCATTTAGGAAATTAAATGTTGAAATAGACTGGGTACCTTATATGAGCTAGAGGTATGCTGGTCAGGGACAGAGGCCTCCAGGCAGCTCTCTGTGTAGCCAACTGCCTCTTCCCCTCCCTTTCCTTGGGGTGCTGTAGGACATCATCCTTTTCTTTCTTTTTTTTTTTTTTTGAGATTTTTAAAAATGTTTTTTATTTATTTTGAGAGAAAGAGAGAGAGAGCGAGAGCATGAGTGGGGAAGGGGCAGAGAGAGAGGGAGAGAGAGAATCCCAAGCAGGTTCCACGTTGTGAGCACAGAGCCCAATATGGGGCTCGAACTCACACACCATGAGATCATGAGCTGAGCCGAAATCAAGAGTCAGATGCTTAACTGACTCAGCTATCCAGGCACCCTGGACATCATCACGTTCTCTGTGAATACTGTGGGGCGAGGTTGGGATAAATGATCCCCACATCCCATCCAGCTCTAGGATGCTATCACTGTACCCCCGATAAATCAACACTGCAATGCATGGTCTCGACAACGTGAACAGACAGAACCTCTGTTCTAGACACAAGGTAGAACATATAATGGAAATGGCAGAGACATTCCTATCTTTCTAAAAGCTACTTTTCTGGAAAGTATGTTTAAAGAATATCGACTTTTTTTTCTTTTTAAGTTAAATACATTTTAAGGCAGGCTTCCTAGCAAACTGTGTTTCTGAGGAAGACTGGAATGAGGGCCTAAGGTCATACACTTTATGACTGACACTGTAGCTATTACCAAGGGTGAGCATGGATGTGGCAATTGGGAGTAACATGGACGTGAACTAAGGACAGTCATGGAATCCGAAAAATGCCATCACGAAATACATCATTTCCAGTTAAGTGCTATGAAAACGATGCAAAAAAGACAGAAAACCTATCACTTAAGTTTCCCACATCCCTTCTCCAATGGGCATAAAGGTATTATGACAATCAATTATTTAGCAGCGCCTGGGTGGCTCAGTCGGTTAAGCACCCAACTTCGGTTCAGGTCGTGGTCTTGCGTTTCAGGGGTTTAAGCCCCGCGTCAGGCTCTATGCTGAAAGCTCAGGGCCTGGAGCCTGCTTTGGATTCTGTGTCTCCCTCTCTCTCTGCCCCTCCCCTGCTCATGCTCTGTTTCTGTCTCTCTCAAAAATAAATAAACATTTAAAAAGTTTTTAAAAAAAGAACAATTATTTGAAAAACATTGTGTGGGGGCACTTGGGTGGTTCAGTCGGCTAGGCACCAACTTCAGCGCAAATCATGATCTCACAGTTCATGGGTTTGAGCCCTGCGTCGGGCTCTGTGCGCTGACAGCTCAGAGCTTGGAGCCTGCTTCAGATTCTGTGTCTCCCTCTGTCACTCTCCCCTCCCCGGCTTATGCCCTCTCTCTCAAAAAATAAATAAATAAGCATTAAAACAGACACACACACACACATGCACACATTGTATGATTTCTTTCACAGAGGCACTGGCAACATTCACAAACTTACTTCAGCATTCAAGAGATTCCTAAAAGAATGTTCTCAAATTTATACTTGGCCTAAGTTTTCATTTAAAATCAATTGTGAAGCACATAGGGGGTAAATACACGATCCTTGCTGCTTTCTGTAAGTTTTTAAACTTCCAAAATCAAAACTTTGAAAGTTCAATCATGGGGCGCATGGGTGGCTCAGTGGGTTAAGCATCCCACTTTGGCTCAGGTCATGATGTCATGGTTCATGAGTTCAAGCCCCACATTGGGCTCTGTGCTAACAGCTCAGAGCCTAGAGCCTGCTTCGGGTTCTATCTCCCTCTCTGGCTTACACTTTGTCTCTCTCGCTCTCTTTCAAAAATAAACATTAAAAAAAAAAGTTCAATTGTGGACTGTATGTATTTTTAAATGTTTAGGTTGTTTTTGTTTCTTTTTTGTTTTGTTTTGTTTTGTTTTATGTGAAGTACTAAGCTGGATCCTGAGTGCGTGGTTTCAGCCTGGTCAGTCATATCACTTTTCAGCACTCGGGTTTCTATAAGAGAAATTAAGACTCACTTAAACATGTTGTAGAGCAGTGCTCCTTACGCTTTTATGCACGTACAGAGAGCCGCAGGATCTCCTAAAAATACAGTTCTGATTCAGTGGAACTGAGGTGGGATCTGAGGTGGTGTGTTTTCTCGAGCCTCCAGGTATGCTGAGGAGGAGCATAACTGCAGAACGGTGGCTCTCAAAATTGGTGCGTGAGAATCACCCAGAGGGCTTGTTAAACCAGATTGTTGGGTTTCTGACTTAGAAGTGTAGAAATTCTGTCTTTCTAGCATGTTCCCAAGCAATGCTGGTGCTGCTTGTCTGGAAACCACACTCTGAGAACCACTGCTGTCAAGGAAAGACTATTGGATTGTGTGAGAGAGGGAAAATGTGGGGTTAGCATCCACTGTGGCTAACTGGCCCTATGACTCTAACAGGTAGAAATACATTCACCTGCAATTAACAGAACAGTCATTAGTAGCCTAAACAAATAGTATAGTTTGTTTTTCTCTCTTGGTAA
This sequence comes from Lynx canadensis, assembly GCF_007474595.2. Lineage (NCBI taxonomy): Eukaryota > Metazoa > Chordata > Mammalia > Carnivora > Felidae > Lynx > Lynx canadensis. Next base: position 40,525,267 of record NC_044316.2, read on the forward strand.
GTCCAGAGGTGGGCAGTCCGGTGTTTGGGACATCTATTAGGAAGCCACCAAGGACGCCTGGCCTTTCTATCTTTGTGTTCCACCATCACTCACATGTGGCCCTTGTGCTGATGATGACTGCTGGACCAAGTTCCAAGCAGAAGACTAGGAGCAGGGCAGAGGGGGACGGGGGCCTCCAGCTTCACTTGCCCTTTTGGAAAAGTTTTCCCAGGAATCTTGCTCCATGACTTCTGCTTACATTCCACTGGGCAGAACTGAAGCAACCGTAGACCCATCATTGACTAGGGAGAGGGGGTTGGATTCGCCAACCAACATTAATAACCACAGTGGCCTCAGACATACACACAGATCTTAACATCATATCAAGACTACAGAAGTTCTAAAACCTAAGGACATATCTCAGCTCTCTGAATCCTCGCCTCCTCATCCGTAAAGTGTATGGGGTGCACTATGGGCGTTTTGGGCAGGACAGTTCATCCCTGTGGGGCTCTCTTGCACACTGCAGGACATTAAGCGTCTCTGATCTCTGGGTACCAAATGCCAGGATCCCCCACCCCTGCTATTGCGATGAAACCAAACAGGCCTCTCGGTTGGGGTGGGGCATGGGAGGGGACTAGCCAGTGGGATTGGAAGCCACTGTCCTAGATCGGGTCTGGTCCACAGCTGTCTGATTGTCTTCAGCCTCTTTGATAAAAGCTAGTTATTTCTTGAAGCCCTGGCTACACAGCAGGAGCATGGGTCCCCATTCTCCACTTCATGGTGGGTAGGTATTGTTTTATCTCCTTTTAAGACAATCATTATTTTACCTTATTAAAAAAGCCCTCCTCCTCCTTTGGTGCACATGTTAGTCACCACCATCACACTCTTCCACTACTTGTTCCAATGATCTACATATTTCCAAATCACTCTCCCACCAGACTTTCCCCTCCAAGTTTTACCTTCCTCCTAGGCAACTTTTACATCCACATGGATGGTCCTGACTGGACTTGACCTCCTCACCTCAAAGGCCCTTTACTACTTGTCTCCTTGTCACCCACACAATGGACAGACCTCAGTACTTGCCATCCTATGAACTGCTCCTTAACCTTAAACTTGACTGGCTCTCTCTTGTACCGCCACTTCCTGTACCTCCACCTTCTCGTACCCTTTGCCCCATTCTTCTTCCTGATGTTGATTTTAGTCCAAGCTAGAAGCCCCTTCCTAGCTTCACATCCTTCTCCACGCAGCCTGGACAAGCTGATCCATTCCTCCTGCATTCCCCCAATCTTCACCCCATTCTCCTGGTAAAACCCCAGCCCCAGCTCTAGCTGACTTTCTGCCCTCTGACTCCCACACTTGAGCAGCTGAACACTGCCCTGAGACAGTGCACACCCACGCAGACTGTTGCCGTGACAACCTGGTGGTGGGCTGGTGGTGGTCCCTCTACTTGTCCTTGTCAGCCCTCTCCTGTTCCCTACCTTATCACCTCCCCTGTCATTCGCACTCTTAGCAGATAACTTCACTCCTACTTGACAGTGAAAATAGAAGCCATCAGTCAGAAGCCCCCTCAACTTCCTGCCCCCCACTGCCACCCCACTAAAGCACTTATTTTTATCTACACTCATCCTTTCCTCCCTTTTATTGTGGGAAAAGTTTCCTTCCTGTGGTTAATCCCTCCACCTGAGCCCTACATCCCAATAGCTCCAGCCTCCCCAGGGACCTTGGCTCTCAGAGTCCCCTCTCTGTGCCTTTAGTATTGCCACACTGAAACGTCTCTGTTCTAAAAAGCAGTGTTCTCCAGACTCCACAGTCCCATCTCCACTGTACAAATTTCCCCTTCTCTCTTGTCCTCTGCGGCCACACTTCTTAACCTTTCTCACACCGTGGATGCCTTGGCCGTTGGGTGGATAATGTTTTTGAAAGCATGCAATATATATAGAATTACCCTGGAAGCCAGTTATAGTGAAATCCAGTGGTTACAATATATTTTTTAAACTTGTGACATAGGAATACATGTGCTTCTTTTATTCTTGTGTGTCCTTTATTAAGGCATTCAATAACAAAATCTTGTGTTATCTATAATAACCCCTGTATTGTTAAGTAGCGATGATTTTAAATACTATTTTGCAACATCTGCATCAACTGCAAGGTGAAGTAAGTATAGCTGTGATTTTTACAGGTAACAAAGTCACAGGCACTACTATACTACTGAAGAATAAAGTCTGCAGTCATAATTGAAGGGAAAACTATACTCTAAATTTTATTTTATTTCTTTTAAAGTTTATTTATTTATTTTGAGAGAGAGAGAGTGAGAGTAAGTGGGGTGGGGGGCAGAGAGAGAAGGAGAGAGAGAATCCCCAGCAGGTTCCATGCTGTCCGTGCAGAGCCCAACGTGGGACTCCACCCCCAGAAGACTATATTTTAATAACAGGTGAGTGAGGGGTACCTGGGTGGCTCAGTCAGTTAAGCATCCAACTCTTGATTTTGGCTCAGATCATGATCTTACACTTGGGAGATCGAGCCCCACGTTAGGCTCTGCACTGGGCACGGGACCTACTTAAGATCCTCTCTTTTCCTCTGCCTCTACCCCTCTCCCCGACTCAAGCTCTCTCTCTCTTAAAACTAACTAAAATAACTAAATAAATAAGTAACTAACTAAATAAATAAAATGTGAATGAAAAATCAATATGTAATTTTTTCCCATCCAAGTTCATGGGTCCCCTGAATTCTATCCATAGATCCCCTGGAGGGGAGCAGTGGGCACCAGATTAAAACGCCTGTTTTAAAGTCCATCCTCCCTGCCCACCTCCTCATCTTCCTCACATCTCAATTTTATGAGTCTTCAAGTATCTGTTAGTGCCAACTATGTATAAGGGTAAGTAACCTTTAGCAATCAGGTTTTTACTCTCATGGCCCAGGCTCAATATCCTCACCAAAGTCACCAATGGTTCCCCAAATTTGAAGGTCTCTTCTCTATCTCCATATTGCTCCAAATTATTTCCTTTTTAGAATTTTCTCTTTCCTAGGCTTCTGCAGTATCCTTCTCTATGGCTATGCCTTGAGCTGCAAGTAAAAACTGAATCCAAATCAAACAGATTAAACCATAAGGAAAAATAGATCATACATTTTAAGAAGGGCAGATATGGGGTTGCTGTAGGGCTGATTAATGTCCTGGCTTAGCAATGTCATCTGGGACCCAGGGGCTTGGCATCTTTCTGCTCTACCAGCCTCAGTATGATGGCTTATCCTCAAGATGTTCTACCCTACATATTAAAGGACTATAGCAGGTCCAGGTGCCATATCCAAATGTGACAACGTGCAGCTGAAGAATAGAGTATGTCTCTTCCTGTCTGTCTATTTCTTTAAAAAAAAATTTATGTTTATTTATTTTGAGAGAGAGGGAGCACAAGTAGGGTAGGGACAGTAGGGACAAAGAGAGGGGGGAGAGGGAGAATCCCAAGCAGGCTCTCTCTGTACTCTCAGTGCAGAGTCTGACATGGAGCTCGAACTCATGAACTGCGAGATCATGACCTGAGCTAAAGTCGGACGCCTAACCGACCGAACCACCCAGGCACCCCCCTGTCTATTTCTAATCAGGGAGGAGACCTTCCTCAGGAGCCCCCAGAAATCTTTCTTCACATCACATTGACCCGAATTGCATCATATGTCCCTTCCTAAATCATTCCCTGGCAAGGAAATGGTGACGGCCATAATTGGCTTGGATTAATCAGGATTTATTGCCAAACCACTTGGAAGAAGGGTGGAATGCAGAACAAAACTGGGGGCTCTGCCAGAAGTGAATAGGCAATCAAACCTCACTGACACACACCAGTTTTTCTTCTGCTTTTTGCTCGCTCCTTCATTTTTCTTTGAGATGCAGTCTTCCTACCCCTTAGGTGTTGTGTTCTATCAGGTTCTATCCCAGTCCTCTTGCAGGACCATCCCACACCACAAAATCTCCCTGAGTGATCCTATTCACGCCTATGGCTTGAACTGCCACTTGGGTATGGCTTGCTCTCCACCTAGAACTCACTCCTTGGCTCTAGGCCTGTGAATTCTCTGTCGCTTACTGGGCCCCAGCTCCACGTGAATATTCCCCTACTCAAACTCAGTTTGTGCATCCATGCACCCCCTGACTTCCTTGTGTCTCAGACAACAGCCCTACCTTCACCCAGTAATTGAAATCTGTCCTCTCAGAATCCTTCCTCTCCCTTACCCGCATTACATAATCAGCCATCTTAAACTCCTGTAGATTCTCTCCACTCAAGTGTCTCTAGAATCTGTCCCCTCCTCTCCATACTTGGGCAGGGCCCTGCTCATTTCAGGCCTGGCTGATAACCTTGCCTCTTGCTTTACCTGTGTCACTGATGCCGGGCGGATCTTTCTCCACTCCTGTTCACCAACCTTCAGCAGCTTCCTATTTTGCAAGGCACATCCAGGTCTGGTCCCTGCTGACGTGTCCGGTTCACTACCTGACACTTTCCGCATTCACCCTAAACCCAACTTGCCATCTCTCACATCCAGCTCGCACACATGCTCTACTTCCACGCCATCAGCCCTCTCGACACAGACACATGTGCAGGCACATACACACCTTTTTTTCCCCCTCTACATATACTCAAAAATACTTTCATGTTTTGACAAAAACTTATTTTTGTCACCTACCATGTGTTGGTCACCTTTCCATGCTGATGATAGCCCTACCTGATATTTTTTACAAATGACTCCTTTATGTCCCTTATTAGGGATCACTGTAATTTATTAAGAACACCTATACATGCATCCTTGTCCATATGTCCTAGCACATGTCCCTAGTTATAAGGGACTCAGGCAATTCCTGGAAACAGAATGGCTGGGTCAAAGATTATGTGATTTTTACATATCAAGAGAACTGCCAGCTAACCCTCCAGAATGTATCCATTTAAACTACCACCAAAGGCATATAAAAATACTGTATAAAAGCACCCATTTGTCAGAACCCCCATCCACACTAGATATCTTTAAATTTTTGTTTGTCTAATATTTTGCCCTAAATCTGTATTTTTCTGATTACTCATGAGACTACAATTTTACATTTTTTAATTTATCATGAACCACTTATTCCTTTTACCCATTTTTTAGTATTTGTTTTCTTCTCCCCCCCCTTTTTTATTAAGTAAACTCTACCCCCAAAATGGGGTTCAAACTCACAACCCCAAGATCAAGAGTCACATGCCTATTAACTAACCAAAATTTAAATAAAAGCTTGAAACAAAACAAAAAATAAATACATAAATAATAAATCGTAAAAGAGAAGAAACAAAGAGTCACATGCCCTACCAACTGAGCCAGCCCGACACCCTCTTGCTTTTCTTCTTATTGGTTTGTCTGCCCTTCCATTTTCTCCACCTGGCCAATTACTACCAAACTTTCAAGACTTAGGCCAGGCACCACCTCTTCCAAAAAGTTTTCTCCAATTCTTTGGCTTCTCCCAGTACCCACCCTCAAGTTAAGCCCCCCTACTCTGCACTCTCTGCTAACCTTGCTGTGTATTTATCTCTTCCACAAGGCCATGAACACCAAGGCTTGTTACCTCTACTTCTCCAGTTCACGTTAGTGTGCCCCTGCATGGGATAGGTGCATAATCCAAGAATGAAACAATGTGCAAGTGATCCAGAAACAGGATCACTTTTAGGCTTATTTCCTTTGTCCTGTTCCTTGAGAAAACAATTCAGAACAAAATTACCTGGTTTGTTCTATTTCATGACCAAAATGTGATTTTAACATAACTCCTTCATACAAAGAGCTTCAGCCCTTCACGTTCATTGTTTTAATTTTTCTTTGGCTTCATTTTGAAGGTGAAACCCCCTGGGGTCATAGGATCCCAGTCTCAAGACCTGAAGCTGCTCCAACTAGCTCTCTTCCTCCCAGTCCCTGACACACCCTCCTTTCCCTACCTCATACCTCTGCCTCCTTACCTCCCCAACATACCTGTGTTTCTGGCATATCTGTACTCCTGCAGGCCAGGTGTCCAGGAAGACCAGAAATGAAGGTGCAGCCAAAATATTTCACTCAACCTGGAATATCAAATAAAGGCTTAGGACATTTAACAAACTTGTTAGTTTACAAATGCTGCATTTATTATCAGAGGCAGACCAAAGCCTCGGACAAAGGAATGCCACAACCCCACGACATTATCATAACCTGGATCAGAGAACACGGAGCCAAGCAAATTGAACTCAGCACTCAATAATCAATCTCTGGGTAATGACCTCGAGCCCCTGGATCTGAAACCCATGAAAAAGACCATGAACCTAGTCCTGTTGCTCAATAGAAGGTAGGTCTGAAACCGAATCTGTAGGATCATGCCAAATAATATGAGGTTTTAATTTTTTGCAGTTTATTCAAAGGAACCACTTATTTTTTTTTTACCCTGAAAAAGATCTTTCATCTGTAGCAACAGCCAAATTATACTTCAGTTCCCACTGCATCTAGCAGTAACCACAACAGTGGCTAGTACGTGTTGAAGGTTTTCTATGAGTCTGGCACTGTGCTAGGTGCTGATGTATCACCTCATTGAACCAACATGGACTGGTCAGTTCTCAGCAGAAATGGAAAGCATAACCTGTTAATAACTGGGGGGATTTACGTTCAGCTCTATACATAAGCACATCTCCAACCCATTTCTACAGGTGAGGAAGAGCCCCCAGCTTGTCAGAGATGGCTTCTTCGAGGAAACTTACCTTGCAATTTCTCCAATTCAGATCAATTCACACGTTCTAACCTGTTTGTCTATAAACTAGGATTTGAAGGAAGTTTTCCCACTTCTGGGAGACCAGAAGGAGGAGCAAGGCACTATTATTAATCCTCAGAAAAGGTTGAAATTAAACTCCCTCATTTCACAAGAGTTCATAAACTGCTTCCAGCTTATTATTTTAAAGGAAGCAAACAGCCATTCCAGACTCACAAGGAGGGGAGGCCTGGCAAGTTTACTCTCATCTCTAAAGCCTCCCTCTTCACCTGGGCACTCAGAGAGGGGCCTAGTGAAGCCTCCGAAGACAGCCAGCCCTTAGGAGCAGTTCTGTCAGGGGAAGGGAGCCCCAAGGAGGAGCTCTGACCCTACCTCAAACTTCAAGGGGAGCACCCAGACCCTCCCTGAAAAGGCGAGGCTGCCAGTCCTCCTGAGGGACATCCCTAACAGCCTGGCCCAAATGGAGGAAGCAGGCTGGGGGACTGGGGTAGGGTGAGGGGAGGGAAACTGAGCAGAGGCTTGGGAGGGGACAGGCACGGGGCAAGCCAGAGCCTTCTAAAGAAGCCCAGAGGATTCATGGCGGCCAGCCCTGGAAGGTGGCCGAGTTCTCATAAAAAAAGAGAAAGTGATAGAGAAAAGAATACAAAAACCTTTGTCTGAGCATGACTCTTGCCAGTGGTGCCTCTGCCAGAGCCTCTGCAGCAGCTCCCAGAGAAAGCCCTCCAGACAGGGACAGACAGACAGCCCAATGGAGCAGAAGAGCAGCCAGAAGCCAGCCTGCATCAGAGTGGGGGTTTGGAATGTGCTGGCGCTGGGGGGCACCGCACCCACTCTTCAATAATTGGCTGGGAGACCACTGGCCATCCATATGGAAAAGATAAAGTGGATCCCTATCTTACAGCAGGCCTCCAAATAGGTTCCAGATGAACTAAAGACCTACAGAGTGTTTTGTTCGGGGCAAATTATGCTCAGAGACTAAGTTTGTCCTTGCCAATAATTTATTTAACACAGGTTCACTGTAAGAATTACAATTCATAATAATAATATTTCACAAGCCAACAGCATACAGGATGATGTCTCTTAATATGCCAATAAAGAAATAACATGCTCCAAATCAATGATAGATTAATTACATTATTGTTCCAGGTAAAAGGGAGATGGAATAAATAAAGTCCAATATTAGCTGAGGTGTACCTTTCTACAAGTTGGTTCTTGGGAGTGTCAGTCCTTCCAACTAAAAGCTGGGTATCAGCTGCCTGCTTAGGACCCTCACTGCTGGGGCACTTAGCTGGTGGGAGACGGAGCCAGTGTTGGCAGGCAAGGTAGGCTGCTCTGAAGATTATTACTGCAGGGACCGCTACACAGCTTGGACCACTGCCTATGAGGAGTAGCCTCACTAAGGCAGAAGCAGATGTCCCTTCTCTTCCTGAGACTGCTGCATGGTTTAACACCACTGCTAACACCAAGGTAGCCTTGCCATGGCAGCCACAGTCCGAGTAAGTGTCTCAAGATCCCCAGAGAGCTATTAGATCATCAAAGAGTAGCCTTGTCCAGACCAAATGCTTTCGAGTTGCTGGTCATTCCTCTTAATTTTTATTTTATTTTATTTTTTATTTTTTATTTTTTTTTCAATATATGAAGTTTATTGTCAAATTGGTTTCCATAGAACACCCAGTGCTCATCCCAAAAGGTGCCCTCCTCAATACCCATTCCTCTTAATTTTTAAAGTTTAAAAGTATACCACGTGATGGACACCATGGCCGTTACTATGGTGTTGATGATGTAATGGTCCTCATCACTCCAGGTGCTAGAGTTCGATAGGAAAGTTCTAATATCCAACTTCAAAACAATTTCATGAAAACAAGTTCAAACCACAAACAACTTTGTCCAAAACAAGCTTTCAAAACATGGATTTGAAATCATAATAAGTCAGCACACAACACGGGGAACAAGCAAAACTACTATGGGGCTTCTGGAAGAAAACATAAGAGGACAGCTTTATGATACTGGGAAAGGGATGCTATCTTTAACAAGGTATAAAACATGCAAAACAGAAAGGAAAATAAGGATAACTGTCTACATTAAAATCTTCTCTAGGCCAAAAGACACCACATGCAAAGTATAAAGACAAGCCATAGACCAAGAGACAATATTTGCAACCCATACAACCAGGAAAAAAAATCTGTGGAGTATCTTATTATGTCCAAAAGAAATAGACCAATAGAAAAATGGGCAAAAGATATGAACAGGCAATTCTCAAGGTACTAACAACAGCAACAACAAATCAGATGAACTTCACTTGTGATCATAACTGGAAATTATAACCATGAGATCCCCCTGGGCATCCACGGGATGGACAAAAATTAAGATCTGACAATCCAAGTGTGGATGCAGGTTTAAGGAAATGAAAGCTCCATCGCTGGTAAGGGTGTACAACCATCTAGGAAAAAACATGTGAAACCTTGTAAAGTTTGTAAACCTTCTAAAGAAGATGCACATGCCAGTGGTAGAGATATTCTCCTTCACGTTCACAAGTGACAAATCCTGTATTCACTCTATGTAACAGGGGATAAATAGAAACAATCTAATCACCCTTGTGTGGAAATAGTATAAACTAGTGTATTCATCCAATGAAACACTATAAAGCAGTTAAAAAGAATGAAATAAATCTACATGCATCAGCATTGCTAAATCACAAAAATATAATGTAGGGTGAAAAAAGCAGGTTACAAAAGTATAGTATATATACTCTAATACCATTTATAGAAAATTTCAAAACAAAAAAATATATAATAAAAGTACAGAATCATGCTTGTATGTTTAAAACTTTGTAATTTAAAATAAAACAGAAACCACAATGAGATATCACTTCACACTCATTAAGATGGCTATTATTAAAAACCAAACCAAAACAAAACACAGAACGTAACAAGTGTTGGTGAGGATGTGGAAAAGTTGGAACCCCTGTGCATTACAGGTAGGAATGTAAAATAGTGCTGCCACAATAGAAAATGGTACCAGGGCGCCTGGGTGGCTCGGTCGGTTATCATCTGACTCTTGGTTTTGACTCAGGACATGATCTCTGGGTTCATGGGTTTGAGTCCTGCATTGGGCTCTGCGTGGATGGTGAGGAGCCTGGTTGGGATTCTCTCTCCCTCTCTCTCTCTCTCTCTGCCCCTCTCATGCATGCATTCTCTCTCTCTCTTTCTCTCTCAAAATAAATTAAAATACAAAAGAAAGAAAATGGCACAGCAATTCCTCAAAAAATTAAACATAGAATTACCATATGATCCAGCAATTCTGCTTCTGGGTGTATACCCAGAATAATTGAAAGCAGGGACTCAAACTTATTTGTACACACCCATGTTCATGGCATAATTATTCACAACAGCCAACCCCAGCGTCCATCTACAGATGAATAGATAAACGCAAAACGTGGCATAAACATACAACGGAATATTATACATCCTTAAAAAGGAATGAAATTCTGGAACATGTTACAACATGGGAGTAACCTTGAGGACATTATGCAGTGAAATAAGGTAGACACAAAAGGACAAATACTATGCAATTCCATTTATATAAGATACCTGGTCAAAGTCATAGAGACAGGAAGTAGGATGTTGATGGGGATGGAGATGGAGAGTTATTATTTATGGTACAGGGTTCGGTTGGGAAGGTGACGAAGTTCTGGGGATGAATGACAGTGATGGTTGCGCGACGGTGTGAATGTACATTATGCCACAGAACTGTCCGATTAAAGAGGATTAAAATGGTGAATGTTATGTTAGGTATATTTAACTTAAAAATAGAAATTGAAAAAAAGACTGGCTTGAAGCCAGCCCCTCTATCCAGAAGAGCCGCCAAGCCGCTCACCGGTCTGTAGCACGCAGCTGACTGGATACACCTGGACCGCCCCTCCCCGCCCCCACGCTCGGGTCGCTACCCCGCAGCCCCAAAGAGTTTCACGGCGCAGGCGCGGTGCTGGGGTGGGTGGGCAGGAGGGGGCGTGGCCTCACACTGCGCCTGTGCCGGATTCCAGCTGTAACTGTAGTGGGGAAATCATGTCCAGGTTGGGCTCCCCGGCCCGGCGGCAGTGGGGAGGCCCGCACTGCACACGCGCAGACCGAGCACTCGCGTCAAAAGACGAAGAGAACGCGCGCTCCCCACGTCCTGCGAGCCCGGCTGCCAGGCGTTCGTCTCTGCCGTGACTCCCGCCGGGCAGGGCTGGCGCGCCCACGTCTGAAGAGTGATGCCCCGGGAGATCATCACCCTGCAGCTGGGCCAGTGCGGCAACCAGAGTGAGCGAGCGAGCGCCGGGCCCTTCCAGTCTCCGGTTCTGCCCCTTCGGGTCCCACCCAAGTGCTTGGCATCCTCTAGTCCCCCTTTCCCTTCCATGAAACCCCTGCCCTATTGCGCATGATGAACAAGGCCCCGATGGAGAGCCGCGCCTGGGCTGTGACAGCTCCCAGACCAGGTGTCTTGGGCCCAGCCTCTGAGTGTGACAGCCTCTGAGCCTAACCCTGGGCTGCTGAGGCCTTATGACTATCAGACCCAGGCATCTCTCCCCATCCCCCAGTTGGGTTCGAGTTCTGGAAACAACTGTGCGCTGAGCATGGTATCAGCCCCGAGGGCATCGTGGAGGAGTTCGCCACCGAGGGCACTGACCGCAAGGACGTCTTTTTCTACCAGGTGCTCCCAGCGACTTTGCCAGCCCGCCCCCCCCCCCCACGCGCCCCCACAGTGGCCCCGGGGGGCCTGAGGGAAGGGCAGTGGCTTGGTACCAGGAAACCCTCTGGGCAAAGGAGTCAGGGCGGCTGGCTTGAGGAGGGAGGACAGGCAGGAGCCAGAGTTGGGAGGATGGAGGACTGGGCCTTAGCTGACTGGACCACCCTGCTGGTCTCCCCCTGACAGGCAGACGATGAGCACTACATCCCCAGGGCCGTGCTGCTGGACCTGGAGCCCCGGGTGATCCACTCCATCCTCAACTCCCCCTATGCCAAGCTCTACAACCCAGAGAACATCTACTTGTCAGAGCATGGAGGAGGGGCTGGCAACAACTGGGCCAGTGGATTCTCGCAGGTATCTGGGTGGCCATCCCAGAAACCCTTGATGTTCCCTCCCTAGGGCAAGGCAGGCTCAGGCAGCCTGGGGATTTGACCAGACCGGATAGACAATAAATAAGAGACAAAGGGATACCCTGACAAGAGGGAGAGCCAGGGAGAGGTGTATGCAAGCTGCAAATCATTTGAAAAGTAGCTTTTTTGGGTTGAGGGCCACAGCTGAGGCTCTGTTTGAGGGTGGCAGTAGTGTCCCAGGGGGTGTTCTTGGTGCTGAAAAGAGGTACTCCCCAGAATCTTCATCCTTACCCTCACATCCGTGTCTCTCTATACAGGGTGAGAAAATCCATGAAGACATTTTTGATATCATAGACCGAGAAGCAGATGGAAGTGACAGCTTAGAGGTGAGGTTCAGCCCCACTGAAGGAAAAGAAAAGGCTGATAAGTGCTGGGGAAAGGTCGGGAGGTAGCACGAACAGGTGGTGTGATGGGGGCAATTCTATTTAAAACTAATTTTTGGAGCATCATATGTGAGATATTAAGGTAAATAAGGTACAGAGGCTCCTGGGTTGCTCAGTCGACTGACTTGATATCTGCTCAGGTTATGATCTCATGGTTCGTGAGATTGAGCCCCAAGTCAGGCTCTGCACTAACAGCTCAGAGCCTGCTTGGGATTCTCTCTCTCCCTCTCTCTCTCTCTCTCTCTGCCCTTCCTCTACTTGCTATCTCTCAAAATAAGTAAATTTAAAAAAAATTTAAAAAGAAAGGTACAGGGGCACCTGGGTGGCTCAGTCATTGAGTGTCCTACTTCAGCTCAGGTCATGATCTCATGGTTCACATGTTTGAAACCTATGTCAGGCTCTGTGCTGACAGCTCAGAGCCAGGAGCCTGCTTCAGATCTCCCTCTCTCTCTGCCTCTCTCTCTCTCAAAAATAGATATTTAAAAACAAATTTTTTATTTTTATTTTTTTTTAAATTTTTTTTTTCAACGTTTATTTATTTTTGGGACAGAGAGAGACAGAGCATGAACGGGGGAGGGGCAGAGAGAGAGGGAGACACAGAATCGGAAACAGGCTCCAGGCTCTGAGCCATCAGCCCAGAGCCTGACGCGGGGCTCGAACTCACAGACCGCGAGATCGTGACCTGGCTGAAGTCGGACGCTTAACCGACTGCGCCACCCAGGCGCCCCTAAAAACAAATTTTTTAAAGAAAGGTACAGTACTTGTCCTCAAGGAGATCCTAATGTGGATGGCATCAGCTCCTTAGGCATGAGTCTTCCTTCCCAAGGAGCCTCAGCCTGGATGCACACAGAAGCAGCCTTGAGACAGGAGTGTGTTGGGAGTGGGGAATGAGACAAGCCTAAAGCCTCTTCCCCAGATCCCTGGAGACTGCCTCTCCCCATGCAGGGCTTTGTGCTGTGTCATTCCATTGCTGGGGGGACCGGTTCTGGCCTGGGTTCCTACCTTCTGGAACGACTGAATGACAGGTAACCCTGTGTTTGGGGAGAGGGCATTAGCCCTGGTTCCCTGCATAAGGTCTTTCCTTTTTGTCACTTTCTTCTCTTGGACTGAACGGCTTGGCACTATTGCTTTGAGTCACTGGTAGAAATAGAGCCTGGCCATCCAGGGAACATCTAGGAAACAGTAACTGCCAGGAGGGAGTTTGCCTAGGGAGAGGAGGGACCTACAGGGTTTGGTGGGTTTGATGCTTTAGGTTTATCCTTTTTGGCTCCTGGGCTCTAAACACTCAGTTCTGCCCTCACCCGCCTTTTGTACAAGAGCTTGGTGGCACTTGGAAAGGAATGACCCTATTATCTCTAGAGAAGACCAAGGTGGGCAGTGATGGGAATCCTTCCAGTTCACTGTCACCTTCCCCTTTCCCTCTTCTTCACCCCCAGGTATCCCAAGAAGCTGGTGCAGACGTACTCAGTGTTTCCCAACCAGGATGAGATGAGCGATGTGGTGGTCCAGCCCTACAACTCCCTGCTCACGCTCAAGAGGCTCACCCAGAACGCAGACTGTGTGGTGAGTGCCAGAGAAAGGAGTGGGGGGTGGGGTGGGGGTGCTTTGCTCCACCTCCTCAAACCAGTGGGACATGTACACCCTGCCCTTCCCAAGCCCCTGCCCAGAGAACAGAGGACCAAATAAAGCCATACCTGGTGGCCCAAATTATGAAATAAGGACTTGACCCCAAGTTGCTCTCAACAAAGTGAATACCCCTGACATGTGTCCCCATTTAGCCTATTTAATGCCTACTCATGCTTAAATTCTCAGCCCAAGGGGCACTTTCATAGTAAAACCTTCTCTGACCACGCATTCAAGGTCAAATTCCTTTGTGCATATTTCAGGCTGTAACTGTACTTTTCTGTAGACCTGGTGAAGGGGACAGACCGTGCCTGTTTTACCCTCCATGGTGTCTCCAGAACCAGGCACAGTGGATGGCACATGGAGACAATTTGTTTACAGGATGGTAGAAAAGTATCTTGTGATGCCCCAGGGACAGTATTTTCCTTTTTAAGTTAACACACTTCCTGGTTTTTAGAATTTAGAGGGGGTAAAGCTAATAACTTATCTCTCTGCCCCCTTTCTCCTCAAAAAGGTGCCGTGACCCTCTTCTGTCCCCCCAGGTGGTACTGGACAACACAGCCCTGAACCGGATCGCCACAGACCGCCTGCACATCCAGAACCCATCCTTCTCCCAGATCAACCAGCTGGTGAGCCCCTGCTCCCGGACTGGAAACCCTCCTTACTGGAGTGCCATCTGGGGAAGGGAGGCCCCGCCCCAGGCCAAGGCCCATGACCCGGCACCCCCGTCCCCAGGTGTCCACCATCATGTCAGCCAGCACCACCACCCTGCGCTACCCTGGCTACATGAACAACGACCTCATCGGCCTCATCGCCTCGCTCATCCCCACTCCTCGACTCCACTTCCTCATGACCGGCTACACCCCGCTCACCACGGACCAGTCGGTAGGAGCAGCCCCAGCAGGCCCTGCCCTAGCCTTTCTGTCCCCCTGCTGCGCCTTCCAGGAGCCGCTCTTTGTAGCCCCAGAGGCTCTGTGCTCAGGGACAGGCACAGACCGTCCAGCTCCGTGCTGACTTGTTCTCCTCTTCCCTACACCCCTGGCTCCCTGTAGGGCCCGGGCTATGTGGGGTCTGCTGATGCTCCCGCACAGGGGCATGACCTTGCTGAGCTGAGGAGGGCTAAGATTCCTGGTCCTGCAGCCAAGGCTCAGTGTACACCTGAATCTCAAGATGCCTCCCAGAGAGACCATCCTAGCCTGAGTCTGATGGGGGTCAGCCATTGGACCGTGCCCTGAGTGCTGGCCTGGTCCCCGTGGCCCGCTCTCCCCTCAGGTGGCCAGCGTGAGGAAGACCACAGTCCTGGATGTCATGAGGCGGCTGCTGCAGCCCAAGAACGTGATGGTGTCCACGGGCCGGGATCGCCAGACCAACCATTGCTACATCGCCATCCTCAACATCATCCAGGGGGAGGTGGACCCCACCCAGGTAGGTGAGGCCCCTTCGTGCCACCCCCGGAACCCACAGGGGTAGAGGAGAGGCTACCACCACCACTGTTGTGTCCACCCCTCCCCGCTAGGTCCACAAGAGTCTGCAGAGGATCCGGGAGCGGAAGTTGGCCAACTTCATCCCCTGGGGCCCTGCCAGCATCCAGGTGGCCCTGTCAAGGAAGTCTCCCTACCTGCCTTCGGCCCACCGGGTCAGTGGGCTCATGATGGCCAACCACACCAGCATCTCCTCGGTGAGCCTAATCTCCTGGCCTTCTTTGGCCATTCAGTTCCAGTAGACACCCTTATCATTCTCCCCCATTCCATTCCAGCCCCTTATCATGCACTGGTTCCCATCCTGGAGATTTCTATCTCTTTCAGCTCTTTGAAAGTTCCTGCCAGCAGTATGACAAGCTGCGGAAGCGGGAGGCCTTCCTGGAGCAGTTCCGCAAGGAGGACATCTTCAAGGAGAACTTTGATGAGCTGGACACGTCCAGGGAGGTTGTGCAGGAACTCATCGACGAGTACCATGCAGCCACACGGCCAGACTACATCTCCTGGGGCGCCCAGGAGCAGTGACTTCCTCCCCACCACTTCCCCTGGACAGTATGCATAGTCCCCATTGTGCCTGGTCCCTGTGACCCAGATTCTTGTCACCAAAAACCTTTCTAGGTTTATCTCCAGCCCAGGAGCTGGTCCTACTTCCACCCTTCTCTGACCTGACCCTTGATATTGCTCATTTAGCTTGAATAAAGCAATAAAGCTTTGTCGTGAATACAGTCAGAGCTTGGTTGTGGATATACTCAGGGCTTGGTCTGTGAATATGGGGGATGACCCATGCTCCCTCCCAGTTCCCAGGTATGTGGCCTTTATCTTAGTCCACTTAGTCCAGGTCTTAGTGTGGTCACTATTTCCACTGGCATACCTTGTCTAGAACCAGGCTGCTTTACTAGAGTCAGCCCTACTCTCAAGATTACAGAGGTTTACTGAGGTCTGCTATGTCCTCAGTGCCTACGCTCCTGCCCCAGGGTGGATCAATATTGCCCCAGCCTCTTACGCTAGCGAAGAGGCTGTGGGGGCTAGAGAAGGAGGGCCTGCAGCATTCTGAGCAGGTCAGGAAAGCCAGAACTCTAGATTCCCAGTGCCCAAGGCTATCAGATCCTCAGGAACGAGACCTGATTCAAACTAACTTGATAAAGCAGGAACTGAAGTCGGGAGTAGGACTGAGCCCATCCCGATAAGGTATTATCTGTGCCAGAGAAGTTCTTGGGTCTGATCCTGCCCCAGGCTTCTCTCCATTCCAGGCACAAAGCAGTAGGCACACAAAAGATGGACCCAACTAGGGCCCAGAAGCTGGACACCAGGGTAGGAACTGGGTAGTGCCAGTCCTGATGACTCACTGCCTTCCGGCCTTAGAGACGCCAGGAGGCCACCCCTATGCCACTCAATGGAGAAGCAAGGGTGAGTAATTGCCAGCCTCCAAAACTGCCCTCTTGCCTGCCCCACCCACCACCCTGTGGCAGCATGCTGGCGAAGAGGAGGTTAAATCCAGAAGGTCAAGGAGGGTGGGGCCCTGTGGTGTCCAGACTCCCTTCAGTGCTGGTAAAAGCCCACAGTGTGGGCGTCCCCAGAGGTGGAGCTCTGAGCTCTGGGGACTCTAACTTGTCCCACTGACAACACTCCCACAGGAAGGGTTTGTGTAAATAAGGATTTTTTTTTTTTCTTTTTGCTTCTCTTCTACAAATAAATTAAGAAACAAACTAGAAAATTGTCTGCACCCATTGCAGCCCTTGGGTGTGGTGTGTGCCCTGTCCCTGCAGGGCCAAAAGGGTCCACGATTCCCTCAAATCTCAGAACAGTCCAGGTCCAGGCTGGAGGCAGAAGGGAGGTCGTGACCTCTTGGCAGGCTCAGTCCTGCAGCTGCCCCAAACAGCCAGACTGTCCCTGGGGCTCGTCCAGGCCCGGGTGCTGGCTGGGAGGGGAGGTGTCTGGCAGGTCTTGGCATGGAGGAGAAGGGCTGCGGCAGGGCCTCTCGGGGGAGGGACTGGGCAAATAGGCATTCACCAGCTGCATGATCTCTTCCACCTAAGAGAAGGCAGAGGTCAGAGTGCAGTAGGGGCCACTGGGTTCTCCTTTGTCTCATCCTCCACCCGGGCTCCTTACCAGGGCCTTACAAGAGCTGCCCCCTACGACCTTTCCTTCCTCATCACCGCTCTCTCCCTCACTCACTATGTGCCAGTCACACTGGTGTCTTTCTGCTTCTCAAAGATGCTAAGGGGATTGTCATCTCAAGGCCTTTACACTTGGAATATCTTCTACCTGGAATGCTGTTCCCCTAGATCTTCCTGTGGCTAGCTTAAAGGTCACTTTGAGTATCCTTTCCTGACTGTCCTACCTAATGCTATGACCCCCCTCCAGTCACTTCCTGTCACACTACACTTCCCTTGGTAGCGTTTATCACTTTCTTATATGGTTTTTGATTCCTTGTTCAGTGTCTGACACTCCTGCTCTAATTAATGTCAGCTCCTTGAGCCTCTCTTTGATCACAGGTGGATCCCCAGTGCCTAGAACTGTACCTGCCCCATGCTCAGTGTTTAATAAAATGTTTCTTGACATCCTTTCCGTTCCTTCCACCTTCCACACCCTCTTTCTACTCACCTGGGGACTCTGCAGGAGGAGCTGGCTCTCTCCCACCCTCAGTGCCAGGGTGTGGGGGCCCATCAGTTGGCAGGCGGCCACATGGCCATAGCTGACACAGTGGATGGGCTCTGTCTCACCTGGCCGGGAGAGGGACATGGCCTTGGCTCCCAAGCCCAGGCATAGCTTCTGTGGAGTGCCCCCACCAGGCTCCTATGGACAGACAGGCAGAGTCAGGGTGGAAGGAGGGAACCCTGCAGCATTATTTTTGGTGGGGGGAGATGGCTGTGAGCAGGGAGTTTCCCAGTCCCCTCTATGATCCACATTGCATGGAGGGGCTTAAGGCTCTGGAGAGGTGAGAACCCAAGGGCCAGGGAGTGACTCCTGGGATTTGGGAGGGGCAGCTGTGCTGGGTGTCAGGAGTGACTTGACCCACAGTGGGGCTTGTGGCTCTGGGGCAAAGGTGTAGGGCTTGGGCCGCCAGAGTCCCCTCTCCCTTCTCCCCCTCACCGTGCTCAGCTCCAGAACGTCATACCGAGCAGCGCCGAACCCTGGACACTGCGCCGCCAGAGCCAGGTAGGCAGCCATGGCCTCAGCTCGGCCCATGCCCCGTAGCCGCTTCCAGCCGCCCAGCACAGCGGCCGCCGTGCCGGCGCCACCTCCTCCCTCGCGGGCCACGCTTCCCGCCGTGCTGCCGGCCCCGCCGCCGCGCCGGGTCCTCTCCGCCCGCCTCTTGGCCAGGCCCGGACTCCAGATTGCCCCGGCCAGCAGGGCGGCGGAGGGAGGAGGCCTGGGGACTGGGCGGGGAGGGTCTTCACGTGGCGGGGCGGGGGGCGGCAGCAGGCGGTCCAGGGGAGGCAGGGGCTCCCTGGGGGAGAAGTCTCGGTGCAGGCTCTGCAGACGCAGCGCCGCCAGGGCGCGCAGCGTGTCTTCGGGCGGGGGCGGCCGGCCGCGGAGCAGCAGAGCGTGAGCCTAAGAGGAGGCAGTGGGTGTCAACGTGGGAGCGGCGGCGAAGACACCTCAGGGTGCATAATCCGAGGTCTGGGTTCAAGTAAAGCCTCCCGCGAGGTTGCCATAACTATGAAATGAGACGGCCCAGAAAGGGAGGGGTTCAGGCTCGCGAGTATTTGGGGGGGTGGGGGCGTGAACGCTGGAGATCCTCACCTGCTCAAAGAGGAAAGGCAGTTCGTGACCGTCTGGGGACAGCCCCTCAGGGTGCAGAGGCCCGTGAAGACGCAGGCATAGTCTCCAACCAGAGTCCGTCGAATCATCCAGCCCGGCTTCCTCCGCTGCCAAACTAAAGAAGAGATAAGGACTCGGTGCGAGGCAGAAGCGAGACTCCCCTAGGCTCTGGCCGGAGGCGGGACCAAACGGGGGGGGCGGAGCCAAAAGTTTGGGACGCCTTGAAGCCAAACAGCAAACTGCCCGAGGGCAGGCTCCATGTGTGAACCAGCAAACGTTACCGTGCAGGGCAAATGGCCAGGGCTTCATAAAAGTTTGCTCAGGGATTGACCAGAGCTGAGAGGCTGATGGGTTAACGGAGAGCGGGGCTGGGGCTGGACATTTACTTCTCAAACCTGGTGAGCACGTCGGCCACGAGAGTGCTCCCAGCCAGGGCTCGCTCCTGGGCCCCTCGCTGCTCATACAGCGCGAATGCATTCCGGCTACGGGCCAAGCCCAGCCGTCCCACGAGCTCTCGAGCAACCTGGATGGGAGAAGGCATGAGGGGAAGGTCAGACCGCGCAGGGGTCTTGCCATCTGGAGGGTTCTTTCAGCTCTCTCAGTCCCTCCATACACATCCCTGACTCAAATGATGAATCTCAGACTTGGGCAAACCTAGGGCCCGGGAACCAGGAGAGCCAGGCATGGGAAACCGGGGTCGGGGGGAAGGGTTGTGGTCTCAGGGGTCTTTTCTGGCCTTACCTCCCCCGCTGTGGTGTGAGAGTCTATGGCCACAGGGCAGGCACCAGCCCCCGGACAGTGCACGGTGCACAACAGCTCCTGTCGTCGGCTCAACGCTGAAATCTCTGCCAGAGAAGGCACCAGCTCTCGGCCGCGCGTGCGGCCCAGCGCTTTCCGGATGAAGCGCGCATATTCCGCCAGTTCTGTGTCCGGGAGCGCCTGCTCGGTCCTGGGGTAGGGAAAACCTGAGGATCGGTGCTCGGAGAGCTTACCTTCTCCCCCTTCCTTTCGCCCTCTTATTTTATCGTTTCTTTCGTCTAATCAGTTCCCTTCCTTCCAACTCTAAGTTCCTTGAAGGCAGCAACCCCTCTCTCTTCTGGATCTACCCTTGGCGCACCACGTGGATCTGATTTTCTAAGGCCCTGACAGCTTGCTCCTCACTGCCCCCTCCCACTTCCCAAAGTCTCCACGATCGTCCTTCGGGTTGGAATCCAAAATCCAGCCTCATTCCGCTTTGCAACTGGCTGCCTCAGCCCCGAGGAAAAGCAGCCTTTAGTAATTCCTCTGCCCAAAGGGGGCACCTTTTCTAATTCCTCCCACCGAAAGTGGGATCAGATCTTTAATTCCCACAGAGACGGTGTACATATTAGCAGCGGTCAAGTCTCTTCCCTTCGCTGGGCCTAAATTCTCCCTCCACCAAACAATTTGGCAAGGCCTGTCATTCTCTCCCAGCCCTGTCAGCTCCCTTGCCTTGGCCTTACCCCACCCCTCCCCTCTCACCTTTCCAGATGCCCCAGGAGGTGCCCCCTCACAGCTCCCCCAGGCCGGAAGGTGCAGCTCATGCAGGTGAGGAGCTGCCAGTACCGAAGGGCTGCGGGGTCTTGGGTAGCTGGGGGCCCAGGGGGGCCTGCGGGTCCCGAGGTCTGCTTAGCCAGCTGCAGGAAGAGCTCGTCCCGGAGCGCAGGCAGGTCCCGGCAGGTTTGGAGCACACCCTGCATCAGGGGCCCGGGGCGCCGCGCCCCCTCCAGCGCCTGCAGCGCCAGGAACAGCCGCACCGCCTCCTCGCGCAAGGGTGCGTAGCCCGGACCTGTGGGAGGGTGGGGGTGGAGGGACGGTTTGGAGAGGGGACACAGAGCTGGGCCCTGGAAGGAAGGCATGAACCAGGGAAAGGTCAGAGGGAATATAAGGGGACAGGGGATGGCAAGGAGGGGAGAGTTCGAACGACAGGAAGAGTGAAGGGAAAGCAATGGTCCCCACAGAGCCAAGCTCTCAACCCCTACCTCCCAGGCATCTCCACCTCGGGATCCACTGAGGCTGCTCTCTGAGTTTGTGAGCTACAGGGGTTGACTAAAAGAAATGGGCTCAAACCCCAGATTCTGTAATTGGGCACTAACAGCCATCACCATGAACTAGAAAACAGGCTGGACTGGGAGTCCTGAAACAAGGGTTTGTCTCCCAGCCCTCCTTAATCTTCTAGCTTTAGGACCTGACTAGTCACTATTCCTTTTGGGGAAGAGGTGTAGCTGAATGAGGCCAGCACATAGTCCCAAAGTTCTGGCCTGTCCAGCAGTTGTAAAGGCGGTATGACATGGTCTTAAGAGTATACTGAAAAATAGGACAGAGAGTGTAAAAACTCATGAAGGAATATCAGTAGGCAGAATGAGACCCACAGGGAAGGTGGTCAAAGGGAGCCTCTTTTCCTGTGCTGGCTTCCCTCTCCTCCACCCTGGGTATCAGTTTGGTCAGCTTCTATTTTCACCTTCATCCTTGGAAAAGTGAGGGGCTAGGTTTGCTTTGGACTTCTAAGTCCCTGTCAAGTGAGGCATTCAGATTCCCCATCCAAGGGACTTGGGCCATGGCACCACTCACCTGGGGCGCTGACACCGTAGGGCAGGGGCAGGAGTGGAGCGTACAAGGCCCCACTGGTGTGCCTCAGAATTGGGTTCCGTCGGTAAATAAGGGCCACAGCTTCCGGATCCCCGCAACTCTCCTAGAAGTTAAGGAGTCACAGGGATGGGAAAGGGGGCTCTCCATGAACTCAGACAGCGTCTGGATTCACCACCCTCCTCTTTCTCCACGAAGTCCCTTCTTTCACACCTGAATGTCCCTAAGCAGCAGCTGGGTAGGGGTCTCCAGTGGTGCCTTGGAGGCGATCACTTCTCGCAACGCCACCCCCCAGCGCTCCGCCTCAGCCTGGCGCGGGGAGCAGAGCCGGATGCTGTGCTTCCGGCCAGACACGGTCACTGACCACAGACCTGGGGAAAAAGAGCCCGCGGAGGGCAATTAGGGCCGGCGGGGCTGCTGCCCAGGGAGGTACAAGAGTCCCCACAAAGTCTCACCGGTCTCTTTGGGTCGGCGCTCCGGGCCGGTCACCGAGCACAAGCTGGTGAGCACGAGGCTCCCGAGGCGCCGCGCCCCCTTCCCGCTGCTGCTGAACTGATCCAGGGAGTCCCTGGTGAGCACGAACCAGGCCCGGCGCGGGGGCAACCAGGGCCGCGCCCCTCCTCCGCGGGGCTCTCGGTACAGCCAACCTGGAGGGCAGAAGAGGGAAGGAAAGGAGGTGAGTAGGAGAAGACACTATCCCCTGGAGGGTTGGGATTGGGGCTTCCAGAGTGCATGAGGTGGGTCCCCACCTTTCACCACGACGTCCGGGTCCTCCTCCGGCGGCCCCTTCTCTGGGATGAGACTTCGCGTCTCCTCCCAGCTCTGCAGCCTGGGCCAGAGGGGAGGGAGGGTTGGGCGAGGCTGTCGGTCCTGCACCCCGCCTCCAGGGGGCTCCTCAGTCGGGGCTCCCCAGACTGCAAGCGCCGGGACACCCCTCCCCCACGCTGTGGGAACCGCTGGGCCGTTCTGACCTCGCACCAGAAATAGCCCAGACCCCCCCCTTTCTCCCCGCGCCCCCAGTCGGACCGCCCCCCCGGGACCCCGGCCAAACCACAGCGTCCGGCGTAAGGCCTCTCCCTTATTGCACAACTGCGGGAGGGCAGACGGCGAGGATTGGGGTCCCGGGAACGGGCTGGGGTCTCCAGACCACGAGGCTCAGGGCCGAGCTCACCTGTCAGAGGCTGGCCCGCTCCTCACCGGCTGAGTCAGCGTCACGTCCAAGGGGCCCTGGGGAAACAGGCGGGGGCAGCCCTCAGGATCAGAGCCGTCATCGCAGGATGCCGGTGGCTTCTGCCCCCAGGACAGCGCTGCTCAGGGAATTGAGGAATCAAGGAGTAGGGTCATGACTGTGAGGGAGCGAGTAGAAGCTGAAGGTCGCCCCTTCTTCCAGTCTCTACAGAACTGCCCGAGCTAAGAAGCGAAGCCTCCCGCCTTGTCTCCGTTTCCCTTTGAAGACTTAAATCAGGGCGGGATACAGTGGAAAGAACACTGTGCAGGGAGTGGGGAGACCTGGGTTCTAGTAACAGCCGGACCACTAACTCGAATCACTAACTGGCTGTGGAACCTTCACAAGTCGGCAGAGCCTTTGAGCCTTGGCTTCCCCATCTTTGAAAAGAGAGAGGTGGGTGAAGTTTCTTCTTGCTGGAAGTCACCCCCTCCTCCTCATTTTCCCTTCATTGGCTGGCAGGCAGGCAGGTGGTGGGCACAGAAGTGGATGAAGGGAAGAAGGACTTTTTCAGTATAGGGCTTTCTCCAAGAACTACTTTTGCCCTTCCATAGACACCCCTCAGACTCAATGGTAAGCAGACCCTCCCCCTTTGCTGGGGCTCGGGAAGGGCAGGCTGGGAAATGGCACAGGCTCTCCAGGGGAGATGCAGCTCAGGATTTTGCCCTTCTCCCCCTTGTCCTGGAACTTCAACTGTAGACTGGGGCCTGAGAGAGGCCAAAATCCGTCCAGGAGCCAGGTCAGGCAGGAACGGTGCCATCGTCCCTTTGCTCCCACACTGCTAAAGCCAGGAGGGGGAGGTGGAGGAGGCAGGGACACCTGTCCCCAAGCTCAGTGGAGGGGGGTGGAGGTGGAGCATGAGGGAGGCAATGGCGTGGTTCACACTGCCGACCCTGTCCAGGCTGGAAGCTTGGGGACGCCTGGGTCCTGTGCCTTCCTGAGTAACAGGTCAACCTATTTTCTGGAGGGTCTAAAAGGAGTTCTTAGCCACACCACCACGGGGGCAGGTGCTGACCACTCTCTTAGACCAACTCCCCTAATCGCCGTCCCCTGCTTCCCTCCCTCCACCCCCCTCTATATTTATCCGCCCTCCGCCTCCGCCAGGTGCTGGCGCCGGCCCCAGCGGCGCAGCCCGCCCCACCCGGGCACCGAGCCACCGGGCCTGCTGGGGACCCCTGAGTGGGGGATGGGAGCCTGACCCAGGCCATAGCACACGGGAGTCTGGTTGCCGGTGTGCAGGGGAATCGGGGAGGGGACGTCATGAATTGGAGGTCTTCCAGACCAACGAGCCTCAGTTTCCCCACGGGGAGATTCCACAAAACCGGGGAGCCGTGTCCCTCACCATCCCCTCCGGAATTCCCCAGGAGCCTCACCAGGGAGGGCCGAGAGTTCTGTCTTGAGTGGCAGGGTAATGACGATGGGTCCTCGAAGAGCGGTCGCCCCCAGCTCCCTGTCCGTGGGGTCCCTGCCACGGCCCCCAATCTGAGGATGCCTTCTCCCCCTCTCCCACGTCCCCGCGGCGGGAGCTCCGGCATCTGGCCCCAGCACTCAGCGCTCACAAACTGGGAGCGGAGCGGACCCAGGCGTCCGAGCCGCCCAGCCGGCCTCGCCACATTCCTCGGCGCTGGCGGAGGCGGAAGGAGACGGGATGGGACGCGGGCCCGGCGGGGAAGGGAGAGGCAGGGCCAGGTCGGGCCACGCGTGACGCCTCCCCTGCCTCAGGGCCCCTAGCAGGTGGACAGCGCCCAGCATGAGGCTCGAGGCCCACAGGCACATCCCCAGTAGGACTGTTCCTTGAGCTCCGGGGGGGGGGGGGGGGCTCCTGGCCCCCAGGCAAAAACCTCTCCCACGTCCCCGGTCCGCCAAGAGCACGCCGTTTGGCTGGAGTCTGGAGCAGGATCAGACGTGACGGCTGGTTTTGGTGAGAGGGATTGAGACAAGGCTCCAAACCCCCCGGGACTTACCCTCCCGCCGCCCGCTGGACTCGGGGTCCGCAGCTCAAAGGTCTCCTCGTCCTCGTCCTCGTCCCCGTCCCCGCTAAGCTCGCCGTCCCCGTAGTCCCGGTGCAGAAGAGTAAAGCCTCGACGGCAGCAGAGGAGCCACCACAATCCCCCGGGGAGAGGCATCCGGGCGAGCAGCCGGGGGATGGGGGCTCGGGCAGCCGGGCCGAGCTGCAGGGGGTCGGAGAAACTGGCGGGGCTCCGACCCGAGCGAGGGAATGATGCAGCGGGAGGAGGGGAAGAGAGAAGGGGACAAGGAGGAGGCAGTGTCAGACGCTGGGGTGCAAGGGGTCTCTTGCTAGCGCCTGCGGGGTCTCGGTGTCTGCGCCCCCAGAGGGGGAGGGGGAAAGCGTCCAGGGCTGGTGGGGGAGCAGTGTCCGGAGCTGGGAAGTAGTGTCCGTTGTAGTGTCCAGCCCTGTGGGGGGCAGTGTCCGGTGCAGTGTCCGAGGTGGGCAGTTGTCCAAGCTCCAGGGAGGGTCGTGTCCGGTAGAGTGTCCGGTGGCCGGGGCCCGGGCCGCGCGCGCTGCGCTCCCTGCAGCCCCGGGACTGGCGCGCTAGGGGCGCGAGCACAGCTCTGGGACCCCGCCTCCCCAACCCCCCTCCCCTCCGACGGCCCCCCCCTTTCCCTCTTCTTTCTCTCCTCCCTTCTTTACAGGGCAGGGTGCAGTTTTCGTCACAGCCTTCCCTGACCAATCCCTGTGCCTGGCGCCGGGCGCGGCCACCAATCAGACCACTGAAACCGCGGCGGGTTGCATCATGTGCCCCTGGCTTGGTGACAGCGGGGAGGAGCAGAGGAATAAGGAGGGAGGGGGCAGTGCGATGTTAGCCACGCCCCTGTCTCTGAGGTCGGACTCGGAGTGCTAGTGATGTCACGGAAGCCCGCCTTCATGCCCGTTTTAACTCTTGGCTCACCAACCAAGAGATTAAAAACCCTCTCGAGGAGCTTTATAGAAGGAAGGGCATAGGGCATGAAGGAAGGCCCCGACTGCTGCCCTCTGAAACCCTGTCTCGTCTCAGGGTCCCTGAGAAAGGAACGAGACTTAGCTACCTGCGCCAGGCTCAGCTCTAGACGCAGCTAGCTCTCCGCCCCTGGATGGAGTAGTCCAATTCCTTGATGTGAGTCGCTTTAAAAATTAAGGTGACTCGGGAATTAAGAGACTCGGGAAAGTGAAGACCTAGGTCGGAAACGAAATCTAATTTAGAGCGCACAGCTCACTGAACTCCAGTGGGGAGAGTGACTTAAGATTCAAGGGAATTCTGTGGTCTTCGAAGAGTGGAGGCCTCTTGGGGTGAATAGCCTGGAGTTCTAGGTCGGAAGGGGTTAAGCGAGGCGCTAAATGGCCAGGGCGGGGCGGGGCCGCGAACGGGGCGGGGCCAGGGCGACCGCGGGCGCGCGCGTGCGTTGCTGACTCAGCGGCGATTCCCGCGGTCTCCGGTGGAGGGTTCCAGGTTGGCCCCCAGCGACTGGCTTGTGGGACCTTCGGAAGATCGGCGCCATCTCCGGGCCTTCCCTGGATCCTGGCCCCTAGTGGAGGTGGCTCTTGGTCTCAGCCGCCGGAGGCTCTAGGAAGGAAGGCTAGCCTGAGCTGGGCGGGGCGGGACAGGGCGGGGACGTCAGGCCAGCGCCTCCCTTGAGACCTCCGTGCCACACCCGCCCTTCTTGCCCGGGGTCCCCAGACTCCTGGCTGGAGTGGTAGGGGCAGCTTTGCTGACCGGATATTAAACTGCGAGCCTTGTCGCACGTGAACACCATCCTGCCTATCGTGCTTGTGTAAAACAAAGACCAGGAATCAATGCGACCGTCTCTAGAGGCTATCTATCCCCGTCTTGTCCTCACCCCGGATGACAGTGACCAGCACTGAGATTTCCTAGGGATGGAGACATTCAAACCATATACTCGCTTCCCTGTCTAGATCCCGGGTCTTTGCAGGAAAGTTCTTTCCGATGTCTAACCTCTCTCTTTCCGGCAGGCTCAGTGCATTTCCTCTGACCCCGTCCCCAGGGAAGATGGAGAATGGCAGTCACCCCCACCCCCACCACACCCATGATAACGACTCTGGAAATTTTCAATTTGGAATTCTCTCCTTGGTTTTTCTCCAAAGTGAAAAACTCCGACTCAACTTTTTAAATAACCTTTTTCTTTCCACCACAGAACTTTAGAAGGGACTGTAAAGTGGTAATCTAATCCAAAAGCCCACCCAAAACGGAAATCTCCTGCCCATTGTCCCTACCCCCACACCAGGCACAGGCACACACAGTCCCCAACAGCCTTAGCCTGAACGTTCCAGAGGCCAGGAACCCGGTACTTCATAAGGCAGCCATTACTGGATAGCACTGTGGTTGTTAGAAAGCTCGTCCTTATGCTACTTTAAGAGGAACCCCAGCCCCTCGCGTTGCCTGGCAGCTTTCCCACCTCACCTCTTGTTCACAGAGACCTGGTGAAGGTGGAGGGAGTGTCAGTGCCTCGAGCTTCAGCAGGCTCAGCAGCCCTGCACCCCCACCCAGATTCTCAGCGCCTTCCACTCAGAGCCAAGCGCACTGAGGGGGAGGGGGAACCCACCGGTTCTGCCCTGCTACAAATCACTTCCAAGTCGGTGACTCAAAAATAGTAACAGTTGTTGGGTTGTATCTCATTTCCATGTTATCAATTTAATGTGGCAAAGTACAGAAGCAATTCCTTTAGGTCCCTACCTCCTTCTCAGGGTCTCCCCACCTACTCCCCTTTCCCACTACCCTCCCTGGAATCATTTCCTCAGCCCGCCCTCTCCCCTTGATTCGCAGCCCTAGTAGTCCCAGGAGGAGACACTGTGGGTCTCAGTGGGAGCCGAACAGGAAGAGAGGCGGGGCCGGCGGGGGCAGCGCCCCCGGGGGCGAGGCCCTGGGCTGCAGCTCCCACCCCGCAGCAGCCTCCGCAGGTCCTGGCGGAATCGCAGGCCCAAAAAGGCGTAGAGTACGGGGTTCAGGCCGCAGCGGGCCAGGGCCAACCCTCCGGTCACGAGCAGTGCCAGATCCTTGCGCTTGCTGGCAGGGCAGCTCCGCTCGCGGGCAGCCAGTAGGTCGGCCGTATCCAGTAGCAGGGCGAGACTGTAGGGCAGCTGCAGGACCACGAAGGCCGCCACCAGGGCCACCACGACGCGCAGCGCACGCCGGCGCTCGGGCCCCCTGGCGGCCAGCAGCGTGCGGCCCAGGAGCGCATAGCAGGCGGCCATGACGCCCAGCGGCAGCGCGAAGCCCAGGACCACCTGCGCCACGGCGCTTGCCCCCTTCACCGTCTGCGTGAGGCCCTCGGGAAAGATGAGACGGCAGCGCCGCTGGCCTTCCCGCTGACCATCCTGGCTGAAAAGGAGAGCAGGCAGCGCGAGAAGCAGCGACAGCAGCCATACGATGGCTGAGACCACGTGTGCGCGGCCTGGCGCAGAGGGCCTCGGTCCTGCGGGGAGGGCCCGCGCGATGGCCACATAGCGATCGGCGCTGATACAGGCCAGGAAGAGGAAGCCAGCGTGGAAGGAGGCTGAGTAGAGGCCCGAGATGGCGCGGCACGTGGCACTTCCCAGACTCCAGCCCTGCAGAGCCCCGGCTGCGGCGAAGGGCAGGGTTAGGGCCAGCAGAAGGTCGGCCAGGGCCAGCTGGAGCAGGTGGGCAGAAGTGGGCGAACGGACAGCACGTCGGGCTGCCAGGTGGGTGGCCAGGACCAGGCCATTGCCGGCCAGACCCAGTGCAGCCACTGCCAGGGAGACACTGGGTTGGAAGGCCCGACTGAAGGCCTGGACATCCGCCTTGTAGCAGAGTTCTGGCAATGGCTCAGCCGAGTATGCCTCCTCATCATACCCAGAGTAGGGGCTCCAGGAGACCTGGGGAGGTCAAAATGAGAGGAGAGACCTTATGAGACACCTCCCACACACCTCCCCTTCCCACACATACCTTCCAAGCTGGGAGCTTCTGTGACCGTTGTGCAGAGGGAGAAGATACAAACTCTTCTCCAAACTCTTCCTAGCACACCCTCCCAACAGGTCTTGGCTTCCACTGCACCCCTCCTGCCTCTGCATGCAGCTTCCTGACTGACCTTGACCTGTCTGTATCTCAGTTGCCTAATACGTAATGTTGAGATTAGAAACCCTGACCAGCCCAAGCGGCAGAGTTGTTTGAAATAAGGAAGAGGTAATGGATGTGAAGCACCTGGGCTCTCCATGAGCCAAGGTTTCTGTCACTAATAGATCTTGGGGATTCAGTTCTGTTTGCAGCGCCCTCTCCTGGAAGAACACCTACATTCAGGCTTTGCCTCAGGGCTGGTCCCTGGACTCCAGGCATGGTGTGGAGAGGGTTTCTAATGTCTTTTTTCCTTTCTCCCCTCCCTGCCCCATCTCTACCTCCAGTACAGGTACACTGAATGACTCATGGCAAGGCGGGGGGTCTCAAGGGTTGGACCTCAGGTTTTCTGGTCTCGGTTGCAACCTGGGACCTCGAGGTTCAGCTCACTATTCCCCTCAGTCCAGTCTCATCCCCCAACCCCAGCCTCACATCACCAGCCCCATCTATCTGGAAGGTCCTGATCCCAGATGGCTCCAGGCATCCTGGATAGGTCATAGCATGGTAGAAGCTTGTTACCAAGTGGAGAATCCCATCCCTTTGCCTTATCCTCCCTCTCTATAACCCTTCCTCCCTGCCCCCACTCCCACCTGTTCTGCAGGCTCCGTCCCCATCTCTGGCTACACGGGTTTCTGAGGTATAGCCACTAGGGAGAGAAGTTAAGCTAGTGGGACAGGAAGGAAGGGGCGGGGAGAGGGGCCAAGAGGGCGGTGGGGATAGGGTCTGTGAGCCCTTTTTACCTAACTTTCCCATTCCACCCTCTATTTTTTTTTCTTTTTACCCCGCCAGTAGAAAAAGAATGGGTTTTTGGAATATCATTTGCTAGCTACTTGTGTGATCTTGAGTACGTTTACCTCTTTGAGCCTCAGGCTTTTCATCTGTAAAGTGGAGTAAGGTAAAAATGCTGAGTTGACAGGGTAATGAGAGTGCCTAGCACGGGTGTTTGGGGGCACAATTTGCCTTCAGAAAATGTTAGATTCTTTTACTTACTTATCTCCCCATCTCCAGGTAGCCCCCCCCCCCGCTTTTCTGGGATTTTTGAGGACCTCTCGGCTGGCCCTAGCCTTCCTTCCCCCATCTCTGCGGCCACAGTCCCTGCCAGCCTCGGGTTATTCAGGGTATTTCCCAGCGTCTGGAGGCTCTCTACCCCCGCCCTTTCGCAGCAGGGCTGAGGCGCGCGCTTGCGCGGGGTCCGGGAAAGCGGCGCGTGCCGGGAGAGAGAGGCTGGGGAAGGGGGGAGGTGAGAGGAGAGAGGGTGGGAAGGAGAGAGAGACCAGCGGAGAACCAGGAACGACGGAGAGAAGGGAGAAGGGTTGGGGGAGAGGGAGGACAGAGCGAGGAGTGGGTTAGGAGAAGAGACGGCGATCCGCTGTGAACCCCAGAAGGAGATTGGGGAGCCCAAGCTGGAACTGGAGCCCTACCCGGAACCGGGCACTGGGAGGCGGCCGCCGAGACCCATCAGCCCTGCACCATGTGTCTCCGGCTCTTCTGCATCCTGCTTGCCGCGGTCTCAGGAACCCAGGGCTGGGGCTACTGTGAGTGCCGGGCGCAGGTGCAAGCAGGGTTGGGCCGGGGAGTCCAAAGCCTGCAGGGCGGGTCTAGCCGCATTGCGGCTAGGTGGTCGCGGGTCCCTTCCCGGCCGGCGCGCGCTCGCTCATTCCCATCCTTTCCTGCCTCTCCCCCGCGCTCCGCAATGCAGCTCCGAGGCTGGCGCGCGCTCCCGGGGTGGTGCTGGGCTCGGGGGAGCCGAGGCTCGAGTCGGCCCGGGGTGGGGATTTGGGACTGGGATCCAAGCGGAAGTTGGTCCTGGGTTTGAGGGTTGGAGATAAGGGTGGTACTGGTGACCCGGCCAGGGTTAAGGTTTTGTTAGGGGCTGAGGCTGGGCTTGGAGCTGGCCCAGGGGCTAGGGTTTGGGGCTGGGGTGGATTTTGAGGCTGAGATCCAAGCAGGAGTTGGTGACCCTGATTGATGCTGAGGTTGGACATGGAGCTGGTGTTGCTGGTAGGACTGGCTGGGGTTGGGACCAAGGCCTGGATTGGGGTTGGTGAGGGTTGGGGGTGCTGATGAGTGGGATTGATGATAAGGCTGGGGCTGGATTGGTGCCTTGGGCTGACTCAGGTTCTATAAGATGCTGAGGCTTGGGGTTGTGTTTGGGAGAGTACTAAGCCTAGGCTGGTACCAGAGCAGTCACAGAGCTAGGGAAGGTCTGGCTTAGTGAACCCCCCAGGAGGAGAAGGCAGCCTCCCCGGAGTGTGCAGCTGTTGCTGCAGCCCAGATTGGGTAGATGGCTTAAGTTAGGGCTGGGCTGGCCGCTGGGGGACAGAGAAGGAGGAACTCCAGTCGCTCTGTGTGCGCGGCCTTTGGAAGGACCTGGGAGGGGTCGCCCTGATCAAAATGTCCGTTCCCCCAACCCAGACGGCTGTGACGAGGAGCTGGTCGGGCCTCTGTACGCACGCTCCTTGGGCGCCTCCTCCTACTACGGGCTCTTCACAGCGCCTCGATTTGCCCGGCTGCACGGTGAGTGAGGCTCCGCCCCAAGGCGTGGTGGGGGACTCTGGAGGGCTAGGGATGAAGGGAGAGCCGGGGGTGAAAGCCCTTGCCTCTTCTATAGGCATAAGCGGATGGTCTCCCCGAATTGGGGACCCGAATCCTTGGCTCCAGATCGACTTAATGAAGAAGCACCGGATCCGAGCTGTGGCCACCCAGGGCTCATTTAACTCGTGGGACTGGGTCACGCGTTACATGCTGCTCTACGGGGACCGAGTGGATAGCTGGACGCCGTTCTACCAGCAAGGGCACAACGCGGTATTCCAGGCCCTCTGTGCACACACTTGGAGAACCTCCTCAACTCTGCAACCTGGGCTGGGCACTAGCTTGGGGGAAGTGGAGGAGGAGGTGGTGTGGACACAGATGAGGAGCAGTGACTTCCAATCAGGGGGTTCAGTTCATAGGGACGGTCAGTTCGCCATGTGTGCGAGACATTCTCAGATGACAGGGTTTAACATACTTTAGGGTAAAATCTGGGAGAGCTTCTTGAAGGAGGTGACATCTGAGTTGGGCTCTGAGGAAATAATAGGATGGTGGGAGAGGACATTTTACGCTAAGGCACCTGTTTTCCTAAAGCCATGAGGGCCGAGGAAATCAAGGAGAGTTTGCTTTCTGGAAGTCTAGATTGGCTGGGTGTGGCAGCTGTGGGCTGGGAGGCTGTGGAGAAACGAAGTAGAAAGTGGGGACCTGGTCTCTCCTCTCGCCTTCTCCCTCAGACCTTTTTCGGTAACGTGAACGAGTCCGCGGTAGTGCGCCACGACCTGCACTATCACTTCACCGCGCGCTACATCCGCATCGTGCCACTGGCTTGGAACCCGCGCGGCAAGATCGGCCTGAGGCTCGGCCTCTACGGCTGCCCTTACAGTAAGGATGCGGAGGCCGTGGCGGAGCTCCTGGGAGAGTCTTCCCGGTCCTCGGCCCACCTACTGTCCTTTGCGCAGAGTCCGACGTGCTCTATTTCGACGGCGACGATGCCATCTCATACCGCTTCCCGCGAGGGGTCAGCCGGAGCCTTTGGGATGTGTTCGCCTTCAGCTTCAAGACGGAAGAGAAGGACGGGCTCCTGCTGCACGCGGAGGGCGTCCAGGGCGACTACGTGACATTGGAGCTGCAGGGGGCGCACTTGCTGCTGCACATGAGCCTGGGTGAGTTCAGTCACCCGGGGTGCGACCCCGGAGGCTCTGCTGCCACGCCCCTCGCTGCACCGCCTACGCGAAGCCGCGCCCACTCCCGATCTGGCCTTTCCTTACTGTTTGGATCAACCCGCCTTCTTCGTGTAGAATTTGGCGCTAGCAAAACACTGGACTCCCAGTCCGCAGATCTGGATTCCAGTCTCAGCTCCACTACCCGTGGGGCGACCTTGAACAAGGCACTTACCCAGTTTCTTCATTGTAGAAACCTTATATATACTACAAGTACATATACATATAAACCCAAAGAGTTGTTATTTTGTATCTCATTAGCCTTTATAATAACATCCATGTGATGAGGGAGAAGCAGCGATCATGCCCCAAGTTTTACTGATTGGAAAACAAAGGCTCAGAGAAGTTAAATGACTTACCCTAAGTCACATATTCGCCAATGGCCACCACTCCATCCCAAGCTAAAGTCCAGTCTCTATATGCCCACCCTCCCTGGCTGCCCTGGGCCCTGTGCAAACTCTCTGTGCTCCTGGCTGCTGCTTCACCTGGGGGCTAAGCATCTCCACCTGGGGGTTCTCCAGGTTGTAGGTTTGACCCTGCTCTCCCTCCCTCCCCCCCTCCCCCCGCCCCCCCAGGCAGCAGCCCTATCCAGCCAAGGCCCGGTCACACCACAGTGAGTGCTGGTGGCGTCCTCAATGATCAACACTGGCATTACGTTCGTGTGGACCGATTTGGCCGAGAAGCAAATCTCACCCTGGATGGCTACGTGCAGCGATTTGTGCTCAATGGAGACTTTGAGAGACTGAACCTGGACAACGAGGTGAGCAGAGTGGTTCATTCAGTTGAGTGGGGTGCTGGGTGGGTCAGTGGGGGGACAGGACTTTTCTCCACCAGAGGTAGGACCTTGCTTTCTGGTTCTTGAATATCCATCCTAGCAGCTCTTGGCAGACCTGCGGCCCATAGGCCTAGGTTTTTGTCACTGTTGTTGCTGTTAACAGGCAGATTTCCTGGGCACAACCCCAGAACTACTGACATGGGAATTGAAAATCTGGGTTTGGGGGATCAGGCAAGATGAGAAAATTGCCCCATTGGATTGCTTAACTCTGTGGAGTTGGTAAAGACCGT
This sequence comes from Lynx canadensis, assembly GCF_007474595.2. Taxonomy (NCBI): domain Eukaryota; kingdom Metazoa; phylum Chordata; class Mammalia; order Carnivora; family Felidae; genus Lynx; species Lynx canadensis. Next base: position 40,559,092 of record NC_044316.2, read on the forward strand.
GGTTTGGATCTGCAGATAAAGAATCCCAGACAGGTTAATTGACTTACTCAAGGGCACGCAGCCAATTTGTGGCAGAGTCAGGGCTAGAACCCAAGTCTGGGGAAGCCCAGCAAACTTCCAGCTTTAATACTGATGATACTGGGGAAATGGATATTTCCAGTCTTCTATAAAGCCAGGCCCAGAGCCTGGGAAAGTGTGGGGCGAAAGAGCATGGGCACAGGCTCACACACCCAGGGAGCCTCGCCACCCCCACCCTGCCCCGCAGATGTTCATCGGGGGTCTAGTGGGCGCTGCGCAGAAGAACCTTGCCTATCGTCATAATTTCCGCGGCTGCATAGAAAACATAATCTTCAACCGAGTCAACATCGCAGACCTGGCTGTGCGGCGCCATTCGAGGATCACCTTTGAGGCCAGTGGGCAGGGGGGATCAGGGAGGACGGGACATCAAAGCTGCTTGGAAAGCAAAGAGGTGGAGCAGGAAGAGATCTTGAGAATCAGATAAAAGCCGAGGATCCCTCTCTCCCCTGCCACATCCTCAAGTGGGGCATCACCGATTCACAGGAGGTGAAAGGCCACCCCTCCCTAACCCCCAGTTATGAAGCTGTGGTCTGGCCCAACCACATCCTCAATTAATGCTTGAGGAAAAACAAGTGCAGAGACCGGAGTGGCTTGGCCAGAGATCACACAGTTGTGCAGTGGTTGAGTAGGGACTTGAACCCAGGGCTGTTTTGGTGTGACCCCACACCCCAACTCTGCAGCGGGCATTCTAATGTCGCTGCCTGGAAGCCAGCAGGAAATTGCCTCTCCAAGCTGGAAGGAAGGGAAGGAGGTGGTCCCCCTGGAGACGGCGTAGATCAGCGTTAGCCAATGGAGAGCCTTGAGGGCAGACTTGGTTGGAAACTCCGCCCCCCTCCACAGCTGGATACGTTTGTGGGGGGTGAGGTCTTACCCCCTCCCTTCCCCCACACACTGCGAGGGAGTGCCTCAGAAGGGTCTTAGACCAGTATGAAAATTGAATCCCAGCAGAGGCAGATGTCTTCCATTCTCTCCGGTGCTGATGGATCCTTACTTTCGCCCTCAGGGTAAGGTGGCCTTCCGTTGCCTGGACCCGGTTCCTCACCCCATCAACTTCGGAGGGCCTCACAACTTCGTGCAAGTGCCTGGCTTCCCGCGCCGTGGCCGCTTGGCAGTCTCTTTTCGCTTCCGCACCTGGGATCTCACAGGGCTGCTACTTTTCTCCCGCCTGGGGGACGGGCTGGGCCACGTGGAGCTGATGCTCAGTGAAGGGCAGGTCAACGTGTCCATCGCGCAGACTGGCCGAAAGAAGCTTCAGTTTGCCGCTGGTGAGAGGCAGAGGGTGGGGGGAGGCGCCAGGAGGCCAGAGGAGGGCAGAGGAGGGGAGAGTGTGGGCCTGCAAGGAGGACTTTGCCTCTTGGAGAGGGGTGAGGGAGGGAAGGGAGCAGAGCAGGAGGACCCTGGGCCCTGGGAGAAGGTGGGAGTGGATGGTGGCAGGGAGTCAGATCTGAGGAGCTAAGGGTGCTGGGAGAAGCAGGAAAGCTGAGAGTCCTGGTACTCTCTAGTTCCAGGGGAGGCTTGGGAGTTGCTTGTTAATTCATTTACAACTTTACAGACTGCATCAGCTGCTAGGGTTAGTGAAGACAGACATTCAAAAATGTCACACTCAGTGTGATAAGTGTTAATAATGGAGGGCACATAAGGCACAGAGTGGGGTTGTTGCTTCCCCACTAAAGACACTTCTCTCAGAGTTTGGAGCTTCCCTCAGCCACACCATCTTCTTCTCCCATCCAGGGTACCGCCTGAATGATGGCTTTTGGCACGAGGTGAATTTTGCAGCACAGGAGAACCATGCAGTCATCAGCATTGATGATGTGGAGGGGGCAGAGGTCAGAGTCTCATACCCGCTGCTGATCCGGACTGGCACCTCATACTTCTTTGGGGGTAAGTGGGAGCCAGCCTGGCCAGACTCCTATCTCTGGGTGGGAAGGCCCCACCAAAGTCCCCTCAGATGGGGCTACATGGAGCGTTTTGTAGGGATAAATCCCTCTTTTTCCCTCTGGTGCCTTGGAGACTGGAAGGCCATTGCCATTGTCTGTTGGCCCCCTTCCTTCCTTCATGTCTGGCTTTCCCTTGGCATCTCCCTGGGGGAGGGTCTCTGGGGTCTCCCCTGGGGAGGGCCTCACAGGGGTGGTTGCTCCAGGTTGTCCCAAACCAGCCAGTCGATCGGGATGCCACTCCAACCAGACGGCGTTCCATGGCTGCATGGAGCTGCTCAAGGTGGATGGTCAACTGGTCAACCTGACTCTGGTGGAGGGCCGGCGGCTTGGATACTATGCTGAGGTCCTCTTTGACACATGTGGCATCACTGATAGGTATCCAGAAGCCCCTCTCCCTACAAGAGGTGACCCCTGCAAAGCCCCCTTCTGTAGTCTCCCCATGGGAGTGGCCATTCTCAATAATCTCCCTTCTCCTGGTCCCAGGTCCTCAGTCTCCCACCTGGAGATGATTCCTCCTTGACTTGTTACCTTAACCTCTTGTCCTCCTTTACCTAATCCTTCCATTAAAGTGACACAAGCTCAGAATGGAAATGAAGCATCTGTTCTTGGCCCTAGGGGGTTTTCTTCTGGAGGGGGGTGGTGGGAGAGGGGGCCAGTAGAGGGTGAAGAGTCCTTGAGCCCCAAGGACTCATGCACCAGCACTTAGGCTTCTACGAGGCTGGTTCTGGTGCTCTCAGGAGCCTGGAGTGAAGCTTGTAGGGATCAGACCCCATTCTCACACTCACAGTAAGGCGCCTGCCCTTGGTGCTGGCCCTCTTCCCTAGGTGTAGCCCTAACATGTGTGAGCATGACGGACGCTGCTACCAGTCCTGGGATGACTTCATCTGCTATTGTGAACTGACAGGCTACAAGGGGGAGACCTGCCACCAACGTAAGCGCAGTGGGGGATGGGGGAGACTCCGGGGCAGGGGAGGCCAAGAGGTTGCTGGGGATCATGAGGCTGCTGGAGACGGTAGGACTGGCACTCCTAGCCCTCTGACCCCATAAATGCCCTTTGCCCACCCCCCGACCTACCAGCTCTGTATAAGGAATCTTGTGAGGCTTATCGGCTCAGTGGGAAAACTTCTGGAAACTTCACCATTGATCCTGATGGCAGTGGTCCCCTGAAGCCATTTGTAGTGTACTGTGATATCCGAGGTAAGTGGCTCTGACGAGTGGTGAAGGGGCAGCTGACAAGGCTGTGTGGGGGTGTATGGAAAACAGGGGGTTGAAGGGGGGACAGGGGCCAGCAAGATCAAACTGTGGTAGGGGTAAAGGATGGCAGAGGGGAAAGGGGACACTCAGGAATTTGTAATCTAGCCTTGCTGATAAATTCCAGCGTCCTGATCCATTCCAGCTGTCCAGCTGTCACATCTCCAGCCTACAGTGGGCTGGAACAGAGCTGCTGGTCACATTTATTGGCTCTGACTAGCAGCAGCAGTGGTGGAGGTAGGGAGATGGGTAGAGAATGCCCATCTTGAGCCAAAGCTCTGTCCATTCCCCTCCCCCAGAGAACCGGGCATGGACAGTTGTGCGGCATGACAGGCTGTGGACAACTCGGGTGACAGGTTCTAGCATGGAGCGGCCATTCCTGGGGGCCATCCAGTACTGGAATGCATCCTGGGAGGAAGTCAGTGCCCTGGCCAATGCTTCCCAGCACTGTGAACAGTGGATCGAGTTCTCCTGCTACAATTCCCGGCTGCTCAACACTGCTGGTGAGGGCCAGGGTCACCGAGGGTGAGGTGCAGAGCTGGGGGAGCTACCCATGGGGACTTGGGAGGAGAGAACCAGAAGTTTCAGCTAGAGCCCTCGAACATTCAGGCGAGGATCGGGGCTGCTTGGAAAGGCGAGAGAGGAACCCAGGGGCTAATGGAGGGATGGGGCCTGGAAACTGCCTGCACGTCTTCCCCAGGAGGCTACCCCTACAGCTTTTGGATTGGCCGAAATGAGGAGCAGCACTTCTACTGGGGAGGCTCACAGCCTGGGATCCAGCGCTGTGCCTGCGGTCTGGACCGGAGCTGTGTGGACCCCGCTCTGCACTGTAACTGTGATGCTGACCAGCCCCAGTGGTGAGGGGCGAAGGGACAGGGCATTCAGGATTCCAGGGGCAGCGGAGCAGCAGGGGCTGAACCACTGCATCCTGCCCCCACAGGAGAACCGACAAGGGACTGCTGACCTTTGTGGACCATTTGCCCGTCACTCAGGTGGTGGTGGGGGATACGAACCGCTCCAATTCCGAGGCCCAGTTCTTCCTGAGGCCTCTGCGCTGCTACGGCGATCGTGAGTGGCAGACCCCTTTTGTGTGCCCTCCCGGGCTTGGCCCTCCGGTTTCCAAAATTTAGGACACCTGGCCCACTGTGGGTCTCTAGGACATACTGCCAGACACCCAGCTCCTGCTGTGATAGGACCCCCGTCTGTGTGGTTCCCCTGTACCTTATTCTCTTTCACTATACCTGTTTCTCCCCCCCGCCCCCACCTTGGACACCCCTAGCTGTCCCCTTTTGCCCTACCTTCTCCCACACAACCCAAGGCTCCCTGCTCCACTCTCCAACCTCCCTGATCCAGCCTTCCTCCTTCTGGTTTTATAGGAAATTCCTGGAACACCATCTCCTTCCACACTGGGGCTGCTCTGCGCTTTCCCCCCATCCGTGCCAACCACAGCCTTGATGTCTCCTTCTACTTCAGGACCTCGGCTCCCTCAGGAGTCTTCCTAGAGAACATGGGGGGCCCTTACTGCCAGTGGCGCCGACCTTACGTGCGGGTGGAACTCAACAGTGAGCAGGCAGACATCAGGAGGGATGTGGGCTAGATGAAGATCTCAGGGGGGATATGGGGTAGGCAGAGGCTGGGGGAAGGGACAAGGGCAGATGCCCCTCGAAAGGCAGCATGGAAAGGGCTTTAGATAACTGTAGGGTCCAGACCAAGCTCTGTTTTGGTAGCTGGCTTTGTGAACTTAGGCGCTGTCTTCACCTCTCGGGGCCTTAGGCCCCTTGTGAATAAGGCAGCTGGACTCCTGAGGGGTTTCCGACATGACTAGCTATGCTTCTAACCTCAGAAATGGGGGTGTAAGGAACTCAGAAACCAGGGGTGTAAGGTTTCAAGGAGTTTATGGGTTTTGTCCCGGGCCGTAGACACATTGGAGGGACACTCAAGGAGCTCCAGAGAGTGAAGAAGAAGAGGTGGTCTGGGGTAAGGGATCTGTGAGGTCTGAGTCCTTTCTCCCCATCCCACTGCATTGTCCAGCGTCCCGGGATGTGGTCTTCGCCTTTGACGTGGGCAATGGGGATGAGAACCTGACCATACACTCCGATGACTTTGAATTCAACGACGATGAGTGGCACCTGGTCCGGGCGGAGATCAATGTGAAGCAGGCCCGGCTCCGTGTTGATCACCGGCCTTGGGTGCTGCGGCCTATGCCCCTGCAGACCTACATCTGGCTGGAGTACGACCAGCCCCTTTATGTTGGTAAGAAGCAGCCCCGAGGCGGGTCTGAAGCTTCCTTTACCTTCCCACCCCCTCCCAACCGTTCTCCTTGTTTCCAGGAGCCCCAATGTCTTAGATCCTGATCCCCTCTGCTGCAGCGTGACCCAAAGGCTCACCTTTCCTCTCTAGGCCATGGATTTTATCCTATTATTACATTCCCCTTGGCTCCCTTCCAGACCCCGGTACTTATCCCTGTCTCTGGCTTGACACCCTTTTTTTGACCTGCCCACCCTTCTCAGGATCTGCAGAGCTTAAGAGGCGCCCCTTCGTGGGTTGCTTGAGGGCTATGCGTCTGAATGGAGTGACTCTAAACCTGGAAGGCCGTGCCAACGCCTCGGAGGGTACCTCACCCAACTGCACAGGCCATTGCGCCCACCCCCGGTTCCCCTGTTTCCACGGAGGCCGCTGTGTGGAGCGTTACAGCTACTACACGTGTGACTGTGACCTCACGGCTTTTGACGGGCCATACTGCAACCACGGTCAGTGCGGCTGCTTGTGCGAGACTAGGGAGCCACAGGGCACAATGGGATGTAGGGAGGGCAGGGAAAGACGGAGAGAGCAGAGTCAGCGACAGGGAAAACTAGAGTTGTCCCTGGGTTCCTGAGCTCTCATCCGGGGCGTCAGGCAGCTGAAGATCCTGGATGACTCCAAGTCATAAAGTGGGGCCAAGAAGGGATGGTTCAGCTAGCTGGTACTAAAAGAACTTAAAAGCAACAAGCAAATAACTTCCCCATCTTCCCACTGTCACTAAGTTACCGCAGGTTACCCCTCTTGCAAGCATAGTCACCTCAGGCTGCGCGATGCCCTCCTTGGCCATTTCCTGTGCTCCTAAAACATGTCTACAGCCTGGCTCTTGGTTAAGGCAAGCCTTGACATTCACCATAGCAAGATTCTGCACATACACCCAGACTGCATCCTTCCTAAGGCTGGTCTAGGAGGATGTACGGGCAGGTAGGTTAACGGTGAGAGATTTCTGGTGGTGCAGGAAGACACAGGAACTCCGGTCAGCTGAGGACCTTTGGTCTCAGTTTGGAAGTGTGAGTAGTGGGGCGCCTGGCTGGCTCAGGTGGAAGAGCATTTGACTCTTGATCTTGGGATTGTGAGTTTGAGCCTCACGCTGGGTGTAGCGATTACTTAAAATAAATAAACTTAAAAAAAAAAGTAAGTGTGAGTGGTGGCGAGTGTACCAGATGGGGTCATGATACCTCGATTCTTTTTTTTTTTTTCTTATGTTTATTTGTTTTTGAGAGGGACAGAATGTGAGCAGGGGAGGGGCAGAGAGAAAGGGAGACACAGAATCCGAAGCAGGCTCCAGGCTCTGAGCTGTCAGCTCGAATGCACAAACTGTGAGATCATGACCTGAGCCAAAGTTGGACGTTTAACCTACCAAGCCACCCAGGCGCCCCATGATACCTTGATTCTAATCTTGGCTCTCCATAGACTGCTTGCCCTTACGGAAGTCACTAGCCATTCCTGTGCCTCAGTTTCCCCATCTGTAAAATGCGGGGGTTGCGTTAGATGATCTTTCCCATTTCTCACAGTTTTGAGATTTCCCTTCTGTGACATAGAGGCTCAAGGGGACAGAAGAGTGAAGTTCTGACAGTGTGCTGTGGTTCGAGGGCAAGTTCCAGGGTGGGTGTGCAGATGGCGTAGTGTCTGAATCCCTGACCTCATAACCCTCCGCCTTCAGATATCGGAGGTTTCTTTGAGCCCGGCACCTGGATGCGCTACAACCTCCAGTCAGCGCTGCGCTCGGCCGCCCGGGAGTTCTCCCACATGCTCAGCCGGCCGGTGCCCGGCTACGAGCCTGGCTACATCCCCGGCTATGACACCCCTGGCTACGTGCCTGGCTACCATGGCCCTGGCTACCGTCTGCCGGACTACCCCCGGCCCGGCCGGCCCGTGCCCGGTTACCGTGGGCCTGTCTACAACGTCACCGGTGAGGAGGTGTCCTTCAGCTTCAGCACTGACTCCGCCCCTGCGGTTCTGCTCTACGTCAGCTCCTTTGTGCGGGACTACATGGCCGTGCTCATCAAGGAAGATGGTAAGCTCGCATAGGCTGCCCCTCGGCTCCCTCTGCGTGCAGGGCGCCCTTCACTTTCACGACTGTTGGTTCACTAGTAGAAGGACCCAAGCATTCTCAGAAGATGGGGGCTGGGGCGCCTGGGTGGCCCAGTCTGTTAAGCATCAGACTTTGGCGCAGGTCACCATCTCATGGTTCGTGAGTTTGATCCCGGGGTCGGGCTCTGTGCTGACAGCTCAGAGCCTAAAGCCTGCTTCTGATTCTGTGTCTCCCTTTCTGTCTGCCCCTCTCCTGCACATGCTCTGTCTCTCTCTCTCTCTCAAAAATAAACAAACATTGGGGCGCCTGGGTGGCTCAGTCGGTTAAGCATCTGACTTCGGTTCAGGTCATGATCGCATGGTTGGTGGGTTCGAGCCCCATGTCGGGCTCTGTGCTGATAGTTCGGAGCCTGGAGCCTGCTTCCGATTCTGTGTCTCCCTCTCTCTCTGCCCCTGTCCTGCTCATGCTCTGTTTCTGTCTCCAAAATAAACATAAAAAAATTAAAAATAAATAAACATTTAAATAATTACAAAAAAAAGATGGGGGCTGTGGGAGCCAAGAGGAGACTCCCTTTGTCCTCCCCATCCCACAGGGACCCTGCAGCTGCGGTATCAGCTGGGCACCAGCCCCTACGTGTACCAGCTGACCACGAAGCCGGTCACAGATGGCCAGCCACACAGCGTCAACATCACCCGGGTCTACCGCAACCTCTTCATCCAGGTGCGTGTGGAGGGAGGTGGACGAGGGAGGTGAGCCGACTCAGATCGTAACCTCGTGATGGTGCCCAGGAAAATGTCAAAGAGTTAGCATGAGTAGAGCACATCGCAATGTACAGAGGATTCTCATGGGTATTACCTCATGCAACCCTCACAACTCCGGGAGGTGGTTCGGGTGGGCAGGAGTTCTTATCACGTCTGCTTTATAAATCAGTAAATGGGCTCAGAAAGTAAAGGGGTTTTCCACAAAGTCAAGCCACTGGTAGCTTCAAAGACGGCTCAGAACGGGGCCGTTGGGTTTTTAATATGAAATCCTTCATCTGGGCCCAGGGGTTGTCCAGCCAGGACTAGGCAGGGACTCACCACCAGTGTGGACAGAACAGGACTTCCTGCGTGGTCTCGGCCTCGTCGGCCTCTGGTTCTCCCTCCCTCAGCTCCTCTCCCTCCCCCTCAGGTGGACTACTTCCCACTGACGGAACAGAAGTTCTCACTGTTGGTGGACAGCCAGCTGGACTCACCCAAGGCCTTGTATCTAGGGCGTGTGATGGGTGAGGCGTGGGTGCCATCATGTTTGGGCTAAGGAGTTACGGGTGAGGCCCCCGGAGCCTAGAGAGCGAGGGACCTGGGAAGGGCTGGGAAGGCGGCGATAACAAGGCGCAGGAACCCTGCAGACGGCGAGATGGGTGAGAGGGGCCAGGCTATGGGTGGTCCCAGCCCCTCTCCTTCTGGGCCGGCCTCTCCCTCAGAGACGGGAGTAATTGACCCGGAGATCCAGCGCTACAACACACCGGGTTTCTCGGGCTGCCTGTCTGGTGTTCGATTCAACAACGTGGCCCCTCTCAAGACCCACTTCCGAACCCCTCGACCCATGACCGCCGAGCTAGCTGAGGCCCTCCGAGTTCAGGGAGACCTGTCGGAATCTAACTGCGGAGCCATGCCCCGTCTTTTCTCAGAGGTGCCGCCTGAGCTGGACCCCTGGTATCTGCCCCCGGGTACGTCCAGGGCACATGGAGGAGGGAGGGCAGTGAGGGACGGCAGGGAAGGGAAACGATTCTTTACAAGGAGGAGGTTTCTCCTAACCGGCGCTCTCTCCTCTCCAGACTTCCCGTACTACCACGATGAGGGATGGGTTGCCATACTTTTAGGCTGTGAGTAGCGTGATCACTACCCTGACCTCCTAATTCTACCCTCGGTCAGCATTCCCTTCCCCGTATCCCCAGGGCTGAGGGGTGGCGAAGGCACTCAGTGCGGGGTGGTGCAAACAAGGATGAGCCGGGCTGTGCTGACGGTAGTATGGCATTGAGTTGGAGATTTTTATTATTTTTTTAATGTTCATTTATTTTTGAGAGCGAGTGAGCACGAGTTGGGGAGAGGCGGGGTGGGGGGGGGGGGCGGACAGAGGATCCGAAGCGGGCTCCGCGTTGACAGCGGCTAGCCCGATGTGGGGCTTGAACTCACAAACCCTGAGATCATGACCTAAGCCGAAGCCCGATGCTCAGGCGCCCCCAAGCTGGAGATTTTTAAATGTTTGAGGACGCTACAGACTTTTAGTTGAAATGAAATATTAAAAGGGGGCTATGGCTAAGGGATGAGGAAAGGGGGGTGCAGTAACACATAGAGAGGTGAGAAATGGGTAACAGGAATTCAGACCCGCCAGGCACTTGGGAATGGCCTGACACGATCGAACGGCAGCCAGTCACACGCGTATTCTTTTGGCCCAAAGCATACATACATTCAGACCTGCCCTGAACTCTTCCTTTTTCCTTTTTCAGTTTTGGTGGCCTTCCTGCTGCTGGGGCTGGTGGGGATGTTGGTGCTCTTCTATCTGCAAAATCATCGCTACAAGGGCTCCTACCACACCAATGAGCCCAAGGCCACCCATGATTACCACCCTGGCAGCAAACCTCCCCTACCTACTTCAGGCTCTGCCCAGGCCCCAGCCCCTACACCGGCTTCCACCCCAGCCCCAGCCCCAGCCCCAGCCCCAGCCCCAGCCCCTGGCTCCCGGGACCAAAATCTCCCCCAGATCCTGGAGGAGTCCAGGTCTGAATGAATCAGGAAAAGGGCTTTAGGGACCACGTCCATCTCCTCTGAGTTCCCCAATTCCTGCCTCTCCCCACCCTGTCAGGGACATTTGGCTCCTCTTAGCAGGTTCTGCTCATCCAGAGGATGCCCCTCCTGCCAAGTTTGGTGGGCAGAGCTACAGATGGGACCAAAGAGAGTGGCCGAGCCTCACTGCCTAAACCAATGCCCTCCCCGTCCCCGCTTCCCCAGGCTCCTGGTTGTTTGCCTGCCCCAAAGGAGAAGCTCCATGGGGTTGAGACAGGCCCTCCCTGCCATCCCTGTCCCAGCTGCTGCCAGGGATTAATGACAGAGTGCAAGAGAGATTAACTGCTTCCCTTCAAGTATTCAATCTCAGCAGGGACAGATGTGTGGGATTGCAGGGATGCACAGGGCATGGGGGGAGGAGGCTGCTAAATTACATCCCCTAGCCTCCCCCCTGCCCTGCAGAATGCCTTCCATCTGCTTCCACTCAGTTGGGGGTTAGGGAGGGCTTCATTGCTGTCCCCCATCCTCTCTTTTTTGTTTTTTACGGAGACCGAGAGGCCTCGGTTTTAGCACCTTAGTACCTCCGCTGCTTCACATGCTTTAGCCAAAGCCATAAAAACAACTTGCAATGTAGAGAGAATAATGCAGATGCCAGTGCATTAGCCTGCCCTCTATTGTTCCTCCCTCTTCCAAGATATGCAATAGCCTTGGTGCCTGTCCAAAGGCTTGGCCCCCTCTCCAGTGCATGAGGAGCCCTCTTTCCTCCGCTCAGAGATGCTGCTTCGTTTGCCCAGGAGGTCATGTTCTTTATATATATTTTTTGTTGCAAAGTCTCTCTCTAGAGAAACTCTATATACTACTCTAATTTTTTAATTATCAGTTTATATATAAAAGAAAAAAATTGATCGACTGTCCTGTCCTGTGCTGTGCCACGGTCTGTAGTTCTTGCTTTTCCCGTGTTGGAAGTCTCGTGAGGTCGGCTGGCCACTCGGCCAGCCTGACCCAGCCTCCACTCTGAAGCCGTGCTCGCAGAACCAGAACCGTTCTAATAAAGCAGAGTGGCAGAGCCCCAGTCTGTGCGTGGTAGCTGGCGTCGTGGCTGGGGGTAAGTGGGATGACTTTCAGGGAACTAACCGGAGGGCTCAGAAATTTCCACCGGGAATCCTCTGAATCCTTGCATCGCCTGCCCGGGGCCTGACCGGCTCTTGCCAACCTTCCTCACCACCTGCCCCCCAACCCCAGATCTCAGTGGACAGGAGGGGATCTGAATGCTAACGCTTTAGCCCCAGCTGCCTCTGTGCTGCCATCCCTGGATCCTTCCAGCCCCAAAGTACACAAGGCAAAACTTGCCAAAATGGACTCTATCACTTTATTCAGATAAGAGGTCACAAGCCACAGGACTTTAAAGTGCGTGAAATTCACTGGCGATAAAGCCGCACATATACCAGCCTCCCCCACCCCAAGTCCCCACCACCTTGCTCCATCCATCAACCATGTCTGGGGGGAGGGGTTGAGACCCGTCATTAAACGTGGGGGACAGCAGGGAAAATAGGAATGCTGGCAGAACAGGAGTATCAGTGGTCTGAAACTGGGAAGGACAGGGTTCCGCATGCTGAGGGAAGAGTGGGGTCAATCTAGCCTCTCAGTGGCTGGATATAATTTTTTCCCCATGATTTCCTCACAGCCAGCCCCATTTTCAGACAGACCTAACTCCTGCTTCTTCATTTGTCTCTGATTTTCCCCTATAATTTACGAGTACTTCAGAGCCCAGTCGGGCTAGAGGGCATCCCCGGTACACAACGGATACAAACCACAGCAGATGCAGATTTCGGAATGGTGGCGGGGCTGGCCGGTCAGGTGGGAAGAGGCTTCCGTCAGGAGCTGGCTGGGTGTGTGCTCAGTGCTGAGTGCATGAGTGCTCACAAGTGTGGCGCGTGGAGATGTGAGTGTGTGTGTGTGCACGTCCCACCCAAATCCCCAGACGACGGTTTGGCCAGAGGGAACCCCACTCCTTGCTTCGTGGGACAGCCAGTAGGGATGGAGGAAGGCAGTGGTCAGTACAGACTGAGGAAGAAAGGCCTGGATTCCCTAGAGAAAAGACAAGCCTGCTCCCTATGCTGATATTCCCTAGGCCAGCCTGTCACTGCCACATCCTTTTTACCCAGCACAATGCTCCTTATTCCCTGTCAGCTCAGCACGCCAGCCACAGACACAGGGCTGGCTCCTAGAGCTGGCCCCATCCTCATTCACTTCCTGTGTGTCAAGGAAGCTCCTCCTGCCTCCACCAGGAGCTGAGACAGAACTGGAGGGGAATCTTCCAACCCCCTCTCCTTCCCTTTCCCTTAGGAATGGGATTTGGGCAGGGATCCCAGAGACTTTAGTTCAAACTCCACCTCAGCTACAGACCTTCTCAAAGAAATAAAGTGCTTTGCTCTTCAAGAATCCCAGAGAGAACGGCACCATGCAGTGGCACAGGAGGTTGGCCTGCTTCTTCTCAACACTTCAAATACCCTCCGCCAGTGTGCACTTGCAAGCGTGGTGCCATCCTGAACACGTGCAACTTGGGAGCCCCTCACCCATCTCCAAACACATGCTGTCAACTCACCCTCTCCAACAGCAGGTGCTACAGACAGGAAAGTAAATCACCTTGACAACCTTCCCCCTCTCTAGTCCAGGCTTTCGCCCATCTACCCGGAAGAGATAAGCAACAGAGGCCCCATGGGCTTGGCCTCTAAAGGGAATGCAAGGCCTGAAGATGGCCTCCATACCCAGGACCAGAGCGCGCACGCCCGGCCTGGCCCGGCATACCTCCTGTGCGTCTTCAGTAGCAGCACGATGCCTGCCTGCGGTCGCCAAGCCCGAGCTTTGGAAGGAGCTGACAGGGCACTGGCACCTGCTTTCAGGAATCTGAAAACTTATCCATCCATCTCCAGAGTACAGAGAAGGTTTCTGAAAGCCTGTTGGGCCCCAAGCTTAGCAGCTGAACTGCTGTCATCAGGATGGCTCTCGCTCTCTGTCCGTGGAAGAATGGCACTTAGCTTTCCTTCTCCCAGCATTGAATTTCTATAGTCAGAACCCACACTCCTTCAATGTGAACCCCGCCAGGAGGGAAGAGGTAGTAAGGTGACCCGTCTCCCCTCTGAATTCAGTCTGTGCCACCCGCCAGGCTTGTCTTTAACCCAGGCCACTCGTAAGCTCCAGGTACCAAACTTCACTTAGCCCATCCTCTCCGGTCCTACGACCTACCACAGAGACATAGGCTGGCGACCCAATTACACAAGGACCCTTGACTTGGAAAGTTAGAATTACAGGCCAATGCTTGTTAGGAACTGCCCAGGTTGACTGCTGAGGCCCAAGACCTACGGAACGGACAAGAAACCACGCTGAGCCACCCACCCCCAGCCTGTGCTCTCTTCCTCCAAGGCCTGAGACGCGGTCTCCAGCTTCTACAGCTCTCTCCTGGGGAGCCCAGCCCTAGCTGCCTCTGTCTCCTCTCTCACTGAGACAGTCTGTCCCCACTGGACACAGCGGAGGCCTCGCTGCGCAGGGAGCGGGTGGGGGGTTTCTCGGTGTGGGAGACACGTAGTGCAGGAAAGTCGAGCAGCGGTGCTGTGTGCATGAGAGCAAAGACAATGCTGCTACCATAAGCGCTGGCGTGGGGCCCAGGAGGGCTAAAGGACATCAGTCTCCCGCTCGATCCCCACGTACTTGAGGGCATCAGCTTGGCTGTACCTGTCCCGGGACAGGAGGAGGAATGAGATTACTGTCAAGGCTTCTGTGACTGAACAGACAGAATCCCCTCTATTTTGCTTCCCCATCTCTCAGAGCAGTTTACAGTGCTCCCGCTTCTGGGGCAAAGCACCAGGGAGCAGAACAGAGGGAAAGACTTGACCACCACAAGACCCTCTCCTTCATCTGTATCGCCTACTTTATGCCCCCAAACAATTCTAACAGCCACCCTTCTGCCTTTGGAGCTACCTCCCAAGGATCATTTCTGGCTGCCTCACCTGTAATCAAAGAAGAGCTCTTCACCAGCTTGAATTGCCCTTTTAGCAAAGATTCCAATGCGATGATCCCCGTTCACCATGACCACTGCAAACAGGACAAAGCCAAGGCTAGGTTCCTAGTCAGCTCCAAGCCAATAATCGGCAGGTTCTGGGCTGATTTTCTCCCAGTTCCCAGCGAAAATATAAATAAAGTGGAGTTTAAAAGCAGTCAGTAAAGACAGTTGCCTCTCTGCTTTTAGATCTGTTATTTGGGCTGGTGATGTGGGAAAAGACCTATCTTTAAAAGATTCTTGTTTGTGGGAAAATCTTTATCATGTATTCAGTGAGAGAGCCAATTAACAAAATAGAGACGGAGACGCAGAACGATAGCAGACATTAAGCATGGTTGTCTTTGGACAAAAAATAACTCGGCAATGAAAAAAGACACATAATGGATAGAAACAATAGTAAATAAAGCATCCATCATCCACCCTACCTCCCAGGTCACTGGGAACTCACCTTTGGCATAACAGTTGGGGTTCACCGAATGGTTTGCAAATCGAATTTTGTTTCCTTTCCGGGTAGCATCTACTACAAAATCTATATAACGTAAAGAAAGATCATGGGTTCATCAGGCAAATCCACAGCTTCTCGAACCTGGTCTTAAAATCAATTAGATAGTAACAGAAATAATCCAGTGGGGGACTTTGAAGTCCAGCAGCATGCAGCATAAGAATGCAGCCTTATGGGGCGCCTGGGTGGCGCAGTCGGTTAAGCGTCCGACTTCAGCCAGGTCACGATCTCGCGGTCCGTGAGTTCGAGCCCCGCGTCAGGCTCTGGGCTGATGGCTCAGAGCCTGGAGCCTGTTTCCGATTCTGTGTCTCCCTCTCTCTCTGCCCCTCCCCTGTTCATGCTCCTCTCTCTGTCCCAAAAATAAATAAACGTTGAAAAAAAAAAAAAAAAAAAAAGAATGCAGCCTTATGTGGGCGCGTTCCCTTTGGGTCCCCCCCATTTTGCTGGAATTACAGATCCCCTCTTCCCATCTACTGGGTAGGGAGATTTCTCGGGTGTAAGTGCTCAGTGCTCCGATTATAAACACAACCCAGAAACGCAGGTTCTCCCAAAGCAAGTGAACTGTGGCTCGTGGTGTCTTGAGGTTCAACGTCCCCACCTTCCTCTGCGCATCTGCTGGAGAAATCACAGCTGATCTGAACGTGGACTACAGCAAGGGCAATCCGGTAGAGAGACGTGCCTGAGACCACCATGGGGCAAGAGAAAGAGGCTCCTTACCATTGTTGAGGTTGAAGAGGAAGCTGGACATGTATTTGTCATAGACCTTCCCCCGTCGATCAGCCTCGTCTTGAGAGATAAGCTGCAAAGACAGATAAGGAACAATCGGGGGATAAGGCTGTCTGCTCAGGGCATGGTACCCTGCCCTCAGAAAGGACTGGGAGGGGGCACTGTCACACACACATGCTTGCTGAGTATCAGGATGAGAGTCACAGGAGACAGAGCTCAAGTTACTGTATTCTATCTAAGCCCCTCCAGGCTGACCAGTATTAAGACTGAAGAGCATTCCCCGCCCACCCCTTTGTGTGGCCTGAATTGGCAAAGACTTTAAGAAGAGTGGTTTATCTCAGGATTGCAAACACTTCTGTGGGATCCCCCAAGAAGCCACACGGGAACTCAGCTGAGTTATTTAGAGAGTAAGTCACAGAAGTCTGGCCCACAGAAAATCAGGGTTTCTCATCAGTATCTCCCCAGAAAGGAATGTGGTCCAAACCGATAGCACTCACCTCACCACAGTATTCAGAAATGAATTCGTTCTTTTGCACAGACTCCTTAATGAAGGTGCCCCATCCGGCCACATCTGAGGGGGCCAGCAGCAGGTGCTGGGGAAGAGGGAGTCAAACCTCAGACTACAGGGCATGTGTGAGTGGGCGGTGTGTGTACTGGATGTGCACGTGTGCAGGGGGTGGGCAGGGTGGAAAGAACTAGCAACTGTTAAGAGGATCTGAAAACAGAAAAAGGTCTAAGCCATTCTGTTCTGGGGAGAGGCAAAACAGCAAAGGGAGGTGAGGAAAGGAAACATGACACCTCCTCCTCTAGGCCCGGGGACCTCCTAGACCTGAGTCGCTAGGGAGTCACTGCTACGGGTCAAGTACAAACAGACAACATCAATGATGCGTCCATCCTCTCTGCTCCTCTTAGTCTGGCCAGGTCAGGGGTCACTTTCCTAACTCCTCACCGGGACAGCAAACTTTCTTTATCTCAGTACGTGTGTGTCCTTTAGGATTTACCAAGCCCTTTCATGTAGAAAACCCCTAAGGGACCAATGGAAAGAGGCTGCTGGGGAATACTCAGTCTTTTCCCCTCCACCATCTGGCTCGCAGTCCTAAGAAAAGCCCTCACCTTCTTGAGGCCTCGCTGGATGCTGCAGTTTTTGCAGGAAACCACCTTGCAGTCCCAGTGCTCCGAGGCCCCGCAGGTGAGGCACAGGTCGGGGTCGCACTCTCGCACTGCCAGGTAGCAGGGACACTGCTTGGTATTACACTGGGTCTTACAGCGACAGCCAGGGAAACGATTCTGACCTGGGGAGGAGGAGAGGGGCGGGGGGAGGGGTGGGTTAGGAAAAGTAGCAGACTAAGCTGGCGCTCAGGTCTGACTCAGGGGTCAGCAAAGAAGTATATGTGATGTGTTCAAGGAGATCTGGCAAGTAGGAGAGAAGCTCCCTTGCTTCGTATAGTCAATTTTTTGTTTGTTTGTTTGTTTTCTTTCCTGAGAAAATGGAGTGGCTCCCAACATTCATGTCAAAAAAAGCAAGTTTGACTATGGAGATGTGTTTCCTAGAGATTCCTCAACAGTGCTCTTCCTTCCTCTTGTTGGTGTAATTTGGAAGGGAGGTGGTTAGGGGCCCAGAGAAAATGAAATCAGTGCTTTTCACTGGTAAATCATCACCATCAAAACAAGAATCATTTTGAGAACAGAATGCATCCGTTCTATGCCACCCTCCTCCACCCACTGCCCTCCCCAGCACAAGCACCTCTCTTCTGTGGCTAAGATTGATATCTGCTATGGGTTAGGAGGTATTTCCAGCACAACTGCCTGGGCACCTAGTTCTGCAGGCTCTGGATGCTGCTATTGAACTTCTCAGCCCTGAGTGGGGAAGGGCACAGTGTGATAAGAAGTCAAAGAGAAGCATGTTTAGCCTTTATCTTACTTCTGCTGACATCCAGACTGACCTGATAGTAAAACTCCGGATACTAAACTAAGATGGGCATACGCAGTGTTGTCACCTGTACATGTTGTAAAACAACACTTACAAAAGGAGGTCTGTGACAGCACCTTAAGGGAAAAAATTCCCACGTTTCTTAATTCTTCTCTGGAAGGCAAAGATGGGAATGTTTCTGATTTCTGTATAGTTGTTGCTTTTAGAATCAAACACCTATGGGTTTTTAAAACAATGACTTTTCCAGATCTTAAGGATCTTGTTTCCTCTGCAGAATGCTTAGAACACGGCAAAGAGGACATCAGAAGGCCCAGGGGCAGCAAGGGGCATGGGCGGGGAGGGAAACCTGGGGTGCACGGTGGCTGGCTGTTTCGGGAGGACCACAGGAGAAAACAGTGGAAACTTACAGTCCGGGTTGCACTGGCAGAACTTCTCACAGAAATTCTGCGTCATGATGCAGGGGCAGGTGCTGTCACAGGGGCGGTCTGGATGGTCGCAGGGCTGGTAGTTATACACTTGAGTGGAAGAGTTATCTAGGAGAGAAAAGAGTAGACCAGGACACTGCTGTGCCCGGGGCCCCTTACCGCCCTCCCTCCCACCTGCCCGATCGTCTCGACTGGAAGAGGCTGTCCCAGTCATGATCTTGGACACACGTTTAGCACCTGAAGTGAGAAGCCATCAGATATGATGGTTGTTTGTCAGCTACAACGGGGTGATTTGCCTCGTGGGGAGAGTGTGGAAATGGTCTGGGACTATAGGGCAGCCCATTCCAAACACTAAACGAAGTCTGGAACCTGGCAGATGGCGCGCTATGAAAGTCAGAGACCACAAGGCTCCTAGCTCTACCTCCTAAGAGGTGCGCTCAGCTGCAGTGAGAAGCTGAGCTGTTCTCAGCTGCTGCAGAGAAATCTGCCATCTGGGGAAGCAGTACAGGGTCAACAAGAGCGGCTGTAGGTGGGGCGGGCGGGTGACCACAGGGGTGAGACCTCACGCTGAACTGCCGAAGAGCACCCTGGTGCAACTTACCTTTCTTCAGCTGAATTTTCCTGCAGTGTGCAGCCCACAACCTGGAAAAGAGAGGCAGATGGGCCTGGGTCATGGCTCTGCACATTTGGGTAAATAACAACATGGCCTGCTTTGAGGGACTGTGGTTTGATCACCAGGGAGTATCCTCCCCGAATCCTTCCACCAGAGGCCCCTATCCTGCTAGATGGAAGCCGGAGTTCATCTGGAGTCCAGCTGGTCTATGCTTCAAGATTTAAATATAAAACAAACAAAGATGTATAAAAAAAAAACACAAAACCCAACCCTCTGTGTCTATTATGACGCTATTGTTTCTCCCTCTCCCCCCTCCCTCCCTCCTTCTCTTTGGGGAGGTGGAGATGTGGAAGAATTGCAGGATGGGGAGGTGGGAACTTTTCAGGAATCTGCTGACTGAACAAACCGAGAGGCAGAAGCCACAGGGACTTCCTTCTATATCTAGAATTGGTGTCAGTTCCTTCCTTGAGTAGGTGATAGTCATTAGGGAACCGAGGCAGGCAGAATGTTGAATTTAAAAAAAACCCTTCCAACCCTTAGCAAAGGCTAGCTAAAAGACGGTGTTATTGTGCAACTTAGAAAAAACAATACAAGAGCCAAAAGGAAAAACTCTAGTCAGAGTTGAGAAGTGAGAACAGTGGTCACCAACCACCCAATGAGGAGAAATGGCCTCAGGGTGGAGCCATGAGGCCAGCTCTCACCCTACTGGTCAGGAGCTTAAAGGGACGGCAGACGGTTATCTCCCAGTCCACAGCATCTAGGGATGGGAGAAGGAAGGGCTGGTCCAAGTCACAGACCCACAGGGAGCACTGAGAAGGCTGGCCCTCAGTTGTGCAATGCTAAACTCAAGAGGGAGGCAGTTGGGAAGTCCAAGGGGAGGTCAGAGCACAGGGAACAGAAAGTCCTTTGTCCAACCCTTGCCTGTGCTTTCTTTTCTTCTTCTGCGACGGGTTCATGAGCTCATCTGTTGGCAGCTTCAGGATAAGTGATTCTTTGACTGCAAACTGAAAGACCTGGAAGAGAAATCCAACAGGACTTGTCACTCCTTCTTGAGCCAGGTGGTCAGATAAGTGAGCCAGCCAGGCGCTGGGCTTGGGAGCATTCTGGAGAGCTCGAGGGCGGCTGACTGAGCATCTCTTCAATGGGGGGCGGGGGGAGGGGCACAGAGTGGGACTGAGATATCAGATCACTGGCCCTGGCATCCTGACATCAATTCTTAACTATTTATCCTGACTCTAGAAAAGAGAAATACTGAGCACAGTTACAGCTCTCCTGGTCAGTAGCTTTCATCTACACCTTTACCTACCAAGCCCTGAATGGAATGATTCTTACCAACATTATCTGTCTCTTCTGAGGAAGGGCAACTTTGGGTCCCTTGTATAACCGAGTGTAAGACAGGACAGGAGTGGTACCCCTTGGCTAAGTGCTAGCTCCCTCTGTTGGTATGAAGAGGCCAGACCCTTGTCTATTTTCATAGGCCAGCATTTCTGGAAGACTGGTTCCCTTCCAACATGCTTCTTCCCTTATAGCATTCGTTTTTGGCTTTTTTTTTTTTTTTCTCTCTCCTTTTTGGCTATAGGCCCTCTTGAGATTCCATGAAAACTACAAATCTTCTCAGGAAAATACAGGCAAAATTGTTTTGCCCACAATTCTGTAGATTTTCAGGTTAAGAACCTTTGCCTCAAGGAAATGGGCAATGAGCTCCAAGTGAAAGGGCACTTCCATTCATGGTTCTAGTGCATGTTCTAAGTAGAGGCATCATGAAGAAGAGGCCACAGAGACTCCTCCTGAAGTCAGGCTGCTAAGCAGCATGGCTCAGCTCGAGCATTCCTTTCTTATTGGATCGGCCCTAACACCCAACTGCTCCTTGAACCCTGTTCTTTAGTCTGTCTTCTCACTGCAGTCAGGCGGAGACTGATTGGGACATCAGGTCCCACGGCCTCCAAGCATCAGTGGCTGCTATCAAATTGTGATTCTAGTAACGGCATGAGTGAGAAGGGTGAGGTCCAGGCCCAGCTACTGGGGTGGCAATTAGAAAAGCTAGCGATAGAACATCTGGAGAAGAAAGCAACCGAGGAGACTGACAGAGGGGGTGACCACGGCAGCTACAGAAGCAGGAGCAGGCCAGATGAGAAGATCCCCAGAAAGACCTGGGGGTCCCTTTAGGAAAGGGGTACACATTTAGAAAGAAAGGCAGGAACCAGAAACAAACAACAACAACAACAACAACAACAACAAAAAGCTAAGAGAGGGCAAAAACACCCAGAAGAGTCAGATAGTGGCTAGAGACAGAAATGAGAATTCAGCAAGGAGGAGACCAGATTCCCCAAGCACGGCTAGGCCTGGCATCTGCAGAAACAGTCCCATGTTTGGGGAACCCGCCTTGTGGCTCAGAAGCACCTGCTCATGAGGGACTGAGCCTAAGACAGCTCCTTTTGAGACAGGCCACACAAGACGGCAAAAGGGCTGACAGAGCAGTGGATGAAAGGAGGGCCCTGCCTGTCCCAGCTCCTCTCCGAGAGTACCTGCTTGCACGTCTTAGTTCCCAGAAGTCTGGCTATGGAACAGAAGTTGTTGAAGTAGGTGCCATGAAACACTCGAAAGAGAGATTCCTCAGCCCCAGTCCATTCCACAGGCTCCGAGGGTGCTTCCACTACACAGAGCTGAGGGGGGGCCGGACTAGCCTTCTGCTTTGTGGGGGTCTGGCAGCGAGAGTTGGCCTCTAAGAGAGGAGGAGATGCGAGCAACAGGAGGAGAGAGAATGCAGTTGTCATCAGTCATTTGCCATATACTCCGAAGTACATCATTCTGCTTTAAATGGCAGAATAGTTAGGAATCAAAATATTCCCTGTCTCTACTGCCAACAGGCGAAGCCATAGAAAGGACTAACCATCTTTAGGGGTGCCTGGGTGGCTCAACTGGTTAAGTGCCCGACCCTTAATTTCGGTTCAGGTCATTATCTCATGGTGCAAGAGTTCAAGCCCTGCATCAGGCTCTGCACTGAGAGCATGGAGCCTGTTTGGGATTCTCTCTTTCTCTCTCTCTCTCTCTCTCTCTCTGCCCCTCCCCACCTCTCTCTCAAAATAAATAAACAAACTTTAAAAAAAAAAAAAAAAGGAAGAACTAACCATGTTAAAAAAGTAGTAACGTTAAGTGTTAGGCAGTGATCCTGCGTTTCCCAGAGGCCTTGCATAGGAAGAAAGGATCGCTTTCTGTTCAGTGTACCTGAAGAACTGGAGGCCCAGTCATTGCCTGTATCCCTGTCACTGTCCCCTTCTTTAGTCTCAGCCACAGCAGAGGCTGAAGTGTTGGAGCAGGAAGCACTGACCATGTGGTGCCTTCGTCGGCGACGCCCGGAGCACTTAGAGCGAGGGTTGTGGAGCATGGCGTACTCCTTCGCTCCTTCCTGTAATGTACACGTTACAGGTGGGAGACAGGAACAGGCCCAGGGTCGCCATATTGATCCCATCATTACAAACCCCCTTCTTCAACGCCTGTGCTTACATGCAATGACACTGTCTATGTTTTGCTCTGTGCTATGTAAGTGTGACTATGTAAAAGCTGCTTAACCAGCATTCTAAAACTTACAAATTTATACCTCTTCACAGAAGAGCTGCCTTGTAAAGTAATATTAAAACAGATATAATCTGTGCATCTTCAACTTTCCAGTGAGTTGGGTCTAAAACTCATTTGCATGTTAGCTATTTGGAATTTGAGAACACATTCTCCTGTGGAAGAGGAAATGAGGTTCAGAGAGGAAGGGACCTGCTTGAGCATATGTAGCTAACTGTTCCAGAATGGGTACAGAATGAGGGCTCCCCATCCCCTGGCCACACTGTTTTTTTCATTCTACTTGCACTGCTTCTGTTTCAATAATAAAATATGTAGTCCCTAAATTTGTCCAATATCACTACTTACTTCTCCCAAATCAGTTTATTAGACTTGGAAGAATACTGCTTCATTACTTTATAGCTATACTTTATTTAAAAAAAAAAAAAGACCCAATAACTATCACACAACTTGATCATCTACCTTCTCACCAGACCTGGTTCCCAAACACTTCTAGCTGTTTCTGAAAACTAAATCTACGTGAAAAGGATAAAGATTTGCCATTACTAAGGATATTCAGACTAATATCCTGTAGGCCCTAAAGGAAATTCCAAAAGTGAAGTTTTAAAATTAACTGAATGTGAAGTTTTAAAATTAACTGAATGTGCTCATCCTACAATGTGACGTACACAGCATCACTTACAATGTATTCATGATCAAAAGATTTAACATAAATATAACTAAGGCTCCAGAGCTAATTCTAGTTCATGGGAAATAGAGGATACAAAAACAAGTTCAGTAACACCAGGAGAAAACCACAAATTCAGAATTTGGGACAGTATCCTACTAGACAATGAGCCTGGATTTTTCAAAAAGGAAAAAAAAAAATGGTGTGATTACTTGACATTAAAGGAGACTGAAACGACATAATAACCAAATATGATGTATGACTGGATGGCCTTGGTTAAAAAAAAAAACAAACAAACCCAAACCCAGCTACTCTTGGTACAGCTGAAAAAATTTAAATATGGAACTGACAGATGATATTATTAAATTCTCTGAAAATTTTTTAGGTGTAATAATGTGGTTATATAAGAGAATGTCTGTATTTTTAGGAAGTGCATGCTGACATACTTAGCAAACAAGTATCTCAATGTCTGCAACTTATTTTCAAATTGCTCAGCAAAAGATATGCATATACAAATAGAGGGACAAAGCAAATATGGAAAAACTATCATTAAATCTAAGAAGATATCTTTCACCTTCCTTCCATGATCGAGATTGAGGGAAAAACAGTCCAGCATTATATTTGAAAAATGCACTGATTTCTAAAAAGCAATAAAAGAAAAACTGTGCACAGACAGTTCTGTAAGTTAAACACACACACACATAGACATACATTTTGGGCACTGACAGCATCTTTTGAAACATGTACAGGGTCTCAGGGTAATTGCTGTGAGAAAGACAACATCTTTTTACTTATATAAATGCTGGTGTTGGGGCGTCTGGGCAGCTCAGTCTTCAGCTCAGGTCATGATCTCAAGGTTCGTGGGTTTGAGCCCCACATCGGGCTCTGTGCTGACAGCCTGGAGCCTGCTTTGGATTCTGTGTTTCCCTCTCTCTGCCCTGCCCCTGCTTGCACTCTGTGTGTGTCTCTCTCTCTCAAAAAATTAAACAGTAAAAAGTAAATAAAAATAAGGGGCGCCTGGGTGTCTCAGTAGGTTAAGCGTCCATCTTCGGCTCAGGTCATGATCTCGCGGTTTGTGTTTCGAGCACCCGGTCAGGCTCTGTGCTGACATCTCAGAGCCTGGAGCCTGCTTTGGATTTTGTGTCTCCTTCTCTGCCCCGCCCCCACTCACACTCTGTCTCTCTCTCTCTCTCAAAAATAAGTAAACATTAAAGAAAAAAAAAAAACGCTCTTTAAAAAAATATATATAAGAATAAAAAAATAAATGCTGGTGTTGATATAACACAGTGTAATTTTTTTAAGTGTGGAATAACTTAAAAAGTATGGACTCTGGAGCTAGACCAGAGCTTGAATTTCATTACTGCCAAACCACTGACATTAACAAATCTTGGACAAAATATGTAGCTTCTATAACCCATAGTTTCTCCACCTCAGGATGTTGTCCGTAAGCAAGAAAGTAAGATAATATATGTTAAGGGCCAGCATGCTACTTGGCACACAGGAAGGAGTCGACCCATATAGGGGAAAAAGTAGAGAAAGTCTGTTTACTCTTTTGCTATTATCACATGGCTCATTTTCCAGATGTATACCCAGGGGCACTTTTTACCATCTTTTCTTCTATTCTCCCACTAAAGATGGTCCCAAAGGCACTTGGCTCTATAACCTATTTTTAATTGGTAGCAGAAATCAAGGTATTTCATTCTTTACCTAAGCTCACTGTAGTGTGCAGAAAGCAAAACTGTGTCTTTGGCTGGTCCAAGTGAACCTATTCCCTTCTCGTTCTAAGTGTACTGCCTTCCCACACGAATGCAGGAGAATTTATGCTGCCGCATAAAGTCTGTCCATCAGGGAAGGGCCCATCTGGCTGTTTACCTTACAATAAGACATGGGTGCTTTCATGTGTTATTTCTCGTATGTTTCTATGCATTTAAAAGAAGACAGCAAAGAAAATGCCATTACAGATACACACATGCCCTCCTCACGCCACGAGACTAATTTCATAGTCCTTAGTATTTAGGAGCTCCTAAAGAGCAGAAGTCCTGTTTTATTTGTGCTTTGTGACCCCCCAGAGTGCTACATACTGGCTCATCTGGTTTGTATTCCCAGGAGCAGAAAACTGAAGGGCCATTTCCTGCTCAATTTTCAGCAGATTTAACAATGGCAGAACAGTTTAAGAACATATCAGCAAGGAGTGACTGGCTGGTTCAGTTGGCGGAGCGTGCAACTCTTGATCTAAGGGTCATGAGTTGGAGTGCCAGGTTGGATGTAGAGATTAGTTAAATAAATAAAACTTAAAAAAAAAAAAAAAAGAACATACCAGCAAAAGGAAGCAGTCTGTGCCACATGGTTCTGGTTCAATCTTGATCTCTTTGTTCTTGCGTTTATATACATTAGGGGTGGCGTGAAAAGCTGGAAAACACAAAATTGTCCTGTTTCCAATGGTTCATCCACTTGGCAGGATGGGGAAGAACAAAATCCAATTAAGGAGCCATGGTGGGAAAATTTAGATATAAACAGCTACCATCAAGGTGCGCAAAATTTAATCATTTCTGACATCAACACAACCCTTTCAAAGCTAACAGGTGCTCAGGGACTCGTATGTTGCTGGTTATTCTGTCCTGACCATGCGAAACACATTGCACCACAACGGTACAAGTGAATAGAGAACCACCCTTTGTAAAACCAGCGTCAGGTCAGAAGCCAGGAACTCTGTATGATTAACTAAAATAAACAGAAGGACGCAGTGGTTGGGGATGGAGAACAGGAGAGTATTTCAGAGTAGCCCCACTCACGGTGAAGGAAGCAATCGTATTTGAAGCAGCGTCGGCAAAAAAGTGTGTGGAAGGAATGCAGAGACTGCTCCCGCTGCACGGACTTGGCGTTGGGGCCGTCGATGTTGGGTGTGCACTGAGGGGGAAGCGCATTGGGGTCTGACATCTCCGTCAGCTCCCGGTACCTATTTTTAAAAAGAGAGAGAAGAATTCCTTCCAAGGAAACGTCTTCACTGAGAAAGTACAGATCGCGCACTGACAGTCATCCAGGTACAGTCGGCCAAGGGAGCATGGGTGCTTTTTTACGGGGCTTGCTGATGGCAGGGTGGCGTATACCTAAGTGGGTGCACCACTGCACCTGTGCTGGGCTGGGCACATGTCTGCAAGCAAAGAGAGAGACAGATTTGGAAAGTATGGTGCTGGAGTAACTCTCCAGAAAAATGCAGAATTTTAGAAGTTCGCTGCCCGAAATTACTTCAAAGCCAATGAACAATGCCCTTTAATATGGGAACGGGTATTCAGAGGTAAGCAAATGAAGCAGGAAACAATCAGAAGTGCGAACAAATCATAGCGCACTTACCAGAAACAAGGTTTTTTATTAACCAAATTTAGGCTTGAATAAAAGTTTTGCTTGAGCGCTCTACATGGCCTGAGTGGAACGGCCTTCCCTACCTCTCCTTCATGTCATCCGGGACACCGTTCTCAGGGAACATCGAGGCAATTGCACTGAAGATCATGTCGTTTGGGAACTGTTTCTTGGAACTCTTTTTGTTGCCTGAGTTGGAAATGACAAAGAACTCCTGAGCTATAATCAAGGATGCAAACAAAGCTGTTTGGTCATTTTCCCTCTGTCACAGCATTTTGATTACAGCTGCTTTGCTAACCCAACCGCTGACTGTTTAGGAACACATAAAGAAAGTCAATGCTACCTGGGTTTATCTAATAGGTTACCAGTAATAAGGAAATCAGCATCATCTATACATTAATGACAAAATCCATGTTCCAAGAGAGAATCTAGAGGGGGAAAACAGGAGTTTTCATGGAGAGATGTGGATATTGAAGAATGCCATCATAACGATGATGCTGAAGAACAAGACTGATGTTACAGCTTTGTTGTAACAAGACAGAGGCACTACGTCCCTGGACGTATAGTATAAGTAAGTACCATGGCACATAATTAAACATTAAGTTAATTAAATATTAACAACATGGAAAAATGCTTACGAGAGAAGATCAAATACAAAGGGATATAAAATTGTGTATGTGTGCGTAACTGTGGCATGATCCCATTTCACATAATGCATATAAAACACGTTGTTTTGTATGTGTACTTTTTTTTATTATATATGTACTTTTAAAAACTTGAGACACAGTTGACATACAACATTATATTCGTTTTAGGTATGTGTATGTGTATATTCTGTGTGTGTGTGTGTGGATACACACACGCACACACACACACACACACACACATTTTTTAGGTCTAGAAGAAAACATTAATGCTGGTTATTCCTAGGTAGTAAAATTATAGGATAATTATATTTTCTTCTTTATAATTTTCCATGTCTCCCAAACACACTACTCTGTTTCCTTCAGAGTGAACCAAGTGAGAAGCACCAGCAGCCTTTAATAATCAACAAACCTTTCTGTTTCTCCCTTTTTCCCTCTCCCTGTCACTTTCAGAATGGAATATCTACCTTCAAGAGCGTGTCGTTTTCTCTTTCTTGTCACTGGCAGATCTTCTTTGCTGTCATCTTGCTTCCCATCTGAGGTGTCATTGTGCCCTTCCTCCTCTTCATCTGAGTATTGATTCAGAGCATCTACCAACTCCAGGAAAACAGCATCACTAATCAGAACAGATCCAGGGATCATCTCTAAAACATAAAGATTAGATGGCTGAGCTGTGGTCATTTCATGTTCCCTTAGTCCTCCTAGGAAGGTTTTCTCGTATTCACTCCTGAAGTACAACTTACGTTATATAACATAGGTACATTTTTATATGAACAGTCAGGAAATTACAATACTTTGATTGGCTCTTACAGCTGCAACAATCAAGCTGGCTAGAGTGGGAAATCCAGTTATATAGGCTTTACTCTAACTGGGATAGTTCACTTCCTCAGTCACAGATCAACCTGTATTTATGGTCCAAAATCTCACAAAGGTGTACAAACAATACAAGTGGGACAGGAAAAGAATGATAACATGAAAATT
Organism: Lynx canadensis; assembly: GCF_007474595.2. Lineage (NCBI taxonomy): Eukaryota > Metazoa > Chordata > Mammalia > Carnivora > Felidae > Lynx > Lynx canadensis. The sequence continues at coordinate 40,586,928 of NC_044316.2, forward strand.
TACTTGGTTTTGCTGCTGATGGGTTGCCAGTGACGTCTTTGAGTCAAAAGACAGCATTATCTTCTTAAAATCATACTCTCTGGTTACACTAACAACTTAGGATAAAGTCTTTGAACACTAGGGGGCGCAGTAGATAAATAATGCATTTTCAACAGTACCCACAACTGTCAAAAGAGCTGGAAAGTCAGAATGTTACAATTTCTGGGAGATCTAGGATATATCTGGATCAAAGTAGGACAGAGAGATTATGCTCATTGCCATTCTCAGAGAAAGAGAAATGAAGAACAAACTGGCTTTGGATGGATTTATGGAAAACTCCTAAGATCATACTTCTCTGTGCACTACACTATCTCCTCAGCCACTGATTACTACATATATAAAATCCTTTTATGTTGCAACTCCTTTTACAATTTAACTGGGGACATTTTTAATATAAAATTTTTAGTCCAGCAATCGAAATATTCTTCAGTGTGTACACCGTGAGGTAGCAAATAAAAGCAAGATGATGATGTACCAAAGAAGGGGCACCATTTTAATAAAGTTTTCTCCCAAAGATCCCAGTACCACTACCTTCTTCACCGTGGACTTTCCCATCATAGTTATTGATGAGCTCCTCAATGAAAGTCTCATCTTCTTCTTTCACCTCATCTCCCATGTAGGGAATATTGCACAAAACTGTCTCATCTTCTACCTGAAATCAAACCAGATGTGATTCATTCCATGAATTCACTAGGCAGCTCCTCTTTCCTGTTTAATAGAATCTTTGCTGGGCCTTTTTTGATGCTTGAATTTCCTGAAAACACCTTTGGTTACAGAGTTTCCTGAATTTTTAAAGACTGGCCATTCTGTGTTGCCAACAAAACTTCAAACGGAAGGGGGCAATGCTACTCTTAGGGAAAAAAGTCAGTTTAACTACTTAAGGATATTAACTACCAAATGTTTAGCCTACTACTGACAATGATATTTCCAACAACATTTAGAATTTGCCAGCACATTTATTTTTCACAGTGATTCCATCTATTATCTACAAAACATCATTGTAAAATAGGTATAAATATCACTTAAACAATAGTCTAAAAAGTCTTCAATTCTAATTCTTATCATAAGTAGAGATACATAAATGAAAAGGAAGGCTTCCAAGAGTATAATCTGCAATATAACCAGAATATTCAGAACAGAACCTGAGCAACCATAGAGTTTCTGGGTAGTCTCTTATACATACTAGGACTAAACTCCCATAATCATAATAAAAAATTATGATTACAACTCAGGTCGATCACACTCGATGGGAACCTAAAGTCAACTGCAGTATGAGCTATGAATATTTCCTGGCTAAAGAAAATACTAATGGATTTTTGTTATTGTTGTTGTTCAGCAGAAAACACAGCCATTCTTAATTCCCCAAGTAGTAAGTAAAATTACTGTGAAGTTTTATTCTAAGAGAGGATTCCCTTCTGTAAACCTATATCCTATTCCTGCTGTCACCAGGCAGATGATAAGCAATGCCAGTATTTAGACAGGACTGATTATCAGAACCAAAACTAACCCGAGCAGGAGTCAGCATAAAGGCCCAGATGTAAGGCTCTTGAATCCATGTGCCCCTCTATTATTTCAGTTGCTTTCACAGTATCTTGCCTTTAGGGGGTTCAGAAAGGATCGCTCCATCAGCAGGGAGATGTCAACCTGCTTAAGCCTCAAGTGTCTGATTTAGACTGCATTTAACTTCACATGTTACAAAACTGGGCCAAAGTAGTAAGGGAAAATTGGAGTCTTGCCCAGTCTCATTCATTCAAAAAAGAATAAGCATTGGAGTGCCTGGGTGGCTCAGTTGATTAAGTGTCCAACTCTTGATCTCGGCTCAGGTCATGACCTCAATGGTTTGTGGGATTGAGCCCCCAGTCTGACTCCGCTGACAATGTGGAGGCTGCTTGGGATTCTCTCTCCTCTCTCTTTGCCCCTCCCTGGCTCACATGCTCTGTCTCTCTCTCTCTCTCTCTCTCTCAAAATAAATAAATCTTAAAAAAAACAAAAAAAAAAAACTAGCATCAACTCAGAAGGACACTTCAGAGAGCACAAAACCTAATGAGTTAGAATAACGTGTGCTATATGTACGTGTGTGTGTGTGTGTGTGTGTGTGTGTATAGAGAGAGTAAGTAAATTACAAAAACAGTCTGTCCTGCATGCCCAAGCTTTGTTAAGTACAATCTGACAATCTTTACCCTAAGAGGAGTGCCAGCACACCAACACAGGATAATCATACAGTTTATACAATCACCACAGTGCTTTTTAATACATACCATAAAGTTCTGCTGGAGAGGGGACCAGGAATACATGATGGGAACCAAGGCAACTGTGTTCAGAGACCTCATTAACATATGTTGGCTTGCAAATCCTGGGAAAATGCTCTCTATGGTACACTGAAATATAAGCAAAGACATGGGGAGGGAAAGGCAAGCACATGACCCGAGAGAACTGGAGCGGGGCACCTAGGTGGCTCAGTCAGTTAAGTGTCCAACTGGGATCGAGCATTGGGCTCTGTGCCAACAGTGTGGAGACTGCTTGGGCTTCTCTCATGGGCTCAGGTCATGACCTCAATGGTTTGTGGGACTGAGCCCCTTGTCTGACTCTGTGCTGACAATGTGGAGGCTGCCTGGGATTCTCTCTCTCCCTCTCTCTCTGCTCCTCCCCCACTTGTACTCTCTCTCTCTCTCTCTCTCTCAAAATAAATAAACTTAAAATTTTTTTTTAATTTAAAAAAATTAAAAAGAGAACTGTAGTTTCCTTCTAAAATGGTCCCAGTAGTCTTCTAATTCTTACAAATTAATAGGTTGAGGATTTTGCAACAATCAGCTCCTAAAAAAGGAACCACTGGATTGTAAAGCTGTGGAAACTGTCTCTTATTCACCTTTGTATCATCTACAGACGCCAGCATGGTGCCTCTCACACCCAACTGGTGTTTATTTCAATGTAAAATTGCTGCTCTCCTTGGACTGTCCACAACAGCAAAAGGCCTCTGAAAGTCCTAGGAGATGAGGAAGTTTTCCTGAGTACCTACACTTTAAGACAGTTGGCCTCAACTTAGCTGCAGAGGTGATGGAGACAGTAGGGGGAAAGCAAAGCAGTACAGAAATTAGAGTCATATTCTGCTTTGGAGAAGAAAATTGCTCAATATACAATCCACTTTTTACATCTTAAAAATATTATCTCGGGGTGCCTGGGTGGCTCAGTTGGTTAAGTGTCCGACTTCAGCTCAGGTCATGATCTCACAGTCTGTGAGTTCGAGCCCCATGTCAGGCTCTGTGCTGACAGCTCAGAGCCTGGAGCCTGCTTCAGATTCTGTGTCTCCCTCTCTCTCTGCCCCTTCCCCGCTCATGCTTTGTCTCTCTCTGTCTCAAAAATAAATAAAAACATTAAAAAATATATATTATCTCTTAGGGGCACCTGGGTGGCTCAGTTGGTTAAGTATCTGACTCTTGATTTCAGCTCAGGTCATGATCTCATGGTTCGTGAGTTCAAGCCCTGAGCTGGGCTCCTTGCTGACAGTAGAGGCTGTTTGGGTCTCTCTCTCTCTCCCTCTCTCTGTCCTCTGTGTCTCCCCTGCTCATGCACGCACGTACATTATTTCTCTTCTTCTCTCTCAAAATAAACAAATAAACTTAAAAAGAAAGATAAATTTATTTTAAAAAATATTATCTCTTTAAGACTAGAATGATTTTTAGATTTATAACAAGGAACATTCCTTTGATCAATATATTCCTGCTCATTATCCTGGATCCTCTCTTTCCAATACCAAAACACCGAGGTGCCAAACAAGGCACAGACAGGGTTGTTTTGAAGCTCGTACACAGAGCCTAAAGTAGACACTAACTGTTTCATTTTTCTGTTAAAAAAAAAAAAATCAAAAGGGGCACTTGGGTGGCTCAGTTCATGATCTCACACAGTTCGTGAGTTCGAGCCAGCCCCACATCGGGTCCTCTGCTGTCAGCCTGTCAGTGCAGAGCTCACTTCGGATCCTCTGTCCCCCTCTCTCTACCCCTCCCCTGCTTGCACTCTCTCAAAGATAAATATTGAAAAACAAAAAACACTCAGGGGGCCCTGGCTGGCTCACTTGGAAAAGTGTACAATTCTTGATCTCCGGGGTTGTGAGTTCAAGGCCCATGTAGGGTGGAGAGATTACTTAAAAATAAAATCTTAAAACCCTCATGATTATACCCACTAACTGAGGAGAATAATAGGTGAATAGGCTATTCTTTAAGCTACAGATTTACTACCCCAGTTATTCAAAATTGACTACAATAACTATATCCATTATCCTTATTTTCTAATAAGTCATAAATATAGAAAAACAACAACAAACAAACAACTTAAGTCCAAGGAAACAAGGAAGGCTGAGCTTAGACACCTGGAAGTACCTTTTTGAGAAAAGGATGCCCACTCACAGGCTTCATCAACTGCACAGGTTGGACACGAAGCTTCTTCCATTCTTCATTGAGGATCTGGGTTTTTTCTTGAACCTTTGCAAAATTTGCTACATATAGAGCCTGGAAAAGCCAAGGGAACAATGCTTAGAATTTTAAGAGAAGAGCCCAGCCTGGGGCACCTGGGTGGCTCAGTCAGTTAAGCATTGGACTTCGGCTTAGGTCATGGTCTCACAGTTTGTGAGTCCAAGCCCTGTGTTAGACTCTGCACTGACAGTGTGGAGCCTGGAGCCTGCTTTGAGTTCCGTGTGTCTCTTTCTCTGCCCCTCCCCCACTCACCTCTGTCTCTTTCTCTCTCTCTCAAAAAATAAATAAACATTAAAAAAAAAAATTTTTAAAGCCCAACCTTCTACATTAGATCAATATATTAAAATAGATAACTCATCACACGGGAGTTAGTTTTTACCTTCGCGCCCATATTTGCCTGAAGCCGCTTCAGTTGTCGGAGTCGCATGTATTCAGATTTAACTTTTCTTTTCCAGTAAGTGATACATTTGGAAGTTGGGGGGTTTGAGATATCCATTTTGCTGTAATCCAAGAAGAGTCAGAGATGAGAAACAGCATTTTACTACCTGGAAATGAAGAATTCCTCAAACTCAAATCAATGTGGTCAGTCATGCTTCCCTTCCCACGGCATGTATTCATAAAAACACAGTTTAAAGAACCCAAATCTGTGAGCTCAACAAAAGGTTTCAATTAAAAAAAAAAAAAAAAAAAAAAAAAAAGGTTTCACATCAGCACTTCCTGTTCTGCAGCCTCCGTTCTCCTGTGGCACCTCATTTTTAATTCAGTACTCAGAAGTTCTCTCATGGGTATTTGAGGATGTGGATTCCTTGGACATTTGGAAGCCCACTCAATACCTTGTCTAAGAGAAATGTTCTGCAAGAATCAAGTTAATACCAAAGAGCTTCAGGGAAAGATCCACCCACACTACAAAACTGTACCTGCCAAATTGTCTCAACCCACCACATGCCTAACAATAAAGGTAGGATATGACAACAGCATAATATCATCTCCAACCCAACAGCAAGGCACACAGAAATAGAACACTGCAAATCACTTTTTTATTGGACCGGGGGGGGGGGGTGTTTGAATTAAGGTTCAAAGTTCTAAGAAAGTACTTACTGTAACACACTCTACCTACCTCATAGAATGCAAGGGGAACTGTCTGGTTTTATAACGTGCCTTCTGTTCTTCAGAGGGATGGCAAGACACTAAGGCAAAACGAATGTTCAGCTTTTCAAAAGAGAACAGACAGTGATTTTAAGTCAACGGAGCATATTTAGACCCTGATACCTTAAGTAGGATGCTCACCCAGAACTACAAAGACTTCGAGGTCTCTGCTACCACTATTTCTGCATGGAAGTCAGGCCTCGATCATACTGGATGACGCTTTATTTTATCAAATTGTAGTCTTCCAGGCATGTGTACAAATTTATTCTCACAATTACACAATCGAGTTCCCTGCTTCCGCTTTTTCTGAACCAATTTCTAGGCTCAGCCGGCAGCCCCATCAATTGTTTTAGGGAAAGAACAAATATTAAGTACATGTAAAAATTCAGTAACATCTATAAGGTTATGCTTTTGCTCTATTCTAACTACTGAGGTTTCCTAGAGAACTAGTTCTATTCATTTCACCTAGCATTTTAAGTTAATGAAAACATTATAAGGGGCTATGAAGAGCCAATATTTGAAACGAAAACTAAAGTTTCAGGCCTTCTTTTTTTTAATTTTATGAAAAAAAAATTCTTTGGGGGTTTAAGAACATATTTCTTCTTTTTTTAAAAAAAAAATTAATGTTTATTCATTTTTGAGACAGAAAGTGAGCACAAGCAGGGGAGGGGCAGAGAAAGAGGGAGACACAGAGTCTGAAACAGGCTCCAAATGTGTGAACGAAGAGATCATAACCTGAGCTGAAGTCAGATGCTTAACCGACTGAGCCACCCAGATGCCCAAAGAACATATTTCTTCTAAAGATGCATTTTTCAATTACCTGTTTTTCCCCATAAGAAATGACAGCACTGACAAGAAAACAGCAAAATATAACCCACTGTCTCACATCTATCACAGTCAGACATGATTATAACATCTCAGGCACGTGAACTTTAAGAGACTGTACCTGATTGTTTCGTTTGAAGAATCAAATGGATCGGTGAAACATGATGTTAAATTTAGTAAATTTAGAGGACAGAAGGAATAGCAAAGAAGCAGGCAGACTCACTGTGTTTACTATTAACTCAATCAAGTGATTCAAACTCTTAAAAACAGAATTCCGTGTGAGTTAACTATTATCTCTCTGGGGGAAGGGAATGAAGCAACAGCATAATCTAAGACTCTGAATCCCAGGCTGCTAAGGTGTTGAGTTACAAAAAGGAAAAAAGTTACACAGACTTGAATTTCTTTCCCCACAAATTGCACTGTCTCTCTTCCTCCGACATCTTTTAAATACTTCTCATTCCTCATGGAATGGGGCCAAAGGAGGGACCATAATTCAGTGAGACTTCATAACCTCCTAAAAAATGGTTTTGAACTGCAACCTTTCTGACATTTTCTGGGGGAGCTCATTTCCCTCTTTGAAATAGTAAGCTTACGGCAGGTTGCTCAGTCCATTTAAAACTGGGGATCAAGGGGCACCTTGGTTAAGCATCCGACTCTTGACTTCGGCTCAGGTCATGACCTCATGGTTTGTGGTTTCAAGCCCCACATCAGGCTCTTGTGCTGACAGCACAGACTCTCTCTCCCTCCCTCAAAATACATAAAAATAAAATGTTAAAAAAAAAAAAAAAAAACAACCTGGGGATCAAATAATGGAAAAAGAATAAAATCCACAGCTGCTAGGGGGTGTGTGTGTGTGTAGATTTTAGAGATGCCCACAGAAAAATATCAATTTTTTGTTAAAGAAATTATAATTGTGGGGCGCCTGGGTGGCGCAGTCGGTTAAGCGTCCGACTTCAGCCAGGTCACGATCTCGCGGTCCGTGAGTTCGAGCCCCGCGTCGGGCTCTGGGCTGATGGCTCAGAGCCTGGAGCCTGTTTCTGATTCTGTGTCTCCCTCTCTCTCTGCCCCTCCCCCGTTCATGCTCTGTCTCTCTCTGTCCCAAAAATAAATAAACGTTGAAAAAAAAAATTAAAAAAAAAAAGAAATTATAATTGTGGGGTGCTTGGGTGGCTCAGTCGGTTGGACGTGCAACTTCGGCTCAGGTCGTGATCTCTCAGTCATGAGTTCAAGCCCCACATCAGGCTCTGTGCTGACAGTTTAGCCTGGAGCCTGCTTCGGATTCTGTGTCTCCCTCTCTCTCTACCCCTCCCCACTCACACTCTATCTCTCTCAAAAATAAATAAACATTAAAAAATTTAAAATAAAAGAGAAATGATTTATAATTGAAATGTGATCTACAGTCTGTCAAAAGAGATGACAGGACACACAGTCCAATAATTAATGGCACTATTTCTAATTTTACTCAAGTGTTTTATATGGCCAGAGGAGTACACACATATACATGAAAATGCCATTGACTTTTAACCAATCACAGTGTAAAATAAGCCACACTTCCTCCTTTTACAATTAATGTGATATTTGAGTCTCATGTGACCATGAGCTAATATTTATTTTTCTCGGCTTTTGAATGGGTCTCCAAAGTCTCTAAAAGTTTATTTGGCAGTTGGTTGGCCCCCACAGAGTGTAGAAGGAAGACGAGACATACTGTTTGGAACAGATAGGTATAATTTAAATAAACACCTGAAACACAGCCATAAGATGGGTTTTCATAGCGGCAGAATGCTGACCAACAACTACCACTTCAAAGATTTTATTTTTCTTAATTTAAAAAGCAAACAAACAAAACCTCAACATTCACTAGAACATATTTGGATAAATGGGTTCATGTAACTTGGGCAAAGGGGGTGGCACATAAAAACTACTTTATATTTCTACTAGATTGATTCTTTAGTTCCTGACACATACAAAACAGCCATGTATATTCCAGTTAAGTGCGAGGCCAGTCCTTAAGAGCTTTTCATTATATTCACTTATACACTGAAAATAAACATATGCTGGGGCGCCTGGGTGGCTCAGTTGGCTGGGCATCCAACTTCAGCTCAGGTCATGATCTCACAGTTCCTGAGTTCGAGCGTCGCATTGGGCTCTGTGCTGACAGCTCCGAGCCTGGAGCCTGCTTCACAGATTCTGTGTCTCCTTCTCTCTCTGTTCCTCCCTCGCTTGCACTCTGTCTCTCTCTCAAAAATAACATTTAAATAAATAAATAAATAAATAAATAAATAAATAAATAAATGCTGTTTTGATCTAGAAATTTAAGTCTTTATATATATAAATAACTCCTCTACAACTCAACAAGATTACCCAATAAAAAGTGGGCAAAAGATTTGAACAGATACTTCCAAAAAAGATACTGGAATGGCAAACAAGCACACAAAAAGATACTTAGTATCAATATTAGTCATTAGCGAAGTGCAAATTAAAATCTTAAAATCAAAATGATGGATTACTACACACCTGTTAGGATGTCTAAAATCAAAAAACTGGTAATACCAATTGGTGAGGATGTGGAGTAGCGGGAATCCTTACATGCTGCTGGTTGGGAGTGCAAAATGTAGAGCCACTTAGGAAAACAGTTTGCTAGTTTTGGGGGTTCATTATTAAAGTTAAACATACACTTACCACACAACCTAGCATACAGTTTTTATCATTTATCCAAGAGAAATGGAAACATATGTCTGCACAAAGACCTCTACACAAATGTTCACAGCACCTTTATTCATAATAGCCAATAGGTAGAAACAACACAAATATCTATGGAGTGCCAAATGGACACAAATGACAGTTTGTCCATAGGATGGAATACTACTCAGCAATAAAAGAGGAGGAGTTCCTCATTCCTACATGCACAATATATCTCAAAAGCATTACGCTAAGTGAAAGAAACCAGGCACAAAAACCCATGTACTATATGAATCGTTCTACTAGAATGATTCTACGAATGGCAAATCTACAGTGACAGAAAGCAGATCAGCGGTTGCCAGGTGCTGAGGTTGGAGAAAGGGATTAAATGGAAAAAGCATGGGGCGCGTGGCTGGCTCAATTGGTAGAGCACGTGCCCCTGGATCTCAGGGGTTGTAATCTCAAGACCTACACTGGGTGTACAGATTACTTAAAAATAAACCATCTTTAAAAAATAAAAATAAAATAAATGGAAAGAAGCATAAAAGAACTTTTTTGGGATGATGAAAATATTCATACCATGGCTGTGGTGTTGGTTATATGACAATGCACTTTTATGAAAACTCCCTGAACTGTATACATAAAATGTGAATTTACCATATGTAAATTTCTACCTCAGTAAAGCTGATTAAAGAAAAAACTAAGTCTTGATGATATATCAATCCAGTAATTTTCTAGACTTCTACTATTAAAATCAGCAGGCAATCCTACCTTTTAAAAAAACTTTGAGTGACTTCTCAATGAATAACTACGGTGGGATGATCAATGCTGATTCATTAACTGTAAAAAAAAATGTTACACATATGCTAATATGATGTTAATAAGGGAAACTGGATATGGAATTGATGGAAACTCCTTGTACTGTATATATTTTTTCTGTAAATTTAAAACTGTCCTAAAAATTAAGTTTATTTTTTAAAAAGATTGATAATTGGAAATAAAAACTACCTTATTTACATATCAAATCTCCACAAAAAGAAAACTATAAAACTTGGAAATCTTTCCCCATTAAATTGGATCTCAATTTCCTTCAAAGGCTAAAACCAGAATGCAGTCTGTCACTAGCTGGAAATGGGAAAACTTCATTGAAATGTTCTTAAATTTAGAGAGATTGAGATCAGAACATAAAAGTTCCAAACTATGAAGTTCTTTCATCCACATAAAGGGTCTCTTTGCAGAAACAGCTTCTCCTTGGAGCAAGTTCAATGTCTTTACTACTTTCTTTTACGACAAACAATTTTATTAAACGGCAGGCTAAGTAAGGCTTCAGAGGCAGGTGGCACTATAGATTTTTTTGATTTTCCATCTCATTCTTTCCTTTCTAGTTCAGGGTGGAATTGAAACACAAACAATAGGGGTGAACCCACCTCCGAGAAGAGCTCTAAATACACACAACTGAATCATCCCGTGATCACCAATTTCATCAACACTCCATTAAAATCAACTCTGTGGCTAAGTACACAACCTGATAGATCCTTCAATTAGGATTTTAAAGGCCATCTTTAGGGGCGCCTGGGTGGCTCAGTCGGTTAAGCGGCCGACGGCCGACTTCGGCTCAGGTCACGATCTCACACTCCGTGAGTTCGAGCCCCGCGTCGAGCTCTGTGCTGACCGCTCAGAGCCTGGAGCCTGTTTCAGATTGTGTCTCCCTCTCTCTCTGACCCTCCCCCATTCATGCTCTGTCTCTCTCTGTCTCAAAAATAAATAAACGTTAAAAAAAATAAATTAAAAAAAAAATAAAGGCCATCTTTAATTTATACCCTCCCACTTGTCCAAGGTATTTACATTTGTTATCAGTTTGAGCTTCTGGGCACTATATAGGTAGAAAGAACCTTACTTAAAACAGGAAGCTGTGACCCTGAATTCTTATTTAAAATAAAATTATAGCATTAATATTTTCTAGCACTGTTTGATTAAGAGAATCAAGTTGTTTACACTAGAAACAATGGGGATACAAATCAAAGCAGGATTCGTTTTGACGAGACCCATAGGAAAATGCTGGCTCCTAGAATATATAATGCTGACTTAGAAGGGTTAAAGCAATTTCCTAACAGGCTAGAGCCTACCTTGGCTGATTCTGTACTATGCTAGCACAAAGCCTAATCTTTAGTGATTACCACTATCATTCAATCAAAAGACTTGTCAGTTACTCCATTTCTAATCAAAGTATTAGGGCAAATGTGCCAGAGGACATAACACACCAGAGGCACTAAACCCCAACTACCCATGCAGTAGCTCCTGACTTTAAGGTTTGGACCACTGAGGTCCCAACTGACAGGCTGATGGAGTAAAGAGGTAGGAAGGAGCCCGATACTCAGTTTGGACAAATTTAAAAAATTAATTTTTTTAAAAAAAGAAAAGAAAGCTAGGGACTTTCTGGAATGGAGGTATTCCCTGAGAGCAGTTTTTCCTTTTTAAACCTTCCCCTTCAATCCTAATCCTTCTCTTCACCTTTCTCCACATGTTTTTCCTTCTTTTCTCTTTAGTTTACCCTATATAGAAAATGTAATGTGTTTTTAGTGTTGCTGCCTCACACATTTTTTGGAAAGTTGCTAGTCAATAAGTAGAAACTTAAGATATACTTAATGAAGTGAAATGAATTGTTCCATGTCTCACAAGGCACAAAGCAAGGGCCGGAACTATTACGCACAGGACAAAGGACACTAAATTTCTGATCTCAAGAATTAAATAGACAAAATGGATTATTTTAAATCATTTTTAAAAGGCATGCTAATTCAAAGGCAAGTTAAGCAGAAGAGAAACAAGTCCGACTACATTTTCTCACTTTTTCCTTTCTCACCAAAGTCTTCTTGGGAGTAAAATTTCATTTTTTTAAATCCTCCTTATTCTATTGCTGTTTCAAAGAGAATTAAAATAACACCATAGAAGAGGTCATTTCCAACTCAGGGAATTTTAAAGCTACGCCTTAGCCTCAAGCCCCCTGACTGGTTTACAAGTACTCTGCCAGTTAGTAGCAGAAGAAGGATCCAAACTACTGGATTCCAGGTTCCAGAGATCTACCCACAAATTTATTTAATTATTTAATTATTAATTTAATTATTTATTCCACAAAATATGTACTGAGCACCTACAGTGTGCCTGCACTGTTTTAGGTGCTTAGGGTACATCAGTGAATAAAACAAACATCCTTGCCTGGGATGCTCACACACTAGCTGTGCCCACACACTTGTGCCCCACACTAGCTGTGAGACACACACTCATCATAATAGTATTATTACATTTTTACAGGGGTGCCTGGGTGGCTCAGTCGGTTAAGCTCTGACTTCAGCTCAGGTCATGATCTCGTCGTTCATGGGTTTGAGCCTCACGATGGGCTCGGTGCTCACAGTTCAGAGCCTGGAGCCTGCTTCAGATTCTGTGTGTGTGTGTGTGTGTGTCCCTCTCTCAAAAATAAATGAACGTTAAAAAAAATTTAAAAAATTACATTTTTTACAGAGGGTCCTTTTCTCAATTATAAGTGTGCTAAAGAGGGGGGAAAAAGTACTTATCTTCTGACATTCACCTTCTGCTATGTAAGAAAGTAATCTCTTTTATCCCTGCCACACCATCCCAGCCCTAGGGATTCCAAGGTTTAAAATAGACAAGCTCTTACAGAAACCTCTGATAGAGTTAGCACCTTCTCAGGCTGGAAACTTCCTTCAGTGCCGGTTTCCTAAACTTAAAAGCACCAGTGGGGGTGGGAGTTCTCTTCAAAGACCTCACTGCAGTAACCGTGGAGGAAGAGACCACACTTTGCGACGTCCTCACACACACCCAGTTGCTCGTCTACCTCGGCTCTTTCCCCTCATCCGCACCCCCCTCTATCGTTAGGCTCACCACCCAGCTACCCCATTTACAATCCTACATGTCACATGTCACCCATCAAAGCCCACTCTCCGTGTTCCGCCGGGGGCACTAACCTCCTTTCACAGCCCTTCCTCTCCCCGCCCCCGGAACAATTTCTCAGCAGTCACTTTTTACCGAAATAAGTTTGTCCTGCATTTCCTAACAGCCTTGCCCCAAATACAACACCTTGACTTTGCTTCGAAGCGCTTCCCATTCTGTCCTCCGAGCCTCAGGAGAGTTCTGGGGTGGGCAGGAGACCAAATTTGGCGCGAGACCAAATTTAGAGACAAGCAGCCTCCAGCTCGGGCCCGGGAGCGGGGCGAAGCGTGCGAGGCGCCCAGCGCGCAAAAACGTAAGGAGGCACTCTGCACCCGTTGGACCCCGAAAGTGAGAGCCCCTTTCATTTTGCGCCTAAGAGCTTCACTCGCTTCACCCCGGTCCCAGCCCTGTTTTTACTGCCACCCTTTCCTCAACATCCCCCAAAGTCATCACAAGCTGAGCCCCCCCCCCCCGCGTGTCTAGCCCTCCCCGTGCACAGCCCCAAGTCCTGGGGAGTCCACCTCGCTAAGGGCCCCCGCAGGTGCCACCGCCCACCCGCGCGTCCTCCCGGCTCTGGGGCTCCCGCCCACCCGGCCCACCCCGCCCTCCAACGGGAGTCCCCAACCCCGGGCCCGCCCCCGCCGCTCCTCCTCCCGGACACACCGCCCTCCCCGCCGCAGACGCGGTCCTAGCCGGGGGCTCGCTCGTCCCATCGCCCCCTTTCGTCCAGCCCTCGGACGGGAAGGGGGCGCCCCGCTACCCCCGGCCAGGCAGGTAGTTGCCCCTCCGCTTCCACCCAATTCTCTGATCCCTTCGCCTCTCCTTCCCTTAGGCCCCGCGTGGCGAGGTGCAGAGGCCGGGCCCCACCGCCCGGCCCGGGCTTGTTTACTCACTCACCCTCCATCCCGAGCCGCAGGGACCCGCCGCTAGGACGCCTGCGCGCCGCGGCCCCGCCCCCGCGCTGCGGCCCCGCCCCGCGCCCCCTTTCGGCGCCTGCGTACTGCGCCGCCAGCGCCCCGCCGGTGGGGCCACCTGGGCTTCCTTCTTCGCACGTCTGTCGTTTGGCGCCAATACCCCGACCTCAGGAGTTCGAAGTGATGCCGCCAGAGCACGACGTTTTCCAAGACGGTGCTGTCAGGGGACAGGGGGGGTTCTCGGGGAGCCTCCCAGAGCCACTAATATCTTGTTGGAGACCTTATCCAGCTGTTGTACCATCCTCACACGCTGGCGACGAACCACATTTCGCTTCAGCATTTGCAACCAACCCCGAACCCCTTCATACTGATCCCTCACACCTACCAATACCTCCCGACACCCGTCTATGAGCTCTAAATTATCCTTCTTGCTTTATTTCCATGAAAAGTTTACACCGTCACTTAGATTCAAATGAATAGCCTTGTATCAAAGTATCTTCTGCAATTGCAAGATACCTGTTAGTTACAAAGGAAAAGAATATAGTAACTTTACAGGACAGAAAGCTGGCGGATATCACGTTAAGCCAGTGATCAAAGTTCGCATCACTAGTGATGAGGTACCCCTTAGGTACCCCTCAATATGAGGCAATGAGAAAGGCACAAAATCCCTTCTGTAGTATTCTTGAAGAAACGCATAAGCTGAATTTAATCACGAGGAAGCATCAGACAAATCCAAGATAAGGGGCAGTCTACAAGATAACTGGTCAGTATCTTTTTATGTATATATATAAGCACATTTCTGTCTTTAACTTTGTTTTTAATGTTTATTTATTTTTGAGAAAGAGCGAATGGGGGAAGGGCAGAGAAAGGGAGGGAGACAGGATCCAAAGTGGCTCAGTGCTGACAACAGAAAGCCCTATGCAGGGCTGGAACTCAGGAAAGGTGAGATTATGACCTGAGCTGAAGTTGAAGGCTTAGCCGACTGAGCCACCCAGGTGCCCCAACTGGGCGGTATCTTTTAAAAATGGGATGGTCGTGAAAGACAAAGAGTGAGGAACTGTCCCATATTGTATTGGAGGAGATTGAGGAGACAGGACAATTAAATGTAATGTGTGATCCTGGATTGAATCCTGGTGGGGAAGAGGGACACTGGTGGGATAATTGATGAAGTTAGAATAAGGTCTGTAGACTAGTTAAAATTATTTTATCATCTCAGTTCCTGGTTTTGGCAATTGTACTTCCTCAACATTTGAGGAAGTTGGCTGATGGGCATATGGGAACTGTCTACTATTTGCAACTCTTTTGTAAATCTGAGGTTGTTTCAAAATATAAAGTTAAAAAAATGAAAACTTAAAATACAGAATAACATTACCTTGAAATTTTCTCAAAGTGCATAATTACAAAAGCCTATAATGTGCATTTTTTTTTTCCAGAAAATCTTCATAACTCTGTGAAATAGGGAGGAGTTCAGTTTTACACACGAGACTGTTCTGGCATAAAGAACTTAAAAGACTTGCCTTACACAGATGAAAAATATCTCTGTCAGGTCTTACACTTATGTCTCTGAATTCCAGATTTTGTGTTCTTTTCCTTATATCAGAAACTTTGGCTTTGCCATTTTTTCTCTTGCCTCTATCTGATTAACTACCAAATCAAAGCAACTATTCCTTCATAAATAGCAATTTGCAATAATATCCCTTTCCATTCCCCCTGCCTTCTACTTCAGTGGTTTTCAAGCTTGGATCACATTTACATTACCTGGGGAGCTTTAATAAGTACTGATGCCTGCCTCCCACCTCCAGAGAGTCTGATTAATTGGTCTGGGGTATGGCCTGGGCTTCAAGAGTTGTAAGAGAATCCCAAATGATCCCATTGTGTAACCAAGTTTCAGAACCATTATGCTACATAAATAATTGTTGAAATAAGGAAGGTAGTTAAAAGAGGGAGAGGTAAGCAGCAGGTGAAAGAAAGAAAAAGAAAGAAAAGAAAGAAACAAAAAGAAAAGAAAAGAAGAAAGAAAGAAAGAAGAAAGAAAGAAAGAAAGAAAGAAAGAAAAGAAAGAAAGAAAGAAAGAAAAGAAAGAAAGAAAGAAAGAAAGAAAAGAATAGAAGAAGAAGAAAAAAAGAAAGAAGAAGAAAGAAAATTCTAATTATCTAAGGAGAGATGTTTCAGATGATTGTCAGGACTGAGACTGGGGAGATTTGGGAACCATCAGCTCACTGCTGGTAACCAATACCATGGGAGTGGACAGCGTTTGCTCTAGGAGAGTAAGCCAAGTGACAAGAGGAGAGACATAAGAAATTTTGTGATTACAAAGAAAATATGGTTACAGAAAGACTTTGGAGCAGGATGGTGAGGAGGTTTGCGTCAAAGTTGTAGATCAGAGTCATGCAACCCAGTTCAAGCTCCACCTCCTACCTAAGCTTCCCAACCCTCCTGGATCTCCCCCTGCTGCGTTCCCAGCATCACTTCATGCTGTTACCATTATGCTACATGATACTTGACACAGGACTTTCATATCCACCATGATACTTGACACAGGACTAAATCAGGCTTTAGTAAGTGATTAGTGCAGGATTTCGAAAGCAACTTCCCACATCACCACTAAGCATGGGGTTCTTGGGGGAAATTTGTCAATTGGTTCCTCCTCATTGTGACTGGAGAGGGTTTTTTTCCTGAGACCAGGGTCTTCCTTAGCTGACCATGGTCCATGACACACTATCGGCCAATGCTTGTTTGGCCAACTCTTCCAACCCTTCAGGTCTTTGTCCTATAAATTCATAGAAAAAACTGTTGGCAAGTTGTTGGCAACTGGACCTTTGAAAAACAGTACCATCACCTCTGCCCCACTCCTCCCAGCCCCACCCCCAGGCAGCTAATAGGAGAAAGGAATAACTATGTCACTCCTGGCTTCCAGTTGCTCATCTTGCTCTTAAATCCAAGGCCTCTGGGGCCGAACGGAACTGGACAAAGTGTGCTGAGTAGTCTAATAGGGCTGATTCTTTTTCTGAAAGTTTCTTATTGTGGAAAAATAAAATTATGTGTTTAATTTCTGAAACCTGATGCCTGATTTGCCTTGGCAGCCATTCTCCCAGGCTTGGCCAAGAGTCCAGCAATACTAGTATACTGATTAATACCAGCTCAGCTTGCTCCCTGGAGAAGAAGAGCATTATTTACTTGACCATTTTCTTAAATCCTTTTTAATTTGCGTGTATTTTGACATGATCTTATTGGCTTTAACATGCTGTATCTGACCATGAGCCCCAGTGAAGCCCTGGGGAAGATTGTTCTGCTTTGTGCGCTCATGTCCCCATCACAAAGCAAGATTTTGTTCTATCCAGTGATTAGAAATGACATGTCACGTGTTCTGTTCCTTTTGGGGCTGTCACGTTCTAAGTGTACTTTTGTCCCCTGCTGGTCTTCAGGCCACTGGTAGAAAGGGAAGAAGATGATGCTTCCCAGAATTCAAACAGAGCTTTCTGCACTATTCTCTCCTCCTTTCCAACCTCTCTCCCTTCCTCCTTCTAGCCCCCTTTGGATGGTGACCCCTGGGCTCATAATGCCCCTCCCTCGTGAAGCCCACAGGGAGATCAAATAGCGTTTCTCTAAGGGGACACAGGGGACCGAGGAAAGGTTGGGCCCCAGACAGTCCCTGACAGGGAAGCATAAACACAGCTGTGGAGATGGGAGCAGGGAGCAAACTATCCTCCCTTCCCCCTCCCCAGTTCCCACCCAGAAGCAGGGGAAGGCCACCCTGCTGTGGAGAAACAAACAACAAAACAAAGCAAAGCACAACCTAAAAGCCTGCATGAAGGTCACCAGAAACTGGGGCTGCTGCCCAGGCGTTGGTGGGGCCAGCTGAAGTGCCAGACCCCTCCCTGAACACTTACAGGCAAAGGCAGCTCTAAAGCAAGTTGAGGTCTGGACGTTACTGAGCCTGAAAACGTGGCTCAATTTTGAAGCCTCTCCACTCCTGGACATTTTTGTCCTCTGATCTCAAAAAACCCAGCTATCCGCCCCAGGTACTTAGCTCCTGACCCCTAGTTGCATAGGGATCATAATAATGCATTCAATTCAGCAAGTAAGAACAGGCCCACAATAAACCCTTGTTCGTGGCTGTTTGTTAGAAGTTTAAACTCTGAACCTCCAAGCCAAAATTCAGAAAGGGCCTCCTTAGCCTTTGTTAATTACAAAATAAATAATTCCAGCAGGAAGGGACTTTCTCTTTTGGGGTTTACTTGGGTGGGATTCATGCCTCACTTTGCACATACTCTGAAGGCTCCAACCCCACAGCTAGGGTGGTGCTGCCCGTTCTTGCTCCCTTGGCACAGTTAGTGCAGGGCCTTGATCTCACGGGACACGCCTTTGG
Source organism: Lynx canadensis (assembly GCF_007474595.2). NCBI lineage: Eukaryota > Metazoa > Chordata > Mammalia > Carnivora > Felidae > Lynx > Lynx canadensis. The sequence goes on from NC_044316.2 coordinate 40,605,311, forward strand.
CACAGCCTTGCCTGGGAAGTAGCCCTGATCGGGTGGACAGCTAATGAGCTATGCTTCCTTTCTGGCCATCAGGGTCCTCAACTGTAAAACTGCAGAACTAGAGAAAACATGACAGTCTTCAAATACTGTCCATTCGGTCTGTACCCGGCATTGTGCTGAGTGCTTTACAATTGGTCATCTCATTTCATATGAAGCCAGTAATATTCTTATCCTCATTTTATAGCTGAGAAAACTAAGGCTTAAAGAGATTCTGGAACTTGCCCCCAAGGTTACCCAGCTGGTGTGGCCAGGATTTGGGTCCAGTCATTCTGACCCCCAAACCCATGCTCTGAACCCCGGCCACTCTACTTCCTCCTTTCTCTGAGATCTTCTAGCTCTGACATCATGATTCTGGATTCGCTCCATGACTTTCTGTTCTCACCAGTGGTGCCAGAAAGAGAAATGTGTTTGGGACTCTGCAAGTTCAGAGGAAAACAGTTCCTGAAAGGCAAGGGGCTCCTTACTCCCTCTGTACTGAAGATACCAATCAAAGCTGGACACTCGACAGACCCCCATATCAGTAGGGAACAGCCTATGTGGAAGACAAAAAAAAAAAAAAAAAAAATCCTAGCCAGACAGGAAAGGGGAGTTCCTCTTGTTTCTGTAACTTCCCCTTCTCTCTTCCCTGGCTTATCAGCAGGGTCTCACACTGCTGATACTATGGCCCTTTGAATCCTAGTCTAGCTAGGATGGAACACCAGGTCACAGAGACACTTTTGGAGCAAGAAAAGTACATTACATACATCTACAGATTACATCCACGACACTGTACATAAAGGAACATAGATTATATTTATTTACGTGTTTAACAAATCACCTTTAACATTCATGTAATCATTAGATATTGGACTGGGTGTGAACCTACGTTATTTTGTGTAATCCTTGCAAGATGCCTGAGAGGTGGGTATTGTTGTCCCCATTTTACAGAGAAGGGCATTGAGAGGGAGATTGAAAACATTGGACATGGCCACATGGCTGGTAAGTAGGAGAGCTGGAATTCTATCTGGCTTTGAAGTCTCTATTCTTTTAAATAAAGAGTACTGTGTAATGAGGGGTGCCTGGGTGGCTCAGTCAGTTAAGCATCCAACTTTGGCTCAGGTCATGATCTCACAGTTTGTGAGTTTGAGCCCTGCATCAGGCTCAGTGCTGGCAGTTCAGAGCCTGGACATTGCTTTGGATTCTGTGTTTCCCTCTCTCTCTCTGCCCCTCCCCCCAACCTCTCTCTCTTTCCCTCTCTCTCTCTCTCTCAAAAACAAATAAAATATGGGGCGCCTGGGTGGCTCAGTCGGTTAAACGTCTGACTTTGGCTCAGGTCATGATCTCTCGGTTTGTGGGTTTGAGCCCCCCCCATTGGTTTGTGTGCTGACAGCTCAGAGCCTGGAGCCTGCTTCGGCTTCTGTGTCTCCCTCTCTCTCTGTTCCTCCCCTGCTCGCTCTCTCTCTCTCTCTCTCTCTCTCTCAAAAATAAATATTTTTTAAAAATTTTTAAATAAATATATAAAATATTTAATAAAATAAAATAAGCAATAAATAAATAAATAAATAAATAAATAAATAAATAAATAAATAAAATTGTGTATTGAAAAGAACAGAATTATAGAACTGGAAGGATCCCAGAGTATCTTGGAAATACAATTGTCATAACCATATATGTTACACCTTATGATAGTGACTACCATTTATCAAATGCTTACTAGCACCGGGCATTGGGTCAAATGCTTGACCTGCATTATCTTTACTGCTAGGTGAGATACACAATGGTAACTCTATTTTGCAGATAAGAAAACACGCCCAGAGGAGTTAAGTAATTGCAGAGGGTCACATACAGCTACATAAGTGATGGAGATGGCTCCAAACTCAAGTCTACTTGACTCCAAAATGTGTTCTCTTAACCACTAAGGTAATAGAAATAATAATAATAATAATAATAATAATAATAATATATAATATGTAATTAAATATCATTATAATTATATAATAATTGATTATAATATATAATTATATAGCATTATATAATTATATATTATAATTATAATTATATATTGTAATTGATTATAATTATATGATAATAATAATATTATATACTGCTCTAAGTGCTTTAAATCTTACAACTTATAGGTATTATTACTATTCCCATTTTACAGGTGAAGAAAATCTTGCCTTTTGTAGTATTAAGCTCACATCACAGATACCACAAGTGTTCAACACAACATATGTGGATGTTAAGATCTAGAAAATGTTTTTTGTGTGTGTGTTTGTTTTTTTTTAATGTTTATTTATTTTTGAGAGAGAGAGAGAACGTGAGAAGGGGAAGGCAGTGAGAGCAGCTGTCAGCACAGAGCCTGATGTGGGGCTCAAACTCATGAACCACGAGATCGTGACCTGGGCCAATAGCAAGAGCCAGTTGCTCAACCAACTGAGCCACCCAGGTGCCCCAAAAATGTTTTATTTCATAATATCATGAGTTTTTTTCATTGTCCATCTAATGCATTAAGGTGTTGGGGGAAAGGATGTGAAAAGATGCTGTCTGTAAGTGAAACAAGCATAGTCAGGAGAGGGATCATACAGAGGGAGGAAAGTCCTCTGGCATGAGGAATCCTGTCTGGTTACCCTTCCGGCCTGTCTTTTGCATCCCTTTCTATTTGGTTCTTTCTAGCAGGCTGGCTAACGGGTTCTATCAGGTATTGTGGAGCAGAGGTTAAGTACTCTGGCTTCAGCATTAAGAAGACCTGGATATCTGCCAATATTAGTTGCATGAGCTTGGATAAATTACTTAACTTTTCAGTTTCCTCATCTGGAAAGTGGATTGCTATGGTACCTGATTTAATAGAGTTGTGAATTTTTATCTATCTATCTATCGATCGATCGGTCGATCTATCTATACTTAGGCTTCACACCCAGCATGGAGCCCAACTTGAGGCTTGAACTCATAACCCTGAGATCAAGACCTGAGCTGAGATAGAATCGAACACTTAACCAACTGAGCCACGGTGCCCTAAGTCATGAGTTTTAAATGAAACAATCTGTATGAAGTACCAAGGATACTGGTGGGCATCATCAGGGCATCTTCATGTTACTTAACATCTAAACTCTTGGGGTGCTGGGAGCAGGTAGAAGCGTTCCTGCGGATGGTTTCATAGGACAGTCCTGAGGAACGGAGGAAGAGTGAAAGCAACCCTGGCGTCTGGCAGTGGGTCCTGAGAGCAACCATGAGTCAGCCCCAGGTGCCGAGGGACCAGCAGTGTTCTCAGCACTGCTGGGCGTGGGCTATGGTCACTTGGCCATGGTCCTCTTCAGTCATGCTGTCTGAATGTCCTTCTTATAAATCTGGTCTGGTGGTTTTTTTTTTCCCTTTCAGAAAAACAGCCTCCACCATATGATGTCATGGTCCAGCCTGGATCTGGGAAGGAAGGGAGGAGGAGGTTGTATGTATGTAGTTGGGTAAAGCAGCATCTTCTTATTTCTGGAGGGGTCTATCTGGCCCTGGAAGAAACTCTCTATCCTTTTCTCCTCTTTTCAAACTCATTTTCAAGACCCAGTAAGAAATCAATATTCAGATGTAGATTGAGAGGGAGGTGATACATCACAATGGTTAAGACATGAAGCTTAGCATCAAGCAGTCCCAGGTTTAAATCCTGACTGTCAGTTGCTACCTTTGAGGCCTTGGGCACATCATTCCTGTTTCCCCATTTTACCCACAAACAAGATAATTCTAATGTTACGGTGGTAAGGTTTTAAGACATATTTGCAAATCTCAGCACATGTGTCAGAGAACACACTATGCATCACATAGTAATTGTTCAATAAATGGTAGCTACATTAAGAACCAACATTGAATGAGGAATATGGCCTAATCATTTTCTCTGCTTCTTCTAACTTGAGAGCCAAAGTTTTCTCCAATAACCATTCTTCCCTCTGTGGGATGGCCATACTCACACTGAGTGTTCCATCATTCTGGAGATGAGGAGATGGGGAGAGATGGAGCTGTGTCCCTACATCTTTGTCTTCCCTCCCTTAGCTAGCTGGCTCCCCAGCTGCAGCTCTTCTGGTTCTCTCTGCTACCTCCCTGCCCTCTAAAGAAATCTGTTTCCTCTCTCCAGCTTGGAAGGATCAGCCCCTCCCAGCCAGGACTTCTGGCTCCCCTGACCCTGACTCTCCCCCACATCCTCTCCTGAGCTCTGGTCTTTATTTTGCAGACAGCTGGAGAAGAGGCCAGCATATGTGAATGTCTCTACATGGTAGAGATGCTGATTCCAGGATGCTCTGCATGCAATTTCATTGTGTAGGAGGCCCCCAGTGCTTTTTACTCCACAGTATGTTGTTCTGGATTTGGGTGTAGGGGGAAGGGTGAAGATTAAAAATGGCACTTCTTTTAAGGATCAACTCACCTCTCTTCTTGTTTCAGGCAGGATGTCCCTTCCCCTGTAACAAGAAGGGGAATTTACCTGGCAGTAGGATCCCTATCAAGGAAAAGTCAGTCTAGGTTGGGGCCATAAATCTCAGGTTAATGTCCAGCTGGACCAGAACTAGATCCCTCTCTTCCTAAGCAGTAGGAGTGGGTGTGGAATATGGACAGAGGACTAAGGAAGTGTGTAGGAAACAAAGACCAGACTCCACTGGATATGAGACAAAAAGACTACAGATAATATTATACTACAGTTAAAAGAGGCACATCTGTATGTGCTATTGTGAAAAGAAGCCCAAAACATGTTATTAAAGTAAAAAAAAAAGTCATCAAACAACAGAGATATTATATCCCATTTATGTTTTTTTTTAAGTCCAAAATATATAGGGAAGTGAGAAAGGAATAAAGGTATAGTTTTCTGTGTTTAAATATTTTGCAATGAGTATATACTTGTGTATTACCTGCAATTAGAAAGTATATTTTTGGGGTGCCAGGGTGGCTTAGTGAAGTGTAAGATTTTGGCTCAGGTACTAACAGCTCAGAGCCTGGAGCCTGCTTCAGATTCTGTGTCTTCCTTTCTGTGTACCCCTTCCCTGCTCACACTCTGTCTCTCTCTCTGTCTCTCTCAAAACAAATAAACATTAAAAAAAATTAAGTATATTTTTATAGCAGAAAGTATGTTTTTAAGGCAGCAGTAGGGTTTAAAAGGGAAGGGAAGAGGGCGTCCATGGGTGGAATACAGGATTTGCATAAAAGAACTAGCTTCTGTCCTTAATGAAGCCCTTCTCTGTCCCCTCCTTGCAGAACATGGGACTGTCTTCTATGGCAAAGCGAAGTCTCTGGTCCTCTTTCAGCCCCATAGTACCCCAATACCAGACCCCCAGTTACCAGGATGCCCTCAGGAGTCAATGAAACAGCCAAATGTCCAACTGGTAAGGAAAAGTAGGAAGAGGAAAATCAGGAGGAGGGAAAATTCCCAGATTCTCCAATGGGAAGGTTAGACTCCCAAATTCAGGAATGACTACATCAAACTTCCCTTTGGAGGTCTCCATGTCACGCTCCAGGCTAAAGATAACATTTTCTACTGAGTCACCTATATTTTCCCTTTTGATTCTAAGGTCATTTTATATATGAAAATGTTGACCTCCAGAGATATGAAATGACCTGCCCAAGATTACACAGCAACACAGAAGCAGAACTTGCCTTTAGAATCCCAACCAATGCTCGTTTGTGTTTGTTTGTTTGTTTGTTTTTATCAAACGATACTATACTGCCCTATTTAAAACCCAGCATTTATTTCTGTCAACTTTAATCTTGATCCCCAACCCCATTCCTAATTCACGGTGGGCTCAGGTGTTTCTGGCCCCAGCCCAGTGGAAATGGTTTGTTTTGTTTTCTGTCCCTCCATGCTTTCCCTTCCCATCTTATCACCCAGAAATCTCCCTCTTGACCATGTTTCCTTCTTGAAAAGGGCAGTCATGGGTGGGAGGAAACGAATGGATTCGGTCCCTGGCCTGATGTGGCTCTGAGGCTGTCTGGCTCTTTCCTGCACATCGCAGAAGATGACAATCACCAGGAGGGCTTTGGGGTTCCTGCCAACTGGGCCACCTCCTTTCTTCTTTGGGATGCCTTATCAAGGCAACCTCTTGACCCTAGTGATGGAGGAGGACAACAGGCTTTTAGTGGCCATAATTCAAGAGCCTAAGACCCTGAGATGAAGATTTGAAGAGAGATCATGAAAGATAATTTATGGTGGGCAGAAATCAGTAAACTGGGACAAGAGCAGCAGCTGAGTCCAGGGGTCAGTGTCTGGGAGTAATTTAGGAAAGTTCAGTGCTGACAGCTGTGTCTGGAGTTGAACGCCAGGGCCAAACCAGCTCCTGGGCTGCTCGGCTGCTTCAGGCTAATGACGCTCTGGCTCAGGACACAGAGACAGCTGTGGTATGGCAGAAGTCAGGGCCCCTGGGGCCCCAGGCCCAGCCTGGCTGCTTCGTAGCAGTGTAACCTTAGGCAAGTCCTTAGGAAAGAAGGAAAGGAAACGTCCACGGAGTGAGTCCAATGCCCTTTCACATACATTGTCCTCAGTACAGTTTATCCAGGAAGATGATGTATGTCCTTATCTTACAGGAGAGTAAGCGGAGATCATCAAGGTAACCGAGTTCATTCTGGGCTATCTGGCTAGGGAGTGGGAAGACAGAAATACCAGTCAGAGCTTCTGAACTCAAGTTCTGGGCTCTTTTCCCTGAGCTTTCGCTTTTTTCCCTGTAAAACAGGGACAATAATGTACCCACCTTGTGAATGAAGTCACCCATAGTGGTTTTAAATAAACCCTTCCCTTTTCACAACCTTGGTCTTGAAGAGTAGTGGCCACTTTCTTCCTAGGAATGGAGTAATCTTTTACTTTTGCCCCTCCCCCCCCATCCGGTTTATGGCACCTTTTTCCTAGGAATGAAATAATCTTACTTTTGCCCTTCCCCCCAATCAGATGTGTGGATCGAGGCCCCAGGAGGTGCCTCCGAAGGGAGGGTATTTGGATTTTGGTTTCCCCTCTGCCCGGATCCCCAGGCCTTCTCCTGACTCTGGAGGGCTGGCTCCCTCATCTCCTCCTCCCCAGTTTTGGCGGGTGAGTTGACATCAGTGGGTGTTCCCGGGGAAGGGGAACTCTGAGCCCAGCTCCAGGAGCCCCTTCCCCCACGGCCCAAGACAGCCCCAACCTCCTTCCTTAGATACTGCGGCGTGGAGAGGCCCTCTGAACTCCCAGCCCCTTTCTTCTGCAGGTCCGCGATAGCAACACGCTAACCCCCTTCCTCAGCCCCCGCATCGAAAGAGAAGGGGACGACTAGGGTCCCGGGAGCGGATGCTCAGAGACCCGGGAGAGTCCTTGGGCGCCACGCGGCTCAGCCCAGGAAATGCGTCCCGGTTCTGGGGTTACGAGGGGAGCTGTCCAGCCCCGCAGGGTGAACTAGAAGAAAGAGTGGGCCAACGCCGACCCGCCGGAGGGAGCGGCGGGCGCCGGGGCGGGGTGGGGCATCGACTCCCCCTCCGGCCCGCGGGCCCCGGGCGTCGCCCCCGCCCCCACGTGGCCGCAGCCGTCCCAGCCCCTGCGAGGAAGCGGCGCGGCTTCCTGGGGCTTGGGCCGGGGATATAGGCGCCCCCGCCCGGGCCCGGCTCAGCGCCACCGCCCCTCCTCGCCTGCTAGCCGCGCGATGGCCTCGCTCCGGGCAGAGCGCGCCGCCGGCGGCCCGCGGTTCTCTACGACCCTCGCGGGGCGACCGGCAGCGCTCCGCCTCCTCCTCCTGCTGGGCGGTGAGCGCTGCGCCCCGGGGCTCGGGCGGGAGGCGCGGGAGGCCCGGAGGGGAGGGGGGGCTGGACCGCCGAGGCCGAAACGGGCCCCGGGGTGAGGGCGGAACAGCGCTGTCCTCCGACAGTCCCCGGCTCCACCTCGGTGAAGGCGCAGCGCGAACTGCTTCCCACTTGGAGGAACGTGGGGTGCCGGGGGCCCGGCGGAGAGGTCTTGGGAGGTCTGGGGCTGGCCTGGAGGAAGAAGGTTTGGGGTCTGGATGTGAGTGGGAGGGAGCTGGTATCAGCCCTCTCTTCCAGTCACTGAAGCACCCCCTGGGAGCCTGGATTATTCTTCTTTCTCTTCTGCGAGTAGCTCTGACTTCCAAGGGTCTCAGACCCCTCCTCCAGGCTCCACCGCCTAGATCCCCGCCATCCTCCTTCCCTCCCCCATTTCTGCTCACAGCTGTCCTGAAGCCCCAGGAGTCCCTGGCTCAGCTTCTTCCCACTGAAGGCAGCTTGAAGTCAGAAGGTGTGTACCGCGCGACTCTGGGAAGGTGGCCGAGGGCAACGAGGAGAGCTAGGTCAGTGGGGAGGGTCCCTTTCCCACAAGGCAGGCCCCAACCCCAAATGAAATCGCACTAAACTCCCTTCCGTTCTCTCCTGGGGTTCCTTGTAGTCTTTCTCCCTCTCAGCCCACAACCCACCCTCCCCGCCCCCCCCCCCCCCCCCCCCCCCCAGCTCTGAGCTGGCTCACCTCAGGTGGGTTAGAAGACCCCAGAAAAAAACGTATATGGATGTTCCCGTCAGGCTAGGAAGTGCTGAGCACATGGAAGGCATTAACATTTTTCTGAGCTGAGACTGTCTCCTTGGGAAACTTTCTGAGGCTGTTCCTGGTGGCTGCCATGTCTGAAGACAGGAACAGTGGAAGTACCTGGACCTGAGGGCTTGGAGGGAGGGCCAGGGGTGTGGTCAGTGTGCAGCATCTGTGCCCACAGAGAACAAGATGGAGGACTATAAGGCGAATGCCCGGTTTTGCTGGCAATCTTATAAGGAGCAGATGGACTCTATCCCCAAGGACTGGTGCGACTGGACCATGATTAGCAGGTAGGGGCAGTGCTAGGGCAGCTTGGACCAGGGGTGGGGCCTGCTCCTTGTGTGTGGGCCTTGAGTGTGGGGTATTCCTCTCTCTGGGCCCAACCCCATATTCACTCTAGTCTTCCCTTGCTTCCAGGCCCTATAGCGACCTGCAATATTGCTTGGAGCATTTTGCAGAAGCATTTGGCCTGGGTTTCCCCAATCCCTTGGCAGAAGAGATCATCTTTGAGACTCACCAGATCCACTTTGCCAACTGCTCCTTGATGCAGCCCACCTTATCAGACCCTCCAGAGGATGTGCTTCTGGCCATGATCATAGCCCCCATCTGCCTCATCCCCTTCCTTGTCACCCTTGTGGTGTGGAGGAGTAAAGACAGCGAGGCCCAGGCCTAGGGTGGTGGTATCAGCTATTAGCAGTCATCTTACTCCTTTCCCCTGCCACCACCAGGTCTCTCTCTTCCCCTCCCTGCCTCCTTCTCTCACTTTCACCCCCACCACAGACACTTGAATTGCTGGAAATGGAAGCCCAGTGGTGGCACAAGTTTTGTAATCTTCAAAATAAAACTTTTTTTTTTTTTTTTTTTTTGGTACTATCCCCTCCCCATCCCAGAGTCTCTACCATTTCCCACAGCTCTGGGCAGCAGAGCTGGAAAATCTGGATACGAGCACTGTTTTGTTCACTTGCCTGCTCCTCACTATTCCTCTCCCCCCACTTGAAAGCCACCCCCTACACTGCTTCCTCCCAGGGCTGGGCCTTTCCTGTCCTTATCCAAAACCAACACCAGGAAACCTGCAGGAAGAGACTCCCTTCCGGCTTGGATGGCAGCTGGGAGGTGTGGGGGAAGGGGCAAGGGTGGAATCTCTGCTGTGACTCCTGTGAGAAGGAAGGGGGACTGCCTAGGGGCTCTGAATTTTCCTCTTTTTCATGCCTCAGTTTACTCCCAGGCCTAGGAATAGAAAACCTTGATATACCAAAAAGAGTTCATTCCTAAAGAGCTCAGGATTGAAGGGAAAGGCAGTGGGACTTATTCTACTAACTCCACCACAGAACTCCCTGTCCAGGTCCCCCTGGCCCTCATCCTACATTGTCCTGGACCCTGGGGGTGTGGCCTACAGCCTGTTAGCACAACTGCCCCCTGGTGTCCACTGGAGCTAATAGCCAGAAGATGGATATGACCTGGAAGAAGCTCAAAGCTGAGGAGACTGGACCCTGGAATCAAACATCTGTCATCCTCATAGCAACCATTATTCTTAGCAAACCCTTCTATCAGCTTCCTAGCCATACTGATACTCCTCTAAGACACCTTCCCACTTTCTAGGGACATACCTAGCCTCTGAACTCACCATTTCTGTATATGAATACTCTTACATGTTCCCTGGACAGTGAGGCCCAGTTTTCCCAGAGGACCTTCATCTTCAGTTCTTCCAGATCATCAAAAATACTAGAGACAAGGACAGCTGGATGGCTCAGTCAATTAAGTGTCTGACTTTGGCTCAGGTCATGATGTCATGGTTTGTGGGCTCGAGCCCCACATCAGGCTGTGTGCTGACAGCTCAGACAGAGCCTGGAGCCTGCTTTGGAGTGTGTGTCCTCTCTCTGCCCCTGCCCTGCTTGTGCTCTGTTTGTCTCTCTCTCCCCAAAACAAATAAACATTAAAAAAATACTAGAGAACAACTTTGTTCTCCATAAAGACACCTGTTTATTTTCTGTGGCACGTGGAGCCTTGTCAGGGACTTTCCTTCCCTCCTTGCTGAAATATTTGCCTCCTGAGTACATGCATATCCATTCCTTGGGACACTGCCTGTCTATTCCACAGATAGATATCTGTATGCTTCCTAGAATGTATCTACTCATCCTCTGAGATAGACTTCTCTCAGGGCATATCTGTCTCTCTAGGGGCATACCTGTTCCCTAGGACATTTTGGGTTTTCACCTGAGATAAGTCTCTGCTCTGTTCCCATGAATGCATTGGTCTTCCCCAGGGATATATCTATCCTCCTTTTGGCCCATATTTGCCTTCATGTGTTTTACTAATGTACATCAAGGGCATACTGGTATAAAATACTGTGTATGGTATATTGTGTTGGAAAGATAAGTTAGGACTTGGTTTCTGCTCTCAATGACTTTCCATCTAGTACGGGAGCTGACATGTGTACCAATCAACAAAAGCAATGGAGTGTGTGATTAGAGTCATGAAAGGGATACAAACCAAATGTTATCTAAGTGCAAAAAAAGGAGGGGTCACACCTAGCTGAGGTGTGATCACAGGAGGGTGATTGCAGAGTTTGTACACGACTAGGCCTTAGGATGGAGTGCATTTCCCCTAGGGAAGAGAATAGGAAAACAGGTGAATTAGCAAAATATTGTGATAATCCAGGCTTGAGAAAAAGAGGACATGGGTCAAAGGAGTGATGAATGGGAAATAGAAAATAAAAAGTAGAAGAAATGATTAAAAACAGGGGAGGGACTTTGGATATGAAGGAGATGAAAGAGAGGAGAGGTTAGAGCTGATTGAGGCTTTGCATCTGAGTTACTAGGACAATGATGGAAGTAATGGTATAAAATGGCCATTAGGGAGAGAAGCTGGCATGAAGAAAGGGATTTACAATATGAGCTAAAATGGAACAAGCTTTATGTCCCACAGAGAGTTAGAAATGGGAGGGGTGTTGGTGGTGGAAAGAGATTGGAGCTGGAAATACAGATTTAGGAATCTTTTGCACAGAAATGTCAAGTGAAACCATGAGAAGGATGAAAGTTCTCAAGACAGAAGATGTATTGAAAAGAAAGCTAAAAGGGGCACCTGGGTGGCTCAGTCGGTTAAGCTTCCAACTTTGGCTCAGGCTATGAGCTCGAGGTCCATGAGTTCAGGGCCCCATGAGTTCAGGCCTCTATGCTGACAGCCTCAGAGCCTAGAGCCTGCTTCAGATTCTGTGTCTCCCTCTCTCTCTGCCCTCCCTCACTCACACTTTGTCTCTCTCTCTGTCTCAAAAATGAATATAAACATTAAAAAAAGAAAGAAAAGAAAGCTGAGAGGGCACCTGGGTGGCTCAGTCGGTTGAATGTAGCTCAGGTCATGATCTCATGGCTCATGAGTTTTGAGCTCCAAGTTGGGCTCTGCACTGACAGTGCAGAGCCTGCTTGGGATTCTCTCTCTCCATCTCTGTACCTCCCCTGCTCGCATGGTTCTCTCTCTCTCAAAATAAATAAAAGAAAAAAAGAAAAGGAAAGGAAAGAAAGCTGAGGTTAGGTTCTTAGGAAATGTGCACATTTATTTTATTTTTTTAATGTTTATATTTGAGAGAGAGAGAGAGAGAGAGGGCGAGTGCAAGTGGGGGAGGGGCAGAGAGAGAGAGGGACACAGAATCAGAAGCGGGCTCCAGGCCCTGAGCCGTCAGCACAGAGCCTGACACAGGGCTCAAACCTACAAACCGCAAGATCATGACCTGAGCCAAAGTTGGATGCTTAGCTAACTGAGCCACCCAGGTGCCCCATGGAAAATTACACATTTAAAGAATGAGGGGGAAATGAGACAGAAAGATCAGAGAGACAGTAGCAGAACAAGGATAAAGCAGTGCCATGGAAGCAAAGGAGATAGTGCCTTTTGAAAGAACATTGTCAACAGAATGGTCCATCCATTCATACAACAAATATTTGCTGGGTACTACTGTGGATCAGGAACTGTGCACAATGAAGGGTGAACTTGGGTGGGGAAAGGTTAAAGATCGGATAGGAAATTGAGAGGGTGACAGAGTCAAGGAAACTGTACATATTTTCAAGTAGGGATGGTCTATGCATATTTGTCAACTAGGGGAGAGGAGCCAGAGGAAAGGAAAAGAGGGTAGATGACACCCAGAGAAGTCCTGGAGGCACTGGAAAGAGAGGCAAGAAGATATGCCAAAGGTTTGGCCTTGTAAAGGAAGAGTGACACTTCTTCCTTTGAATCCAAAATGAAGGGGTACAAGTGGAGAGAAATTCTTGTGGGATGCATTAAGTGTGGTGACAAAGAGGGACAAAAGGGAAAGATTAAGAAGTTCACACGTTCGGTGCCTCAAGTTCACAAAATAGAGAAAGGCATTCTGCAGAAAGGAGGAAGACGGAGACAGGTGGAACGACTTGACGACTGGAAAAAATGTGAAGAGTTACCTGGAGGGATGTGACAGGGAGTCAATAAAAGTGTTGGGCTGCACCGAGAGCCCCGCAGTGAGGTTAGTCAGGGAATCTGGGGGTTCAGCCAGCATGTTCAGACAGAATTGGGTAGTTTAGGCTGGGTAAGGAGTCAATACGACCACAATGGGTCCGGAGTCTTGAGACTAGGAAGGTGAGGATGTGAGAGACAGATGGCTGTGGTCCAAAACGGCAGCAGTGAATCATGGAAGCTGACCCATTTTCAGCAATAAAAGCTACAAATATGCTCCCATGGGTGCTGCAGGAGACCAGGGAATGGTGGAGCGAAGGACACAGTAATTGAGGAGGCTGGGAATTGTGAGTGAGGTTAAATGCAACTAACACGTGTTAACATAAAAGAAGCCTTAGCGGAGTGATAACAAACTATCAAGCTATGCCGCTTTGGGGGAAGTCACTGCCCATTTCTAGAGCTGGAATGAGACTTCTCTGGGCTCTAAACGGTACGGATTTTTAGGTTCATAGCAAGAGACTGGCAGAGAAGCAAGATACCTTCCGTTGGGCGGGCCCTTCTCGGGAAGGCCTCCGGAACCTTTTCTGCTGTGCTTTTGCCCGGACGTGCAGAAGCGGAGGCCGGAAGTCCCTCTGCCCGGAGGTTCCGGGTTTCCTGGGCTACTACGATGGCGATGAGTTTCGAGTGGCCGTGGCAGTATCGCTTCCCGCCCTTCTTTACGTGAGGCTCAGACCCCGAGAAGCCCCGCTGTGCCTCCCTCCCCTGCCCCGGACCCCGGGCTCAGCCTGATGCTTCAAATGGGGAGGGGGAGAAAGGACCCGGTCGCCACCACCCCTTAGTCCCTCACTTGTCCCCCAGACGCGCCTGCGTCTGTGCGGCCTCTCGCCCTCTCACGCCCTCTAATTCTGCGCCCACCCCCTTCACCCGGCAGGTTGCAGCCGAATGTGGACACTCGGCAGAAGAGCTGGCCGCCTGGTGCTCGCTGGTCCCTGTCCTTCTGCCGCCTGCACAAACAGTCCAGCATGACGGTGATGGAAGCTCAGGAGAGCCCGCTTCTTCAACAACGTGAAGCTACAGCGTATCCCCCTCAGGCTCTTCCACAGCCCACACACACGCACTTCTGCACTTGCACACATGCCCAGACTTCCACACCCCTTCACCCCAGTAGGCAGGTTCCCCACCCAGACTGACTTGGAAGAAGCCACATGTGTAGCTGACTTCCATTTTAGCCCCAACCCCCAATGCAAATTGCAGCATCAGACCCTCCAGTCCTAGGTAGTGATGAATACCAGGTGTCATTCCGGGGCTTAGAATCTCTGACCCAAAGCCAAGTCCCCGGTTTTCCAACCTGAGCCCTTTGACTCTGAATCTCCTGTCCCTCTCTGAGTGAAGCTCAAACTCTGGTATTACCTTAAGTAATTTTCTCCACCCACTCTCCTCCCAGGAAGTAAGGGTCATTTGTTTTTGCTTCCCTGATTCATAGCTAAAATATCTGTGGAGAAAGTCTGAAGGAAGAAGAGGAGACAGATGGTGACAAAAGGGAGTGCCTTTCATTTCTAAAGCTCTTCCTTTTTTTTTTTTTTTTTTAATGTTTATTTATTTTTGAGAGTGAGAGGGCACAAGTGGGATAGGGACAGAGAGAGAAAGAGAGACAGAATCCAAAGCAGGCTCCAGGCTCTGAGCTGTCAGCACAGAACCTAACTCGGGGCTTGAACTCAGGAACTGTGAGATCATGACCTGAGTTGAAGTCCCACCCTTAACCGACTGAGCCACCCAGGTGCCCCCATAAAGCTCTTCCTTTTAATTGAACTAGTATCTCTTTACCTTCCTCCCCCCTTCATCCAGGAAGTGCCAACTTACAGCCTTTTGGGGAATTGCACATATATGTGTGTGGGAGGGAGAGGAAGGGGACAGGTGGTTCTTCGCATGAGACTGGCCTCAAGAGTTTTTATCCCACCTAATTCATTCCATCAATGCTGTTCCCTTAACTTTAAACCAGGGAAGCTTCCTGTGGAATCAATCCAGGTTGTATTAGAGGAACTGAGGAAGAAAGGTGGGTTCAGGTCCTCAGATTTCCTTATTTTTCCTCCTCGTTGGGTTTTCCTGAGGGCAGCTTGGCACAAGTCTTTGCGCTTTTTTTTTTTTATTATTTTATTTCTTTTAACTTTTATTTATTAAGTAATCTCTGTACCCAACATGGGGCTCGAACTCACAACCCCTGAGATCAAGAGTCCCAAGCTCTACCAACTGAGCCAGCCACGTTTCTCTGAGATTTTAGTTTTAAGTAATCTCTCTCACCCAGCATGGGGCTCGAACCCACAACCTCAAGATCAGAGTCACCCACTCCACTGACTGAGCCAGCCAGGTGCCCCATGAGTCTTTGCTTTTAACAACTTTCTTTTTCTCTCCCCTGGCTTGGAGCCCATAGTGTTCTATATAGAAGATAGTTCAATTCCCTGGGTCCTTTTCCCTATTGGTATTCATTACTGAAATCTCTCCATCTGTGTTCTGAGACCTGGAGAAAGGTGGAAGGAGAATTGGTGCCTTGCAGATAATAATAGTAAAACAATTCTTGGATTTCACTTCCTGAAAGCTGAATCTCTTCCACTCTTTATACATTGGTTTTGCCTTTTGTCCCTTCTTAGCGTAAGATACTTTCATAAGTATCTTTTTTGTAGGAAACCTGGAGTGGTTGGATAAGAACAAATCTAGCTTCCTGATCATGTGGCGAAGGCCAGAAGAATGGGGGAAACTCATCTATCAGTGGGTGAGACTGTTCTGCCACAGTGACCCATGGCAAAGGAGAATTATATCTGTGTTCAGCAGATACCTGGTGTTCCTAGGTCTGGACTGAGCAAAGTGGGAAGGGAAAGAAAGAGGAAGTATAGGTCTTCCAGGCAAACCTCTTTCAATGACTCAATTTCCTAGGCTGCATAGAACTTCCCTACCTTTGTAGGAGGCCAGAGGCTACGTGAGGCCATGTTTGGAGAATGCAGTGCTGGGAACCATGAGTACTATTGTTGGCTGGCGTCTCTGGCCACAGAAGATAAATGGGGAAAGGAAGGGCAAAAAAAAAAAAACAAAAAAAAAAACCCTGGGGCCCCTCCCCCACTAGGCGCTTTGGGGCTGTCCACAATATGAATGAGACATTCTGAACCAGTATGGGTGTGGGGACAAACTGTCTTCCCCAAATTCCTAGCCACCACCAGCCCTAAACTTTCCCAAGGGAGAGAAGAGGGGAAGAAGCATCAACAACCTAAATATAACAAACACATGCCACCTATTCCTGAACAGGAAAACAAAATGAGAGGTCACTCCTCAGACATGTGAAGGCCTGTGGTTTAGTGGTTCCGTATATGTGTGTACACATATAAATATAGCACCTGTAGGGGTTGTGGTTTTTAGGCCACTCCTGCCGAGGTGACAGTGAGCCCTGGTTTGGGAACAGGTATCATTCGTGGGTCAGATAGGTGGAGTCAGTGAGCTCACCTTCCAGGAGATCCCTGGTCCTTATTCAGTCACTGTTTTCTGTGTCTATAGGTTTCCAGGAGTGGCCAGAACAACTCCGTGTTCACTCTCTATGAGCTGACCAATGGGGAAGACACAGAGGATGAGGGTAATGCTTCTCCCTTTCCCTCCAGTTTTGTCATCTGAATCCTCCAGTCCTTGTTCAGCTGACATTCAGACTTCCCATCCCTGCCTTTGAATTCCAAATACTACATGATAGAAGGGCTCTTAACCCATGTCCAAGGTTTCCCTAAGCCACCTGAATTTACATGCAAAATACCCCCAAATTTTGTCAGTGGGATATGTGCATTTTTCTAGGGATAGAGTCCATATTAAAAGATTGTCAAGGGCATCTGTGATCCATGAAAAGTTAAGAATTCCTGGTGTAGATAATGAATGAGGAACCGGCGCAGAAGATTAAGCCTGAAATCTCATTCTTTGCTGACGCTGGCTTTCTTTCACCCTTTATACTTACAGAGGGCTCAAGATTTGTGGGTGTCAGCTGAAGGGATTGGGCCAACACCACCATCCCCACCCCTAGGCCTTTTAAATACTTTAGTTTCTAGCCAGGTGAGGATTTATATACTGTTTGATTTTTACATAGTGTAAATATACTCTTAGCTTTTTTATCTCTGACTTCATATTCTGATCCCAGGATCACCAAAAGTTCCAATCTCAGCTGGGGAGGAAAGGGCAGCTCCCCTTTCTGCCAGGCCCTGGCTGCCGTAACAGAGTTTACAGCTCTTGGCTGTTCCCCCCTGCCCTACAGGCCTCTGCTTGCTACTCCCACCATTGCCCCATGACTTCAGTGCCGCAACCATGCCCAGCCCACCACTCATGCTGGGCAAAACTGGAGGCTTCCTCAGAAAGCAAGCTCCCTGACTCAAGCCGTAGGCCTCCGCAGGGAGTGAGGTGTGCGAGCCTGTTAGGGCTTGCCACCTGCTTCTCACATCTCCCTGCAATATCTTGCCATATCTCCAGATATTCAGCTGGCCCTTGGCTCCCAGCCTCATTCCTTTTAACTAGGAAAGGGCAGATATCTGTGCTGGCCCTTAACAGTCTCCTGGTCAGAGGTATGGCTATACTTTGTGTTAGGACAGGTGCTCCTAATGGGTACAGGTGTGCAAACTAGGGTCAGTGTCCAGTGTCAAGGACCTTGACGTTCCTAGGTTTAATTGTCCCCCACTTTGTGGCCCAAAAGTAGATGGTGTCACTCTCATACATCAGATACTAATGGCACATGGGTGGGGGATACACATGAGGGTTGAGTCCAACAGAAGAACCCAGAAGGGGAAAATAAGTGTGAACTCACATTTTGTGCAGACTCTGGCTTTCTCTCACCCCTTACTCTTAAGGCGTACCCAGGAAGGATTGGTGGCAGCGGCAGCAGTATAGGTGGTACATGTCTACCCTGGCCTCAAGGGGTCCCAGCTTCCAGCTAGACTTCTCCTCAGGGGCCTTGAGCCCCCAGAAGCCAAGTGTCCCTGACTACCCATCTCTCCCTTCCAGAGTTCCATGGGCTGGATGAAGCAACCCTACTCCGGGCTCTGCAGGCCCTACAGCAGGAGCACAAGGCTGAGATCATCACTGTCAGCGATGGCCGAGGCGTCAAGTTCTTCTAGCAGAGACCTGTCTCCTTTTACTTCTTACCTCCCACCCTTCCAGGGCTTTCAAAAGGAGACAGACCCAGTGACCCCACAGACTGGATCTGTGACTCCACCAGACTCAAAAGGGCTCCAGTCCAGGGATGGGTTTCCCACTTACCCCACGTTTCTGTCCCTGGGGAAGGGCGAGGCTGAGGCGCCTGGGAGAAAAGATGTGCTTCTCCTTGCCCTACCTCCTCTCCCATCCTAGACTGTCCCTGAGCCAGGGTCTGTAAACCTATAACTCCACATGTGTTCACACACGTAAGTACATACACACGCCTGCACAAGCTTCTGTCTCTTCCCCTTCCCACCCCCTTAGCTGCTATTGCCTCCCCTCTCAGGCTGGTGCTGGATCCTTCTTAGGGGATGGGAGAAGCCCTGGCTGCAGGCAGCCTTCCAGGCAACATGAAGATAGGAGGCCCAGGAAGGGGCCTGGCAGTGAGAGGCCAGGCCCGACACTGATTTTATGATATTAAAAAGCTCATCCCCACTGCCTCCTGTTGGAAGTTACTACTGGAATGGGCATAGGGAGGGCTGTGAAGTGTTGCCCCCTGAGTGAATCCCAGCCTAGGAGAGAGTAGAGGAGGCCTATGGCCTTTGTAAATGAAAAGGTGCCCCCGTGCTGGCAGGCTCCAGGGGGCCTGTGGTTTTACATCTGCTGGGTGGGCTGTGTGGGGGAGTGCTGATGGAACACAGCTTAGGGACAGACTGCTTTCTGAATTGGAGTAACTTCATGGCTTCCCCTTCTCCCCCATGAAAGTCCTGAACTGCTCTGAAGCCCCTCCCTCCATCCCACTGGTCCGGGGTGGGGTAGTTGAGGCCAAGGGGAGCTGAAGGGGTGTAACCGGATATGGACTTTGGTTATTGGGAACTTGGGCAAACAGAAGGAGGAGGAAGGAGAGCCCACAGAGCAAAAACAGCTACTGTGGCCAGGGCTAGGCTGCGGCCAAGGTAGGAAGGCGGAGGGGATGGGTGACCGGGTCCTTGGCTTGGGGGAGGGACTTGTCCTGGGGTGCACACACCCATCCCTGTGCAGCCCAGAGGGTCAGCGGCTTGGGAGAAAACCAGACCTTTCCATTGACCTCTGATTGTCGGCCTGGGGCTACTCCGGACGAACAGGAGGGGGTGCGCTACCTTATCGGGGGCGTGCAGGCGGGTGGTAACCTTCCCTTAACCACCCCTCTCTCCCCCCACGATTCTAGGGCCGGAGGTGCCGCCGTCACGTTTCCTCTCCCAACCCCAGCATCGTGCCTCCCCAGCTACCCCGCCCCCCGACAGTTTTGCTCACTCTTAGTTGCTGGAGGACAGCACGGCCGCCTCGCACCCCGGTCGACTTCGGAATGAGCCTCCGGGCGGTGTAACCGGGAGGCGAGGGAGAGGAGTGCCTGCGGCCGTGGGCGGGGCTGCCGGGTGAGGGGCTGCGCACCCGATTCCGCGCGGCTGGCCGCTCCGAGGGGGCCGCCCTGGGGGATTAAGCGGGGGCCGGGGGCGGGGCTGCAGGACGGTCGAGCCGGACTGGGGCCCCCTGTAGTCATCCCGAGCGCTGCGCACCCAGCAGTCCGCCTGTCAGACCGCCCTCCTCTCCAGCCGCCCGGCTTGCTGCCCTGCGGCGCCGGCCCTTCCTCATGCTGGCACCCCCGGCCTCCGAGACTGCGGTCCCCATGTCCCAGGCGGAGGCCGACCTGGCCCTGCGGCCCCCGCCGCCTCTCGCTGCCGCGGGGCCGCCCCGCCTCGGGCCCCTCCTCGCCGGCGCGCCGCTTCTCCGGGAAGGCTGAGACCCGGTCCGCGCTCTTCCCGTCTCAGCCGCCGCAGCTCAGTCGACTTGGGGCTGCTGAGCTCTTGGTCCCGGCCAGCCTCACCCGCTCCGGAGCCCCCTGAGCCTCCGGACTCCGCTGAACCCGACCCCGCGAAAAGCCCACCGCCTAGCTGCCCAGAACCCCCCGAGGGCACGTGGACCGGGGGAGCCTCCGCGAAGGCTGCAGACTCAGCGCGTCCAGAGCTAGCAGTCTCGGCAGGAGGCCCGGGGTCCCGGGAACCGCCGAGGGTCCCCGAAGCCGCGGCTCGGGAGCGGCAGAGGGAGCAGGAGGAAAAGGAAGACACGGAGACCCAGGCAGTGGCAACGTCCCCGGACGGCCGATACCTCAAGTTTGACATCGAGATCGGACGTGGCTCGTTCAAGACGGTGTATCGAGGGCTGGACACCGACACCACGGTGGAGGTGGCCTGGTGTGAGCTGCAGGTGCGGCCGGGCACCCCCTCTGTGGCACCTGGGATGGGACCCTTTGGAGGTCTGGGGATGAGAAACCTAGGGGACAGCAGCAAGGGAGAGAACTATTTTTCCAGTCAAATGTCTGGACACTCCTGCCCCACCTTGCTCTGATGATTAATGGATCTGACTGATTCTGGGCTGCAGAAGGAAAAACTGAGGCAGGGGGTACATGGAAGCTCCCCTATGGGTTGTGGACATTTTAATTTTGAAGTCTCTGTACTCAACCCTGAGAGGTGGAAGATAGGATGCTAAATCGGGGAGGGAGCCAGTTTGGATCTGAGGGGGACCAATTTCCCTCAGTAGTAACAATCTCTTCCTTTCCCGTTCCCCTTAGTACTGAGACACTCAGTGTGACCCTGGTCCTCCTCCTTCACCCTGGATCTTTGCAGATTAGGAGGCTGGGATGATGGAAGCTAGAAGCTGGGGCAGGGTCCTCTCCATTTCCAAAAGATTTAGAGTGGTGGTAGCAGGATGGGGCCCCCCCAGGCCCCTTCTGGAACAGTCAGACTTCTAGACTTCTCCACAACTGGGGGAGGGGGAGACAGACAGCTCCAGCCCTGGCCTGAATCCAGTCCTTCCTCCTCATCCCACTGTCTACCTGGGCTCTCCCTTCCCAGACCCAAAGGCACTGAACCCAATGGGCTTTAGGGGGATGTTGGTGTGAAGGATTTCTTCTCATGGAGGGAAGAACCCAGTTAAATCTGGGCCAGCAGCAGCTTTGGGCAGAGCCTGGGTAAGGGTCCTCCCCTCCAGCCCTGGCACTGGGCTCGCCCCTTGCGCCTGCCAGTGGCGCGCCCTAGGCTGTAGGCCAGGCAAGGAGAGGCAGCCAAACCAATGGGGTGGGGGGGCGGGTGGCGAGGGATACGAGAGGGGGGCGGGACGGCCAGGGGCAGGGGGCGGTCTCCTGGTCCTGGATCTTTCTCTCTCTCTCTGTAACTCCCTCTGCAGCCCTCCGGCCTCCTGTCTGGATCTAGCAGTTCCCAGTTTCTGGGGCCAACCCCGTTGAGGGCCCCAATTCTCTGCCCGCTTGTCAGCCTGCTGCCCGCCTGCTGCCTGCCCGCTGCCAGCCCCTGGGGCGTCCCCTCCCGCCCCACGGCTGGCCAGGGAGGCCACAAAGGCGCTATTGAGCTCAGGGCTCCTGGACGGGGCTGCATAAAGGCCCTTGTGTCCAGCGGGGGGTCCAGGGGCGGCCCCAGGCCCAGGATGGGCGTGTCCTTGCAGCAGCCGGAGGGGGCGGACCGAGAATTCGGGGTATACAGCTCCTTGGGCGAGCGATGACCTAGCCCCCTTCCTCGTTTCTGGGGGGGGGGGTCCTGGGCCTGATGTGATCTTGACTCCCACCCATCCCCTACCCCCACAGACTCGGAAACTCTCTCGAACGGAGCGGCAGCGATTCTCTGAGGAAGTGGAGATGCTCAAGGGGCTGCAACATCCCAACATCGTCCGCTTCTACGATTCGTGGAAGTCGGTGCTGAAGGGCCAGGTTTGCATCGTACTGGTCACCGAACTCATGACCTCCGGCACGCTCAAGACGTGAGCTCTGCGCCTGGTGATAGTGTTGGTTGGTGGGTGAACTGGTGGTGGGAGGTCCCCACTCCTTCTGGAACTTCTCCCAGACTCCCCAAACTCCAGAGTTAGGTCCAAAATCAGGCTCTCACCCACCCCTACTGCATCCCTGCCTTGGTGAGTGGCAGTGTCTACCCAGCACTCCAGCTGAAACTTGGGCGTCTCCCCAGATGCCTCCTTTGTCTCCGCTCTGTACATCCACCTTCTCCACCAGTCTGTCTCCAAGGCCCTTCTTAAAATGCCCCACTCTGCTTTCCCTGTTCCATGCGCTGCCACCTCAGTGGTCTGGAGCCCTGCAGCAGCCCCCTAAAGGGCCTTCCCCCACTCTGCCCTCACCTTTCGGAGTAGTCCTGTCTTCCCGCAGTCTGGTCACCCTCTCTCCATTCCTTAAAACCCCTTAAAGGTTTCCCACCACCCTCAGGAAAAAGTCCACACTCCCTAACCTACTCACAAAGTCCTTAGGATTTAGCCTCCTCTTGAGCCTAAATTCTACAAAAACTGAATTCCCAGCACCTCCTCCCACCCTGCCCTATCACCGCCTGCGTGCCTTGGAGCACAGTGTCCTCTCGGCCTGGAAAGTCTCCATCCCTTCCCCTTTTCACCCTTGAACCCCTACTCATCCTTCAAGATGCAACATAAAAGTTATTTCCTTTCCGAAGCCCTCCCCCACGCCCAAGGCAGTTAGTCATCCCTTCCGGCACCCCCACAGCCCCTTGGCGCAGCCTTATCTGTGAATTGGTCTACTACCACACCGCCGACTCAGTTTCTCTGTGGGGCGCACCGCGGACTGAGCTAGAATAATGCTGGGAGAAAATGTGTACCTGGCGGTGCCGGTGGAACTAGGGTAACTTCCCAGTGGGGGTCTCCTCCCCCCCCCCCCCCCCCCCCGCCGTGTCTCCGCCCCGACCCTGGCTCTGCGCTCCTCCCCCAGATACCTGAGGCGGTTCCGTGAGATGAAGCCCAGAGTTCTTCAGCGCTGGAGCCGCCAGATCCTTCGGGGGCTTCATTTCCTACACACCCGGGTACCCCCCATTCTGCACCGGGATCTCAAGTGCGACAACGTCTTTATCACTGGCCCTTCAGGGTCGGTCAAGATCGGGGACCTGGGCCTGGCCACGCTCAAGCGCGCCTCCTTTGCCAAGAGCGTGATAGGTGCGTTCCTCCAGGAGGTCCTCGCTATTCCTACCTCCCCCGCGTTAGAAGAGACCCTGGGGGCCCACTCTCCCCAGCAGTGTCCTTGGAGTTGCACGGAGTTACAAGAGCATGGGGAAAGTGGGGAGACTTATGGCATCCTCTCTGCCCCGCACCCCTCCCACACACACGGTGGGGGTGGGGAAGGGTCCGTTACTAGCACTCCAGAACTTGTGAGGTTGCTTTCCCTCCCCGTCCTCCCCCCTCCCTCCCACCTAGCCTGTGGTACGCCCAAGAGGAAAGAGGAAGCCAGAGGGAGGCTCTGCAGCCTAATGCCTGCTGTGGATCCTACAGGGACCCCGGAGTTCATGGCCCCGGAGATGTACGAGGAAAAGTACGATGAGGCGGTGGACGTGTACGCGTTTGGCATGTGCATGCTGGAGATGGCTACCTCAGAGTACCCTTACTCCGAGTGCCAGAATGCCGCACAAATCTACCGCAAAGTCACTTCGGTGAGAGGGGACGGGGAGGGGAGACAATTCCAGATCTCCTCCCATTTTCCGACCCTTACCAGCCAGCGTCAATGCCCTTTCCCTTAAAGAAAGCAGGCTAGACGCAAAGATGCTCTGGTAAACACTGAAGGATATTGGATGCACACATGCCCTATCCCCTTACTAGCTGTTTAGAATAATGATGTGTGTAGCACTCTCTAGAGTTTGCAAACGATTTCACATCTGATCTTTCACCCGCAGCGTGAGCAGGGCGTCTCGTCCTGCCCTGCGCTTTACAAATGGGAAAACTGGCACACTGGGAGACTTGTTCAAGGTCATACTGTCAATACTTGGGCTGGGATTTGAAATCAAACCGTCCAGTAGCTGTCGCGGTGCCTTTGCGATTGCATGCTCTGCTGCCCTAGACAGGGTGAGGGGCAAGCAGAGAGCTGGGGCGCAGAGGCCTGGAGGCCTCATGCGCCCCCTTTCCTCTAGGGCACAAAGCCGAACAGCTTCTATAAGGTGAAGATGCCTGAGGTGAAGGAGATCATTGAAGGCTGCATCCGCACAGATAAGAACGAGAGGTGGGGTGGAGGGGGCAGGATGGGGGTGGGTTCAGGGGCCGGGGCAGGGGTGGGGGGACGGCGGCAAGGCTCGTCTGGCTCACCGCAGCACTCCCCCCAGGTTCACCATCCAGGACCTCCTGGCTCACGCCTTCTTCCGCGAGGAGCGCGGCGTGCACGTGGAGCTGGCGGAGGAGGACGACGGCGAGAAGCCCGGCCTCAAGCTCTGGCTGCGCATGGAGGACGCGCGGCGCGGGGGGCGCCCGCGGGACAACCAGGCCATAGAGTTCCTGTTCCAACTGGGCCGGGACGCGGCAGAGGAGGTGGCGCAGGAGATGGTGAGCAGAGGACAGACTGCCCTGCGGCTGGGCTTGTGCGCAGCCGGTCAGTGCCATGCGGGTGGGGCGCCAGGGTGGTGGGAGGGGCACCCAACCTGCCCCTCTCAGAGCGTCTGGTAAGTGTCCCCCTGGCCGGCGCGCCTAAACACACGCACGCCCCAAGTGCGGCTCACTGCACATTTCCTTTTCCAGAGCAAGCCCTGGGTCCTCCAGCCTGCCTTGCTCTGCTTCCTGCTGCTCTGATTTCCCTGGAATGCTCTTCTCTCCAATTTATTTATTTTTCTCTTTTCCACCCCCCGCCTTGGTCTTTTTTTTTCCCTCCCCTCTTTCTTCCTCCGTGCTCAGAACCAGGAATTTCAGGAAACCTGTCCCCTCTAGGGTCAAAATTAAATGCTTCGTTCCAATTCAACAGGTCCTCCATTACAGGACCCACCACCATTGGTCCTGTTTTATACCAGGATACACTCCTGTCTCTCTCCTCCACTGGACTATAAATTCCTTGAGGGCAGAGACTGTGTTCTATTGATTTTTCTATCTCTGACAGTGCTCGGCACATGGTTGGAGCTCATTAATAATCCCACATTTGTACATGGCTTAGAGCACTTTCACATGCATTCGATTGTTGTTACCAACCCTGCCGGGAGTGATTTTATCCTGATGTATTGATGAGGAAATGGAAGGTTCAGAGAGGTTGAATATCTTGTCCAAGGTCCTGAGCAAGTAAGTGGCAGAGCTGGATTTAAACTCAGGCTGTTCAGATCTTAAGTCAGATCACCCTGCCCCACCTCCCTTACATGTGCTGCAAAGTTTGAGATGAATAAGGAGTTGATGAACAGAAGCTGCCAGCGCAGGAGAGGCATGCATGGGAGAGAGAAGATGCAGGACTGTTTAGGAAGGCCTGAGAAGGGGAGAGAGTATGAGGTTCTTGATAGAAGAATGGCAGTTGAAAGTGTGGGGATCCTCTGTGGTAGGTCTGGATAGGGAACCTGAGAATGTGTTTTTAAATGTAGCAGAACAGGTGTCCTTAGCACAGCTCAAACCTGACCTAGGATCAAATCTTGATCCATTATGTACAGGGATTCTTTTCTTTTCTTTTTTTTTTTTTAATGTTTATTTATGTATTTATTTTTGAGAGAGAGAGGAAGAGAGAATGCATGTATGTTGGCACACAAGCTGGGGAGGGGCAGAGAGCGAGGGAGAGAAAGAATCCCAAGCAGGTTCCATACTGTCAGCGCAGAGCCTGACAAGGGGGCTTGAACTCATGAATCATGAGATCATTACCTGAGCTGAAATCAAGAGTCAGATGCTTAACTGACTGAGCCACCTAGGTGCCCCCCACTTTTTATTTGAGAGAGAGAGGGAACAGAAGGAAAGGGGCAAAGAGAGAGGAGGAGAGAGAGAATCTTCAGCACGTTAGGCTTGATCCCATGACCCTGAGATCATGACCTGAACTGAAATCAAGAGTCAGCTGCTCAACCAGCTG
Source organism: Lynx canadensis (assembly GCF_007474595.2). Taxonomy (NCBI): domain Eukaryota; kingdom Metazoa; phylum Chordata; class Mammalia; order Carnivora; family Felidae; genus Lynx; species Lynx canadensis. The sequence goes on from NC_044316.2 coordinate 40,631,260, forward strand.
AGCCCACCCAGGTGCCCCAAACGGGGGATTCTTGATGATGACACACTATTGATACCTTTAGTTGGGAGACTGTCCTGCGTATTGTAGGATGTTGAGAAGAATTCCTGGCTTCCACTCACTAGATGCCAGTAACACTGAGGTGTGACAACTACAGGTGTCTCCTCCAAATATTGCCAAACGTTCCCCCTTACCCCTGAGAGCAGTTGATCTACTAGATAACCATGAACTAGTCACGGCTTTACTTATTTCTTTTTTTTTTTAATTTTTTTTCAACGTTTATTTATTTTTGGGACAGAGAGAGACAGAGCATGAACGGGGGAGGGGCAGAGAGAGGGAGACACAGAATCGGAAACAGGCTCCAGGCTCTGAGCCATCAGCCCAGAGCCCGACGCGGGGCTCGAACTCACGGAGCGCGAGATCGTGACCTGGCTGAAGTCGGACGCTTAACCGACTGCGCCACCCAGGCACCCCAGGCTTTACTTATTTCTAAAACAGGGCTAAGCCCACTTCAGAAGGTTGTTGGGAGGATTTAACGATGATAATGTAAAGAGTTGCCAGTTAATGGACACAGTGCATGATCAATAAATATTAGTGTCCTTTCTCCAGGAGAACTATACCGAGGCCTCAAGAAGGTGTCCTGATGGGTCTTTGAGTGGAGTCCTCACCTCAAACCGTGCTCCTCGCCCTCTTAACTCCAGGTGGCCCTGGGTCTAGTCTGTGAAGCTGACTACCAGCCAGTGGCCCGCGCAGTACGTGAACGAGTTGCTGCCATCCAGCGGAAGCGTGAGAAGCTGCGCAAAGCTAGGGAGTTGGAAGCCCTCCCCCCTGCACCAGGACCCCCACCAGCAGCTGTCCCCAAGACTCCTGGTCCCCCCAGTGTCTTCCCCCCTGAGCCTGAGGAGCCAGAGGCAGACCAGCACCAGTCTTTCCTCTTCCGCCATGCCAGCTACTCATCTACCACCTGTAAGCCACCCCTGACCTTGGGATATGGGATGTGACCTAGGTCCCAGAACCCTTGGCCTCTGCCCCCGCCCCACCCAGAAGTCCAATCCAGCAGCACTGTCACTTACCCTGCCTTCCACAACTAGCCACGAAGCTCCTTCTGGGAAAGAACTCCCACAGCTCCAGGCCCCTTCTTGCTCAGGCAGCCCCCCCCCCCCTGCTCTGCCACCCTTTATTTCCCCTTTTTTGATCCCCTCCCTCCCCCACCAGCGGATTGCGAGACTGATGGCTACCTCAGCTCCTCCGGCTTCCTGGATGCCTCAGACCCTGCCTTTCAGCCCCCTGGGGGGGTGCCATCCAGCCCCGCTGAGTCCCATCTCTGCCTGCCCTCGGTGAGAGGGGGTCACGTGGGGGGCTCCCAGACATTCCAAGCCTGTGACCTATCTTTCTCCTTGTAAAACCCAACCCCATGACCTAGCCCCATGTCCCTGGAAATCCACCACTCTGTCCTCATCTTCCTTAATTCCCTCTGCCTAGTACCCCCAGCATCCTTGACACCATCTCCCTGAACCCCTACAATTGTCTTCCTCTGACCTCGTGAACCTATTTCCCATTTCAGGCTTTTGCCCTGTCCATTCCACGTTCTGGCCCTGGCAGTGACTTTTCCCCAGGAGACAGGTAGGTTCTGGTAGGGGTTGGGGGGCAAGGGTGAGACATATGGCGGGTCCCAGTGTCCATTCTGACACTCCTACCTCCTTTTTCTTTTCTAGCTATGCCTCAGATGCAGCATCAGGTCTTAGTGATGTGGGTGAAGGGATGGGACGCATGAGGAGACCCCCAGGGAGAAATCTCCGGCGTAGACCCCGATCCCGGCTTCGGGTCACTAGTGTAAGGAAGGGGCATAGGAGATGGGGAGTAACCTATGGGACCGGGAGGGAACTGTCAGGGGCGGGTGAGGGAGGTCAGCCAAAAAAGGGGAGAACAGTGTGTGACTGGTACCATAGAGGCAGCCAGTCTGGTTTCTAATCTCAGACTTTGGGGGCAGAGTCTGCTTCTGTCCAGTTCCAATCTGGCCACTGTCACTTGGTTGGAGTGGGGTGGGGGCACGTGATGAGGACAGAGGGCTTGACCTCCTCTCCTCTGCTGACTTTGAATCTGAAGGTCTCAGACCAGAATGACAGAGTGGTTGAGTGCCAGCTACAGACGCACAACAGCAAGATGGTGACCTTCCGATTTGATCTGGATGGCGACAGCCCGGAAGAGATTGCGGCTGCCATGGTGAGGGGGGAGGGAGAGGAGGACAGAGTCTTTGGGTCTAGGATAAAAGTCTCCCTCCGGATGTCCCCTGGTACTGAACTATCCCTTCCTCCCACCCAACAGCAAGGGTTTTTAAAGCATGATGACACTGAAGACATCTGCTCTTGTTTTGAGGGCAATTTTTATTTATTCAGTGAGGTTTGGATCCTCAGCTAGAGCAATTTCAGACTAACATAGGGTACACACAGATGCTGTGGTGAGGTACACGCTAGACACATGATACTGTGGCCATGAGTAAAGGGTGGTCTGGGGGCAACAGGGAGAAGAAGTAGAACTTATTCAAAGTCATGACAGATGGTTAAGAACAGCAGTGAAGACTGAAAAGGGCAGGTCTAGAGGAAGTACAGCATCAGGACAGGCATGGAAGCAGGGAGTGATTTGGAATATGGGGTGGGGGAGGGGGGCTTCATGAGGAGACCACTGTCACTAGAACTAAGAGTTCCTCTAGGAGACTTGTGGAAGCGAGGTTGGGCATGTGGAGTAGGCTCAGATTATAGACAGTCTTAAGAGTTAGATGGAGTGTAACATGGTGAGAATAGGCTTTAAGAAGACCATTCTGCCATGGGAAGTGGGAGAGGGTCGGGGGTAGGGAATCCAGTTGGCAGATGGATACACGAAGCCACAAATGGTCCAAGGAGAAGATGGATTATGGGGGAAGAAAAGAAGAAAAGGGGAGCATCTGAGGGTTGTTTCAGGAAAATAAGTTACTCTGTAATCCAGTTTTTTATTCTATTTTTTTAAGTTTATTTATTTATTTATTTTGAGAGAGAGAACGAGCATGAGTAGGGGAAGGGCAGCGAGAGAAGGAGAGAGAATCCCTTGAGGGCTCTGCACTGTCAGCACAGAACCCAATGCGGGGCTCGATCCCACGAACGTGAGATCATGACCTGAGCTGAGATCAAGAGTTGGACGCTTAACTGACTGAGCCACCCTGGCACCCTTCCAGACATTTATTGATGTAATACAATACAAATAATAGATGCTCAGGAAACATTTGCTGAGTTGAAATGATAGGGAGTTAGGGAGAGAGGATATCATGGGCAACTTGGAGCGTGGAGAAGCTAGTGGGAGTAGACCGTTAAAGGAGAGAGGAAGTTGGAAAATGAAAGTAGATGTTCTTAGGGGTCATGATGAGCTTGAATGACAGAGAGGCAGGCAAGATCCTCCCTGGGAGCACAACATGGTCAGGCAGGCCTGGAGGCAGAAGTGGATCGAGGAGTTGTCAGCATGGAAGGGAGAGTGAAGGGAGACGAGCTTGAGAAGCCAGAGGCAGAGAGGGTCTGAGAGTGGGTCTCGGTGGATACCCTGATTTCTGGGATGGGTGAAATAGGTCATCAAAGGACACAGAGATGGAGCCTGAGAGGTAGGAGGAGCCCCAGAAAATGTTAGGGAAAACTGAGGGAAAAGAGAGTTTCAAGGAGGTGATGTGGGGTAAAGCCTGAGGCGAGCCCACACTGACTTTTGTCAGGAGAAGGTCTTTGTGCGAAACCAGCTTCCCTGGAGTGGGGGAAATGGATGCCAGCCTCTGTGGTGAAGGAGTGAGGGGAATGCGAGAAGCATCAGGCTTCGGGAACTCTCTTTAAAGCTTCCCCTCCATCATGTCACTCACCTTGTATCCAGGACAAAGACAAAATATCACTCGGCACACCGGCTTATCATCTTCCATCAAGCCACTTGACCCTTCAAGAATCTTTCCTCCGGCCACACTGGTGTCTGAATGGTCCCCTGACGAGGCTGGCTGCCTTTCCGCTTCTGCCTCCATCTCCTCAGGGGTCTCTTGCCTTGAAAGGCTTCTCCACTAGGCTTTCAAGCACACTCAGATCCCACACAGCCAAAGGGACTCCTCCCCCTGACCACAGGGGTCACCCTCCACGAGTCTATAGCAGACTTGGGTCTGCTCTTCCTGCTGTTTGTCCCTACATTTTTTTTTAAGCTTATTTATTTTGAGCAAGAGAGAGAGAGAGAGAGAGAGAAAATCCCAAGCAGGCTCCATGCTGCCAGCACAGAATCCAATGCAGGGCTTGAACTCATGAAACCCTGAGTTCATGACCTGAGTCAAAACCAAGAGTTGGATGCTTAACTGACTGAGCCACCCAGGTGCCCCCTTGCCCCTACATTGTTAATGGCTGCCTGTGGCTACAGAGTAAGGTCCCAATTCTGGAGCATGCCCTTTTTTTTTTTTTTTTTTTTTTTTAAGTTCTTTTCTTTTAATGTTTATTCTTGAGAGAGAGACAGAGACAGAGCATGAGTGGGGGAGGGGCAGAGCCAAAGAGGGACACAGAATCTGAAGCAGGCTCCAGGCTCTGATGTGTCAGCACAGAGCCTGACACAGGGCTTGAACTCACGAACTGGGAGATGATGACCTGAGCCGAAGTCGGATGCTTAACCGACTGAGCCACCCAGGCACCCCTGGAGCATGGCCTTTAAAACTCCCAGCACTCCCAGCTCTGCTCTGGTCTTGACTGTTTTGTGAATGTGCTATGTCCTCTCATACCTCACAGCTGTTAATTCATGCCATTCTCTCTGCCCTTCTCTTCCCGACGAACAGCATGGAGCAGAGGAAAGGGTGGGCTTTCACTTAAGACCCGAGTTCAAATTTCAGCTCTGTGATTTACTGATTTGGTGAATTGGGGCAAATTTCTCAAGCTCTCTGAACCTCAGTTGCTCATCAGTAAAATGATAGTACTCATTTGGCAAAGGTGTTCTGATATGATATGTAATTTATGAGAAGTGAGATCACATATGAGATACGAAATTATACGAGAAGTGTCTGTACATGGTAGGTCCTCGATGAAGGGTTGCTTCGAGGCTCAGCTCTGTGTGGCCATCCCAGCTTCCCTTATTCCCCCTGAGTGGCATGACCTGCTCTCTCTTTGGAATGGCATTTTAAAAAAATTGTGGCAGAAAACACATACCATAAAATTTACCATGTTAACCATTTTTAAGTATACAGTTCAGTGGGGTCAAGTATATTCACTTTGTCGTGAAACAGATCTCCAGAACTTCTTCATCTTGCAAATCTGAAACTGTACCCATTAGACACCTCTCCCTTTCTGCTGGTATTGCATTTGATCTGTACCTTGACCACAGTGCCTTTCCTACCACGGACTGACTTGCAGTAAATCGAGTTGTGTAGATATGTGTCTCTTCTACTAGATCTTGGACTTCTTCGGGACTAGGACTTTGTTACATGCTTTTCTGCATTCCTCACCTAGAACAATGTGCCCGTACCCACAACAATGCCTGGCACATATATGTGCTCCAGTGTTTGTGAAATTGAATGTTACATTTACCGTTTATTGCCTTATTTTCACTTAGTGTGTGTGTGTGTGTGTGTGTGTGTGTGTGTGTGAGAGAGAGAGTAAGCCTGCATGGTTTATGAGCCCTATGAGAGCAGGAGTTATGTCCAAAAGCATATGATGCAACCATGGGAAGAACTCAGGCTCTGGCTTTAGACAAGTCTGGGGGCAAATCCTGTGATGTTAGGCAGACTGAACTTAACCTTTTTGAGCATTGGTTATCTTAACTCTAAAATGGGGTTGTTGGGGCACCTGGCTGGCTCAGTCAGTAGAGCATGCAACTCTTGATCTTGGGGTTGTGAGTTCGAGCCCCATGTTGGGTGTAGAGGTTACTTAAAATTAAATCTTTTTTTAAAAATCAATAAAATAAAATGGGGTTGTTAACACAGACCCGAGAGAGCTGTTGTTGGTGTTAGATGAGCTCAGACATGTAAAGCATCTGGGCCATGATGCATCCTAGGGATGTTAGCTCCTGTCCTCTAAGGTGTATTTCTCCTCGCACCACATGGTGCCTGGCATACAGTAGATACTTACTGAATACTTATTTTAGGTGGGTGGTTGGCAGAGCAGTGGGGTAAAGGGTTGGTTTTTAAAAACTTTTTTTTAATGTTTATTTATTTTTGAGACAGAGAAATACAGAGCCTGAACGGGGGAGGGTCAGAGAGAGGGAGACACAGAATCTGAAGCAGGCTCCAAGCTGTGAGCACAGAGCCAGATGCAGGGCTCGAACTCACAGACTGTGAGATCATGACCTGAGCTGAAGTCTGATGCTTAACTGACTGAGCCACCCAGGCGCCCCGAAGGGTTGGTTTTTAAAGATCAGTGCAGGGGAGAGAGATGAGTGAGATAACAGCCCTCTGTCCCCTTCCTGCTGACCCTTGCCAGGTGTATAATGAGTTCATTCTGCCCTCGGAGCGAGCCGGATTCCTGAGCCGCATTCGGGAGATCATCCAGCGAGTGGAGACCCTGTTGAAGAGAGATACTGGCCCTGTGGAGGCTGCTGAGGACCCCCTGGGCCCCCAGGTCAGACCTCTTAGATCATCTTCGGGGGGGGGGGGCAGACTCTCTGCTCCAGACTTCATGACTCTCTGCCAACACCAGCCCCCGTGACTCTAACTCCTTCATCTGTGTGACCCTAACACAATGGTTCTTACCCCATTTGAGTATCTGATGAAAGCCATGGGCCCCTGTTCTAGAAAAATGTGTTCAATGCATACTTTTCTTTTTAACTCATTATTCTGGTAGAATTTCAGACTTACAGAGAGAAGTTGCAAGAATTGTACAAAGAACTCCTACTCTTTGCCCAGATTTGCCAACTATGACTGTTTTGTCATGTTAGCTTTATCATTCTCTTCTTCTCTCCCGTCTCTGTATGTATGTGCACATATTATTTTTTTCTGAACCATTTGGGAGTGAATTGCAGATATCATACCCCTCTACCTGTAAATATTTTAGCACATGCACTTTTGAGTCCCTTGAAACTCCTCTTTAGGCTCCTAGAAGTTCATGGGCCCTAGATTAAGCCCTGCCTGAACGGCCATCTAAGACTCAGCTCTTCCCCACTGTGACCATGGGCCCCTTCCTCTCCCTCAGGTGGAGCCAGCACCATTGCCTGCCCTCTCTGACCCCCTCCCAGACCCATCCCGTGGTATGTACTGCGTTCTGTCCCTACTCATCACAGCCTTTGCAGCTGCTCCTGGGAAGGGCTTAGGGATTGGGGGACAGGGAACTCAGCACACCTTTCTCGCCAGCAGAGCTCCAGAGCAGCACCTCCCTGGAGCAGAGTTGCTGGGCAGCCTTCTCCACCTCGCCGTCTTCTCCTGGAACCCCCTTGTCTCCTGGAAACCTGTTTTCCCCCGGAACTCCTGTCTCCCCAAGTCCCATTTTCCCCATCACTTCTCCCCCATGTTGCCCCAGTCCTGTCCCATTCTCCCAAGTCTCTTCAAATCTCTCTCCACAGACCCTCGGCTCCCCACTGGCATTCTCCCCCAGTGCTGCCCAGCTCCCTGGCCCTCCCTCTCAGTCTCCGCCGAGTTGCCTTCTCCCTTCTCCACCTGCCTTCTCTCCCAGTTGTTCTCAGGTCACCATTACTCCTCCTTCCTTTCCCCACTGCCCCTCTGCTTCCTCCCTTCCCTCCACCACAGCAGCCCCTCTCCTCTCTCTGGCTAGTGCCTTCTCACTGGCTGTGATGACCGTGGCCCAGTCCCTGCTGTCTCCCTCACCTGGGCTCCTGTCCCAGGCTCCTCCAGCCACTCCTGCTCCCCTCCCTAGCTTGCCCCTGCCCCCTCCCCCTGCTCCTTGTGGCCAGGATAGGCCTTCACCCCCAACAGCTGAGACCGAGAGTGAGGTGAGTAGGAAACCAAGAGGGATGGTTAGGGGAGCTCCACTCTGGATCATTTCCCTTCTCATGGACCCACACTTTGCAGGTCCCACCGAATCCTGCTCGGCCACTCCTGGGCGAAGCCAGACTAGCGCCCATCTCTGAAGGTGAGGCCTCTGACCACTGACCTTCCCCTGCCACCTTCCACTTCATACCCTGCCAATTTCTCTCCCTTCTTTCATGACTCTTTCCTTCTCTCTCGACAGAGGGAAAGCCACAGCTTGTGGGGCGTTTCCAAGTGACTTCATCCAAGGAACCAGCTGAGCCTCTACCCCTGCAACCAACATTCCCAACTGTCTCCAGTTCCCTGAAGCCTCCAACCCCTCAGCTGACCTCGGAGAGCTCAGACACAGAGGATAGTGCTGGAGGCGGGCCAGAGGCCAGGGAGGCTCTAGCCGAAAGTGACCGTGCAGCTGAAGGCCTAGTGGCTGGAGCTGAGGAGGAAGGGGACGATGGGAAGGAAACCCGAGGTGGGGGCAGCCCCCCACCCCAGAGCCATCCCAGCCCAGTGTGGATGAACTACTCCTACAGCAGCCTGTGTCTGAGCAGTGAGGAGTCAGAGAGCAGCGGGGAGGATGAGGAATTCTGGGCTCAGCTTCAGAGTCTTCGGCAGAAGTGAGTCTGGGGAGGAAGGATAAGAGGTGGACTTGGGAGAGCAAAGCATGTGGCTAGCCCTCATGGTCCGGGTGCTTCCTCAGGCACTTGTCGGAGGTGGAGGCACTACAGACACTACAGAAAAAGGAAATTGAGGACTTGTACAGCCGGCTTGGGAAGCAGCCCCCGCCGGGTATCGTGGCCCCAGCTGCTATGCTGTCCAGCCGCCAGCGCCGCCTCTCCAAGGGCAGTTTCCCCACCTCCCGCCGCAACAGCCTGCAACGCTCTGAGCCCCCGGGCCCTGGTGAGACCGCAGTAGCCAGGCTCCCTTCTTTCCCAGGTCCCCTTCCCTACTGATCTGGCTTTCTTCCAGGCCCTGGGGGTCTGCCCCTTGGTTTGGGGGCATTAGCCCCCCTCTCCCCGTGGCCCCTTCCTTCACTCAGTGCTCTCCCTCCCCATCCTGCACCCAGGCATCATGCGAAGGAACTCCCTGAGTGGCAGCAGCACCGGCTCCCAGGAGCAGCGGGCAAGCAAGGGGGTGACATTCGCCGGGGATGTTGGCAGGATGGTGAGGGCGGGCCCAAGGGAGGGCGAGCCCAGGGAATGGTAACTGGCTGCAGCTTCACCCTTCTCCCATCCTGAAGGTTTCGTCAGTGTTTTTTCTTTTCCCTCCAGTGAATTCAGAACAGAAGCCATGTGTCTCTCCCATACCAGGGCCCATGATGGAGTTCGTGCTCTCAGAATCTGCTGACCAACACAGCTCCGCAAGAAGACCCCAGTACTGAGGAAGTAGAAGGCCAAAGGGGCATGGAGAGTGCTGCTCCATTAGAGGGAAGAGCCAAACACAGGGAATGATTTACTGTGTAGAAGGTGTCAATTCTGCAGCCTACCATCCTCATTCCTCCACCTCCCCAGCCAAAGGTCAACCACTAAGCAATTCCACTCAAGCCCTAATGCTTCTAGAGAGCACACTCCCAGCTGAACAAGTGTAGGGCGTGTACTCACATAGAATTGGCAACAATTAAAATGGCGAAAACTAGGAATCTGTGATTCTGACTCTGTTGTGTCTTAAGAACTGGGAGTAAAGGCTTGTGGGGTAAGGCAGGGGAAAATTTAGAAGGGACTCTCCTCACAATGGGAGCAAGGCTAGAAGCTGCCCCGCTTTCTGGCTTCCTGCCAGCAGTTCATGAGGAAACTGCAAGATCAACCAATGATGCACTTGACCAAGCTAAGATCTCATCTAGACCCCACCTTAGGCCTACAAAGCAAGGTCCAAGTGGAAATTAAAAGAATTTTAATTCCCTCATCTTTCATCTACACCTCTCAGAATGGGTAAAGGCAGGAAAGTTGGGAGTAGGGGTGTATTGTTTTTAAGGGTAGAGGACAAAAGAGTGACCTTCCCTCCCTGGAGACATAGTTTGGTCTCACACAGCCCAGTGACCTACCATGATCTCTCCCTTAAATCAGATGGAAACATCTCATGGAAAAAAGTAATTCTAGTTAAACATTTACAGCTCCCTGGGGCAATGCCACTGCTGCAGCTACTGCTTGTGGAGCTTTCCAGCATGGTCATGCCATCCCTCAGCCTCAACACACTCATCTTGGCTCCAAGAGAGGTGACTCAGTTTATTATTCTCAACCTAACCCCATCTTTTCCACTTTAGGTTCCAACACCACACAGAGCTGCCACCCCACCCCTATAACAGCTAAGCCCCTGGGAGGTGGAGAAGGTAAACCACAAAGTTAGAAAGACCGAGAAAAGCCAAGGTCAAGGTTGTACAACTCTCAAATAAGGAAACATACTATAAGAAGGGCTCAGCGACTGGACACAGTGAGCATGAAGTGGCCAATATTCCCTTGACCAGGCCAAACGCAATAAATCCCTGGCTTCTTGGGCTCATTCATCGTCCAAGGTTGAGGCCAGCAATGCTGTGTGCAGGCTTTGATTTCCACAGGGTCATGGGGCATCATCCACCATGTGAAGGGGCTCCAGCAGGTTGGAGATGCATAGTGCCCATCTGGTTCAGGGTCCCGATGCCCTCTCCATGGCTCGGGCTCGGGCAGCTTTGGCCTCGTCCTCCAGCTCATCTAGGAAACGCTCCTGGGACACGGAGTAGAAGGTGTAACCATCTGGGGAAGTGGGTTCAGGAAACCACTTGGAGTATGCACATTGCCTTTTCCTAGCCTTGTTCCACCACCCTTGTTATTCTCTCACCCTCCCAAATCAGTGATTGGATCTTCTGCCCTCTGCTTTTCTGAGCCTTGATTATTCCGTTATTATTGACAAAGCATATTAAAAGAGCATCTTACAGTGACAAAGTAAGGTACATTAAACGCTTGGCTCAGCATCAGGAATGGCCAAGACTTTCACGGCTCTGGCTGTTTTTACCACCCCCACACTACCTAGTACTCGCCACTGTTCCCGTCTCTGCCCCCATATGCCGTCTCCTGAGCCTACAGTTTGAACGGATACAAATAGCTAACACCAGGGCCCCGATGCCCAGGCCGGTCACGATGTTCCGGGTCCGCCGCTGTGGTAGAGTCTTCTGCCACTGGGCGAGCTGCACCTGCCGCATGAACTGCAGCTGCGCGGGAGTCAGCTTCTCTCGAGTTGGGTCGATGCGCTGAGCCACTGGGGCCTTTCCACTCTTAGCATCGAGAGAATCACCAGCTCCTGGCGCCGCCATGTTGCCGCTCCGCCCTTCGTAGGCCCCAAGGCGCGGGGCTTGCTGGGAATAGCCGTCCTTGGCCGCAGCAGCGGACTCTGGGAATTGTAGTCCGCGTTTTCTTTCGCGAGGGGAGGGCGGCTCTTGGCCTTAGGGGAAGGGGGTGGGGGGGGGGGTGGCAAACCAGCCGGGCTTTCTGATTGGCTGAGGGGTCCGTGGCCGTTAGGGCGAGAAAGGGCTGTAGAAGGCTCGAGGCAGTGGGGGAAACTGGGTTTTCCTCAGACTTGAGGTGAAGACAAGCACACAGAAGGGGACGAGGAGTCCCACACAGAGTGTGGCGGAAGACTGGGGTGAAGCTAAGGGGGTCGGTTTATGGATCCCGTGAGCCGTCCGGGTGCCCCCAAAGCCTTCTGAAAATGCAGGAACCTGTGAGGTCAAGATTGGCCTCCCTCAGTGACTTTCAATTTGGAGCTGTTGCCACAGAGACGATCGAAGACGCTCTGCTTCACCTGGCGCAGCAGAACGAGCGAGCCGTGCAGGGGGCTGCCGGCCGGATGGGCAGCTTCAGGGAGACCCGGATCGTGGGTGTGGACCCAGGGCCCGGGAGATGGTTTTGTGGGAGACTGGGGCACCTGTCTGGGAGGCACCCCAGCCTGGAGGTTCTGTTTGCCTTCTTCATTCAAATAAGTGTCGTTAGTAACCACTATATGCGAGGTACAGGGGATACAGTGATGAACAAGATAACACCAGCACCCTACCCTTGATTTCAACCCATGTAGAGTGCTTCTCCACACCGCTTGGCACAGAAGGACAAAATAGAGATTCAGCCCCTGCTTTCAAACCATGCCTAATCTTTAGAGGATATTAGAACAAATCTGTAAATGACCAGGTACAGGTACTGTTAGTTAAGTGACATAGCAGATAAAAGAAGCTTTCTGGGGATGGAAAGGAGCGATAGTGTGAGGTGAGGTTAGGAAGATTTAAGAGTGTTCTCCAGGCATGGTAGACCTCAAAGCAGGATGAGGTTTTGGTTGATGAAGGTGGAGGAGGGGGGCAGCATTTCTACCAAAAGGGGCTAACCTGAGTAAAGCCATGGAAACAGGGAAGCTTAGGGTGAGTGGGGGTACAGTGGTTAAGTCCAGGTTGTCCAGAGCAGGTGGAAGAGGAGTTGAAATTAAGACCAGAAAAGTAGTTTGGAGACATTCCATACGGGACTTTGAATGCCAAGGGCCGGGGTGGGGGACTGTTTATACTTGGCTTAGTAGGAAAACAAGAAGGCATTGAAGGTTTTCAAATAGGGGAGTGATATGACTGTAACCTTCCCCCTAGAAAAAATTATTTTGGCTGCGATATATAGAATGGAGTGGAGTAGGGAGGGATAGGGGAGAGGTAGACCAGTAGGAATCTTCTGTCACTAGTTTAGGCAATAGGGCAGAGGGAATGACAGGGGAGGATGGATTAAAAACATTTCAGAGACAAAATCTTGGGTTCTGCCGTGGGTGAATTTAAGAGGTGGAGAAGGCAAAGAAGACCATGCCAAAGGGTTGAGTCTAAGAGAATGGGAATATAGTGGTGCCATTAAGAGAAATACATACATCTAGTAAAAAAATAATAAAACAGGGCATGACTTTTGTTTGTGAAAGAGAACAGCTTTGGTTTCAGATCCACTGGGTTTCAGGTGCTTGTAGAACCTCTAAAGGAAGGTTTCTAGTAAGATATTTAAAAAAAAAGTCAGAAGAGAGGTCAGAACTAAAGATAACGGTTTTGGAGTTATCTCCATAGTGATACTGTTGAAACTGGTAGAGAATGAGTCTGAGAGGGAGAAAAGAGAAGCAGGTCAAAGACATTTCCTCCCTTGGGAAACATTTTGTGTTCAGGCAACTGGAGTAGGGAGAAGAGTCATGAAGGAAATTCTTAAAAATAGGGAGATAGGAACAGAACCAAGGCACCTCTGGAAGCCAAGAGGAGAGTTTCAAGAAGGATGATGGTCAGCAATTTCAGCTGCCTCAGGGATATGAACGACGGGATTGAAAGTTGCAAAAAGGTGATGATGTTTAACAGTTTGGACCTGTTTTCTGGCCTTTGAGACCATCATTTCGGCAAGTTGATAAAAGTAGAAGCCAAACCACAGAACGTCAGGGAATTCACGAGGAAGTGGAAGCAGCAGGTTTGAGCAAAGGCTCTCAAGAAAGTTACAGTGATGCAAAACTAGCTTAAGAGGATAGAAGGGGAGGGTCTTTCAGGTAAATGATGTATGTTTTTAAGTGCTGGAGGGAGAGCCAGCAGGAAGGGAAAGCGTAACCATCACCTATTGCATCTAACCCTAGCTCAGCTTGCTTGGCAAATTAAACTAGAAAATAGAAACAACTGCCCAGATAATTCAGTCCCAAACCAAACCCAAACAACTACACACACACACACACACACACACACACACACCCCGAAGAAGTAAGGCCTAACCTCCAGCAAACAAAAGGACTAATAACACACAGTTACGTGTGCAAGGGTATTTTCTTAATTGCTTAAACTAATTATCTTCTGCATTGAGCACTGCTAGCAGGGCTTTAGTTTCTATAACACCCAGGTTTGTACATATGTGTAACATGTGTTGGGCAGACTGTTCAACTGTCTTGCGCCAGCTTAACTTTTATGTGCCTAAGAAAGGCAAATTTTCTCTGAAGACACATGGTCATTTGACTATGCATAATTCTTTGCTAACCGGTGCTAAAAGTCCCAAGTTCTGTGGGAGTTTTCTTTGTTGAGAACTAACATTTACCCTTGTTTCCACCCTCTAATGATAATGCAAACTAAATAGAATTCTATCTGGGGCTGTTCTTTCAAAGAGAAACAGAGGCGGCCTAAGATTTTGCCAAGGTATCTTGCCCTTCCCATCTTCCCAATGCCCTCGCCCCCCTCACAAAGTGGGCTGTGGTCCCTGACGTAGGGGATATTTCTTCAAAACAAGCCACTCCCCAGTAACAAACTTGCTCCTGCGGACAGGCTCAGCCACTGCAGATTTACCCAACAAACGGGTGGTGGAGAGATGGTGTCCAGCTGTAAGGTGAATCCTGTTTGTAAAGCAATGGGAGTTCTCCAGAGGGTGGTTACTAAACAAACACTGTTACGAAGAGTATTGAAGCTCCAGGAGGGACTTTTCTGTTCCTGTCAACATTCCACTGAAAACAGAATATAGGGGTTAGGGTTTTTATCCATCCAAGACTCTCTCTTGAAGCTGGAGGTTCCCAGCATGGTGTAGAGGCCAACTGGACCAGCTGGTATGTTTGTGTGTAGCTGGCCAAGCCTTTTATCAGCTGAGACCCACAGGAAGGCTCAAGGGTCACCAAGGGGGCTCTGTCCGCTTGGATCTGCCTGTTGGCAGGAAAGGGAACTAAGCTCAGCTTGTGTTGTTCCAGTCTCCCCCTTCTCAGCCCCTGACCCTCTTCCCTCGGCCCCCTCGTGGCTTTTACACACTGCCAGGAGTTCACGGAGTGGTTTTGGTTGCACCTTGTGAATTAGGCTCTTCTTTTCTGTTTTGGCAGAGTTTGTTTTTCTCCTGTCTGAACAATGGTGTCTGGAGAAATCCGTGAGCTACCAGGCTGTAGAAATCCTAGAAAGGTAAAGCCCTGAGCATAGGTCTTTGTGAGTGGTACCTCTCAGAATAGCTAATGTCTCCAAGTCTTAAAAAAGTACAGTTGTCCCTTACCATGAGGCCTGGTTTTACACCCTCTGTTACTTACAAATGCACATGTCTCACCAAGGGACTGATATCGGAGAGGAGGAGATATAGCATAGTTCGATAGCACAAACTCCCTTTAGTTTGAGTGAGTGCGGATGGTTTACTCTCCCCTGCCCTTCCTTACAGGTTTATGGTTAAGCAGGCAGAGAATATCTGTAGGCAAGCCACGACCCAGCTGAGAGAGAAGACGGAGACTCAGAATTGGAAAGCTCTGAAAGAACAGCTTTTCAACAAGTTCATCCTGCGTCTTGTGTCATGTGTTCAACTGGCGAGCAAACTTTCCTTCCACTACAAAGTAAGGAACTGGGGTCTCTCATGGACACCTGAATGTTAGGAGAAACCAGCTCGTCCAAAGGTGACTGTGAGAAACCTGCTCCTAAGCTAGGTGTTACTACTCCTGTGGAAATTCCAGAGTGTGATTATGCTTCCTAGGCATACCTCCTACACATGCGCACACACACACACACACACACACACAGTCACACAGAGGCAGTTATTAAATAGCCTGAAGTTCTGTTCCCAAAGTATAATTGCTGGACAGATGCCACCATTCATACAGGTCACCTTTCCTCCCCTTGGACTCAAGGACAGTTTACATAAGGTGCCTGAATTACCAACAGACCTATCAGTATTAAAGACAAATGGTCACATTTATAGGGGATAAAATGTTTCCATACCCCTACCCAATGCCTGTATAGTAAAATACCATTCACTCAACAAATGTTCACTGTCTTCTATGGTCAGATGCTGCACTAGGTGCCATGGGTACAACATTAAACATATGCCTGCGATCTCAAGGAATTTATTATCCAATGAGAGAAGACATGCAGGCAAATAATGTGGGAGAGTGCTCTGATTAGTGTAAATACAGATGGCTATGAATGTACACCCACAGCCTTGGAGAGTCAAGGAAGTATATTTAGAGACCATGACTTTTTGAAGGGGGTATGGGCAGGAGATGGGAAGGTCCTTAAAAAAGATGGAGAGGAGTTAAGGAAAGTGGGGAGGGAGGAGGGGGAGGAAAGGGAGATCCAGACATAGGAAACAGCATGCATACAGGCCTGGAGAGCTGGACGGGCTCAGAAACTGCAAGTAATCCTATATGACGGCGTGGGGGCGTAAGGCGCAATTACTAAGAGAGAAGACGCGATGAAGGCATGGGCTGGATTGTGAAAAGCTTTGTATACTGTGCCAAGATGTATGACCTTTATTCTGACACCCTTCTCTCCCTCTCACTGTTTTGTTTTTCTTTGCTCAGATTATCAGCAATGTTACAGTCCTGAATTTCCTCCAGTCTCTGGGGTATGTGCACACTAAGGAGGAACTGCTGGAGTCAGAGCTTGATGTTTTGAAGTCCCTGAACTTCCAAATCAATCTGCCTACTCCCCTGGCATATGTAGAGATGCTTCTGGAGGTTTTAGGTACTTTATTACGTGTGTCAGAGAATATGGGTTGGAGTCGTCCATAGAAGGCAACAAGAATGTGCCCAGAGGTCTGGAAGCCGTGGAAAGAACCTGCCAATGAGAAACAGCAGGAAGTCGGGGGTGGGGGGGAGCAGGAAGACTGTGTCCCCAAGTGTCCCCTCTGGTACTTGTCAGGGAAGGAAACTCAGGTCTCAGCACCTGGCTTCTATTTGGACTCACTAGGCACTCTTGCTGTAGGATCAAAGAGGTGATTTTCTAGAGAGGTATGAGATAAGATGGGAACAAACAAATATACTCTTATCTGTATGTATACTGTAGATGGAGATTTCTCTACCTCTCCCTTTATCCTTTTTTTCTTTAACGTTTATTTTTGAGAGAGAGAAAGAGAGGGGGGGGGAGGGGCAGAGAGAGAGGGAGACACAGAATCTGAAGCAGGCTCCAGGCTCTGAGCTGTCAGCATAGAGCCTGACATGGGGCTCAAATGCGTGAACCGCAAGATCATGACCTGAACCAAAGTTGGATGCTTGATGGACTGAGTCACCAGGCACCCCTCCCTTTATCCTTTAAAATTGACCTCCTGGGGCACCTTGGTTTAGGCTCAGGTTATGATCTCATGGTTTGTGAGATCAAGCCCCATGTCAGGCTCTACACTGGCAGCACGGTGCCTTCTTGGGATTCTCTCTCTCTGCCCCTCCCCTGCTCGAACGCACACACTCTCTCTCAAAATAAACATTTTAAAATTGACCTCCAAAAAAATAAAAATAAAATAAAATTGACCTCCCAACTAAAGAGATTTCCTACAGAACTCATTATCATTAGCTCAAGAGCTTTATGTCACATGACAACGGTGATTACGGTCAGAGAAGATGCACTTAATGTTCTTTACCATGCCCACACTCCATCTAGGATACAATGGCTGTTTGGTCCCAGCCACACAGCTGCATGCAACCTGCCTGACCCTGCTCGACCTTGTGTATCTCCTGCACGAACCCGTATATGAGAGCCTGCTCAGGGCTTCAATTGAAAACTCCATACCCAGTCAGCTGCAAGGGTAAGGGAACTCCTTTAGGGTAGGCCTCTTCCAGAAATAGCGAGTTAGGAACATACCTCGAGAACATACCATGGGAATGGAATTTCCCCAGTAAGGCATCCAGGCCACAGATAACCTGCACAGGTTACCTGTTTTTAATTAACTTCCAGTATTGCTTGGATGCAGATGACTAAGCCCAATCAGCAAAACTCTGAAGTATTTCGTTTTAAATTTAAATGACTTCAGGTAATTAACATACTTTCTTTCTTAGTTCTTCCTTTATGGCTGCTTAAATTTGAGATTACTGGACGGCCCTTATAGTCACAGGGCTGCAACTTGGACAAAAGTGTTTGATTACTGTAAAGTCAGACTGGTAAAAAGACTCACAGTTACATTTGTTAGGAAGACCGATGGGACAACAAAAGGCCCATAAATGAGTCAGAAGGCTCAGGTTTTAATCCCAGTTGGGCTGGGGAGGGGGTCAATTAGCTATTATTTGGCCATTTCCTTCCATATCTCAAAAAGTCCAAGATGATCAACATAAACAACTCTTAGTTGAAGTTCCATGACCCTCGGGTTTGGAAGATCAAATTTCATTCTAGCTCCAAAATTAATATGGTTTTAATCACTCAGGGAAAAGTTTGCTTCAGTGAAGGAAGACTTCATGCTGTTGGGAGTAGGAATCATTGCGGCAAGTGCTTTCATCCAAAACCATGAGTGCTGGAGCCAGGTACGCACCACTGAGCAGGACCAGCACGGTCAGAATTCACTTAATAGAAAGCATTCTCCCATCAGTTAAAGGAAAAGAAAAGACAACTTCTAAATAAGTCAAGACCCAGGATTAGGATGAATAAGCAGGATTTGGGAGAGGAAATGCTAGAGTAGGTCTGAAAAGCGCTCTCCAGTTTTTCCCTTATGGAGCTGGAAATGGAGGTCCGTGTTCAGCTCGTTCATTTCCCTTTCTGACAATATCCACTATCATGTTCAAGTCCAATAAGTATATCGTCCCAAATAGAAGACAATGTCAAGGCCCAAGTGTCCCATTTATATTTCACAGACCTTATCTCCAGCACAATGAGATGTCTAGCAGAAACTTTCCAGGCTAACACTATCAGGGTAAAGGTATCCATCCTAATGTAATTTGGCCATTGGCAAACACTGGGATCTGGATTTAATCATCTCGGTAAACTCAGAGAAATGAAAAAATTTACATCTGGCTTGAGAGAACAGCATGAGCGATGTGTCTGTGCACTAAAACACGTGGAGATTATTTAGTAATAAAAAAAATCCGTCTATTTCTGAAGGTTGTGGAGCATTTGCAGAGCATCACTGGCATTGCCCTGGAAAGCATCGCTGAGTTCTCTTACGCAATCCTGACTCACAGCGTGGGCGCCAACACTCCAGGGCGACAGCCTGTCCCCCCCCACCTGGAGGCCAGAGCTCTGCGGGCTGCCACTTCCTCCAACACGTGAGGCGGGCTCCACCTGCCAAGTATTCAACAGCCTTCACCACTGCGCTTATCCCTCCTTTTGTTTACTCTTCAACTCAGGGTACAAAAGTTCCAAGTATCTTTTGGACTATGTTTTGTGTTCCAACTTCATGTGCACTTTTCTGCATCGGACAAAGAGTTAAAGTTGACAAGCATGTCCTTTTTGTTGTATCAGACTGAAAATGTCAAGGAGCTGGGAGGAGATAGAACATTAGTGAAGTTGGTTCGTTTTTGTTTAACAAGGTATTTATAGCTTTTCCTTAACTGTTCATTTCACTGAAAGAGAACATAGGATGTGGAAATTAGTGTTAACCAAGGGCTTGAAAACCGAGACTGTTTGGGTGACCTTGACTGAGCATCAAGGAGGCAGCCTTTATTTCCCCTTAAAGTTGTTTAACATCTCTGTTCTGTCATTGACATGTACACAAATAGGGCTTCCTCCACAGCTGTCTATTGCCATTAGTCTTTTTTAAAACTAACACCAATCCATCTCTAAACATGTTTCAACAGAGCTTTCACATACCTGCACTTGAACTCAATACTCCCAGGATACAAAGTGCTCTATTTTAGTCAACAAAAAAACCAGCAGTGCACTTCTGGGCAGTTATCAGACTGCAGTAAATCTTTTATTACAAATAATTAAATCTCTCCATAATGTCTCAAACAATATCAAACACCATTTCATATCTCTAACAGAGAGCAGAATAGGCATTCAGCACTGGAAGCAAGTGAGGACAAGTGTTAAATTTCAAGCTTCTGATCACATCATCTGGTGACCAAAGCTTATGTGTCATTTTCTCACGTTATCCAGCTGTACGTCTCACACATCTCGTCGTCTCAGTGGAGACAAAAGTTTCTATTTCATATTGTAAGTGCAGGAAGTTGAGAGAGATAAAACCCAGTGAAAACACATTGATCTCAATTCAACTCAGTTAACAAAACAAAAACAAAAACAAAAACAATTTTAAATTAGTTGTTTTGAGGGGAGAGAGGGAAAGGAAGGTTTGGGGTTAAGAGTCAAACCTATGACAAAGGCTGATAGCTGTACATGACACATTGTAGCCCTGGAAACTGTCACATGATATCCTGAAATAAAGTGGCTTTTGTAGATTTTTTCTGTTTTGGTATTGTAAACATGTGCTGTTAATAGTACCCGAATTTAATTTAAAACATTTTTTTTTTTTTTTTTTTGCAAACAAAACAAAATTTAAAGCCTTTAAGGCAAACATCTCCCTAAGAAAAAAAGTCATTTGTTATAAAACTGTGAGGATACCCAAGCAAGACCCCACTTAAGATTCGTCAGCATGAACTTGAGAGCTTTTGTCCACTGTTCCTCGGAGTTAAACTGGGTTTTGATGGAATAGGAGCCGCCACTGCCTCCCGTGTCTTCAATCTTGCCTTTCTCCACATCCATCCTGCAGATGCACACAGCAGAGCTCATTAGTAACTGAGATCCGAGTTAAGTCAGTTCAGGCAAACGGGCAGGGACTTGATCATGGGACCATTCACGTCATTTTATCTATTAAAGAACTCTTGGCGAGGAATGGTAGTGTATTTTGGATTTGCTTAAAAGCCAAACATCAAGAAGGCTGTCACAAGAGCCTCATTGTCATTGCAGAGTACAGGGACAGGACACACACCCAAACAAATGAGAAGCCTGGAGCAGAGGGTAAGTGAGGGTTACAGTACCCCTGACTGTTTTCCTAGGCATCCCTGAACTCATGGGGAGAGAAGGGAGGCAGGAGAAAAGAAATGCTTTGTTTTGGGGTGACAGAAGCAGCTCAGCCTTGTTCTCTTGAACTAAGGTCTGCATCTATCACCGGGCTCCTACAACATTTGACCAAAGGAAGCATTCCTATGTATTTCCAAGGGCTTAAGAGGAAAGCTTCCTGAAATTAGAGAGCCAGCTTGAGCTCTGTGCTAAGAAAATCCCCCAGAGCACCGAAGAGAATATGTGACCAGATGGTCATATTCTGTCCTGCCTATAATGTTGAATCACTCTTTGCCCATCAGTGTCATGATTTTGCTTTCCTACCACTTAGACTATGTTTTGCCTCCATTCTTACTGTCCCTTTGGTTATGCTCTATTTGGTCCTACTCTAGGTTCATGGAGCATTAGGGAATACTGACCTGTAAGGAAGACAAAAACGTGTCTCGCCTTTCTCAACCTCTTCTTTGAACTGCTGCACACAGTCCAGGAAAGCCACCATGGCATGGTCAAACTTGTTGTCCCAGAAAAACCGCAACCCCCCGGAACAATATAATGGCAGCTCCTGCCCAAGAAGAGAGAACTGGCTGAGGGTGTGGCACCAAGACAGGCTACCAGAGAGTGTTCCCAAGACTCTCCATTTCTCAAGTCCTGTTTGTCTGTATTTCACTGGAAGCAGTAATCCTGGGCAAATGCAATGCCCAGGAACTGTTTTATCACCAGAGATGTATTAAATACCTCACAGTGACTCCCTTCCTAGCCTACCATACACATCCCCCTCTGATCTGCCCTTAGCCCTTTTCGACAGACTGTAAAAACCTACTTTTTGTCTGTAGGCCCCAAAGAGCTAATCCTGAACTAGACAAGGCATTGAACAAGACATAGGATCATGAGACACCTCCACCTAAGGAACAAACTAAGAAATGCTATTATCAAAAGCAAAGCATTTTGTCAGGAGGTACCAGGATTCTGCATCCCACTGAAGATGGGGCTTCCCAGAGTACCTTAGATTTGTCTGTCAGAGACTCCAGATATGAATGGTTTCCGTAGGGAACAAGTCGATACCTAAAATGGAGACGCATACAGAGGTGGATACAGGGCTCCTCCTGAAGTGATTATTGAAATGTTATGACCCAGTGATTTTCATGCTTCATCCTATCCAAGGACTACTTTTACTATTTCCACCTCTGTCTCTCATCTCCCCATAGACTCCCATGTTTAAAAGATTCTGTTTACTGAACTACATTTATTACATTAATTGTCTGGGGGTCTTTCACAGGTAAATGTAGGTTTTGGTTTAGGCTGAAAAAAAAAAAAAACCAAAAGCTAAAAACAGCCTGAGGAACCCCCAAGGTTCTGGAGACGATGGGTTGGGGACCACAGCTACGGTCATGCAGCTCAAGGACTGCTTGATGAGTGGAAAGCGACTTTTCTGGGAGTCTCTACCAGAAGCCGACCAGAAGCCGACGGGAGTCTCCACAGGCAGAAAACTCTCGGTGTGTTGTGAACAAGGGTTCTTGCCGCAGCAGAGGAGAGTACCAGGCTGGAAATACAAATTACATCAAAGACATGCCACACCCGGGGGGCGTCTGGGTGGCTCAGTCGGTTGGGCGTCCGACTTCGGCTCAGGTCACGATCTCGCGGACCGTGAGTTCGAGCCCCATGTCAGGCTCTGTGCTGACAGCTCAGAGCCTGGAGCCTGCTTCAGATTCTGTGTCTCCCTCTCTCTCTCTGTCCCTCCCCCACTCATGCTCTATTTCTGTCTCTCAAAAATAAAAATAAACGTTTAAAAAAAAAAACCAAAGACATGCCACACCCCAAGAAAGGGGTGCACTTCTTACCTCTGGAATTTCAGACCCATCTTATTGGCCAGGGCATGGAGTAGCAGCACTGTTTGGCCCCACGCAGCATTGATCTCATTCCACTCCACAGGAACACTGGGCAGGCGACCCAGTCGGAAGTTATTGATTGTGCCAAACTGTCCACTGTGCCTAAGGCAGGAGGGCAGGAGAAAATACAGGGAGAACTCAACACTCGGCAACTTTGAGACTTCCTGTTTGCACCTAAACGCTGGTATAGATCTCCCTCATCTCCAGATTCATGGTAAGCTTTATCTGGCACTTTATTTTTTCTTAGGTAAGCTCTACACCCAACGTGGGACTTGAACTCACAACCGTGAGATCAGGAGTCATATGCTCTACTGACGGAACCAGCCAGGCGCCCCTCTACTAGGCACTTTATTTATTTTAATTTTTTTTTTTAACATTAATTTATTTTTGAGAGACAGAGAGAGACAGAGCATGAGCAGGGGAGGGGCAGAGAGAGAGGGAGACACAGAATCTGAAGCAGGCTCCAAGCTGTCAGCACAGAGCCTGATATGCGGGGCTCGAACTCACAAACCGCAAGTTCATGACCTGAGCCGGTCGGACACTTAACCGACTGCGCCACCCAGGCGCCCCTCTACTTGGCACTTTAAATACACATCTGGGGCGCATGAGTTGGCTCAGTCGGTTAAGCATCCAACTCTTCATTTTGGCTCAGGTCATGATCTCCCAGTTTGTGAGTTCAAGCCCTGCACTATCAGTGCAGGGCCTGTGTGGGATTCTCTTTCTCTCTGCCCCTCCCCTACTCGCACTCTCTCTCCCAAAATAAATGAACTCAACATGTTAAACAAATACAAACATAGATAGGTAGGTAAGTAAATAAATAAATATATGTCCAAATGTGAGCTGTCATCTTTACCCCTGGTGCTCAGATGCCAAAGTAGAAACAGGGGCATCACCCTTGAATGCTCTCTCCCTGCTCCCTCCCCTCAAAAACCACCAAGCTCTCGGGGTGCCTGGGTGGCTCAGTGGGTTGGGCGTCCAACTTCGGCTCAGGTCATGATCTCGCGGTCCGTAAGTTCGAGCCCTGTGTCGGGCTCTGTGCTGACAGCTCCGAGCCTGGAGCCTGTTTCAGATTCTGTGTCTCCCTCTCTCTCTGACCTTCCCCCATTCATGCTCTGTCTCTGTCTCAAAAATGAATAAACATTAGGGGCGCCTGGGTGGCGCAGTCGGTTAAGCGTCCGACTTCAGCCAGGTCACGATCTCGCGGTCCGTGAGTTCGAGCCCCGCGTCAGGCTCTGGGCTGATGGCTCAGAGCCTGGAGCCTGTTTCCGATTCTGTGTCTCCCTCTCTCTCTCTGCCCCTCCCCCGTTCATGCTCTATCTCTCTCTGTCCCAAAAATAAATAAACGTTGAAAAAAAAATTTAAAAAAAAAAATGAATAAACATTAAAAAAAAATTAAAAAAAAAAAAAAAACCCACCAAGCTCTCTTGATTGGACTTCCTAAATCTCTTCCATTTGTCCATTTTTTCCCAAACTCCAGGCCACTGCTCTATCTTTTCCTGCATAGAGTCCTACTGACAAGTCTCCTTACCAGAGGCACTGTCCTCTCCCCGCCCCGCCCCCATCATCTCCCACATTGCAGGTGAAACTATCATTTACAAATGCAAAAGTAATTATGTCACTTCCCTGCCTAAAATGCTTCAGTGGTTTCCAGTGCCTTTTGGATGAAGTCCAAATCCCTTAATGAGGCCTACAAGGTCCTTGGGGGAACTGGTCACTCTCCAGTTTCATATCCTGTCACTCTCCCCTTCACACTCCATCTCCAGTCACAATAAGCTCCTTTCAGTTCTTCGGATGCCCCACTCCCACGTTCCTCCGTGTCTTTGCACATGATGTTCCTCTGCCAGGAACAAGCCCCCTCCCTCTGCAAACTTCCACTTCATGCCTCAGCTTAAGCATCAACCTCCCCTGGGGAAAACTCTGCATGCGGCCTTCCCAAATTGGGCAAAGTGTCTTTAGGTGGCCCCAGAGCACCCGAGGGTTACAGCTATCATACCGCATAACAACAGTCTGTCACGTATCCGTCTCTTCCACGAGGCTGTAAGCAACCAGAAGGCAGAACGCATGTTGTTTGCTGTTGCCCTTCTGGCACTTAGCATAGTGCCTACCACGTGGAGATACTCAACAGATACTAGTTAAATGGATGAAACGTCGAATAAATACATCAATGACCCTAGGGGTTAAGAAATCAGCACCAGGCAGATGACAAAGTTTTCACGGGGCTGGAGGGCTCAGATCTTTCCCTTTCCTTGGGAGACTGAATGTCACCAAGCTCTAGAATTCCAACCCCCTGAGATGTCTATCCCATCACAAGGAATGAAAGCAACCTGGATGGGGAGACGACGCACAGCCCTATTTCATGGAGGCGGGCACCCCGGCTTGGCGGTCACCAGCAAAGGCGCAGGCGTGCAGTGCTTTCCGGGCACTCCTCACCCTCCAACCCGCATTACCAGATGTGGAAGGTTGCATTAAAGACGTTGGTTTTCTTCAGCTTGTCCAGCTGCATCTGGGCGTAACGCATCTGGTTTTCCACACTCTTCAGCTCATCGTCCAGCTCCAGCTGCTGTCGCTTAAATTCACTGTATTCCCTCTGATACCTGTGAGCAGCAAGGTGGCCATTGAAGGCTGTAGGTTCAGGGCTAGAATTTCTCTCTCACCACCCCCCAGAACGATGTATTCTAGTGGTTATGGTTAGACCTAGTTACAGCATCCTTTCCATTTGGCACAGATCCCATTCAAAGGAACATACAGATCCTAGCTGTTTTGCCTGCGAGGGACAGAAATGTCTCAAATTCCAGCTGCCCACGTGCAAAAGATAGAGGCAAACAGGACTCTTCCTAAACCAGGACCAAATGCCTCTTGTATTTCTAATTTTTTTCCAGAAGTGGGGTCAGGGCGTTAAGAGTGGCTTCTTCCAGGAACTGACCACAGGTGAACTTCCAAAACTTCGCTTCTGTGCACTTACTGTCCTTCTGTATAGTTGGCATACACCATTTCCGATGTAACTTGTTCACTCCTTTGAAAACATTAACTTTTTTCTCTGTCCATCACTCCCCCAACTTTAGTTAATGTGGATACTGTGTCTCCTCCACTACACAGGGGGTTCTCTCAGGTCAAGATCACCAGTGACATTTCCGGGCTGGGAAAGAACGAATGTAGGCCAACACGTCCATCTTTCCAGAGGAGGATGCCAGCTTCGGTGGCTGACTTACCCAAACGAGCTCAGCTCCCCCCAGGGCAGCAGTGCAACTTAGAACCCTTCTTTCTCTGCTCTCTATTCAACCAACATGCTTTTTTCACTTAATCATGCTGACCCTTCACACATAACCCTCCCAACAGACCTTGAGAAGCAGGGCCCGCAAACAGTATGTGGGATCTGGAGCAGACATGCTACCAAACGACAGGCGACTGCAGCTGACAAACTGCTCAGACACATTCAGTCAGAAGCCGCTGCTTCTCCTGGAGCCTCGTGGGAAGGGAGACAGAGGAACAGGGTGACCACTCACTGAGCTTCCTCCTGATCCAGTCTCTCGGCCTCAGCCTGGACCTTCTCGAGATTTTCTGCCACTATCTTGCGGTTCTTTTCCACGTCTTCCAGCTCCTGGATCAGCCTCTCCTCCTCTAACGCCAGCTCCTTCAGCTCCATCTGTAGCTGTCCACTGTCATCCTCGTTCATTTGCTCTAAGATCTCTAAACAGCGTCTGCCAAAGACACGGGCAGAATACACTCACCGCGGGGAACCTGTCATTCTGTTTACCTGAGCGGAGCACGGCGCCTGGGTAAGAGCCAAGCAGTCTCCGAGCAGTGACAGCTGCACGGTCCAGATCTCCGTTTCCGGGCACTGGCTCTAGAGGCACTCACTTGTAGTTCTGACACTCGTTTTCAGTGACGTTGAGCTGAGTGTCCAGCTGGTCTAAAAGGGTATCTGTGCATTCCTCACACAGTGGGTGATCCACATCTGTCTGGCCTGACATGATGTCAAAAAGGTCCCCAGTGACCTGGAAGCGTGGGGTGTGGGAGAGTCAGGGGAGGGCCTGCCCCAGGCTACCTGCCCGGCCACCCCCTCTCCCGGCCAGGCCCGCCGCCTGATGCTGCTACAGTGCTGACTTGCCTTCAGTCTTCGGCTGAGGTTCTCCATGGTGCCGCCATCAGATGCCTCCCCGATCAGAGTGAAGCTGTTGGCACTTTCTGTGGACATCATCCTGCAGACAGCCCCCCGCCCACGGGCCACATGAGGGAGCAGAGAGGCCTCCTCCACTCCACCTACTGCAGTGGCAGTGGCAGAGACTCTCAAGCACTGGCTGAGGGGCCTCAAGGCGCATACCCACTCCTAGCCCGACTGACCTCCCAAGGGTACCTCTCTCCCAAGGGAAGGCCATGCTGGTCTTCCACAGGGGCACTCAGCACGAAGGTTGGCCTGGATGGACTAAGGAGGGAGAGGGGGCATCAAAAACTGACATGTGTGTGTGTCTATAGTAGAAAAGGAAGGAGAATCAGGAAAGACCATTTTTAAATATCATACCCCTCACCAGCAGCCTTCACATGCATCAACGATTAAGAACTTGAACATCTAACAACATCTGCTATTTTAAAACTTTTCAAGAGCCCCTCTCTCTTATTAGTCATTCACTCCCTCAACTTTTCTCGATTCTTCGTCATGAGAGCTACCGTCCCTTCCCACTGTGTGAATGGCTACAGGAAAAAATCAATACTGGAAGGTGACGGGCCAGGTATAAGAGAATACGTCCTTTCTGGAAGAGCCAAAAGGCTAGATGAGGATTTATTTCCATCACCTGGCTCCAGGTCTCAATTCTGGGTTCCATTAAAATTCTACTGGCCTTTGGCAAGGAACAGGGGGCTGAGGAGTAGTAGGCACCTGGCTGGGGGGATGAATCTGCGAGAGACACCATCCTGGCGAGTTTCAATAAATGGCTCCTGGGAAGGAAATAAGAGGGCATTAGAATTCTGGCAGCTTACAGGGGGAGTCTATTTCCCAAAGAGCCTCAGAACCATTTGGCTTTACCTTTGATTGATAACCACAGGGCCTGATAAACCAGAGATGTAAGAAATGGGTATGATCTAGCCAATCCTTGGTATATGTGCACTAAGAAAGGACCCCTCGGGGCGCCTGGGTGGCGCAGTCGGTTAAGCGTCCGACTTCAGCCAGGTCACGATCTCGCGGTCCGTGAGTTCGAGCCCCGCGTCAGGTTCTGGGCTGATGGCTCGGAGCCTGGAGCCTGTTTCCGATTCTGTGTCTCCCTCTCTCTCTGCCCCTCCCCCGTTCATGCTCTGTCTCTCTCTGTCCCAAAAATAAATAAACGTTGAAAAAAAAAATTAAAAAAAAAAATAATAAAAAAAAAGAAAGGACCCCTCATACAGACAAACCCCAAGTCCCATGTGATTTTTTGTGGCAAACCATGTGATATCTATGTGATAGTAGTTATTGTGTGGTTAAATCTGCATTTTCTTTTTTTTTTTTTTTTAATTTTTTTTTTTTCCACGTTTATTCATTTTTGGGACAGAGAGAGACAGAGCATGAACGGGGGAGGGGCAGAGAGAGAGGGAGACACAGAATCGGAAACAGGCTCCAGGCTCTGAGCCATCAGCCCAGAGCCCGACGCGGGGCTCGAACTCACGGACCGTGAGATCGTGACCTGGCTGAAGTCGGACGCTTAACCGACTGCGCCACCCAGGCGCCCCAAATCTGCATTTTCTCAATACTGACCAGTCAGGGGTAGGGGAGAGAAGGCCCTAAATCATGGCACAAGGAAAAAGGCAGATCAGACTGCAATGAAGTTTGCCATGGCATACGACAAGGTAGATGATTTATATGTTTTTGATACTTTGACATAATTGATATGTCATCAAACTCTTATGACATCTACCTTCAGCAAAGAAAATTATTACTAACGTTACCGCAGCTTAAAAATGACATGGTTCTCTGATACTGACAATCCCTTCTGGCTAGCGTAATCATACTCTAGTCCAAACTGAGACACTTTTGAGAATGGGGAGCAGTAGATATTAATAATTAGCTAGGACAATAGACATAAACCAGGCATGCCCTGGGATGACCTGGACACATAGGTCATCTCACCTCCTACCTCTAATGGCTTGTAATTCTGCTTCAAATAAAAAACCCCTCCCCACATTTTTAAACTGATGCCTCAGTCAGTAATCCTGTAACCTCAGGTGTACTTCTGTACCTCCCCAACGACCCACAGTGGCCTGATCATGTAGAATGTCTCTTGTTAACCAGAGTTTCCAAAAGTCTGGGCACTCTAGAAGCACCAAGTACCCTGCAGAAACCCAGTTTGCATTCCAGTGTTTCATACTTCTCCTGAGTTAGCCTCTTCCTCTTGGGTCTCTCCTGGTTTCACCTGGGCTGTGGCAAGTAATGGAGCTAAGGACAAGGAAAATATTGAGTTAGAGTCTTAACAAAGCCAGACTGTGTATGAAAATACGGGAAATAATAAAAACAAATTCTCATCACCACTCCCACCTCCACCTTTTTAATTTTTAAAATTTATTTAAAAAATTTTTTTAATGTTTATTATTTATTTTTGATAGAGAGAGAGAGAGAGAGAGAGAGAGAGAGAGAAACAGAGACACAGCACAAGTGGGGGTGGAAGGGTTGGGGAGAGAGGAAGACACAGAATCCAAGTAGGCTCCAAGCTCTGAGCTGTCAGCAAAGAACCCGATGAGGGGCTCGAACCCAGGAACCGTGAGATCATGACTTGAGCTGAAGTAGGACGCTTAACTGACTGAGGCACCCATGCGCTGCCTTCCACCTTGTCCTTAACGTTTATTTTTGAGAGACAGACAGAGTGTGAGTGGGGGAGGGGCAGAGAGGGAGCACAGAATCTGAAGCAGGTTCCAGGCTCTGAGCTCAGCACAAACTGCGAGAGCACGATCTGAGACAAAGTCAGAAGCTTAACTGACTGAGCCACCCAGGCGACCCACCACCCTTTTCTTAAAGTACCATTTGCACATAGATGAAATCTCTTATCTTCTTCCCCTTGCCCCCATTAAAATCAGACTAAGGAACTGTTAAACTTTTTCCACTATATGGTGTCATGATTGTGTTTTGAATTTTTTTTAATGTTTATTTATTTTTGAGAGAG
Organism: Lynx canadensis; assembly: GCF_007474595.2. Taxonomy (NCBI): domain Eukaryota; kingdom Metazoa; phylum Chordata; class Mammalia; order Carnivora; family Felidae; genus Lynx; species Lynx canadensis. The sequence goes on from NC_044316.2 coordinate 40,660,855, forward strand.
AGAGACAGTGTGTGTGTGTGAGAGAGGGGAAGGGGCAGAGAGAGAGGGAGACACGGAATCCAAAGCAGGCTCCAGGCTCCGAGCTGTCAGCACAGAGCCCGATGAGGGGCTTGAACCCACAAACCGTGAGATCATGACCTGAGCCAAAGTCCTATGCTTAACCGACTGAGCCACCCAGGAGCCTCTAATGGCTGTGTTTTTAAAAAGACACCTTATTGAGGCGCCTGGGTGGCTCAGTCGGTTAAGCGTCCGACTTCAGCTCAGGTCATGATCTCATAGTTCGTGGGTTCGAGCCCCGCATCGGGCTCTGTGCTGACAGCTCAGAGCCTGGAGCCTGCTTCGACTTTTGTGTCTCCTTCTCTCTCCGCCCTTCCCCTGCTCACACTCTCTCTCTCTCAAAAATAAACAAACATTAAAAAAATTAAAAACAAAAAGACACCTTGTCTTTCAAAAATATTTACCAAAACATTTACAGTATTTTTATGTTTGGGATTTGCTCCACGGTGGGAGGGGAATAGATGGGGCTGTAGATGAAACATGATTAAATAGGCACTGATAATTGTGGAGGTGATGGGTATGTGAGGGCTCATTATATACTTTGAGGTTTTCCACAACAAATGTCAACATCCCCTTTCCTCCAGAATAACTAGGAAGGAAAGTGAGGGAACATGAGGAAACTTTCTACATCACCATGATCTGAGTTATACTGAGTTATTCATTTTGTCAAAAATGCACAGCTAAAGACGACTGGCTGGCTTGGTCAGGAGAGCATGCGACTTAATCTCAGGATTGTGAGTTTGCGCCCCATGTGGGGTGTCGAGATTAAATAAATAAACCTTAAAAAATTTTTTTAGGGGTGTCTGGGTGGCTCAGTCAGTTGAGCGTCCAAATTCAGCTCAGGTCATAATCTCATGGTCCATGAGTTCAAGCCCCGCATCAGGCTCTCCGCTGTCTGTGAAAAGCTTGCTTCAGATCCTCTGTACCTTCCTCTCTCTGCACTTCCCCCCCCTCTCAAAAATAAAGATTAAAAAAAAATTGTTTTAAAGCACAGCTAACACTTGTGCATTTAAAGACATGCCAATTCACATGAAAAGACGCTCAACGTCGCTCCTCATCAGGGAAATACAAATCAAAACCACATTCATATACCACCTCACACCAGTCAGAGTGGCAAAAAGGAACAAATCAGGAGACTACAGATGCTGGAGAGGATGTGAAGAAACGGGAACCCTCCTGCACTGTTGGTGGGAATGCAAACTGGTGCAGCCTCTCTGGAAAACAGTGTGGAGGTTCCTCAAAAAACTAAAAATAGATCTACCCTGTGACCCAGCAATAGCACTGCTGGGAATTTACCCAAGGGATACAGGAGTGCTGATGCACAGGGGCACTTGTACCCCAATGTTTATAGCAGCACTTTCAACAATAGCCAAATTGTGGAAAGAGCCTAAATGTCCATCAACTGATGAAAGGATAAAGAAATTATGGTTTATATACACAATGGAATACTACGTGGCAATGAGAAAAAATGAAATATGGCCTTTTGTAGCAATGCGGGTGGAACTGGAGAGTGTTATGCTAAGTGAAATAAGCCATACAGAGAAAGACAGATACCGTATGTTTTCACTCTTATGTGGATCCTGAGAAACTTACCAGAAGACCATGGGGGAGGGGAAGGAAAAAAAAAAAGAGGTTAGAGAGGGAGGGAGCCAAAACATAAGAGACTCTTAAAAACTGAGAACTGAAGGTTGATGGGGGGTGGGAGGGAGGGGAAGGTGGGTGATGGGCATCGAGGAGGGCACCTGTTGGGATGAGCACTGGGTGTTGTATGGAAACCAATTTGACGATAAATTTCATATTAAGAAATAAATAAATAAATAAATAAAGACATGCCAATTTATTTTTTAAAAAGAATAAAAAGCAAAATAATTGAGCGGGGATGGGAGATGAGTGAAGATATAGAGAACACAAGAATGGCAGAATGTGGCTAATTGTTGAAGCTGGGTCACGGATACAAGGGAGTTCATTACGCTGTTCTCTTGACCATACGATGGAAATTTTCCATAATAAAAGGCTAAAAATGTATTAGAGTTAATTCTACTCAAAAAAGAGAAATTGGTAGTAATGATAATAGCTAACATTTATTGAGTACTATTTGCCCAGTATATTCCTAAGTACTTATGTTCATCATATTTGATCCTTACAACTATCCTGAGGTCATTTTACATTTTACAGATAAACCAAGAAACCAGGGCTTAGAAAGTACAGTAACTTGCAAAAAGTCAGTCAGCTAGTAATTGAGTTATGATTTAAATCCAAGCAGGCTGACTCTGGACCCTTGAGCTTATTTAAACTACCTATTCAGCCTTTTTGTTCCTTTTCTAACTTTATCTTACTGTGGGACTTTAAGACTCTGTTCCTCCATTTACCAGCTGTTGGCCACTGATAAGTCACTTAAGCTCTCTGAGCCTCAATTCCTCATGTGTAAAATGATGATTGTACTCTCCCGTAGGGGCTGTTGCACAGACGAAGTAATGCACGCACTGCACTTGGTATATGGTAAGCCCTCAACAAATGGTGCTTATTATTATACACACACATTCCTTTACTCTGAAACAGCAGGAGCAGAACACTAAGGACCTCTCCTTAGAATAGGAAGCTCTCAGAAGGATACAGTGTCAGAACTTCTTCACGTTCCCAAAGAGAAAATAGGGAGCCCGAGAGATGAAATGACTTTCCTAGGTTCATACAGCGAGAGTCTATGGCCGACTACAAAGATAGCTACCTTAAGACCTACATCTCTAAAGCTGCCCATTTTCCACGATCTTGACCACCCTCTTTTCAAGGGTCTCGCTGACCTGTGAGCTCCTGGATAGTGACACGGTCCAGGATCTTGAAGCTAGTGTCCAGTTTCAGGGGCTGGCTGCAACGCTGGCACACGAAGCTCACCTGCATGGTGCTGCTGGACGTTTTAGACCCCTCCATCCCTGCGGCGGTGGAGAGGAGGCGATGTTAGGGAGAATCAGCGCCCTCGAGCCCCTGGTCCGAGGCTACCACCTGCCTTGCTGGTGTAGTCAAGGGGGCAAATCCTCGCCCGCGCCGTTCCCTGTAGGAACGGTCTGATACCAGGCAGACCCGTTTCCGGGGCAGCGCTGGCAAAGGCAATTTACCAGCCCAGAGTCAGGGAGGGGCTGCAACAGGGGCCGTCAGGGTTCCCAGGCTCCCTTCTAAGGCCCCGGCTCAGCCCCCGACGCCCGTCACCTTGGAACCCGGTGCCCGCCACCGTGGTCCGGTCTACCGCGGGGGCACCGTGGCGTCGGGTCTGCCCCGGAGGGAGGCCTCCAGAACTGCCATCGCCCAGTCTTCAGCTACTTCCCGGTCGGCCAGGGGAGGACTTCCGCCCGGACCGGACGTGACGCCACGACCGCCCTGCCGGCTCTCCAGAGGTCAGAAAGGGTCCACTCGCCTACGGGCCCCGTCGCGCCCCCTACAGGCTAAGCTGGGAAGCGCGGCAGGCGTCGGCGGGTGGGCAAAGGTAGCGAGGGGAGGTGAAGGACGAGTTTAGAATGAGGAGACTGCCGGTTTGTAATTCTGTGACTTTTCTTTAGATTTGTCACTTCCGAGCGGAACCACTTTAATTCTTCTTGCAGTATCAGTTTTAAAAGTTTCTCCTTGGGAGAACCCGGCTTTCTTTTAAACACCCCTGAAAGTGGTAGACACACTTGGAGGGGAAGGTGAGAAGGTAAATTTTATTGTTTTATTTTATATTTTAAATTTTCAGTTATTAATCAGGAAAAACCGAGCCCTTCTGATACTAAATATTCAGATATTAAAATTATAAAACGAAAACCTTTTTGTCTTGGTGCAGGAATAGACCGATCAATGGAAATAATATAGTTCAAAAATAGACCAAGTGTACAGGGTATTTAGTAGGTGGTAAAGCTAGTATTCCATTTCAGTGGGGAAATGAACTACTTAATAAGCGATGAATGGAGCCAAAGAGCCTGAAGATAGTAGATAGTACGTAGTAGTGAGCTGAATCTCTGCCTCCCTGGTTACACCAAAGAAGCTCCAAGTTTGGTCACAAATTTAAGCATCAAAAATACAATGATTGGGACGCCTGGGTGGCTCAGTCCTTAAGCCTTTGACTTTGGCTCAGGTCGTGATCACATGATTCACGAGTTCCAGCGCCCCCATCCGGCTCTCTGCTGTCAGCACAGAGCTTGCTTTGGATCTTCTGTTCCCCTCTTTTTATCCTTCCCCTGCTTGCTCTCTCTCTCTCAAAAATAAATAAACATTAAAAATATTTTTTAAAAAAATACAATAACTAAAGGCACTCGATGAAAGCATTTGGTGAATATTTTTTATAATCTTGGAGTAGAGAAGGTCTGTCTAAGCAGGACATGAAAATCAAAACCCGAAAAAAGGAAAATATTGAATTTTACTCGTTAGAAATTAAAACTTTCTGCACCATCAATGACACTGTAAAAAAATTTACAAAAGAAAAATGTAGAAAATGGTTGCAGCTCAAGATAGAAGGGAATTTCCTCAATATACAGAAGTCTATTCAATCCATAAAAATACCAATGGGCCTGGAATGAAATGGGCAAAAAATATGAAAACGCAGCTCACAGAAAAACAAATGATTGATAAAGAAATAGATGTTTCATTTAATTTGTAACGAAGTCAATGGAAATTAAACTTAAGTGAGGCAGCATTTCTCACTTATGAGATTGATAAAAGCTGAACCGGTTGATAACATCCACTGTTAACATCCGCACAACTATAGAATACCATTGGCTGGGAGTGTACATTAGTATAATCTTTTCAGAGGTCAAATTGGAAATGTCTATCAAAATTTTCAATGTTCATATTCTTTGACTTATAAAATCTCTAGGAATTTTCCTAGTAGATATTCAGGTGCACAAATGTATATGTACAAGAATGTTCACTGCTAAATGTCTTTCAGCAATAGGGGATTGTTTAAATAAATTATGGTGTTATTCATTCAGCCGAATACCATGCAATCATTAAAAGAAAATAAAGTAAACTTGCTTTTTTATTTGGTTCATTTGGCCACTTTGAGGATAGTCTGAAGCAGGGCAAGGGTGGAAGCAGGGAGACCAGCTAAGAGGTTTTCCATGAATTGAGGCAAGAGATGATTGTCAATTGAAATAAAAATTATAGGCAGTATACATGGTATGATTTTATTTGTACAAAAAAACCATGGTATATGATATGATGTTACATGTTACAGGAAGTGATGCACAACAAGCTGTGACTGTAACTGAACAATAGGACAGAGACTTTTTCTTCTACTTAATGCAAGTTTGTATTGCTGGGTTTTGTTTTGTTTTGTTTTCCACAATAAGCCTATAATTCATTTACAACAAAATCAAACCTTTGTAGAAAGATAATATAACAAATACAAGAAGCTATTATTTTTATATTTTCCATTAAGGTGTGTTTTTCTATGGATTTTAACACAGTTGTATTTGTACTTATAACCTATCTGCAATTTTTGTATCCTGCTTTGAAAATTTAACATTACGGGGGCATCTGGGTGGCTCAGTCAGCTAAGTGTCGACTCTTGATTTCAGCTCAGGTCATGATCTCAGGGTTCATGGGTTCGAGCCCTGCATTGGGCTCTGTGCTGACATCGTAGAACCTGCATGGGATTCTCTCTCTCCCTCTCTCTCTGCCCCTCCCCTGCTCTCTCTCTCTCTGTTCCTCTCTCTCTCAAAAAAAAAAAACAAAAAAACAAACTTTAGGGGTACCTGGGTGGCTCAGTCAGTTAAGCGTCCAGCTTTGGCTCAGGTCATGATCTCACAGTTTGTGAGTTCGAGCCCCACATCGGGCTCTGTGCTGACAGCTCAGAGCCTGGAGCCTGCTTTGGATTCTGTATCTCCCTCACTTTATGCCCCTCCCCCACTCATACTCTGTCTCTCTCTCTCTGTCTCTCTCTCAAAAATAAATAAAAAAAATTTTTAAACCTTAAAATTTAACATTATATATTATTTTTCATTTTGCTACATAATTTTCATAATTGTCATTCTCATGGCTGCATTACATCCAATGAGTGACCTTAATGTATTTTTTTTAATTTTAATGTTTATTTATTTTTGACAGAGAGAGAGAGAGAGAGAGAGAGAGAGACAGAGCATGAGCGGGGGAGGGGCAGAGAGAGAGGGAGACACAGAATTTGAAACAGGCTCCAGGCTCCGAGCTGTCAGCACAGAGCCCGACGCGGGGCTCGAACTCACAGACCCCGAGATCACGACCTGAGCCGAAGTCAGACGCTCAACTGACTGAGCCACCCAGGCACCCCAATGTGTTTCTTTTTTGCTGGAAATTTCCATCGCTTCCAGTTTTGGTGGTTACATTCATGCTGCCACGAAGAGCTGACTGATGCCTTGTGATAGGGTCTCACAATTGGGATTTCTGAATTAAAAGAGCATGGCTATTCCATGTCTACTGATTAACATTAGCAATTGCTTTCTTTTTTTTTTTTTTTAATTTTTTTTTTCAACGTTTATTTACTTTTGAGACAGAGAGAGACAGAGCATGGACGGGGGAGGGGCAGAGAGAGAGGGAGACACAGAATCGGAAACAGGCTCCAGGCTCTGAGCCACCAGCCCAGAGCCCGACGCGGGGCTCGAACTCACAGACCGCAAGATCGTGACCTGGCTGAAGTCGGACGCTTAACCGACTGCGCCACCCAGGCGCCCCGCAATTGCTTTCAAAAAAGGTTGCACATAATTACATTCTGCCTCCAGAATGAGAGAGCCTGTTTCACGATGTGTTGGCCAGTATTAGGTATCATATATCTGAGGAACATGGGCTAAAAAATGGCACTTGCCTGTCATTTTAATTTGCATCATTTGTTACTTGTATATACTGGCTTGCTGTAGGAGTTCCTCTTTTGTGAATTTTCTGTTTCCATCCTTTGCTCATTTATCTGCTAGGCCCTTAATATTTTTCTCAATATTTTTCATCAATTTGTGTGAATGGTCTACTAAGGTGTTTTCCAGATGTGGAAAAGTTTTAAAGTTTTATGAAACCAAATCTTTCCTTTTTTTTTTTTCTTGGTGACTTATATTGCTTAGAAGGTTGTACTAAATAAATAAATAAATAAATAAATAAATAAATAAATGTTAAAATTAAATTCTATTTAAAAAAAAAAAAAGACAGTTGTTCCCACTTCCAGAAATAACTTTCCTATTTTTTAAGTGTATGTGACCTTTCTATAACTGGTATTAGATGCAGTGTGTGGGACTAGATTGCTCTTCTCCTGGTATTGCTAACTAATTAGAGATTACAACCTTTTTCCTCTTGGGTCTTTCAGCATGACACCCCCTCCCCTCCAACACATACACAACCTGGAGGAGGTGAATGGAATCATCCCCAAAGAATTCTCACCTTGGCCTGGTTTGGCCGGTTCATAGTTCTACATTTCTTCCTGCTTGGCTGCCACCAACACCATCTCAGAAAGGTCCAGAGATGTAATGAGCTTTTAAAGCAAAGAGCATAGGGGCACCTGGGTGGCTCAGTCGGTTGGGCGTCCGACTCCAGCTCAGGTCATGATCTCCCAGTTAGTGGGTTCTGGCCCCACGTCGGGCTCTGTGCTGACAGCTCAGAGCCTGGAGCCTGCTTCCGGTTCTGTGTCTCCTCCTCTGTCCGCCCTTCCCATGCTCATGTCTTGCTCTGTCTCTCAATAATAAATATTTTTTTAAAAAACTAAAAAAAAAAAAACAAAGAGAAGAGCATATAGAGATTACAACTAGGGATTTAGAAGTCTAGACTGCCTGGGTTCAAAACCTATCTTTGTCATTCCCCAGCTCTGACCTTGAACAAGTTGTTCAACTGCTCTGGGCCTTGTTTTCTTATTTATAAAATGAGAATAATAGTATAGGTCACATAGAGTGATGTGATGATTAAATAAACTACTCATATTAAACACAAAGAGCAATGCCTGGCACTTAGTAAAGTGCCTGTGCCCTGCTGCTTGGGGAATATGTGACAGTCAGCATGCATAATGCTTGAGGGATTGTCAATAATGGACAAAATACCGTAAGTCATTGGGGTGCCTGGGTGGCTCATGTGGTTGAACATCAGTCTTGATTTTGGCTCGGGTCATGATCTCACAGTTGTGAGATCAAGCTCCACGTTGGGCTCTGCACTGGGCCTGGGGCCTGATTAAGATTCTCTCTCCCTCTACCACTTATGTACTGTCTCTCAAAAAACAGTACCCTAAGTCATCAATTCAATAAATATTTATTGAGGACCTACTATGTGCTAGTTACTCTTCTACCTCTGTAAGGATACACTAATGAACTGTTCTAGTAGTTTATATTCTGGAGGAGAGAATTTGACAATAAACTTATAAACAAATAAGATGATCGATAATGGTAGGTATTAAGGGTGGAATTGTGTCCCCACAAAATATGTTCAAGTCCTAACCCCCTAGTACCTGTGAATGTGGCCCGATTTGGAAATAGGGTCTTTGCTGATGATCAAGTCAATCAGGTCATTAGGTTGGGCCCTAATCCAATTTGACTGATGTCCTTTAAAAAGGGACAATCTGGATACAAAGATGGATGTGGGGGTGCCTGGGTGGCTCAGTCGGTTAAGCATCCATCTTCGGCTCGGGTCATGATCTCACGGTTCATGAGTTCAAGCCCCGCGTCAGGCTCCGTGCTGACAGCTTGGAGTCTGGAGCCTGCTTCGGATTCTGTGTCTCCCTCTCTGTCCCTCCCCTGCTCACACTCTGTCTCTGTCTCTGTCTCTCTCTCAAAATAAATAAACATTAAAAAAAAAAAAAAAAAAGACGAGACTAGCCTACGGTCCTCCAACCCCACCACCATCTTCCTTGTCTTCTCCATCTGGCGTACTTAAAACAAACAAAACTGTGAAGTATAAAACACATATAGAAAAGGACAAAAATCCTAAATGTACAACTCAATGAATTTTCACAAATGAACACACCCATGTAACCGTCCCTCGACTCCCCTCCCCCATGTCCCCTTCCAGTTGCTACTCACCCCAAGGGTAAACAATACCCTCAGTTCTAAAACACCATAGATTAGTTCTGTTTTGAACGTCATGTAAATGGAATCATACATTATGTACTCAGTGGAGATGGGGGAGGGAGGGGTGATAAATGATTAGGGAAATGACTTTGCAGTGTGGGAGAGTAAACTTGTCAAGAGCATGTAGTAGGCTCTCAGGCAGTGTTGTGCACCCATTTGAGATCTGTGAACATGAATTTAAAGTGAGACCAGTCATCGGTGATCACGTTTGATTCACAAGCACCAAGAACGAACAGAGTTTGTTAAATATAGTGGTGCCCTCGACAACTGTTCGCTGAATAAATAAATAAAAAATGAGTGGAGTATTACATAAAACATTTGGATAGGAGAGGAAGGGAAATAAAGAAGGAATGTGTACCCTGTATCCGTCTTCTTACAACCTATCTGAAGACAAAATACAATTATTTGAGAACAAAGTCATATTTCAACAAGCACAAACATATTAAGTTTTCAACTTAAAGTTACTGATTCTGAAAGAAATGCAGGGTAATGGCATACTTAACATAGGATGAAGTTGATTTGGGAAAGGATTCCCGAGGTTCCAGATCAGAGTTCAAAAGTTACCAGGTGCAAAGTGTTAACAAAAAGCAGAGGTAAAAGAGAGAAAACTAGCAGACGTTAATAAGCAAGATCGGCAGTATGGGCTATGTTGTATGTAGTCTTGAAGAAATGGAAAAGGACTTTGAGTTTGGAAGCAGGGATGATAATAATTATATAGTTTAAGGAGTAACCTCTTCATGCTAAGCACTAGCAGGTAGCATATCTGACCGGTGGCTATTTATCTGCTGCCTGCCTTGTGTTCAGACACTGTGCTAGTTCTTTCACATAGTCATAATTTCCAATATTCACAAACACAAGAGTTACATATTATTTATTTGTTACCAAAATTCCATTCTACAGATGGGGGATTTGAGACTCAGCGTTTCAGTCATCTTCCCCAAAATATCAGTTAGTAAGGAGTTGAGGTGGGATCTGCAGCTAGGTCTGATTCCGAAGCCCCAGTCAGTGGCACTTCATTTAACCGCGTATTCCCACCATCTCTCTTGTGCTTCCCACATTATTCCTGGCCTGCCCAGGAATAATGCTGAACGGCCAGAATGACCCCAAAATGTAAATCAGACGACCTGCCTTTGCACTTAATCCAAAGTGTTTTCCTAACAATCCTGCCACCCCACTCCCACCCACAGTTCACTAAGGAGTCTTTCAATTTCTTCAGCAGAACAACCTCTTCCCCTCCCCAGGGCATTTGCCTGTGCTGCATCTCTAAGTACCTTGTACCTTCGGAGCCTCTTCCCCTCACTCTTCCCCAGTTAGACCCTTTACATCCTCTAGATCCTCGCTTGTCACACCATCTGAGAGGCTGTCCTTGGCCATTCTACGTAAAATAGACCCCTGGTGTTCTCTATGTCAGTCACTTGTTTCCTAATATTTACCATATTTTGCAATTATGTTGTCAGGTTATTTTCTAATGTCTTTCCCCAGTATTAAGACCCAGGAGGCCAGAGAACTTGAGGCTTGTTTACCTTTGATGTCCCAGAGATGTGCTTTTCAATACAGGAGTGTGGCACCTCTGAACTGAGATGTACAGTATGTATAAAACTCACACTGGATTTCGAAGACTTAGCATGAGAAAAGAGTGTACAAGATCTCATTCATATTTTTATATTGATGACATGTTAAAATGATAATGTTTGGATAAACTGGGTTGAAGCACTGATCAAAACTATTTTCACCTGTTTTACTTCTTAATGTGGCTACTATCTAATTTTAATTATATAAATAACATTATTTCTAGGCTCCGGGACAATGCTGTCCCACGGCCCAGTGCAGTGTCTTCTACTTTATTGAGTGAAAGCACCAATGTTAAGAGACAGACCGAATGAATGGATGAGTGAAGAGATACGGTCTCTGCCTTTTATTAGGAGAATGGATATGGCGTTTGTCGTGGAAGTCAGGAGATCTGGGTTCTGGTCCAGGATTTACTGGAAACACTGTGTAGCCTTGGACAAGCACTGCCCAACTCTGGGCGCCAACTTGCCCATCAGGCAGGCAGCTGTTCTCTGAGGTCTGGAAGTGTATGAGAGTAAGTGGCGGAGAAAGGCGGGGAAGCCTGGTACAACAGAACTTGTCTTCAGTTGGCTCTAGCCTAACACTAGAGCTTGGGCCGACGGGAGGAGGCAGCAAGAGTCACAGACTAGAACCCCCGAGCCAGCGCCGGGACCGCCGGCTTCCTCGGTCCCACGTCACTGGGGCGCGACGGCGTTGTCTTCGAGGCGGCTGCGGTTCAGAAGGTCCCTTCGGTGAAGGCGAGTGCCGAGCCGACAGAGGGTCAAACAGTACTCGAGTCTCTCTAATGTTCAGTTTTCAGCAAACTACCTTCTGCCGCCCTCCCCACTTCTTCACCCTTACCCGCTCAGGAAGCCGGGAGATAAGACTCCAGCCCGCCGCGTCCAGAGCTAGACCTCAGCGCGGCTGCGCAGGGCACGTGCTCATCCTCGCCGGAGTCCCGGCGATTGGCTGTGACGTAACTTCCGGCGTGAGCGGCGAAAGCCGGGAGGGCGAGCGAGAGAGCGAGCAGGCAGCAGGCAGCAGGCGGGCGGGCGGACGGCACGGAGGGAGGGTGCAAGCGAGCAGTGAGTGAGCCAGCGAGGGCGGCCGAGTCCCTAGAACAGCCGAGATTCCTCCCGTCCCTCTGACCCCCTCCCCGGAGCCCACAGCGCCTCCGGTCTCCAGTGGAGCGGACACGGCCCGGCCCGGCCATGGCCTCGTTGCTGAAGGTGGATCAGGAAGTGAAGCTCAAGGTAGCGGCACCGGTCCGGGCCTCCTTACCCCTCGCTTCGATCTCCGAGCAGTCTGACCGGCTCCCCACTCCCCATGGCGTCTTTGTCTCCCTGGGGACACCAGCTCTGAGCTTCCGCTCGGCTCAGCCCAGCCCCCCACTCCCAGAGATGGCATCGGGGGAGAGGATATTATAGGGTGGCCTTCTAAACCGCGTCTGGTGGTGGAGAGCCCCTGGGAGACCTCCGCGGACACGTGGTGGACTCAGCACTGTAGGCCAGTGACAGCTGGAAGTCCCCCAGCCCAGAAACGTCCCCCCCCTCCGGATGCTACCGCTGCTCTCCCCCTACCCTTGGCGTCAGGCCTGCCTGGTATCAAAGGCTGGGTCTGGATGGGGGTTGGCACGTTTGTGAGCTCACACCTCCCCTCTCTACCTGTCTTTTGTTTGCTCTCAAATTCAGACAGCTTCAGACACTGGAGGGAGGGTGGGAGGGAAGACAGGTGGGTGCTGCTCTTAAGCCCCGCTTCCCTCTCCCGAGATGGAGAAATGGATCCTCAAAAAAATAAAGTATTTACAGTCTGGGGGCCTCTCGGCTTCTCATTACAATTACAAGGTGAGGGGAAGACAGCTGGATTTGGGTTTTCCCATCCTGCCCTTACCTCTATTGGCCAGGTACTGACTTGGCTGTTACTGAATTGCTCTCTTTGTTAATTTTAGGTTGATTCTTTCAGGGAGCGGATCACAAGTGAGGTGAGTACAATAAACAGAAACATAAGTGTTGGTTGGTAGTTGGGAGTTTCCAAAGAAGAGATCTGTAGAGAGAGACCATCCCACAATTATTAATTGAGCTGTATTTTCCTTCATCTGTAGGCAGAAGACTTGGTGGCAAATTTTTTCCCAAAGAAGTTGTTAGAACTTGATAGTTTTTTGAAGGTGAGAGACCCTTTTCTTTTCTTCTGATTCCCCAATTTTTTTGGCACTGGTCTTTCTGTCAAATGGGACAAATCATGTGTTGATTCTATTTTGTTTTGTACTGTAAAACACTCTCATTTCTTGCCCTTCAAATGAAATACTTCTTTGTTCATTTTGAAAAGACTAATGTTGTTTTGGGGGTGGGTGTCTCTCTTTCAGGAACCAATCCTAAACATCCATGACCTAACTCAGATCCACTCAGACATGAATCTCCCAGTCCCTGACCCCATTCTTCTCACCAATAGCCACGATGGACTGGACGGTGTGAGTGTCCTGTGTTTTTCTTTGTATTCTGAAGCAATAGGTTCTCTATTCTCTGTTCTCTATTTCCTGGTCAGTTTGAACATGTACGAGGAGACAGCGGGATTCAGATCTAGGAACAAGGGCTCTTACAGACATGATGATTCCAGTACACCCCTTTTCAACCCTAATTTTCATTTGTAGCATGAAGTGTATAACCTAATGCTCCACTGTCCTGGGAGTGAGTTCCAAATAGGACTAATAGCTACAGGTTCCCTCAAGTTATCTGGTCTGTCCCTCTGGCTCTAAGCAAGATTTTTCTTACCCATCCGAATGTCTTGAGCATTGTTTACAGGATGAGTAGTTCTTGCTATAGAATTGTAGTCCCTGTCTTTGCCCCTGCATCTTTAGCACCTAGCGCTTGTCAAGATGTTCGTTCACATTTTTAAATAACACGGATAACACTGTATTGTTGTTTGAATTACCGTCTCATCGATAGAGCTTGCAATTCTGGAAAGCAGAAACTGTCTTAATCATCTGTATCCCCAACACTTAGTACTGTACCTGCTACATGTATTAAGTGCTACATACATGTTTGTTGGTTGAATATTGTGCTTCTTTGTGGAACCAGAAGATTTGTACATATTCCCTTAATTATCCTCATCTTGCATTTAATGGTTCATTTTCCCTGTTGTGTATAGTATCCACCCCCTCCCCTAATTGCTTAATGTGTTATTTGAAAGGAAAAAGTGTAAGTTGTTTTGTGGCAAGAATGTTTTCTTAAAGCCTTGTGTGTGCTTAGTAAATTGTGCATAAATTAATGAAACAACTTATGGGGCCAAAGAAGGGATTGGACTTGCTTGAAGGGTGACTTGTGATGGGGGTATGTCAAGAGCAGGCTAATTCCTGTCTCTATGTCCTTAGCCCACTTACAAGAAGCGAAGGCTGGATGAGTGTGAAGAGGCCTTCCAAGGTAAGAGCCTGCCCCACCTTACCCACTCCCTGGCTAGCAACCTGAGCAGGAGGATTGGGTCTGGTGGTCTCCTGGTCAGGAGATAGAATCAGATTTTATTTTTCAGAGTTAGCATTCTCAGATTCTCCAAACATAATCATTATTTAGCACCCAAAACCTAATTTCCCGATAAACAGAGAGGGTTTAACGTAGTGTGGACTGCCAAGGGAGAGAGATTAGAAGTGGCTACACATCTCAGATTTTTCACAGAAGTCCCAGTTTTGTGTTATTTTCTCTTCCTTAGTAATATTGGTACATTAAAACTTTAGAGCATATTTTAATTTCTTTATTCTCCAGACTTTGGTTATACTTTAGATCCTCCTTTGCTAATACGTACATTTTCTCTTTTTGATTCTCTTGGTGGTGTCATGGTTTGCAGATAGGGTTGTGATAGATAAAAGGCAGAGGTCATAGCATCTCATGGGTTTGGGCAGAAGAGAGAAAGGTGGGGGGTGTTAATGTCCTCCCTACCCCAAGCATTTGACCTTCGTGTCCCTGCCAGGAACCAAGGTGTTTGTGATGCCCAATGGGATGCTAAAAAGCAACCAGCAGCTGGTGGACATTATTGAGAAAGTGAAACCTGAGATCCGGCTGCTGATTGAGAAATGCAACACGGTGAGGCGGGGGCTTGTGACCTATGGGCTGACCCCATAGCCCCAGACCCAGATAGCCTGGCTTGAACTGAAAAATGTTGGATGTGCATTGGGAGGCATGGACGTTATAGGGGGGTTGGCACATTAAGTGTCTTGGTTCTTGTGCTTCTGGCATGTGACCCTAGCGGCATGGATTGTAGACTTTCATGGCTTCAGCAGAAAAGGCAAGGATCCTCATTTATATACTGTATTATTTATCACATGTATTCTGGTCCCCTCACCCTCCAGGTCAAAATGTGGGTACAGCTCCTGATTCCTAGGATAGAAGATGGGAACAACTTTGGGGTGTCCATTCAGGTAACGTGCTCATATTACAAACTGGAGAGGAAGGTTTGGGAGGTTTACTTTCCTTTCCCCTGCTTTGCCTGTTTTCCCTTTCCCTTTGGTCTGCTCTCTGGGTGACTTGGAAGTGACTTGACCCACTTGGTTTTTTTTAGGAGGAGACAGTTGCAGAACTAAGAACTGTTGAGAGTGAAGCTGCATCTTATCTGGACCAGATTTCTAGGTAGGGCTGCTTGGGCCTGGCCCAGGAATCAGGGACTGGTGACGTGGCAAGCACTGTCCAGGGTCTCCTGCAGCTTCCTCCTCTTCTCTCTCCTTCCAGATATTATATTACAAGAGCCAAATTGGTTTCTAAAATAGCTAAATATCCCCATGTGGTAAGTAAGGGTTTGGGGGTCTGAGGGTGGAAGTGGAAGGAGAGGGAGACCATTTCTGGGCAAGAGCTGCCTGTGCGCAGTCTGGCGTCGGGAACTAGCCTGTTCTCTGCCCTCCTTTCAGGAGGACTATCGCCGCACCGTGACAGAGATTGATGAGAAAGAATATATCAGCCTTCGACTCATCATATCAGAGTTAAGGAATCAATATGTAAGTAGCCTGACATATTATCTGACTGCCCACGGTCACCCTGGCCATTAGTTCTGGGGATCATTTTCTTGCTGTGCTCTGGGGGTCAAGACAGGGGATGGAGTACGATAAAATGAGTAGGATAAATTCTCATCAACTGAGTGTTGAGAACCATGAAATCTTTGGGAGCACGTAGCTGGGGACCCCCTTTCTCTTTGGACAGCAGGGAGTGCAATGCAGTGTAGGCATGAAGATACGGGCATTGGAGTCAGAAAGGCTTAGGTTCAGAACCAATTCTTCCTGTAATCTGTGGCCTTGGGCAGGTTGTTGAACCTAAAACTCCAGTCTCTTCATCTCTAAGATGAAACTTAGAGTATCTACGGCACCAAGGTGGTTTTTAAAAGTGAGTGAATGGGGCGCCTGGGTGGCGCAGTCGGTTAAGCGTCCGACTTCAGCCAGGTCACGATCTCGCGGTCCGTGAGTTCGAGCCCCGCGTCAGGCTCCGGGCTGATGGCTCGGAGCCTGGAGCCTGTTTCCGATTCTGTGTCTCCCTCTCACTCTGCCCCTCCCCCGTTCATGCTCTGTCTCTCTCTGTCCCAAAAATAAATAAACATTGAAAAAAAAAAAATTTTAAAAGTGAGTGAAATAGGGGCGCCTGGGTGGCTCATTCGGTTAAGTGTCTTGACTTTGGCTCAGGTTGTGATCTTGCAGTTCATTGGTTTGAGCCCTGCCTCGAGTTCTGTGCTGACAGCTCGGGGCCTGGAGCCTGCTTCGGATTCTGTGTCTCCCACTCTCTCTCTGCCCCTCCGCCTGCTCACACTATGTCTCTCACTCTCTCAAAAATAAACATTTTTTTAAAAATGAGTGAAATAGGGGCGCCTGGGTGGCGCAGTCGGTTAAGCGTCCGACTTCAGCCAGGTCACGATCTCGCGCTCCGTGAGTTCGAGCCCCGCGTCGGGCTCTGGGCTGATGGCTCAGAGCCTGGAGCCTGTTTCCGTTTCTGTGTCTCCCTCTCTCTCTGCCCCTCCCCCGTTCATGCTCTGTCTCTCTCTGTCCCAAAAATAAATAAACGTTGAAAAAAAAAATTAAAAAAAAAAATGAGTGAAATAACACATCCAAACACCCAGTATAATTGTTAGTACATTAGGTGCTCAGTAAATGTTAGTTGTTGCTAGACACTTGGGTCCTGGGAAGTACCCGGGAATCCCGTGTGTGGGTATTAGAGAGGGGAGGTGGCCACCCTGAATTTGCATTCCGGTGAGTGAGATTGGGATTATGCGTATGATTGCTTAGGGATTTGTGGTTGGTATCTTGTTTCCTTGGGAAGTTGGGGTGGAATAAATGTGTGATTTTCTGACCTTTTCTCCCAGGTCACTCTACATGACATGATCCTGAAAAATATCGAGAAGATCAAACGGCCCCGGAGCAGCAATGCAGAGACACTGTACTGAGGCCAGGGCCAGGGCCAGGGGACTCTGTGAGTCTGGCTCAAGACCGACATTGCCTTGGTTTGTTACATGACTATCGTGATGGGGAAACTGGCTGGAAATAGTAATCACACCTCTCTCTGTTTTTAGTTAGAGTCTAATGAAACTCTCATGTAGTTCTGTGACGTGTTTACCTCTTTTTTCAGGCCTCAGGAACTCTTCTATTTCCTTCCCTAATACCCTACACCCGACCTGTCCTAATTTCTGGAGAACTCCAGGTTTGTGTGTGCAGGATATCAGCACAAGAATATCTGTGTTTTCTCTCCCTGCCCTTTCCCTCCTATGTCTTGGGCTTTGTGTTTTTTTCCTTCTTTTGATTAGTTGATTAGAAGCTGAGGGAACTGGAAGGAAAGTGCTAGGTGTTTTTTAGGAACTGGAGTCGGGGGGGACCAGCTCCTCTCCTCTGACATAAGGTTAGTGTCTCTTGCCACTGTGTGGGACATTGGATCCTCCCTCCCACAGTTTCCCTGGTAATGACTTAGGGTTTCCCATTCACATACCTCCCACCTTGAACCTGATCATGACAAGAAACACCTTAGGCCTTCAGCCAAATCCCTAGCTCCTTGAGATGTTTTTATAACTAGGATTTTCACATACACATATGTGTGTGGTATACACAGACAGAGCATATGCCTTCCTACTCTGTTACCTGATTTCCCCATCCCTTCATCTGTGGTGTTGTCCCATACACCCCCCCCCCCCCCCGCCAATCCCATGAACCCTGTCACACATCATTCAGAAAGTGATAGTTGTCTTAGTCCTCACCCCCCCGGGGCCCTTTGTTTTGCTATTATAGCCTCTTGGTGCCCAGAGGCTGGTAAGTTGGAGGAGAGCTAAGAGATGAGAAGCAGAGGATTTGGGGAAGGCCCCTTTCTCTGTGACTCGGGTCCTTTTGGGCGTTATTGCAAAGGATGGTCCTCTGACTCCTGGTTGCCTCTTCCCAGGCCAGTTGTAAATGGGGTGGGGCTGTCTGCAGCTGTGAGGGCCAGATGCTGCTGCTCCTGCTGGGCTTTCCTATGGGAAAAATATTTCTCTTATTTATAGTATTGTGCTTCCAAGGAAAGCAGCACCTGTGTGTGTGTGTGTATGTGTGTGTGCGTGCACACGTGCATGTGCGCATCGTGTGTATGTGAAAATCTGCTGGGCAAGTCAAAACTATAGAAGAGTTGCCTATCTCTCTAATCTTCCAGAGATATCACTTGATACAGCTTTTCTGTTAGCCGTCATCAAACCCCCACTTTTTCATTCTGCCACTACTGGAGAGTCTGTATCTGCAGTCAGCCTGCCAGTGACTCTCAGTATCTGTTTCTGACTTTTATTCTTCCCCTGTCTCCTTGCCTTCAACCCCAATCACATTTCCGCCCAGATGCATCATTTTTACTCCCAGTATGCTGTAGAGAAGGAGTCAGGATGCTGTCTTCCCATGAATAGTACTCAGTAACAAACCAATTGCATTTTAGTTGGGCAGTGCCCCTACCCACCCTCCAGATCCCTTCCAGCTGAAACCCTTCCCTACTGCCACCATGTGTTTCTCAGTTTCCCTTTTTGTTTGTTGGATTATTCTGCCCTTTCTTCTCACCTACCACCCTTGGATCGTAATGTAAAATTCTTTTACCATGTCAAGAAATTATTAAAAATGCAGGTACTTTGACCTCTTTCTAAAGCTGCAGATCCTGGTGCGATACTCTGGTGACTAGGGACATACCCGTACTCAAGTGCGTGCACATGGGCACACCCACCTCCACATACACCGCCAGCCACCCTGTTGGGGATTTTTATACCAATTGAGCTCTTTTCCCTAAAATAATGGGAAGACTGAGATTTCTGCCAACCCAGAGGCCGGGGTCGTCCTTCATTTGTGTTCAGTCTGAATTAACGTGAAAGTTTGCTCTTCCCGAACCTAAGCTGCTTGCCTCTCTCCTTTCAAGATCCCAGCTCCTTCCTCTCTTCCTTGGTGATACCCATGAACTGCCAGTAGAGGCCACTCTAGTTCCACGTGTGGGGAATCACCTGGCTCAAGGCACACCCTACCCTGTCATTTTCTATACCTTATACTAATTTTCCCCACTGAGTAGTGGCTTAAATTTCTTGAGGAGATACCAGGGACTCCTGGTTTTGGTTTTCCAATGACTTGGAGGGCTGTCTAGGACTCTAGCTGAAATAAAGTTTCCTTAACTTCTACCTTGCAAAGTAGCCTTCTGGTATCCAGCGATCCCCTCATTGTCTGCAGAAAGAGATTTGAGATCTTGAACAGCGGAGGGACATTTGCTGTATTTGGTTTCAGAGCTTGGTACCAGTAGCTAACAATTTTTGAATGCCTCCCCTGTGTTGGGCTCTGTTAAGCAGGTTATGTGCATGGCCGTGTTTAATTTTCATGAATCTTAGGTAGTTTACCCCTTCTTGTAGGTGAGGACACTGAAACTCATGATAAGTGACTCCTCTGAGGTCCCACAGCTTAGGGACGGGGTGGGTGGCGGTTGGTGTACAAATCCGACTGCTGAGCCCAGGTGCTCACTGCTTCTGTCCCACTAACTAGGTGAGAGGCCTGATATTACAAAGCAGGGGCTTGGCCTTTGGCAGCTGGCCAAGTGCTTCTTGCTGAACTGGGTCCTGGGACTGTCGGGGGTAGTGCCCGCTAGGAGGTAGGAAAATGGATAGTTCCGTGCCTGCGTGTAGCACACAGCACTTCACTGGGCATCTGAGATCTGCATTCTGCCTCAGACCCATTCTGAGTGAAAGGTAGAGCTTACAGTTAATCCCTTGAGTCTAGTCTAAGTGATAGTGATCAGAACTCTTACCAGTGCTGCCACCAGGAGTTCAGGGGCAGGGGACAGGCTGTGCACGTGGATGTAGTGCCTTGAGCCAAACCACGGAACAGAAAATTGGAACAGAATTATATAAATTAAAGTCAGAAATTTCCTGTCCAGCCCACAGGGTGGAGTTTTCTCCATTCCTATCCATCCTACTGAATATAAACCCTGATTTGATGTCAGTAGGGGGAAGGAGCAGCTGGTAGGACTCACATTTCAGCTTTCTGAGTTCACCATGAATCTCAAGGTAGTCCTTGTGTTCCTGGCACTGTCCCTCATTACCATCTTTGCCCTGGCCTATATTTTGCTGACCAGCCAAGGTGGCTCCAGCCAGCCTCCCCGCTGCCCCTCTGTATCCCCCAGTGCCCAGCCCCGGACACCCCCCAGCCAGAGCCAGCTGTTTGCAGACCTGAGCCCAGAGGAGCTGACGGCTGTGATGAGCTTCCTGACCCAGCAGCTGGGGCCAGGCCTGGTGGACGCAGCCCAGGCCCGCCCCTCGGACAACTGCGTCTTCTCGGTGGAGCTGCAGCTGCCCCCCAAGGCTGCTGCCCTGGCCCACCTGGACAGGGGGAGTCCCCCGCCCGCCCGGGAGGCACTGGCCATCGTCTTCTTTGGCGGACAACCCCGGCCCAACGTGAGTGAGCTGGTGGTGGGGCCGCTGCCGCACCCCTCCTACCTGCGGGATGTGACGGTGGAGCGTCACGGGGGCCCCCTGCCCTATCACCGACGCCCCATGCTGGGAGCGGAGTTTGCCCAGATGTGGAAACATTTGAAGGAGGTGGAGCTACCCAAGGCACCAGTCTTTCTGGCTTCTGTCTTCAACTACAATGGCTCCACTCTGGCGCCTCTGCATGCCACCCCCAGTGGCTTGCGCTCAGGGGACCGTGCTACCTGGATAGCCCTCTACCATAACATCTCAGGTGTTGGGATTTTCCTTCACCCAGTGGGGCTGGAGCTACTGCTGGACCACAGGGCCCTGGACCCTGCCCGCTGGGCTGTCCAGCGGGTCTTCTACCTTGGGCGCTACTATGCAGACTTGGGCCAGCTGGAGTGGGAGTTTAAGGCTGGCCGGCTGGAAGTTGCTAGAATTCCTCTACCCCTGCCGGATGGGGCTTCATCCCTGAAGTCCCGAGCCCCCCCAGGTCCTCTCCCCCCTCTTCAGTTCTCACCTCAGGGCTCCCGATACAGTGTGCAAGGGAACCTGGTGGCGTCCTCCCTCTGGACATTTACGTTTGGTCACGGGGTGTTCAGCGGCATGAGGATTTTTGATATTCGGTTCAAAGGCGAGCGAGTGGCCTACGAAGTCAGTGTCCAGGAGTGTGTGTCTGTCTATGGTGCCGATTCACCCAAGACAATGATGACCCGATACTTGGATAGCAGCTATGGACTTGGCCGTCACAGCCGGGGCTTGGTTCGGGGAGTGGACTGCCCCTATCAATCTACGATGGTGGACATCCACGTATTAGTGGGCACTGGGGCAGTCCAGCTGCTCCCGGGTGCTGTATGCGTGTTTGAGGAGGCCCAAGGACTACCCCTTCGGAGGCACCACAATCACCTTGAGAGTTATTTCTATGGTGGTTTGGCTGGCTCGGCCCTTGTAGTCAGGTCTGTGTCATCCGTAGGCAACTATGACTACATTTGGGACTTTGTATTGCACCCAAATGGGGCTCTGGAAGGGCGGGTCCATGCCACAGGCTATATCAACACGGCTTTCCTGAGTGGGGGTGAGGAGAGCCTCCTCTTTGGGAACCGCGTGGGGGAACGAGTGCTGGGGGCGGTGCACACGCATGCCTTCCACTTCAAGCTGGACCTGGACGTGGCAGGTGAGTGCTTGGGTGAGGATTGAGAGTTGGGGTGGAGGAGAGGGAAGGGAGACCCCCAAATCAAGCCACAAGAAGAGAGTGGCATGCTAGCACCACGATATATTGTGGCAACAGAGAGGGACTGGTGTGTATTCAACTGCAGTCAGCCCGAAACACCGGGCTGACCTGGCACAAGAGGAGGGATGCCCTCACCCGGCTCCCCCGACTTGCTGTGAAACTAGCGATTGTGAAACTAGTTTAAATGCAATGGCTGTGCCTGGCTGCCTTAGTCTCGAGTGACTCCGCGGGTAGTGAATTTGCCCCATCATTTGGGGCTGGAGTTGGGGCTCTGAGATTTTCCTAACGGATCCTGAGGGTCAGTGGTTATGGGGAAAGCAGGAAAAGGAAGCAGTCTAACAAGGTTTTCAGAGTAGAGGTGGTCCTGGGGCATAAGAAGGGTGGGGACACTAGTTGGGGGTTGCCTCACAGGATTTCGTAAAACTAGACAGAGTACAGTGGCCCCACCATCCTCCTGGGGAGGGTCATTTCATCTCTGCCAGCACATGTCATAACCAGCCCTCCAGTGACACAGCAGGCATGTAAGTCGTGCTGCAAGTGTAGAAAGGGATTTCTCAAGTGGGGCTCAAAGCACAGAGAGGACTTACTGTTCCTGGCAGATTTTTATCAAGAACAAAATAACTAACTTAATAAAGACTAGGAGACCCAGAAAGGAAAATAGAAGTCTCCAGCCCTTTGGCCTAAGGAGGGTGGGGGGAGATAGGACAAGAAGGGACTGGCCAAGTATAATGCTCTGTAACTACACATCTTGTGACACATTTTCTTATCCTCTTGATTATAAAGACATGATTTGGGGTGGGAGGAAAACTAAGAACATTCCATGTTTGAAATGAGCATATTAATTAACCATTCTTTGACGTATTTGGAACAGGACTTTCCTGATGTGAAGTTTCTCTTGAGCGTTTCTGGTATTAAAGAGCCTGTCTAGGGGTCCCTATAGTGCGCAGCCCAGGCGCCTGCGTACGGACAGCCTGCAGAGGCACTGGGCTCGGTGCAGCGCTCTGTGCACCATGCCAGGTGCCTTCACAATAGGTCCTGTTTAAAGGAACGGACAGCCTGAGCTTGCAGAAAGAGTATACGCATGTGCCAAGTGGGAAGAGGAGTGTACATTATGAGTGCAATCGAATCCCGGGGAGGTTTCAGCCAATATAAAATCTAAATCTACTCACTTCTGAAAAAGAAAAACCAAAGTGGTCCCCACCTTGTGAAGAAAGGAAGCAAAATATCAGAGCTGGGAGAAATATGCAGAGCACCCTGGGAAGGGGATTGGGTGTTTCCAGCCAGCTTCTCCAAGACAAATCTCTCTTTCATAGTTAACAAGAATGTAACTAGCCACCTGCATATTCTTTTCCACTTACAGAGCTCAGCTACAGAACAGCTCTTACTATGCCCGCTGTAGAGATTCAGAAAGAATCAGAAGAGCCAAGAATTGGCCCAAGATCTACTAGGTAGACCAGTTGCTAATAGAACTTTCTGCAGTGATGGATATTCTCCATCTATGTTGTCGGATACGTTAGCCACTAATCACGTGGCAACTGAGCACTCAAAATGTGGCTAGTGTGACTGAGGAACTGCATTTTTAACTGAAATGGGTCTAGCCATTTCTGATCTTAACCATACTGAACAGGGCAGGTTCAAAGAAGATGGGCCAGCACTCGAATCCAGACCTGGGTCCCAGCACGGAGTGCTCTCTGATGAGCTCTGCTGCCCCTTGTCAGGCCAGTGCAGTGGGCATCGTGGGGGAACCAAGGGACCGTCTCACCTGGTGTGGACCTCCTTTCCCCCCTCCTCCCCCTGGCAGGGCTGAAAAACTGGGTGGTAGCTGAAGACGTGGTGTTTAAACCTGTGGCAGCCCCTTGGAGTCCAGAGCACCAACTGCAGCGCCCACAGCTGACTCGGCAGGTCCTGGGAAGGGAGGACCTGACAGCTTTTTCCTTGGGAAACCCCCTTCCCCGCTACCTTTATCTGGCTAGCGACCAGACTAATGTCTGGGGTCACCAGCGCGGGTACCGAATCCAGATCCACAGCCCCCTCGGCATTCACATGCCCCTGGAGAGCGACATGGAGAGGGCCCTCAGCTGGGGGAGGTGAGGAGGGCTCTGGGCACTGGGTGGTAGGGAAGGACTGGTCCGCTTCCCCATCCCAGCTCTTGGAGACCCCAACTCACTACCCTTAGCTTACCATTCACCCCCCTACCTCTAAGATCCAAGTAGATATGGAATGGGGAGTGGTCTCACACAGAATCTGATCCAAAAGACTTCTAGGCCAGTAACGGACCCTGACATTTTCTGACACCACCTTCCTTCAACATTCCTGGTCAGATACCAGCTCGTGGTGACCCGGAGGAAGGAGGAGGAATCACAGAGCAGCAGCATCTATTACCAGAATGACATCTGGACACCCACCATGGCCTTTGCTGACTTCATCAACAATGAGACCCTCTTAGGAGAGGTTGGTAGCCCCAGAGGCAGAGGAGAGGGTCAATTTATGCTCAATGTCTTGGCTGCCCAGTCCCTGACCGTAGGTTGGAGGGCATGGTAGGTTTCCAGTTCTCAGATTCAGGGGCCAACAAGGGTCATTCCTCTTGGGGTGAGATTAGCTCTGAGACCCTGACCACTCCGACGCTTCTCACAGGATCGCCCCGCCTACAGTGTGGGTCCAGGGCTGGGCGGAGGTGGAAGCAAGGCTGAGGCTAGGGGCTGGGCATCGTGGCTGAGGGGGGTGGTTCTCTGGGTCTTGCCTCCAAAGTCTTTCAGCCTCTTCCTCTTCCTGCAGGACCTGGTGGCTTGGGTTACAGCCAGCTTCCTGCATATCCCCCATGCTGAGGATGTCCCCAACACTGTGACTCTGGGGAACAGAGTTGGCTTCTTGCTCCGACCCTATAACTTCTTTGATGAGGATCCTTCCATCTTCTCCCCTGGCAGTGTCTACTTTGAGAAGGACCAGGATGCTGGGCTCTGCAGTGTCAACCCTGTGGCCTGTGTCCCCCACCTGGCGGCCTGTGTCCCAGACTTGCCCCCTTTCTTTTACCAGGACTTTTAGCCCCAAGGGTGTGGTGGGACATGGAGGGAGGTTGCTGAGATGTTTGTACCTTTCTCTCTGTTCTCTCTTCCTGCTCCCTTGACTCTTACCTATTAATGTTCCTTAGGAAACAGCCTCCCATACTATACCCTTATATATCCCCTCCATTAATTCCTATTTTCAGTTCATTTTAAATGATGAATTTAGACAAATGATATTATTAAAATATTCAAGCAAAAACATCACAATTCTACCACTCAGAAATAGCTAGTGTTCACATTTGGTGAATGTTATGCCAGACATTTCTTTATGCATATGCATTGAAATGGAAGAATAGATGGAATTTTGTAAAAATAGATGGTGTGTGTGATTTATAATAAAAGGTATTACAAGATTTTTATTGCTTGAATTTCTTCTATTTGACTTTTGAAGTATCTAGAATCTGCCTTCCCCCCCCCCCCCCCCCCCAGCCCCCGTGCCCCCTCCAACCCTCCCCCCCCCCCCCCGGGGAATATTAAGGACTCTGGCTAAGGAAATTAGCAATGGAAGAAGAGAGGGCAAGGGGGATAGACCTGGCCAAGGAATGCTGCTTGGGAAGCTGCAGGGCTGGTGGTGGGGGTTTCCTTGGAAGGAGAACAATAGCTCCAAGTTACAGGAAAGGGAACATCTGGCCCTGGGAAGGTGGGGGTTTGGGGAAGAAGCCAGGCTGAAGGGGACGGGGGTCTGCTCTGTGCAGACCCACCCGGCTCCTTACTGGTGGTGCTTTTCCAGGTTCTGGCTGATCAGTTGCATTATTTTGAAATCCCACTCTCCTCTGCCTACCCCAGCTCTCCCCAGTTCCAACCCTGACCCAGAAAGCAGAGTCTGATTTGGAGCCTGGAAGACAAAGCCATGTAAGGTCTGTGGAAATCTCTGCCGCCCTGCTTCTGGCCCGCCCCGCAACCCCAGCCTGCCCCGCCCCCTCCCCAGCCTTCCCATGTCCTTCCCACCCTCCCCACCCTCAGTATCCTGAACCGCTGAATAGCCGGAACCTTAGCCAGAGTCCAGGAGACCCCTGTATAGAAGCTAAGAGAACTTCCTCTGCTGATCTGAGAATACACGTCTCCACTGCAGCTCAATTCTCTGTCCTGCTGTCACTGACAATGAACCAGAAGACCACTCTGGTGCTCCTCGCTCTGGCCGTCATCACAATTTTTGCCTTGGTGTGTGTCCTGCTAGCTGGCAGGGGAGGAGATGGGGGTGAACCCGGCCAGCCTCCCCGCTGCCCCTCTGTCTCCCCCAGTGCCCAGCCCCGGACACCCCCCAGCCAGAGCCAGCTGTTTGCAGACCTGAGCCCAGAGGAGCTGACGGCTGTGATGAGCTTCCTGACCCAGCAGCTGGGGCCAGGCCTGGTGGACGCAGCCCAGGCCCGCCCCTCGGACAACTGCGTCTTCTCGGTGGAGCTGCAGCTGCCCCCCAAGGCTGCTGCCCTGGCCCACCTGGACAGGGGGAGTCCCCCGCCCGCCCGGGAGGCACTGGCCATCGTCTTCTTTGGCGGACAACCCCGGCCCAACGTGAGTGAGCTGGTGGTGGGGCCGCTGCCGCACCCCTCCTACCTGCGGGATGTGACGGTGGAGCGTCACGGGGGCCCCCTGCCCTATCACCGACGCCCCGTGCTGATGCGAGAGTACCGGGACATACACCAGCTGATCTTCGACAGAGAGCTGCCCCAGGCTGCTGGTCTCCTCCACCACTGCTGTTTCTATAAACGCCAAGGACGGAACCTGGTGGCGATGAACGTGGCCCCCCAAGGTTTGCAGTCAGGGGACCGGGCCACCTGGTTTGGCCTCTACTACAACATCTCAGGGGCTGGGTTTTTCCTGCACCCCGTGGGGTTGGAGCTGCTGGTAGACCACAAGGCTCTGGAGCCTGCGCACTGGACCATCCAGAAGGTGTTCTTTCAAGGCCGCTACTATGAGAGTTTGGCCCAGCTGGAAGACCAGTTTGAGGCCGGCCTGGTGAATGTGGTGCTGATCCCAGACAACGGCACAGGTGGGTCCTGGTCCTTGAAGTCCCAGGTGCCTCGGGGTCCGAGTCCTCCTCTGCAGTTCCACCCCCAGGGCCCCCGCTTCAGTGTCCAGGGGAGTCAAGTGGCCTCCTCATTGTGGACTTTCTCCTTTGGCCTTGGAGCTTTCAGTGGCCCAAGGATCTTTGACATCCGCTTCCGGGGAGAACGGCTAGCTTATGAGATCAGTCTCCAGGAGGCCTTGGCCATCTATGGTGGAAATTCCCCCGCAGCATTGCTCACCCGCTATATCGATGGCAACTTTGGCATGGGCAAGTACTCCACTCCCCTGACCCGGGGGGTGGACTGCCCCTACCTGGCCACCTACGTGGACTGGCACTTCCTTCTGGAGTCCCAAGCCCCTAAGACAATGCGTGATGCCATTTGTGTGTTTGAACAGAACCAGGGCCTCCCCCTGAGGCGCCACCACTCAAATTTCTACTCCCGCTATTTTGGGGGCCTTGCAGAGACAGTGCTGGTCCTCAGATCTGTGTCGACCTTGCTCAATTATGACTATCTGTGGGATATGGTCTTCCATTCCAGCGGGGCCATAGAGGTCCGATTCCATGCCACCGGCTACATCAGCTCAGCATTTCTCTTTGGTGCTGCCCGAAGGTACGGGAACCAGGTTGGGGAGCACACGCTGGGCACCGTCCACACCCACAGCGCCCATTTCAAGGTGGATTTGGATGTAGCAGGTAAGATAT
This sequence comes from Lynx canadensis, assembly GCF_007474595.2. Classification (NCBI taxonomy): domain Eukaryota; kingdom Metazoa; phylum Chordata; class Mammalia; order Carnivora; family Felidae; genus Lynx; species Lynx canadensis. The sequence continues at coordinate 40,688,392 of NC_044316.2, forward strand.
TCCAGCAGAAACAAGGATTCCAGAAGAGGGGACTGAGAGTTGTCTGTTTGCTTTGGGTTTTCTGGAAGTTATCAGGAAAGGCAGATCTGAGCATGAGTTGTGGTTTCATACTTCCACTTTTGTTGGACGGGAGAAAGTTGGCTGCTGAATTTTATTTGGATCTTAGCTCATTGGCTGAGAGCAATGTCACCCTCCCTCCACATGACCTCATCTGAAAATCTTGAGAAATGGCAAAGCTCAGGGAGGAGGCAGCCTCTGGGCTCACAAGGTCCCCTTTGCCCTCCTCCCTCCCTCCCTCCCTCCCTCCCTCTTATACAGGCCCCACTTCAGGGAGGCAGCCCTTCATTTTTCAGTTCATTTCTCTGTGTCTGGCCTGTGGTGCTGAGGTTTTGGAGGCTCTGTTTGCATGGTGCCAAGTCCCTGGCACATGCAGGCCCGTCATGGAATACCCCAGGTTGTACATTTCCTTGGGAGATGAAGCCCCCCTCCTCCCTGAAATTCCATCTCTCTCTGGGCACAATACACTTTATAGCATAGGTGCTGTGGAGTGTTCAGATAGATCCTGGGGTTAGTGGTCACCGAGAGCGCCAAAGATACGTGAGGTCTTGGAGTCTGTCTTTCCACTTTTCTTCCCCACATTAAGTCAATCACCCATTTTTTTTCTGGTCTGCCTCCAAAATGTGTCAAAGCCTTGCTGAGCCAGCCTTCTCGCTGCTGTTTCCACTCTTCTTCCTCTCAGGTCCAGGGGCCACCTACCAGCCTGTGCCTGCATGCTCCCCTGGGTAGCTCCAAGTTTCCCCATCACCTATAAGATCCGCTCTCAGAGGGTGCAAGGCCCTCCTTCCCCTCAAGAGTGCGGCTCCAGCCCGCCTTTCAGGCTCCTCCCCCGGCTGTCTTAGCCACGCCCACCCCCTCCGAGGCCTGGGACACACGAGTCACCCCAGTCACACACGAGTCAGGCTTCTATGCTTTTGCTCATGTTTCGTCCCTGCCTAGAACGCCCTGCTGTGCTGGTCATATGTCCTGATACAAGGCTGAAAGGCACCCAGGAAGGCCCCCTTTTCCGGCCTGCGCCTGTATTCTGTGACCTTGGACCGTGAATGTGCTCCTCAGGCACAGCAAGCCAGCCAGGGCTTTGCCTGCTGCAGCCTCCGTGAGAGCAGGAGGGAAAGCACAGGATTTCATTCCTCCGTGTGTCCCAGGGCTGAGCACAGTCTCTCCATTAATAAGTGTGAAGGAGTAACGAGTGAAATCCTTGAGGAAACACTTTACAGGTCAACAGCTTTGGCTGAAAGATCAGGGATATCTTGGGGAGAGGGAAGGGGAGCAGGGGGCACACCCAGTTCTGGGTTTCTCTTTGGCCCCACTCTGAAGCAGTGAGTGGAGGGGAGGGGACAGAATCCAGAGGGGACAGGGCAGCTGCGTGACCAGCCCTCCTTCCCGCCCACCTCCACCCCACCCCGGCAGGACTGGAGAACTGGGTCTGGGCTGAGGACATGTCCTATGTCCCCATGGCGGTACCCTGGAGCCCCGAACACCAGATGCAGAGGCTGCAGGTGACCCGGAAGCTGCTGGAGACTGAGGAGCAGGCCGCCTTCCCCCTGGGAGGCACCCCACCCCGCTACGTGTACCTGGCCAGCAACCACAGCAACAAGTGGGGTCACCCGCGGGGCTACCGCATCCAGATGCTCAGCTTTGCTGGGGAGCCGCTGCCCCAGAACAGCTCCATGGAGAGAGCCTTCAGCTGGGGAAGGTGAGCGGCAGGGTGTCAGAGAGGGGCTGGGGGAGGAGTGAGAAGGAGTGGGAACCCAGCTGAAACTGTATTCGAGGGAGAGGTGGGAGCTCCGTTAGGATTTCCCAGTTGCCAAAATGCATGCACCGGGCATATGTTCCCTGCGGAAGGCTAAGGCCCAGGCGGGAGACCCCTTCCTCATTTTGGATGGGGGGAGACGCCATGCTGTGAAATGGCAGGGGGATGATCAGAAAGCAGGATGTGGAAAGAGGTTGGCTGACCCACTGAGGTAGCACCAGAGTCATGGTACGAGTGAGATGGGAAGCCGGAGGTCTGTGCACTCAGCCCCCCTTCCATCATAATCAGGCAGCAGGACAGGGTTAGTGACCATGGAGGCCTGACCAGTGCCTCCCTAGGTACCAGCTGGCAGTGACTCGGCGGAAGGAGGAGGAACCCAGCAGCACCAGCATCTACAATCAGAACGACCCTTGGGCCCCCACTGTGGATTTCACCGACTTCATCAACAATGAGACCATTGCCGGAGAGGTCAGTTGACTGTGGGAGGGTGAGGGGAGGGAGACAGGGGCACAAAGAGGAGCCCCACCTTTTCTTTAGTTCCCTGAAACCCATCTGGTCCCCCAGGGGCGGAGCCGACTCCTGCCTTCCGTGCTTTTGCGGATCCACCATTACCTCATGGGAGTTCATTTGCAGACACTGGCCGAGGCCCCAACCCATCCTGGAGACCCTGTGGCTTTCTGAGTCTTAGCTTCATGGACTTTGTCCTTTGGGGGCCTCAGGATTCAAGGAGGGCTGGAAGACCACACTTCTTGTGTGTAAAGCTTCTCTCATTTCTGGCTTGACCTCTGAAAGATTAATTTCTGAATGTCAGACACTTTTGCCTCCTAAGCCCTGGTCTCCCCACTCCATCCTCCTCTCAATCATAGTTGGGGACACGTGGAGAGCGAGAGAGAGAGGCTAGCTAAAGTAGCCTGTGGGCGTCATTCCTCTGGGGGTGGATAGGCTGATGGTGGCATGATGAAACATGTCCGAAATGGAGAGCACAGGCTGGGACAGGGAGGCAGGGGCTGCTCCCAGTATGAAGCTGACTATGCTCGGACTCCTGGGCCAGTGGGAAAACTGTTTAAAGACTTAAGATCCTTTCAAGGAAAGGTGGGCTGGCAAGGTGGATCTGTACACACAGGGCTACTGGAGGAGGCAGGCATGTCCTTCGCAAAGCCAGGCCTCAGGACCATCTTTCTTCTCCCCTGCCAGGACTTGGTGGCCTGGGTGACAGCTGGCTTCCTGCACATCCCACATGCAGAAGACATTCCCAACACGGTGACTGTGGGGAACGGTGTGGGCTTCTTCCTCCGACCCTACAACTTCTTTGACCAGGACCCTTCCTTCGATTCTCCTGATTCCGTCTATTTCCGGGGGGACCAGGATGCTGGGGCCTGCGAGGTCAATCCCATGGCCTGCCTCCCCCAGGCTGCTGCCTGTGCCCCAGACCTCCCTGCCTTCTCCCACGGGGGCTTCTCTCACAGCTAGGGGGGTCCCTGGGATGGGGAATGTGGCCAGGGGCTCCAGGGCCAGGGTGTGCGGGGAGGGGAACAGTGGGCACTGGGCCAGGCAGCCTGGTACCCTCTTTTCCCCCAAGGCCCCTCTGTATGGCCCTCCCTGACACCCCCTCCCTGCTGGGAGCATCCTGAGCCTGTGATGCCCGACCCTGGGGGAGGGGCAGAGACACAACTCAGCTTTGTTGGCCCCAGACCTGCTGGGTTCCTGTCCCAGAGAGAGTGGCCAGCCGAAGCCTGGACTGATGGCCAAGCTTTTTCCAGAAGACTCCTGTTTTTTGTGGGTTTGTTTTTGTTTTTGGTTTTTATTTCTGGCTTTCCCAAATCTTTTTCATCCATCTCCAGGTTCCTCCTGAGCCTCCTCAGTCCCTCACTTGGGAGGTGAGGGTGGCGTTTCTGCACTGGGGATAGTCCCCTAGAAGCCCCAGGGCAGGGTTCCTGCCAGGCCTACATATCCACGGATGAGCTAGAAGGGGTTCCTTAGCCCATGTTCCTCTTATACGAGGCCTCCTTCTCTCCCTCCTTCTCCCTTTTGCCTACTGTTTCTTCTTCATTTCCCACCTGTTCTTATATCCTGAGATTTCCCTCCCAGCCCTGAGAAGATGTTCCTCTGTCCCGATGCTCCCCTAGCCTTGATTTCTCAACTTAGGTCTCCTCCCCTGACTCTATGCCTGTGGAAGTCTCAAAATGCAAGGGACATCTAGTTTGAGAGGACAATCCCTGTCTGTCCCCTGTGTCTGTCACAAACCGGACTAGGAGTTGTCCCCACCCCTGTCCTGGGGCAGGCTGTAATTCCCCGAGAAAGTTCCCTCCGCGCCTTTGTATTCACCTGCCTCGAAGTCTCCGGCAGAGGATGGTCACACAGACAGCAGCCGCTCAAGTTAGCATTTGAGGTGGATTTGTGGGTGCAGTGGTAATGAGGAGCGGTCATTTTTGCCAGCGGTGTATGTGACCAGTGACCTCTACCCCGCAGCAACAGACATGGAAGGCTGGTGGGCACCAATGGTGAGAAGCAGTGAGACCCAAGAATTCCAGCAACCTAGAGGTGTCCAACACAGGTGGCCATGCAAATGAGCTGGGCGGGGCGGGGGGTGGCTCCCACCACGCTGTCCTTCAAGGGGGTCTGGGCGAGGGATGAGTATACCAATAGTGAGAGATTGGAAACAACAGAAACATCCTTTCCTAGAGGATTGGTTAACTAAATTCTTGTACCGCCTTACTATGCAGCTATAAAAAGAATTCTCTCTCTTTGTATACTAATATGGAATGATCTTCCAATGCGAACAGCAAGGTGTATGTAGTGCCCCTCCCCTCTGGGTTGTAGAAGGGAGGAAACTATAAGTACATATTCACGTGGGGGTGGCTCAGTTGGTTAAGCATCCCACTCTTGATTTCAGCTCAGGTCATGATCTCACAGTTTGTGAGCTCAAGTCCCACATTGGGACTGTCAGTGCAGAGCTTCCTTGGACTCTCTCTCTCCCTCCCTCTCTCTCTCTCTGCCCTTCCCCCATTCTCTCTCTCTCTCTGTCTCTCAAAATAAATAAACTTTAAAAAAATAAATAAATACATATTCACTTGTATATGCATATTCACAAGAGACTAGTGATACTTTTGGGGAGGGGAACCGGGAGGTGGGGACGGGGCAGGGAGGAGACTTAGCACACTATATACCCTTTTGTATATTTTGAATTTTGAGCCATGTGACTGTATTACCTATTCAAAATTAATAAAAAATGGACCCAACCAGTACCTGACTTTTTTTTTTTTTAATTGACAAGTCTTTTAGGAAGGGTTGAGGGTAGGTGGAGGGTTAAGTAAGTGAAGGTATGGACCCAGGGACTCAATTTGGTAAAGTTTATGAGACCCGGAGAATGGATGTGGCCTCTGGTAACTCCTTTGCACTTTCTTGTCTGTCTATCCCCGATAACAATGCGAAACTTCAGCCACCCTCTCTCACTCCCTCTCTGTCTCTCTCTCTTTTTTCCTCCTCTCTGTCTCTCTTCAAAGAGGGGACAATGAGAAACAATGTAGAGAATTGACCTCTGCCTGCTGGAAGCCCAGGCCAGGCCAGGAGGTGAAGTTCAGGAAACCAGTTTGGGCTTCCGCTCAGCCTCTGACCAGAGGGAGACCCTGTCTAGGGAACTCAGGCATCACAGAAGCTTCTGTTACCTTCTGTGCTGCCTCAAGCCCAAGTTCACTTCTAGGTCAATGAGACAGTGGGTGGGGATACATCAGTAAGCTGGAGAGAAACTAGGTTCCAAAGAACAGGGAGGAAGACCTCAGCGAGGACAGCGGGCCAGTGACAGCTGCGTTACTTTGTGGCACTGCCTGCCTGGGGTGAAAGGAGTGACAACACAGAAGGAGACTGAGGACAAGGAGTGACTGAAGACTGAGACACAGGAGAAAAAGGATGTCATGACCAGCTGTGGGCTCTGACACTGACTTTCTACTTCTCTTTCTCCGACCTAAGTAATTTAACTTCTCCGCTACAGGCTGACTCTTCTTATGGTCTGCCGCACAGTGGTCACTGCTGGGGGAAATGGAATAAAGGGATGCTGGCGTCCACCCCTCCCCCCTCCCCATCACACTGACATGAAGCTTATGACCTCGAAACCCATGTCCACACCAAAGAGCGTGAGCGCTTGTGTGCCGTCATATGTGTGAGTGGGTGCAAATGCTCGCCAGCATTTGTCTGAAAATGTAACTGTGTGTGGTTGTGTCTCTGCATGTCACCGTAGGGATGACACCACCTGCCCCAGCCTCAAATAAGAGGAGGTAAGATGGACCTGTGGATCATTAGAACGTCCACCCAGCTGGGGTCAGGAGGGCTACAAGGTGGACCTCCAGCCCCCTACCCCAATCCAATCTCTTCCTTAGACCACTGAGGCCAGCTTAGTGTGTTGGCGTCACATTTGTGATCAAGCGATAGGAGTGAATACTTATCAAGGATGTTAAATTCTGAAGGGACGGGTGCCCCAGTGCTAAAATCTTTAGGACATGGACTCATCGCCCTAAGAGGAGCTGGACAAGGGGAGCCCTGAGGCTTGGGTCAGAGGGCATAACTGGGACTTCTCTGGGAATGTAGACACTAGAACGCCCTGGAAGGAGCACATGTACTCACCTGCCTCTGCTCTCCTGTGGCCCCCAGGAAGGGCCCCAGCTCCAAGTACAAGAAGATTCCTTCATGCTTCCAACGAAGATTTACAGCGTGCCTTCTAAGGGCCAGGCACATGCAAGGCACTAGGATACACCAGTGAATAGGATGCACATTTTTTGTCCTCGGGCAAGTGAGGCCAGTAAAGGACCGTTAAAAGGGAGGTGGGAGGGCGACAGTAGCAGGGGCTCCTGACTTGGGTTTGGGAAGGGCTCCTGTGAGACATGATGTCCAAACTGGGGATAAGGAGGACAGTGGAGAGAATTTTCCAGGCTGAGGAAACAGCATGATCAAAGACCAGGAGGTAACAAGGTGGCACCATCCAAGTACCCAAGTTCAATGAGAGGCATGTGGGCTATAGGGAGAGCCCGGAGGGGCAAGCAGGGAACAGATGAGGGAGGGAGTTCTTGCAAGCCATGGTTACTCTAAGAGAAATGGGGAGCCATGGAAAGACTTGGGGCAAGAGAGTGACAATTGTCATATTTGCCTTTTAGAACATTCCCTCTGGCCCAGATACAAAGCACAGAGTTGACAGAAGACCTGGCCATGGGCAGTGGGTCGGAAGTCAGAAATGATGGTGGCCTGAACTCCTGGCAGGGACTGGGGGAGGACCCCTGTGGGGAGTCTGGCCGATGAGGTGAGGCCGTTTCTGAGCTGCTCCAATCAGAACCCCACATCTGCATGCCTCCCTCCTCCCTTCTCCCTCCCACACTTTCTGCTGAGGTTGCTGGGAAAATGAGGAGGGCTCTCTGGCCACTAACTGGTCTTTTTCCTCCAGAACGGAAGAGCATTTTATTTAACGAGCACTTAACAGATCACTTGGGAAGGTCAGATGCTGATTGAAGAAAAATCCCAACAGTGCGGCTCTTCTATAGTTGGTGCAGTCATGTGATAATTGGTTAACTCATCCTTGTAGACTTTATACAATGCAAAGGTTTGAGAAAACTTAAACCCCTATAAAAGAAAAGGAACTTGGTGCCCCTGTGACAGCTTCTTTGACTGTTCTGTGATGAGGATGGGCTCATTAATTCCACAGCCTTTTTACCTGCTTAAGGGGGACCCCACCCTTCGGGCTCCCCCCAGAAGGTTCTCCTTCAGTTATCCACTCCTCCGTCTGTATCTTTTTATCTCTCCCTCTTTGTTGGCTTTTCTTCTCCACTCTCATCTTGCTAAGCCTTCCTGGGGACCCTGCATCTCCCTGACAGGGTCTTCTCTCTCTCTCTCTCAGTCCGTGCCTTTTCAAAAACCCCTTCTTCCGAGGCATGTTCTATCCTTCCTGGGTCTGCTTCCTCTGCCTCCCCAGTCACTCTCGACCCATTGCCCTCCCTCTGCCGGCCCACAGCCACAGCCATTGCTCTGACAAAGGTCACCAGTCACTTCTAAATGCAGAATCAACGGGCTTTTCCAGGCACCTACTTTCTGGACCTTTTGGTGGCATTTGACAACACCACCTACTCCTGCCTTGACTTCCCCACATTCTGACCCCTCCCTGTCCATGCTGCTTCTCGGTCTCATATGCTGGCTCCTTTACCTCTGCTCCCCCACCAGCCCACATAGGCCCAGACCTTGGCATTTTCCAGGATGCCATCTTGGGCCTCCTCTCTTCTCTTTCCAGAAGTCCTCCCTGGGGTGATCTCAGGCTCTCTTTAACTGCTAATACTGTTGTTGGCTGAAATGTCTATGTCTAGCCTAGAACGTCTCTCCTGTGCTCCAGACCCATAGAGCCAATTGCCCTATTTCTAAGCCTCTGTGCTGGGACTTCCCATGACCACCTCAAACTCAACCTCGTTGGTTCCCCCTTAAACTTGCTGCTCTTCGGGGCGCCTGGGTGGCTCGGTCGGTTGAGCGTCCGACTTCGGCTCAGGTCACGACCTCACGGTTCGTGAGTTTGAGCCCCACGTCGGGCTCTGTGCTGATGGCTCAGAGCCTGGAGCCTGCTTCGGATTCTGTGTGTCCCTCTCTCTCTGCCCCTCCGCTGTTCACGCTCTGTCTCTCTCTGTCTCAAAATAAATAAAAACATCAAAAAAAAAAAACAACTTGCTGCTCTTCATGTATGTCCTTTCTGGTGAAAAGTCCCATCACCCATCCAGTCACAGGAAACCTTTGTGTCACCTAAAACACTGTGTTCTTCTTCGCCTACCCACACCCAGTTGGGCACCCAGTCCTGTCACCTCTGCTCTTCAACATCTTAGACTTATTCCTTTTTCTCTGTCCTTGAGGTCACCGACCTCATCAAGTCCACCCCACACCCCAGCGCTGCTCCACACCTCCACACTGTTGCCACAGCTGTCGCCCTACACTGCAGACCTGCGTGGAGCATGACCTGTGTGCACAGGGTTGACCCCCCTGGGCTTCGGTAGCAACAACCCCGCTGAGACACAGCGTGTTCTGTTCTGGGGCCCAGTCTTCAGCCCGCAGGCAGGGGGTGGCCTCTGGCTCCAGGGAATAAACTCATCCTATTCACAGAGGCCAGGGGTCAAGTTTATTCAAAGGGAAATAAGACCTAATGAGAGGCACGTGGTCCTGTCTCCGGAGTAATGCTTCAAAAGGGACACCTTTTGTGACAATTGCAAAGAGGTATCAGAGGGAACAGTGTGACAGCAAGACACCTAGGGAAGATGGTTGAGGTGGCATCTTTTATATACCTGCTTCCCCACCAGCCAAGGCAAAGGGCTCTCCCCCAGTCATGACCCACCTCCCCACATGAGAGCCCTGTGATACCTTACTGGAGCCAACATTCTTTTATTTATTTTTTTAATGTTTATTTATTTTTGAGAGAGGGAGAGACAGAACATGAGCAGGGGAGGGGCAGAGAGAGAGGGAGACACAGAATCCAAAGCAGGTTCCAGGCTCCGAGCTGTCAGCGCAGAGCCTCGTGCGGGACTTGAACCCACAAGCTGTGGGATTATGACCTGAGCCGAAGTCGGACCCTTAACAGACTGACTATCCAGGCATCCCTAGAGCGAACATTCTTGACTTCTGCTTGGTAGGTCAAGACAAAGAAACGTGAGCCATCATAATGATGTGCTCTTAGCTGGGAGCTGGGACGATAACTTACCAAAGAGCCTGGACCCGAGTTCCCGGGGTTACGCGCTGCCTGTGGCCAGGGCTTAGGCCTTGACATTAGGTTCTGTTTCCTCTTATCCCACACAGGCCCATTCCCAATGACCCCTTCTGCCTTCGTGGTGGTAATCCTGTTGTCTCTGTCTTGACCACGAGTTCTACTCCCAAGTGGATTCTACTCCCAAGCACTCAGGGGTAGGTATGAAATGTCATGTTTCTTTATGCTTCTATATCAGATAACAAGCTCGGTGCCCTTGTACCTGGTTGGCAGGAAATTCATTCACGGGCATGCTTGTGGGGGTTCTCATCTTCAGAGTTAGGGAAGACCCTGTAGTCTGAGATTTGGGTGGGGGTTGGGGGGAATGGTCAACTAGTTTTCAGGTGACAGTGGTCACTGCTCTTATGTTCACTTTCTGCGGCCCTGAGGCCAGCCTTGCTGGGGCAGAGTTGGGAGGCGGCCCTGCCCTGGGATTGATGGCACACCCACTCTCCTGTGCAAAAGCCCTATTCTCTCCTTTTTCTCTCACCGACAATAGCCCTGACTAGAGCCCTGACAATAGCCCAGATGACCCAAGAGGTACTGGTTAAAGCTCTTGTTTTGGGAAGGGGACTGTGGAGGGGACCTGAAGGATGAAAGGGAAGTGGATTTGTCACAGTACATTCCTTTATGCTTTCTACATGTATCTACCAACTGTTGTGTGTGTGTTCATCAAAATGTTTTCAAAACATTTTTTAAATCAAAAATTTTTTAAATACTTTCTTCCACACAGAGCTTCTGCAGAGTATGAAAACCAGATCAGCGAAAGAAAAACCCAGTTCTGGGGCGCCTGGGTGGCTCAGTCGGTTGAGTGTCCGACTTCAGCTCAGGTCATGATCTCGCAGTTTGTGGGTTTGAACCCCGCATCGGGCTCTGCACTGAGAGTTCGGAGCCTGGAGCCTGCTTCGGATTCTGTGTCTCCCTCTCTCTCTGTTCCTTCCGTGCTCAAGCTCTGTCTCTCCCTGTCTCTCAAAAAATAAAATAAAACGTTTAAAAAAAAGTTACAAAAGAAAGAAGAAAACCAGTTCCATTTTCCTTGAGGACCCAACACCAAGGGCTTGCTTCCCTGGGGATGGAGGGCCCCAACTTTTTGGGATGGAGGACCCCAACTTTCTCACCATTTTAGAGAGAGCACCTCTACTCCTACTTCTTTGAAGAACAAGGGAAAGGAAAACCCTTTGAGTTTCCATATCAAAATACAACTGGACGAGGGGCCCCTGTGTGGCTCAGTTGTGGAACGTGCGTCTCTTGATCTCGGGGTTGTGAGTTCAAGCCCCACACTGGGTGTGGAGATTACTTAAAAATAAAATCTTTAAAAACCAAAACCAAAACCAAACTACAGCTGGATGTATAAATATTTCTGGATAAGCTGACCTTTTTGTTATCAATTTACCTGGTTTAACTCTCCCAGGCTCCCAGATACCTCACCGTCTACCCGCAATTACTGCCTTGCTTAAAACATGTACCACACAAAGTGGGTGATGGGCATTGAAGAGGGCACCTGTTGGGATGAGCACTGGATGCTGTATTGAAACCAATTTGACAATAAATTTCACATTAAAAAAAAAAAAACATGTGCCACACAAAACTTCCCTATCTTACCTCTTCTGCCCCCATTTTGTCCCCACCTCATACCAAACTCACCGACCTTTTGGCCATTCTCTGCCCATGCTGAGCTGTTTCGAGTTTCTCTACCTTTGTACCTTCTGTTTCCTTTGACTGACATGTTTTTCCCCTTCTCTGCCCAGAGAACGCATTCTTCCCACAAGGTCAGTCTCATGTCTGTTTCTGGGGAAATCTTCCTGGGCAGGTCCATGCTGGGAAGGATTCTCCTCCAGGTTCATGAGGCAAGCATCTCCCCTCCCTGGAACCTTCGGTCTCTCCTTGTTCCTCTCAGGACCTGACTGCCCAGGTGACGGTGGCCTCTTGCACATCACCTGGCAGAGAATGGAGGTGGCTTTGCTCTCTGCCTCTGCAACATTTTGGAGGAAGGTTTCCTGGAATTGAGGGCTATGGGTTGCCAAGGTAACTCCACAGCCAGTGTTCCAAGTCCCCTGACCTCTGACCTGGCCCGTCAGTCCTGCTCAAAGGGGAGACAGGGGGATCTCTGTTACACTGTGCACCTGCTCCCTGCCCCCACTTCTGACTGGTTGCACACCCTGTGTACCCCACCTCCAGTGATTTAGGGTGCTTGGAGCCTCCACAATGTTGATCTGGTTCAGCCCTTCACCACCCCCAGCTCCTCCCAGGTGTTTTATGTTCTCAGCATTACTCCCATGCCTGCCCATAGGGTTCTGGTTGATAGCTGGTGGGGAGCAGGAGAGAGTGATGAGAAGCAGAGCCTGGAGGGAAGAGGGGAATCTGGCTGGAGCGGTCTGGGCAGGTGAATTTCCATTGCAGCCTTATAGCCAGGAGAAGGGTTCCATCTGGAGGGTGGAGGGAGAGCCCAAGGACAGTCCCTTTCTGTCCCCTTTACTTCCTCTTGCTTCTACCTGTGTTATCTCCAAAACCTACCCTTCCCCCCACTTGGTTCTCCAGCCTTGACCCTAAGTGTTTGATTTGGAACAAGGGGACAGAGGCTTACATGGGCCACTTAAAGTCCAGGTTCCTACCTCAGCCCCACCTCCCAAGCTTGGCCTGACCTCTGGCCCCCTCCAGCTTCACCCCCACCCCCACCCACCCATCTGCCCTTGGCTGCTTATCTTCAATGTGTCCATCATGCCTCTTGCCCAACAGCTCTGCTCAGAGACCAGGAACCTCCAGAGACTCAAAGAGGCATCCTGCTCCCAAGTCCTGTCTGTCTTTTATCTTTCTATTTCCCATTTTGCATTCTGATTCAGGAGCCTAAGGACAGTCCAGGAGATTTACCTATGGCTATCTTCATTATTTTGTCCCTGTGTAGTGTTCTGGTGACTGGCATGGGTAATGGCGGGAGTGAAAAGGGATTGGAGAGGGAATATGAACCCGGCCAGCCTCCCCGCTGCCCCTCTGTCTCCCCCAGTGCCCAGCCCCGGACACCCCCCAGCCAGAGCCAGCTGTTTGCAGACCTGAGCCCAGAGGAGCTGACGGCTGTGATGAGCTTCCTGACCCAGCAGCTGGGGCCAGGCCTGGTGGACGCAGCCCAGGCCCGCCCCTCGGACAACTGCGTCTTCTCGGTGGAGCTGCAGCTGCCCCCCAAGGCTGCTGCCCTGGCCCACCTGGACAGGGGGAGTCCCCCGCCCGCCCGGGAGGCACTGGCCATCGTCTTCTTTGGCGGACAACCCCGGCCCAACGTGAGTGAGCTGGTGGTGGGGCCGCTGCCGCACCCCTCCTACCTGCGGGATGTGACGGTGGAGCGTCACGGGGGCCCCCTGCCCTATCACCGACGCCCCGTGCTGATGCGAGAGTACCGGGACATACACCAGCTGATCTTCGACAGAGAGCTGCCCCAGGCTGCTGGTCTCCTCCACCACTGCTGTTTCTATAAACGCCAAGGACGGAACCTGGTGGCGATGAACACGGCCCCCCGTGGTATGCAGTCAGGGGACCGGGCCACCTGGTTTGGCCTCTACTACAACATCTCAGGGGCTGGGTTTTTCCTGCACCCCGTGGGGTTGGAGCTGCTGGTAGACCACAAGGCTCTGGAGCCTGCGCACTGGACCATCCAGAAGGTGTTCTTTCAAGGCCGCTACTATGAGAGTTTGGCCCAGCTGGAAGACCAGTTTGAGGCCGGCCTGGTGAATGTGGTGCTGATCCCAGACAACGGCACAGGTGGGTCCTGGTCCTTGAAGTCCCAGGTGCCTCGGGGTCCGAGTCCTCCTCTGCAGTTCCACCCCCAGGGCCCCCGCTTCAGTGTCCAGGGGAGTCAAGTGGCCTCCTCATTGTGGACTTTCTCCTTTGGCCTTGGAGCTTTCAGTGGCCCAAGGATCTTTGACATCCGCTTCCGGGGAGAACGGCTAGCTTATGAGATCAGTCTCCAGGAGGCCTCGGCCATCTATGGTGGAAATTCTCCCTCTGCTCTTCGAAGCCGGTACACAGATGGTGGATTTGGCTTGGGTCACTTCTCTTCAACCCTGACCCGGGGGGTGGACTGCCCCTACCTGGCCACCTACGTGGACTGGCACTTCCTTCTGGAGTCCCAAGCCCCTAAGACAATACGTGATGCCATTTGTGTGTTTGAACAGAACCAGGGTCTCCCCTTGAGGCGCCACCACTCAGATATCTACTCCCAGTATTTTGGGGGCCTTGCAGAGACAGTGCTGGTCCTCAGATCTGTCTCGACCATGCTCAACTATGACTATGTGTGGGATATGGTCTTCCACGCCAATGGGGCCATAGAGGTCCGACTCCATGCCACCGGCTACATCAGCTCAGCATTTCTCTTTGGTGCTGCCCGAAGTTACGGGAACCGGGTTGGGGAGCACACGCTGGGCACCGTCCACACCCACAGCGCCCACTTCAAGGTGGATCTGGATGTAGCAGGTAAGATATTCCAGCAGAAACAAGGATTCCAGAAGAGGGGGCTGAGGTCTCCATGCCTAGCTTTAAAAATTGTCACTGAAACATGAAAAATATAAAAGTGTATGAAATAAACGTGAAAGTCATTGGATTCCTGAGAGATTTTCACCCTTAGCAGATCATTCTTCCATACTTAAAAAAAAAATTGGGGCTCCTGGGTGGCTCAGTCGGTTAAGCGTCCGACTTCAGCTCAGGTCACGATCTCGCGGTCTGTGAGTTCGAGCCCCGCGTCGGGCTCTGGGCTGATGGCTCGGAGCCTGGAGCCTGCTTCCGATTCTGTGTCTCCCTCTCTCTCTGCCCCTCCCCCATTCATGCTCTGTCTCTCTCTGTCTCAAAAATAAATAAGTGTTAAAAAAAATTTTTTTTAAATTATTCCATATTTTAAAATGTTGCATCTGCAATATTTAATAAATTATAACATTTATGATATTGTATACTATCTACAAATAGGATATAGTGATATAAATATTTAAGGTTTTTATTACCAAATTTGGGTCATAATGTACATATATTTTGCCACATCTGTTTTTTCACATAACAGCGTATCACTCATGTAAGCAACAAATATTTACTGAATGCGTATTCGTGCCAAGCACGGCATTAATGCAATTTAACAAAAGAAACAACATCCTTGCTCTTAAGAGGCTTGCATTCTAATGGGGGAGTGGAGAGCGTGTGCAGCACCTTGAAAAATATGTGTGATAGAAACATTTTTATGATTAACTGCTCTATACATCGGTTTACACAAGTGTAAAAATGGTATAACAGTACATTCTTAGTAAGACTGTTTGAGGATTAATGATGAGTACTTTAAAACACTGTCTCTTAAAAAAAAAACTTATCCATGCATTCATTCAAGTAATCCTTATACCCAACATGGGACTCGAACTCACAACCCTGAGATCGAGAGTCACATGCTCTTCTGACAGACCCAGCAAGGCGCCTCCAAAACACTTTATCTTTTGAAATAACTTTAGGGGCGCCTGGGTGGCGCAGTCGGTTAAGCGTCCGACTTCAGCCAGGTCACGATCTCGCGGTCCGTGAGTTCGAGCCCCGCATCAGGCTCTGGGCTGATGGCTCAGAGCCTGGAGCCTGTTTCCCATTCTGTGTCTCCCTCTCTCTCTGCCCCTCCCCCGTTCATGCTCTGTCTCTCTCTGTCCCAAAAATAAATAAAAAACGTTGAAAAAAAAAATTTAAAAAAAAATTAAAAAAAAAAAAAAAAAAAAAAGAAATAACTTTAGACTTGGGGCGCCTGGGTGGCGCAGTCGGTTAAGCGTCCGACTTCAGCCAGGTCACGATCTCGCGGTCCGTGAGTTCGAGCCCCGCGTCAGGCTCTGGGCTGATGGCTCAGAGCCTGGAGCCTGTTTCCCATTCTGTGTCTCCCTCTCTCTCTGCCCCTCCCCCGTTCATGCTCTGTCTCTCTCTGTCCCAAAAATAAATAAAAACATTGAAAAAAAATTAAAAAAAAAATAACTTTAGACTTAAGAAAAGTTGCAAACTTCGTCCAGTTCCCATCTACCCTTCACCCAGCTCCTTACATGTTAACATCTTACATAACCACAGTATGGCCATCAAACCAGGAAATTAACATTATTACAATACTATTAACTAAACTACAGACCTTATTAGGGTTTCATTTGTTCTTCCACTAATTTTCTTTTTCTGTTCCAGGATCTAATGAAGGATGCTGCACTGCATTTACATGACTTATCTCCTTAGTTTCCTCCAACCCGTGACAGTCTCTTAGGCTTTTCTTGTCTTTCATGACCTTCACACTAGGGAAGATATTGGTCATTATTTTGCACCATATCTCTCAAAGTGGGGTTCTCTGTTATTTTCTCATGGTTAGATTGAGACTGTACTTTTTTTTTTTTTGCAAGAAAACAAGAGAAATGACATTATGCCCTTCTCAGTCCATCATATCAAGAGATATAGTGATGTTGGCCTCAAGCACTTAGTTAAGATGGTGTCTTCTAGCTTTCTCCATTGTAAAAGTTAATATTTTTCCATTTCCTGTTAATAAATATCTTGGGGCAATTACTTTGATGCCATGTGAATATCCTATTTTTTTTCTTCTCAAATTCTTGCCCACTAATTTTTAGCATCTATTGGTGGACTTTTTTTTATGCCACAATTATTACTGCAGTGTTACCCTACTGGTCATTTCAAATTTTTTTCCTTATTCTTTATTCATTTATTAATTAGAATTCTTCATAAGGAAGGGCTATCCTCCTTTTACATTTATTTATATGTGTAATTATTCACAACTGCATGGATTCATGGATATTTATTTTACTCTAAGGGTTATAACCCAGTACTATCGTTTATTTTGTTCCTTGAACTGTTCCAGTTTTGGCCATTGGGAGATGCTTCAGGTTGGTTCCTGTGTTCTTTTGATGTGCCTCCAACCTTTTTTGAGTACTTCTTTACTTTCTGGCACAAGATGTTCGAATTTTTTTTTAATGCTTATTTTTTTTATTTTGAGAGAGAGAGATAAAAAGTGAGCAGAAGAGGGACAGAGAGAGAAGGAGAGAATCCCAAGCAGGCTCCGCACTGTGTGGAGCCTGACGCGGGGCTCAAACTCATGAACCGTGAGATCGTGACCTGAGCCGAAAATCAAGAGTCAGATGCTTAACTGACTAAGCCACCCAGGTGCCCCACAAGATGTTTGAATTTGATCTTGTATTTTCCCTGATCCAGCCCTGGAATCAACCACTTCTCCAAGGTGTTCTGGTTCCTTCTAATTGGAAGATACTATTTAGAAACCAAGACCTGGGTACCCAGAGTGCTCATTGTCACTGGGATGTCATTGCTTTTAGGATCGCTCGTTGGACTTAGCTAGAAAATATAGGTATGTATTCTGCCCGACACACACACCTCTCTTTAGCTCTGCTCCTAAGCAATATCTCTTCAAGCACTTTGAACGGTGCCTGACGCATAGTGAGGAGTATTAGCCATTGTTGCTGCTGTTGTCCTCCATATGAGCCCGTGTGGATGTACCAGAAAGAACTCTTGGCCTTTTTATTTATTTTTATTTTTTTTAATGTTTATTTATTATTGAGAGACAGAGAGAGACAGAGCATGAGCATGGGAGGGGCAGAGAGAGGGGGAGACATGGTATCTGAAGCAGGCTCCAGGCTCTGTGCACAGAGCCTGATGCGGGGCTCGAACTCACAAATCATGAGATCATGACCTGAGCTGAAGTCAGATGCTTAACCAACTGAGCCACCCAGGTGCCCCTCTTGGCCTTTAATTATCACCTCTGGGTAGAAACCCTGCGGTGTGGACTAGGGGCAGTGACTCCACAAAAGGAAACCGAGAGTGTGCTTCATCAGTCTCTGCTGTCCTCTGGTCCTTGGAAGGTGTGGAGGGAGTTTCGGCATGTTTTGGTTTACTGCTCTTTGGTCCCAGATCACTTAAGTTGATTCCTAATATGGGACCTAGTTAGATTCTAATAAAATCATTCAAAATTCCCAGAGTTCAGGGAACAGACTGTGCACTTGGCCCTGCTCTTAATTCCTTGCCAAGCCTCAAATGATAAGAAATACCCCCCAAGCTCCAGCAGCATTGGGCCCGGGGTCTGATTTTCCTTCCCTCTGGCCAGCATTTCTGCCGTCCATATGTGGTGGGGCCATTCTATGTTGCTTTCCTCTGTGTGCTGCTGTGTGGACGAAACAGAGCCAGAGTAAGACAGGGGTCCCCGCACTACCATGATACTAACCACATGCCCTTGATGACAAACTAGAGCACATTCTTTAAATCTCTAAGCCTCAGTTGTCCCATCTATACAATGGGGACAATTGTCGTTCCTCCTTCATAAGGTTGTAGTTCAAGTAAAGCACCAGTGCCCTGCCTGTGCAGAGCTCCTCGAGGAGGAGGTACAACTATTTTTATGTTAATGGCAAGGTAGTTCCGGTGGTGCTATAGGGCTTTAGACATGAGGCGTAGACCCTTTCCTTGGGTCAGGAAGAATCTGACTCCTGCACATTGCCAGCCAGGCTGCTCCAACCTCAGGGAAACCATCCTCCCTGGCAGGTCCCCAGCAGGAGAAGGTCAGTGGAGGTCCAGTCACAAGGCATCTGGGATTATTACCAGAGACGACATCAGTCAGGACCTTCTCCAAATCTCTGGATAGGAGATATCTTGGGGAGAGGGAAGGGGAGCAGGGGGCACACCCAGTTCTGGGTTTCTCTTTGGCCCCACTCTGAAGCAGTGAGTGGAGGGGAGGGGACAGAATCCAGAGGGGACAGGGCAGCTGCGTGACCAGCCCTCCTTCCCGCCCACCTCCACCCCACCCCGGCAGGACTGGAGAACTGGGTCTGGGCTGAGGACACGTCCTATGTCCCCACGGCGGTACCCTGGAGCCCCGAGCACCAGATGCAGAGGCTGCAGGTGACCCGGAAGCTGCTGGAGACTGAGGAGCAGGCCGCCTTCCCCCTGGGAGGCACCCCACCCCGCTACGTGTACCTGGCCAGCAACCACAGCAACAAGTGGGGTCACCCGCGGGGCTACCGCATCCAGATGCTCAGCTTTGCTGGGGAGCCGCTGCCCCAGAACAGCTCCATGGAGAGAGCCTTCAGCTGGGGAAGGTGAGCGGCAGGGTGTTGGCGGCTGGAGGAGGTGGACTATAAGAAGGGCCCCAAGTTGCTCAGAAGCCACTTGCCCCCACCTCCCACAGGTGTGCATGCACATACACAATCATGCACACACACACATTCCCGCAGCCACAATCTTAGTGGTATTCAAGTGCTGGACGGAGGGATCAATGGAGAGTTATGTGCCAACTCGAGTATAATAAAATGTTGAAGGTGGGTTCTAGGTCACGGGTATATGGGTGTTCACTATGCCATTCTTTCAACTTTTCTGTATGTTAAAAATGTTCACAATAAAAATTGGAGGAAAAAACAGTACGAGAAGAGCACAGATCTGAGGGAATATGCCCTAAAACCCAGGCAGGTGACACGCTGAAACCGACTTAAGATCAGAATCAGGCCATGTCTGCACACATGCATCCAGGGCGCGGGCTCAGATCTGGACGGATGCACGAGGATGACATTCCTATCTGAGATCTGAACAACGGGTCAGTTGATGTTTGAAATATGAGACACTGGACACACTCAGGAAGTCTCGGGACAGAAAGAAAGAGAACAAGCGGAGACAGAATAATAAAGAGGCTCGATGTTGTGAGACCTTTGCGCTCACTTCCTCTTTGTGCTCCCTCTCCAGTGTCGTTTCGGGCAGTAGGAGAGGCTGATGACCTTGTGCGTCTAATCCAAATCTCCTGTAGGTACCAGCTGGCCGTGACCCGGCGGAAGGAAGAGGAGCCCAGCAGCACCAGCATCTACAATCTGAATGACCCTTGGACTCCCACTGTGGACTTCACTGACTTCATCAACAACGAGACCATTGCAGGGCAGGTCAGCTGAGAGGATGGAGGGGGAAGCTCGATGGGGAGGTGAGGGAAGCAGGGATGAGCTACTTCATCCTCTCCCAAGCCAGATTCCTTGGGGGTCTTTAGAACCCACTAAAGAAAACAGCTTTGTGATTTCACGTTTTTCCTGGGCTAGTGAGCTGAATCCGTACACACAGGGCTACTAGAGGAGGCAGGCATGTCCTTCGCAAAGCCAGGCCTCAGGATCATCTTTCTTCTCCCCTGCCAGGACTTGGTGGCCTGGGTGACAGCTGGCTTCCTGCACATCCCACATGCAGAAGACATTCCCAACACGGTGACTGTGGGGAACGGTGTGGGCTTCTTCCTCCGACCCTACAACTTCTTTGACCAGGACCCTTCCTTCGATTCTCCTGATTCCGTCTATTTCCGGGGGGACCAGGATGCTGGGGCCTGCGAGGTCAATCCCATGGCCTGCCTCCCCCAGGCTGCTGCCTGTGCCCCAGACCTCCCTGCCTTCTCCCACGGGGGCTTCTCTCACAGCTAGGGGGGTCCCTGGGATGGGGAATGTGGCCAGGGGCTCCAGGGCCAGGGTGTGCGGGGAGGGGAACAGTGGGCACTGGGCCAGGCAGCCTGGTACCCTCTTTTCTCCCAAGGCCCCTCTGTATGGCCCTCCCTGACACCCCCTCCCTGCTGGGAGCATCCTGAGCCTGTGATGCCCGACCCTGGGGGAGGGGCAGAGACACAACTCAGCTTTGTTGGCCCCAGACCTGCTGGGTTCCTGTCCCAGAGAGAGTGGCCAGCCGAAGCCTGGACTGATGGCCAAGCTTTTCCCAGAAGATTTCTGTTTCTTCTAACAATTTTTTAATCTTTGTTTTGTTTTGTTTTTTAAGTAGGCTCCACGCCCAATGTGGGGCTCGAACTCACAACCCTAAGATCAAGTCGCATGCTCTACCAACTGAGCCAGCCAGGTGCCCTTCATCTTATTTTTTGTAACAAGATTTTTTTTTAACGATTCACATGTCATTAAATCCACCCTGTCAATATGTAAGATTGAGTGGGTTTTGGTATATTTACAAAGTGTGCAACCGTCACCCCTATCCAATTCCAGAGCATTTTCATCATCCGAAAAAGAAACCTCAGGCCCGTTAGCAGTCGCTCCCTGTTTCCCTCCAACCCCTTCCTGGCTCTAGGCAACCACTAGTGTTTCTGTCACTATAGATTTGTTTATAACCTGGACATTTCATATACAAACAGGTTCACCTTGCTTCTGAGTTACGTCCATTTTGTAGCTTGTGTCATGGCTACATGACACATGGTGTCCATGCGATTCCACTACATGGACAGACCACATTTTGTTCATCCACTCTTCCACTGATGGACATTTGGGTTGTTTCCACTTTATGGGTAAAGCTGCAGTGGGGGCGCCTTGGTGGCTCAGTCGGTTAAGCCTCCGACTTCGGCTCAGGTCATGATCTCGGTGAGTTCGAGCCCCGCATCGGGCTCTGTGCGGACAGCTCAGAGCCTGGAGCCTGTTTCAGATTCTGTGTCTCCCTCTCTCTCTGACCCTCCCCCGTTCATGCTCTGTCTCTCTCTGTCTCAAAAATAAATAAACGTTGAAAAAAATTAAAAAAAAAAACATACAGTTCGGTGTCACTAAGTACATTCAGAAGCTTGCTGGGGCCTCCCCAGCTCCTCCTCTGCCCTTGGGCCTTGAATTTGAAGATGAGGCCTCTATGGACCACCTGTTCTTTCAAGTACCAGGGCAGGGTCCCCACTAGGCCTGTGTCCTAGAAGCCAGGAAGGCGCTTTTCCGTCATCATGTTCCCTTGTTCTTGCACATTCCTTCTCCTCCCTTTGTTCCCCCTCTTCCTCCTTCCCCTCCTCTTGCTACTTCAGCTTCTACTCCCTGCTATTTCCCTCTTCTCACTATCAGAGCAAAAATGCTCCTCCTGTCATCTGTCTACACTGCCAAATGTTCTTCTGAGTTCTTGCCATGTACGTAACCATGTGGAGTGTGCTTTTGAGAGGGGGCAGGATGGTCAGGTGACAGCAGCAGTTCAGGAGGTTTTGTGGGTGGAATGGTGAAAGGCCATCTGTTCCCAGGGCCTATGAGTGACAGTGGCCTCTAATACTGTGCAGCAGCCAACATGAATGACCAAAATGTCACCAAAGGTAGGAACCAAAAAGCATCAGGAGCTTGGCCCCCAGGCCAGGAGCTGTCTGGTCAGGGGAGGGCATGCCAATGAGCCAGGGGTGTCCCAGTGAGGACTGGCCCGGCCTGGTCTGGCAGTAGCCTCCAGAACCTCCCATCCCCACTGGCCTTCCTGACATGTGGACTATGGATGAGCATAAATAAGAACTGGAACATTTTCCAGAAAAGAGTATGGGGGCAGGAGTAAGGTGGGGAAGAGGTAGGGCTCAAAGACCAAGCTTTCTCAGGTGCTCCCAGACCAGAGAAACCATGTGTTATGTGGGTCTACACCTCTGCTTCTACAGCATGCCTACTTCTCTCAGTCTCTTTTCTAGAAAAGGGGGTTGTCGAGTCAGGAGGAGAGGGGGTTCCTTCCCCAGGAGGAAGCCCAAACCACTGACCCAGCCCTCAGGGAGGGCAGGCTGGGGCAAGAGGGCAACTGAGGGCACAGAAATTTGGGTCCAGCTCAGCTTGTGACCAGAGAGAAATGGCAAACCCAGAGCTCAGACACCATGGAAATCTTGTGGTTCCCTCAACAGCTGCCTACACTCTCAGGCTCGACCAGGTGAGCTGGAAAGGAACTAAGTTCTGGAAGAGGGGCCTCCATACAAAGACTAAAAGCCATGGGAGCCAATGAGGGGAACAACAGCAAGAGAAATGTAACATGAATTAAATCTGTCTCTCAGCCCACTGGTAGACACCTGAAACACGCAGAGCGTGACCTTGCTCAGGGAACTCATGGCTGCCTTACTGCCTTAATGTTTTGGTTCTACTAAAGACTAAAAGTAACCTTATCTTAGCAGTAGCTAGCCCCTCAAGGTCCTGAAAGCCTTACTTTCAAATTCGTTAGAGACTTACGCTACCCCTAACCCCCACTAACTTAAAAGTATATAATCAGTCACTCCTCACGAGCCCCATGCAGCTTTTTCTGCCCCAAGGTCCTGTCTCCATGCTTCAATAAAATCCCCTTTTTGCACCAAAGATGTCTCCAGAATTTTCTTAGCCTCTTGCTCAAGAACCCCATTAAGAGCCACACTCTCAGTTCGAGAACAGCAACAGGGTATCGTGAAAGGTGCTCAGATGGGGAAGGGGTTAAAGCAGAGCTGGTTAAGGTAGTTGCCGATGCTTCTTTCCATTTGTTTCTAGGCTCAGTGATTTAGTGTCTCTTTATTCTTTCAGCCCAGATAATATCCTGTTTCGACTTTCTTGTGTTTTCTTATGTGAAGAAATTTGGACCAAGATGGGTATAGATGCTCTCATCTTCCCTTCCCTCATGGCCAAGCAAATGTGGTGGAGGGAGCCAGGGATGTTTCTCTTGGCTGTTCCACCTCTGTTTCTTCACATGCAGGGATGGGGGAGGGGACATGTGTCCCCCAGGCTGAAGTCTGTGTGAGGGGCCCTGCTACTGTGGCTCACCTGCTAACCGGTGAGTGTGTGATGGGGCTCCCCACTGGGGTCAGAGGGGACAATTGGAGCCACTACAAAAGAGTGTGTGCACAGGGAACTCTCAGGAAAAGCCTCGAGGCAGCCCCGTTGCATAGCCCTACTGGGAATACACCCTTCCAGCCACAAGAAAATAAAACAACCAGACACTGAGGAATGTAGCCCACAGAGATCTAAAGGGTGAGAGTAGCAAAGTTATAGGAGGAACCCAGTGAGGGGGAGAGAACTTCGGGAATGTGGGCCCTCTGGTGACCCTTGGGCCTACAGACCCCACTAAAAGGACCTCGAACCACTGTCACACACACAAATACACATTATCCATGTGAGCTGACCTCTTAGTGGCACCTGCTTCATGTCCCCACTCCAACACTTGACCTGTGGCCAATGGCTGGCCATGTGTGCTCCACTCAGGCTCTGCGGGTGGGTATCTGCAGGTTCAGTAGAATTCTTTCTCCCCACATCTAAATCAATTATGAGGCTTATATTCTAGACACCTGTCTTTGGCATGTTTCTCGTACTCTGCAACCTTATGTCTGTGGGCCAGAATATGATGGGGAAACTCCCCCTTTCTTAAGGACCCTCAAGGAAAGTGATATCTCAGTCTTTCCTGCTTCTCCCATTGAAATGAAACCAGTATGGTGGAGACTACCACGGGTGAGCTGATTTCCATCTGTTGCCTCATAACAACCTTGAGAAGCAGATATTATTATTCCCATTTTACAGATGAGAAAACTAATATTCAAAGAGATTAGGTAACTTGCCCCCAAGTCATCTGGCTAGTAAGCTGTGGGGCTGGGATTGAACCCAGGTCTTCATGGAATTATACCTGGCTGTTTTCTCCTGTATCGCTGCTCTTCACTGGCAGGCAGGTGATGCTTGAGAATCATTGTTGAATTTGGCACCTGATGCATGGTAAATGACCCTCTAAGAGCAAAATCAACACTCAATGGACCAGAGCAGAAATATGCACAGTTGCCTTAAAAAGCAAAGTTTCTCGACCTTAACTGTGTGTTAAATCATTGGCGGAACTTGTAAAACTCCACATACCCAGGCTGTACCTCAAACTAATAAAATCAGAATTTCTGAGAATGAGGCTCAGCTATTAGCAGCTTTTAAATCCCCCCTGGTGATTCTAACATATATCCAAAGTTGAGAAAACCCTGAGACAGTAGTTCAGTTCCAAGTCTGCCAGAGGAGCCTTGATATATAAAAATATAGAAAGAATGTATCTAAGATATATAAATAACGTGTTCATTGGAAGGCACAGAAGGCACAGAGTCTGTCCTGGCAGGACAATCTGGCCATGTCTAGAACAGAGGACCCAGCCCGAGGCCAGTCCAACCCTGGAGGCACAGTAGCCACTTGGATGGAGGCACAAGTCCCTGCAAACCCATCTCATGACCAACTGCTGATTCTGATTCACAGCTCCTCGGGCTAGCTTCCCACCACACCTTGGTCATGGGAAGAAAACAGGCAAGTCAATTATACCTCTTGTGTAAATGAACTAATTGGTATTCTGATAAAAATTGCTTTTGCCTTGACAGTTACTATAAATGAAGATTAGCCTGTAGGTGTTACTTTGGTAAAGTTAGATCTTCCTGGAAAGATGAACCGCACCCCTCTTGGTGATCTGGTGAATCCGGTTTCTGATTTAGTTTCCTCCCTTGAAGTGTGGTGAATTCACCAAAGAACCAGGGTGTCCTGGAGACATCAGCCAGACTCTCTCAATACAACCCACCCAGCCTTGCCTGGACTTCACTTCTAACTTCCAGAGCAGAAATTCACTGTAAGCAAATCCCCACCTTCCTTCCCTTCTCCTCCTACAGTTTTCCTTCAGCCAACTGATGCTTATAAATCTTTGGAGCTCCTCACTCTCTGCCAGGTATATCAGTTTCAGCACCTCTTGCCATCATGGTGTCCTGCACTCCAGATGGCCCAACCGTGTGTGCTTCCCCAGTCCATTCCCATCCATTCACACCTCTGCCCATGCACTCCCTCCTGCCTTCCTCTGGTTCCTCCCTCTTCTGCCTTCCTCCCTTCTTCCTCTGGTGATGCTTATTCATCCTCTAAAACCCAACTCAAATACCACCCCCTGAGCAAACCTAGTTGGTTTGTTGTCCCTGGTGTCTCAGTACTTTGGATAGAACCCTATAGAAGAGGTTCATGCACTGGATTCTAGTTCATTATCTACACATATCTTCCCTTCACTCCCCATCCAAGAGACTGAGCTCCCTGGGGCAAGAACCATGTCTTGTTGGCCTCGTTGGCCTGGTGCTCAGCATGGTGTCATGCCCATTATGGGTGCTTAAATACATCTTTGTTGCAATCTGAGCAAACAATAACTGTTGGTATATTCAAGTAATTCTTGGTCTTACAAAAAGCCATTTCGTATCCAATTTTTCCTTTGACTAACTCAGAAAGAAAGGTCTAAGGAAGCCCAAAGATTCTGAGTCTTTGGAGAAAATCATCCTGGCCGTACAGGTTAAGCCAGGACATGGGGCCAAAGGGCGACACTGACCCGCTGAGCCTGAGCATTCCCTCTCCAGATGAGACCTTCACCACAGGAATCAACAACCCAACAAAGGTCGCAGGAACAGAGGAGATGGGACAGAAGGGTTTCTGCGTAGGTGTACATTGGCAGGTCTGGAAATCAATTCCCCATCCTGGGATTTCCCTGAAACAGACAGGAGAGGCTCAGAGCCTGGAATAGACCCAAAGGAGCATGGGGTGAGAGGGTTAGAGGCAGACACTGAGCATTGGACCCCAAAACGCCATAGAATTTGGCATGCATGTGGGGAAGGGTGTTTCTGAGGCAGCAACTCCATGAGTTCATGTTTTCCTCATTCTGCAACACGGTATAATGGTTTTATAGTGTGGCTTCTGGCGCCAGATTGCTGGGGTTTAGATCTGGTAATTTTGACACCTTGGGCAACTTATTTGACATCTCTGTACCTCACTTTCCTCACCTGTAAGATGGGGACAGTAATAAAATCTACCTCAGAATTTTTATGAGGAGTAAATGAATTAATCCATGTAATTTTCCAAAACTAGTTCTTGACGTATAGTAAATGCTCAATGAATACTAGCTAGTATTTAATAGTTTATTAACGAGCACCTGCTGGGTGTTTCTGTTACTGCATAACAAACCACCCTGAAACTTAATGGCTTAAAACAACAAACCATTTTATTTGCTCAGTTTTCCATAGGTCGGCCATCAGGGCTGGGCTCATTTGGGAAGTTCTTTTGCTGGAGTCACCTGGGATCACTCACAGGGCTGCAGATATCCAGCAGATGGACTGGTGCTGGATGGTCTAAGACGGCCTCACTCACATGTCTGATGGCTGGGGCTGGCTTTCAGGTCACTCACAGCAATGAGTCTCCACAGACCAGCCTTGACTTCTCCCCTCTGTGGTCCAGGGTTCCAACTGCAACCCAAAAAGGACAAATCCTAGTGAACGAATACTTTTCAAGCCTCTGCTTGCATTACATTTGCTAAGGTCCCATTGGCCAAGGCACAAGATCAAGCTCAGATTCAAAGGTTGGAGATAAAAAGTTCACATCTTGATAGGAAGAGAGGCAAAGTCACAACACAAAAAGGCATATGTCAATGATGGGAAAAACCATCACAGCCACCTACACAGGCTACCATACTGATATCAGATCTACAAGTAGAGCTCAGTTCTGAAGGCTGGAAGAGATGTTTTCTTGGTCCTCAGGGCTCAAGATAGCAGGAAAAATGTTGAGACATATGCGAAACAACTGTAATGCAAGGTTTGAACAAGATTAGTGCCCCAAGATAGAACAGTAAAGTGCTAAGGGAGTTCAGTCAGTGTGATCCTTTATATCTGAGGAAGGGTGCACATCAGTGGGTTGAGAAGGCCTTATTAGCTTGGCCTTGAACATGGTTAGAATCTGGACACCTGGAGATGGGGAAAATTGTACTCCAGGTAGAGGGAAGTGCAAATTTAGGAAACCCAAGGTTCCTCTGGGGAATCCAAACCATTTGATATATAACTGGAACAAGGGATCCATGAAGGAGAGATTGGAGATATAAGGCTAGAAAGATAACCTGGGTCTGATTGTGAGTCAGCTTGAATTTGAACTTCACTCTGGAGGCAATGGGGAGCCACTGGAGATTTTTCAGGTGACAGGTGAGAAGAATTGTGTTGTAAGAAAGCTCTTTTACCAGTAGTGTATCAGATGGCTTGGGCTGGGAGTGGGAAAGGGAGTAGGAGATCATTAGGTAAGGGAGGGGCTAACAGGTCTAGGCAGGGAGATTGACAAGGAGCAGCAAGAGTGGAAAATATATGGTCAGAACCCGATGAGGCAGCATCAAGGATGACCCAAAGGTCGCCAGGCTCAGTGGCTGGAGGATGGCAGGAGAAGAGGAGGTACACAAGCAAAGCAAGAAAGTCTGGAGGAGGAACAGGTCTGGAAGGAACCCATGGATTTGGGGAACGTATGGGACATCCAGGTGGTGTCCAAGAGGGGCCCAACATCATGCTATGGCAGGAGGAAGAGGAGAAAGGAAAGAAGAGCTTGCTGGAGTCGCACTGAACACAGAGCAGGTGAATGTTTCAAGGTGGCCGTCAGAAGTGTCAGTGAGACGGTCATGGTGACTTCCCAGTAGAGCAGAGGAGACTGACATTGCACGGGGTTGAGGAGTGAGCAACAGGCTTCCTGCTCTCCGGAATTCAAGGTTGGAGAGATCCCCTGGACTTACGTGACCCCAGTGCCACCCTCCTTCAAACCTTCTAAAGTGAAGGAAATCTTTAAAATCCTAAAAATAAAACAAACAGTGTCTTTCCCTTTCATCCTAGAGGAGGGAGGCACGCAAGAGTCTCCCTGCCTTTCTCCCTGTCTCCTGCCTGCTGGCCAGAGATCGGGTGCTGTCAGGACTCGTGTCCAGGGAGACAGGCGTTGGCGGGACAGACGGCTGTTTATTTCCTAGCAGAGCCCTGCTGTGTTTTCATAGCTCAGAATAGTTCCTTGGCCCTCTCCAGGCCTGGGGGGCGGGGAAACCTCACTGTTTATTTTCAGGACAATTCTGGGCCTCACCTCTTCCTCTTTCTCTGCACTGTGGTCCTCATTTGGGAATTCTCAGAGGGGGGTAAGGTGTGGGTTAAGAAGGTCCAAGACTACTGATTTCCTAATTATCTCCCCCCGGCTAGGCTCCGGAAGAGGGAAGGCCTAATAACTGACTTACAACATGGTGTTTTTGTTGGGATAAAAATTCTGCAGCCATTAAGAAAGAGTTGATTAGAGGACTAGTGGGTGGAGCTGGGGGAGAAAAAGAAGGGGGGGAGGGAACAGGGGGAGGGGATGGCCTCCTCCTCCAACCTACATCTGGGCTGGATGCCAGCATCCGTGCAGGGAGCTCGCTGCCACTGGAGATCCCCTGGGGTTTCTCAGTGCTCAAGTCTCGGCTGGGCTTCGGCAGCCCTGGTGTCTGGAAGGTGCCCAGAGGTGGGTGGAAGAACTGCCTTCACTGAATATTCCTTCAAACTCTGAAATTCTAAAAACTATGTGACTACATTACTTTTTTTTTTTTTTAAGTCATCTCTACACCCAGTGTGGGACTTGAACTCACTACCCGGAGATCAAGAGTCACACGCTCCACCGACCAAGCGTGCCAGGCGCCCCGTGACTACATTACTTTTGAAAATATTTTAATTAAAAAGATATGAATACATTTATCTTTTCCTTCTGACACTAATGAATCATTTACTTCTGTTAGATTATTAAAAGTCAGGCACCGCCTCACTGGAGTCCCTTTCGAAGGAGCACCTAAGACTCAGAATGTTAACGCTGAGTGTTATTACTTAATTGTTGACAAAAGTAAAACCCAGGCAACTCTAGTGACTCAGTCAAGGTCACACAGCCCTTTAATCTTCCTTTGTAATCTTTTCTTTTCCTTTTAAATCTTAGTGGTAGCGGTGGGGGGGGGGGGGAGGGACAGTCTCCTGGGCTGCCTGCTGGAGGCCTGAGGGTGTTTCTGAAAATCTTCTAAGGAAAACCAAGACCCTCCTTCTGCCCTGCACCCCCTCACCTCACTCCACTTCCCACCAGGCTGAGAGCCCTGGCTGCGACCTGACTTGGTTTCCCTCCCCTCCTTCTTTCCTTGGTCCCCTGGATTCTTTGAAAGAATCCAGTGAGTGGAAGCAAGGAGGGACAGCTGTTTGAGGCTGGATTCTCAGCTTGAGTCACATTTCCCGTCTCTCCTCAGACAGCCCCTCTTTGCTTCTGAGCTACGGACCAGAACAAAGGGGAAGATGAGCTTTTTGCAAAAAGTTCTGACCAGTGTTTTGGAGGCTTACTTCCCTTGCCTCTGGTGTGCACCGTCAACAAAGTTTAACCCCTGGTGGGGGAGGATTGCATTTGACAGCAGGAACTGTCCTGAACGGTCACGTGATCTGGCAGGGCCAAAGGGTTGAAGAAGAGTGGGAGAAATGTCTACCACCCGGCGGTGAGGGGGCTGGTTGGCCATTCGTGGAAACAGGATATTCTCTGGAAGAAGCAACAGCTCCTTTGGGGAGGACGGTTGAGCAAGATGGGGGCAGGCAAAAGATAGGAATCTGTGATTCCTGCAAAAGTTCTGATGATTCATCATGTGTTAGTAGAAGACAGACCTTAGGGTGGCAGGAGAAAGGTAGTGAGAGGGGAGTTCTTAACTGTTTACAAAGAAGCAAATGCCCTCCAGTGTTTTTCTGTGGACAAAATGTCCAGCCCATCCTGAGACATGAACCATGCTCCCCCAGCCTGGTCAATCGATGCACAGTTCAAGGTCCTGAAGCTGAACTTTCTCACCAAGCCAGAGATAAGTCAGCCATTTTCACTGGTTGACAATGATTAATCCATATCTCCCTTTACCTGTTTTTCCCAACATGTTTTTGTAAAAAATGAACTGGGTCACTCGCTTAAAAGGTGACAGCAGTCAATCCAGCCAGTGTCTACTGTCTACCCATAAACACCTACCCCCAGTGATCACTTGGTAGGGGGGGAAAACCCACCCAAAAAAACAAATAAAGAAATTAGAAAAAAATAATAAAGCTCTATCTTGTACCGTTTGGGCCATTACCCTTCAGAGAAGTCTACCCCGCTCAAAGCTCCAGATCAAAGCTGGGTTTTGCATCCCTGCTACAGTGTGTAGACAAGACCCTCGCTAGTGATACGAGGTAAAGGCATCTCCTTCCTCAACAGAGCCCGGAGCCCCGACCAGAATACAGGACTTGGCTGGAAGTGAAGTCAGAATTTCTTCTTGGTAAGAAATGCAGTTTTTGGATGAGGTGTGTGGTGAATTCTGGCTCCTTTTCCTCTTTACTTTCCTGTCGGCTAATAAACTTGTTTGAGTGAATGAGTCAACCTTGTTCTTGGAGAAGAAGGTGCCAGGACACTGGAAGCAGCTGTGCTTTTTTAGTAGCAGACCAGACTGTACTTTCTGGCCCCTTTCCTTCATGTTCTTCCCAAACCAAGATCTCCAAGCCTCTGAGTTTCTGTTTGTGGAGAAAGTGCCTGAGGAGTGCCCGGCTAGTATACCTGTCAAAAAAGGGCCTCTATAATTTTCCATTTTCATTGCTTCCCAGACTCAGCTGGTCATTTCCCCAGAAGGCTTAGTAAGTCTTGAGTCATCTCCACTGAGGACAAAATAAGGACTCTGAATCCACTGAGGACTCAGCTTTGGTTTAAGGATCCCTCAACTGACATAGCTGTTGAATACCTGACCTCTCTGCCCCACTACATTGTCAAGGTCTCCCGAGAACACAGGGGATTTGACTCTGGATCCTCAGAGAGCCAGGCAAGTTGCTTTACTCAGGAAACGTTTGTTTAGTTAAACTGGGAAGCTTCTTGAAGAAGCTGACAGGAGGTAGGGGAAATGATGGAACCCTGCCTCTGAGAGACAGGTCTTCAAATGAGTGGATCCTCACCCAAATCTCTAGCAACTCAAATGCTTTCTCCACAGTATTCACCTCAAATATCCACAAGTCCTTTGAGGATCTGAGAACTCTACAATGTCTCTCTTCAGTCAGCTTTCTAGCTGACAGATTTCTAGCTCAGGTCTTTTGGGGCCTCATTTTTTCCTGCACATGATACAAATTTGCCAGAGGCAGCAGGAAGGAGCTGGAGGGTGGAAAGATAAACACTAGCAAACGGTCTTATGATGTACACAATTGCTCTGACCAAGAGGGTCCCCCTCCCTGGCAGGCAGCCTGCCAGAAGGCTGCCCCGTGTACCCAGAAGGGGGTATCAGCTCCATCTTGACTCTTTATCAGCACGAACATTCTCTCTGTGGTTCCTCCAGAAGGTAAGGCTGTCCACTGGCTCCCCATCTGCTGAACACATGGTGGAACTCCACTCGACTCAGAGTCTCTGGCTCCTAGCAACCCTGTGTAGACCCAGACAGTGGCCTTTGAGTGTTTGGTCAGAGGAGCTGCCCTATTCACCCTCGAATCACCTCAGATCATAAAAACTCCAGGGATCACCACAATAGTTACTCAATACTTTTGAGGAAGGCTTATCTGAGTAGAAAGAAGGGGCCATCTCTTCTGATGGGGCCTACTGTCTGTGGCCTCACAGTCCTGACAATGCAGAATGCTCTCCTCCACAATACTTCCAAGTACATGCCCAACTGCATTGCCCCCACAGTCACCACGACCACCATTACCAGCTCTCTAGGCTGGAGGTGGCAGGGTAGGGTTGCTTGGACCAGCAAAGACAATGTGGTCAAGGGCAGTTGGAGTTGGCTTGAGCTGGGTGGGAGACCAGGGGAGGTGGGGATGAAACTCCAGATCATACCTCCTGGATGATGTTTTAATCATTTCCAGCATGGAATGTTGTCAACCTTTGCTACAGACTCATTGGATCTGAGTTTCTTTTCCTTGTCCCCGACCTACCCTTTACAAGGCAATATGTACTTGCTGAAGGGAAATCCAAGCAAGTTTTGAAAAGCTTTATTCCCAGTAGCTCTAATCCTTGAAAATGTCAGTCTGTCACCTGATTCAGCCCCTGCTCCATTCAGAGTTTTAGGTGACCCAAGTGTGTGAGGTTTTGATCTGTGCATTGCTACATAATGATTTCTGCTCGTGCAGGTGAGCAGGTAGCATTGTTTCTCATAACTTGGTACTCGTTACTTTTATTTATTCTTTGTTTATATCCAGGACTATAACAAAATTGTATTGACTTCCTGGTGACTATTTTATACATATATAATATAAATAAAATAAATATATAATATATATAATATATAGATATTTATAATCTCCAACTACAAATGAAAGAAAGCTCAAAATACAGAATCCCCTAAGGAAGATGCAGATTAAAACCATAATAAAATATCACTTTACAGGGGGGCCTGGCTGGCTCAGTCAGAGGAGCATCTGACTCTTGATATTGGGGTTGTGAGTTCAAGCCCCACACTCGGTGTAGAGATGACTTAATAAGTAAATACTTTAAAAAAGATATCAGTGTGGCCAACTAATCTTTGACAAAGCAGGAAAGAATATCCAATGGATTAAAGACAGTCTCTTCAGCAAATGGCGTTGGGAAAACTGGACAGCAACAGGCAGAAGAATGAACCTGGACCACTTTCTTACAGATACATAAAAATAAACTCAAAATGGATGAAAGATCTAAATGTAAGCCATCAAAATCCTAGAGGGGAAAGCAGACAAAAACCTCTTTGACCTCGCCCGCAGCAATTTATTACTAAACTCATCTCCAGAGGCAAGGGAAACAAAAGCAAAAATGAACTCGTCAAGGTAAAAACTTCTGCACAGCGAAGGAAACAATCAGCAAAACTAAAAGGCAACCGACAGGATGGGAGAAGATATTTGCAAACGACGTATCAGATAAAGGGCTAGTATCCAAAATCTATAAAGAACTTATCAAACTCAACACCCAAAAAACAAATAATCCGGTGCAGAAATGGGCAAAAGACATGAATAGACACTTCTCCAAAGAAGACATCCAGATGGCCAACTGACACATGAGAAAATGCTCAACATCACTCATCATCAGAGAAATACAAATCAAAACCACAATGAGATCCCACTTCACATCAGTCAGAATGGCTGAAATTTACAATTCAGGCAATGACAGATGCTGGTGAGGACGTGGAAAAAGAGGAACCCTTTTGCACTGCTGGTGGGAATGCAAGCTGGTGCAGCCACTCTGGAAAACAATATGGAGGTTCCTCAAAAAAATTAAAAGTAGAACTACCCTCCGATCCAGCAATTGCACTACTAGATATTTATCCAAAGGATACACATGTGCTGTTTCTTTTTTTTTTTTTTTTTAATTTTTTTTTTCAACGTTTATTTATTTTTGGGACAGAGAGAGACAGAGCATGAACGGGGAAGGGGCAGAGAGAGAGGGAGACACAGAATCGGAAACAGGCTCCAGGCTCTGAGCCATCAGCCCAGAGCCTGACACGGGGCTCGAACTCACGGACCGCGAGATCGTGACCTGGCTGAAGTCGGACGCTTAACCGACTGCGCCACCCAGGTGCCCCCACATGTGCTGTTTCAAAGGGGCAAATACCATATGACTTCACTCCTATGTGGAATTTAAGATACAAAACAAATGAACAGAAGGGAAAGGAGGCAAAAATAATATAAAAACAGGGAGGGGTACAAAACGTAAGAGACTCTTAAATATAGAGAAAAAACTGAGGGTTGCTGGAGGGGTTGTGGCTGGGGGATGGGCTAAATGGGCAAGGGGTATTAAGGAGGATACTTGTTGGGATGAGCACTGGGTGTTATATGTAGGGGATGAATCACTGGATTCTACTCCTGAAATCATTATTGCACTATACGCTAATTTGGGCGTAAATTTAAAAATATAATAATTAATTAATTAATTAAAAAAATCACCTTGCACCTGTCAGAATGGCTAAAACAACAACAACAACAACAACAACAACAACAGCAAGAAATAACAAGTTTTGGCAAGGATGTGATGAAGAAGGAATTCTCATGCACTGTCGATGAGAATAAATGCAGCCACTGTGGAAAACAGTATGGAGGTTCCTCAAAAAATTAAAAATAGAAATACCATATGACCCAATAATTCCACTACTGAGCATTTACCCAAAGAAAGCAAAAACACTAGTTCAAAAAAGACATACACATCCCTATGCTTATTGCAGCATTATTTACAATAGCCAAGATATGGAAGCAAACCAACTATCTATCAACAGATAAATGGATAAAGAAGACACACATGCACACACACACACACACACACACACACACAGAAATATTACTCAGCCATAAAAAAGGATGAGATCTTGTCGATGACAATGCAGATGGACCTAGAGGGTGTTAGGCTAAGTGAAATAAGTCAGACTGTGAAAGACAAATCTCATATGATTTCACTCATACATGGTGGAATCTAAAACACAAAACAAATGAATAAACGGACACAAAAAGCAGAATCAGGCAGAAAAATACAGACAACAAATTGATGGTTGCCAGAGGGGACAGTAGGGAGGGACATGGGTAAACTGATTGAAGAGGAATAGGAGATACAGACTTCCAGTTATGGAATGAATAAGTTACAGGGATGAAAGGTGCAACATAAGGAATATAGTCATTGACATTGTAATAGCATTGCGTGGAGACAGATAACAGCCACACTTGTGAGCACAGTGTAACGTCTAGAGATGTTGAATCACCACATCGTACACCTGAAACTA
Organism: Lynx canadensis; assembly: GCF_007474595.2. NCBI lineage: Eukaryota > Metazoa > Chordata > Mammalia > Carnivora > Felidae > Lynx > Lynx canadensis. Next base: position 40,723,167 of record NC_044316.2, read on the forward strand.
ATGTAACATTGCATGTCAACTATATCCAAATACATTTTTTCAAAAAATAAGCCCTTTCCCTAGTCCCCATTGACCAATTTGCTGGTGGTTTTATTTAGAACCATATATTCATCACATTGTTTTTGCAGAAGCACACATTCATTCTACTGTTTAAATTTATGTGTTAAAACCCCAAAGGTCCTAACTTGAAGGACATTAAATGAATTAATCAGTGCATTCGAAGATGATTCTTTTCCTGCCCTAAGAGATACAGAGCCAATGCTGGGAAGAGGGTTTGATCTCCCAAATCAGAGGCACTTCATAGACTCTATGCCGTTAAGAAAGGCCCAGCAAGGTGAGGGCTCCCAGTACAATAGAATTTACTGTATTTTAAAAGTGATACTCTTAAAATATGATAGCTAGAGTACCAAGACTTTTCTTTGTCCTCAGGTAAGTGCACTTGCAGACAGGGAATCAGGATCTTTGCAAGAACCATGGCAGATTTAGACTCTGTCCTGTGTCTCTGGCTGGGTTTCGGAGCCAGGAAGGCAGCCCCTGAACTATCAAGCAGCATGCCAAAGTTAATCATTGGCCCTGCCGAGTACATGGCAGATCAGGCTGTTTTTGTGTGCCCGTTTTTCTATTTTACGTAAATCACCCCGAACATGTTTGCATCAACCTACTGGTGATGCACCTTTGATCAATAGATTTTAGACAAAAGTGGTTTTTGAGTCCAAAGAGCAGGGCTGGGTTGACCTGCAGACTGGATACAGGGTGTATAAAAACAGGGGCAAGGCACAGGCTGATAGCAGAGCAATCACCACCAAGACTGTAATAACTGCAAGGGCTCAGCTGAAGGGTGCCCGAGGGGCCACGGAGTGAGGATGGAGAAAGGAATGAATGTTCTTCATGACTTTGGGATCCAGTCAACGCACTACCTCCAGGTGAATTACCAGGACTCCCAGGATTGGTTCATCTTGGTGTCCGTGATTGCAGACCTCAGGAATGCCTTCTATGTCCTCTTCCCCATCTGGTTCCATCTTCGCGAAGCTGTGGGCATTAAACTCCTCTGGGTAGCTGTGATTGGAGACTGGCTCAACCTCGTCTTTAAGTGGTGAGTAAGAGCCAGACAGAGAGGAGATCGGCAAGGGAAGAGGCTGGCATTCTCTCTGGAAATGTCTGTCCATCGGAAGTTGCCTTCTCCATGCTATTCGGGGAGCTACAGCTTACTCCCCTCTTGACTTTGGATCATCTACATAAAGAGGGAAGACAGAGAAAACCCTGTCAATGAGTTGAAGATACAGGCAAGGCTATTTCATATGGATGGAAGGCCAGCTGGACTTAGTGAAAAGTCTGAAATTCTAGCTTATAAGCAAAGAAGTACAGTTTTATTACTTTGAAGCAGAATAGGTAATGTAAAGATAGATGCAGGAAAGAAGAAAGATGATGTAGGAAATCAGGAAGCATGTAGATAATTTAAAAACCTATTGCATGGACAAATGAGAAGTAACCCAGAGAACTGGGCTCCAACCCTTGTTCAGCCACCTACCAACTCTATGTCCTGGGCAAGTCAAAGCAACTCTCTGAGTTTCTGTTTTATAATCTGTAAACTTAGGTTATCTCTGGGACCTTAATAATAATTCTAGTTAACATTTATTGAACATTTAGTAGGTACTAGGTCATGTGCCAAGTGCTTTTCTATGGGATGGTTACTACTATATTACAGATGAAGAGACAGAGGCACTGAGTTAAGTGACCACAACTAGATCAACATAGACAGTCAATGTCAGAGGCAGCATTTAAGCCCAGACAAGCTGGTTTCAGAGGACAGCCTCTTAAGAACTACGTTATGTTCAGTGCTGATGAATTGACTCTCTCAGGGAGCAGGAGGAAGCCCTAATTTTAGTGTTTGTCTATTTCTGCTGTATGTATATGTGTGTGTGTGTGTAGTGTGTGTGTGTATACACACACACACACATACACACACACACCCATATATATATATATATATATATATATATATATATATTCCCATTGGGGCCACTTTCAATCTACTCATCAGTCAAGCTTGCAAAAATCCTAAATATTTCTCAATTGTTAGCCAGTACCATCGGACTCTAGAACATCACTGGTTTGGCTTCTATTTCCTCATCTAGACAATAAAGAGATTGGGCCATCTAAGACCTTTAACATCCTTAAAACTGCCTATGTCTACTGTCAGGTAATTCTGAGACCTTTTTAGCTCTAATATTCTTTAGTCATAAACAATAAAAGTCCTTTAAAAGTAGGGTAAAAAGTTGTCATGGGGCTCAGAGGCCCAAGGCATATTGATGTGGTTCTGAAACTTCTGTTGAAAAATCGACTAAGTTTTGTCTGTAATGTCCCCTTATTCAATAGCATGATCCTAAAAAGTAAACAGCTAAAGAGTTACTTCAAATATCTGATCTCGGTTGAAGAACCATAGATTTTCTCTGAGGTCAGAGTTAGTGACTGTCTTTGATTTCGGTGAAAAATCACTATTCCACCTCTGGAGTGGCTGACCTTTGACACCTGTTTCCACAAAGAAAAACGTGTCTAGTACTTTTAAAGGCAAAGTGGTTTGTGTGAGATGCCCTGTTCCAAAGCAGAGAGGATACAAAGCAAGCACTTGAAGCTATATATGTCTTTACAGACAACAATTCTTATAACAAGGAGGCCAAGTCTCCTGAGGGTGCTTCTCCCTAGAATGCTAGGGCACATTCTCTGATGTTAGAGGAAACCTAAGACTCCTGGAGGCCTGACGAAAGAGAATAGGGACCTAGAAAGATATGCAAGTCCAAGCTGCAAACTGTAATGTATGCATCCTTCCAGACAGATTCTTGCTGGGGTTTTTAAAAAGTCACATAGCTGGGGCACCTGGGTGGCTCAGTCGGTTGGGCGTCTGACTTCGGCTCAGGTCATGATCTCACAAGTCTGTGAGTTCGAGCCCCGCGTCAGGCTCTGTGCTGACAGCTCAGAGCCTGGAGCCTGCTTCCGATTCTGTGTCTCCCTCTCTTTCTGCCCCTCCCCTGCTCAGGCTCTGTCTCTCTGTCTCAAAAATAAATAAAAACATTAAAAAAAATTTTTTAAGTCACATAGCTTCCATTACTATGGATTTTTCGGATCTTGGGTTTATTTATTTCTGTTTGAATAAATAATACATTCAAATATTCAAAATTCAAAAGTTATATAAAGAATGTACCAGAAAAAGTCTCCCTCCACTACTGCTCTCCAGCCACTCGGTTCTCCTTCTTGGAGGCAACCAAAGCTAACAGGGTTTTGTTTAGGATCGCATGAATCTTCTCCCCAAGCTACTCTCTCTTCTCAAAGGTGTGGGCTTTGGGCAAAAAAAGGGTTCTTTCAGTCACTCCAGACGCCGGGTCTGCTTTTTTACAGGATTCTCTTTGGACAGCGTCCATACTGGTGGGTCATGGACACCGACTACTACGGCAACACCTCCGTGCCACTGATAAAGCAGTTCCCAGTCACCTGCGAGACTGGACCAGGTGAGAGTCCCAGCCCCTGTAGAGACAGAAGCTGGGTGCATCTTGCTCACTGTGGACACCTATCAGTATTCATTGTAGATGAAGCTGTCTTTGAGGGGACATGAGGAGAGCCACTCCTTCAAGCTTTTGTCACAGTCTTCAATTGGGTACAACTCCATTCTAATTCAATTCAAGAAGGCCTTCTGAATAACATATTGCTGCTACATTAGAAAACGCCTAAGAGGGGCGCCTGGGTGGCTCAGTCAGTTAAGTGGCTGACTTTGGCTCCAGTCATGATCTCATGGTTCATGGGTTCAAGCCCTGTGTCGGGCTCCGTGCTGACAGCTCAGAGCCTGGAGCCTGCTTCAGATTCTCTGTCTTTCTCTCTCTGCCCCTCCCCCACTCGTGCTCTGTCTCTGTCTCCCAAAAATAAATAAACATTAAAAAAATTAAAAAAAAAAAGAAAAGAAATCACCTAATATTTCCAGAACATAAATTGTTAGTCCGGAGAGGCAAGGGCACTCTCCAAGCACTCTCATGAGAGTAACTGCATTATGGTCCTTGGTCCAGGGAAGGGAAAGCAGTAGAAGTCTGTGCCCCTGGCTATCCTTCCCCAAGGCCTGGTCAAGTAGATCTATCTTCCTGAGCTGACTGTACAACCCCCCACTGTGCTTGTACTTTACTAGTGACAACCAGACAGTTACTGTAAAATCGAATGATAGATTTCCTTTTTCAGTAGGTGGTGGAATATCCAACCCCTTTGCTCACCCTTAAGTCTTGGCTCTAGCCTCCCTTCCTCAGGGACCCTATCCCTGACTCCCAAACTAGGGCATGGACCTTAGTTATTTGTTCTCATAAGCCCTTTTTTCACTTCAGAGCATATTCATTCATTCAGATGTTATTCATTGAATACCTCCTCTGTGCCAGACACTGTTCCAGAAAGTTGGAGTACCTCAGTGAATACAGCAGACAAAGATTCCTGCCCTGGTGTAACTAAAATTTGAGTGGTGTGCCATGGGTGTAGGCATGCAAGTACAATATACAAAATCATAATACATAAGTAAAATATATAGGATGTTAGAAGATGATAATGAAGAAGAAGGAGGAGAAGGAGGAGAAGGGTGGGTGGATGGATAGACGACATCCCCTAGCAGTCTCCCAGATGGAGACTTTTCACCTTTAGTTCATCCATTCATCTCTTCCCTATCCTTTAGGAAGTCCCTCTGGTCATGCCATGGGTACAGCAGGTGTATACTATGTGATGGTCACATCCACCCTCTCTATGTTTCGGGGAAAGAAAAAGCCAACCTACAGATTTCGGTAAGAACCCCCCAGCACTGGGGTGTGGGTGGTGGAGGGCAGGAGGTGACTCTGTAACTGACACACCCCTTACTCTTCCTCACATTCCCCACCCCTAGCCCACCCTGTCTTGGGTTGGTCCTGAGCAGAGTTGTGGTATTTCTGCGGAGAGCAAACATTAGAGTCACAGAATGTCAGGGTTGGAAGGGACCGATAAGGAAACAAAGCCTAATATGGTAAAGGAGCTTCTCAGGGTCAGGTAGTGCAGTAGTGGCAGGTTTAAAACAAAAAAAAAACAAAAACAAAAACAAACAAACAAACAAAAAAACCATTTCTGTACGAACCAAAGAGTCACCTTGTTCAGGTTAAAATAGAAAGAGAAACATAAGACATTCCTGTTACAGGGAATTCCGAGAATACAGCACTGTGCAAACGCTTAATTATCAAACATAAAATATTTAACACTCACACATGTAAGAGCTCACCACGTGACACCAGTATCTCTGAGCTTTTGAGTACGGGCTTCAACTTACAAAAATTCCACTGACTGTACCTAAGTCTGCCAAGCGTCAGCATTCCTGCCAGAGCTGTTCTTTTTGCTGAAGGATCTGTATCTGGGCTCTGTTATGACTGCCTCTTCCGTTGCAGGTGCTTGAACGTCATTTTGTGGTTGGGATTCTGGGCAGTGCAGCTGAACGTCTGTTTGTCCCGAATCTACCTTGCTGCTCATTTTCCCCATCAGGTTGTCGCTGGAGTTCTATCAGGTATCGGCTGCTCTTGCTGTCTCCCTTCCTCCCCTCCTGTACCATGTCTCCCAAACCAGGACAAAATCCCAGCATTCCAGCCATGTTCTGGGCATAACCAATGCTGTTAGCATTTCAGTGGGTTGAAAGTCAAGGGTGAGCAACTTGAAACTATTCATTTCTATAGGAGTGCCCAGATCTACATAATTAAATATGCTTCAGAAACGCTGCAATACATCAAGTTAACTTACCCACTTGAATTAACATGAAATTTTCTTACTTAAAAAAAAAAAAAAAAAAAGGTTTTCATGTGTATTTATTCCTGAGAGAGAGAGGAACAGAGAGGGGCAGAGAAAGGGAGAGACACATAATCCGAAGCAGGCTCCAGGCTCTGAGCTGTCAGCACAGAGCCCCACATGGGGCTCGAACACACAAACCATGAGATCATGTCTTGAGCTGAAGTTGGACGCTTAATCTACTGAGCCACCCAGGTGCCCCTAAATTTCCTTACTTTGTATATTCTTTATTTCTTACTGGTCTTTGAATGGAAATGGCCCCTAGTTTAGTTTTAAGGGAGTCTACCAAATTAGCAGTGTCCTAGAAAAGCTCTTTATTTGGGTAAATTAATTTGCAAACCCACTGTTGGGTTTTCTTATAAGGTCAGAGTTCTTAATACAGTTGATACTTGAATGATGCAGGCATTAGGGGCATTCACTCACACACACACACACACACACACACACACACCGAAAATCCACATATAACTTTGATTCCCCCAAATTTAACTACTAATAGCTTATTGTTGACTGAAAGCCCTACCGATAACATAAATGGTCGACTAACACATATTTTGTATGTTATATGTATTATATCCACATTCTTACAATAAAGTAAGCTAGAGAAAAGAAAATGTTACTAAGAAAATCAGCAGGAAAAGAAAATACATTTATATTACTATACTGTATTTATTTTTAAAAATCTGCATATGGGGGTGCCTGGGTGGCTCAGTCGGTTAAGCATCCGACTTAGCTCAAGTCATGATCTCATGGTTTATGGGTTCGAGCCCTGTGTCAGGCTCTGTGCTGACAGCTCAGAGCCTGCTTCAGATTCTGTGTCTCCCTCTCTCTCTCTCTCCTCCTCCGCTCATGCTCTGTCTCTCTCTCTCTCTCTCAAAAATAAATATTTTTTTGAATCTGCATGTAAGTGGACCCACCTAGATCAAACCCAAGGTCAACTATACTTCTGTTTTCTTAGATCCCATTAATAAGGGGCAGAAAAGACTTAGGTTAAGTGTAAGAAAGAATTTCTTTACTTTGTGGGAGGTACTGGAATATAAGACCTTAGGGAAATTGTAGAATGTCCCCCCTGGAGATGGGTAAGAGCAGAATACAGTAACATTACAAGAAGAGTGTTGAGTACAAGGGAGATAACAATTTCATGACAGCCATAATTGTAATGTAGCATTGAGTACTGGGTGCCATATTTGAGGAAGAGCCCAGAAGCCATGTTATATGAAAGACCTGAGAATGTTTAGGTTAGAGAGGAGAAGAACTGTCTTCACATGTGTTAACAAGGCTCTAGATTTACTTAACTCCTATGGAAAGAACTGAGATCAACAGATGGCATTAGAGGGGCCACATTTCAGTTTAGCACAAGGAAGAACTTTTAAAATAATCAAATCCATTCAGGGTTACCTGGGTGGCTCAGTTGGTTGAGCTCTGGCTTTTGACTTCAGCTCAGGTCATGATCTCATGGTTCCTGGGATCGAGCCCCAAGTCAGGCTCTGCATTGTTAGTGCAGAACCTGCTTTGGATTCTCTCCCTCCTCTCTCTCTGCTCCTCCTCCACTCATGCTGTCTCTCTCTCTCTCTCTCTCTCTCTCTCTGTCTCAAGATAAACATTTTTTAAAAATTGAATCCATTCAAAGATGAAATGGGCTGCCCAAATGGGAGTGAGCTCTCCATACCTGTGGACATTCAAGTAGAAATATGAGAACTCCCAACAGGAAATATGCATGAAGTAGGAGAATGTATGTGACATGACTCTTCCATTTGAAAGAGTCTATGGCTGAGGACAGACTGGAGTTACATACGGGAATAAACCAGGTGACCCTCTGTTCTAGCGTCTGTGATTTAATGCCACAATGGCAGGATGGATGATATGTCACCCATTGCTCCAAACCCACCCATAGCTGAAGGTTCAGAGTCTTCCCCAATTTTTCACTGTCTTTCTTTCTTCCACTCAGGCATTGCTGTTGCTGAAACTTTCCGCCACATCCAGAGCATCTACAATGCCAGCCTCAAGAAATATTTTCTCATTACCTTCTTCCTGCTCAGCTTTGCCATTGGATTTTACCTGCTGCTAAAGGGGTTGGGTGTAGACCTCCTGTGGACACTAGAAAAAGCCAGGAGATGGTGTGAGCGGCCAGAATGGGTCCACATTGACACCACACCCTTTGCCAGCCTCCTCAAGAATGTGGGCACCCTCTTCGGCTTGGGGCTGGCTCTCAACTCCAGCATGTATCGGGAGAGCTGCAAGGGCACACTTAGCAAGTGGTTCCCATTCCGCCTCAGCTGTATTGTGGTCTCTCTCATTCTCCTGCACCTCTTTGACTCTTTGAAACCCCCATCCCAAATTGAGCTGATCTTCTACATCCTGTCCTTCTGCAAGAGTGCAGCGGTGCCCCTGGCATCTGTCAGCCTCATACCCTACTGCCTTGCCCGGGTCCTGGGCCAGCCAGACAAGAAGTCTTTGTAAAGGATGTGGAGTCTTCAGTATTCAAAGTCAATGACTGTGCCAACGATTGAGGATGGCTAGGATCTTCTGCCAGCCTGTTTTGTGGCCAGAGGTGCTAGAGTCAGCTGAGAAAGCCTTGTCTGTTAAAAGTTCGGTCATTCTGGATTTTTCCCTGAAGACTTGCTTGTTCTTTTAGACATACAAAAGCAAGACTTCCAGGAAGGGTCAGCTCATCCCAGGTGGGAGATCCCCACTGAAAATTTTCTACCTGTCCCCATCCTTACCCAGACAAGGGAAAGGAGCAGTGAATTTGATAGGGAAAGCAGGACCATTAAGGAAGACTTTTTAGGATCTTGCGTATCATGCAATTTATGTTAAACAATACCTAAATGGCTTTGTTCATATTTGAATCTTTAGGTAGGGACTCTCAATAGTGGGGGACCAACTTAAAGTCTAATTATAGGTAGTTAGTGGGGTAATTCTGCTTCTTGTATTTTTCTATTATATATCTGTGGTCATTGTATTTACGAGGCTTTCTGAATGGCCACAGAGACCTAGATTTGTACTAGGTCGGAGCATTCAGGTACAGTCAGCTTCTCTTCTATCACACTAGATCTTCCTCCTTGTTAGCTCGGCTTTCCCTAGAATTTTCCACCAGCCCCACATCCTGTCGGATGCTCAAATGCCTAAAGGCAACTCTGGGTAGTGCTTTGTATGGTTTAGTTAAGTTCTGAAATCTTGGGCAAAAAGGCGAGGAGAGGGCAGGGAGAGACAAGGATTCCTCTCTCCAAAAGGTCACTCCAATGTTACTTTTGATTCCTAGAGGGTAAATATGACTCCTTTCTCTATCCCAAGCCAACCAAGAGCACATTCTTGGAGGAAAAGTCAGCTCTTCCTTGTCTGTTCTTCAGTCTCAGTTGATTTGTAGAATATGCCTTAAAAAAATGTTAAAGTCTATTTATTTGAGAGTCCTTGTTTTTGCTACTAATTATAGAGTTCGCCATATATTACCATTCACACCAATCATCCTGGTCATAGCATCTTTGAAAAGAAAAATATATATGTGCAGTATTTTATTAAAACAACATTTTATTTAAGAATGAAGTCTTACTGATTACTATATTTTAGATGCCATGTGATCTGAAGGTTCTAATTCTGGCTCAGCTAAATTTCTAGCTCTTTCTCTATTTCCCTAAACAAATAATTTAGTTTCTGTGTACCTATGTTTTCCCTTTGGAGAAAGAAAATCTTGGGCTGGCCAGGAGTCCCAGTAGAGCTGGGGGACATACAAGGTGTCCACGGGGGCACAGATAGGGTTGAGTATATCAACATAGGCACAATATCATTGGCCAAGATTGAGCATTAGTTGCCAGACCACAGGTCAGCATGAGCTGTTCTAAGGGATCAAATTGCAACTCAAAGGCAAACAGACAGGATCATTACCAAGCGAAGCAATCAGGGAATGTAAGTCATAGCAACAGAAAAAGACTGGGTAGACTCTGGAATCCAGTAACCCAGCATCAGCAAGCAGCAAGGTTGGGGGTTATAGTTAAAGAAAGTCTAAACAGAGCAAGTCAAAGCAGCAGAGAATGCTCACGGGAGCTACTTCAGTTTCCCCTCCTATTCCCTACGATCCCCTATGATCAATTTCATCCTAGGTCCATGGTGCCTCTTCCAAAGGCCTGGACTCATCAGCATAACCCTGGATCTACTGGGGATGAAATGCTCACTCACTTCGGAACTTTGGAACGTGTATGTTTAGGAAAGTTTAGTCTTCCTACTGGATTTGGTTTCTTCAAGGGCACGAGGCCCCTCAGAGACTCTGTCTTACCAAGGGAGACTCTGTCTTACCAAATGGCCTTTTTCTCTCTAAATTGAACCCCAGTGCTCAGGCATGACCCCGATCCTTGATGATTTATTCATTCCCAGGGACCAAGTCCAGATCCCTTGTAATAGGATTCTGGCAGAGAGTAAATAATGTCCCTGCCCCTGACGGTTGGTGAGGTTGATAAGGACACATAACCGATAAAATTTATTTTATCTATTTACTTACTATTTGCCAGGCTCTGTTCTATGCATTTTATTTATTTCTACAATTAATTCACTTAATTCTCCCAACATCTCTGTGAGGTGGGTGCTATAATTTACCCCCACATTAGGTGTGAATAGCGCAGAGATGGTAGGTATCTTGCCCAGAATAATGAAGCAAACCAAGTCGTCTCAGGACACCTGGGTGGTTCAGTTGGTTAAGCATCTGACTTCGGCTCAGGTCATGATCTTGTGGTTCACAAGTTGGAGCCCTGCATTGGGCTCTGTGCTGACAACACAGGGATTCTGTGTCTCCCTCTCTCTCTCTCTGCCCCTTCCCCACTTGCACCCTGTCTCTCTCTCACTCAAAAATAAACAACAAAAATATTAAAAGAAAAAAGAACCAAGGACCAGGCCGTCTCACTACAGAGTCCACGCTCCATCCTGTAGCCCCCTCACGCTCGTGGATGCCAGTAAGCCTGGCAGCTGTTTCAAGCCATCCTTCGGATGCCAGATACAACTTTTAATTCAGACCAAGGAATATTTGTTTTCTTATGGTCAAAGGAATTCCAAAACTTAGAGTGATCCTCCCAGTGAGTTAGAAATAGTTTTCAATGCCAATTTCAAAGCAATTGAATTGGCAAAGCAATGCCAATTTCAATGCAATTTCAATTGCCAATGTCAAAGGCAATTTCATAAAATAACTATTGAAATAGGCATAACCATATTAGTTTAACTAGCTCTTTCTTTCAAAAAAAAAAAAAAAAAGACTTGGGGCGCCTGGTGGCTCAGTCGGTTAAGCGGCCGACTTCGGCTCAGGTCATGATCTCGGAGTTTGTGGACTTAAGCCCCACATTGGGCTCTGTGCTGACAGCTCAGAGCCTGGAACCTGCTTTGGATTCTGTGTCTCTCCCTCTCTCCCTGCCCCTCCCCCACTCCTGCTCCAACTCTTTCTTTCAAAAGTAAATAAACATTTAAAAAAATAACAATAATAAAAGAGTTTAAAAGTCACGCTCAGACTATCTGGGTCAGACAGTAAGTGACTTACTATTTCTACAACTGAGATAGAACAAGAAGACAATTACCACAAAGAACTTTCGGTATAGAGCCCTGTACAAGGGTAGAAAACAAAGAGATGTTGTGAGGACCATTTAGGTCAGAGAATCCCCAGATATGTGATTGCTACCTTTCTTTGGGAAGGGCAAAGTCTGAATTTGTGATGGGTGAGCAGAAAGATTGTCCATGATCAATTCATAACAGCCAATAGCCAATGTGTTAGCACATTCTGATCACGGACCGTCTGCCCAAGTTACAGAGGTATGTTTGCTTTAGAAATGACTTTGTGAAGGGATGCCTAGGTGGCTCAGTTAAGCGTCCGACTTCAGCTCAGATCACTATCTCATGGTTCATGAGTTCGAGCCCCGCATCAGGCTCTGTGCTGACAGCTCAGAGCCTGGAGCCTGCTTCAGCTTCTGTGTCTCCCTCTTTCTCTGCCCTTCTCCCACTCCCACTCTGTCTCTATCTCAAAAAATAAATAAACATTAAAAAAATAAGAAAGAAAGAAATGACTTGTGAGTGCTCAGGATGGAAGTCAATGTAAGTGATCAATGACAGATTTGAACCAAGATCTATGTCATGTTATAGCATAATTTGATAGATTGTTCTAGCAGTCTATCAGTTTTGAAGAGGTACATTTAAGGATCACACACACAAACACACACACACACACACACACACTATACGATTGTATTATTGGCCTAGGAAAATAGACCCATTAAGAAAGTGCAGCTTCTGCTGCTGTGGTCAGTGCTGCTGCACCACAGAGAGATTACAGGCTGAGGGCTTTGGTTTTTAATAAAATTTATAGTAGTTTTTTTTTAATTTATAACATCTTTATTGAGATATAATTCACATATCATACAAACCCCCCCCCTTTTTTTAGAGATAGTGCCTGAGAGAGCAAAGGAGGGGCAGAGAGAGAGGGAGAGAAAGAATCCCAAACAATCTTCATGCTGTTATCGCAGAGCTCGATGTGGGGCCCCATCCCATGAACTGTGAGATCATAACCTAAGCTGAAGTCAAGAGTCAGACCCCACCACTCAGCCCCCCTAATTCACCCATCTGAAGCATACAATTCAATGGGTTTTAGCATCTTCAGAGAATCGTACAACCCTCACCACAAATCAATTTTAGAACATTCTTGGTCACTCTGTAGAGAAACCTCGTACCCATTAGGAGTCACTTCCATTTACCCCCACTCACCCAGCCCTACGCTACCGCTGATCGACTTCCTGTTTCACAGATTTGCCTGTTGCAGACGTTCGATATCAAAGGAATCATACAATATGTGACCTTTGTGTCTGACTTCTTTCACTGAACATGATGTTTTCAGGCTTCATCGGTGTTATAACACGTATTAGTACTACATTGTACGGATATACTAAATTTTGTTGATATGTTCATTAGTTGATGATATTTGGGTGGCTTCCACTTTGAGGCTATTATGCATGATACTGCTGTGAGCATTTGGGCACAAATTTTCGTGTGGATGCATGATTTCTTTTCTCTCGGGTACATACCCAGGCGTGGAATTGCTGGATCATACGGTAACTCTGTTTAACCTTTCAAGGAACTGCCAGACTGTTTTCTCAAAAGGCTTAGCAAAGGAAAGTTTTACAGTGTTTTTGTTTCTGCCATCTCTTTGGATTTATGACTCTGAGAAGCATACCTTGTGTGATAGCTTTGTCTAATTCTTTGCTCTAGAAGAGTTTCACAGAAGGATTGACGAGGGGCTCAGATTTTACATGATGAAATGTCCGTGGGCTCTTGCTGTTTTTGTTGGCAATGGCTTTATTGTGCCAGCGTGCATTCCAGGATCATTTCTTTCGAAGGCATGTCTGGATATTTGAAGTTCCAATCAACTGGCTGGTTGGTTGTAACTGGTTGTTTGTCAAAGTTTGCCGACTTGTTTCCTGAACACCGTGACTTTAGCTGCTGAATTATTAATATCTATTGATTGCGTTCTATAGTAATCACTGAACTAGGACAGATGACTTTAAGGCCTCTATGTAAATAAAACAGGACAACATCATGTGTAACCAAGGGTTTTTCAAGAGCCTCTTAAGAATGGAAAGCACTCTGGCCAAATAGCCTTCAGATAATGTTGTTAAGGAAAGAATTGACTAGAAATGGTAAGAAGGAGCAGCCGACAGAAGTCACTTCCATTAGCGAACCAAGAACCTAATTAATCTGGAAGAGAAACTAGCAATTGCCTAGTCCGGTGATGGGCAGCCCAAAACCCAAAATCTAACTTCAGAGTGAAAGATTAAAAAGCTGCCTCTGGAGCAAACAGAAAAAGCAGAAACCCATAAATACAGAGAACAAGCTGGTGGTTGGCAGAGGGGAGGCCGTGGAGGGGTGGGTAAAATGGGTGAAGGGGAGGTGGGAGGTACACTCTTCCAGTTATAGACCGAATAAGTCAGGGGATGAAAGGTATAGCATAAGAAATATCGTCAGTGTTATTATAATAGTGTTCTATGGTGGGGCGCCTGGGTGGCTCAGTCAGTTAAGCAGCCGACTGTTGATTTCAGCTCAGGTCATGACCTCACAGTCATGGGATCGAGCCCAGGGTGGGGCTGGGCTCTGTGCTGACAGTGCAGAGCCTGTTTGAGATTCTCCCTCTCCCTCTGCCCTTCTGCCCCTTCAAAATAAATAAATAAACTTAAAAAAAATAGTGTTATATGTTGACAGATGGCAGCTACACTTGTGGTGAGCATAGCGTAACATAGAGACTTGTGGACTCACTCTGCTGTGTCAACTATACCTCAATAAAAAATCGAGGTTCCTGGGTGGCTCAGTGGGTTAAACATCCAACTCCCGTTCAGGTCATGATCTCGTGGTTGGTGAGTTCGAGCCCCGTGTGGGGCTCTGTGCTGACAGCTCAGAGCCTGGAGCCTGCTTCAGATTCTGTCTCTCTCTCTCTCTCTCTCTCTCTCTGCCCCTCCCCCAAACTGTCTCTCTCTCTCTCTAAAAAACAAATGTTAAAATAATAATAATATAGATTTAAAAAATAAAAGAAAGAAAGAAAAAGAAAAGAAAAAGCTGCCTCTGGGCTGCTGCTTCTTCATAAAAAAGAAAAATGTCTAGGGGCACCTGGGTGGCTCAGTCAGTTAAGTGTCCGACTTCAGTTCAGGTCATGATCTCACTGTTCATGCGTTCAAGTCCCACATCTGGCTGCCCTACTGTCAGCCCAGAGCCTGCCTTGGATCCTCTGTCCCCCCCTCTCTCTGCCCCATCCCCATTCTTTCTTTTTACCTCTCTCTCTCAAAAATAAACATTAAAAATTAAAAACAAAAAAAAAGAAAATAGTCTATAAATATTTTTGTTTTTCCTGAATGGGGCCTTTTTTTTTTTAATTGCTCGCTATTAATCCTTTTCAAAAATTTTTTTCATTCCCTAGATCCAGAAATGAAGGCCAAGAGAGGTAAAATAGCTCCTCTAAGTTATATAAGTAACCTGTCCTCAGGTCTCCTGATTCTTAGCAGACAGCAGTCTCCCCTTCGCCTGCCTCCTGCCTTTCCTTGGGCTGCTGTGTCAAATGCAGCTGTTGAAACAAAAGTGAACAGCATAAATAAACAGCAGAGCCAGCTCACTGGAACCTGAACCAGGGTTGTCAAGCAAATGAAAGCCACAGCTACAATAACTGTGCTCAACGTGGCCTGTTCTTAATTACGTTATGCACGCCTCTCTGCCTTTGCTCTCAAACATCTTTCCAGGGCAGAAGTGTAACTACGGCAAGAACTATGAAGATTTAGGTTTTTGTTTTGTTTTGTCTCGTCTTGTTTTTTTGTTTGTTTGGTTTTGTTTTTTTTTTTTTTTGTAGCACATTTTTGATATTTTTCTTTCTTCTCGCCTCCATCTTTTGCTTTCCGCATCGCACGGTCATTGCCTTCAGACCAGCTGGTAGGACTCCTCTGGTTTCGGCTCCAACACAGGACTGGGAATTCAAATCCTTTGTTAGCTGCGTTACTTTCTACCCAGAAGCAAAAAGAAGAAAATCTAACTCCTTCCCCTCCATGCTGCACTGCTTGGACTCCTTGACTGGGGCATGCTGTCAGAATTCCATCTTCCCCACACTAACCTCCTCTTTAACCTCAGCCTATTGGCAATGCTGTCACTGACCCCTGCCTGATCACTCTTGTGACAAACGCAAATGAGCCTTTTGAGAGAGGTAATTTGGCCTAATTGATTTAATAGCCCAAGTAGCATAAATCAATTTTATTTATTTTGGTTATGTCTTTAGACTGCCAGGGCTCCCCTTACCCATCCACATCCCCCTCCCCCCCAATACAATGACTGCGAGGGAACGACAATGGCATCATCACTCCCTAAAAACTGCACCGAAACCACCATGGACACCAAACCTCCAAAGGGTTTCCTTGTCTTGGGAGCTTTGGGTGAGGCTCCCTCTCTCCTGACAGGTATCAGCGTTGATTCAGAAAAAGCTGACTCGAGCGGCCCATCTTTGATCTCGGTCTCCAAGCTTTGCCAACGGACCCACTCTGTACAGTGGCCGCCAAACTATTTTCTCCAGAACTATGCTCTCTCTCCTTTTCTACCTACAGTGCCCTGCACAGGCACAAAATATGCTTCCAAGAACTTCCAAAGGGTAAATGACCCCAAACATTATGATTGTCAGACTGGTGAGTTAATTCCTCAAGGTGGGGGATGGCTGAACTTAACCCATTTTAAGAAAAATGAAAGACCTTGGGGCACCTGGGTGGCTCAGTTGGTTGAGCATCCAACTTCAGCTCAGGGCATGATCTCACAGTTTGTGGGTTCGAGCCCCGCGTGGGCTCTGTGCTGACAGCTCGGAGCCTGGAGCCTGCTTCGGATTATGTGTCTCCTCTCTCTCTGCCCCATCCCCCCTCATGCTCTGTCTCTCTCTGTCTTAGAAATAAATAAAACATTTAAAATTTTTTTTTAAAAAAAGAAAGAAGGTGCTGGAGAAGAGTTCAACGAGGGGAAGAGCTTCCCTCAAATTTTACTTGGGGCTAAGCCTCCTGGGAAATGACGGGCAGAGAACATGAAGCTGGAATATTCCATTGCTTCATAAATAGTTGATAATCCTCTGCTATTGCCCCAATACCATTATTTCCACACAAAATATCTCATAAACCAAAACCGATGGTTCTCAACGAGGAGGGATTTTGCCTCCCAGATGATATTTGCCATATCTGGAGACATTTTTTGGTCGTCATAATTGGAAGAATTGCTAGTGATATCTAACAGGCAGAGCCCAGGCAGGATGCTAATCATCCTACAAGACACAGCCCCCCACAACAAAGAATTATTCTCCCCCAAAAGTTCACAGTGCCAGCACTGAGAATCCCTATAACAGACCAAAGAGAGGAGGAGAATCAATCACGGTTTACTTGAAAGAATTTTCTCCAGCGAACGGTTTTCAACTCAGCACCAGAGTACTGCTTTGCGAAGGGGCTGTTGGGCCAAGCAGCCCCTCCTCCAGTCCTGTCTCAAGTGGGAGATTTCTCGTACTCAATTCTTTTTTTTTTTTTAACATTTATTTATTTTTGAAAGAGGGAGAGAGAGAAGACAGAGTGCAAGCAGGGGAGGGTCGGAGAGAGAGGGAGAGACAGAATCCGAAGCAGGCTCCAGGCTCGGAGCTGTCAGCACAGAGCCTGATGTGGGGGCCGACGTGGGGCTCAAACTCACATGACATGAGACTGTGACCTGAGCTGAAGTCAGACGCTTAACCCAGTGAGCCACCCAGGCGCCCCTATCGTACTCAATTCTAACATCTTTCCCTCCGACAAGGTCAACTTGTTAAAGTAACTAGAGTCGTTGTATCTGGGTGCCTGGAAGTAAAAACATTCTTGACTCCAGGCTTTTTGCAGAGACCCTGAAGCTGAACGTGTTCTACGTATCCACAAACGTGGCCATCATTAAATACAGGATGAAGGTATAGATGGGTTGGGAGTTTTAGCCAAAGAGGGTGAGATGAGTGAGGTCTGACAGGGAGCCACCTAATATAAGACTTTAGTAGACAAACCGCACTCACCCGAAAAGGCTCTGGATGTATTTAACATTGTTGTCAAATCACCAGGGAGAGGAATGAGTAAAACAAAACACATTCTTAGATGGGCAAACAAAGAACGTAGTTAAGACAAACTGCATAACTCTGGTGCTTAATTCCTCAGAGTTTGGGCTTGATTTATTTAAAGAAGGCCGAAGAGATGCTTCTTTGATGTCTCATTGCTACAAAACTCAGTGTCCGTTACTATTGCTACAACCTCCTGTTGTGTTTTTTTTTTTTAATTTAAAAAAATTGTTTAATGTTTATTTAGTTTTGAGAGAGAGAGACAGAGCACGAGCAGCGGAGGGGCAGAGAGAGAGGGAGACACAGAATCCAAAGCAGGCTCCAGGCTCCGAGCTGTCAGCACAGAGCCTGACACGGAACTCGAACTCACAGGCTGTGAGATCATGACCTGAGCCGAAGTCAGATGCTTCACCCAGGCGCCCCTTAAATTTTGTTAATTGCTGATGAAAACAATCCTAATTGGATTGTGTCTCGCTGCACAAATTCAGATTGAGAAAGGAAAAAATTCAATCCCAGGCCAAATAGCCTTCTGAGGATGATGTTAAGAATCCACTAGAGGGGCACCTGGGTGGCGCAGTCGGTTAAGCGTCCGACTTCAGCCAGGTCACGATCTCGCGGTCCGTGAGTTCGAGCCCCGCGTCAGGCTCTGGGCTGATGGCTCAGAGCCTGGAGCCTGTTTCCGATTCTGTGTCTCCCTCTCTCTCTGCCCCTCCCCGGTTCATGCTCTGTCTCTCTCTGTCCCAAAAATAAATAAACATTGAAAAAAAAAATTAAAAAAAAAGAATCCACTAGAAAAACTGATTTTAAATGATATGTAAACTTTAAGAATAGTCCATTACAGTGAATATGCTTCCTTGCTTTCTAGCGGTTAAATATTAACTCATATTCAAGATAAATTATTTGAAAAAAAAAAAACACACTGAACCTGCCACAAATACTTATTCATCTCCTTCATGTTTTGTACAGATCCTTGATTTCATGTCCTCTTAGCTTCTTGATGTGATTGTCCAATTTCCTACTCTGAATTCTCTGCATTCCCAGGTTTTTTTAAAGAGAAGTGTCAGAGACACCAGGTGGCTCAGTCGGTTAAGCGTCTGACTTCAGTTCAGGTCATGACCTCACTGTTCACGAGTTTGAACCCCCGATGTGGGCTCTCTGCTGTGTCCGCACAGCCTGCTTCAGACCCTCTGTCTCCCTCTCTCTCCTCCCCTCCCCCTCACACTCTCTCTCTCAAAATGAATAAACATTAAAAAAAAAAAAAAGTGCTAGTCTGCAGTAGACCTGACACTGTAATAGGAACTAAAGAATCGGTGTTATTTTTTTGTAAGTGTTCCTTTGGCCTCTCTGATTTATTCTGGCTTCTGAAATCGAATTTCTTCCTCTCTCCCCACGAAAAAAATCGGTCCTTGCCACTGGCTGTTTACTGGTGAGCCCTCGGCATGATCTGAGGACTGATCTACCAGGGGACAGTGGACAGATTCCAAACAGGATTTTATACCCAGCATGTCTTTTTCATACACACAGCTCTCCAGTCCTTCTTAGGTGTCTCTAGATTGTAGAGCAAAGAGCCGTGATGCCAGAGCGTGGCATGCCTTTGCACATAACGATGCAGACTTTTTGCTACCAGACAAAACCTATTGCCTGATTTAGATTATAACCGTCTACTCTACATGCTCACATAACTGTTGAAGGCTCAAAACGGTCAGCCCCCAGCATGTCCCGCAATAGATATTGCGATTCACACGCAACTTTAGAGAAGAGGTATCCAACTCACCTCTAAACTACATTCTTCCTTCCTCAAAACTCACGTCTGGATTTTTTTGGCACAACACTCGTTTTACATAGTTATAAACTTTCCATTTGGTGTTCTTTGTCACTGAAAATAATTAAATCTACACATTCCCTAGAGCCAGCAGAGACCGCATTCCTGTCATTTAAAATCATTCACTGGCGTCCCCTTATGTCACTATACCATACTTTGCTCAGCCATTTCCTTATTTGGCATTTGGGTTATTTGGATTATAAATAGCACAGGAACATCTTTGCACAAATTACATTTTTTCCCTTTTGGGTTATTTCCTTGGGGTATATTCCCAAAACTGGTATTACTGGGTCAAAGGTTTGAAAAGTTTCGTAGCTCTTGTTACCCACTGCCAGAATATTCTCTAGACAGATTGTGGTATATTGGAGCACTTCAACTGTTTCACTAGGTTTCCCACGATATACGATAAGAGTAACTCGCATTGAACTTCTCATAATCTTCAGTGAAGGAGAGTTCTAAATTCCAAAACTAAACAGCCAAGACAGCAGCATCTTTCTGTAGCCAGAGATGAGCTCTTTTAGGCTACCTTGGTAAAATGCACGCCACGAGGGCTGGGCGACATATCTGTATTCCAGGCAGAATAAAAAAGGAGCCCCAGGTTCTTCTGTGAAGTCCCGTCAGCTCCTATCTGAAACTGAGTAGTTTTCCGGAGAATTTAAAGCCGGCATGTGACAGGTGATGAAGAAGATTTGGTGAGGAGGGTGGGGAGAGAGGTAGAAAATAAAAAGAAGGGACGTGCTCTCCTGTCATCGTTGCCTTTGTGGTGATGGCACCAGCACTGAGAGAAATAAGCTGGTTCTGAGCCTTGGAAACTCAGATTATTTACCCACTGAAAGTGACTTCTAAGAATTGTGATGCTTCGGGACCGTGGTAGCCTCCATTTTAGAATCAAAACCAAACAAACAAAAAATAACCCACTGAGTCATTCTTGCCATCTGGTTCCTTGAGCTAATAATAGCGACGATAATGATGGTGACCATGCACCAAGTACTTACTACGCGCCTATCACTTTTCTAAAGGCTTTGCATATATCACCCATTTCATCCCCCCAACTGCCACTACTATTCCCACTTTACAGATGAGAAAACGGAATCAGAAAGCTAAGAAACTTCCCCGAAGTCACAGAGCTAGTGAATGTCTGAGCCAGACTCAAACCCTGACAATTGACCACCATACCTTGTGCTCTGACCACTGCACCGCACTGCCTCCGGTGTGGCAATAGAAAGATGGCTCAGAGATGATTAAATGATGCACTAGGAGGGGCGCCTGGGTGGCTCAGTCATTTGGGCATCCAACTCTAGGTTTCGCCTCAGGTCATGATCTGGCGGTTTTGTGAGTTCGAGCCCCGCATCAGGCTCATGCTGGCGGTGCAGCGTCTGCTTGGGATTCTCTCTCTCTCCCTCCCCTTCAAAATAAATAAATAAACTTAAAAAAATTTTTAGGGGAGCCTGAGTGGCTCAGTCGGTTAAGCATCCGACTTTGGCTCAGGTCATGATCTCTCGGTTTGTGGGTTCGAGCCTCTTGTCAGGCCCCGTGCTGAGAGCTCAGAACCTGGAGCCTGCTCCAGATTCTGTGTCTCCCTCTCTCTCTCTCTCTCTCTCTCTCTCTCAACCCCTCCCCAGCTCACGCTGTCTCTCTCTCTCAAAAATAAGAAAACATTAATAAAAAAAATTTTTTTTAATCTAATGATGAACTAGGATATTCAATTTTATGTTCTTTTAAAAACCTCTGAATATGTAGGGGCACCTGGCTAGCTCAGTCAGTAGAACATGTGACTCTTAATTTCAGGGTTGTGAGTTCAAGCCCCATGTTGGGCTTAGAGTCTGCTTTAAAAAAATAAAGTAATAATTAAAAAACACTTCTGAATATTTAAAATTATTTCTGCTTCCTGTCTACTCATCTAAATTGAAACAATTCAAACATGTCTTCTTTCAATTTAAACTATATGTGTCTATAATGATCAAATATGATTTTTAAATGCCTAAGAAAGACTGAATGGAAATGTACCAAAATGTCTACAGTGACTATCTTTAGGTGGTGGAATCCTGGGTATTTTTTTCTTCTTTCCACATTTCTATTTTTTCTTAATTCTTCTATAATAAGCATGGGGTATCTTTTTTCTTATTCTGTATTTTTTTTTTAAATCCAAATCAAAATGAAGTGCAATGAACCTCTATATACTTCATCTGAATCATCAACTATTCACATTTTGCCATATTTGCCTTATCACTCTCTCTCACTGCATATATGTACATATTCTTATTTTTTGATAAGTCATTTAAAGATAATTTGCAAACATTGTGACTCCTTTACTGCTTCATGTATATCCCAAGAACAAGGCCCTTCTCTTACATAACAGAACACGTGTTGTTTTTTTAATCCAAAAAAACCCTCAGTTTAAGAAAAACAAATAATTAACAGTAAATTAAGGCAAACTAAATATTTTCTGTTTCATTACCATGCACTGCAGATTAAATGGCCTTTACTTGCTCACTGAAGCTCCCTTGCCCTGTCTAATCCTTGTCCACATGCCCAGCTATACCCAATCTCTGCTAGGGAACTTTCCAGAACACTCTTGACTCCTTGACATTGTTGAGCCTCAGTTTCCTGTCACTGTTATGAGTGTCTTACTATCAATGTATGTACTTCCTTCCTTCTCTGAAAGCCAACAAGTTGTTTATTTATCATAACACTTAGATTAGTTTCAAGTTAATACATTTATTACTATAATGGAAATTTTTTTAAGTTTATTTATTTTGAGATGATGAGGGACAGAGGGAGAGAGAGAGAAAGTCCCAAGCAGTCTCTCTTCTGTCCGCACAGAGCCCGACACAGAGCGCATCCCATGACCATAAGATCATGACCTGAGCCGAAATCAAGAGCCAGGTGCTCAACTGACCGAGCCACTCAGACGCCCCACTGTAATGGAAATTTTAGAACCCTAAAGGTTTTTAATTATTTTTTTAATCAAATCTCTTATAATTACCACTTAGGTAAGGAGGGTCCCTCTTTCAATTTAATAATTTCTCAACTAAAATAATGTATTCATTTAACTAGTACTTATTGAGGATCTACTATATCCTAGGCATTGATGGAATTAAAGTAGCTAACACTTTTGAGCAATTAATATGTCCCAAGGACTTCACCTGGATACCTGAGTTAATCCTCACCACTAACTCCATTCCCATTTTCCAGATGGGCAAACTGAGAAGTTAAGTAATTTGCCCAAGGTTGCGCAGCTAGCCAGAATTCCGACCCAAGCAATCTGCCTCTGTCCAGAACCCATGCTCACAGGCGCCAGGTAATACTGCTGGGGGTGTCTTAGGGGAGGCTCATTTGTGGGGTCAGCAAGAACACCGGCACTTGTAAGATAGCAGGGATGCCTTAGATGGGATTGGTTGTGGTCAAGGGAGAAACCCAAAAGGCAGTTCCATTTTCCCTGCTTCTGGTCTCGAGCAGTCAAAATAGAGAACAGCAAGGAAAGTATGCCTCTGTGTGGGTAGTTATTTCCATAAAAACTGACAATGGAGCCTTGGCCTCATTTAACTTGGCTTCCAGGATATTCTTGGTGTTTCTACTCCTTCTAGCCACTCCTCCCGTCTCCTTTGCCGGCTTGTTCATCCTCCTTCACCTTGGCTTTCAACAACGTCTCAAGGACTCAGGCTCTGTGTCAAGTCTCTTTTCCCTCACGTCCCAACCAAGCTTTAAACTACTGTCTGCTCTGCGTATTTCTGTTTGCCCTTTTGCCTCCTGCTCTGGGCTCTGAAGGCAGCCCTGGATGGACTGCAATCAGGCTCCCCTTCCCTAGGCTTCCGTTTGGGTTTCGTATGAGAGATACAAACAAGGGACCAGATGGAGAGTGAGGCCAGGGTGTTGATTCCTGAGGGGTCACTGAGCTATGACGGCGTCCCTTATGGAAGTCCACAGCTACTGTCAGGGCACCATGTAGCTCTCATTCTGGTTTCCAGTAAAACCTCAGGCCTGGGGAGTAGTGGGAATGCCCCCCCCCACCCTGTCTGCTGGCCCCAGGATGCTGCACCCTTTTTAATCGATCTCCTTCCACCTTGCCCACACTTTTATTAACAACACCCTTCTTACACTCTCCTCAAAGTATCCAGCCAGAGGATGGCCTCTGTTTCCTGCAGGGGCCTCTGCCTAACCCCCAGTCACTGCCAAACTAATATCCCCGATCCAGACCAATGTCCACGGTTTTCCAGAGCTGTGGATTCAACTACTCATTCGACCCCTCTACTTGGGTTTCTCACAGGTGCCTCAAACTCAAAACATACAAACCTGGTGTGGCATAATGAGAAATACATATGGTCTTTGTCCCCCCATTTGTGGCACCAAGCTCCTCAAACCCTTGGAATTTCTAAGTAATAAGAGTGATAAAGGTGTCTCATTCGTAACAAATCCCTTTGAACCACACCTGAGTTCAGGTTAATGAGGTGACTTTTGGAAAGCACCTAAGGATAGGTTGCCTGGGGAACGAACCACGTGATCAGTGGGTTGGAACCTGCCACTACCCCTGTGGCCTCCGGGAAGGGAAGAGGAACTGGAGGTTGAATCACCTGCCTGTGGCCGATGATTTAATAAATCGTGCCCGCGTCATGAATTCTCCATAAAACCTCAAAAGGACGGGGTTTGGGAGCTTCTGGGCTGGTGAACCCGTGGAGATGTGGGGAGAGTGGCACCCAGAGGAGGCAGGAAGCTCCCCACCCTTCCCCCATACCATGCCCCCTGTGTCTCTTCCATCCAGCTGCTCCTGAATTATATCTGTTTTATAATCAACCAGTAATTTAGTAAGTGAAATATTTCTCTGAGCTCTGTCAGCCGCTCTAGCAGATTAGTCCAACCCAAGGAGGGAGCCGTTGGAACCTCTGACCTATAGAACCATAGCCAGTCTCTCAGAAGCACAAGTGACAAGGACACCTGGGTGGCTCAGTCGGCTGAGCGTCCAGCTCTCCATTTTGGCTCAGGCGGTGATCCCAGGGCCGTGGGATGAACTCCATCACAGAGCCTGCTTGGGATTCTCTCTTTCTCCTTCTGCCCCCTGCTTGCACTCTCTTTCTCACACTCTCTCTCTCCCTCTAAAAATTAAAAAAGAAAAAAAAAAAAAAGAAAGAGAGAAAGAAAGAAAGTAACACAGGTGACAATCTGGGCTTGCAAATGGCATCTGAAGGGATGAGGTGGGGGTGGGTCTTGTATGACTGAACCCTCACTCTGTGGGCTCTGACTCCACCTCCAGGTAGACAGTGTCAGAATTGAATTGAGTTGTAGGACACCCAGCCTGTGTTAGGGAATTGCTTGCAGGATGTGTGGACCCTCTCTCCACACACTGGAACTATGTCCACAACCCAAATAGCGAGGAGTAGGGACAACTACTAAAGGGTGTGCGAATTCTATGAGGGGGTGCGATAAAAATGTTCTAAAATTGATCATAGTGATTATTCAACTCTGTGGATATACTAAAAAATCAACGAATAGTACCCTTTATTTATTTTTGTAATGTTTATTTATCTTGTGAGAGAGAGTGAGAGCAGGGGAGGAGCAGCGAGGGAGGGAGAGAGAGAATCCCACAAGCAGGCTCCGGTCAGCACAGAGCCTGACGTCGGGCTCAAACTCACAAACCCTGAGATCCTAACCTGAGCCAAAATCAAGAGTCAGATGCTTAACCGACTGAGCCACCCAGGCACTCCCAAATAGTACACATTTTTTAATATAAGTTTTTATTTATTTATTTTGAGAGAGACAGAGAGAGACTGTGAGCTGGGGAGGGGCAGAGAGAGTGGGAGAGAGAGAATCCCAAACAGGCTCCATGCTGTCAGTGCAGAACCCAATGCGGGGATCGAACTCACAAACCTTGAGATCACGACCTAAGCTGAAGTCAGATGCCCAACTGACTGAGCCACCCAGGCACCCCCAAATAGTATACTTTAAATGGATGAATTTTGGGGCACCTGGGTGGCTCTGTCAGTTAAACATCCAGCTTCGACTCAGTTCATGATCTCACGGTTCGTGAGTTCTAGCCCCACGTTGGGCTCTGTGCTGACAGCTCGGAGCCTGGGCCCTGCTTTGGATTCTGTGTCTCCCTCACTCTCTGCCCCTGCCCCACTCACGTGTTGTCTGTCTGTCTGTCTCTCTCTCAAAAAATAAACAAACATTAAAAAATTTAATGGATGAATTTTATGGCATGTGAATTATATCTCGATAAAGCTCTAACAAAAAAAATAAATAAATAACAAAAATCTTTGTATGACCTCCATGAGGCGGCTTGATCTGCCACCTCACCTGTCTCCTTGTACGACAGCCTAGCTTCTCCATGTGCCACCTTGGCCTCCTCTGGACTTGTGCTCAGACCTCTTCTCAGAACTCTCTCCCCACGTCACTTGGTAGATCCCTCGGCACTCCATATCACTTTCTCGAGGAAGCCTCCTTGCCCGCCCACCCCCGGCCCAGATCGAGAGTCCTTGCTGGGTCCAATGACGGCTCCCCCTTCACCTTGCTCTCCAGCAAGTGTCAGTTAGTGATTATCTGAGCCATGTCTGCCTTCCCCACTAGACTCTAAGCCCCACGAAGGCAGCTCCGCACCTGCTTTGATCACCGCTGTGCGTGACCTCAGGGTCTAAGGCAGAAGGAGACCTCAGTAAGTCTTTGCTGAATAACATTGAACAATATACAGCTATTTGCTGAAGAGTTGGAAAACCAGCTAACAAATTATAGATGCAAGTAGCTTAGTGTTCCACAAATGACTCAATAAAAAGATTCTTAGGCACTCCCAACGCAAAATTAGAAAGAGGTTGAAAACCCAAAGGACAAGGCAGACTTATGCAGAATAGAAACACTGGCCTCTTCCCAGAAGTTGACTCCCGTAGGCAGGGAATAAACTCTCTCAGCCACTGATTCTAGGAAGACGTGACTAAGTCTTGGTTCTGTTTTGCAAGATAGAGACTGACCCTCCAAGGTTCTAGGATAAGAGAGATAGTGGGAACTGAATCTTACTTCAACCCCACGGGCTTTCAACGTAAGATATGTGCTTTTAGTCGGTGGTCACAGACCTCGTGGTGGCTCGACCAGCTATTATCACATTGCCTCAGCCCCCATGACTCCAGTTCCCTGTCACCTCTACAATGCTCTGGACATCATGAAAGCAGAGAAAACACACACAAAACACCGCAGTGATAACAGAACTCATTATCATACAAGTAAATATTAATACCATGATGTCAACTTTCATATGCACTATCGCTAAATATACTTTTCTTACTTTCCTGAATTCCCTTTCCAGGGTTGTTTGACACTCTCCCAGGTAAGAGCGATTTTTTATTCTTATATCTCTGCAGAGTTACAGTAATCTTCAGAACCAAGGGAAAAAATAATAATGTCTCTGAGAAGCCAAGGTTCAGTTTCTGCATTGTAAACCAATTGATTTTGGACCAGTGTATGGACATAGTCATACTTTCCAAACCAAGCTCCTGTTTTCCATTTAAGATTGACTAGATGCATCAATAAGATTTTAAAAATTCATTCCTTGTGGGGGGCGCCTGGGTGGCTCAATGGGTTGAGTGTCTGTCTGACTCTTGATTTTGGCTCAGGTCATGATCTCATGGTTTGTGAGTTCTAGCCCCGAGTCAGACTCTGCACTGAGAGCACAGAGCCTGCTTGGGATCCTCTCTCTCCCTCTCTTTCTCTCTCTCTCTCAACATAAATAAATAAAGTTAAAAAAAATTTTTTTAACTTAAAAATTCATCCCTTGGAAGTTGGTGTCACTCACCAAAATAGTGCTTTCTACTAATCTTGTTTGCTTAGTCAAATCCCACTGTCTTATCATTCAGATACATAATATTGACTGGGTCTGCAACAATTATTAAAAATAGACCTTATCAGGGGTGCTTGGGTGGCTCAGTCAGTTAAGCGTCGGACTTCGGCTCAGGTCATGATCTCATAGTTCGTGAGCTCGAGCCCCGTGTTGGGCTCTGTGCTGACAGCTCAGAGCCTGGAGCCTGCTTCGGATTCTGTGTCTCTCTCTTTCTTTGCTCTTCCCCCACTCGCACTCTGTCGCTCTCTCTCTCAAAAATAAATAAACATGAAAAAAAATTTTTAATGGACCTTATCATATATCATTATGATAAACAGTGAGCGCCGGGGATTTTATCATTTCTCTTTAGAATATTTGGGTAATTCTCCATCTTGGAAAAATTTGGGGTTGATCGGCTGTGAGGTGCCTCCCCGCGTATTTTCTGTTTATTGTGTGTGACCACCAGTCTTGATCAATCTTTGCGGTTCTTGTACAATTTCTACCTTTTTCTAGAACTGGTTGTCTCACAATAATTTGTTTTACACTTTCCTAATTGCACAGTAAAAAACATATAAACTCCTTATATTTTTGAATCCATATTTATTGACCCTCCTTTACTGATGAAAATTAACATATCTTGGTATATTTACTCTTTTCATAAATCATATATCAACTTTTTTGCTTTGAGGTCTTTCACACACTTATTTTAGTTAATTTAGTAATTTCATAATTACTTTTCCGGTTTTTTAAGTTTATTTATTTTGAGAGAGAGTGTAGGGGAGGGGGGAGAGGGACCAAGAGAGAGGGAGAGAGAGAATCCCAAGCAGGCTCCACACTGTCAGCACGGAGCCCAACTCAGGGCTTGAACTCACGAACAGTGAGATCATTACCTGAGTGGAAATCAAGAGTCAGATGCTCAATCGACTGAGCCACCCAGGCACTCCAATTCCTTTTCCCTTTTTAGCGACAAAATTGTGGCAGTTTGGTCAGTGGCTTCCATACACTTCCACCATGACTGGTCTGCTATCCTTGTTTCACAGTCCCATTCTCAAGTCTCCTTGCTCCAGGAGCAGAATCATCCTCTGATGAGTCAATTCCTTGTAGTGAGAGTCAGGAGTTAGCACAAGTGCCGCTGTTGATGGGCTACGGTCAGGGACAGAACCAGAAAAACAAAAACAAAACGAATAAAACAAACCAACAAAAAGAGCCAGAAAAACACATTTTTGTTAAAGGTCATGAGGTCACAGTGGTGTCTCCCATCAAATGTACCTTTTTTCCCCCAATATAAAATCTTAACTTATCGTCTCCACAATACTTCTGCTTCACGTTTTAGTCCTTCACCAATAATGCCATCACATTGCCTTCTCTTGTATTACTCACATGCCCTGCCAGCCGCCATTATTGAGCCGCCTTTGTTGACTATAATATCTGTTGATTTGGTCTCCTTGTTGCTGTGGACCAACCTGTCCTCGCTCCATAAACATCAAAAAACACAAACTTCCAAGTGCGCACACACACACATGCTGACCAGAGCCAGAATTCCTATGTATATTGTTCCAGGCAGCCTTCTGACAGCTAGATACCCTTTAAGACAATGGCTCTGGAGTCAAATCATAACTGAGAGTGTTTCAGGGAACGTTCAGTTTTTGTTGTTACTGTTTGGCTAAGCTGTCCCTTGGGAAGCTGGCATTTATTCTCACCAGATATTTCAATTTGATTTTTTAACATTCTTGTTTTTTCTTTTCTTTATTTCTTTTTTATTTGTTTAATGTTTATTTCTGAGAGAGACACACAGAGTGTGAGTGGGGGAGGGGCCGAGAGAGAGGGAGACACAGAATCCGAAGCAGGCTCCAGGCTCCGAGCTGTCAGCACGGAGCCCGACGTGGGGCTCAAACTCACGTACAGTGAGCTCATGACCTGAGCCAAAGTCAGAAGCTTCACCAACGAGCCACCCAGGGGCCCCCTAACTTTCTTGCTTTTTCTGATTTGAAAAGGATCACACAAAGGCATGATAAAGAAGACTGTTTCCTTTCAGAAGTGCTGGGAATCGCTGAAACGTACAAAGATGAAAATGACAATCACTCCACTCACTACCCAGAAATAACTCCTGCTAACACGCTGAAATAGGAAGTGTTGACTGTAACGAAAGGAACCCACATGTACCTGAAAGAGCTGTAGAACCTCAGGCAAATATTTCATCCGAGATTTCTTACGGTTTCTCTAAAAGATTCAAAAAAGGGAAGAAATATTAAGAGATATAGTTGGGCCACCCTGCTCTTTTTTTTTATCCCCGACCTTAAGAGTCGTAATGAAAAGTCTTCAATGATGGTATAATTCTGACTTAAAAGTATGTATTTATGGGGCGCCTGTCTGGCTCAGCTGGCATAGCCGGAGACTCTTGATCTCTGGGTTGTGAGTTCCAGCAATATGTTGGGTGCAGAGATTACTTAAAAATAAAATCTTCGGGGTGCCTGGGTGGCTCAGTTGGTTAAGGGTCCGACTCTTGGTTTTGGCCCGGGTCACAATCTCATGAGTTGTGGGATAGAGCTCCGCGATGGGCCTCACAATGGTCTCCTCACCTGACAACTGGGAACTTACTTGGGGTTCTCTCTTTCTCTCTCAAAATAAAGAAATAAACATTTAAAAATAATAAATAAACAGACAGATAGATAAATAAATAAATAAATAAATAAAAGAGTTGTAATGAAAAGTCATCAATGATAGTATAATTCTAAATTTTTTTAATTTTATTTTTTTAGTTTACACCCAAATTAGCTAGCATATAATGCAACAATTCTAAATTTTTTTTTTTTAATTTTTTTTTTCAACGTTTATTTATTTTTGGGACAGAGAGAGACAGAGCATGAACAGGGGAGGGGCAGAGAGAGAGGGAGACACACAATCGGAAACAGACTCCAGGCTCCGAGCCATCAGCCCAGAGCCTGACGCGGGGCTCGAACTCACGGACCGCGAGATCGTGACCTGGCTGAAGTCGGATGCTTAACCGACTGCGCCACCCAGGCGCCCCTCTAAATTTTTTTTTAATGTTTATTCTAGAGAGAGAGAGAGAGAGAGACAGAGTGTGAGTGGAGGAAAGGCAGAGAGAGGGAGACACAGAATCCAAATCAGGCTCCAGGCTCCAAGCTATCAGCACACAGGCCAACGTGGGGCTCAAACCCATGAACTGCGAGATCATGACCTGGGCCGAAGTCAGACGCTTAACCAGCTGAGCCACCCAGGCACACCATACATACTTTTATTTATTTAAAAAAATTTTTTTACATTTATTTATTTTTTGAGAGACATAGAGAGACAGAACACAAGCAGGGGAGGAGCAGAGAGACAGGGGGAGACACAGAATCGGATGCAGACTCCAGGCTCCGAGCTGTCACCACAGAGCCCGAGGCGGGGCTCGAACCCACAAACCGTGAGGTCCTGACCTGAGCCAAAGTCGGACGCTTAACCGACTGAACCACCCAGGTGCCCCATACTTTTAAATCAGAATTATACCATCATTGTGGCACCTGGGTGGCTCAGTCAGGTAAGCGTCCGACTTCAGTTCAGGTCATGATCTCACAGTTCATGGGTTCGAGCCCCACGTCGGGCTCTGTGCTGACAGCTCAGAACATGGAGCCCACTTCGGATTCTGTGTCTCCCTCTCTCTGCCCCTAACCCACTTGCATTCTGTCTCTGTCTCTCTCAAAAATAAATAAACATTTTTTTAAAAATTATGTGTTTATGAGAAAATGTCATCCTTTACAGTCAAAATGGTAGGATAAAAGCTGTGGGGTCCAAAGGTCTCAGGCTTTCCCTAATTTTTTTCTCTTTTGTTTACCGTACTTTGGGTTTTTATTAACACAATTAACTAATGAGAAACATTTCTTTCAAGGTAAACTTAGTCAACTGTCCCATAAAAATCAGAAGACTTCTCTGATCTCTAACTGGATAATCAAAACCTATTTTTTAATTAAAAAAAAAAAGTTTAAGACCCACACCTACTTTTAGGTTCGTTTGCTGAGAGAAAAGACTAGAGGAACGCAGGGCTGTCAGCAGGTAAACCGGGCAGAATAGACAGGGGGCTGTGCAGAGCTCCCCAGGCACCCACTCAGCTACCGTTGCCTCCCCCCGCCACCCCCCCACCCCCAGACCGCCCCCCGGCAGCGCCATAGCTGTAGCCGCCAGTGGGCACCACCCTCCAGCCCTGGTCTCTCTCTCCCTCACCCCCACATCCAGTGGGTCAGGAAATCCCTATGGCTCCACCTTCAAGTTTATCCGGAACCCATTTGTATTCTAGCCTTAGCCTCCTTCCAGACTCCCCTGCTTCCCACCAGGCCTCCTACAGTCTTCTTTCAACACAACAGTCCCAGTGTCCCAGTTTCTTTTAAAAAAGAAAGTCAGACCCCCGCCATTGTGCTTTAAACACTACGGGGGGTGGGGTGTCTCTCAGAGTAGGAGCTGCACTCCTCTCAGGAGACACACAGGCCGCTATCTCTCTGAGCTCCTCTCCTTCCACTCCGGCCCCTCCTCCGGCCATCCCAGCTCCTGCTCCCTGGAGCAGGCCACACATGCAGCAGACTCAGGGCTAGGCACCAGGGGCTCCCCCTGCCCACCCCTCGAGCTAGGCCCTCCAATACCTGCTTACCAGACGCCCTCCCCTCTGTCAAGTCTTTGCCTGACTCTCATCTTCTCAACGAGGCCCTCATGACCACCCTATTTAAAACATCCTCTCCCCCTATGACCCTCTGCATTCCCAGTCCTCCTTCTCTCCTACTTTCTCTTTTGCTTTCCCGTGTTGATCAGATTTATGGTTTGTTGTGTGTCTGCATCACTAAAATATAAGCTGTACCAGGGCAGGAATTGTTCTGTTCACTGATGTGTTCCAGGCGCCTAGAATTGTGTCTGGCCCATGGTAGGCACTTGGTAAAAATTCGTTGAAATTGATCAGTTCTCATGCCATAGCAATGGGTAAATGATTTGAATTCGTCAGCTAAAAATACCCTACAGGGGCGCCCGGGTGGCTCAGTCGGTTGAGCATCTGACTCTCCATTTCGGCTCAGGTCATGACCCCATGGTTTGGGAGTTCAAGCCCCACATCCTCTGCACTGACAGTGCAGAACCTTCTTGCGATTCTCTCTCTCTCCCTCTCTCTCTCCCCTCCCCTGCTTGTGCTCTTTCTCTCTCAAAATAAATAAATAAACTTAAAAAAATTGTTTTTTCATGTTTATTTATTTTTGAGAGAGACAGAGCGCAAGCGGGGGAGGGGCAGAGAGAGAGAGGGAGACACAGAATCCGAAACAGGCTCCAGGCTCTAAGCTGTCAGCACAGAGCCTACCGCAGGGCTTGAACCCACAAACCGTGAGATTATGACCTGAGCTAAAGTCGGTGGCTTAACCGACTGAGCCACCCAGACGCCCCAGAAACTTTAAAAAAAAAAACACCCTATAAAACTATCTTTTACAAGGCAGCCAAAAAAAATAACAAAGCACATCATGGGGAATCGATTATGGCTGGCAACTATTATAAATCCGAAATGACTGTACGCATAATTAGAGTACCGGTCATCCCTCTGCCCTGCCACCCACGCCCTGAATTACCTGACCAAAGGCGGCCTGGCCTTGTCCGCATGAAAAACGCTGCTCCTTCCGCTTTGTCAGGTCTCAAGTTCATTTTGGAGTTAACAGCCTGCTTTATTTCAGATAGTGGCTTTCTTGAACAGTGCGTCTTTTTATTTTTTGCAAGTTTCTAATCAGCTCTTGGAGGATTTCAATGTTGGTTGTCTTGTGACCCAGCTGTTACTCGAAATTTCTGTACCTGAAGTTCTTAGTCAGTTTCAGCTTCTCACACCCTCGGTTTTCCTCTCTCTTGAATTCTTCTGCTTTGCTGGAGTTTCTCCAACATGTCAAAGCAACTCAAATGTTATTTGTTTGTTCCAGAAAGGGAGCACAGGCAGTAACCTTTCTGCGTCCTTCTCTGTCTGCCCGTGTCCCTCTTTGGTTCATGTCTAGAGTGTTGTCAAGTTTACATTCCAGGTGACTGCTGATGCCACAGAGGCCAGTCTTGGCCGCCACAACTTCCTTCATCGCTTGCTCAAGCTCCCTGTGCATCCCCCTCTCCCTGGCCCTCCCAGTGGCTGCGAAACTGGATAGAAACAGCTAAAGCCAGCTTTCTGAGATAGACGTTCTCTATGCTTGGAGGAAGTAGTGAGCAAATTCAGTGTGTGTCCATCCGATTATATTATGAACTCATCGGGATGTCTTGCCATCAAAGCCTACTGTGAAGAATTTTATAAAAACAAATCACCTACTGACTTGTCACTGGAGAACATCTAGGTTCTTATAAAGCAAGTTTGCCTAGAGCAAAAGATAAGTGAAATAGCCAGAAATATGGAGCATTGCTGCTTTCTATCAACGATCCAGAGGTAAAGGGGCTGTAGGAAGTCAAGAAGCAGGAAAAACTGATGCAGAGTTTCAGGAAAAGGGAGAAAAATTGAGAGACAACCTGGAGGTACCATTCAAGCCTCAGCTTAAAAGGAAATGAAAAAAAGAGGGGCGCATGGGTGGCTCAGTCTGCTAAGCGTCCAACTCTGGATTTCAGCTCAGGTCATGATCTCATGGTTCATGGGTTCAAGCCGCGCCCCCCTGCCCCGTCGAACTCCATGCTGATGGTGTGGAGCCTGCTTGGGATTCTCTTTGTCCCTCTCCCCCTTTCCCTGCCCCTCCCATGTGCTCACTTGCTCTCTCAGTCTCAAAAATAAAATAAAATAATCTTTCATTTAAAAAAATGAAATGAAAAAAGAAAAGAAAAAGTCGTCTGTTGTCTTGTAGCCGTTGATAGAATCGATACAAGGAATTCCGTGGGAGTCTTGGAAAATGGAAATAATGAATACCGTTTTCTGAATTAAGTTAGGACTCAGCACTATTCAAAATCTCTGGTCTTGGGGACGTACATGCATAAAATACCAAGCATTTATTTAATCAGGGAAGGGTTAAAACTCTCAAAAACACAAACAACAAATCATTTCCGGAAGGTCACACCTCATCTCTTGATTCCTTGTTTGCATTTGGGGAAACGTCCGATAACCCCACATTCCATGGACAAGGTCTTCAGAGCAACAGGGGAACAAGATGATTAGAAACCCTCTTTCAGGGGGCACCTGGGTGGCTCAGTTAAGCATCGACTTCGGCTCAGGTCATGATATCACGGTTTGTGGGTTTGAGCCCCGTGTCAGGCTCTGTGCTGACAGCTCAGAGCCTGGACCCTGCTTCGGATTCTGTGTCTCCCTCTCTATCTGCTCCTCCCCCACTCATGCTCTGTCTCTCCCTCTCAAAAATAAATAAACATTAAAAAAATATCAAAAGAAAGAAAGAAAGAAAGAAAGAAAGAAGAAAGAAAGAAAGAAAGAAAGAAAGAAAGAAAGAAAGAAAGAAACGCTCTTTCAGGCTGGCTGAACAAGGAGGAGCTCTTTTACCCTTTTTTTTTTCTTTCCTGGCAGAGTCCTGGGCAGCCACAGGCCCACAGCACCCTCTGCTGTTGAGTTGCAAAGGACGGTGCCTGGGTGTTAGGATGAAGACAGCTAACGGATTCTGGTCCTGGGCAAGAAGCAAATTACGAGAGCAGAAAAAATTCAAAATTAGTTTCCATGCAAAACCTCAGGATGAGTTCATCTTGCTGGTAACAGAGCAAAGGCTAAGCAAAATAAAACCGGGCAGCTGAACTTTTCCAGCGAGGCAGCTTTTCAGCCTTTTCCAAGCGGAGTGGAAAGCCCAAATTCACCCACACCAA
This sequence comes from Lynx canadensis, assembly GCF_007474595.2. Classification (NCBI taxonomy): domain Eukaryota; kingdom Metazoa; phylum Chordata; class Mammalia; order Carnivora; family Felidae; genus Lynx; species Lynx canadensis. Next base: position 40,757,973 of record NC_044316.2, read on the forward strand.
GGCTCCAAAACAGGAAAAATACACCTTTTCTAGTGTCGTTTGCGAAGCGCATGTAATACTGTCTCCATAGAGGTTGAGCCCAGAGTAACAGGGAGGGGGAGACCAACAGGCTTAGAATTGCATGTAGGGATTTAGGAGCTTATCTTCTGGACCCCAAAAGAATAACCCCCTAGTTTTTCAGTCCTGGCACTATAATGTACGTGCAGGCCCTAAGAGAGGTAAAATAGAGGCTACGTGGCAACGTTATAATGAAAGGTTTTCACTTCTATTTGTAGATTGCTTAATTGATCCTTTTTCCTTGCCAAAGGCACCAGACAGCCTTCAGATCCTTAAATGCTCCCATCTTAAAATCATTTATTTAACCATGAGAGAGATACTAGTTTGTAAGCAAAAAGATATTCATCATATACATAAAGCTGTGTCTTTTAAAGTATATTCGCAGACTCAGAGAGGCCAAGCAGCATGGTGGTTAGGCAGGCTGCCGGTTCAAAATGCGCCCTGTCCTTTACTACCTGAGTGACCTCAGGCAAGCTCCTTACCTCTCTGCGTCTCTGTATCCTCACCTGTAAAAGGGGGATAACAATAGGATATATCTCCTGGAGTTGTTATGAGACTTGAGTGAGTTATTTACAAACTGCTTCGCACCATGTCTGGCAGAACTAGGTAAGTACAGGTTTAATACCAATCAATAAGTAAACAATACCAAACAATAGAAAATTAAAAGTGCGTGGTGGCACTGAAGACTGCTTTTCAATACATGTAATTGCAATCAGCAGAGTTTTTTTTTTAATTTTTTTAACGTTTATTTATTTTTGAGACAGAGAGAGACAAAGCATGAACGGCAGAGGAGCAGAGAGAGAGGGAGACACAGAATCGGAAGCAGGCTCCAGGCTCTGGGCCATCAGCCCAGAGCCCGACGCGGGGCTCGAACTCACGGACCGTGAGATCGTGACCTGAGCTGAAGTCGGACGCTTAACCGACTGAGCCACCCAGGCGCCCCAGCAGCAGAGTTTTTTTTATCAAGCGAGCCTTCCCTGTGCTCATGAGGCCTTCAATGGTGATGTCTTTGTCACCCTCTTTCTGCTTAGGGTGCAACACAGGGTTTAGCTTCCGCTAGTGGGGAGAAAGGTGGCCTCTTGGGGTCAGAAAAAATGGCCCAGCAGTGATGGGGAGAGGTCCATTTGGATGCAGAAGGAAAACGAGCTTCATGTCTTATTTTTTGCCTCCTTATAACGGTCAGGTGAAAGGCATCCAAAATACAGAGGGCTCAGCAATGAATCCAGCAGCCTCTTCAAGACCCTGGTCACCTTCTGGGGCTAGGGGACAATTTGCAGCTCCAGAATTTCTTTTCAATTTATTTTTATTTTTTAGAATTTAATTATTTATTTATAGACAGACAGAGAGAGAGAGAGAGAGAGAGAGAGAACACGCATACGTGAGCAGGGGAGAAGGGCAGAGGGAAAGGGAGAGAGAATCTTAAGTAGGCTCCCTGTTCAGTGTGCAGCCAGACATGGGATGGGGCTCAGTCATGACCTGAGCCGAAATCAGGAGTCTGACACTCAACCGACTGAGCCAGCACCAGAATTTCTATCAAGGGGCTCAACAATGGCCATCTGGTGGGAAGGGAAACCAGCAGAGTTGTCAAAACAAACTGGTTTTGTGTGCCTAAAGCGGCACACCGCTTTATTTGCGGTGCCATGGATGCTGGCGATCATGGGGGCCTACGTTCTCCCCGGGCCTCCCCTGTCACTGCCATGACCCTTCCCTGCTCCCCTCGCCCACATTACCCTGTTTTACTTTGCCCTGTTCTTTTCCTTGGTGACTTAACAGAGTGTATAATTTTACATTTATTTGCTCGTCTCTTTCCTGTCTGTCTCCTCCATGGCAGTAAATGCCGTAAGCACAGTGACCACATCTGTTATTTACCAGTGTGACCCAGTTCTTACATCAGTTTCTGGCACACGTTACCTTTTCAGTAAGTATCTGTGGAATACATGGACAAATGAATTCTGTGGTTGTTTGTCATATGCACCAGTTAACAACAACAAAAACAAGTTAGATGACATGAAAGGAAAAGGGAGGGAACGTTCACAGAAGAAAATGTTGATTCCTCCCTTATTTCTGAAAACCTTGGCTTTGAGGTTGGTATCTGAGGACTAGCAGGGATATTGACCAGCAAGCCTTGATTGCAGGTTGCTTCTGCAGGGAGTTTATGAAAGGGCAAAAGAGAGAGAAGTCTGTCCCAACGAGAGCCTCTTTGCTCTGGACATGGGCCCCGCTCTTGTTCCTTAAAGTTGAGAGTCTGGCTCTCTGCCGGCGGTAGTCTGCACAGAAGGTGCAGACCTTTCTGGAAAAAGAGGGAAATTTCTCCGTCACTCTTTCCCGAATAGCCTTGGTTGCCCTCCACCTAAGGTGCTTTAGTCATAGTTTGGATCTAATTCAGGAAAAGAACCAGAGATGCAAGCTTTATGCAAAAGAGTTTTTCATTAGGGCCTGTAGAGCCGTCTGTTTTCCCTGTGAGGCCCAGGACTTTAAGTTCTTAAGGAAAAGACCTGGCATTCTAGCGTAGCTTAGCTGACTCACTGGTTTCCACTCAGGACATTTAGGCACGCTGCCTTCTTAAATTCAGTCTGCCTCCTGCTCTGTGTCCATCTCTTATCTGACATCTTTTGTTTCCCATACTAACATCAGACCCAATACCTATACATGCACCTGCAGGCACACGGGAGACCCTCGCCTTGGTGCGAGCCACAGTATCAAAGGTCTTCAGCAATTCATGGGCACTTAAGTCATAAAACTTAAGAGGAAGGAGCCCCTTCTCATGATTTCTATGCTGTAAAAGTGGGTTACAACAATGTTCCTGAATATATAATCTATGTGTGTATGTGTACATTAAACTCTATCACATTTTGTGATTAATAAAATACCTATTGTTCTGCTTGTGCTCATTTAATGTTACTCTAATAAATGATTAAACTCATTCTGCTTCATTTTTGGGTGAACCTCACAAATGACAATCGACCCTGTATTTTTCATATTTCAAGAAGTTCCTTCTTTCTTAGGTGCTGTGTTCACATCCCTATTTTGAAGTCAAGAAACTAAAGCTCAGGGAGAGTCTCAGCAGGGAGACCATCCTGGTTTGCGACTGTGGTTCTAGTGTCACGTGTGGAGCACCCCCTTCACCCTTTGAGGTATCTGAGTTTGGGTAATAAATTATATGGTTATCTTGGGTCCTTGTGAGCAGAACGCACATGAGCGATGGCAATCAAGGTTGGCCTCCAGTCCACTGCTCTCGTATCACACCCTGATGAAGCAGAAACAGAGGACAAAGGGAGATCTCACACACACACGAAATAAAATTGAAATGGGTCTCTGTTGGGGCACCTGTGTGGCTTAGCCAGTTAAATGTCCGACTTTGGCTCAGGTCATGATCTCGAATTCTGCGGATTCAAACCCTGTGTAGGTCTCTGTGCTGACAGCTCAGAGCCTGGAGCCTGCTTTGGATTCTGTCTCCCTCTCTGTGTCCCTCCCTCACTTGCACTCTCTCCCTCAAAAATAAAAAACATTAAAAAAAAAAATGGATCTCTGGGGCGCCTGGGTGGTTCAGTCGGTTGAGTGTCTGACTTTGGCTCAGGTCATGATCCTACAGCTCGTGAGTTTGAGTCCCCCATCGTCAGGCTCTGTGCTGACAGCTCAGAGCCTGGAGCCTGCTTCAGATTCTGTGTCTCCCTCTCTCTCTGCCCCTCCCCTGCTCACACTGTGTCCCTCTCCCTCAAAAATAAACAAACATTAAGTTTAAAAATAAATAAAATAATCACTTTCTTTTTTTCTGGTTTTACCACCCATGGGTGCACAAAGCCAGGACTTCTACTCGGGTCTATGAACTCCAATGTCTTTGTTCTTAACTTCGAGATACTTCCTCTTGTCCTAACAGTTGCTGAAAGATTGGTTTAAATCCTCCACCAAGCATGGATTTGTGTTTCTTCTTTTAGCTGTCAACTTCTGCTTTACATATTTTGAGGCCGTTATTAGATGCAAATTTAGAATACTTTGTCTTCCTTTTATCATTACGTATCCCTCTTGATCTCTAACAGTGATTCTGAAAGTCTCAATAATATGACACCAGGGGTGCCTGGATGGCTCAGTCAGTTAAGCGTCCGACTCTTGATTTCGGCTCAGGTCCTGATCTCGCAGTTAGTGGAATTGAGCCCCACGACGGGCTTTGTGCTGACAGTGAGGAACCTGCTTGGGATCTCTCTCAAAATCCATAAACATTAAAATAATAATAATGTGACACAAGCTCTCTTTGGGTTAGTCTTCCGGGATACCTTTTTCTATCTCTTTTCTGTCTCAGTAACACACTTAGAGCATCTTTCTACTATATTTGTGTGGCCTCTTGACCTATTTGCAAAGTCATTGATACTTTTTAGTTCTAAAACACAGGAATAGGAAAATAAGGAAAAAAAAAAAAGAAAACGAGGAGATATGATTGAATCTAAGCCCTAGGTTGAACCTCCAGACTGACTCGCCCTCCCCTAGACAGTCACATTTCCACAGGAAGAAAGGTTGCAGCTGCTCTTTAGAGAAATTAGTACACTTCCTCAACATAATGCTCCCTTGTGGAGGTTATGACTAACAGGGGCCAAATTAGAAAGCTGTTTATTCACAGATACTCATCGCGTAAACACACCAGAGAATACTGAATAAATCAGTCATATGCATGTGGTACCATAACCATTCCAAGTCAAGCTATTTTATTGTCCAAGAGACTCTGTGGTCACAGGAGGCCCGTTCTCAACAGCAGGAGCCCCAGGGAAGTGTCCAGATCCTCACTCCTCAGCACTCTGAGTGCTGATGTAGTCCTGGAGAAGCGCCTGCACCTCTGCCCGCCGGCTCATCTTGGTGGCCTTGCCCTGGAAGCGGCCTTTCTTCCCGGCCCCTTTGCCTTCCAGGACCTCAGCCACCCTGGGGAGCAGAGAGACATTCAGGCAGGAAGTCTTCAAGGGAAAGGCCACAGAAAAACCAAGGGCAGCTCAGAGTCCTTCCCCACAGCCAGGGCCGAGGGGAAAGGAAGATGGCTTCTAGAAACCCTTCTTAAAAATACTTGCACATATGCAGATATATGGACCATGTTTATTGTAAAAGTGAAGAACTTGGGGAACAAAAAACGAACTAGTATTTGTTGTTCTACATATTTTTTTAAAAGCCGTGAATAACTGGATACAACAGAAGAGTCTAGAAATGGGAGGCTAGATAAATTATGGCAACACTCCTGGGAGTGTCCACTAGGGGTAAGGGGCTGTGACAAAAGTCTGTGGGGAGAGCAGCAGTGAAGCAAGCTGGGAGGGTGAGAGAGAAGGGAGGGGAATGTGGACAGAGGGACAAGCCTGTCCTGTCTGAAGCAGGCAGTCACCACCCAGTTCCTCACAGCTATTGCCATGTGGCCCAGTGTTGCCAGAGCATGCCTTTCCTTTCCTTTTTGAGAAATGCTAGAACTCTACATTTTTATGTATAAATCTCCTAGTTTTAAATGTAACAACTAACTTTGAAATTTTAAAATAAGGTGCCTGAGTGGCTCAGTCGGTTTAAGCGTCTGACTCTTGATCTCAGCTCAGGTCCGGACCTCAGGGCCCCGAGCTCCTGGCCTGTGCTGGGCTCCATGCTGGGCATGGAGCCTACTTAAAAAAAATAAAATAAAAAATTTAAAAATAGTAAACAGCCCAAACTAATCTGTAGGCCACATCTGGCTGCCTGTCAGGAACCTCTGCTTTAATTGCTTATGTTTTCCTTTGAAAACTCATCAGAGCCAATCAGGACTTTGAAACCCTAAACACCAGAAAGAACAGGGGATACTACACTCTGTATCTAATTTAAAGTGAGAAAATACAGGGGCACCTGGGTGGCTCAGTTGGTTAAGTGTCCTAGACTCTTGATTTTGGCTAAGGTCATGATCTCACAGTTGGTGAGATCGAGCCCCAAGTCGGGCTCTGCACTCACTGCACAGAGCCTGCTTGGGATTCTCTCTCTCCCCCTCCCTGCCCCTCCCCCGCTCAAGTGCCATGCTTGCTCTCTCTGAAAATAAGTAATGTTTTTTTTTTAAACATTGAAAAACAAAGTAAGAAAATATAAGCAATGAGGGTAAAGAAATTCAACAAAGTTCTAATTTTCCCATGAGAATTACATCAATGCTGATTTTTATTTAGTCTTAAAATCCTAATCTCTTCTCCAGAATAGTTGTCTGTGTCTCTGCTTTGCTGGTGCCTTAGTCACCTGTTTTATTGGCCTAGTGATAATATAGCACCTGAATTCGTGCGTCTTTTATGTTATCTCAATTTCTAAAAGAAAAAACAGAAAAGCATAGGAGATTTGGAGCAAAAAAGACCTAGGTTTGAGTCTCAGTTCTACCAACTGTGAGATCTCAGGCACATGATATGTAGTCCCTCGTCTGTAAAATTAGGAATGACTGTGGTGATAATTGTTCCTGCTCAGCCCACCTCATATGCCTGTGATGTGAATCAAAATGAGATCACAGATGTGGTGGCCCTCTTTGTGGGTCAAGGGCTCTACTAGCAGGTTAGTGCAGACAGTCCACAGATTACCTGGGCCCAGGTTTCCACGGCTTCAGCTGGCCCTGCCAGTAAGAAGAGCCCAGCACCTTTCTCATCACCCACAGTTAAGAACAGGAGGGTCTCCTAGGAGGTAAGATAAGAGAAGTCCTGATACTTGAGAAGTAGGGTCAATCCCCCTAAATGCTGCCCTCTCCTCACTCTCAAGATCAGAACTTTTGCCCTTAACCATGAGTGATGTTCCTGATGAGAGATAATGCAGCCCCCTATGCTCTGGCCCACCAGGGCCAAGAAACTTTTTTGAGAATGACTATAGGAACTTAGGTTAAACATTAAGAAGAAGGCAGAAGGCTGCTGACCATGGCCAGGCACTAAATGCCTTTTGTGACCTGACTCCCATCAACTTTTGCAGCCTGCCACCGCTTTCCTCACACAGCCTGCGCCTGCCACTGCCTAAAGCTGCCTGTCTCCCTCTGCCTGTCTCCTTTGCTTCCTCATCTGACGACCCTAGGCAGGTTCTGCAGGCCCCTCCCCTGGGGGGCTCCCCACTCTTTCACGTAACATGTTGTTCACTTGCAGCATTCACCACCCGAAATTAGAAATGTCACCATACAGTACATTTGCCTCCCAGACTGGAGAGTGAGCTCCTTGAGAATCAGTATACTTTACACAGGACTATAAAAAGAGACATGTACACTGTTTGGCCCGGGGCAGGTACCCCAAAGAGTGTTTTGGAGGTAAATGCAAAGAGAGACCTGGAAATCATGAAGTTGCAGACTACCAGGATGGCATCGGAAGCCAGAGGAGAAGGAAAATGGAAAGGATGGCCTCCAAAGGGCCTAGCCAGCCCCATCACTTCTAAAACCAGGCCCTTGGCACATATAAATGTGGGTGGCTTGGAAGAGTTTCAGCTCTGATAAAAGGAACTCAGAAGCTGGTAAATATTGCAGCCCCAGAGAGGTCACTATCACAGATCTCACAGCTAGTGCTAAAAAAAAAAACAAAAAAAAACAGTACTGAATAAATTTCAATTCCCTACTCTTCATGCATTCACGGGAGGGACTTCAGCTAAACTAATGCCCCTCACTTAGGTCTCTACCCAGGAGAGATCAAGAATCTCATGCTCCTCTTACCTCTGACCCAATCTCATTGGCAATGATATTCATGAACTCAGAATCCCCCTCCTTCCTACAACAAAGGACACAGACGTCAGATCCAGCTTGGAGCAGGAGATGGGAAACTGCAGGAAGCCCCTCTCCTCCTCATAAGGCTGGCCTTGCAGCAGCTGTCTGTGCAAAGTCCCAGACTCTCTCAGCAAAGACAGAGAGTGCTGGCTGAGAGCCAGCAACATGTCCTTCTCGGCAGTTTATAGCATGCTTTGTATTTATTTCTGTCTCCCTTCAACAAGATCGGTCAGGTAAGGAGACATCTGTTAGATGGTGAAGGAGGTGAGGAAGGTGGTGATGAAAGTTACAGTGTTACTATGAAGATGCTCTTATAGAACCCAGGAAATCTGGAAGGTAACACATCCCCTCAGGTCTGCTCAGCCTGAGAAAGCAGTGAGTGACCCACCTCCCACTAGGCACTGCACCAGGGGAGAGGCTGAGCCCCAAGGCCAGCAGCCCCATACCCTGTGTCTCACCTATGTAACGTGACCACACCTCCCCAGTCCCGGGCTGTTCCCGCAGGCTGTGGGCAATTGTGCACGGCCAGGTCTCTGAGCAGATTCAGGTTGTTCTGCAACAGATGCCAGAACTCAACAGACAGAAGGAGTAACAGGGGAGCTCACCATCTTCGCCCCACTTCATTCCCCCTCACGCTGGCTCTGATGAACTACACAACTGGTGAGGCCCTCTCCAACCTCGATGGAATAAATCACCTTCTGCAAGAGCTTGGTAGAGTTCTGTAGCTTCTTCACTGCTTCCACGTGATCCTCTGCTCCACACCTGCAAGAGAAAGGTGTGTGGTCACCTGCCCGGCTTCCCAAACTGCTTTGGGATGAGGTGTATATCCATGATGCCCTTCTTTCTTAAAAAAAAAAAATTTTTTTAACGTTACTTATTTCTGAGAGAGAGACAGAGGACAGAGAATGTGAGCAGGGAAGGGGCAGACAGAAAGGGAGACACAGAATCCGAAGCAGGCTCCAAGCTCTGAGCTGTCAGCACAGAGCCTGACGCGGGGCTCGAACTCACAGTCCATGAGATCATGACCTGAGCTGACGTCAGACACCTAACCGACTGAACCACCCAGGTGCCCCACCATGATGCCCTTCTTGATAGTCTCCCTCCAGATGGGGACCTGGGGACCTTCCAAGGAGGCCGTCTAAGCAACTGACGAAGAAGATATAAAGGAATAAATCATTTTACGTGGGTCTGACTTACCATCCAAAGTGCTTCATCACTTATGATTGCATCTTACCCCCAACCCCGTCCGCCCCGAGATAAAGAGAGGAACTGTCTACCCCACAGTAGGAGCTGAACTTGGGGTGGCCAGGACCTGAGACATGGGGCAGCAGGGGGCATACTTAAGCAGCGTGGTCAGTGCTTTTTCAGTTCCGTGGCTTCTCTCCATCACTTCAGCCACCCGGTTCCCAGCCAGAAATGCCAGGTTGGTTTTGTTCTTTTTCCCCTTCTCGGTGCCCAGAATTTTAATGACCTACATGAGGCAAGGGAGTAACACAAGCACAGGTATAAACTGAAGCGGGTGCCAGAGCCGAGGGGAGGAGATCCCTAGACCTGTGCCCCAGCTGGGAAGCACTGAAGGAGTGACTTCAGCCGGGCCTCCTCAGCTGTCCCCCTCGATCGCTCTCAGCCCTCTCGTGATCCCCACTTCCCTAACACCCTCTCTCCCAACCACTCAAGAGCCCTTCTTTACCCACCTGAAGGTCACTGAGATTGCTCACATGGGTCCCACAGCACATGTTGGAATCAATGCTCTCGATGGTAACAATCGAACGGGCCCAGCATGATCGTCGGGCAAACCCCTGCCCTCACACTGGAACCAGCAGAGGGAGAAGGGCTGTCTGAATTTTGATGACGGGCCTTGGAGGGCCATTCTACAGACGCTGCCGCACTGGCTCTCATCTCACCTGCTCCACCTCAGGGTCATCCAGGCTCAGCTCTCGCACATTCACAGGCAGGCGGTCTCTGTTTTTTCATTGACGCTCTGCTCAATGGCAGCCACCTGCTCTGCAGTCACAGAGGGGCTGTCCAGCTCAATCACACTCCGGAGCCGCCCTAACTCCCTGCCAGAAGAAGTGCGGCAGTCACAGGGTGCTGATGATGACAGTAAGAATATAACAAAGTCTACAAAGAATGTCCACATAAATTATCTTATTTAATCCTCACAAAAACCCTCCAAGGTAGAGACTGTCAGTCATTTCCTTTTTCATGGGTGAGGAGTAGGAAGGAACGTGATCAAGATCATGCAGCCAGAATTCACCCCCTGGCTCTCTGGGCTCCAAACTCCATGTTCTTTCCTTCTCACATCCTCATGCTTCCCCTGAGACACACAAGGTCACCCACCACCCCCACCCTAAGGGGAACAGGAGAACACAGCAGATTTTGAACCCTATCCTTTCTTTTATCCTCCTACCCCGACCCATTACTGACTGGGAGAGGAGCTGCCAGTCTGGGACCTGCAACCTATGGTTAGTCTTAGGTCCCCTGCTCACCAGGATGTGGTCTTCAACCCAAACAGATGGTCAGCAACTGCTGTGATGAGATGCTGCCCTGAGCGGAGAGAGCAAGAGACAGGGTAGAGTCAGAAGTGCAGCCAGCCACATGTTCCCTAATATCATCACAGAGATTCTCCCCGTGGAAGACCTGCCGGGTACTGGCTAATAATACTCTTATCAGATATTTTACTGAAAATCCTCACGAGAACCCTGCAAAAAGCTCTATGATGCCGTTTCACAAATGACCTCTATCAGGCGTCTGGGGGAAAGACAATGAGAGCTGGGACCAGGATGACTGTGCTAACAGTGGAAGGAAGTGGAGAGATGTTCAGAAGATAAACTGCCAGGACTCAGTGGTTGGCTCTCCCCAAGAGGTGTCTGCACTGACTTTCAGGATTTGAGCAACCAGGTGGATGTTCACGAACACCTGGTCTGGGGGAGGAAATGCCTATTTAAGTCCATTTTGAACACATTGAATTTAAAGAGCCTAGGATATCCAGGTAAAGCCAAAAGTGGGAGGTTGGTAAAACTCAAATCCAGAGGTTATTCTAATACTTTTACTTTAATTGTTCACATTGTTATAACATTTATCACTACTGTCTGAAATGGAGCTGATTCTGATTACATCTGTCCTTCCAAAAGGTAACCCCCAGAGAACCCAAAGATGTCCCAATCATTATGGCATTCCCATCCATGGCAACAGCCCCTCCTGCAGATCCCCAGGCCGCCCGCCTACCTGAATGCTGCTGCATGTGGTCAAACCTTCGCTCCCAGTCCACCCGGACCTGGACCGCAGTCCCTGGGGCCAGGGCTGTCTGTGTGAAATGATCAGCCTGAGCCCCGCGGCGGGTCACTCGCAACACAGAGATGTCATTGATCGTACCGTGGTCATCAGGCTGGGGAAAGAAGTAAACTAATCAGCGGTGGGAGACAGAGCTCACCTTAACTCCTGGATACAAAGACCCTCTAGGGAATGTATGTAAGGAACACACCCAGAATCTGAGATTCCCTAAGGGACAAGAAGCACTGTCCGGTGAGGTGGTCCACTTTGTTCTGTGAGGGGATTCTATTCTCTTCACTCTGAACACCCATATATTTTGTTCTTGAGAACAAAACAGCAGACTTAAAACAGAGATTATAACTACGAAAACAAAGATTTTAGTAAAACCCAAAGAAATGTAATCGTCACTCTCACTGCCTTTAGATTCTTATCTTCCAAGAGTTTCTAAAATGGTTTGATTTTCTTTCCATCCTCTGCACTCTTACTAGAATTAGATACAAAAATTCACTCATTTTAAGGACGCCTGGCTGGATCAGTCAGTGGAGCATGCGACTCTTGATCTCCAGGTCATGAGTTCAAGCTCCATGTTGGGTGTAGAGATTACTTAAAAAAAATAAAGAACAGGGGCGCCTGGGTGGCGCAGTCGGTTAAGCGTCCGACTTCAGCCAGGTCACGATCTCAAGGTCCGGGAGTTCGAGCCCCGCGTCAGGCTCTGGGCTGATGGCTCAGAGCCTGGAGCCTGTTTCCGATTCTGTGTCTCCCTCTCTCTCTGCCCCTCCCCCGTTCATGCTCTGTCTCTCTCTGTCCGAAAAATAAAAATAAACGTTGAAAAAAAAATTTAAAAAAAAAAAATAATAATAAAGAACAAAAACATTCATTCACTTAAAAAAATATCTAGTGCCACCTGCTTACAAGATCTGGCCATGACCCCAGAATACAATATAAACAAACAAAGCCCCTCATGGATCTTAAGCGTCTGGAAAAAAAATACAGACACCACACAGGTCACTGCATATGATCTACAACCGCTATAAAAAAGTACACCGTTCTAGAGAGTTCACAGGAAAAAGACCTAATAGTCTCAAGGAATTAGGGAAGAAACGATACAATGAGTCTTTCTATAGTTGCCTGAGGTTACAGTCTTCCTTCAGCAAAAACCCCTGTAATAATGACGCTGATATGAAATTGGAACTTTCTCGCTATCAAGTTTACTGACCATGTTCTCTCGTTTCACTTCTTTGCCTAAGTCTTTGTCACCACAGCTTCTTGGATGAAGTCCACACACCTTAACACATCCTTCAAGTTCCTCTGAACTGACCCCAACTGACCTTTCCAAGGTCACCTCCAGCCTGTCATCAACACACCCATAGGCTCCACTATATTAGACTACTTGCCTTTAACTAGACTTGTCGGATTCCTTCAGCCTTCCCTGCTTTGTCTGTGCTATTATCCCTGCTGGAAAAAAGCCTCTCCCATAATGCCCACCTTTTTGCTGTTATTACTCTCCTTTCTCCAGTTCATGTTGGACCTTGTCCCTATCCCATCACAGCACAAATAAGCCTGTCCTCTGTTGTGCTCCCTCAAGGGAGCATTTCCAGTCCCTGTCAAACACCCTAAGCTAATTCCTAATTCCTTTGCACTTGTCTTCTCGCTGCCTGGAATACTTGCTCCTTTCCCACAAACACCATTAGGTAACTGCAATGGTTTACCCACTCCCTTCACTTAGGTCTGTACTGAATAACTTCCCCCCTACTTAGGAGAACATCCCATGACTGTCTTTCTCTCAAGCTTTAATTTTCTTTAGAGCACTTACCAAACCAAGCCCTCTATTTTATCTATTCACCATTTGTCTGTCTTCTCCGATAATATTCTCTGTATGTAGAGATACTGTCTTGTTCACCCCTTATCCTCAGAACCTGGAGTAAGTACCCAGGATATGTTATGACCCATTAAGTATGCATTGGTAAGTATCTGTTGAATGAACAAACGAGCTGAATTGAACTAACTTCCATCTGTATTCATCACGGCTGGGGCAGAGGAGCAAGAGGGCATTTCCTGAGCAGAAAGGAATGAGGGGCTTCCTGGGAGCGGGTCGGGGTGAGGCGCGGGCCTGGTACCTGTCCCCCGCCCTCGGGAAAAGCAGCGTGTCTTCCAGCACTACTTGGAAGCCACTCAGCACTTCCTTCTTGCCGTTGCTTCCTTCGGTCTGTAGCTCCGCGGGACGGCAGGAGACCACGGTGGTGTGTGAACTGCACAGAGAGGGACACAGAATAAGGCGAACCCCAGCCCTCAAGACACCGGTACTGAGTCTCTCCCCGCGCCCCTGCACGCGGCTCCATCTTCCCGCACCACCCCATCCGCCCGGCAGCTGCAGGTGCCTCGCCCAGCCGCCGCACCTCGCGGGCATAGCTTCCCGCTGACACCGGAACGCCATCGCCGCTGTCTCCCGACGCGGAGAGACGCGGAACCCTCGCACACTGGACAGCCCGCGGGCGGAAGGAGAGCCGTGCGGGACAATCTTCACTGAGAGCGCGTCTCCGCGCAGAAGCACGAGGACAAGGGACGGGGTGTGGCTTGGACAAATTTACCGAAAACGCGATTTGCAGACGTTCCGGGGCGCCTAGCAACTGTTTGAAGACTTTGGAAAGGACCTGAAAACAAATAAACTGCGCTCGGCCGGGACTTGTCAAGGCACTTAGTTCAGCCTCCCGCAGTCTCGGCTGGGGAAACGAGGTTGGGGCGGCGGGTACTGACATGGATACAGGGCACTGCTGCCCAGTAGAAATTAGTGCAAGCCATATACGCTAATGTTTCATTGAAACCAACAGATCCAGAATATTATGTCATTTGTCAGAATATTATGTCAGTGTAAAATTAAGTGAGATTTTTTTTCTGCACAAAATTTTCAAAAGCTGATGTGTATTTATGCTTATAGCACATCTCAGCTTGTACTAGCCACATCTCGGTACTCAATAATCACGCACTCAATACCACATGTGACTAGTGTTACCTAACTGGACAGGGTAGAAAAGAAAGGCCAAAAGAAATTAACAAACTGTAATCAGCGCCTTAAAACGTTAAACAGATTAAATGTTAGAATTAACTTCCTGCTTTCTTAAATCAAATAATAAAAAGCTTGAAGACGCCAGGTGTATCAGAATTTAGGATTTTTTCAGATTTTAGGCAGTAATGCAGAGCATACCCACCATGTGTTTTTATGTAATGTATGTATGTGTTATGAACCCCATGTGTTCCATTTGGAATTCTGGAGCAACACACATGTCATCCAAAGCATAATATTTATGCTGAGAAATAAATGCACTAAATAGAATAAACGAATACTATAAATAGCTTCACATCATTTTAGGTCAGGTTTTGCTGTCAAATGAGTTTTGCTGTCAATTTTTTTAAGTGGGTTTTCAGATTTTTTCTCGTTTTCAGAATTGTGGATAAGGGAGGGACATATGCTATAGAAGTTCAAGTCCCAACTCTGCCACGTATTGTTACCGTTCAATCACCTATGAAGAAACCTAATTATAAGGTTGATATGAGGTTCAAATTTTTTATTAAGATAATATATAAAGACTTAGTAAATTGTACAGCATGATACAAGTACAACTTTGTATTATCAGACTTTTTAAAAAGCTTAAGAAGTAATGTCAATAGCAAAATGGGCAAAAGGTATGGACAGAGCACCTTAAAAGAAATACCAATCACTAATAAAAATAAACCATGAACAATCTTATAATTAAAAGTAAATTAAGTCAAGTACAATTTTTATCTTTGTGAGTATCTAAAGGTTTTGAAGAACGGGCCACTCTGTTGGTGGGAGCAGGAATGGGTCCAGTTTAGCTAAGAGCAACTTGGGCAACAGCTATCAAAACGTTTAAATGTACTACTATTTGACCTAGCAATTCCACTTCTAGGAATTTACCCTACAGATATTCTTGCCAAACATATAAAGATCTATTTTTGAATCCTTTTGCAGCATTGTTTGAAAACTGAAAAAGACTAACAACAACCTAAATGTCCCTCAGTGAGGAATCAGTTACATTGTGGAAAGTATATTTAGTTGAATACCATGTAGCCATGAAAAGAGTTAGATCTATACACCAACTTGGAAACCCCAATATATTTAAGTTTAAACAAGCAGGGTTTAAATGTACATAGTATGATTTCAATTGTGTACACACACTGCATTTGCTTATAGGTCTATTAAGTTTTAAAAAAAAATTGTATATTTTTTTTTAATTTTTTTTTCAACGTTTATTTATTTTTGGGACAGAGAGAGACAGAGCATGAATGGGGAGGGGCAGAGAGAGAGGGAGACACAGAATCGGAAACAGGCTCCAGGCTCTGAGCCATCAGCCCAGAGCCTGACGCGGGGCTCGAACTCCCGGACCTTGAGATCGTGACCTGGCTGAAGTCGGACGCCTAACCGACTGCGCCACCCAGGCGCCCCTATATTTTTGAGAGAGAGAGAAAGACAGAGCACAAGTGGGGGAGGGGCAGAGAGAGAGGGAGACACAGAATCCAAAGCAGGCTCCAGGCTCTGAGCTGTCGGCACGATGTGGGGCTTGAACCCACGAACCGTGAGATCGTGACCTGAGCGGAAGTCAGTTGCTTAACCAACTGAGCCACCCAGGCGCCCCAAGATTTAATATATATTATCCTATATGTAAGTAACTGCATGTTTTGTTTCATATGTATTGTTTATATATCAGCTAACTAGATAATACAATATGATTACTAAGCTATAAGTATAATGCAAGTTATGTGTACAGTGTATATACATATAGATATATCAATTTATCAGAGAAACTATTAACAGTAGTACCTCTCTTAAAGGAGTACAAATTCAACTTTAAATTTTATACCCTTCTATACTATTTAATTTTTAAACTGTATCTATATATGATTGACATAAACTTTTGAAGTTTAATTTTTTAAACAAATCTCAGTACTTTACCATGAGTTCAAGGGCAAAGTGTGGGTACGGCATTTTTCTAAGTCACAGTTTAAGTACACATTAGGCACTCAAAAAATGTTGTGGATGAATGGGGTAGATAATGGATGGAAGAGCAAACAGATATAGGCATTAACTAATGTAACAATTAGCTGTTAAAGTGCAAAGAAATTTCTGGATTATGCAGGAAGCTGAGGTGGGTTTCTGGCTAGTTCTAGGGGTGGCAGAATTTACATGGTTCTAGGGGTATAGAGAAGGCTGGTGTCTGGTCTGAGAATAAGCATTGATCTAGGCATGGGGAAGTCCCATGTAGGTCACAAGCCTACTCCCAAGATCTTTCTGTTTCCAATCTCAACAGTGAGGACCAGGATCTGCAACACCCACCCCCCCTTGAGAGGAACAATAAAGGTAGAAGAGGCTTGCCTCCAGGAAAGTGCAAGAAGAAAGGAGACAGAGAATTGTTCTTACAGATTTATTATAATCTATAAACTGCTTCTTTGGCTTTTGCTCTACCACAACACATGCTCGAATACTCAAGAGAGCCCTGATGAGTGGCCCAAGCACAAAGATTACAGCCAATTGGTAGGAAGTCAGGAGCCCCCCAGTCTACTCTCCTATCCTGCCATCTGATGGAGCCATACTCAAGTGCCTAGGAAAAAAGAAATAAAACATAAAAGGACATGTAAAAAGGTTTCTAGGAAAGTTCAGAGATCCTGGAGACCCCAGAGCTAAGAGCTGGCAAAGACCCCAGCCCTAGCTTTTCAGAGCGACTGGAAGATGCCCCAGCTTCCTCCCCAGCTCTGCCGTCACAGAAGTTAATTACTTGTTGCATCAGCACTGTCAGAATCATCCTAGGGAAAGAAAAAAAGACAAAAGCGCCCGTAGAATCTGCAAAGAGTGAACATTTGTGTTCACAAACTCTACTCCTCCCCCGCTCACCAAGTTTTCTTTTGTGATTTTCTAAATCATACCACTTCCTGGTAGGCTAACAGAAGGATTTATACTTTCAAAATAAAATAAACCACTGGCACTCAATTAACAACACTGTGTCAACCATCACATGGTTTCAGAATTTCAATTCAGGCCACTGCTCCTTACAACTGTGAATGCAGTCAACAGGGCCAGGTCTGCTCTAGGATAGAGAAGTAGAGGGGAGATGGGAGGGGGAGGGTCTTGCTGGGGTTTTCTACAGCCTAGAGAAGAATATTCAACCTCCTGTGTCAAATTCAAATTTGGCTGACATGCACTGAGAAAACTATGGTGTGCCAAGGACCATAACAAAGCTTTCTAGTATCTTATTTTTTAGGGCTAAAAGGAAACCAAAGGGTTGAAAGGCAGGCTTTACTCACATCCAGGTCATCCATGCCAGGGAGGTCTCTTGACGCTGACCTTCTTCAAAAGCTAGTAGAAAAAATGATTACAAAGGAAAAGAAGGGCAAGGGAAGAGCACCCTGTATGTTGATGGACCACAGGAGAATGGTCCCAGCCAGGCAACTGCCTTATCTGTACAGCCCCTAACACATCACTGGAATGAACTGGAGAAAAGTAAATCGATCCCCTTTTTAAAAGGATGTTGAAACACACACACAGCATCCTTCTTACTAATGCAGGTTACAGTCTGTTAGTATTTTGGCAACTTGAATAAATAGTAGCTGAAATTCTAAAACCAAATAATATATGGCAGGGCGCAATTTATTTGTTTTATGATGTAAATTTTTATACTGCTCAGTTTGAGCTTCCCATGAAGTTGTCTGGCTCAGGAAACACACACACACACACACACACACACACACACACACACACACACAGAAAATAGAATGACAGAATGACAGAAAAGTTGGTAAAGGCTTTGCCAAACTTTTTCAGAATTCTGTGACTAATGCATGAATCCAAGTGTACAGTTTCACTAATATTCATTTCTCCCATCCCTCCTAAATAAACATCACACAAAATATGTAAACAATATGAGCACGAATGAGACAAGCTCATCTATCTCTGTCTAGCCCTGATGACAGTCCTCCGTATGAGCAGAGACACAGAGAATGATCAAGATGGGCAGAAAATGGCATTACCTCTGCATAGTGTTCCACCTGAGCCAGCTCCACCTCTTCATCCCCCTCCCAGTCTCTCCAGTTATCAAAGTCCACAGACAACCACACCTGCAAGAGGAAAGTACAGAGCATCACAAGTGCACAGAAGAACATGGCCTGTGCACAGGGGCATGCTTAGGGCAAAGAAGGCCATTGGGGGTACAGTCTTCCTTCCCCACAGCACCTCTTTGACTAGCCCCTTTCCAGGATGCCATCATCATCAACCGCAAAGATTTGCCAGGAATCTACTAAGTGTGAAGCACAATGCCAGGCATTGTAGGAGATGGAAAAGCATAGAAATTTGGCCCTCCAGAAGCTGACTGAATAGAGGTATAATACCTCTAGAAAGATAAGTGTGTCATAAAATACTATAGGAATCAACCAAGCAAGACAGACAAGCTGCATCCCCTGGAGTTGGAGATAACCCTTGGAGGCCGGTGTTCTAAGTTCTTATAAACAAAAAAGAAGTTACTCACCCATTTATTTTAACAGCTATTTATTGAACACGTACTATGGGCCAGACTCTGAGCTTGGCATTGTGATTCTAAAAGGTTTAACAGAGGAGCACCTGGGTAGCTCAGTTGGCTGAGCGTCCGACGTCAGCTCAGGTCACGATCTCACAGTTTGTGGGTTTGAGCCCCATGTTGGGCTCTGCAATGACAACGCAGAGCCTGCTTTGGATTCTCTGTCTTCCTCTCTCTCTGTCCCTCCCCTACTCATTCTCTCTCTTTCTCTCCCTCTCAAAAATAAATAAATGTTAACAAAATTAATTCAAGAAAATGTTTAACATATAGTCCCAGCCATCACAAAGCAAGTGGGGAAGGGAAATTTAAATAAATCATTATAATAATAACAGCGTGGAAAGGGTGGTGGCTTACGCAGGGGATATTATGGAAACACAGAAAGGAACTATAGGAGCCCAGGCTTCTTAGAGTAGCAGAGACTTAAAGGATGTGCAAGGGTTAGGTGGGCACAGGTAGTGATGATGGCTTTCCAGGAAGAAGGCACAGCATGAGCAAAGGTAAAGTAATGAGAAATAGCCTGGTGTGTGCAAAAGAGTTGCAGGACATTTGCTATGGCTAGAATGTAAAGTTTAGGGCAGAGACTAATGGGATATGATGCTCCAGAAGGGAGGAATAGCTTATATGTCACGCTGTGGTCCTTGGATTCAACCCAAAGAGCAGAAGTGACAAGTTCAAATGCCTGAAAGAGGGTGCTACTGAAAAGGAGTAAAGTGCGGTGCACATGCTCCATTTAAAGCTCCATTTGGGAATTTATTTATTTATGAAGTAATTCTCTACATCCAGTATGGGGCTTGAATTCACAGCCCCAAGATCAACAGTCGCATGCTCTACCAACTGGACCGGTCGGGTGCCCCTGGCATTTGGGAATTTAGGCCAGTGTGATCAGAATCTCCATTTTCTTCTTCTTTTTTTTTTTTTCAAAGATTTTACTTTTAAGTAATCTCTATACCCAACATGGGCCTCAAACTCACAACCCTGAGATCAAGAGACGCATGCTGGGCCGACTGAGCCAGCCAGGTACCGTTCAAATGCGTGTTTTAGATAGGCCATGCTGGGAGCAGTACAAAGGATGGATTGAGGGTAGGACTGAAATATGCAATAAACCTCACCCAGTGATGGATGAGGCCTGAATTAGAAGAGACGAAGTAACAGACTCAAGAATATTTAGGAAGTCAGTAACCTTGTGAGTGACTGAATGTTGGTGGGAAAGGAGCCAAGGGTGATTCCCAGATCTATGTCCCCAGGTACACAGAGAGCAGAGGAGAAAGAGCAGGCCATTCCCCACACACCTACTTTGATATCCTCTTTGGTGAGTCGAGGCCAGGCCACCTTCTCCTTCCATTTCCTCACAAAACAAGTGATGGAACGACCGGAGCGTTTATCCTGGGAGTCCTGCCAGATAGACAGCCTCATTGTTAGGATCTGAGGTGTAGAATGAATCTCCAATTTCCCAAGCAGCCTTTCCATCCAGACCTTACTGTCCTGTCCCACCCTTACCTTGGAGTTCACCTTAGCATAGAACTCAATCTCATTGTACAACTCCACTCCATCCGCATTCTTGCAGCTGAGGAGACAATGCAGCTGAGGAAAAGCGGCAGGCTGAGCATGGGCGCATTAGGAGAAAGGAAAGGTTCCTGGAAACCAGGCCCTCCAGAGAGGAGGGCCATTACCTGAACACAATGCGGTGGTCTTCGATGAGCACGTGGACATCGGTGCCCTCAACACAAAACTCCATGAACACATATTTGGGCCTGTCATACCACAGCGTCCTGGCATGCTGCCTGAAGAGGAGTTGCGGTGGGGCTTCATAGGGGTGGCAGAGGGAAGACAGGGGGCATTGGGGAAAGGTGTGGGGGGGGGTTATTTTAGGGACGTTTTATGCCATGGCCCTGTCAAAGTGGAGCTAAGTGAGACAGAAGGAAGTGAAAGGGGCGTGATGGGAGTAGGGAGGAGGGGGAGGGTGAACCTGGGGAGAATCGAGAGTGCGAAAGTTGAGAGGTAGGGAGTTATGGAGAACATTCAGGTCACTTCCCTCACCACCCGAAAGTTACAGAGACCCGAAGTCTGGGGTTTCCATGGGACCTCGCAGGGCCAGAGCGCCCAAAAAATGGTGGGACAAGGAATCTCCAGGGAAAAGGGCGACTGGAAACACTCACCTTGCCATGGCAGCTCCTGCTACCCGGTGGCGTTTGGAGTCCGAAGCAGAGACCGCTATCTTTAGATACTGGGGACGCCCCCAGCAGCTGCCTCTCCTTATATGGTCGGGGAAGGCCTTAGAGGAAGGGGGATTGCCACACAGCCAGGGATCTGCACTCCAAGAGATCTGGAGAGTATAATCCCGGCAGTCCTTCACATCTCTGGGTCTCCAGAAATGTTCAGGTTAGGAATAGACCACCCACCCACGGGGACCAGGGCAAGAGCCACACTAGATAACGTGCACACCGAATAACTTGCTCCTGACTTCATTCACTCGTTTCTCCAACGCTCAGGGCACTCAGTGTCTGATTCACGATAGGCGCTCAATAAAAGATTATCAGCCCCAGTTAAATCCCCTGGGAAGGCCCGCCCCAGGTGACGATAAACTGTCTGACGTATGTGCCCCGCCCACCCGCTCCTGCGGGTTTCCCAGACAGCGCGCCGTTGCCATGGCAGTGAGGGGGCGCGGCTGACGTGCGGCGGCGTTTCCGGGAAGATGGCGGCTGTCGAAGCGTCTGCGGAGCCGGTAACGGTAGCTGCCGTTGGTCCAAAGGCGAAGGACGAAGAGGAAGAGGAAGAGGAGTCGCCGCCACCTTGCGAGGCGGTGCGCTGGGCCCCGGTGGGGGCAGTGGCGGAGGCCGGGCCTGGGACAGCTGCGTTCTCGGAAGAGGCGGCAGCCGAGGAGCCAGGCGCGGCCCCGGGCTCCCCTCCCGACTCGCCCGGCCGGACGCTGCGGCGGCTGCGGGCTGAGCGGCGGCGGCTGGACTCGGCGCTGCTTGCGCTGTCCTCGCACTTCGCGCAAGTGCAGTTCCGCCTGCGCCAGGTGGTGCGCGGTGCGCCCGCGGAGCAGCAGCGCCTCCTGCGCGAGCTCGAGGACTTCGCTTTCCGCGGTTGCCCGCACGTCCTGGGTTATGGGGGGTCCGAGGACCCCGCCAGCGACGATGGCGATGGGTTGCCAGGGGACCGGCCACGATTGCGGGGCGAGAACCAGGTGAGCATCTGGGCCAGACCCCGAGGGACAGGGGCATAGGGGTTGGGTGGGTGGCGATGCTGACGCGGACCAAGGTAGCAGCGGTGAGAAGCCGGCTGGTCTCGGTGAGTACTTCGCGCGTTGGAGACGAGGAGATAAGACAGGTGTGCGAGGTTTGCTGAAGGGCAGGAGGACCCCGAGGCCTGGGAACCTCATTGTGAGGGGTGTCCACCTAGGGTGTGGAAAGAGATGCAGGTGTGGTGACGTGCGGGACAGAAGAGTGGTGAGCAAAGAGTATTCAAAGGGCAACAGAGCAACCAACCAAAGCAGTGCTGCTCCCCCTCACCTTGCCGTGGCCTCATAAAGTACCCAACGCCCGAGCACATTTGTTGATAGTACCCCGACCTGGGGCTGAGAACATTGGCTAACGAAGGGTAAGTGAATTGGAATCCATGGAAATTTAGACCTCCTGCCTGTTCCTACTGTCCTGGAATCTAGAAAACGTCTTTAATCTTTAGGCTTTTGTGGGGGCAGAAGCTTTGTTGAACAGCAGGATCACTTAGTAAATGAAAAAAAACACAACTCCTGATTATAGCCTTTCCTACAGCTGGAATTTTAAACCTCCTTGCCCATCCTGCCTAATAACTAGGTATTATATAGGAAGCCCCTTTGGTAACTGTGACAAGATCTGTTCAGTTAGCCTCCACTGAGTAATGGGAGTCTGTATGCCAATGCCATTTCCTTAATAGTCTTTGAATCTCTGAAAGTGCACAGTTGCAGATAGCTTATTGGAGGTGTTGAAGAGACTTGGCCGTCTTCTCCACATTTTCATTCTTCAAGTTACTACCTATACGTGGCTTTCTTCCCACTTAAATTGGGTTTAACCAAGGCTTATCAGTAGCAGATACTGACTTGCTTATTTTAACCTGAAATGTTTCCAATGCAGTCCTGTGTTTGCTGTTCCACCCTCCTCTCCATATACCCGCAGCTCCTGGCACAAGGAGCAGCCACCTCAAATTGCCAGACTTTTAAGGAGTAGAAAGGAGTAGAAAGGATTACTGTAACCAGGCCCTTGTTCAGGAGCAAGAAGCATCAGAGTTTCTGTGTGGATGTGGTGCTCTTTTGGTTGTTCATTTTCTCTTTCAGAAGCAGAGTACAACTTAAAAAAAAAAAAAAAAAAAAAGTGGTGCTCACCGGGCGCCTGGGTGGCTCAGTCGGTTAAGTGACTCTTGATTTCTGCTCAGGTCATGATGCCATGGTTGGTGAGATCAAGCCCCACGTCAGGCTCTGCACTGACAGCACAGAGCATGCTTGGGATTCTCTCTCTCTCTCTCTCTCTCTCTCTCTCTCTCTCTCTTTCTCTCTCTCTCTGCCCCTCCCCTGCACATGCTCTCTCTCAAAATAAATAAGTAAAAATTAGGAAAAAAAGCGGTGCTCAAAATACCACTTTGTTACCACCTGTTTATGCGTTAATGAATGCACAGAAGATTACATAAAATATCTAAGTGGGGGGACATGTTTGAACCAGATGATTTACTTCTTGTTAGTTCCAGATTTTCTTAAACCAGTATTCCTCTCACTTCCTACTGGAAATCATTTCCATTATTTTCTGCCTTGAACCAGAGCTCGTTTTTCTCTATTACACTTGTTTGCCCACATTCCAACAAATAACACGCTGTAACTGCCATGGTGCCATGGCAGGAAACAGAGTTCAGCAGACATACTCGTGAAAACAGAATCAGGATTCATGGCTGTTTTTTTTTTCTTCTTCTTCTTCTTCCTTGGCTTAATGAAGTTAGGATACAGTGAAAACACAAACAGAGCTTCCCTGTACTTTCTCCTTGGGCTGGCTAGACAGCTTCCTCCAGTCAGAGCTCATTATTTGGAATGTGTCGTTCTGTACCTGTTTTAGTTCAGTAACATACAGCAAATGTGTATTGAGAGTTTATCCTGTGCCAAACACCGTGCTAGGCAACAGGGGTACAAAGTCAAGGCCTTTGCCCTTAAGGAGTTCATAGACTGGGGGAGACAGAATCCTCAACAAAGATTATAATGTGACATGAGCTAGAGAAGTGTGTACACAGCATAGAGTGAGAAATGATCAGCTCTGCCCCGGGAGATCCAGGAAACCAGAAGGATAGCTAGGCCCTCACTCAGCAGCGGATGGGAACAAGGTTCTAAGAAATGCCAATACTCAGAAAGGTTTGGAGAGGAAGTGTCCTGAGAAAAGGCTTGCTGTCATGTTGAGTAAAGCAAAAGGATTGCTTTTTAAAGAGCTTGAACAAAAAGTTAATTCATTGTTTTTCATTTGTCCTGTCTCATATCTTTTGGAGGGCTTGGTAAGTTCCATTTGAAGGTTAAATTTAATGTCCTATAGACTGCTGGTTGAAAATGCAGCCTTATACCTGCACCTGACTTGCTAGTTTTGGTTTGTTTTGTTTTTGATAATCAAGAAAGTTAAGGAAGAACTAGTATTTGAGAATACATTGGCAAGACTTCACCACCCTGAAGGATTTTTCATCATTTAAATACAGAATCTGCCTGGTGGCCAACAATGGAGAAAGGAGTCACTGGTCAGGGAAACTTACCAGACTCTTTTTTTTTTCTCTTTCTTTTTTAACATGGTTACCTTCCCACCCCTGTTGCTTGGCTTTTGGATTTTATTTTGCACTGCCCAGGCACCTGCTTTAATTCTTTTGATTGTGCGAACATCTGTAATACATTGCAGGGGCTTTGAATCTTAAGAAAACCGGTTATAGGGGGTGCTTGGCTGGTTCAGTCGATAGAGTATGCAACTCTTGATCTCAGGGTTGTGAGTTTGAGCCCCTTTGGATGTAGAGATTATTGAAAAATAAAATCTTTAAAAAATAAGAAAACTGATTATGAATTATAAATCTTTCCTCTACACCCTTATCTCTAGATTCTCTTGCAAAATTTGGCCGCAGAAAGTATTCAGGAGTTGATCTGTGGTAATTGGCTGTGGAGGATGGCATGTTTAATTCCTGGGGGGCTGTCTTGTCTAAGATAAATTGTCTCTATCCTAACTAGGCCTTTGTGGAGGGGGTGGGAAGGCTGTCTTAACAAAAGGCCTCATTGTATTCATATTCTGTTTCCAATGAGGGACAAATACCTTTTTAATGTTTATTTATTTTGGGACAGAGAGAGACAGAGCATGAACGGGGGAGGGGGCAGAGAGAGAGGGGAGACACAGAATCGGAAACAGGCTCCATGCTCTGAGCCATCAGCCCAGAGCCCGACGCGGGGCTCGAACTCACGGACCGCGAGATTCGTGACCTGGCTGAAGTCGGATGCTTAACCAACTGCGCCACCCAGGCGCCCCGACAAATACCTTTTTAAAGAAACACATTTATAAATTACCCTGGATGAAATCGTTATTCTCATTTTTGAACCTATGTATGAATTCTGTATTTGCTTGGGATTATTTGGAAATACTTTGTTTCAGTAGTCATGGTTAGCTTGTGAGGATTCCTTAATGTGCCCTTGTGCCCTGATTTTTCCTTTCCTATGAAATAGACCTAAGTATTTTCTTGTCTTAGAGTGAGCAGGAGAAACGCGAACGCTGGAAACCCAAAGGGAGAAGCAGAAAGAACTAGACTGACAGCTCAAAACCCAGCTGGATGACCTGAAACATTTGCCTATAAAGAGGGCAGTTACGACTCCTGCCACAGTCCGTGGTCTTGGAAAGACAGCGGGTGAGCAGACACCAGTAGAGGCGCCCACCACTACCTAAGGCTACCTTGGTCCCTTCCTGTGTTCACAGGACATTCTTCCTAGCTCGTTTCACCCTTGGTCTTACTGAGAATCCTTTGCTGGCCCAAATCAAAGGGAAATGGGACAAGTCTTCGTTCACACATAGAAACCACAAATTCCAAAGCTTTATAATATGTTAACTGAGCTCTTTTTTGGTGGTTATACTAATAGTAGTGATATATAATAAGACTAATCGTTTTGGGGCGCCCGGGTGGCTCAGTCGGTTTTGAGCGTCCGACTTCGGCTCAGGTCAGGATCTCGCAGTTTGTGAGTTCGAGCCCCGCCTCAGGCTCTGTGCTGACAGCTCAGAGCCTGGGACCCTGTTTCAGATTCTGTGTCTCCCTCTCTCTGCCCCTTCACTGCTCGTGCTCTGTCTTTCTCTGTCTCTCAAAAATGAATAAACGTTTAAAAAAAAAATTTTTTTTTTAAATAATAGTTTTTCATTTGATCATTAAAACAGTTCTACTTGGGCACCTCCTCCAGTGTAAATTAGCTTTTCCCACTACCAGTTGATTAAGTATTCCAGGAATCCAGACTGGTTTTAAATGCCATATTTATTTAAGCAACACCTGGGTAGGCAGGTAAATCTCTGCAGAAATACAGCTACAGCCTCCCCTACAAACATGTTTGTCTCTCACCGTGGATGTGCTGTTTCTCTGGCTTGGCTGGAGTTACATTAACTGGATTTCAACATGTCCAAATATTGTCATAGGGCATTTGGGCTCTAATGCACTTTGATGTTTAGTAGAGATTTTTTTTTTTCTTTTAGTTGCCTTGAGTAGGGCAAGAAGGGATGAGGAGAACTAGAAACTAAAGGAAATCATATGTATTCTCTGGAGGCTTTGGGAAAGCTAACTATGAGGCCTTTTTGGACTATCAACCACTTTGGATTATTCACACTGTTATTCTCCGAAAGTTGCCTGGCCTGGTAGAGAATGGCAGTGAGAGGAGCCCATTTCTGTCTGAGAGGAACCAAGGGTCCTTGTTACTGTAGGAGAAGGAGCTCTGTGGCTCTCACCTTGATCAGCAGTCGCATAGTGTCCTCTCCCAGGTTTGGGAGTTCTGTCTGTCGTTGATTCCATTTAAAGGTAGGAAGCACTCCAAGCAATAACTCCCTTTTCAAGCCCTCTCCTTGAAATTCTAAAGGGTGGTGCCCATTGTTTGTGGTCTTGATAGGTGATCATAGATGAACTAATAAAGAAACTGGACATGAATCTGAATGAGGACATCAGGTTCACTGTCCACTGAAGGAGCTGCCGGCAGCGTGTGGATGCAGCTGTGGCTCAGATTGTCAACCCGGCCCGAGTGAAAGAACAGTTGGTTGAGCAGCTGAAGACTCAGATCCGAGACCTCGAGATGTTCATCAACTTCATCCAAGGTCAGAGGAAGGGATGGGAAGAGCAGGGTGGACAGATGTCATAATAATTATATGTAATCCAAGTACTGGTTCCTAACAGGTGCCCGTTCTTCATGTACTGTGTAGGAGGTTTGATCACTCAGTGAGGGAGCCAGCACGGTAGAATAGAAAGAACGGGGATTTTTTTTTTTTTTAAGATTTTATCTTTAAGTAATCTCTACACCCAGTCTAGGGCTCGAACTCACACCCCTAAGATCAAAGAGTCACCATGCTCCTCCGACTGAGCCAGCCAGATGCCCCAAGAAGATTGGATTTTAGAAACCAGATAGTTCAGATCCCAGTTCTGCCACTTCCTAGCCTTGGGTCCTTGGGGAAGTTCCTAACTGTTTAGTCCCACTCTCCTCACCCCTGAATGATGATTCACGCTTCCTTCATTCAGCAAATACTTGATTGGAGTCCAGTCACTGTGCCACACAAATCAGATGTTGTTTGTAAAAGTCTTACATGTGGTAGGCACTAGTAAATATTCATTTTCCTCCTCTTTGTAACTCCTGCTTACAGATGAAGTGGGAAGCCCACTGCAGCAGACAGTGCACACTGTGAGTGCAAGGCCAGTGGGAAGACAGGAAGTGGCTCCACCAGAACTGACAGCGGCAGACTGCCTCCAGGAAACAGCAAAAGTAAGTCAGCTTCCAGAATAGGCGAATCCAGAAAGGTAGGAAGTAGATTAGCAGTTACCTAGGGCTTAAGGGGCTGGGGAGAAGTGGGAAGGGGAATGCTAATGGTACAGGATTCTTTTGGGGATAAGGGGTGCACAGCCTGTAAATATACTAAAATCACTGAATTATACACTTTAAGTGAGCGATTATTTGGTGTGGGAATCACAGTAACAGCTATTATTAACCCAAAACAGTTAGGTCCAGCACATCCTAGGTGGCTCTGGCTTCCTGTGGGACGTGTACTGTAGCTCAGAAGCAGGACCGGATCCCAGCCCGTGACTTGTTGAATGTACCTCTGTGCCAGCATGGCCCTAACTGATGAGTCCGTTTGCATTTCTGAAACATCAAAGGCAGAAGACGTGAAGAAGGTTCAGGAGACAGGGCTGCACCTCATGCGGCGTGCACATCGCAGTGCTCCAGATTCTTTGCCGTTAGCCAGTTTGGTTGCGCCACGGGCCAGATCCCACAAACCCTGTGCAGAGAAGCCAGGCTGACAGGGACCTACTCCCCCTTACTGAAGAGGCTGGAGGTATCAGTAGACAGAGTGAAGCAGCTCGCCCTGATGCACCAGCCGCACGACCACGTCATCACCCTCCGCCAACCTCCAGGACCTCTCTCTGGGAGGCAAGGACGAGCTGACCACGGCCGTGCGGAAGGAGCTGACAGTGGCTGTAAGGGGACCTGCTGGCCCATGGACTCTACGCCTCCTCACCGGGATGAGCCTTGTCATGGCCCCCATTGCTTGTTTGCTGCCAGCCTTCTCCTCAGCCCCCGAGGCCATGCACCCGTGGGAGCTCTTTGTAAAGTACTACCATGCTAAGAACGCCGTGGCTTATGTGAAATCCCCCGCACGGAAGCTCTCCCAGTCCTTTGCCCTGCGGTTATGGGAGGCACTGTGGTGACCCCCAAGCAAGCTTACTGACCGCCATCCACATGGTGTTGACGTAGCACGACCCTTTTAAGCGCAGCGCAGACTCAGAGCTCAAGGCCTTGGTGTGCATGGCCTCAAATAGCCCAGCGGCTCGTGTCCTGGGTGAACCTGATTGCAAGTCCAGGGTCACTCATCGAGCCCCACTACCAGCCCTGGAGCTACATGGCGCACACAGGCTTTGAGAGCGCCCTCAACCTGCTCAGTCGCCTCAGCAGCCTCAAGTTCAGCCTCCCTGTAGACCTGGCCGTGCGCCAGCTCAAGAACATCAAAGTGCCTTTTGAGGAGAGTGCCCTGGCCCTACACCATTACCTTCCTCAGTAGGGTAGGAACAGATGGTTAGTCTTCTAGGATAGAAACAAAGAGCAAGAGGGGGGGTTTAAAGACAGTTTTCCTTGCCAAATGACTGCAAAAGTCTGTTTTTCCAACTTAGCAATCAGAAAGAAATGCCGGAAACCCTCCCACTAAAAGGTTCTGCCCCGGCATATAACGTCTGGCACATATGTTAGAGCCTATGTAAAAGAAATCAGCTGTGGCACACAGTGAATGTACCACCGCATCGTGCCACGTCTGAGTTTTACAAGACCCAGGTCACTCTAACCATTCTCTTTATGGTGGTGAGTGACAACATGAGTGAATTGTCGGTCCTGGAAGACATTCCACTTGAGGCTCTTGCCATCCAAGCTGGGAGCCGTATTCCTTCACTTGGAGCAGGTTCAAGAGAGTCCTAAGGCCGGAATTTAAATTCCCTTTATGAATACAGACACCCCTTTCTTCCTGACCCCAAGGTCAGGGAAGGCCTTGTATATTCCTTAGTTGCCTCTAAAACTGGGAATGGGGATATCTGATAACAGCATTTCTAAGGGAGTTCGTTAACCACTGTTAGGCTCAGTGTGAGCCCCTTTTTGGGGGGTAAGAACTGAAGTCTGTTCCCGACAAGGTGGCAGCACAGATGATGCTCTTTTGATTCTGGAGCTGGTTATTTAGGAGGAATGACCACCATTGGCTGGTACCATGTCCTCTGGCAAATACCTTTCCCGTACACAACTCCCAACAAGATGCAGACACAATCTTTTAGAAGTAAATATGGTTAGAGCTGTCCTCCTCAAGAGAATCCTTGCCCCTGAGTCAAGTGTGAATGGGGAACACACTTCAGCGACCAGCAGCAGCTCCCCCCAGGATTGTGAGTCCACTTGTCACGGAGGCTGGATGATGGAGGCAGTCTGACCATATGTAGGTACTGCAGCGGAGGTAGGGACTACAGATCCCCGTTGACAGACAAGGGACTGAGCATTTCCTGTAAAATGGACTCTAGAGTGATCCTATTTGGTCTTCAGTATTTTAGCCTTTTTAGTTTCGTATTTATCATTCAGCTTGCATACTGCTTCAGGACTGACCAAAGATGGGCAAGGTATATTCCTTTCTGGAAACCAAATGGGATCTCAACCCTACGGATTCAGCATTGTTTCGTGTATTAAATTGCCAGCTGCACTTTGTGTCTGCACTATTACATAGTGCATTTTAACTTAATTTTTTTTCAACAACATGTTATTTAAGATGTATTATTGATAATTCATTAGAATTAGTCATCCTGTGTGAAGCAGGATAATTGTAAAATGTGGAAAATGATAGATCTGTGGTTGCTAATAAAATCATAGTATTTTATGTAGCTTCTCTGAAAGACCGTGGAGAACTCCTTGGCTTTGGTTTATAAGTCTGTGCGTTATAGCCCATCCATCCAGATCAGTGTTTTTCCTTGAGCAACGTCTGGCTCTTGGCCTTTCTGCCTCTTCTTGGCCCTCTATCCTGGACCAGGTCAACTTTGGTGGTGGTTTCCTTCTCCCAAATGTTATCATCCCATCTCGCCCAGGCGTGCAGTCTGTTCACCACCGGCAAATCTCACCTTCGTGCCACTTTTGGAGCTGGCACTTTTAAGTCCATTTATCTAATATCATCCAGGGTGGATGATAACTGCCGTGACTATGTGGCACAACCCTGAACCACCCCAGTATTTTTCTAATCCTCACAAAGACTAATTTGTATCAAGGTTTTGATTCTAATTTGTATCAAGCATCATGGGAAGCTGTTTTTAGGCCATCCTAACTGAATCCTC
Organism: Lynx canadensis; assembly: GCF_007474595.2. Classification (NCBI taxonomy): domain Eukaryota; kingdom Metazoa; phylum Chordata; class Mammalia; order Carnivora; family Felidae; genus Lynx; species Lynx canadensis. The sequence goes on from NC_044316.2 coordinate 40,788,630, forward strand.
ACTACTTCTAAGACAAGACCATATTATCTCCATTTTATAGCCGAGTACACTGAGGTTAAACATTTTGTCCAGGTGTATGTGATGGAAAGAGCTGAGATTTGTACTCAAGTTGCCCGAATCCAAATCCTATGGTCTTTATATTCTATCATGTTACCTCATTGTATCATGCTGCTTCTAGATCTTTTCTTCCCCTCTCTCCTTTATCCACCCCCTCGCTCCACCGTCACTTTGGGGAAGAGAAGGTATTTCCCACATACCTACCAGAAATTTCAGCTGCCAAGGGACTAGGCCACAAGGAGATGGATGGACAGACAGCCACCGTTCTGTCGAGTTCTTCATGAAACAAAAAGACAATATGTAGAGACGGAGACAATGCGCCAGCATCCCAGCAGTCAGATATCCTGCTAGTCACTGATCATCTGCATTATTACGTAGGACAGAACTCTGTCCTTGGCTTGGGGTGAGGCACACAGGACAAGGGAGGAGAGAAGGGAACAGTCAGCCTAGGTCTAAGCCTATGCAAGAACAGGATGAAAAAGAATCATGGATATGTATCCGTGAAAGTGCAGGCTGCACTGTTACAAAGTATGATCTGCAAAGCATTTTTTTTAAATTTCTTAAGTTTATTTATTTTGAGAGACAGAGCGAGCGGAGAAAGACAATTCCAAGCAGGCCCTGCCGCTGTCAGCACAGAGCCTGACGCGGGCTTGAACTCCTGAATCATGAGATCTCGACCTGAGCCGAAACCAAGAGTTGGATGCTTAACTGACCAAGCTACCCAGGCGCCCTTGCAAGCATTCTTAAAGGTAAGGCAACTGCCTGGCTCAGTTGCTAGAGCATGCAATTCTTATCTCAGGGTAATAGGTTCAAGCCCCATGTGGGCTGTAGAGGTACTTAAAATCTTAGAAAAAAAGATTTCTAAGGCGTTCTGGCATTCATTCATCCTTGAATGCCTGCCAACTGCCTGGGCCAGGCTAGATACTGAGGAAAAAGAGAATAAAACTACTCCCTGCCCTCAACAAAGACACAGTCTAAGGAAATTGGGGATTTGGGTAGCTTGTTAAAAAATTGCTGGGTCCCATCCTACAGAGTTTTATTCCGTAGTTCTGGGGTGTGGCCTGACATTCACAGTTCTAAGGTTCTAAGCATCCCAGACTGATGCAGCCGCTTTAGGGACAACACTTTGAGAACCATTGATCCAAACCCAATAAGATGTTCTCTAATAAAGATGAGTATGGATTGGATTGCTGAGGGAGCACAGAGGAAGAGATTGATTCTGCCTGGGAGAACTCTGGAGTGGCCTTGAAGGATGGATTTGGACAGGGTTTTGCCTAGCTACAGTGGAGAATAAAGACACATGGACCCACCTGAGTAAAGACCCAGGAATCAAAAAGGTTGGATATTTCAGTAGTTGGGGTGGGGGGTGGGGAGGGAGTGGTTATGTGAAGATGTGGAAAAATAAGGAATTTAGGCTGCAAGAAAAGAAAGGTGAGTTTAAACTTCGGTACACAGAGCCAATGAAGGATTTCAAGCACAAAAATGGGAATTTAAGAGGTATGTTGAGGGAAGCTTCCCAAAATAGCTCTATAGATCATATATGTCCTCCACTCCAGACTGAAATTGTTATCTCCTAGGGTAGAAATCCATTCTTTCATAAGCATAGCAAGCAATTCAGATCCACATAAAAGTTTGAGGAAGAGGGACGCTTGGGTGGCTCAGTCAGTTAAAGCATCTGACTTCAGCTCAGGTCATGATCTGGCAGTTTGTGAGTTCGAGCCCCGCGTCTGGCCTGTGCTGACAGCCCAGAGCCTGCTTCGGGTTCTGTGTCTCCCTTTCTCTCTGCCCCTCCCCTGCTTGTGCTCTGTTTCTCTGTCTCAAAAATAACATAAAAAAAAAAAAAAAAAAAAAAAGGTTTGAGGAGGAGAAGAAAAAAGATCTGAGGCTGGATCATTAGGGACATTTTCCTTTTCTGGAAAAGGACAGAAAAGATTTAAAAGACAAGGAAAAATTCAGAAGATTTAGTACTAATTCGGGAGAGTGTTTGTGAGAAGAGTCCAAGGCAATTATGAGATTTCCGGCTGTGGTTTCTATTTTCCAAAAGATATACAGCAGAAGAGGCAGCAGCAGGCTGGGAGCAGACCATGAAGGTGGAAATGGACAGGGTGGTGTAGTGTAATAAGAGCACCAGGTCAGGAATGAGAACTTGCTCTTGCACCACCATCTCTGTGACTTTGCTGCTCTAGAGCTGTCCTCTTAGAGGCCAGAGTAGATGACCTCTGGAGGTCCATTCTAAAATGTCATCTTCCGATTTAAAACAAAAGATCTTTTTTTATTAAAAAAAAATTGTTTAGGGACGCCTGGTGGCTCAGTCGGTTAAGCGTCCGACTTCGGCTCAGGTCATGATCTCGCGGTTCGTGAGTTCAAGCCCCGCGTCAGGCTCTGTGCTGATGGCTCAGAGCCTGGAGCCTGTTTTCAGATTCTTGTGTCTCCCTCTCTCTCTGACCCTCCCCCATTCATGCTCTCTGTTTCAAAATAAACGTTAAAAAATTAAAAAATTATTTATAGTTTATTTTTGAGAGACAGAACAGTGGGGGGGCGGGGGGGAGAGCGCGGAGAGAGAGATGCAGAATCCAATGTAGGGTCCAGGCTCTGAGCTGTCTGAGCAGAAGCCCGATGGGGAGCTGAACCCACCAACCGCGAGATCATGACCTGAGAGGAAATCGGATGGCTCAACCGACTGAGCCACCCAGGTGCTTCCGAAACAAAATACTGTAATTGAATATAGATATGTAAGTACATAATTATTGTGATAACCACTGGCATGGGGTGTGTTGGCTGCAGGGAAAACTGGTCCCTGGAGAGCTAAGAAGAGAATTGATGAACCCTGATTTTTCTCATATCGTGCCCAAGACCAATTCTATAGATTCTTCCATGTTTCAGAAAAAGGAAAAAACCGTAAGATGGTTTCCCTTTCTCTTGAACTCCGAAGACAAGTAAAGAACCATCTAAAAAACAGTCTTCCAGAGTCACCTCCTGTATCATTTGTAAAGCTAGGCTACGTAAAAAGCCTAGCACAGAGTAGGTGGCTCAGGGATTATCACCATCATCCTTCACCTCCTCACTGCTTATTGTAGTTCGGTAATGTCTGTGACATCACTAGATTCTAAATATTGGGGGTAAGCACCTTTGCCTACTGATCTTCGTCTCTCCCCCTTACGCCCAAAAATGCACTCTAATACAAGTCCCTATTTTTGCTCTCTGACTTTCAAGTCTAAAAAATCTATTTCAAACTGTGGTCCCCCTTCTAGCGCCAGAAAAAAGGAACTGCAACCAAGGGGTGCGGCAGAGCAGTGGAGCCAAAGGTCTGCGCGCTTTAAAGCCTTCCTTGCTCTTCCCACCTACGCGGGAGGAAGGACTTCTTTGCTTCTAGTGGAAGCTACTGACAAAGTTTGACTTGAATAAATGAACGCCCAAGAACTGCTCTCCCCGCCCGAGCTTCTTCCGCCCGTAAAGGATTTCAAGAGGTGGGGCGAAACTTGCGGGGCGGGACCGATGTGAGGTCACTCTCCCCGAGGTGAAAGGTTAGCGGAAGTGGGCTTCTTTCCTTTCTTCTGCCGTAGGCTCGAGTAGCTGGTGTCGGTGAGTAGAACCTTGGGCGGGATGTTCCAATCCGCTGCCATCCGCGGCCTGGGGGTCGAGATCCGGGGTGGCGCCGGGCGCTTTCCTTTGCCCGGTCTCCGGAGGCTTCGTAGCGGTCCTATCCTGCGATCAGGGGCCTGCGGGCGGCCTGGGCCGAGACGGCAGTGAGCGCAGCCATGGCTTCTGGGCCCACATCCTTGGCTTGGCAGGTTTCTGAACGGCCCCTTCTCCTTCCCCTGCAGAGATGGGCAAATTCATGAAACCCGGGAAGGTGGTGCTGGTCCTGGCCGGACGCTACTCCGGACGCAAGGCGGTCATCGTGAAGGTACCGTCCTCGCGAGCCTCTGCGCGCCTACATCCCAGGAACGGGGCTGGTTTCGGAAGGCCTGCAAACGTGGAAGTCAAGAGCTAGCTTGGGGGCATTGGTCACTGAGCATTGCGGGTGGGAGTGAATGCATCGGGGCTCTTGAGAGAGAAAAATGCAAAATACAAACAGATGTGAGTTGAATTGGGCGCCTAACATATAATGGGTTCTCTACTAAAGAGGCTTTAAAAAATAATAATGCCCGGCGTTTATCGAGCGCTTGCTTGGTATCTGGCACTGCTTTCCAGGTGGTGTCATGCCCAGTCCTTGAGGTAACCGTAGGGGATTCTTTTCTACTGCTGATGTCTGGAGACGTTAAGTAACTCAACTGAAGTAAACATTAAGTGCTGCAGCTGGGATTCTGTAAAAAGAGGAGAAATTGTTTCTAGGCAAAACGATCACTTAGCATATTCTATCCCTCCGTTCTTTGCCTTCTGCCTACATTTTGTGGCCTCTTGTGAGATTTTGCTAAGCTCTGGCCAAGCACTTGCTTTTGGTTGTTGTGGGACCACTGGGACACCCTTTGTTTCCCTTCCCTCATCTGTCTGACACTGGTTTCTGGAGTTAGACCACCAACTAGCCATGTAATTGTAGGAGTTAAGAGATGTTAAGTCCTAAGAACCAGTGCTTGATAGAAAGCAAACACTCCATAAATGCTAATTATTGTTAGTTTTAAATCACTTAGCTCCCACAGGCCTTTCCAGATTCTTGGTGGGAATGAATACAACCCATTACTGTTTGCGCATCTAGCCTAGCACTCAGAATGTCTGCTTTGTGCAGTTTTTCCAGTAGCGGGTCTCAGATTGGGAGTGGGGGTATTCTTTTTATACACGGCCTGCATTTAGCACAGCGCCTCAGTGGGCCCTCGATTACTAACGTGATTCTTGCTTGTTCAGAACATCGATGATGGCACCTCAGACCGTCCCTACAGCCACGCTCTGGTGGCTGGAATTGACCGCTATCCCCGCAAAGTGACAGCTGCCATGGGCAAGAAGAAAATCGCCAAGAGGTCAAAGATCAAGTCTTTTGTGAAAGTTTATAACTACAATCACCTCATGCCCACAAGGTGAGCATATCAAGAATGGTTATGAAAGTGACTTTCTTTTCTCCCCTCTGGCCTGCTGAATAAGGCGACAGCTTTCAACTTTGCTGCCATTCCAGTGTGGGGAAGAGACGTTTTCATGTGTGACTTACAAAGTGGTCGTGGTTTCAAGTGCTGCCTCTTTTTTTTTTTTTTTTTTAAATGTTATTTTTGAGAAGCACAAGTAGGAGAGAGGCAGAGAGAGACAGAATCTGAAGCAGGCTCCAGGCTCTGAGCTGTCAGCACAGAGCCCGACGTGGGGCTCGAACCCACAAACTGTGAGATCCTGACCTGAGCGGATGTCAGACACTCGGCCAACTGAGCCACCCAAGCGCCCCCCCCCCCCCAGTGTTGCCTCTTTAATTCAGTGTGGAGCTGTGTTCTGTCATTTTCTGTGGTGACTTCCCTGACTGGGCCAAGCAGGATTGAAAAATCTTTTCCAAGCTTGCTCTTGATCTGTCTCCTCACCTGAAAATTCTAGAAGTGTTAGGTAAAGATTGCTGCATTTGTTTGCAATCACGATAAATACAGGCACGGGATCTGGCCTACTGTCTTCCACTATTCCACTTTCAAGGATAGTTTTTATAGGCTTTCAAAAATTGTTGATAAATAAAAGAAAGCAAACCTCCCCACAACTGATTTCACTTGGCTCTCAAGCCCCTGAGTTCCTGGCCGTTCACAGTATTGTGTGCCATTCATGCTATCTTGGTGTATAGGTTATAAGGAAATAAAAATATTTGAGAGAGTCCTGAACGATAATTGCCAAAACCCAGCAGTGTGTGCCTTACAGTTTGCTACCGGCGGCTGCATGTTTACTCTTAATGGGCTGTCTTTTAATTTTTTTTTTTCAACGTTTATTTATTTTTGGGACAGAGAGAGACATAGCATGAATGGGGAGGGGCAGAGAGAGAGGGAGACACAGAGTCGGAAACAGGCGCCAGGCTCTGAGCCATCAGCCCAGAGCCTGACGCGGGGCTCGAACTCACGGACCGCGAGATCGTGACCTGGCTGAAGTCGGACGCTTAAACCGACTGCGCCACCCAGGCGCCCCATTAATGGGCTGTCTTAAAAGGGCATTGCTGTTTCTCAGGTGCTGGGAAACAGACCTCGGTAACTAGTCACCCAGCTTTTGCATTCTCATAATGGGCTAACCCTTCCCCGGGCACAACTTGAACACCACTAAATAAATGGCTCCAAATAGGAAGCTGGCCAACCACCATGATTAAAGTGACAATCCTTAGCCAGAAAAATAGTCACTGGAAAGTTGAGAGTGAAACGTGAAGTATTTCATGGCTTGAGTCTTTTTAAATTGGCAATTTCCAAAAAATATCAGGGCTTTGGCACAGCTTTTGCGGATTGCTCCTGTGGAGACAGACCCCTGCCATCCCAAGGTCCCCAGACTGTGCGAAGGCCCTGGCCGCATGTGGGCTGAGTCTTCCCTCCCCACTGTTGTCCCCAGGTACTCTGTGGATATCCCCTTGGACAAAACTGTTGTCAACAAGGATGTCTTCAGAGACCCTGCTCTTAAACGCAAGGCCCGACGAGAGGCCAAGGTCAAGTTCGAGGAGAGGTAAATAGCTTTGGTAGTGGATGTTGGGAATATGGTATCCATATCCTCCATGAAGGGAATTTAGTTTTCACTGTTCTCATTGGTGTCCCTTTTCTTTCTGTCTAGGTACAAGACCGGCAAGAACAAATGGTTCTTCCAGAAGCTGCGGTTTTAAGTTTGTTTTGTTTCAGTCATTAAAAATACCAAAAAAAAAAAAAAAAAAAAATCACTGTCTGCTTGTAGCATGTATTATTAGACTGCTGAAGAACATTCATATGATAAGACGTTGGGTGGTGGGTGAGAGGAGAAGCTGTGGGAAAGTATAATAAAATAGCGCTTTGTGAGATTTGGACTACTTCTGTCCTCCTCCTGATAATCCTTTAATCATCTGACCCGCCCTCGGTGGGTAAGGCGTGAGCTACTGAATGATTTCCCAAAAAAAAAAGACTACTACTGATGTGTAGGTGCAGAGTTGTTTAGCATCCCTGGCTTCAACCTGTTACCTACATAGAGAACCTGGGCCACTCTCCTCCCTCCACCCTCCATTGTGAACACCCACGGGCCCCTCTCAGCAGGCACTGATTACTTTGGATTGAGAGCCACTAATCTGAGGTTCTCTGAACAATGACAGGGTGCTGAAGTCCCACTCTTGAGGTTTAGTAGGTCAGAATTTCAAGCAGGTTGTCCAGTGATCCCTGTGCTGCTGTGATGAGGCCCACACGAGAACTGCTCTAGATAGCAGTGGGGACTAATGAAGGCCTGACCTCTAGAGCACCCATTGTTAGATTAGAAGAGGTCCTCAAATGGCCTGGCTAGCAGAACAACAAGAAAAGGTGTGGTTCAAGGGTCTTGGGCATGGGTATGTCCCCACAGTTGCAGGAAAGATATTTGGTCCTTTTATTTGGCATTTTACCTTTCATTGGACCCTAAGTGTTGACTCTGTTTTACTGGCAAAATAGGCTCTCCATTTGAATTGGTTCTGTCACTAGATGGAAGGATTCAAACAGGCACATTTGCCAAGCCTTACACTTGGCACACATCCCCCTGGGATGTAGGGAAAGAGATTGAGAAGGGCTGAGGATAAAATTACTCTGGAAATACCATGGACTAGATAATAGGAACATCGTGCACTGTGTCCTGTGTAGGCTTCATTTGATTCTTCACCTTTAAGTATCGAACATCTCTCTTGAGACAGACCCCCTCTAAGTAGCTTGCCTGCTCAGTCACAAATGGAACTGAATTTAAGCCTTCTGCCTAAAACTTCCAAGTTCCTTCCACTCAACCTCAAGGCTCAGTTCAAGTATTGTTCTAACCAGGTTTAGATACGTGCTTCCTAGCAATAGGACCTCTAAGCAAGTTTCTGCACTTCTTTGCCTCTGAAGTTTACAAGCTCATCTGTAAAATGGCAAAAAATGGAACCAACTCTGTGGGTTGTTTTAAAGATTAAGTTAATTCCATGTAAAGCAGATCCAGTATTGGGCACAGAACAGCTCCCAACAAATGCTGGCTATTAGTACAGCTCTTGTGAATTGGTGGAAAGGCTTTAACCATCCTGGTTGCCTTTCTCATTCATTAATCTTAATTTGTGTGTGCCTGGCATCTTTCTAGGTTCCAGGGAAATAACAAAGACACTATTCTACCAAAAGGCTTGTGTTAGAATGAGTGGTAGGTCGGGTCCCACATTCTGTTGCCTATGTTTTATGGGTAGATTCCCCTGAGACCTCCTATCTGGGTGAAGTCAACTTCCGAGACCAGAAAGGCTCCTCCCCGGGTGGGGAAACCAGCTGGGGGCGTGTGAACACCGAAGGGCAGGGATTTTGGTGAAATGAAAGTGGAAGCAAAGAGCCTGCCGGTTCTACATCAGAAGTGTATTTCAGGTCCGGCTTAGAGGAGACTAAAGCCCATCAGAAGGTACAAGCAAGAGTTCTGTCGCCGTGGACACTGTCACTTTGTGCCCGGCTCTGAAGCCTCAACTCTTGCCAGCCGGACCCCAGGCCCATGTCAGTGACCCATGATGCCGTAAGTGAGGAGAGTGTTGGGGGGAGGGGCGAGAAGCAGAGGAGCATTTCGTTCGGCTGGAAATCTGCAGGTATCTCTGGGTCTGGTGGCCAAGCCCCTCTCTGCTCATCTCTTAGACTTGCTGAAGGACTGGGGAAAAATGTGGCGGGGATTACCTCTCCCCTAACCCACTGCCTCAAAGATAGTTCTATAACCTACACCTCAGGAGCTCAAGCATTTCTTGTGTGAATGTGCATTTTTCTGAGAGAGAATCCATAGTTCTTGTTAGATACTCAAAGGGTTTTATGACCCAAAACGTGTAAGACTTGTTCACACCCTTATCTCCTGAGATCTTGCCCAACAAACTTGCCTCCTTATATTTCATCTTAGAGTTGAAATAGATAGTTCCTCACCTTATTGTTGATGTCAGCTGAATCTTAGGCCCTCTTCCAGGTCACAGGGAGACATGTCTCTCCTCTGAGAGCTCACCTTCCCACTGTGTGCTGTGCTCCTCCCTTTCCTGACCTGTGAATGATCCTACTCCTGCTAGACTAAGACTGGTCCCCCGTCCAGCCTGCTCACCATGCCAGCACTGTGCCTGGCATGCACGCAGCCCTCAATAAACAGCTGTTAATGAATGCATCTCCTCCCCTCTCCAGTTTCTTCCTTTTCCCCCCTCCCTGATACTACCCCATCTGTTATAAATACACAGATGTCTTGCTTGGGAATTTTTCATTTGCTCCTCAAATGTAGTAAGAAAGATCACAGGCTCAGGGCCGGCTGAGCCAGTGAGCATGAAACTCTTAATCTCAGGTTGTAAATTCGAGCCCCATGTTGGGTTTAGAGATTACTTTTAAAAAATCTTGGGGCGCCTGGGTGGCTCAGTCGGTTAAGCTCCCAACTTCGGCTCAGGTCATGATCTTGCGCTCCGTGAATTCTAGCCCCGCGTCGGGCTCTGTGATGACGGCTCAGAGCCTGGAGCCTGCTTCGGATTCTGTGTCTCCTTCTCTCTCTGTCCCTCCCCCACTTGTGCTCTATCTCCCTCATGGCACAAAAATAAATGTAAAAAAAATTTTTTTTTAATTTAAGCAGATAATCTATAAATCAATATAGTAAAAACTTAGCACACTGGTTGGCACCTCCTAAACGTACAATACGTGTTTGTTATTCTTAATATTATTGCCAACCTTTCAGAACCCCTATTCCCCAAGATTATCTTGATTCACCTCCATTTCACTCCTACCTCTAAAATGGGTGCAGGAGACTTTTTTTATTATGACTTTTTTTTTGTTGTTTATTTTTATTTATTTTGAGAGAGAGAGTACAAGTGGGGGAGGAGGGCAGACAGAGAGGGAGAGAGAGAATCTCAAGCAAGCTCCACACTTTCAGAGCAGAGCCCGACCTGGGGCTCGATCTCACAACCATGACTGAAGCCAAAAAGAAGAGTCGGACACTTAACCAACTGAACCACCCAGGCACCCCTATGACTTTTTTTTAATGTCTATTTATTTTTGAGAGAAGGGTGTGAGGGTCAGAGAGGCAGGGACAGAGGATCTGAAGCAGGCTCCAGGCTCTGAGCTGTCAGCACAGAGCCCAATGTGGGGCTCAAACTCACAGACCTACAAGATCATGACCTGAGCTGAAGTCGGACACTTAGCCAACTGAGCCACCCAGGAGCCCTTCAGGAAACTTCTTTTTTTTTTTTTTTTTATGTTTATTTATTTATTTGAGAGAGAGAGAACAGGGAAGGAACAGAGAGAGGAGAGAGAATCCCAAACAGGCTTTGCACTGTCAGCACAAAGCCTGACGTGGGGTTTGAACTAAAAACCATGAGATCATGACCTGAGGCGAAATCAAGAGTCAGATGCTAACTGACTGAGCCACCCAGGTGCCTCTGAAATGAAACTTTTTAAATCAACAGAATAGAGATCACACTCTGTACAGTTTTTATTTGTATTTTGCTTTTTAGCTTAGTGTATTCTTCATATGGTTAAATGTTCTTTAATGTCTTCTAATTGCTACATAATATATTTATTAGGCTATTCCTCTATAGTTGGACATGTAGATTTATTTTTGACATTTTTTTGTGTGGGCTTTTTTTTGTTTTTTGCTTTTTTTTTTCTTTTTTTTTTTTTTAATGTAAGCTCTACCCAACCTGGGTCCTCAAACTCAGACCCTGAGATCAAGAGTTGCATGCTCTACTGACTGAGTCAGCTAGACACCTCTCTTTGGGCTGTTTTTGTTTTTTTTCTTTTTCTTTACCCTTTTTTTTTAATGTGTTTATTTTTGAGAGATAGAGAGTGTGAATGGGGAGGGGCAGAGAGAAAGGGGGACAGAGGATCCAAAGCAGGCTCTGTGCTGACAGCAGAGAGCCCAGTGCAGGGGCTTGAACTCACAAACAGATCAAGACCTAAGTCAAAGTTGGAACGCTCAACCGCTGAGCCACTCAGGTGCCCCAAAGATTACAGTTTTAAAGCTCTGTCCCTCACAGAGCCCTTCCTTCCTTTTGACTTCTTCCATTACACATGCTGCTCCAACCCAGAGTCATTTCCACCAAGTCCTGTCCGTGACCATATGTGTCTTCAACGGCCTCGAGTTTGACTTACTTTGGCTCATTAATTAACCCTGGCAAACCTCAGGTTCCTCATATAAAATGAGGATTCATAAAATAGGAAAGATTCAACATAGCCTCATCACGTGCCAGGCACCATTGTTCCCACAAAATTATAGGTGGAAATTGCTATTATGTCCATTTTGCAGATAAGGAAACCAAGGCACAGAGAGTTAAATAACTTGTTCATTGTCTTGCAGTACTAAAAGGAGCTGGATGTAAGCGTTGGAGGTTTGTCTCCAGAGTTCGTGTTCTTAACTGTTATGCCGAACAGCCTCCCAATACCCTATGATGAACATAAACAGCAGGAGATTTTATCTTATGGGGTGGTTAGGTTGTAAATTTCGCAAGTAAGGCAGAAGAATGTAGGTAGTCAAAATTAACTTTAAATCATTAACTCACCCCTACAGTATCCAGAATTTACAGTCTCTCAATGAGCTCAATGTAGAATGGATTGCAGTTTTTTTCGGTTAGGCACCAGATGTACATTGGCTTACATTTAGGAGACCATGTTATCATGTCACGCAAACAATAGCATGTATAGTTGAATTCATGTAAGTGACTACAGTCAGCTTGTGTTGTCCTTAAGAGGGTCCTATAAGAGAGAAGTTCCAGTTGGAACTTGGAGACGGGAGGCAGTTCTGTGATACTTAAAATGAGACGGAGTCCAACCGTGCCCAGCACCTGGCAGGCCCCCAATAACCACTTGCCCTCTTCCCTTGCCTGCTGGGTCAGTGGATTCTACCAAATTCTTGACACCCAAGTCTACAACCTTGGCATTGTCTCTCCAGTTTGTCCTCTCTGTCTCCTTAATATAAACATCCACAGAGTCTGGAGGCCTGCTTCCTGAAATGTGCTCACCCGTGCATGCCCATTGCCAGAGGTCCAGCTCAGCTTCTGTCATGTCAGGAGGAATTAGAACCTCAGAGTGTCCCTCCCCAGTTCCCGCTGCTCCAGCTCATCGTGCCATGGCTGCCAAGTTGCTCTCTTAAACACCATGTCCACCACCTCACCCCCCTCAGAAATCTTCACTAGTTCTCCATCCCCTACTTATATTAGATCTGAACTCCCCTGCTCCAATGGTTCTTTTAAAAACTCTATATTTAGGGGCGTGTGGATGGCTCAGTCAGTTAAGTGTCTGTCTCTTGATTTCAGCTCAAGTCATGGTCTCACAGTTCATGGGATCAAGCCCCAAGTGGGCCTCTGCACTGACAGCATGGAGCCTGCTTGGGATTCTCTCCCTCTCTCTCTCTGCCCCTCCCCTGCTCATGCACCTACACTCTCTCTCGCTCGCTTGCTCAAAATAAACATTAAAAAAAACTCTACAGTGGGGCACCTGGGTGGCTCAGTAAGTTAAGCATCTGACTTCATGGCTCATGGGTTCGAGCCCCACATCACACTCTGTGCTCACAGCTCAGATTCGGATTCCGTGTCACATCAGAGCAAAGCCTGATGTGAGACTCAAACTTATAAACCGCAAGATCATGACTTGAGCCAAGATCAAGAGTCAGATGCTTAACTGACTGATCCACCCTGGTGCCCTTTTTTAAAGCTATTTTATTTTATTTTATTTTATTTTATCTTTATTTTTATTTTTTTTTTTAATTTTTTTTTCAACGTTTTTTATTTATTTTTGGGACAGAGAGAGACAGAGCATGAACGGGGGAGGGGCAGAGAGAGAGGGAGACACAGAATCGGAAACAGGCTCCAGGCTCCGAGCCATCAGCCCAGAGCCTGACGCGGGGCTCGAACTCACGACCGCGAGATCGTGACCTGGCTGAAGTCGGACGCTTAACCGACTGCGCCACCCAGGCGCCCCTTATCTTTATTTTTAAATTTTGTTTATTTTATTTAGAGAGTGAGAGATAGCAGAAGTGGGGGAGGGGCAGAGAGAGAGAGAGAGAGAGGAAGAGAGAGAATCCCAAGCAGGCTCTGTATTGTCAGTGCGGAGACCAATGTGGAGCTTGAATCCACAAAACCGTGAGGTCATAACTTGAGCCAAAACCCAGAGTTGGACACTTAAACAACTGAGCCACCCAGATGCCACTAAAAGTTATTTTATTAAACAGCATTGCTAATTACTAGATTTTCAAACAATTATGTATATTTAGATCAAGATTTAAAGCAGAAGTAAAAAGAGAATGAACTTAGGACTGAATCTAGTTCAAAACATCTTAAAATGAATTTCATTTTTTTTAATTTACTTTTTCATATATTTTTAATTTTTTTTTAATGTTTATTTATTTTTGAGACAGAGAGAGACAGAGCATGAACGGGGGAGGGGCAGAGAGAGAGGGAGACACAGAATCGGAAACAGGCTCCAGGCTCCGAGCCATCAGCCCAGAGCCCGACGCGGGGCTCGAACTCACGGACCGCGAGATCGTGACCTGGCTGAAGTCGGACGCTTAACCGACTGTGCCACCCAGGCACCCCTTTTTTCATATATTTTTAAATTGAATTATCTCTTTCAAATAAAAATTCAGATTTTTATTTCCCTTAAAAATGGGAAGATATGGGGAGGGGCACCTTGCTGGTTCAGTCAGTTGAGTGTCCGACTTCGGCTCAGGTCATGATCTGGTGTTCGTAAGTGCCAGTCCCACATTGGGCTCACTGCACAGAGTCTGCTTCAGATTCTCTGTCCCCCTCTCTCTGCCCCTCTTCTGCTTGTACTCTCCCCCCAAATAAATAAATATATATTTTTTTAAACGGGAATATATGGGGCACCTGGCAGCTCAGTTTGTACAGCACATGACTCTTGATCTTGGGGTTATGAGTTCAAGCCCCATGTTGGGCATAGAGCTTACTTTAAAAAAAAAAGAAAGAAAGAAAAAGAAGAAATGGGATACAGGAACCACATTCCCATGTGAGAAAATCTTGGTTGGATGGGGTGCCTGGGTGGTTCAGTTGGTTAAGTGTCTGACTCTTGGTTTCAGCTCAGGTCATGATCTCATGGTTTGTGGGTTTGAGCCCCACATTGGGCTCCACACTGCTTTTGCAGAGCCTGCTTCGGATTTTCTCTCTCTCTTTCTCTCTGCCCTTCCCCCTTCCTGCGCATGCTCTTGCTCTCAAAATAAATAAATAACTTAGAAAAGAAAAGAAAATCTTGGTTGGAGCTGAGAAGAAGTTGCCACTTTAGCGGGGACATGCTCTCTCCAGTTTGTGAGTCCCTAGCACTCCCTATGGTCTACACTGGCTCCCTGGACTCACCGATGTCATCTAACTGGCCCTTAAAGACACCTTGTTTGTAGGCATGTAAAGAACTAGGTACCTTTCTCACTACTCATAAACCAGCATTATTTGGTCAAGCCCTAGTTTTTGTCTGTTTATTTTTTTTTTAATTTTTTTTTTTAGTTTTTGTCTGTTTAAAATAGAGTGAACTCACACTGAATAATTCAATGCCCTCTGTAATATATTCCCATTCTATCATTAATTCACTTCATTCATTCATTCATTCATTCAACACACATTTACTGAATGCCTGTTTTGTGCCAGAAACTCTGCTGAACACTGGGGATACAGAGATGACTAGGACAGAGTCCCGCCTTCCCCAGTGAGCTCACACTTCTCTGAGCTGACCTTATTTATCAGGCTTCCCAACCGCAGAGTGAACTCTGCCAGCTAACATCTACTTCATCCCGCAAACAAAGGTGCATTTATTCGTATCCCTGGTGTCATTCCCCTGCCCATGTTGTCACTCTCTGTCTCTGGACTTGCTCCAAATCACACCCAGCCTGAAAGGCTGCTTGCTGCAGTGGAAAGAATGGCAGTCAAGGGACAAGCTGGGAGATGTGGGGTAAATTGCTCCCCCACTCTGGGCTTGATTTCTTCACTGTAAAGCACAGATTAGCAGTCTGGAGTCAGACTGCATAGGGCTGAATGACTTCAAGCAAGTCACTTAACCTCTCTGAGCTTCAGTTTCCTCATCTATAAAATAAGGATAACAGGGAATTTATTTCACAGGGTTGTTTCAAGAATTGAGCCATATAGGGGCGCCTGGGTGGCGCAGTCGGTTAAGCGTCCGACTTCAGCCAGGTCACGATCTCGCGGTCCGTGAGTTCGAGCCCCGCGTCGGGCTCTGGGCTGATGGCTCGGAGCCTGGAGCCTGGAGCCTGTTTCCGATTCTGTGTCTCCCTCTCTCTCTGCCCCTTCCCCGTTCATGCTCTGTCTCTCTGTCCCAAAAATAAATAAAAGTTGAAAAAAAAAAAAAAGAATTGAGCCATATAAAAGCCATAAAACGCTTAGCACAGGGTGCCTGCATGGCTCAATTGGTTGAGCATCTGACTCTTGATTTCGGCTCAGGTCATGATCCCAGGGTGATGGGATCGAGCCCCGCATTGGGCTCTATGCTGAGCATGAGGCCTGCTTGAGATTTCTCTCTCTCTTCCCACTCCTGCGTGCTCTCAAAAAAAATTTTTTTAATTAAAGCTTAGCATAGTGCCTGACATATAGTAAGTGCTCAATAAACATTAGCTGGGGCACCTGGGGTGGCTCAGTCGGTTGAGCATCCAACTCCAGCTCCAGTAATGATCTCACAGTTTGTGGGCTCGAGCCTCATGTCAGACTTTGCACTGACAGTGTGGAGCCTGCTTTGGATTCTCTCTCTCCCTCTGTCTCTCTCTCCCCCTCCCCCGTTCATGTGTGCATGCATGTGCATGCAAGCTCTCTCTCTCAAAAACAAATGAACATTAAAAAAAAAAGTGAATACTATGACATTTTGCCACTCTAAGCCCCCACTCCTCCCAGAGGCCTCCCTAGTTATGTTAAGCCCTATGGGACTGTCCCTCCTCCATACTCCTGATGTCCTCCACAATCTGTCATGTGAGGGTTCACTGTCTTGGGTGGTGTTTTGTACAGACCCGAGGGCTAGCCTCTTCTCTCCCCTTGCCCTGTGTCAGTGCCCAGCACCGCACAGCAGGAGCTCGGTGTCTGTTAAAGGCAAGCTGTCCTGTAACAACGCAGCTGTGGCTGCTGCAAGGGCTCCTCCGCTTGTCCCCCTCCCCCAGCCGAGATGAGGCCAACCAAATCCTGAGGAGAGTGGGCCAGGGCCAACCCCGGGACAGGGGAAAGGGGTTGGGCTGTTCCGGAGCTGAGCATCAGCTCTGCTGTGGGAGAGTCCAGGATCGGGTCCCTTTCCCCTGGGCTCATTCTCTGGGAAGGCAGATGGAAGTCTGGTCGTCTCCCCACCCCAATAGGCTCTCCATGCCCTTCGGGAGGAGCAGGCCAGACTAAAGAGGAGGCTGCAGCAGCTGCAGCAGCGGAGGAGGGAATTTGGGGACTTCCCTCACCACGACCAGGTAAGCTGGGAGAGGGGTGTGGTGTGGTAGAAAGAACCAGTTTCTCTCCTGGCTCTGCCACTTCCTCACTGCATGACCTCCAGTATGGCACTTGAACTCTCTGGATCTGTTTTCTCATCTGTGACGCTGAGCTACCAAACTTGCAGGCTTGTGAGGACAAAGTAACATCTTGTGTGGAAAGTGCTCCTACGGGCTTGACCTACCTTCATCCACCCTTTTATCCAGCTCTCCTTTCAATAAGTGTGCTCATCCCCGACCTCAATTCCATGGAACACTTTCCTTCTAGGGGTGGTGGGGCCTCTCCCACCCTTGAAGCTGCATCAGCCTCCCCTCCCCCACCTCCAGGTCCCATTCCCGGTGCCCTTCGTCCCCCTGGTGTTCCGAGGACACACTCAGCAGGGCACAGAAGGGTCCAAGCCTTTGGTTTCCAAACTACGGATCTGCTACCCTCTGCCTGGAGGCTCTGCTCTGGTCACCTTCGACGATCCCAAGGGTGAGCTCTCACAGAGGCCCTGGGAGGGAGGCTGGGAGGCTTCCCAGTACTGACCCTGCTCCCCCGACCCAGTGGCCGAGAGGGTGCTGCAACAAAAGGAGCATAAGATCGACATCGATGAGTGCCGGCTGCGGGTGCAAGTCCAGTCCTTGGAGCTGCCCATGGTGACCACCATCCAGGTGATAGGACTGCAGCGTCCTGGGACATGCAGGGGGTGCCATGCACTTGGGCACAGGGGATGAGTGGGGCTGTACCTCTCCCTCCTGTCTGTCCCTAGGTGTCCACACAGATAAGCAGGAGGAGTGTGCTGGTCAGTGGGTTTCCTGCAGGGCTCAGGCTGAGTGAGGAGGAGCTGCTGGACAAGCTGGAGATCTTCTTTGGCAAGTCCAGGAATGGGGGTGGCGATGTGGAGAGTCGGAAGCTGCTGCAAAGTGGTGTCTTGCTGAGTTTCACTAAGGATGCAGGTAAGGGTCTTGCCGACAAGATTGGGGCCGATGCATCCGGCCACGGGGGAGAAAAGCCCTGATGCCAGAGGTCCATTCCTCTCTGTCCCCACAGTGGCCCAGCACCTGTGCCAGGCTGGCCAGTTTACAGTGCCACTGGGCACGAAAAGCTTCCCTTTGAGAATCTCTCCCTTCCTAAGTGGGGAGATCCAGAAGGCTGAGGTAAGTGGGAAGGTGAATTGGTGGCTGGGCCAGGAACCTGTCTGCCTGGCAGAAACTTGCCAAAGAAAGGATCAGAGTCCCCAGACTCCACTGCCCTCCCCATTGCCAGCCAGCCTCTCAGGCCTCCCGGCCCTTCCCAGACCCCCAGGGGCACTGCCTGCCCCCAGTCCCTGACTCTCATGAACCAGGCCCATCTCCTGGCTCCTTTTCCAGATCGTGTTCCGGCCAGTGCCCCAGTCAGTGCTGGTGCTCAACATTCCTGACGTCCTGGATGGCCCGGAGCTTCAGGACATCCTGGAGATCCACTTCCAGAAGCCCTCCCGTGGAGGTGGGGAGGTGGAGGCCCTAACAGTTGTGCCCCCAGGACAGCGGGGCCTGGCGGCCTTCACCACCACGTCAGGCTAAGAGCCTGCCCTTCTCATCCCCTCCCCCGCACCCCTGCCAAGCCTCTCAAACCAGGCTGGATTTGGGCGCACAGGTGCAAGAGATCGTGCTGGTCAACAGCGGCAGGGATTATGGCTTATGAAATGCTGCCCAAGAACAATAAAAGTGGCGTGACCCTCTTCTCATTTCCTGAAAGGAAACTTGATGTGAGCACAGAAGGAGGAACCCTCACCTTCCAGGAGCCCACCTTCCCTTCCACTCTCGGAGGCAACATCCAGGACCCAGGGTTTGGCTTTTTATTGACACAACACAAAGGCAGCTTCGGTAACAGTAACGGGGTGGGGTACACAAAAGCAGAAATCGCCCTTCACACATTTAGGCCTCATTTAGACACTGAAGAGGCCGAGCCCCTCCCCCCACCTCCCATTGGCAATAGCTGGGCAGTAACCCTCCCTAATTCCGTATCAGAGAGCAGAGGGAGTTGTACCCCTGCGCCAGGAAGTCCCCACTTTGGTTCCGGTGGCCCAGGTCCTAACCACCCCCCTCCTTATTCCCCTGTTCCATCTCCCCACCCATGTAAACAAAGTTTGGGGCTGAGTTTGAAAAGCTGCCCTCCTGCTCTGAGAAGGCAGTGGGCCTCCCTTGACTACACAAGAAATGTGCTTCGATTTTTACTTTGGTCCCAGAACAAGAAACAGATGGCATTGCCTCTCAGAGCTCTGGCTGGTAAATGCCACACTTATCTGCAAGGCTGAGAACGCCACCCTGCCTTTTTCTCCTCAACCACCCAGAGAGAAATGACAGCCCCAGAGACGGGACACGGCACAGACCCCAGGAGGCTAGGGGCTGCCCCCCGCCCCCACTGGCACACACACAGATTTTTGGCAATGTTGTGGGACAGCAAAAGCCCACCTCCACCAGAACGAGGAAGGCACTGGGGAGTTCAGGGGTGGAGGAGGAGGTGTGAGACAGGGACCCCCCACCCACCCACACATGCAAGCACAGGTTTTCCGTTGCTAAGGCACTGAGAACAAATCCACTAGAACTCAGTGAAGGATGGGGCGGAGGGGGGGGCTCTGTGTCCCTCCCACAGAGTCGTGACCTAGGGAAGCAGGTCAGATTCCCACCCTTGTTGTAAGAGGCAACCTTGGTTAAGAGTGGCAGAAAACCTGGAGGTGGAAGAAACCCAGCTGTGCTCAAGGAGACGGGGACCAGAGGACAAGGCCATGCAACGAGGCAACAGAGTTCAGAGGTGGGCGCCAGTTGGCCTGGGCTGAAGGGACAGGAGGGCGAGACAGGGACATGCTGGATTCACACAAATTGGCCCCATATCCTGAGCTGACATTTCGATTCTTTGGGGAGGGGAGTGTGGGGCAGGGGCAGGAGGGGAGATGAGGCAGAGGTGGAAGCACACAGAACTGGACGGAAAAGGACTGGCTAACCTTGGCACAAAAGCAGCACAGCAGGCCCAGGGAAAGGGTGGGGGCAGGAAGCAGCCGGCCTCCCTCTGACCCTCCCTGTCCCCTTGGCAGGGCCCAGACATCCAAGTGGTCACTTCCCAACCTCTTCGGAGGGCAGGAAGGGGGGAGGGGGCCCTGCCTAAGGAGAAAGAACAGGGCAGGGGAGAGGTCATCACCACGGAGACCTTCGGGGGCGAGTGGGCAGAGCATTATGAGGAGGATGAAATGTAAGAGAGTCTGGTGACCAACACAACGTGGCTCCCTAGCTTCTCTCTTCCCAGGTCCCGAGGGTCTGCCAGCCCCGGCCCTAGTTCTCCTTCTCTGGTCCAGGCACCAGGAGGACTTTGCCCACATTCTTCTTCTCCTGCATCTGCCTCATGGCATCCGCCACCTGGAGAGGAAGACAAGACCCGGTGCCATCCGGCCCCTCTAGAGAGCCAGCCTAAAGGGGTCAGCCCCCTCTTCCCAGGAATCCTACCCCTGGGAGCCCAGCCTGCAGGGGCCCTCCTCCGGCCCTCCCTGCACAGCCATCACACTCACCTTCTCAAAGGGCCACACGGAGTCAATGTGGGGTTTGATGCGGCCCTGGTTGTACAGAGCCAGGAGGCGGGCCACCACACCACTGACTAGCTCCACCTCACCCTCCAGGTAGCCCAAGTGGAAGCCACACACAGCGCGGTTGGTCGGCAGCAGCTGCAGCGCAGTCACACTGAACTGGTTCCACCATGTGCGCGCCAGGGCCATCAGGTTCCGCTTGGGGCCCGTCAGCAGGTTGGCCATTCCTGAGGGATGAGGAGACGCGGCCCGTGAATCCAGGTGCTGGGCACATCCCTGTCCAAATCCATGCTCATCCACCCCCTCTGGGCCTCTTGCAATCATCCACAGCAGTGCCAGGGAGTGACAGGATAATCCCCCACCTGCTGGCTGCCAGGCCCAAATGGACTCCAGCTGACTCAAAAATTGCCTGAATCTTTATTCACTTGTTGATTTTGTGTGTGTGAAATAGTTTTTCTTTCTTTCTTTTTTTAATGTATTTTTGAGAAAGACAAAAAGAGTGTGAGCGGGGGAGGGGCAGAGAGAGAGGGAGACACAGAATCCGAAGCAGGCTCCGGGCTCTGAGCTGTCAGCACAGAGCCTAATGTGGGGCTCGAACTCATGAGCTCATGAGATCATGGCCTGAGCCGAAGTCAGATGCTTAACCAACTAAGCCACCCAGGTGCCCCATGTGTGAAATCGTTTTGCAAATGAAAATGCAGCCTGACCAAGAAACCCAGGAAGGCAGGACAAAGGAAGGCAGGCTGATTGATTTTGCATCTGGAAAAATCCCCAAACAGGAGCACAGAGAGAACACAGAATGCATGCACTGTGACTCACAGGAACAGTGGTGAAAGAGAATGAGAGTAGCTGCCCCCCACCAGAGGTAGCA